>NW_017253371.1:24836-1254771 GCF_001642045.1 Paraphaeosphaeria sporulosa | reverse complement strand
ACTAGAGTGGGGGAATAATAGAAATTTACTTTAGGAACTGTAATAAGGTACTTTTAGAGCCTTTAGGACGCGTCTAATAAAGATACCTAACCTAGGTTAAGAACTTCCTACTCTCTACCCTATAAATCTACACTATACGAGATATCCTAGGGAGAACTAGACCCTATAACCTTAAGAAGACTACTTCCTACGCCTAAAGTATAGGAGTGGGTCTCTCCCTATAATAAACCACGACTCTAGAGTAAGAAAGTAAATCTAGAGGCCTAAATAGATAGGCCTACGTGAGCCTATAATATGAAGGGACTACCTCCCACCGTAGAACAACCCTTAGGAGGGTAGAGTAGGGGGGTATGTAATGGGCTACGCCCTGGAGGTCTTGTCTCGGCCCAGGACCGGCTGGGACCTCGGACCTAATGTTAGCTTTGGGGGGTAGATATATAACTTCGGTAGTAGAAGCTTAACTTCGAGTCTTCGTGAATTTATAAATATTCATTCTGGCTATCTTGGCTCCTCGAGCATCTGGCCCATAACAGGTTACTCCTGCTAAGGAGGCATTAGTGAAGGAGTAGACTAGGACTATAAAGGATAGAAAGATAGGTATATAGTCTTAGACGTTCTTTAAATAGTTTCTATTCTTTATAGTTAACTTTAAAAGCTTACTTTTATATCTAAATTAAAGCCACTTATCCTTATACAAATCATTAGTCTTCTCTTAATATTTATTACATCGTACTATCATATGGTGTAGGATATTCCCCTAACCTTATTGGTACCGCCATCCCTTACGCTCGAATCACTAAATACCCGCAAGGTCCGAACCTACGGTTAGGTACGTGGAAACCCCTTGTAACAAGAGGCTACCTAACAAGCATGGATATACTACTGGTAGTAGTATATCTTAGAGATATCGCGCGCTGGCAGCTAGTTAATAGATTATTAGATGGGTGGCCCGTCTACTAGCTGATTGGTCAAAGCATGGCGCTAGCCACCCTTAGTGAGGGCGTGCGATGAAGCGAGAAAATAGATCTACACTGGATAGGGGAGAGGACCTTTTCTCCTTATCCAACGTCTTGTACCTACACGTAGATACCGAACGCAGTAATATCAGTCTAGCCTACTACTAGGCCGTAGACATCTCTACTCGTTGCTCTCGTGACAGCTTGCCTACGTAGCTCGCTTGCCGGTTACGTTATGGGGCCGCGATTTTCCAGGATGTTCGCTTACCTCAGCGCGCAATAATAAGCTCGCCACCTGGCGAGGCGACTGTGACCCAAAGTGTGGCAGTGTGTCAGACATTCAAATCTCACTGTGGCCTCTCCCTCTAAAGCTTCTATCCCGTCTCGACGAACTGCCACAATCATTCCAATAACTCACTATCTGGCCATGATGCAGACCCGACGTGTGCATGCATTGGATCATGCGGAATTCGAAGGTGATCCCATTCAGAACTTGGGCAAGCCAATTACTCTGATAAAAAAGAAGGACAATAAACAACTTTACGCGATGCGAAGAGTCAAACGAACGGAGCCTTTCGTTTTATCTCCCGCAGCAAAGGACATTCACCACCCACTCATAGCGCATCTCGCATTCACGAACGAAATCTCTAATAACCTGTACCTTTACTCTCCTTTTATCAGCGGTGGACACCTGTTCAACCATTTGCAGAAAGCTCGGCAATTCGACGTTGACACGAGCAGAATTTATGCCGCCGAGATCATTTGCGCGTTGGAGTACCTGCATACTCTGGACGTGTGCTGTTGGCTCAAAGCTCAAAATATTATGTTTGATTCATTGGGTCACATTACACTGTGTGGCTTTGGACTTTTCCGGCAACGTGATGGCACGCATCGAGACTGGAAAAGGCCGGAGTATCCCGCCCCAGAAGTGCTTATGAACGACAAGTACAGCAAGGCCGCTGATTGGTGGACACTCGGCGTATTCCTATACGAGATGCTGACGGGCTTGCCGCCGTTCTATAGCGACGTGTTGGAAGAGATTCGCAACAACATCATCTCAAAACCGCTGCACCTGCCCGAGCCAATGCACGCAAACGCCAAGGACATTTTGGTCAGCCTTCTTCATCGGGATCCTGAACAACGATTGGGTGTCAACGGAGCCTCTGAGTTCAAACAACATACCTTTTTCCAGGATCTAGATTGGCAGGAGATAATTGAGCGAAGGACCGAACCTTCGTTTCAACCTGGCTATCGTGCGGGATCTTTTGAGCCTTATGGCGTCGATTATCCGCACATCCCTGAATTTGGGCAGCCTGAGGAACCTACCACCGCTGGGACTTTCTTGGGTTTCGATACGCATAGTCTTTCTGACTCCGGAAACAAGGCACTGAATACAGGAACAGGGGCCAGAGCGGCCATGAGCGTCGAAGAGAATCCCAACGCACCTGCAGTCACGGACGAGAACATTGAGCTCGACACAACTGAACAAATACGCGCCGCACTTGAGGTTCCATGGAAGTCCGACCGAGAAGACACAGTTGCGCACCTCCTCGAATCAAAAATAAATCTTAGCACACCCATCTCTGAGCATACGAGCGAGCGTACAACCATGCTAGCATGGGTTATTCGCCATGGAAGCCTCAAAATGCTGAGACTCATTCTCTCAAAAGCAGACGTCAAGAGTAGGGATCGTGTGAGCGTAACACTAGCACTAGGTCTAGCTACCAGGATGCGGAACATTCCAGCCACCAATATCTTGCTCAGCCATGGCACGCGCTGTGATTTCGAAGACGCAGACATTCCCGTTCTCGCCGACCTCGACGACCCCGATGGTGACACATTCCAAGATCCTTCCGATCCAAGAGATTTTACGCCAGCGCTCGTGAGTGCAGTGTTGAACCGTGATGTCGACCTTGCTCGGATGCTGCTCGCCCACGGAGCGAACCCAAACCTTGGCTACCATGGCGTTCGTTCTGGAATGCGCGGCCTAATCGCCTTCTCTTGCGGAAGGATCATCCAATTGGCGATGGAGCTGCGGTTGTTCGGAATGGCGCAATTGTTGCTTGAGTACGGTGCAGATATAGGGCTCGCGGCGCCGGTTTGGGAGGCGCGAGGGCATGATTGTGGAGTTGTTCCGAGGGCGGTGTATCAGAGAGTGACGGCGGCGCTGCGGGAAATCAGGTCGAAAAGTCTGGAAGAGTGAATGAATTGCCCCAGTGGAGTCATACAGAATACTAAGTAGTTCAAGCTAGGGTAAGATATTCCTATGTAAAACCCCAATTGCAGTGAGACCGAGCTTTCCAAACACTATAACTGTATATCACGAAGATAGTATGTGAGTGAAGGAGACCACGTCGCATCTTCGTTAGGCTGGACCCAACTGCTCTGGATGTTAGAAAGGCGGGTGGATCTGGAGCGAAGGTAGGTAGAATTTGCATTGAATCAAAATACTATTATCTAAGCTGATGATAGTGAGGGACCCCATACGCTAAATGGACGCGAATCTACAATCGCCTACTTCCTGCTCCAAATTTCTGGCTGGTAATCCTCATGCGTACTGTTATTCCCGTAGCTCATCTTAAACTCCTCCATTTCCTCTTCCCTATACACCGGCATCGCAGGTGCGTAAGCCTTCTTCTTACCAAGACCGCAAATACCGCCTGGATCACAAGAAACCTTTGGTCCACCCGCAGACACGATCGCACGCTCGACGCACCCTGCCTTGATCAAAAACGGAAGATTGAAGTACACATATGCAGCGTTAGACGAATCCGCATTATGCCAGTCCCATCCGGTTAGCGCACCGCATCCGTTTTCTTCCCTATGGAGGTCATCCTCCTTGATTAATTGAATGCCGTAGACCTCGAAGAGATAGAAGAAACCATCGTCGCAGAAGGTGCATTTTGCGGCAGGCGATGGGGGCGGAGTGGGGGGCGAAGGAGTAGACGTCGGTGTTGGCGGAGGTGTAGAGCTTGGAGGTGGATACATGGACGAGTAGAATGACGACACAGCGGATGGGTCCGCGAAACCTGATGACCAAGTGTCGTCGAACATTTCGTCGAATAGCACGGTCCCTGTGGCTGTGGCTGATGGGTCAGACGACGACTTAGAGCGATCCGGATCATTTGGGTCTCCTGGAGAGCCACCACCAGGGCCACTGCCGGGGAAGACACCGGGAGGACACCATGGACACTGTGGGTCACAAAATAGTACGCAAGGCTTGCCGCAGCCTTTGCAGCCAGGTTCGCTGCTTGGTCCAGGCGGCTTGCCGGATGTCCATTTTGGCGGTGTTGGGCCGGGATTGATGATGGGGTCTGTTGTTGTGGGAACAGTGGTTGGGTGCGGGTTCGGTATGACAGTCGTCACTCTTGGAGGGAGGACGATACCGCCTATAACGGTTGTCGAAGATCCGTGTGTATATGTTTCTGTACGTCCATGGTAGGTAATGGAGCCCCAAACGATGATGCCGCCCGAACTGGTGGTGGTCTCTGATGCGCCAATGATAGAAGTTGTCCCGCTGACGGTTGGGGTTATTGTGATCGTGAACGGCGGGGGCTGAACTGAACTGGTTAGGATGATATCACCGGTGGTCTGACCTGACTTAGGGATGATTATGGGCCAGACATCGATGGCAGTAGTAGTCACTGGACAGATTGCAATGTCAGTATGGTATCGTATGCATTGAACAAGTCACTTACCTGGAGGGATCGTAAGAACTGTCTCCCATGTTACATATATATACCATGGGTAAGTCGACGTAGATCCATCATCAAGAGTAGTACTCTTAGTTGTAAGACTAGAGTAAGTGACTTCCGTAGTCCACAGAGGGAAGATAATGACCGTCGGAGTTGCCAAAGGTTTCGGCGGCCAAATAAGCGTCACGCCTGGGCTCGCCGTAACGATCTTCGTCGCAGAAGCCCAGATATTGGGGTCCACATACATCGTGTGGCCTGAGGAGTCACCGTTCGACGCGTTCCCACCATTCTCTGATTGTAAGTCCACTGCCCAATCGGCATCGCCCAAGAAATTTAAGCCTGGGTAGAGAGCAGTTCGCGTCGCTTTGTTGTTGTCATCCATGTAAGCGACCCATTGTGTGCCGTTGAAGACAACTATATTCGAGTATGAACTTGCGTCCCAGTATTTTTTGGCGGAAGGATTTTGCTTGACGATCTCATCGATCTCGAAGTTCGAGATGTACCCCGCTGTGTCGGTGTATCGTCCTTTGTATGCACCGGAGTCCGGCCCGGTGAAGGTACACTGCTCCTGCCAACAGCCTAGTGATTGTGTAAGAAGAAGTAGTCAATTCAATGAGCAAGGGATAATGTAGAGCCGACAAGACCGACAGAAGAAAGAAGGTCACTAGAAGTGGGTGACTTACCTGCAGTACTCATTTGGAATGACCTTCCGTAGCTACTAACGCCCACGATCACCATGTTGGAAGGCACACCGGCTTTGGTGATCATAGACAATGAATTGATGGTCTCGGTGAGGTTCACGTGCGATCGCAAGCAATTGCCTAACCCTGCGTCGTAAGATGGGCAACCAGGCGTAGCGTACTTATTAGTATAATCCCACTGCCCATGCAAATCGTACGTCATATACACAATATAATCAACAACAAGACTCAAAGCTTGAATAGGGAAATACTGGAGGTACCAGTAGGAAGCAGGTGCAGTAATTGAGACGGTCTTTCCTGCAGGCATAGCCTGCTTGAGCTCGTCCAGAAGCAGGAAATAGCCGATTGACTCTTCCTAGGCCCCCGCAGGGATTCCAGGGATGTCGGGCTCGTCGGGATACTCCCAGTCCCAGTCGATTCCATCGAGCTGATAGTCGTTTAGGAATTTAACGACGTTTTTGATGAGTGTTTGTCGATTTGCTGAGGAGGTGACGGCGTCTCGAAAGATGGTGTAGGTGCTTGGATCTGTGGAAAATGTCCAGCCTCCGACTGATACAATCTTCTTGATACCCGACATGCCTCTCAAGAGCGGCAGTTGGTCCGCGACGTCGGATGAGTTCACTGACAAGTCCTTGTTTAGAGTGATGAATGAGAAGTGCACGTGTGTGTAGACTGAGGTATCGATGTTGTTGACTGGCATGCGCAGACCGGGCCGCTGCCAGTTGAACGCTTCAAAGTAGGCGATTTTGTAGCGTGCGCCAGGAGCAGTTGAAGTTACGATTTGTGTTCCACAGTTCGAGATACAGCCGTTGGAGCCGGGCGCTGCAGTTCCCGGGGCTCCAGTGCTGGAATTGGAGGGCACGCAAAAGTCACTCGTTGTTCCGCATTGGCCCCAAATGTTGCAGCATGCATTGAGCGCACACGTACTCAATGTGGTGAAGTCAGTTCCGGCTGGTGCCTTGGTAGTATTTGGCCGTTGAGGTCCACAGACAGCGTTGGGGACCGGAGCAGGCATTGGGGGATACCCAGTGCTCAAGCATATATTGTAGTCAGCGAAGAGCTTCTGGCAGCCATTCCAACCCCAGGTCTTCTTATTGAAGCTTTCTATTTGGTCGTTTGTAAGATCGTTAGCAGCTCCAATGGATGCACACGAGTCGCCCGTCCTCACGAGGTAGGTGGCGCAGTAACCATCCGCGCCAGGCTTGGGCGTGAAGTCTGGGAGAGTTCCCGAACTGCAACAAACATGCTGACCGGGCTTGAGACCTGAGCAGAGACTTGAGCTAGGATTGTACTTTGTGAAGTCTGAGGCTAAAATACCACATTCGGCAGCAAGAGAGGCGCACGTGTCCTTTTCTTGAACCTGGATTGTGCGACAATCGGCACGAGCCTCCAGAACATCGGTTGACTTTCTTAGTAATGGCGTTGTCTGGTTGCTCATTGTGACGTTGGGGGTGGATGGGTTGCTGTAGAGCGTGGGTGCATAGTAGTTGACTTCGTGCCATTTTGGGTTTCGATGTTGCATGTCCGTGACGCAAGTGCTGTTCTTCCACGACTGAAGTTGACGTTGGACCGAACCAAAGTCACTATACTTTGTGCTTATAGCCACGCCCATTGAGTATCTCGAAGTATAGTTAGTACAGAGTTGCACCAAGAGATTCTCTGCGACGCTGTCATCGCTGGTAATTTGCGCCTTGAGTGCGTCGAGTACACTGGCGAGAGGCCCTTGGTTTGCAAGTCCGGAACCCACATATATTCCAGCGACCACGTCGCCTGAGTAGGCGAACTTGACAGTCTCGTTGCACCCGAACGTTGAAGTAGTAGACAGAGCACCTAGTTGGCTTAGAGCCAAGATGGTGTCCTGAATTGAGGCCGAGGAACCACCTGAAGAGGCCAACTCTACCGAGGATGTGATCTCGACTTGGGTTACATTGTTTGCTAGACAAGATAGAGAGGCTGGTGCCAAAAGTTTCGAGAATTTAGCCGGTGCGCTTATGTCTGCTGTACATCCAGATATCTTGACTTGGGGTTTTTCGACATCCAGCTCGTTGAAAAGGGCGAAGTCCAGAAGCATGGCTTTACCGCATGCCTTGAGATGGTCCAAATCGCTAATGCCATAGTTGTACCAAGCGGTGGCGTTGCTACCCGCCTCGCGACAGCTCCGAGGACATTGAAATCTTGGCTGGTGATGCACGCGAGAGGTATAATCTCCGGCCGATATAGCAGCGCGAGCATCTGCTAAGTCGGTAGGCATACCAGGGATGTTTCTAGAGGCGGTACTGATTGTTACAGATGCCTTTATCGCGCTTGCTGCAGCCTCGGCCGCATGCTCCGCGGTGATGTTGACATTAGCAGCGACTGCCGGCGTGCTCCATGTGTTTGCTAGCGAAACAACGATAGACCATGTTCTTTTCTTCATGGTGGAAGATGAGGAGGAGATAGGAGAGATAATTGAGGGTACGTATAAGGAGCTTGGTTCAGTGGATGGAAGTCGTCTTCCTCAGGACAGTTCACCCCGCACTTCATAGAGTATGATATCGAATGTAGAGAAGGGCCACAATTCTGGGCTATGTACTCAATCTTCCATTCTATCGAAGAGCCCAAAGACATGCGCCGTAGCGAGATGTGCCATCGGTCTTTCCCGTGTGGTACCCACATCCCATAGTGAGCCCAGAACATTACTCTTTCCCTACCGGTAACACAAGAACCCTTCATGAACTGTCAGGCTCTCCTATAGGAAGACGAACTATCGATTATGTGCATGCATGTGGTAACGTGAGGCTGACTTGAAATGGAGGCATGATTCGTAGTATCGGTGATAGTCAACTTAGAATCTACTAGGGTTCGATCATACCGCTGCATGCGCTAAATTATATGGGGGCGTAAACATGCCCACTGCCCTGCATAAATCGACGGCTTTTTTTTTTTCTAAACCGTACATGGTGCACATGGACATCACCGATTAGAAAAGAGCAGTGTCCTGCAATTTACAGGGCTATCCGCACGAGCAATATGACTTGAATATGGATCATTGGCCAATGACGAACGTTTAGTAGCCGGTAAGTGCGGGTGCCGGGGGCCGGTGTAGAAATGCAGGTGTCCGATTACATGGTCATTGGCACTACGAGGTGGCTGACACACCTATACCTATTCCTAAAACGGGGTTCTCCCTTGCTTGGAAGGCATGTGAACAAGAAAACAAGAAACCATCTAGACGACGAGCACTCCACGAACAATCAATCATCACTTCAACCAAAAGTACATTATCATCTAATCTAACAAACAGGATTCCTGTATAGTTGAGGCACAGCCGCATGGCTCTTTTCCTGCACGTAAATTGCTGCAGGCATAAGGCATAGCATCGGCGAGGCCGGTGTAGAAATACAGGATTCCTGTATAGTTGAGGCACAGCTGCATGGCTCTCTTCTTGCATGGCTCTCTTCCTGCATTGCACTTTCCTCTCCCCTTACTGCTGCACGTAAATTGCTGCAGGCATTGCGGCTTTGCCCTATTACACTAGCTATAATATATGCTGCTTAGCCTTACCTTTTATAACTAGGTTAGCACTAACTATGAACGCTAAATAGATAGTTTAACTAGTTAGCTATTAATAAAACGTAGGCTAGACCTTTACTAGCACATTAAGCTAAGTTAGTATTACTGCCTATAAGGGTGATGCCGCAATCGCTAGTGACTATATTCTAAGCTTTCAAAGAAGCTTTTTAATTTTTGCGCATCGAGTTTGCGCTTGAAACTAAGCCTTTATTTTATGTTCACAGTGCGCGTCGAGCATTTCACCACCATCATAATAGGATTGCATAGTTGTGATTTACGGAACATAGATACGTTCAAGACTTCGTACTCCTACAAGACGAATGATCTGTTATTGGCTTGTAAACTTGAACCCAGCAACATGCAAATAATTGCTTCATGCTCAGGTAGATCTATTTCACGTCCGAAGCTTTCTTGGGGACACCTGCAGGAAACAAGACGGCGTCCTTGCCCTGTGGCGGATTGAGAAACATGTAAGTTGCCATAGCCATATAGAGGTACGACTCCGGGTTATCTGCATTGTTTGCTGCTTGTTGCCTGGCAGCCATGTAAATGTGGATCATGTGTCCTTTCGAAGCGAGCAATATGTTAGCTACGAACTCGATTGTGTACAGTAGCGCAAGGGACATGACTTACGGTATGGATCAGCTGTGTCGCCCACGTCCGTCAGGTGGTAGAGCTCGTGGTAAAATGTACCACTAACGGGTATGTATTTCTCAATGTTTGGTTGACCTATATTCCAGTCCCCCCCATATGGGGGATAGTAGCCCGATGAAACAGCCATAGAGAGCGAAGGGAAGGAATGTTGGCCGCCATTGGGTGGAGAGAAAGAGTTTGGGCAAAATATAACGTTTCGTGTGGCTGAAGTTATGTCTACTTGTGGGACGAGAGGGTTTCCGGCGGCGCGATCGATATATCGACTAGTTGCAGCATAGCGGTTTCCGTCCCCACAAAGGCTGTTGTATTTGTTGGTATAAAAGTCGTAGCCTTTGAATGCCTCCATATAGAAAGCTTTCATGTCGGGTGTGCTGGCTTGCGTTTGAAACACCTGTCTGAGTGTATAGTAGTCCTCTGGTTTTCCATCCGGACCGAGTTTGCTCGCTATCTCTTTGCCGTTCTTATCTTTGATGGGTTGATCCCATTGCTGAAGCGAACCGGCCATTTCAGAACAAAATATCCAGGGCTTGAAACTGGCAGCTTTCTCGAGATATTGGGTGACTCCGGCTATGCGCTCTATTTGCGACGATCAGTTACTTAGGTCAAAATACCGCGTTGGATGCGTACTCACTTCCGATTGCGGGCCACAACATCTTGGTCAAAAGATCATCCATGTCCACGTCATTTCCATCGAACTCGATGCCGAAAATGAACTCCCAAGTCTGTCTCAAACCTTTGTCGGATTTATAATTGCTGTACGCTTTCACAATTGCGTCCTGCAATGTTATGGCATCTTTCAACCACGCGTTCACAGTGTTCATCTGGGCACTGCAACCTCCAGGTGTCGACGAATCTCCGACGGTGAAAACATCAGATATCTGACCGGCGGAATTATCGGCTCCTAACCCTCCACCAATCCTAACACGACGCCAGAAGGTATTGTCGCGTGCCTGCAAGGTAGTAGCATGAGCGTCTTCGCGGTCCCCCAAAGGACAGGCGTTACTGATGTTCAGAAACCACGAAGAGAGGATGCAGAGGCTTGAAGACCACCGCATCGTGAGGATGGTAAGATCAAAGTGAGGATACGAGCTTGGTCGATGGAATAGTTCGTAGATGGTGAAATCAGACGCGCGCAGTCTCCGGACCTTTAGCTGGGAAAGGGAGGGTCCTGGATACCCGAATATTTCTTTGAAAGGTCTGCTATACCTATGGAAAGAATTCAGCTGAGTATACTTGGAGCACATAAGCTAGCAGGGGTTGTCGTGATGATGATGATCCTAGCTAGGAGTGGGTGGTGAAGGCGGGCTTGTTCAGGTGTCCAATGGCTTCTCGACGTGTGCATGCGCGGAGGAGCTTTGGGCGACGGATAGGCGGCAGCCACCAAGGGCTGGTAGGCTGGTGATAATGTTGGGGGGAACGGATTGGTCGTGGGAGCTAGCGGCTCCGAGCAAGTACGGCGAAGCCTCAAAACGGTGCTTCACCCCGATCGTGCACATGATATTGAATATGCTGGCGGTAATTCCGGAATGGGTTTATGCTTCAGCTTCTAGATGTCTCGATTGTGGATGGAAGCATTGAAGTGGCGTGCATTAAAGCAGAGTCGGCTGATTCCTGGGGCAATTTAGAGCTTACAGTCTCGATGTTTGTGCTAGAGCGGGGCACTCAGTTACATCGCTTGTAGCTTCGTTACGTCGGCTCGTTTCAAGTGACTATTTGATTGAATCCTTTAAGCAGGGTTGATGGAGCCCAACTTTAGGTGTAGATGGAAATATCTTTCCGCCACGCATTCTTGTAACATTGCGCAGGTATCCAAGATTTATCTGGTCACTCACTAGATCTTTCCGAAGCTCCAGACACCACATGCACTTATCGGGTAGCAACCGAGTGAGAGGTTGACTGGCCATTCGACAGAATCTACAAATTGTCTGAAGCCTTGCACAGTCTACTAAACGCGCAAGGATACACTAAGCTGACAGCAAGGCTGATTTGGTTGTAGGGATGATGTGTCGCTTTCTGCTAGTTCGGCGCTCGTGCATTTCGGATGGCACCAAATGAGCAAGGGTGGACAAAGCAGACATTCGAAAGCGATTTCATTGATGCAAATGAGGCTGGCAGGCTTAGTGGAAGTGCCGAAAGCGGAACTGGTGGTTTCCCCTCATCTGCAGGGGAACTGCAGGGGAACTGCATGCGAACCGGAACCGGGCCACAGCAACAAGGATACGAGGAGGCGAGCTTACTGGGTATGCAATATTCACGCTGTCAGCAGCCCAGGCTTACCCGAACTTAGTACGATACGGAGGCGACGTAGTATAAGAACCATAAAGTCCAATCAAGAACAATATAGCTACGCCGCCTTTTGCTAAGGATCAAATTCGTTTTCCCAAGCGGGTTGGGAGTCAATATGTAACCCGTAAGCCTCGAAGAGCTTTCAATCCTAGGGTACGGGAGATGCTGTTGCAGGACTAATGCGCCGCGACGCGAGCATATTACGTGCAGCCTAGAGTTTGTGCCGACTCAGTTGGAAATGGGAACCCAGCCTCGGCTACCTCTGGGATTTCACGATTCATGGCTGCATGCATATAATAGATTTGACTTCTTCTTTCTGATAAAACGTCTTAGGTGTCAAACAGCACCGAGATACTGCGATGAAGATGTTCAGGTCCATCGCCTCTGCGCTTGCGCTTATCCTCCCGGTCGCTCAAGCCTACCTGGTAGGTCCGCCAGGAACACCTGCGCCTGGAGCAACCTCGAGCTGTAGCGGATGGGCTCAATCATCATGGCATGACTTGTTCAATCATCGAGCGCTTGTTTGGCATGACAGAGGCCCAGTTGAAACAATGGGCAAGTGTACCCTTATCCTGATAGTCTTAGGCTGACTCTAGTGTAATCTAGAATCCAAGCATTAGTCTACTAGGAGATGGATGCAATCTTATACAAGGTCTGTATTACTGTGTACAAGTGGATTTCGTTTCCATATCCGTTTCACCTTTTCCTACGCCTACGCCGCCGCCAACATCTACGCTCATCACACTTGTGACTACCACTTCTTCCAAAACCGGCAATGGCATTGCGACGCCAACGCCAACTCAGACTGGCATGATAAGTAGTTGTAACAAGTTCTACAAGGTACCTTCGAAACCACCCTGTAGTCAAGTACGTCACGATTGCTAATCCTGTTCCAGGTGCTCAGTGGGGACGGATGCTACAACATCGCCACTGCCAACGGCATCACTCTCGAAAACTTTTACGCATGGAATCCCGCTGTGGGGAGCATCTGCGGGTCACTCTGGCCAGACTACTACGTCTGTGTTGGGATCATAGGCTCATCGTCTAGCACTAAGAGCGTCATTCCGACCACCACTAGCCCAGGGAACGGTATCACGACACCAACCCCCGTTCAATACGGCATCACAAATTCATGCACGAAATTCTATTTCGTAAAAAGCGACGACAACTGTTACAACATAGCTCAGGCAGAAGGCGTTGCATTAAATGACTTTTACTCTTGGAACCCTGCAGTGGGCAGCAGTTGTGGCACCCTCCAGCCAGACTATTATGTCTGCATCGCTGGCCCTAAGACGGCGACTCCCACCCCGACTCCTACGAAAGGCAGTACACCTACACCTGTGCAGAGTGGTATATCGAAAACGTGCAAGAAGTATTATCTTGTGAAGAGTGGTGATGGATGTTACAATATTGCTCAAGCGGCAGGCATTACGTTGGATAACTTTTACGCTTGGAACCCTGCTGTTGGGAACGCTTGTGGCTCGCTCTGGCCGGACTATTATGTTTGTATTGGACAGTGATGTAAGGGCGATGAGATAGTAAGGTTAGAATCCATTTCCTGCGAAGAACTTCCCCAGGAGATGTATTCGGCGCCTTCAAGGCTTGCGCAAAGCAGGGTTGACGGTCGTACACCGCAGCAGGCTGGTCAGGAAGGTGCAGAGTACTTCCGCGTTGGATTCGATCTAGTCGACGCTTATGCTGGTTCTGTGCTATTAAGCACTACTGTGCTCTTCCTACATCTGGTTTACTACATAGGTTATCATTCAGTCATCTATTACTTGATAGCAGACATTGGCAGACATTGGTGAGGGTAAGAAGGTTGGTCTTGTTCTTACATCTCGTGTCGGTCTACCTCACTCTTCATGACCTGTTCGGCCCGGCGTCACCGCAGTACTGTATTTAGTCCCACCCATTAATCTGTAAACATTGATGGCTGGGCTGGGTTAGCATAAGTAGTCCATTTTGATCGTCTTATTCTAAGACAATTAAGCACCACTACAAAGCAATCGTTCGAGAATAGCGTGTCTATCCATCCTGTAGTGGAGTACGAATCAATTCTTCTATAAATACAGGCTTCGCTACGTACAAGGTCATACAGGCCAGTACTAAAACCCTTCAACATATCCAATCTCTTCAGTAAACTACTGCATTACCCCTCTGGTCGAGACTATCCGCCATCATGAAGCCTACCATTCTTTTGTCAACAACCATGATTGTTCTTGCGACTTCCAAGCCGCTCACGAGCCCCGGACCAATTCCCAGCGACTTTTAGGTACACTTAGATCTGAAGCAATGTCTCGCCAATGCCGGCACCTTCTCCCAGCCGAGGTATGTCCTCATCTAGATCTATTAAATCACACTGCTAACGCATACAGACTTGGCGCCCATAAGGACACAGCGAAGGCTGTCATCGATGGTTACAATGCCTGGAATATCGACAGGATTCTGGCGTATCGGAGACCTGGTTTCCAGCACCAAGTCCTCGCGTCCTCCATGGGTCGCACGGCGAAGAGTAACGACGAGAACCGCGCATATCTCACCACCATCATGCCTCTATATTCAAATTTTACGTTAAGTGCGTTCCGGACCAGAATTACAGGGTTATGGTTAAAGCGCCCGCAGGTGACAGTCCTGGAGGAGATATATGACGCAGAGACGCACACGTGTATCATACATGCTTCAAGCAAGGCGGAGACGGAGATCGGGCAATATGGAAACGAGTACGCTCTCATATTGACATTCACAGAGGACGGCAAGCACGTCACCAGGTTTGAGGAGTTTGTCGACTCAGCTTACTCTGAGCGGTTTGTTGCAGCGCTAGCCAAAGCAACATCATCTCAGTAGCAGAGTCGTGGTTTTACGAGTTTTCGGACGACCCTTTCAAGATATCCTGTCCATATTTGCCCTTCAGGCGCCTGCTTGCTGCCCATTTCTGTCAAGTTGCACGTTATACTAGCCCAGGCGATTGTTCCTAGTGATATGGACTTGGGGTCGGCGTCTTGCAACAGTGGGGAAGTACAAGGAGCGGTTGATCAGATATGGACCCATGGGACTATTCGTAGAGAGATACTCTACAGAGAAATCGATGGAGTTACTGTGGATGTACTTCATTCACTCAATCGAAGTCTCGCTAGAAGAAACACATCTACTAGAGCTTCGCACTACACCACTAACAGGCTCGAAGGTAGAACAATATTGCTGTGCTTTCTATGCATCGTCTTCAGTGACAATTAATGCTTGCTAACTATCCAGCGTGTTCAGGCGGACATGGCGTGTTAGCACAACCGTGATACTCAATTATGTAACTTAGTGACATGCTACCTAAAATTTCATGTCATGGGGTGCCATAGGCTTCCCATGCGCGATTTTCAAGCTTCCTCTTCGGTACCAGCACGACTCATGTCAATGGCAACGTTAGATTCGGTATCTAAGACTATGGCGTTCTCAGAACCCATTATTTAGGGCCATCTACAGTATGCTCCAATTGCTGTGGGTGGCTTTGCCCTATGGTACTAGGTATTCACACCTCTCTTCCGCTGCTCATTCAGTCGAAACGCTTTTCCTTTCAGCATCGTCTCCGTTTTGGAAAGATTCATCAGCTTCGAGTGGCTGCTTTAGCGGTACCACTAAGGCTCGATATGTTCGTGTCCAGTAGTCTGGTCAGCTCCGAATTGAGTATGGCAATCAGCCCATCAATTTCCTCCGTTCACTAGCATCCATGCAGCTTCTTTGTACGGGGATGCAGGATCGTACGTGACGGGTCAAATACTTCCTCGCAGAGAGTGCTGACAGTTGGCGTCCCTATCCGGAACCTCACATAGCACATTACATCTGATGGTGATTAGCTCTTGCGATAGTATAGCGTGGAGTGACATTGAAGGAGCAACGATGTTCATGCGCGGCTTGCCAGGCCTGAAACTCGGTTAGTGGCATCCAATATGATTTTTTCCAGCTGAGCGTGCTGCCAGATGTCGCTTCGATGCTCCTTGCAAGGTAGACCAGAGGCTAGAGAGAGCAGTAAAGGCGGTCAGCGTTATCCCCATTCACATCTGCTTCCCTGTTCCTTTACGCTCAACACCGCCTTTGGTCAAACATAGCGCGACCCATCGCCCATCAAGATGATCTGTTGCACCATCCCTCGCATCTTGCACAATTTCAGCGGAGATTTTTGCTGGAAATGAATCATGGTCTATAAAGACATGACTAGATGCCCGAGATTCGTTTCCTTTCACATTCAATCATTCTCCGCATGCGCCGCTGAAATTTCACTATCAAATTCCTTCTAGCGATAGATGTAAAAAAAATATGCGGATGTTCCTAGGTATCTTCATCGGAATCTCACACGGATTTCTAAAACATCAACGTAAGCTGCCAACACCTTGTCCGGATCAAAGCCTCACCGGGCCAATCTAGTTCCTCTTCCTGGCACTCCAAGCCCGAACTGTGGCCACGAAGAACTCTGGAGGTTTCAAAACGACTTCTGGTCAAGGTTCCTATACCCAGCCAATCGAGGAGGCACGATCTATAAACTCGACCATATTCTCAGCCAATGTATGCCCTACAATGTATCCTCATGACTGATTTACTGATGTGCTATAGTTCCAAGGCCGTGTCTCCGATAGCCGTACATTCGACGGCGCTAGACTCAACACCGAGTACATATTCGGCGTTTTCACTCCTTCGTCAACCTTTAGCTTGTTTGGGCAGCCCACATCCTACGAAATCCTTCATTTCACCGCCAATCAAAATATCGCAAGCTCGACAACGCGAGTGGACTTTTCGATTGCAAGCTTTCATAATACATCCGTACCCGTACTAATTGATATCTGGATGACGTGGGATGAGGAAAAGCGGATCAATCAGTATGATGTAATGTTTCGCTGGTGGGGCTTCTTGTTAGACGAGCTTCTGAAGAGCATACACGAAGACAAGGAAGTTGCAGAGCGCCTAGTCCTGCAGGAGCTAGTTACATCCATCTGCGACACGCACACGACACATTGCACCAGATCCAACGTCCAGTACCCCTCACGGGACGCTTGCATGTCATTCCTGCTCGGCGAAGTCCGCCTCGGCCACTCTTGGGAATTCGGCATGAACACGGTGATGTGCAGGGGCTTGCATCATGTCATGCTCAAGTTCCGGCCAGATGTGCATTGCAGTCACATCGGAAAGACTGGAGGAGGCATGTGTGAAGATGACCAGACGTATGTAGGTAAGGTCACGGAGAGCTACTTCACGAATCCGCCGTGGATCCCAGGGGACGTACCGAGGATTGATGGGCAAAGATTTTGCATGAAGACATAGACGTACCATGTAAGATTATATGAGCATTACTGGTAGCGTTGCCAAAATTTTGCGGTGGCTGTTCAATAGGTTTTCCTGACGGATGACTACCTTTTCTGAATCCATGATCAAAGACCATTTAGCAGATGATTTGATGAGGATGCGGGAGCTCAAAGCGCGACGATTGATATATAGGACACCTTGCTAGCTAAGGAAACTTATGTAGTATATACAACACAACGCGCACGGCGAGCGCCGCATAATGCGAACGCTAAAATTACTCCAAAGAGGTGATAATAAGTTTGGAAAGCCTGATGATTGACGAAACCGAGCCAGCTCTCTGTAGACACTTCCCCGGTGACCCTGCCTAAACTAACCTATAGTTGGTTATTGCCCACAAAAAATGACGTAAACCTCATCATCTGAATGAGAGGATCGTGCTCCGTCGAGCTTTGGATTACGCTGCGTTCCATACCGCATCAGCCATAAGTATGGCTATTGCCTGTCGCACAAGTAGAGACCTATCGCAAGATAGTTACGCCTGCGCAATGATGCATAGGTCATCCGGAGGACACGGCATGTTGTCCGCATGTCAGATTCGAGCACTGTTTGGGCCCACTGAGATGGGGTTCTGAGGAACAAGATGGATTGATGATGATGTTGTCTTCTGCTGTTGACGCGCAGGCTTGAGGCCTATTTTAGAGCATGGGGGCCGATAACGTGCCCTTGTTCGGCAACTAGGGGCCAATATGACACCACATATGCCGACTGGACACGGTGTAGCAATGTAAGCAACGTAAGGGTTGCTGCGACAGTGACGCAATTCCGATTCTGTATGGCATCTAGTCTGAACTTATGCTCACGCTCACCCAGGTCTGGCGTAGCAATGTTCATTATTACTATGCTGATGCCTATACATTACTGGTGCCAGATTACACTGTGATGCTTAGGTCTCTTGTCAGATTAAGCTGTCAGAAACTCATGGTTAAAAGGAACGTTAGTAAAGAGGACAATCAACAACTTACACCCATCATTAAGATACTAATCAACGTGACGACCTCATCATCATTCTATCTAACAACTACCAATATTATATATTTTCTCTGAGTTGTTATATCCTAGAATATAATACGTGTTACCATATGCCGAACCTTGCTAGGTTACACTGGCGCTCCGAAGCAGTTACTGTCGCAGTTTAATCTACGTTACTATCGATCGTATTCGGACCGAGTGCGCATGGACTCCTGAGGATCGCGACAATCGTTATAATTCAGCTACTGAATCAGGAAACTCTGAATAAGTCAACTCCCCTACGATCGCCTCACTATGGCTATATAGTTCAGTTAGAATCACAGTAATACAACTTTAGTGAACCTTTAATATTTCCATTGCACGATGCCTACGGTCCTAAAACCGTCACAGTTACTCTATAAGGGAATCCCTATTGCGGAGAGATCTCCTAAGCGCACTACCACGATGTCTACCAGGTGCATAGCTCTAGCACTTTCTTCGCGCGATATCTTTACCACTTGCTCGTGGGCGGACTCCGAAAATCTGTGAAGTGCAATCCTGCGAAACGAATGAAGAGTAGAAGCATCCATTTTGCGCTGTTTAACCAGGTTTTGTTTGCGATTTCGCGATGTGGTTCACAGCTTTATCCTAATGGTTGGTCACGCCTGCCTAGTCGTTTATGTTAGAATGCTAATGCAAAGTACACAGGAAGGGTGCATTGGTACCTTATGGCCGTGTCTCGGAGCTGACAAGATATGTTGTCGTCTGTTGAATAATCTTTGCCCTGCTCGAGTGACTTCTCTCCTCCCATTCCTCACCATTTGCCCCACTGGTAACCTGCACCCTGTAGAACTGTTCTGGAATTCGCTGGCTTACTGTGCCTGGGTCACTGTCTTTATTCAATTTCCAATCCTTGTTGCGATCCAGAAAAAGCCCCTTTTTCAGGCTTCTGCGCTCTTTTGATTGCCCCGAGCCTATTGAATTTATGTTATAATAGTCTCTCGTTGCTCTGCCGTACCGTCGTCGTATGTCATCATTCCCTATCATTCCAGAATTGATGCTTTGGAGGAACGGTTTGAGGTAGGGTCCGCATGCTGTGACTATACTAAGAGTCTGTATGATCTGGACAGCGAGGGCGAACGTCCAAGAGAGGAAGGGATCTTCAGATCGGGTATACATAACCACTAATTGCGTAATTATCGCCGCGATGATGCTAATAAAATTAGACAATCTCATAGAAAGTACTGGGGGAAACTTGCAGTAAGCGACTCATGTAAAATCCAATTGTGATGAACTTTCGCTTTTGGTCGATCCGTAGCCCCAAAATAATGAAACTTGGAAAAAAAGCAAGTATTAAGTCTAGTAACGTGTTGATCACTTCTACGACAGTATAGAATCTTATCCGGTGGATGCATACGTTCCCAACAAATTTCCATGTGTGCGGAACGTTGCATTGGAAGCCGAAGCCAAATACTGAAGTCAGCATACAAGCACTGACTACCCACATGAGAACACCAGATATAAGGCGATGAGTGCGGTCGGGTGTCAGCGCGAAGAGGAAGGCGATGATCGATAGCTTTGTGAAAAATTGACTGAGCACGAACATAATCATGAAGGCGAAGATTGCCTAGGTGTCCCTTTAGCAACAGTAAACTACCAGGAGGTGATACGAGTGACTTGCCTTTTGCTGTGCGTCGAGTTGCTCCACTGTCTCCTTGCCCGTGAGACAGCCCAAGCCATTCTTCACACCTATGGACATAGCGACCGTTTCCCCAATAGATATGAACTGTTGGTATAGTTACTCTCCCGTAGATCAGTTTGGATATATAATTCTGTGACCTAGAAATACTTACGGTCGCAATGACTATCGCAATGTCGTCAAATCCTACGGTGCGTGAAATGGCCTGTCTCGTGCCCAAACGCGTGAACACAGTTAAAACGATGACCGTGATTCCAAACCATCCTACAACATTCAATAACGACGTGTAATCGTTTTCGACGACCCATGGATGTGAGGGAGTAAATAGAACTGGCGAAGCTGTAGGCTCTAAGGACATTGTTGAGAAAAGCGAAGGGAACACACGGGACTGAGCTAATTCTTAAGAGAAACTACAGCCAATTTGGGAATGAACTACGTCTCCAACAATTAAAATAGATCAGGTGTCTTGTTGTCTTTATGGATTAGAATACCTTAAAATTCCCAGAAGGGTAAGCTCAGGCATACTGAGCCGCCGTATCACTCTATGGAGTGATAGAGTGGGGGGTATTACCCCTTGGGGAACACAAGCCAGCTGAGCGCTCACCGGCCTTGTGATAGATGTAAGGGATATCTCTATCCTTTTCTAGTCGCATGAATTTCAACGTCAGTCTTTACAGCTGGCATGAGATATCAATCTGCAAAGATTTGGAATGCTCACACGCGCTAGTGCCTCTCCCACCACGCTGATGTTACGTTAGCCCCGATAACATGGCATGGCTTATTTTTGAGTTCTTGTGCATTGTTGCAGCTAGGTTGCCTCTTTTGAGGAGACTAGTTCTAGAACACTACTTTGTGCCACATTCCTTGAAGGGCGGTGTAGCCCCAAGGTCACCTGCTACTTACCGAGGCATACAGTCGGCCTGTCCCACAAGTGACTACTGATTTTATATCACATCAGGATATATTTGTGACGCTTGCATGTTTGTACTTGGGACTCCTATTTCCTCTTTCATATATCACAGCTGAGCTCAAACCTTGCAAGACCCTTCACATTCTTCTCACGGTCTCGTATTTCTACTGTAGTCTAGACCATGCGTAGCGAAGATATGCAGCTCGATACAATGACAAATGTTGGTGGAGAGGCGATGGTGGAGGTCCCTCTACATCACGATCGTGATAACGCCGAGCTCACAAGACTGGGAAAGAAGCCAGTGTTGAAGGTTCGCCCATCTCTTCTTCTCCCCTATCATGGTCAATTATACTGCTAAAGTAGTCTTTAGCGAAACTTCGGATTTGTTTCTATGTTGGCATTTTCTTGCACAGTAATGGTAACGTGGGAAGGCGTTTTGCTGTAAGTGTGTCAAAATACCAGAGACACATACTGAATCCTCGAAGATCATTCGCCATCAGCTTCACGGATGGCGGTTTCTCTGGAAGCGTTTATGAGTACATCTTTGTCTGGATTGGGACACTTGCAGCGTTTTCATCGATGGGAGAGCTGGCGTCAATGTGGGTAGTTACGTCCATGAGCAGCTTGGGGTGTTGACCGTATGACAGGGCACCTACCGCAGGTGGACAATATCACTGGACTTCGATGCTGGCACCGAAATTCTGTCGAAAAATTTTCAGCTACTTCATAGGTACAAGCGTTTACTTTCCGGGTGGTGTGAAGCAAGCATCGATAACTGACCATACTAGGCTGGCATACTATGCTTGGATGGCATGCCATAGTTGCATCCGGATGTTCTGTCTGCGCCTATCTCGTTCGTGGCCTGATGATTCTAAGCAATTCTTCATACCGTCTGAACGCATGGGAACTCCTATTCCTCTACTGGGCAATCTTAGTTCTTGCACTGTCGGTCAACACTCTCATCAGCCGTCAACTTCCCAATATTGAAAGTTTCATTTTGATTCATCACATGTTCGGATTCTTTGCCATTTTGATTCCATTAGTATACTTTGCGCCGCATGGAGACGCAAAGGCGATATTCACGTCTTTCAACAACGGAGGAGCATGGCCGAACGACGGTACTTCATTCTTGATTGGCTGTCTGGGTCCCGCCTATAGTCTTCTAGGTAAGGCTGGATTACTCAGTACGATAAGGATCTGCAACTGCTAACATTATTGAAGGGGCTGACAGTGCTGCGCACGTATGACAACTTCCCCGTTTGCCTGCTGGAGAGGCAAACCACTGCCATCATCATTTGCTAACTAGATTAGATGTCTGAGGAGATCCGAAACGCTGCAGTCAACGTCCCGCGGGCAATGGTGTTCAGTATCCTCCTGAACGGTACCCTGGGTTTCGGCATGCTAATCTCAGCGCTGTTCTGCGTCGGCAATACGGACCTAGTGCTCCATTCTGCCACTCATATTTCCTTCATGGAAATCTTCCGACAAGCCGTTGGAAGCCTCTCCGGTGCCCTAACAATGGCTTCTCTAGTTACTATACTCATCATCTGCGCGAACATTAGTTTTGTCGCAACAGCGTCGCGCATGACCTGGGCTTTTTCTCGAGACCGTGGCACGCCTGGCTGGCAAATTCTGAGAAGGGTTGAACCACGTACCACACTGCCTCTCATGTCCATTGCTGTAACCATGATAATCGCGACAATCTTCTCCTTAATCGGTCTGGGCTCTACCACTGCATTTAGCGGACTCGGCATGAGTTGCCTATACACCTCATACTTTATCGGCAACACATTTCTTTTATGGCGGCGGCTCACCGGTTCCATCAAGCCCTATTCAATCAGAGATAAAATTCTTGCCAACACCCCCGAGGCTGATTACCTCACATGGGGTCCGTGGAAAATTACTGAGCCGTTTGGTACCATAATCAACGCATTCGGGTGCGCATATCTTTTCGTCGTCATGATCTTCAGCTTCTGGCCCACGAAAAACCATCCTCGGCTGGACAATATGAATTATAGTAGTCTAGTGTACGGTGCCTTTACTGTTATCATCGTTTTCTATTACTTCTTGTGGGGGAAGAGGACTTATACTGGGCCTGTCGTAGAGATTCATCGTGCGGAAGCGAGATGTCACTCTCGGATATATCGGCCGCGCCTGTAGCTTCTAGTGGACCCAGTATTCATTGGCAGTAGTATGTTCAAGCTTCGGAAAATAGGGGCGTTGAAGCAACAGCATCGTGGGCTACTTGCCCAGAGTCACTGATGAAGAGAAAGAGAGGCTGAGGTTAAATTATTATTAGATACGTGGTATGCGACGCACAGTCGACGTGAATGATGTAATTAAGGCGGTCAACATCCCCATGTCTACGCAAGGTGTACTTATTAACACCACAAAACGGTGTTAACCGTGACAAGCAAGTGCAGATAGCTAGACGTCTCACCATTCTCTACTTTTGCATACATAACTAATATCTACGTTCCTTATAGCCATATATCTTACTTTACGTATAAACTTCGCGCCTAGCAATGGACATTAATATAATTAATATCATTACTATTAAAAATAATATAAATTTCTACCCAAATAGAGATGTGTGCAACGTATACTACGTCCCTACTAAGGACTCATCCTTGTATAGGAGTTAGGAAATAGGTTCGAAATAGATTCTATATATTATTAGAACTCTTTTTTCCATACTATAACTATAGTAATACAATATCTTATGTTTTTTAATTCTATTATCCAAGAAAAAGATTGGAATAGCCACACTAGAAATAGGTATAGTAGCACAATCGGAATGTTACAAGGGGTTTCCACATACCTAGCCGTAGGTTCGGACCTTGCGGGTATTCAGTGATTCGAGCGTGAGGGATAACGGTACCAAAGAATATTGTGTGAGTATCCTATATTCGTATGGGAATACGATATAACAAATATTAAGAGAAGACTAATGATTTGTGATGGGCTACGCCCTGGAGGTCTTGTCTCGGCCCAGGACCGGCTGGGACCTCGGACCCGATGTTAGCTTCGGGGGGCAGATATATAACTTTGGTAGCAGAAGCTTGACTTCGACTCTTCGTGAATTCATAAATATTCATTCTGGCTATCTTGGCTCCTCGAGCATCTAGCCCATAATATGATTTGTATAAGGATGAGTGGCTTTAATTTAGATATAAAAGTAAGCTTTTGAAGCTAACTACGAAGAATAGGAAATGTTCAGAGAATGTCCTCGACTAAATACCAGTCGTCCCATCCTTCACTATCTTCCGATCCTTCGTCAAGATCCCGCCAAGTCCTCGAGGTCTCGTTTTATGCCGGGTCTCGTCACGTGATCCTGAGGTCCCGCCAAGTCCTCGCTTCTGCCGGGTGTCATCACGTGGTGTCGGTGTTTGCTCGTTCTGAGCGGCGTTGCTGCCGTTGGCTCTTGTTTCTCATCATCAGCCAAATCTAACGTTGCGCCATCTTCTGCCGATTCCCTGTCGTGCTTCTTTGTGATCGTAACACGGAAGGAGGAAAAGGAATCATGAGCAAAGGTGACTCGCAAATTCTTGATAACCATTCCAGAGTAGGTCAAATGTACAATGCGTCGCTATATATCTTGAGCATGAAGATCCCCAAGGTGGTTCCAAAGAAACTTACTACATAACGCCCACGACATTCCCTCGCTACATCCCCGCGCACCACTACGGAACCATCGGAACCGCACACTTGCCTCCGATTTGTCGAGTAGGATGTAGGGCAGGTGTTCCCGCATACCTTTACTCCATCGCAAGGTATATAATCTGTTGGAGGGAGCTTGGCAAGCAGTTCAGGGTGATCTATAGTATTATCACTGGAGTGTGGGAGAGAGCTCCCACGCTCCATATATATAGAGATATTGCCAGGTCTAAGCGCAGAACTAGCCATATACGTACAGGAAGCTCCCCGAGCATACAAGGGAGCTCCGCAGAGGGGCTGCCCAATGGCGTTTCACGTCACATAATCTCATTCAATTGGGGTCATCGTTTCAACGTGTCGTGGCATGATAATCGTGCAGTTGGTCAAATGTGTCGCCTACAACACCCTATCTATTCGGAGCCCACTGGAGCAGACGGTCAACCCATCCGGTTCATCATGATTATCTGAAATCCCTATGATACAGGATCAACTATGCGCTCTGTGTAAGTTACACATATACACCTCCGCAAAGATACGATAGGTCGATTTCGATTGCTGGATGATTACTGGAGTCTGTTCTGGTCCCTCGCCCTACGCGACTTCGCCTTGCCCCTTCGCCGTCCGAGGCGTTTCAAAGCACGCCACAATCTTTGCCGCCTACGTCCTGTTAGTACAGTGTATATTTTTAAATGTCACCAGTCTGGATGCGGACGCCTACTCACATCAAAATCAAAATCATCACCGAAGTGACGGGTATGCAAAGCCACCAGAAGTACGCGTCGCTGTTCTTTAACGTAGGGAATTCCTCGAAGTTCATGCCAAAGTAGCCAGCCAAGAAGGTCATAGGCAGGAACAGGATGGTGACAAAAGTCAGCTGCTTCATGCTCTCATTCTGATATGCGCCCATCGTGTTAAAAATCAACGAGATCATGCGGTCCGCGGAGCGGCGCATTCGCTCCAAAGACTCCAGCACCATGATGCAGTGGTCTTCAACATCGCTGAAGTAGGTATGGGCCAGCGTGGTGATGGTGATAGATCCTGTGGAGGGGTCCTTCGGTGCGAAAGGAGGTGGAGAATTAGCAATGGGAGACGAGGAGTCTCGGGATGATCCGGTTGTCTGAATGAGTGCATTGGAGTTGTGTTGTCGCAAGGCGTTGACTAGGCCCGAAATTGGAGCGATCTGCGATCGGAGGAGTGAGAGCTCTGAGGTGAGAATGTAGCTGCGCGGCACATCAGTGACCACTCGACAATGGGGCTGTTGTTAAGGACGACTAACAGGGCTTTTGAATGGGAAATATGCGGTTCCATCAAGACTTCCAGCTCCAGCTCTGCGATACTTTCTTCGTATGCGGTCGCAATAGGAATAGTGAGGTCGACAATACCGTCAATGATAGCATGCATGACCATACTAGCGTCGCCACTCCTTCGCAATACCGTCTCAGATGACTGCAGGCGTTTCAGGATTGGTTCCTCAATCACATCAGCGGAATGTTCGAAGAACGAGACAACTGTGTTGTCGCTCTGGAGAAAGATCGATACTTGCTCGACAGAGACCATCAAGCCTTTCGGAGCGAGGGTAGCATGAGTCTCCATGTACTTCGTTCTCTCGTCGTCCATATCGTGTCGAAAGGCTTGCAGTGTTTTCACAGAGCCCTGGTACTCAGTGGGAACCTGTCTTTCTCGAGAGGCGGGACCGCGGTTCTTAGTATCTTCCGGGCGGAGTGATGATGATCCACTAGCATCCTCGGACTTCCGAATAAGTCGTTGTAACGTCAACAGAACTATGCTTGATTAGCGCGCTATCTATTATGGACAGATTGAGTTCCTACCAAAAACATGTTCTGGAAACCAGTCTGCTTTTGTACGGTTTCTGGTATGCAAAAGATCTTCGATTGCGAGGCTGTGTAGTTTCTGCTTCTCTCCAATCATGCGCACTACATCCCAGCTTAGACCATTCACAGAATACCTGTTGATGGAAGCATATAGTCAGCGTGGATCCCACGCGTCACAGGAGTGACACTGAAAGAAAGGTCTTACCAGCGACACATAACCCAGTGTTCACGAGGCTTTGCGAGAAATTCTGCCAGAGTCGAGTTCGTGAGCTCGTACCTCTCGATGCGATCGGACGAAAAATCCACGATCGTTATCTGTGACTAGCATAACTTCAGTGAGATGTTATTTCACACAGGCGATGAAACGCCAAGTTGTGAGGGGGGTGCAAAAAGGGCATGTACAAACCTCGACTTTTTTCTGCCTCCATTCCGGCCATGCATCTTCATTCTGGATATTGATCCCGGGTTCACTTCCTGCCTCAGGCTCACGTGAAGCTTCAAGGCTGAAAGATCTTGGGTATTGCTTATGTGTCTTCAGACCCGCAAGACTCTGCAGTTCAGAAGCCCTACTACGAGCGAAAAATCGTCGAAATGAGGGTGCGCAGCTCTGAACGATCGGAAACGCGAGCGCATTGGACGGGATTTTGCAGGGATTCCAAGTCGATGCCACGGAACGCGCCACACGCCACGAACACGGTGATAGAATCATCACAAGTTATTGCGACATAGCTAGCATCATTGATATAGATGTTGTTGGAGCCGAACACGCGACCGGCGATGGGTTGCTTGATGCCAGGCGGCGTGCTTTCCGTCCCCGGTGGCTGGCGATGCCGATCGATCGATCCCGCACGTGCGCACCAGTGGGGAAAAGCGTCCGAGCTTCAAACCTTAATTCACTCTTGGTTCACATAAGTCCACCAACGCGCCTCTGGTTCACGATGTTATCGAAACTCAGTTTTTGCTAAAGAGGGTTTGAACCCACTAGTTACCAATCCTACATCAGTGACGATGCACATAGAGATAGATAGTCTAGCACGCACTTCTCGTCTTAATTCATGTAGCGCCTAGGTTAGATTCCTATTTTTATTCGAAGCAATAAAAGACGTTCCCATTGCTTAAGATACTAAAGCCTCGGGCTCACAAAAGACCACAGTCTAAGAGTATTTAGGTCGCTATGCTTGAAGATAGATGGGTAGAAAAGAGATGTCTTCGGTATTGTGAACAAACATTAGTTGGCTACTTTGTCGGATCTGTCCCGCCACGTTCCAAGAAACGACCAATTCAGGTTAGTTGAGCTCCAAGCGGAAATCAGATACTATTATCCTGCTCTGTGCGATGACTGCATCGGCAAGGGCCGTGAACGAAGGCTATCCTTGATTTGTGCGGGTCTGGAGCTCTTCCATAGATCTCCCAGGGCAGGCCCCGACACAAGATCAATCAATTTAACTTCATACAAGGCTGCACTCGTAACTATCGCCTTGCAGTCAACAGACATGAGGAAATTCATGCCATGAACGGCCGACGGTCGACTGGGACAAAACGTTAATTGGTCAGTGTTGTTTGCGATCCTCCAGGTACGGATGATATGATGTCCTACGTGCAAGCCTGACGCATATGCCTCCACCAAGATATTCATGCCATATCCGGTATTACATTTCCATCTCCCAGACAATCCACTCCCAGACGAAGCAGAGTATGCTGCCTTCGGCCGTATTCCTTGGGAGCTAGTCATTGGTTGGTACAACGAATTCAAGTTGCAGGGGAAGGCGATCACGGACGCCGCATACAACCCGAATCCCGGCTTTGATAGAGACCACTACAAAATTGGCCCGAAGTTGCGGACTTTAAGATAATAAAGAGTAATTACAGACTCGCTGGCTGGCCCGAAAAGAGCCCTAGATGGAAGGATGTTCCTTGGAAAAGCGTTAAAGATCCGGTGTGCAGCAAGCTAGAGGGGAGTAGTAGGACGAGAAAGAAGAAGGGGGGGGAAACATCAGCCCCGACATCGATATTATCGGGGACACCGAAAATACGCAACTCGCGACTAAGGACGGTGAAGAGATGCAGCTTCTTGCTAGGAGCCGGGGTGAAAGCAGGAGTTCGAGCAGGAAATCTTCGAGACTTGGCGGCAGCCGGAAACAGAGGTCCACGAACACGAAGAAACTGACCAAGAAGCCTACGAAGAAACCTGCATGAGACCAACAAATAAGCCCACCGAAGAAATGCACAGTCGCTATAAAAAAAAAGCTGTTGAGTGCGGCACTAACTGCACTGCAGCGATGAAAAGGGCAAGAAAAAAAGAAACAAGAACCGCAGCAAGTGCCCTATAAAATCACGCGGAATGCCTAGACTAACCTGCAATTGGCAGATGAGTATCTGAAGAAGTTTAAAGCGGGAACGCTTGGAAAGGGCGGCAAGTCCAGCTCGAGAAAGGGCAAGGAGGCCTAATCTATCTAAATAGTCTAGATACAGTGAGTTATCTTGAGAGAGATGAGCTTTGGCTTCACACGATGGATGGGGTTTGTGTAGTATCATCTGCACACCAAAGTAATCAGACAGCACTCGTATCTGGTCAAGCACCGCTCGTAATACGGGAAGCATGGCATTGTCTAGCGCGAGCGAGCCGTCCCTGTATCAGATTCGCTCACATACGTCACATCTGGATAATTGACCACAGGGTAAATCTTTCAAAACAGATTCAGTGTCTAATGTCGATAACCCAAGATCCGCAGCTTGATTCGTTGTGAGATTGCGAAGTCTACGTACTGGCTAATGAGGACCCGATGCACTATAATGAGCGCTCAATCACATGTTGGAAGCGTTAACAAAGGAAGACTTACCATGGAGTCGCGCATGGCGTAGGCCGGTGTTCGAGAGAATCGCAAGCGGCTCTTACTTCCCCGGAAATGGCACATGAAGACATGCTCCTGAGTCGAGGTTCTATGGCTACTGAAGTTCATTCTGCTTTCAGATTACTCGTCAGCACCCTTGAGCTTCTGATAACATTTCTCAAAATTGCTACTGTCTGGGCACGAGGATTCAGTTCTTACTCGTTCTCATGGTTACAGTGGAGCTTACCATGCATATTATAAAATTCTATTTCGACCAACTCGAAACTCGTCCTCCCTGATCCCTCAATGTCTTGAGTGATAGTCTTGGGGTTCAATGGAATTCCTGGGACAGAGGCAGGCGCCCGTACGACCGTACCCCATATATCCATGCCACTCCGGTTCCTTAGTTCCATGCGCGGATAAGGTCGATCCATATTATTGAAATTGATGTGGAAAGCATTCTCATGATTGAGGGAGACAAGTACCAGCGCAGGCACTTGATCACAGAGGTACAATGCCAACCTATACCTAACAGGGTCCTTGGATTGTTGTCGCCGTTGAGCCCCAAACATGGCGTCTGATGAATCCCTTGAAGATATTTCATTGACCCTCTGTGGCTCTTTCACTGTCTTGCTGCGAGTGTCTTCATCGATATAGATCTTTTGATAAGCGTCGTCTCGCAGCTCCCTTAGAATGTGGAGATGGCCATTGTGGACGTCCTGTTTCTCTTTGAAAAGTACCTCCCGTGCTTCTTTTTTAAACGAGAAATAGTTCCTACTTTTGATCTTAATCTTGCATCGACGAAATCGGAATTCCGATCCAATTTCAATATGCTGATGTGTTACTGCGCCGAAGAAATGATGGTAGTCAGCACGTCTGGCGAAATGGAACTTGAAGCCATCATGCATAGACCTGAAAGAACAATCCAGAAAACTACTGTTTGTATGAAGAACATTATTTTCGTAGATCTGGTCGGGGTCAAACATCGAAAGAGCTAAGAAATCTTCCGTTTTCACATTAGCGCAGCTTTGCACGATGAAGGTCTCTCCATCCGATCCAGAGAATTCGATTTCCAGTTTCAACTTTCCCGATGAGACATTTTCCCATAGATACAGACAGCAGCGTAAGGGTGAACTTATCCTCTCGGTGGAAAAAGAGGTGCGCAAATCCCTGAGATGAGAGTAGGTACCGGGCCCCGCAACGCTTCGATCCTGACGGTCCTGTAAAATACGGCGATCGATCTTTAAACCCAAAGATAGAGCGCTATGACATGCTTTTACAGTCATGGGAGCGCTTCGCTTCATTGAGAACATCTTCTGAAGTTGTTGAGCGACAATTTGGAGATATTCGTCAGAGGATTTGAGATAGCTGTCTAGTCGCCGGAGGACAGCTTGTTTCGTAACTTCGTCGTCATTCCGATCCTTGGTCCAAAAGCCGAAACCGATCTCTTGGTCCCTCTCCTTCCGAAATTTGACGGGACTATCGTCGTGCGGGTGCCTAACCAAGTACGCTAACAATTCAGAAGCTACACACGCCAAAGACCAGACATCGTAATCTCTGTTCCACCATTTTTGCTTGACCAGATTGTTATTCTTCTCAGCTTGCATGGCTTTTAACTTGCTGTAGCCATCTGGGGGAGCGTACATGCGTGTTCCCGGTGTAGTTGTAAAGTTCGTTTCTTGCTCACGTTCGACGTCCAGTAGTTTGAAGTATGTTAGGCCAAAGTCAGTGAGCAAAAATCGACCTTCTGCGGTGATAATGATGTTTCCAGGTTTGATGTCGAAATGCGCGCCGACCCACTTCGATTTGGCATCGGTGTGTAGGGAGGGCAGCAGTGGTTCATGCACATTGGCCACGGCATCAAAGATGTCCAACAGACCCACCCATAGCCAGTGATCGAGGATAGAACCAGGAAATCGATATGGTCTGTCGTACTCCTGTAGTATTGATTCTCCCCCTGCTCTGGGAAATAGTATCTTGTCAAGATCAAGGGGATGGAAATCGAAAGCCAGACTCAAACGAGGCGGAACCGTTTCCTGGTAAGCGAACAAAACCTCTGCTATGCTATGATGCGCAAGCTCTTTGAGAACTTGGAGTACGTCTTTTTCTTGAGTTGCCCGCCGGACAGACTCTTCATCTAATAAGTCGATTTGTTTCCGAAATAGTGGGCGTTGTTTAAGATTCTCATCGCAGAAAGAATCGCAGATTTTGAACTTATAGAAGCTGCGTCCAGCTTCACGATTGCCGATGGGAAGTAGCGTTTCCTCGATCCAAGGCATATTCTGCCGGCTGCTGAACCGCTGAAACAAATTGTCAGCCTGGAAGCTGGGTATCCTCAGCCACGTTGCATTGTTGTTTAGTTGCTCGACGAAGTCTTCGGCTAGGCAGAAAGGATTGGTGGATAAAGTGTGCCTGGGTGTGTGTTTGCAGTCTTCGAAAGCTCGATTCTTTCCAATCGCGCCAAAAAGCTCGCGGATGAGGTCATGGCGATCGCGCATGTTGTTCAGAGTAACTTCTATAGAGTCGAAGCGATGCTCGTCTAAGTGCCTTAAGGCGAATGTTCCTCCAATAAATGCAAGCGCCGCGGTAAGCTTCCGTCGCTCTGCGTTGGTGGCAATCTTCTTTGCGAGGACATCATTATCTTCTGGTGGCGTGCGGATTGTGAAGGGAATGCAGATATTGCATCGACATTTCAGTAGTTCGACCAGGGGACCATGTTGAAGATTGTTCTCGAGAGCACTTGGTGTTATGAGTATGTCCTCTGTTTCTTTATCACCCCGCTTCTTTCGCTCAGCAGCTTTGATCAGTAGACGTTTCACCCGTCGACACATGCATTTTCGCTGTCTGGCATCGGCATTGAAGTCGAACATCATACGCAGAGCGTGTGGCCACTTTTCTACAAGTACCAATGTTCATGAAATTATTATACGACAGATGGCGTCACAGCTAAGGGCGCCAATGGCCCCGAACCATGCTGCCCCATCGTCTCTTAATAGGGCAACCCTCGGCTTACTGCAAAGTAAATTACCTAAATTATCTTCTTATCGATGCGGACCGTGCGCCACACCTTGTGAAATCTTCAGCCGTCCTCGCTTCACGTGTATACTCTTCATTGGCCTACGCTGACCGGAATTCATGCATGGGATATTGGTGGCTTTCTGCCTGCTTTTGCAGTTGCCTTCTCCCCTGATTTCTTGTTTTGGTGGCTCCTCAAACATCATCTTAAGTCCACTTCTCAATCAATTCTTTACCCATGGAAGATTATGGAGCGGACAACTTCAACCATATCTGCTTCCACCGCCGCTCCATCTCATCATCACGACCGACTTTCTCATGCTTCATCAGCAGAATCACTGGTAGCCAATCCAAATGGTACCCATGGGGAGCACAACGGTGAAGATACCCGCTCACCTCCGCTCGATCGAGTGCCGATTGTCCAAGTCGACGCCCGTCGAGAGCTCAGTTGGCAAGACATTTCCGCCTTGATCATAAACAAAATGATCGGTACCGGCATCTTTACTGGGCCGCCCACAGTATTAATGAGCACTGGGCGAAAGGATATTGCTCTCGTGATATGGGCAGCTGGTTTTGTTTATACCCTGATAAGGTATGCGCGCGCAACTTGGCGATTTGCAACTAAACTAAAGAGTCGTCAGTATGACACTATACTTAGAATTTGCTCGGAAGCTACCATATACTGGAGGAGAGCTTGTATACGTACGTCTTAAACTCCTAGGTTGTTATAGTTCTTAATGTACAATAGTTAGATGAGTTACTCCCAAAACCGACGCTCTTGTCATATACGTGCTATGCACTGTACTTCATATGCATATACCAAACTGCCACCAACGGCATGCAGTTTGCGCGGCAAACTATCATCGCATCGACCGGATCCGATGTAAAAGATCAACGCGTAATGCGTTTTATTGCCGTTGTGATCACCACCGTTACCTGCCTTCTCTTATACTTCTCCACTGCGACAGGTCGAAGACTTAATAGGTGGCTGGCATATTTGAAGGTTCTCTTGATGTGTGTCATATTTGGGGCAGGCGCCGACTTGGCACGTCGGTCGAAAGTACGGGACGTCCAAAAGACCTTCAAAACTCATAATTATGCAGTGGCTATTCTCCAAGTGCTATATTCCTTCCAAGGGTGGGAAAATGGAACGCTGGTAAAACGCTTATCCGTCGAATCAAACGATCTCTGGTTCTAAATGCACGACAGGTCGCAGGAGAGATACAAAGCCATGATATCCTCCGCAAGGGCTTCATTCGGGCAGTCTGGATCGTCGGATTGCTTTACATGATCATCAACATTGTATATGTTAGCAATAGATGTTCACTGATGACAGTTATCATCAGCTGACACCGTGCAGTGCTATGCAATTCCGTGGTCGCAAGATGGCAGCATGGAATACGACTATGTGCCTTTGGTAAGTCTGATTAGCCGAACAGGTCCCAGATACAATACACTTAACACTAGATAGTTCTTCGGCAACTCACATCCAGCTTCTCAAGCTTGGGCAGTGTTTACTGCATTCTCTGCTGTTGGTAGCATGATTAGCGTCACCTACACTTGCGTTAGAGGTGTGCGCTATACGTCATTATCAGCAAAGAGGTCTGGAGCTAAGAAAATTCAGTCAAACAAACGATAGCATGGACGAACATACTACCTTGGTCCCCTCTATGGAGGTCCTCAGCACCCGTATCCAGGAGAGAACCAAAAGACTACTTAGAGCTGCGTATACTGAATAACCAACATGCTCACAACCCGTATGATCTTTCGACTGGTGAGCCACAAGGAGGTTTGATACTTCACTGGATAATATGCGTTGTTTATATTTGCGCTACGTCTGCGATCTCGGTCGTCACTGAAGCAATAGCATTTCCTGGTCAGCTACTCTCGTATGCTCACGCTATTGTTGGAGGTGAGTTCTGTCATCACTACAATGATAACGCAACCTGCTTACACCATGCTCTGCAGTCGTGCTAGGGGTCATGTTTCCGAAATTTCGCAGTATTGAAAACAAGGTCCCTATGACGCGACAATGGGACCCACCTAGCAGAGAGTCTCGATGGTTGAAGCTAAAATTCGCCCCAATAATTTTCGGATGGACTTACGCTATAGGCAGCATAGCTCTCCTGGTACTCACGGTCATAGGACCGTACAAGAATGCTGACGGATCAGAAAGAGTGGTGAAAGGTTGGTTTTATCCCGCGGTATCCTTCGGGACGCTCCTGATGTCCCTGATATATTACCTCATTTTCATTGCTAGCACGGAAGCATCATTGGTTCGCGCCGCTGGGATACAAATCCGAGAATGTCGACATGGAGAAAACGATCGTGAGCGTATCAGGCGGCGATGCGATGTTTGCCAAGATTCACCTCAAGCACATCGCCATGCCAGAGATGGCTACGAGCATTATTTCGAGGTGGTAGTGCCTGACACTCATGATCGTGGTAGTTTCCTGTATTGGTTCTTTGGTGGGACAGAAGAGCGTCATCATCCACGTGCCTCTGAACAAGTCAATATGGTGAGAGCAGTCTTCGCGCAGGCAAAAGCGCACCTGAAGGAAATGTTCCGGAAACCTTCTGGCTTATCTAGGAACGGAGGTGCAAACGGTGATACTTGAAATCGGCATAAACACCTCAGCCTCGCAGGGTGTTTGTAAATGACCCCCACGCAGATTACGCGGTAGCGTAGTACAAGTAGTCATCAGTATGACCGGCAATTTGCGCGTCCTATCGCCCACCTTGTGAAAGCGGAGCCTCAATGGGCTGAAGCCTGGGCGTATTTAGGCTTTCGTGTATTGACCACTACCTCTGCGCGACTGCATATCTTTCAACCACCATACAATGCCAGCAGCAACCTACGGCCCTTTCATAATATCGACCATCACCCACTATGCGGACGAAGCCGACGTAAGGGATTTGCTACAAACAAGATTTCCACCAACCAGGGCGCAGCCTACGCCATGGGTTATCCAAGTCAGTAGCATAGGGCCATAAGGCTAGAGCATACTGGCCTAAGTAAACAGAAAGACTGACCATACCGAAGTCAGATCAGTCGGGCGACTTTCGCGTGTGGGCCCCCAGGGAGATCGCGCAAGTAAGTATTTTGCCCAATTGTTGCGATGTGGGGGGGCTGCTCGAGACTTAAACAGTTTACTATGAAAGCAGTTGCAAGGCTGACCGCATTCCAGGAGGAGAAAGATGAGTTGTACAGAAGGAATGCTTCCCGACGTACTCCTATGGCCAACATACTTAGTATGAGACGGTACTGAGCTTACTTGGTCTCGCAGGATGGCATATGGTCCTTGTGAGGCTGAAATCATACCTTTGCTTTTTACCATACTTAAGGATTCGACTGGGAGTATTGCGAGGGTACCCAGACGCCGATTCTGATACGCAAAGAATGTCCGCCACATTTTACCTTTTTCACTTGGAGACTGTCGTGTTGATCTGTCTTTTTGCTCGATAGTCGTGTTCGTGAAGTACCGTATGATTATCCACCCGGCTGTCGCTTCAGCCTTCTGCGCCACGGATACCCCGCCTTTGCCTCTGACATCCACACTCTTCAGGCAGCTGGGACCGGTCAGGGTAGGCAGACTGCTCGCATTGTATAAAATAAGTCGCTATCCCATTCGCGCTTGCAGGATAGAGATCGGATCTTTTCTTACAGGACAGACAGTCATATAGCATGATGAAGATTGACATACCGGCGTGGCCTCTCCCAGTGGTTTGGGTCACATCAGCACTACCAGTCGCTGCTGACTACCAAAGTATGAGCCTGCGACTGGATGGCGTGGCCGATAGGCTTTTCAAAAAAGATGGTACGGTGCAAGTCATGGCCTGTAGATGGAGTAAACATCGTAAGTGGCCCACAGCTAGTTTCGACCGTAGTAGAACACAGTAGAGCACATTTGACTTACCTCCATACAGAAAAGTTCGAGAATTTGCCTCTGCGCTCGTATGAGGATTTGTGCGCATATGTGTACGTAGAAAACCAATCTTGCCGATGAAGAAATGACGGATTGTACAGTGAAAGCGATAAAAAGACTTTGGATCTTTCAAGTGCCCGAACCACGAGTCTGTTGTAGGAAGCCCAGCGGACATCAACTATGACACAGCTAATGTTGGACTAGCATCATTGACCAGGAGCACACGAGGTCTAGCCTCGACATAACACATAATGCAATGAAAGTGCTGTTATCATCCTTCTCTGCATTCCCGCAACTTGCCAACGCCCTGCCGGAATTTGCAGCCTCAGATATTCCCATACAAGGTTCAAGGACGTTTTTCCACACCGAATGTTCAATTTCGAGATTAGAAGGCAGTTCAGATCACCTGTGCATGCTTCTAAAGTACATTGAGCCTAACAGAAATTTCTCCGATCCCATTCCGTGGTCCATAAGGCAGCAACTACTTCATCAGTCCATTGATGCTTGCACTCTGAGAGAGCACTGCGTGGTCATTCGTCCATCTGAAGCTTTCAAGGCGAGTATTATTGATCAGTTCATGCAAAGAGGAAACGTGTCCACCCATTGGACCAACCTTCCAGTGGTTCTGGTCGGCAGTCTGAATGCGCACTGGTCTGCCTACGTCAGGTTCCTCGACAAGGAAATTTGGGACATTGTAAGTCCCTGATCGCCGGTTCCTCGGACATAGTACCGAATTGTGTTTGGGTGCTGATTACCAGGACAGGACAAATCCATCGACTTCACAAACCCGTTCTCGGAAACACCTGGTGAAGCCAATTTCAGGTCGCTGCCGAGGACAAAGCAATACCATGACCTCCTCATCCGGGCAAGACATGCTCTAAAAGCGAACATCCACGTCCTTCGACTGCTACTTAAAGAATCCATCAAGCGGTTGACATTAGAAAGCAAAGCTTCACGTGAGCTTTTCGCAGATCACTACACTACACTCGACTCTATCGTCAATGATGTTATCGAGGAGTCGTGCGATCTTGTAGAGTACCTCGAAACACTTAAATTGCGAGTCGATCGCATCACAGAAGCCATACGCGATTCCATTGCATTGAGGAACACTCACCATGCTGCTGTCGAAAGCCAGAACATGAAGCGCTTGACAGTGAAGTCTGTTCAGGAAGCGCGAACCGTCAAGGCAATCGCTCTTGTAACGCTGGTTTACTTGCCGGCTACGTTTATAGCTGTGAGTGAGGCTCGAGTCACATCTAATCAGCTGTCTAACAGTGTAGAAGACATTTCTAGGGATCAACGGCATCAACATTCAGCAGACTGATACAGGAGTTCTGCATATCGAAGCGGATGCGCAGGTTATCTTATACTTTGCGCTTACAGTTCCTCTGACCTCAGTGACGTTGTTGTTATGGTGGGCCTGGGAGAAATGGAGTCGGTCGAGGAGAGGTGAGACGGGCAGCATGGATCCGCAGCCAGCGCGCCCATGGAAAGCACATGTATCGCCCGTCTAGCTGGATGTAATAGCTGTTTCTTTTGTCTCTATTGCAGTGGCCTCAGATCTTCCTAATATCCAAATTTCTTATCCATCCCTCTTGGCTCATTTGCACACGTTTGTGGTGACACTGAGGGAGACGCCCTTCTTCTACTTCAATATGTAGCTTCAACATACTCACAGCACTCGTGTCAAGAATGGAGTATCGCATAGACCAGCGAAATAATCGTCTTCTCTTAATAAAACATACAGCTTCACAGCACCTCTCCTGCACCAACGAATGCAGCGTCGCTACCCCAGCCATAGGTTCCATCCTCCTGAATAGCATCACAGCCTTGCAGGGTCAAACCCAACAGCTTCCCAACAGCTGCTTGCATATGCTAAGAATTGCGGTGCAGCTTGCTAAGAAGTACAGCGTTGGAAATATCCAGGGTCTACATACACGCGCTCGCCAATCCAGTGCATGGCCATTTCTGATCAGCAGCTTTGTTGACTCTTTGCTCACTGCTGCCGCAACCAGCACCTCCTCGCCCGCGCCAAAATTTGCAGTCCAACCTCACCTGTTGCGCTATTGTATTCGGACCAGTCTCGGACGCCCAATTTTAAATCCACATCACACCCCGCCTTTCAATCGGTTCTCAATGTCCATGAGTTTTCATGAGAAAAGCACTCAAGAGTGGATGTGGGAAATCAAATATGATATTCTCGCGACGGACAGCAAAAAAAAAAGACATGGAAATCGTCGGATTGCATAAACGCCCACGAACACCTTGCTTCAAATTCTCACCCAACCCGGCCCAAACCATTTCAGCCCATCCTCATGCCAAATAGAAAAATGTCAAAGTCCAGTCAGTATCTTATCATGCCCCATCAAATCCGTCATTCGAACTCCGTCAACCGCAACCTCCTTTCTCTCTATCTGTAGCCCTTCCTCACCACCATTCTCTACCGCTCAACAATCCTCAATCATCAGCAGGCTCCACCCTAACCAGTACCTCCTCCAAAAAACCCTCCAAAAACCCCGCCACCTCCCCACCCATCCCCACACCCCCCCTTTCATCCCACTCATCCAACTCCCTGAACCCCTTCTTCAGCTCGCTCACCAGCCTTTTCACATTATCATGACACTCCTGTCTCCGCTTCTTCTGCTCTACAAACGCATGCAGATCGCGCGGCGTGGATGCCGCTTCCTGCTTGTTTTTGAGGGAGAGATGGTACGCACGGCGGGAGAGGGCCGCTTCGAGCGCGGGGAGGACGACGCCGGAGAGCGCGGTGATTTCGGTGGGTGCTGAATTGGGCGAGCCGGGTGTGAGAGGCTGCTTAGGCCGGCCGAAGGAGCCGCGGGACATGGGGGATGGTTTGGTCGTTTGTGGTGCGGGAGGGGGAGGGTGGGAAGGCGTTTGTGCGCCGGTCACGTTGTTCCAGTTGTTGATTATCGGTCCACCAAATGGGTCGTACGAAGACGATGAGCCGGGTCGCGGGGGTGAGGCAGAGTTCGGTGATGTTTGAGATGATACAATTGACGTCTGATTGGTGAGTTGAGGCAATGGTTGTTGACCAGAGAGTGGCGGAAGTGGTCTCTGAAGTTGCGATGGTCGCGGGTTCTGGTTCTGATTCTGATTTTGGCCAGGACTATGCTGGGGAGGGTTTGCGGGTGCGGTAGAGGCATTTGTTGACTGAGATTGGTTACCTCGGAAAGGTGGAATCTCCGGGATGGACATTTGCGGAAGTACGATGGGTCGCGGGGGAGTAGGATCGCGTCGAGGAGTCATTTCCAACGCAGCCATGTCTTCGGCGATTGAACGTTGCAGGTATTCGTCGTAGTCCCTACCCAACGGCGTCTGTCGTCGGGGCTGTGCGGGTGGCTTGGTCGGCGTAACCAATCCCCGGTTCAGAGGATGTGGCGAGAAGGCTGCTGGCACTGGCGATTTGCGTGACTCTTGTGCCGTTGGCGGAGGGAGAGGTGGGATCGATCGCTTCTCGGGAGATGGTGGTAACGGTACCCGTGCCGCGGTCTTTAGCGAGCTCATCGGTGAATTCGGAATGTCAAGCTTTGCTAACCGCTTCGTCGGAGATGCAGGTGGACTTGGTCGGACAGTGTCGGCGGAGCCGTAGTAGTTCTCATCTCCATAGCCGGCCTGCTGGTTCAGGACAGGCTTCCGTTGAGGCGACGACTGTCGAGCATTTGCACCAGACTCGTTCATGGGTTTCAACGCATTGCCTCCTCGATCTTTTATAGGACGGATAGTACCAAAATCCCACAGCTCCTCGTTGATCGGTTCTCGTTTCTTTATAGGCGTATCTTCATCCTCCGAATCGGCTTGCTTGGGGTGACGAGCTTGATATTCTTGATAACGGAAGATCAGCTCCTGCAGCCTGGAGGGTTTCCCCGCTTTCCGGATGAAGGCTGACTGTAGCAATTGCTTCGCCGATGGTCGTTCCCTCGGATCTTTTCTCAGGCAGAGGTTCACGAACTCTTTGAATTGTGGAGTGAAGCTGCCAGTCAGTATGGGTGATGGGTTCTTTGGAATCAGGAAAAGGACTTTCATGGGATGTATGTCCGCGTATGGAGGTTCGCCCTGCGCAAGTTCGAGGGCGGTGATCCCAAGTGACCAAATGTCAGCTTTGTGATCGTACCCAGACTGCTTGATGACTTCCGGGGCCATCCAGAAGGGAGTGCCAACGAACGTGTTCTTCTTCGTCATGGTCGCGGAGAGCTGCCCTGAGACACCGAAATCGGCCAGTTTGACCTGTCCGTTAGAGCCGACGAGGATGTTGGCAGCTACATATACATTAGTCCCGTGCCTTTATATTCAGACGGGCGAACTCACCCTTGATATCTCGGTGCAGCTTGTGATCTTCATGCAGGTAACACAGGCCCATAAGCAGCTCCTTGAGTATGACGGCAATCTCGCTCTCATCGATAGGACCCGGCCTCATCAAGTCTGCGCAGCTGCCTCCCGAGCAGAACTCCATGACGATCCACAGCTCCGTGTTGTGCAGATACGAGCCATAGTACTTGGTAACATAGGGCGAGTGCATGTTAGAGAGGATGGAGATCTCGCTGATGATGTCGTCGACCTCATCTTCGGCATTTTCGACATCGATGATCTTGATCGCGACAAGCTGGCCGGTCCGTCGGTCGATGCTAGTGAGATTAGCATTGGGTTGGTACGGGAGAAAGACTTGCTGAGCATACCCTTTATATACTTTTCCGAAGCTGCCCCCGCCTGCATGTCGTCAGCGTGGCCCCAAAGCTTAGCCTGTCCTGCGCGTGCGCCTACCTATGCACTGCTGCTTGGTGTACAGCGTCGTGGGGTCCACGGAACCGCTCACGGTAAACCCCTCGGTCATAGCGACCCAACGCTCTCGGTCGTATTGCCCCGGTGAAGGTCAAGTGGAGAGGTGTATTCGCTCGCGCGCTTCGAGGTAGGGCGATCGCAGGGTGCGTTTCGCTCGAGTCGAGAGGGAAGGTTGGTGTGTGCGGGGCAGACGAAGCCGCAACGGGAGCCACAGTACAGCGCACGCGGGTGAAAGGCTTCAACCGTCTATGCGACCGGGCGGAGGCACTGCGAGTGCGTGTTTACTGGGTGGAGCTGTCGTGGTGAAGCGGTAGGAGCGTTTCTGGGGCGTGAAAGTTAGCAGGCGCCCGCGGCGGCAGGTGCATTCCGCACGCGCAGAGTAAAGCTCACCCTTCCCAATTGTTGCGAAGACAAGTTCGGTCGACAGGCTGGTGAACCAAGGTCCAGCGCAGGCGCCTGAATCTGCCCAGACGTACACAATTGCTTCACAGAAGAGCAGCGGCTCGAGGTACGTTGGACTCGGCTCCGGCAGTGGTGTGTTTACGACAACAATATCGCGGCGGCAACCACGAGTTTCACTCGTCCGAAGCGACGTCAACACCAACGCGCCTGGCCTGTTCAGTGGGCTGCAGGGGCCTCCGATGCGCAGGGAAATTGTTGCTGGCCGTTCGTCGAGGGAATTGCCAGCCTGGGCACGGTGTGTTTCCTGTCCGTTGTCCAGGATGTGCTGCCATGTTACGGCGCGCCTACGGAGACCAGGGTGCGGGCGCGCAGGCTCTCATCCTAGCATTCGCGACCATGACGCGGTAATTTCATTCGCATTATATTGGAATACAATTCGAGATCTGCCGGGAGCTAGATAGAATCTCCACCGAGGGCCAATCGCTTGCGTCGCACGAATACATCGCTGTCGGAGGGATGGGTGGCGGTGGGGAAGCGATTCGTCGAGGGCATTCTCTCCACCGCCGTCGCGTGTCGGCTCACCACTTGACGTACGAGCCCACATCAAACGCATTTACACAACCAGACGGCATGCATGGATTCATTGCTGTGCTCTTCACTATCCATTCAAAGCGCGACAAGGAAGATTGACAAAGAGCATCTCATTCCTACCTACACCCGTATAATTCCAACCAATCTCCAAAAGCCCAAAGGTATCACCCGAAAAGAAAGCAACAACTCCCGTTATCAGTCTCCCAGTCCACCGATAAACGACGCTTCGGGCTGACTGTACATGCTCGTCGCTGTCCTACATCTAGCCTTGTTCGTGTCCAAGAAAGCAAGCCGAGAAAACACTCCTGTGACGCTAATAATACAACGGGTAAACCCCGTAACCAGAGGACCGCCCCAACAACACCATGGAAAGCCATTTTAGGAATTAGTTTTCCGGTTCAAAAGTTACAACCGGATATTCGACGATGCTGTATCTCATGTCTACCCAGTTTTGTTGTTGCAGTCGTTGACTTTCGAGGAGAACCGCCTGATCGGGCTGCAGGAAACCCTGCCCACTTCAACGCCTTGCCAGGTGCTCGTAACCCCGTAAGTTCTTCGAGGCTTCTGTGTTGCCAAATGTTACACCTCCGAACTTCCATCGCCGAATTGAGCGCCCAAGTAGGCTGTGGCGCGTGATGTGATTTGTGTTGACGTAGCTTGCTTTCACTGGTATGGTGCACGAGCCATATCCGGGCAATAGTTTCATGCAAAACTTCCTATTGCTGCTGGGTATTGTGCGCATGCTGCTGAGCAAGTTGTGCCCGAAGGGTGGTGACTTCCGTCTGCAGTGTTGTCATCTTGGATTCGTGCTCTTGCGCCATCTTTGCCATCCGGGCTTCCATGTCGCGGACGTATTGCCACATGTCGATACCCTGGTTACCCATCACCTCACGAATGCTGCCACCGCTGCTTGCGCCGTGACTAGAGACACTGCCAGGTTGCGAACCAGATCCTGGTACTTGTTGGTGCTGGAGCATGCTGGGGCCATTCTTGCTGCCGCCCTGAGAACCCTGTTTGGGCAGCATACTGGGAGCCAGACCAGGCAAAGCAGGGAGGTGAGGGCCATTGTTGGCCTGCGGAGGTGCCATACCCATGGAAGGCGACTCGCGAGCGCGTTGAAAGTTGGGATGGATGTTAGGCGAGCGTGAGCCCGGCATGCTGTTATCGTGTGCTCCCAGGCGGTGTTGATCTTGCTGCCCTGGGGACAGAGGCTTGGGACTCTCTGTCATTGGCGGGCCTCCCTGGCTGAACATATTCGCTTGACTTGCCGTGTAGTGAAGGTTTGACAGGCTGCCGGGAGCTAGTTTGGGCGAGATGTTAGTGGGTTGGTTACCTGAGGGACCGCTGGGACCAGGCGGGTATAGGTTATTCCCACTGCTATATGAACCGCGGTTCGCAGCGAGAGGCGGGTAGGTACTTGAGTGCTGGCGATACGGACCTTGCGTAGAGCTTCCAGTGTTTTGCCTCTTACGCGCCGGCTCGCTCACACGCCGGCCCTCATCGTCTTCTTCGCCTTCACCATCATGGTACATAACGCCGTCCATGCCATCATCTCCCTTCCCGTCGGCCATCTCCTCACTGTCCATTCCGAAACTGGACCGGCGGCCTGCGCAACCACCCTGTCCCTTGTTGTGTCGGGCGAGTGCATCTCCGCGAGCGAATCGACGACCGCATTTCGGACACGTATGAGGGCGTTCTCCGGTGTGCAGTTTTGTGTGGCGCTTCAGGTCGTGGAGTCGTCGGAAACGAGCCTGGCAAGTTGGGCACTCATACGGCTTCTCCTGGCTGTGGGTCAGGAGATGACTCTTCAGGTTGTGGTGTCGCGTGAAGTCAGTCGCGCAGTACGGGCACTTGTGGCGCTTAGTCGAGGGCGACTTCGGGCTGTTCTGGTAGCCGGGCAAGCTCATTTGGCGCGTCGGCGCGCGGGGGTCGTGTTCCGCCAGCGGTCCCGGGAAGGTGAAAGCGCGGTTGCCTGGATTTTCGTTCGGATTAGGGGCAATGTGCTGGTGATGGTGTTGCGGCGGTGGTGGTTGCTGATGCTGCTGGGACACGCCTTCCATGTTGATCTGCGGGGTCGAGCCTTCCATGGCAGGCGCGTTCGGAGCGTGGTTCGAGTCGTTGGAGCCGAAACTCGAGAGGCTCACTGGACTTGTTTGCATGTTGTCACCCGTCATCTGGCCCGCCTCGGGGATGACCAGGGGCTTCTGGGCCGCCTTGTCCATCGGGCTGGTCGCGTGTGCTGGCGCGTCCTTTGAGTTGTTCACGGCTGACTGCGCTGTGCCGATGAGGCTCTGGACAACGGCGTGCGCGGGATTGGGACTCGACTGGCGCAGCAGCTGATGTTGTCGCTGGCGCTCGTCATTGAGCGCGGCGGCTCCGGTGAGCGGCTGCGGTGAGCGTCTTGGCGAGAGGCCCCGCGGTGACTTTGTGAGATGAGTGCCAAAGGTTGCGCCGGCGTGCGAGTTGGGCGTAGCCGACCTGTTTGGCACGGGGAACGGCCCAGTGTGGGTGGGCGTGATGGCTCGCGTTGACGCAGCCATGGGTTATGGTGAGGGTGGAGAGCGGTATGTGGTTGATCCTTGCGTGGGTGTTAGCGACTCAACATATCCGCCAGGTTGAAACATTGCCACGGCGCGGCGGAGATGGCACCTACTCGGGCTTGCAGTGTTTTCACGCTGCGCGGTGGATGAACCTCGGTGGTCGAGTTCAGCTGCAGCTCATGGGAGCATTCGCCGCCAGCAGAGCCTCCAGATGGAACAGGCGCGCGATGGAGCCAGCTTTTGCGATGCGGCCTGGGCTGGCGTCGCAACGGTGCAGGCTACGGCTGCGGCTCGGTTTGCTCTCAGCCAAGACAGGCACCCGCTTGGTACCAGGGCGAGACAGTCGCGATGATGTCGCGCAGCGGGAATGCAATGCAGCTGGGCGGCGGCGGCGGCGAGTGCTGGGCTGGGACGCGGTCGGCGGTCGCGATGCGACGTGCGATGGCAGCAGGTCGGCCGAGTGGTGGTGGAGGTGAGTGCGGCGCCTCAGCGGTCTAAGCAGTGAGGCTGTGTGAGCGGCGATTAGCGGAGTGGATGTGGATGCGCTAGGCAAGGTACTGGCAAAACAGCGGGCGGGCAGCTGCGGGCGTGCGCTGGCAGCGTCTGGGAGGGCAACTAGAAGCGCTGGAGGGGGAGGAGCGTAGAGGAGGAGAGGAGGCAGGCAGCGTGGTGGTGGTGCTGGGCGTTTGGGCGCAGGCAGCGCTGGTGCCGATGACACCAGATGTGTGGCTGGACTGGACGGCGGGCTTAGGTGCAGCGCCGATGAATGCAACACGGGTTCCAGTCGAGCCGAGCGCGCCAGCGACCACGGCGATCCATCTCGACATCCATGATGCGCAGGCGGCGCGCGCAGAAGGTGGCAGTCAATCAGCGGCAGCGTGGCGCCTGGCTGTGCGCACCACGATGCACCAGTCACCCTCGTCGACGCTTTTCGCTGGGGAGCGCACTGGGGCGGCAGCAATCTGGGCCGGAGAGAGCGGCAGCAGCAGCCTCGCTCGCACGCGGCCTGTGGGCTCGCGGTGCCGGGGCCGCGACGCAGGCTGTGTAGACCTCAGCTGCAGCGAGCCATTCACACCGCGCGCCTCGTCGCCAACGGGCTAGGGCGCGCTGGGCCACCGTACGGGCGCCACACGTCTTGTCGCAAGCTCCAACCGCCGTCGACGTCGCACCCTTGGGCTCGCGCTGCAAACACGTCCAGAGGAGCCAAAGACGGCGAAACCGCGGCCAGCTGGGGCAAGACGGGCAAGAAAGCGCGCCGACCAGCGCGCCACACCCTCTCCGCCGTGCTTGTGTAGCTGCCAAGCGCGGCAGAAGCTTGCTGGATGCTCGTATGCAGTGGCGCAGGACCCCCCGCGATCACCACATCGCAGCCCATCACTTACAAAACCAGCGCGCTCGACGAGCAGATGGCACGCTCGGGCTACCCTACACGGGCAATCACAGCCGTGCGCTGCCACGGCGCAAGCCCAGTTGGTACCGCCTGCTCCAGCACACCAATCACCCGTATCTGTGGCTAATCTGCGTTCGCGCGCCACAGCTTGCCGAAGCCACTCATATGCCCATCCTGCCTCTGACCGGATGCTACCAAGCAGGTTTTGCCGCCCTTCCGCGCAGACTCTGCTCACCGTCTGTCTGGGCGAGACGTCACAGGCCAGCGGCGACCATGTCTCCAGCCACGTCCAGGCACCCGAGATGGCGACTCCTCTTTGCCATGTGCGATCAGCTTGAGCCGCCGGCACCAATTGCCCATAGCATCCAGCCCTAGCCCGACTGATGGACACGCGATCGTCAGGTACCGCCCCCGGCACCGCACCGCGGCATCTCTGCATGTTTCAGCTCGCATTCCATCTCTCTCCGACCTACTCTTCATTCCAAACGTTCCAACACGCTGGAGAGGACCTCTAGATTGCCATGCATTCCTCGTCTAAATTTAGCCGAGCACGGTGCACCGCCGCAGGCCACCGACTCTCACGATTCGCTTGTCAGACCCCACGATGTGACGTGCCGGTATCGATAGCAGCCACACGCGTGACGCTTTACTGCAGTTCAGCACATGGGCCGTCGAACCCTTCCGTGGCCCGCCGGACATCCGTTCTGCAGCAGGATCTTCCGTGTCCAGATCGTTGTATTATGTAGAAAGGCTTGATCATGGGAGCATTTGGTGTGTGATACCATTTGCAAGACTGCGCCTCGAACATGGATACAGCTTGCCTCCACACCCCTCCGTGACTCCCACTCGCTCACCACAGCAAGCCACGTCCGGGTGTCGGCCCACTTGCAGCAACGGTCCCGACGAGCTGCACCGTCGCTGCTGCGACATTAGCTTGATTTTCGATGCGTGGCTCACGCGCACGCAGACCTAGCGCGTCGCGTGTGGCGCTTGCCCTGTGGCGTCTCAACATCTCGCCATCTGGCCATCTCGATACGAAATTTTCCCGCTCGAGAGTAAGGCAAGCGAGGCAAAGCTTCCATCGAGGGGCGAGCTCGGCTACGTGGCGTGATGGCGGGGGTGAGTCTTGTCGCGTGTGGGTACGGATGAGGCAGGTTGGAGGTGGTCTGAGAAGGAGCGTTGAATACTGCGTGACGAGGTAGCAGAGGCAGGTTGGATTTCGCGTGGTTGTGAGAAGAGGGGATAAGTGTGTCGAATCGACATCGGGTATGTGCGGAGTTGCAAAGTGGAAGACACGACCTCGACGGGACGTGATGCTTGTGCCAGTCAGATGCTCGAAGGTTGAGCCTGAAGTGACTTGGGCTGTTTTTAAGTCTTGATATTACTGATCGGATACCATTCTGTCTGTGTTCAAATATATTCACAAAAAACATAGTCGCTGGAACTCTTTCGCGTCGTCGACAGTAGGATAGTAGTTCTACGCTCAGGACAATAGTACACAGCCCCATGTTTTGTTGTATCCACGGACAACGCATCTTTGGCTTTGCAGGGAAGGATTCTGATTTGCTTTTTGTTTCAAGAAATACCATTTTGTAGTTTGAGTCAACGATCAGAAAATCACTGTCCTATATCTCTTCGTTATCCTCACAAGAACTACGGGCCGTGTCTACCCTCTATGTGGCAATCCCCGTCCGACGAACGCCCGGTCACCTCCAAACCAATCCCGCTGCGCCCTCTCTATCAAAAAGATCTCAGCGAAGAGATGGATTGTGCTCTCAAGAAAAGCATTAGTTGCTACTAGATCATAGACGTACGTAGCAGCGGCAACGTAGCCTTGGTCCTTCACAAGGAAAATCTTATCCACTTTTCTAACTACAACCAGAGTCTCTAGTCCCAGTCGTAGTAATAGGGTTCCGGGCTTGGTGTCCTGATCCGTGGACGTGGTCTTTGGTGCGTCCGCCTGGAAGGCCGTACTCTCGCTTGACACCTCGGGCATGCTTTCGTTTGACAGCCTGGACACTGTAGCAAATACGTCCAAGCCTCGTCGTATCTTGGGCATGCCGTGCGGCCCTGGACTTTAGGCCACCAGCCGTCGTGGCGGCACGCCGATGCGCGAGTGTGAGCCAGGGGAACGGTTGGCTCGGGGATATGAAATGCATAACTCGCGCGCTGTCTTCTAGTTCTTCAGCTTGCCTTTGGAATTCTTCCAGGTATCGCTTTTGTTCTGCTGCTTGGTTTGCTGCCTGTTTTCGCCGTGCCTCTACTGCTTCCCGTTCTCTCTTCTTTTGTTGCTCCCGCTGCTGTTCTCTTTGCACCCTGTCTGCTTCCTCCTTCTCCTGCCTCTGCCGTGCTCTCCTAACCCTCTCTTGTTCCTCCTTCTCGCGCCTTTGCCGATCCTCTTTGCCACATCACCAATTGGATCTGCGTTATTGCTTGTTGGTCTTTCATTCTCGTGACCTCGTAGTTAGCCTGCTTGATCCTAAGCTGCTCCTCTTTATCCGCTAGAGCTGCTTTCGTTGCCTGAAGCCGCCGCTCCTTCATGTCTGTTTCAATCCTTCGCTCCTGCCTCTCTCGGTCCTTCTGTTCTTTTACTTCCTCGGAGTCTTCCACCTTCTTCTTTTGAATGAACGACAGAAACAATGTAGTCCAGCTGTTCCTCTGTGCTTCCTCCGCCGCCTCGACAGCTGCGATGCTCACTAGGCCCATGATATCTTTCTCCAACCGCTCTATATCTCGATTAACCTCGAAGATGGACCACTCGAAGTTTATCTTGGTCGTCCGCCATTGTGCGTCAAGTTCCTGTATTGCTTTCTATAGAGCGGCGATTCGCGGAACTTCGCTCGGCGTGCTTGCCTGCGGCTTTAAACCGGAGTGAGAAGGCCGTTTCGGCGGATTTTGATGAGAGGCATTCTTCTTTTTTATGGATGGGTAGATGAGATCGTATTTGCTTCGTTCGTCTTCGTCGCTTAGAATCTCGTAGGCTCGTCCAAGCTGTCGGGTGTTGTTAGTCGTTTTTACCAATCGACTCTAAAGTAACTCGAGCTCGATATACCCGCTGGAAGGCTTCGGTAGCTTCCCGCGTCCCCTGATTACAATCTAGGTGGAGCTCCCGTGCCCGCTTTCTATAGGATTTCACGATGAGCTCTTTATCGGCATCTTGCGCCACTCCAACGATCAAATAATAGTCTTCAGTGAAGGGCGAGGGTGCCATATCTCACCCGGGGCTCGGAAACTCGTGATGTCTACAGATTGGAGTAGCAGTGTCAGGCACACTGGAGGGGTAATCAGCTGTCAAGTATCAAGTTACACTGCATACGCGTCGATGCTAGCCAGTAATCACACAGAGATTCAGAAGTTATCACAAATCATCTACCCGTGAAATCTCAACAATAGGCGCATGCTTAGACAAGCCTATACGGCTTGCTCCGCATACGAGATCAGTTGTCGTGGACCTAAGTCAAGGATCTGGGTTTAAGATGCTCGCCCTATACATCCTCACACATAAATTAATATTACTCTTTGTTTACATTCCTTCAGCCTCCTCGCCTTATTCAACGCGAGTCCTTCAACCTCATCAAGCATTGTCTTACACGTACATGGGAGACACTAATATGTGTGCGGAATCCCTCAAGATTCAGGCGCGAAGACGTGCTTCGTGGGTAGATGTGCTTTGCATACTCTCGTTCATATGGTATGTTTGTATGGTAGGCTTGATATCACAACAATTAATCTGTTTTCGAAACTAGGCACACTTCCACTTTCAAACCATCTCCATATTCCCTTCCGGAAGAGCACAAACCCCTTGAACACCATAGCTGCCCAAGAGCTACAAGGCTCCTCAGGTTTCGCAGTCCTGTCTTGTTCCCGAATCCCAACATACGCCCCACGACGATCCCGCCTTTCCCATTCAGCCCCTTTTCTCTTTCGCTATCTTTCCTGTGTCGAAAACGTACAGTGTGCGGCGAAAATCCCCAAAAAGCCAATCACGTTCCTAGTCCACCTCTCTCTCACCCTAACGCTGAGAAACAACACAAAAAGAGAAAATCAACAAAAGAATTGCATCTTCCGGGAGTCGAACCCGAGCCAATCGCTGACTTGCCAATCCGGGATACGGAAGGCTTGGAAGGCGATTATCCTACCGCTGGACCAAAGATGCTGTTAACTGTTTGATGGAACTGTGCCAAATTTTGATGTCTATATAGATTAGGATACGAGGGAGGGATGAAGAAAGACTGCAAGGCAGAGCGAGACAAAGGTGGGGCGAGATTGAATAAATGTGGGTTAAGTGGGGCTCAAGCGAGCTAGGACTAGATTGGGATATGGTGGGGATGTTAGACGGGCAATCGGGCGGGCACGCAACACAAAGCATTACGGCAAGGCGGGGAGTACGACGAATTCGGATTCAAGAGGTTTGTGTGTCAGCCCGGTAATGGAGCAGAAAAGTATTACGTATGGGTGGATTAGATGCGGCGCTACCCTTGCGATGTAGGTGCAATGAAGTGCAAAGCAACCTTTTTCTTAGCAGAGTGAGAGATAACTTGCAGCGCATTGTTGAGTCAAAAAAGGGAGGATTTGAGGGAGCTTATTTGGCACTGGAGTTGAGGCATGGGTTGCGGCGGGCTGGACCCGTGCGCATCTCTCAACTATGATGCCGTCCTGCGGGATGAGATGACCTGCGGTCCATTCCCGCTTCACGAAATCAGGCCTCAGATTATCGTGTATTGCGTTGAAGACGATATGCAAATCACTGCGTGCATTTCAGATTATACCAGGTTGACGAACCACATCACAAATACGCTACAAATGCAAGAGCACTGAACTTTTCATATCTGCTCACGACCTGCATTCCCCAGCCGTCTATCCGTAACCGTAGAGCCATCCGTCATATTCCCATGCACGCTATGCCGCTCCCTACTGCCAAACTGTGGAAGGAAAACAGATTACGCAAAAGCTATGCAGGGGATCAAAGCCGCAAAATGTCAAAGCCGTAACGCCAGTCCATCTCTACCCTAGGGTTTCCCGGCCGTCTCAGAATCGGATCGACACTACTGCTCTGCGTTTGCAGCGGCGCGGCGAGTGTAGCTCTGCTGGCGGTCGGAGAGACGGAAGGCGTGGTATATTTGAGAACACTGAGAGGGGAGAGCCTCACATGAAGTCGTCACTGGTTTCGGTCAACATGGAATCTTGGAAGATGTGATCGCGTGCACTTACTCGCCAAAGTCGTCGTCGTACGCGTTGGTGTCTGCCTTGAACGCGACATCACGGGTAGCGTTCAGAGCGACCTTTGTCTTGGCCGCCTTGGTCTTCTTGCCGCCCTTCTCGGCAGCCTTCTCCTCCTTCATCTTCTCGTTGCTAAGGGTGGTCAGGCCACTGGCAATTTTCTTAATCTGCTCGCTGGGCAGGTCCTTGGCAATCTGCTTGGTGAATTCCTGCAAGAAGAGGGAGTACTGAGCCTTCTTGGAGTTGTTGCTAATTAGCGGCGTGAGTGTTTCGCGGAGGTGGGTGAACTGGTCCTTGGTCTGCGGGTTGAAGATCTTCAGCGAGCTGAGATCGATGACGTTGTTCGGATCGCTCTCATCGGTGAGGGTGACGGCCTTAGAGCCAGCGACGCGCGGCTTGGTGCCCACGCTGAGGCCAGCGCCGCCAAAGAGGTCCTCAGCGTGTGCAAGGTCGGCGTCCTGCTCGCTCTTTCGTAACCGGGCACGGCGCGTGGCCTCGTCCTCCTCCGAATCATCAGATTCCTCCTCGCCAGCCAGCCTCCTGCGCATGTTCTCCTCTTGTCGCTCCTTGATGCGCTGCGCGCGGGACTTGTGGTTTGCCTTCGCCTCAGCCTCCGCTTTCGCCTTGGCCTCGGCGGCCTTCTTCGCCTTCTCGCGCTCGACTTCTGAGTCCTCGGCGGCGTCCCATGACTCTAGGACCTGTCACGCGTATCAGAATCATGTTGGAAGAATGTTTGGCGAGATTATGGTGGTGCGGGGTTCTAGGCTGACATACATCGTCGTCGTCTTCCTCGTCGTCAAACTTGCCGCGGCGGAGGGCAGGTGCGGGAGGCGATGAAGGAGGTGTATCCTCTTCCTCGTCATCTGTAGCCGAGAGTTAGCCGTTGTTCTGTGTTCATGTATATGGACATGTGGCCCCGCGCACAGAGGGGCAGGGATGTGGATATGACGTACCCCATTTGCTTGGAGGCATGATTGCGGTTGTGTATATGGACGGGCGAGTGGTTTAGGATGTGCAGCGAGCGTAAGCGCAGGTATGTGCAGTCGGTGTTGCACGAGGTTCTGGGTGCGGGGCGTTGTGTGGAAGAAGAAGACTGAAATTGAAGGCCCGGAAAGCGCGTCGCAGAACAATGGTTGGGCTCGGCGTCACTGCGTCCATGAAAAATTGTCTGTGCCCCGCTGCTGCCCAATCACATCCGGACCCAGTCGGACAGAAACACCACCTATTTTGGGCGCGGGCAAGTCGTTAGCATGCGCGAGCCTTTGCATTTGATCAGCGGTGCTACCAAGATTGATACGAGCGCCTTGAATATTAATAATCCTGAGGCTTTCATCTTGAGCAGGTCGAGTCTCATCGTCGGACATCAGGATTTGGCATCGAAGGGACATCGAAGTCCAGTCCCGCAGCAGAGGAGTCACACATGCATTGCTGATGGGTACGTTCTATTAGTCGATTCGACATAGTGCGAAAGTTGGACAGCATCGGCCCATGCGATTGCTCAGCCTTGTTTGGAGCCACGCATACTTGAAAGACATGCGTCCATGGGAGTGCTTTAGTGCCCCTATGATTCCATCAAAGTAGCTAGAGGGGAACGAGGTTTGGTATTTATGGCCTTTTTGAAATTGCCATGGACCAGCAACGGGCATGAACAGAGCATTTTGATCATGTCCACACACTTGACAAAGTATACTCCCAGACATGAATGGAAGGACTACCACTCTTCACAGTCAGTTAGACAGATCCAGGGTCCTGCCACGTGCTTCTCACGTCGCCGGGGCTGCGTATTCAGGCTGCTCACTTGACCCTCAGTGAGCTGAATGCACCAACGGCTCCATGAATCATGGGATGAATGTCATCAAGTGTATCTGTGCTGTTTGCGTCGATCACCTTGTCGCTTCATACGCACAGTATGGGATCCTATTGAATGACCTCATTGAGACTAGTGGTTCATATTCGAGAACATTGGAGTTTGATGCGGGAGCGTTTACTTTTGGACCTGTTTGAGATTTCAAATGATGAGCCCAATAGAAAGCGAAATATATCAGCTTATAAAGGAAAGAACGGATGCAAACGCCGGGTGGAGATGCAGTGTTGTCGTGGTCGTGGTCGCGTAGTCAGCTCAGACCCCAAGCCAAGCCCTAGCTCCTTCCGAACACCTGGTGAGAGCGAGCTCCTTTACATCGAAAACACATCTCCACGACCGTCCTCCGCAGCCTCCCCACATTCTCTCATTTCCTAATTGCGCGCTTCCGGCGTCCTGCTTCTGGGTCTAATTGTGCCTTTTCCCTTCGATACCCCTGTTCGCCGCCTGCTCTCTCACCAAGAGTGAGCTCAGAGCTGCCCCGGCGCAAACATGTCTCAACGACCTATCCCGCTGCATGTCACGCAGCCGACGCTGGTGAGCCTTGCGGCGCCTGTCTGCATATGCGACGATGCTAACATTGGCCTTAGCTCACAAACCTGAACATCCTCGTACGTCTGCCACGCAAGGCACCGAGCGCGCCGGAAGCGGAGGGACAACAAGCTAACAATGCACACAGCCAGCATCAATATCATGGCAGAACTGCGTACGTTATCAATGCAATAACACTCCACACCCCAGGATGGGACTGACGTGCTACAGACGCTCGAGTCGGACAAGTACGTCTGCGTGCGCCAGCAGAATAACGACTCCAACACGCCCGCCGAGACCGTCATCGTCGACCTCAAGAACACAAACAATGTCATCCGGCGGCCAATCCGCGCTGATAGCGCCATCATGCATCTGACAGAGCCCATCATTGCTCTCAAGGCGCAGGGAAAGACGCTGCAGCTCTTCAATCTCGAGACCAAGCAGCGCCTGCAGACATATACCCACCACGAGGACATCCAGTTCTGGCGGTGGATCAGCCAGACCACCCTGGCGCTTGTCAGCACAAAGTCGGTGTACCACTGGGATGTGCTCGACGGCAGCAACCCACCCACCCCGCGCAAGATCTTCGATCGCCAGGAGCAGTTGGAGGTAGGACACATGGAGCCATCTAGCAGTTCGAGCTGACAGCGGATTAGAACAACCAAATCATCAACTACGTGACCAACGACGATGAGAGCTGGTCATGCTTGGTTGGTATCGCGTCGCACCCAACCGGAGGCATCCGGGGTAACATGCAGCTGTTCTCCAAGGCGCGAAACGTCAGCCAGCCGCTCGAGGGTCATGCTGCCACATTCGGGACGCTCCGCCTGGATGGCGCCACCTCCGACACGAAGCTCTTCGCGTTCGCAGTGAAGTCAACCACCGGAGAGGCCAAGATCAACATTGTCGAGGTCGACCACAACGCTGCGAACCCCGCCTTCCCGAAGCGCCTGATCCCGATTCACTGGCCTGCCGAGGGCACTGGTGACTTCCCTCTGGGAATCCACATTGCGCACAAGTACGGCATCCTGATCGTAGTCACCAAGTTTGGTTTCATCCATCTGCACGATCTCGAGACCGGTACCGCGCTCTTTTTGAACAGGATATCGGAAGAGACGGTCTTCACAACCGCACGCGACGACGACGGAAAGGGTGTAGTGGTGATCAACAAGCGCGGACAAGTTCTGCACACCACCATTCGGGAAGATGCGCTCATCCCGTACATCATGGACAACCCCGCATGCTCGGAGATTGCGTACAAGCTTGCGTCAAAGGGCGGGCTTCCCGGCGCTGACAACCTGTACCAGCAGCGATTCGAGACTCTCATGAACCAGGCAAACTACACCGAGGCCGCCAAGGTCGCTGCCAACTCGCCGCGTGGCTTCCTCCGTACCCCTCAGACGATCAACCGGTTACGGCAGATCCCAGCCCAGCCGGGCCAAATTACTGTGCTTCTGCAGTACTTCGGGCAGCTGCTTGATAAGGGTGGATTGAACAAGGACGAGACGCTCGAGTTGGCCCGCCCAGTCTTTGCGCAGGGCCGGAAACACTTGATCGAGAAGTGGCAGAAGGAGGGCAAGTTGCACTGCTCCGAGGAGCTCGGAGACCTGGCTAAGCCGCACGACCTCAACCTCGCTCTTGCGATCTACAAGGAGGCCAACGTTCCCCAGAAGACTGTCGCTGCGCTCGCGGAGCTTGGCCATTTCGATCTGATTCTCCAGTATTGCCAGTCCGTCGGATACAACCCAGATTACAATGTGCTGCTCCAGCATATCGTCAGGGTAAACCCAGAGTACGATTTTCCCTGGTACAACGTCGCTATACCTTAAACACAAGACGACTTGTATATTAACCCACTTTTGTGACTCAGCTGACTTCGTACAGGAAGGGAGCCGAATTCGCCTCCAGCTTGGCCAAGCATGAAGGGGGACCCCTCATCAGCGTGGACCGGGTGGTCGACATCTTCCAGTCCCAGGGTATGATTCAGCAGGCAACCGCATTCTTGCTTGATGTACTATCGAACAACCTGCCCGAGGAAGGCCACCTACAGACTAAACTCCTTGAGATGAACCTGCTCAACGCACCCCAGGTGGCGGACGCTATCCTCGGAAATGAGATGTTTTCCCACTACGACCGCGCTCGTGTTGCCACTCTCTGCGAGCAGGCTGGACTCCTGACCCGCGCGCTCGAGCACACGGACGACACCGCGGCTATCAAGCGCATGATCGTGCAGACCGACAAGATCCCTGAGGAGTGGTTGATCAACTACTTCGGCCAGTTAACTGTCGAGCTTTCCCTGGAGAGCTTAGATCATATGCTCACAACCAACATTCGGCAAAACCTCCAGGCTGTGATTCGCATCTCCCAAAAATACTCCGATCTTCTTGGTGCTACTAGGATCATTGACTTGCTCGAGAAGCACCGCACTGCCGAGGGTCTGTACTTCTTCTTGGGTTCCATCGTCAACGTTAGCGACGATCCTGATGTCACGTTCAAGTACATCGAGGCTGCTACGACTATGGGCCAGCTGAATGAGGTCGAGCGTGTGTGCCGTGAATCCAACGCTTATAACCCTGAGAAGGTGAAGAACTTCCTCAAGGAGGCTAACCTCACAGAGCAGCTGCCGCTCATCATCGTGTGCGACCGATTCAACTTCATCCACGACTTGGTCCTGTACCTGTACAAGAAGCAGCAGTTCAAGTCGATTGAGGTGTACGTGCAGCGCGTGAACCCCTCCAGGACCCCGGCTGTCATAGGTGGATTGCTCGACGTTGACTGTGACGAGAGCATCATCAAGGGTCTGCTCGCATCGGTCACCCCTTCATCCATCCCCATTGATGAGCTCGTTGCCGAAGTGGAGTCTCGCAACCGTCTGAAGCTTCTGCTGCCGTTCCTTGAGCACACTCTTGCGGAGGGCAACCAGCAGCAGGCTGTGTACAACGCTCTGGCCAAGATCTACATCGACAGCAACAACAACCCAGAGAAGTTCCTCCAGGAGAACGACCAGTACGACACGCTGGTTGTCGGCAAATACTGCGAGAAGCGTGACCCGAACCTCGCGTTCATTGCCTACAGCAAGGGCCAGAACGATCTCGACTTGATCAACGTCACCAATGAGAACTCCATGTTCAAGGCACAGGCCCGCTACCTGCTCGAGCGTGCTGATGGCGAAGTCTGGGACTATGTACTGAGCCCCAACAACATGCACCGCCGTTCTTTGGTCGACCAGGTCACATCCACCGCGGTCCCTGAGTCGACTGACCCCGACAAGGTCAGCATTGCTGTCAAGGCCTTCATCACAGGCGACATGCCTGCCGAGCTCATCGACCTCCTTGAGAAGATCATCTTGGAACCTTCGACCTTCTCCGACAACCCTTCGCTCCAGAATCTCTTGATGCTTACGGCCGCCAAGTCTGACCGTGGCCGCATGATGGGTTACATCCACCAGCTCGAGCAATACACGCCCGAGGACATTGCTCAGCAATGTATCGAGGTTGGTATGTACGAGGAGGCGTTCGAGATCTACAAGAAGCACGAGCAACACGTCGATGCTGTGAACGTTCTTATTGAGCACATTGTCAGCATTGACCGCGCACAAGAATATGCTGATCGTGTCGACCTTCCCGAGGTTTGGAGCCGGGTAGCCAAGGCTCAGCTTGATGGTCTGCGTGTAACAGACTCCATCGAATCCTACATTCGCGCCAGCGACCCTTCCAACTTCTTGGAAGTGATCGAGATTGCCACGCACGCTGGCAAGGATGAAGATCTCATCAAGTTCCTGAGGATCGCCCGCAAGACCGTTCGCGAGGTTCCCATCGACACAGCATTGGCATTCTGCTTTGCCCGCACGAACCAGCTACCCGAGCTTGAGGACTTCCTCCGCGCCACGAACGTTGCCGATGTTGAAGCCTCCGGTGACAAGGCGTACGAGGAAGGTTACCACGAGGCTGCCAAGATTTTCTACACCAGCATCTCGAACTGGGCCAAGCTTGCCACCACCCTGGTCCACCTTGAGGACTACCAGGCTGCTGTAGAATGCGCCCGCAAGGCAAACAGCGTCAAGGTCTGGCGTCAAGTCAATGAGGCCTGTGTTGCTAAGAAGGAATTCCGTCTTGCTCAAATTTGCGGTCTTAATCTCATTGTTCACGCTGAAGAGCTGACCGATCTCGTCAAGCAGTATGAGCGCAACGGCTACTTCGATGAGCTCATTGCGTTGTTGGAGGCTGGCCTTGGTCTAGAGCGTGCCCACATGGTAAGCAATTGTTCACGTACATATCGAGTGAATTTACTAACTTCTCCAGGGTATGTTCACCGAGCTCGGCATCGCTCTCACCAAGTACCACTCGGAACGTGTCATGGAGCACCTTCGCCTCTTTTGGAGTGAGTGATTCTATTCACACAGTGCGCAATACCTCACTAACCGTTTTTAGGTCGCATTAACATCCCCAAGATGATCCGTGCCACCGAGGAAGCCCACTTGTGGCCGGAGCTGATCTTCTTGTACGTCCACTACGATGAGTGGGACAACGCTGCGCTCGCTATGATGGAGCGCGCGGCGGACGCCTGGGAGCACCAGTCGTTCAAGGACACCATCACCAAGGCCTCCAACGTCGAGATCTACTACCGCGCGCTTGGCTTCTACCTCGAGGAGCAACCTACTCTTCTGACCGATCTCCTTCAAGCACTTACTGCTCGCATCGATGTCAACCGTGTCGTCCGCATGTTCCTAAAGTCGGACAACATTCCTCTGATCAAGCCTTTCCTGCTCAGCGTCCAGTCCCAGAATAAGCGTGAGGTCAACAATGCGCTCAACGACCTCTTGATCGAAGAGGAAGACTACAAGACACTTCGCGACTCGGTCAACAACTATGACAACTACGACGCGATGGACCTTGCTCAGCGCTTGGAACGACACGATCTGGTCTTCTTCCGTCAGATTGCAGCCAACATTTACCGCAAGAACAAGCGATGGGAGAAGTCGATTGCTCTGTCGAAGCAGGACAAGCTTTTCAAGGACGCCATCGAGACTGCCGCATTGTCTGGCAAGACCGATGTGGTCGAGGACCTGCTGCGCTACTTCGTCGACATTGGCAGCCGCGAGTGCTACGTCGGCATGCTCTACGCGTGCTACGATCTTATTCGCCCCGATGTCATTCTTGAGATCTCGTGGCGCAACAACCTCAACGACTTCACCATGGTATGTATCCTCTCCCCGTCAGCTGTTCCTGTGCTAACATGAACACAGCCTTACATGATCAACTTCCTTGCGCAGCAGGCAGCAACGATCGAGATGCTGAAGAAGGACAACGAAGAGCGAAAGCAGCGGGAGGCTTCGCAGCAGAAGAAGGAGGAGGACACACCCATCCTCGGCTCGCGCCTCATGCTGACCCAGGGCCCCGTCGGAAACGCACCGTCACCCGGCCCGTACCAGCAGCCCAACGGCATCGCGCCGCAGCCGACTGGTTTCCGGGGATTTTAGGCGGCTCGGGGAACTCTGGATGAGAAGATTATTGGGTGCGCATGGGCTTCGTCTACATAGTTTGATGTTTTGGCATGCAAAAGCGAAGCAATGTGGAACGGGTGCATAGGTTTGGAGACAACAGGGTCGGAAGCGGGATGTACTTGTACACGGCGTTTTGGGGTTGCTCTTGAGCATGCATGTGCGATGGGGCGAGCTTGAGGGGATCTCGGTTGAGAAATTTTCTCGGAGTGGAATGTATTTTAAGACTAATTTGTTTGCTTCTGTGAGAGCGTGTCTTGCCGGGTTCTGCATGCGTGTATAAGTGTGTTGTTAGTGCCGGGACGAAAGGCGGACTGTGCGGAGTAGCATGGGGTAACATAGTGCACGTGGGGCTTGTGCCTCGCGCTGCATGCTGGCCATGATAATCTTAGGTTATGGAACAGGCTTGGGAGCGTAGGAGCGTAATGTGGCCAGCTTGAAAACGCTCCTTTTGCCGCCAGCCTGGACTTAGTAACCTATTTTATCTAATTCTATCTCCGTCTGCCCTGCTGGACACTGTCTTCCAACCGTCCTTTAACGCGGTAGTGGCGACAAGGTACTGCCCTGAATTAAACAGATACTCGCTTTTGTCTTGCGCTAGCATACGTGGTGGGTTGGGAAGGTAAGTACTTGCATTGCTGAATTCAGCCTTTGAGTCTTCACGTTAATCCGCACACGTGCGTTATTTGCAAGGTTTACGACCTCCGATGTGGTAGCAAAGATGCCCAGTGACATCTAGAAGTTGTATAGCGATAATTTTGACATGTGAATCAAATTGGTAGTAATTTTAGGTCGCCTTTCCTCAGAAGACTTCGCCAATATCCAGTGTCCGTGGAGCGATTGAATTCTGGTTGCAAGCAGGTCAATCTGGTCATATCTATAGCTATTCTGAGTGCTTTTTCCTGTCAATCTCGAGGGTACTTTGTCTCACGCTGCATATGTGTTCTACGTTTGAGCGATTCGTGGACCACAGGATCTGGCCTCCCGAGATTTAATTAAGAGTCATAGGACGTTGCTGGATCGTTCGGGTGTAGCATAATAGGAGGAAATTCGTAGTAAATGTGGGTTTCGCCGTTAGGGAAATGATCGCCTGTGGGTTTACATGGATTTCCGCCAAGTCCTACTTGAGCGCACTTTATTACAAGTTTATCAGTGCCATTCGTACGTTTATCGAGTGAGCCATTCTGTCGGCTTGGACCTAATAGCACGACATATGCTATCCTTTTTCCTGAGTATTGCATTGAGAGCAAACCGATGTATTTGCCCACGAAGAGTCACAAGGTTACTAGGGCAACTGTGCCAATGGTGAACGAGTCAGATGGGTCTGCAACAATCAGATCATGTCTTGAATATCATAGAGTCGCGTGTCACCGGACATGGTTGGTTGCATGTCTGAATGCTAAAACACCAGATGACTCCTAATGTTTTCATATGGACCAATGAGCTTACCGAGAACTGTGGTGAAGACCGGCAACCTGATGGCGCGCACCCCGCATTCAAGCTTCTGTAGGCTAGACGACGTCCGTGAATGCACTGCTTAGGGTGAGTCTTGGTAGGGCTACGTAACCCTGGACCGGAAAACATCAGGGGATGAAAACCACCAATAAGCGGCTACCCTAGTGTGACGACAGCTCGCTATGTTTCCAGACCCTGAATGTGACTTCGGAAAATAATTCGTCCAGATAGGTTGTAACACTACGACGAGTATATTGTCTTGTCATCTAAAGGTATAAAAGGTTGATGTCGACGAGGCAGTGATTGCTCATGACAGTTAGTTCTGAACCGGCTGGGATACTTCGTGGTTTGGGTTTTGTCATTACACTCTTCCGCGATACAATCAAGTAGACCCCTGGTATCAGCTATGTTTCCAAATCGAATCCTGGTATTTACGGTATTAGCCTTGACCCGGCATGCTGCGGCAGCCGGCGTCACCGGCGCGGCAGAGGGCTTCGCCAAGGGCGTGACCGGCGGTGGCTCAGCAACCGCGGTCTACCCTTCCACCAACGCCGAATTGGTCTCTTATCTGGGCGACAGCTCCGCTCGGGTAATCATACTGACGAAGACCTTTGACTTCACTGGCAGTGAGGGGACCGTGTCGGGGACCGGATGTGCGCCGTGGGGGACTGGCAGCGCATGCCAGACGGCTATCAATCAGAACAACTGGTGCACGAACTATGAGGCCTCAGCTCCAAGTGTGTCTGTGTCTTACGATAAGGCTGGTATCCTGGGTATTACAGTCGGCTCGAACAAGTCGCTGGTCGGCCAAGGATCTTCGGGTGTTATAAAGGTACCAGGGCCCCAGATGATTGATTCAACCATCATTCATTTAGTTTGCTAACCGAACTTTACAGGGCAAAGGCCTCAGGATCATAAACGCGAAGAATGTTATCATTCAGAATGTGAAGATCACGAATTTAAATCCCAAATATGTGTGGGGAGGTGACGCTATAACCCTCGATAACACTGACTTGGGTACGACACCATAGACCAAGCTTCCTTAAGACATCAGGCTGCTCACGCCGAAGGTCTGAGGGAATCTGTCCTCCACCATTCAACATTTTGACTGACTTGCTGATCAATACAGTTTGGATTGATCATGTATCCACCTCACTCATCGGTCGACAGCACATCGTCCTGGGCACGAGTGCCAGCAATCGTGTAACTATTTCCAACTGCGATATTGATGGCACAACTTCATGGTCACCAAATTGCGATAGTTACCACTACTGGAATGTTCTCTTCCTCGGATCCCAGGATTTAATCACCTTCAAGAACAACTACGTCCGCCACTTCTCAGGCCGCGCTCCTAAGATTGGTGGCAACACCCTTGCCCACGTGGTGAATAACTACTTCTATCAAACCGATAGCTCAGGACATGCTTTCGAGATTGATTCGGGCGGCATGGTTCTGGCTGAAGGCAATGTTTTCCAGAACGTGGTCAATGTGGTGACTTCGCCCGTCGGAGGTCAGGCGTTTACCAGCCCCGACAGTTCGAGCAATGCCGCATGCTCGTCTTATCTCGGCCGCGCTTGCGTAGTCAACGCCTTTGGTAGCTCCGGCGCTTTCAACATCAAGAACACTGGTTTCCTGACCAACTTTTCGGGCAAGAACGTCGCGTCCGCTTCCAGCGCTACCGACGCGAAGAATGTTGTGAACACTGCCGGTTACGGGAAGATCTAACGCTGCGGTAGAGGCATTAAGTGCCTGTTGCATGTAGTCCTTATATCTGATTACAGAAAAAGTGAGATATACAGTTGGCTATTGAATTCAATTCAGCTAAATGAGTGTGATGTTCCTCAACTTAATCACATGTCTCTCAAATCGTTGAGTCATACACATGCGTCAGGCGTATTGCTGTGTGGTGAGTCAGTACAACTTGTAGTGTCTGCTTACGCATGCCCAGAGTCGTGATTCGGGATAGTGTTGCCCCGACACGGGGTGGCTGTACGCCGAGTAGGTTTGAGCGGACATATATGCTAGTGTGTATTTTACGGCTATCTGGATAGAGGTAATATACTCTGAGGTGTTAAAAGGTTACGTCGTGTAATTGAGCGCCCCAAATTGTGTTTTGGTGCTGGATTTATTTTTGGTGACTGGATGGTACGTCCAACGCAAGGACAAAATCGATGTCACCACACTCCAACGATAACCCGATTCAAAGATACACAGTACCTTGGTTGCGCCAGTGTATCATGTTCGAAGGCATTGGAATAATCGTTAATGCCAGTGATTCTACACAGTTAAGCTCTGAATTCTACATCGTTTATTCCACATGCTCATCTCGCTAGTCATGGCTGCTCCCGCCGCAGCGGTCGATAGGTCATAGCAACGGCAGCAGCTTCTAGGAGTTCCTGGAACTGCAGCCGCTCGCTCGACAACAACTCGGTTTTCCAGAACTTCTTCACATGGTCTACACATCCATGCGAAAACTTGAGCGGAAAGTGCGGCCTCGACTTCGAGTCATGGTCATCTCTGTTCGACAATCCACCTGAATTGGCAACTCGGACGACTTCTGACCACGTCTGAAATTTGTATTCAACCCCATCAATCTTTGACCAGAGTCCTGTACCTTCTGGTTGTAGGAGGTGGCCATAGGTGGTATTGATGATTGAAAAACCGACGCTGTCGTCGGATGGTAGTTTTGGTAGATGAACCAGCACGTGTATCCTTTCTAGGTCACCCGCATCAGCGTCCCGGTTCTCCCGACAGAAATCACTGTTTGTCCCGGGGCAAAGCAAGATGCCATGATGACCGTAGCCACGAATCTGAGCACACGCAAAATAATAAGCATCGTGACGACAAAGTCGGGTCGTTTCCTTTTCAACTTGAACTTGTAAATGCCCTGGAGCTGTCGTCTCAGAGCGGGTACGATGTTGGTCCGTCGCATAGGAATGGAAATCTGGAATGGTACACCCCTTGCTTTGACAGCCTCCTCTATCATACTGGCGGTAAGTTCCAGCGACTCCCAGAGCCTTAGTATCTGAGCAGGGTCCAGCTCGCGTGCAAAACGCAGGGGGCATCTGAAGAAAATGGCAACGATATCTTCTCTGTAATCCACTGTGAAAAATTTGTCTTGCCCAGTAATCGCCAAAATGCTATAGATGTGATCTCGAGGATTGAAACAGTGAGTAATTTCACCACCAAGGTTAAAAGTTTACCAAAAATGCTTGGGATTCCATTCTCCTGTTCGGCGAAGGATTTCTAACTTAAAATCCAGGCTGATGAGGACTTATTACTCGCCCCAGGTCATTCTGCCCCCAAGGGCCCGTTGCAGAATCTATGTAGCGCATCGGGGTGGACGAGTTTGCGGAGTTTCCCAGATCTCCACTTCGATATAGCCGTTGCGTTTAGGTGGCAAAGCTTTGAGCAAACGCAGGTTTTCAGGGCTGACCGAGGCTGAATAGTGAAATGCTTTCAGTTTGTCCGATTGTTTACCATGTTATCATCTGAAGCGGGCCGAAGAGGCGCGCACTGCATGGTCAACGCATGGTGTTAGACGCGTGCGTCCATTGATCGAATGCGCACCGACGCTTGGGAGTTCTCCGGCAACAGGACAGAAGTCTGAATACCGTATCTGACCCAGTATGGGTAATACGCAGAATTACAGAAAGAGATCTCTTTCCTAACGCTGTAGGTCCACCGACCCGGCCTTGGGCTCAAGAAGCTCCACGAGACGTTTCCCAGGTTCCGTGGGTCACAGTGTCCAACGTTTCGCACCCCGCCAAGCATCCAACGAAACACACCAACTTGCTCTCCCACGCCCAACAATCGATAACGACTCTCGCACACTCTGGCCCAGCCCGTGGGTCCGTAGGTAAAACACGGCTGCGTATACACTTTATGAATCTAAGGGATATTGAATCGCGGTGCTTGGCATCGCGTCTCGGTGTTTCTCGAGGGGGTGGGATGTGGGGTAGGTGTTTTAAGCTGTGCGATGCGGCGAGGCTCTGCGCCAGGGACGCACAGATGATCTCCGCCAAGGACGCTCGGCGGACTCTTGGGTGCGGACAAGAGCCTCAGGTGCCGCGAGTTCTACACGTCTGGTACTGCAGGTGGTGACGGAGTTGGAGTCGGCGGCTGTCAAGGCGGTTATGCGGGTTTGTGGAGATCAGGATGGGATATGATCTGCGTAATGCTGGGGATGATGGAGTGATGCATTGGCGGTGGACGCAGAATGCAGTCGCACGCTACCGACTATATTCTTTCCGCTCGAGTCACGCCGGACGCCGGCTATAACTCTGAGTATCGAGCTGTCAAGTCTCGACATGGCTTGCGTGGGTTGAGAATTGGAGTTTGCGTACCACGAGTCTCCAAACGTTCAAGACGAGCCTGGCTGCGCCGGTGAGGATCCACACGGGCGCTGCACAAGCTGCAGGCGAGCACTTCATGTGTTTGCAGTGTGGACCCTGAACCAATGCCCAGCGCTTGAATGTTTCGCCGGCCGACAGCTATCCAGCGTGATGGCGTAGCTGCTGTGTAGAGGCACGCAGGGCACCGTCGAGCGTGCACTTGGGCTTCGGCGACATCTCGCGCCCCCACGATTTCTCCGAGGCGAGCTCATGGCGTGAGTAATGGCCCGTGGCCCTGGGGTCGAATGGCTGGAAAAGGATCACATGTGCTGCAGGACGCAAAGAAAAGAGACCGGAAATGCGCAGCGCGCGATGCCTCCCCAGGCGGATGCGTCCGTTTCTCGGCTATCTGGGAGGCAGCATCATGAGACGGGCAGCCGAAGCAAAGCGCCCTCCGTTGTCCCGCGGTGCCGAGCTAGAGGCATGCGTCGCGGAAAACAGCAGGCAGTGGCTATCTGGGAACATGAGGCATGGGCAAGGCATGGAAGCTCGGGGTAGCGTCGCGCGGGCTGGGCGGGCGGTGAGCAGCGCGCGTCCGGGGAATGTGAAGCAGTGACGGGCAGGGCGGGCAGAGATTGCAGCCCCGCGCGTCGCAGGCCAGACGGCGGCGGCGTGGGGGCGTTTCGCGGACCTTGGCTCGCGGCGTCTTTGGGTGTGCAATAAGTTTTAGCAAGGTGTTCGGGGGCTTTGGACGCTGCGCTGCGACGCATGGGGGAGCGGCTTATCGATTTGTGCATGGAGGGGCAGCAGGGGAGCTCCAGCCATGGCAGGGCCCGCGCGCCAGCTCTGTTGCTTTTGCGGGCCTGCAGAGTGGACGCGCCCGGCGTCACCAGCGTTGAAGCGGCTTGGTGCTGGCCCTGGGCCCAATTGCACTCACTGCCCTACCTGCTAGCACGCTGCGTTCAGACTCACCACTGACTGGCCCGATACCGTCGAGGCCCTGGGTTGGCACCGATACCGATACCGCCCACTATATAGCACTGCGTGCCCGCGGCCGTCGACCCGCTCAGCAATCCTCTCTCCCTCACACACCCTCCCCTCCCCCACCTCCCCACACACAGACAGCCGCCCGCCATGACTACGCTGGCCGTCGACAAGAACGCGGCGGCGTCGGCCATTGACGAGAGCGAGTTCGACGACGAGCATGGCGAGCACCACCCGCACCGCAACTCGGTGCACCACCGGCTGCGCGCAAACAGCTCCATCATGCAGCTCAAGAAGCTCATGGGTAAGCCCAACGGCAGCGCCAATTGCCCGCCAACACGCCCCTAACAGCATCCCCAGTCGCCAACAGAGGAGAGATCCCCATCCGCATCTTCCGAACAGCCCACGAGCTGTCGCTGCACACCGTGGCCATCTACAGCCACGAGGACCGCCTGAGCATGCACCGGCAGAAGGCCGACGAGGCCTACGAGATCGGCGCGCGCGGCCAGTACACGCCCGTCGGCGCGTACCTGGCCGCCGACGAGATTGTCAAGATCGCCGTCGAGCACCAGGTCAACATGATCCACCCGGGCTACGGATTCCTGTCCGAGAACGCAGAGTTTGCGCGCAAGGTCGAGGCCGCCGGCGTTATCGTGAGTAGCTTTACTTTGTTTATGCCATGACGAAGGGCTGCCGGGGTGTGCCGCTGTGGCCGCTCATTTGTTGAGCCGGCGAGCTCTGGCGGGGCAGCCGCGACCGTGCTCTTGCCGTAGGCCAGCAGCCCGCCCGCGGCCATCTCGGGCGCCCCCAACAGTCCAATGTGTTGCCAAACGCCAATTGCGCGGACCCAGGCTGACGTGTGTTGGATAGTTTGTTGGCCCCTCGCCAGACACCATTGATGCCCTCGGCGACAAGGTCTCCGCCCGCCGACTCGCCATCAAGTGCAACGTGCCCGTCGTGCCCGGCACCCCCGACCCCGTCGAGAAGTACGAGGACGTGAAGCAGTTCACCGACGAGCATGGCTTCCCCATCATCATCAAGGCTGCCTTTGGCGGTGGCGGCCGCGGTATGCGTGTCGTCCGCGAGCAGGCCTCGCTGAAGGATGCTTTTGAGCGAGCGACATCGGAGGCCAAGTCTGCCTTCGGCAACGGCACCGTCTTCGTCGAGCGCTTCCTCGATAAGCCTAAGCACATCGAGGTCCAGCTGCTCGGTGACAACTACGGCAATGTCGTGCACCTCTACGAGCGTGACTGCTCTGTCCAGCGTCGCCACCAGAAGGTCGTCGAGATTGCCCCGGCCAAGGATCTCCCGGAGAAGACCCGTGATGCCATCTTGAACGATGCCGTCCGCCTTGCCCAGTCGGTCAACTACCGCAATGCTGGTACCGCCGAGTTCTTGGTCGACCAGCAGAACCGGTACTACTTTATCGAGATTAACCCTCGAATGTAAGTCTTTTGAGCCAAGCCGGACAATTGCACAGCTGACCTTCCGGAACAGTCAAGTAGAGCACACCATCACCGAGGAGGTCACCGGCATCGATATCGTTGCTGCGCAGATCCAGATTGCAGCGGGTGCCTCGCTCGAGCAGCTTGGTCTGACCCAGGACCACATCTCCACCCGTGGCTTTGCCTTCCAGTGCCGTATCACAACGGAAGATCCCGCCAATGGCTTCTCCCCTGACACCGGAAAGATGTGAGTGAACCCATCCATCACCTGTACCGCCACCATTGCGACAGAGCTAACGTACTTTCAAGAGAGGTATACCGGTCTGCAGGTGGTAATGGTGTCCGTCTCGATGGAGGTAACGGTTTCGCCGGTGCCATCATTACTCCTCGTAAGTTGTGCATTTCCATTGAGTTGGTGGCGATGAGCTCGAGCGCTCCGCCTGTGCATAGCCCATCCTGGGGTAACGCAGTGTACTCAGAGTCTGGGACCAGACATCTCCGTTTTGAGCATACTCCATTGTTGCATAACCCATCCTGGGGTAACAGAGTCCTCAAAACTTGGGACTGTTTTGGCTTAGCTTTGAGTATTTTGGCCTACATTTCACCCATCCCGGGTAACACAGCGTATCAAAATCGCTCGCGCTGATTTGGCCTTCCATCTTGATCATACGCTGACCTTGTGATTAGACTACGACTCCATGTTGGTCAAGTGCTCGTGCCGTGGTTCCACATACGAGATCGTCCGCCGGAAGATGCTTCGTGCGCTTGTCGAGTTCCGTATCCGTGGTGTAAAGACCAACATCCCCTTCTTGCTCAAGCTTCTCACACATCCCACCTTCATCGATGGAGCGTGCTGGACGACCTTCATTGACGATACTCCCGCGCTCTTCGACCTCATCGGCTCCCAGAACCGTGCCCAGAAGCTGCTTGCGTACCTTGGAGAGCTTGCCGTCAACGGCAGCCAGGTCAAGGGCCAGATTGGTGAGCCCAAGTTCAAGGGCGAGATCAAGGTTCCCACCATCACCGATAAGGACGGCCAAGTCGTCGACACCTCTGCCCCTGCGACCAAGGGTTGGCGCAACATCATCCTCGAGCAGGGCCCCGAGGGCTTTGCTAAGGCTGTCCGCGCAAACAAGGGCTGCCTCATCATGGACACCACATGGCGCGATGCCCACCAGTCTCTCCTCGCCACTCGTGTGCGAACTGTCGACCTGCTCGGCATCGCTAAGGAGACCAGCCACGCCTACGCCAATGCTTGGGCTCTCGAATGCTGGGGTGGAGCCACTTTCGATGTTGCCATGCGCTTCTTGTACGAGGACCCGTGGGAGAGGCTCCGCAAGATGAGGAAGCTGGTACCCAACATTCCGTTCCAGATGCTTCTCCGTGGAGCCAACGGTGTCGCCTACTCTTCGCTTCCCGATAACGCTATTTACCACTTTTGCGAGCAGGCAAAGAAGAACGGTATGGATATATTCCGTGTCTTCGATGCGCTCAACGATGTTGAGCAGCTCGAGGTTGGTATCAAGGCTGTCCTCAAGGCCGGTGGTGTTGCTGAGGGTACCGTCTGCTACAGCGGTGACATGTTGAACCCCAAGAAGAAGTACAACCTTGAGTACTACCTGGGTGTCGTAGACAAGATTGTGGGCATGGGAGCCCACATCCTCGGTATCAAGGTTAGTCATCCTCTCTCTACCTCTTACAACTTGCTGACTATTTCTTAAGGACATGGCTGGCGTGCTCAAGCCCCGTGCTGCCACCCTTCTTGTTGGCGCCATCCGCGAGAAGTACCCCGACCTTCCGATCCACGTCCACACTCACGACTCTGCCGGAACTGGTGTCGCCTCCATGGTGGCTTGCGCACAGGCCGGTGCCGACGCTGTTGATGCCGCCATCGACAGCATGTCTGGCATGACCTCCCAGCCCAGCGTCGGCGCCATTCTCGCCTCCCTCGAGGGAACTGACTTCGAGACTGGGCTTGATGCTCACCAGATCCGCAGCCTTGACTCCTACTGGGCGCAGCTCCGTCTGCTCTACTCTCCCTTCGAGGCTGGTCTCACTGGCCCCGATCCCGAGGTGTACGAGCACGAGATCCCTGGTGGTCAGCTCACCAACCTAATCTTCCAGGCCTCTCAGCAAGGTCTCGGTGAGCAGTGGGCACAGACCAAGAAGGCGTACGAGCACGCCAACGACCTGCTTGGCGACATCGTCAAGGTCACCCCCACATCCAAGGTCGTCGGTGATTTGGCCCAGTTCATGGTCTCCAACAGCTTGTCCTACCAAGATGTGCTTGACAAGGCTGACCAGCTCGACTTCCCGTCGTCCGTCCTTGAATTCTTCGAGGGTCTCATGGGTCAGCCTTACGGTGGATTCCCTGAGCCTCTCCGCTCTCAGGCTCTCCGTGATCGCAGGAAGATGGACAAGCGTCCCGGTCTCTACCTCGAGCCCATTGACCTCGCCAAGATCAAGACTGACCTCAAGGCGAAGTGGGGAGATGCTACCGAGTGCGACGTTGCCTCGTACGCCATGTACCCTAAGGTCTTCGACGACTACAAGAAGTGGACCTCTAAGTACGGTGATCTCTCCGTTCTGCCGACTCGCTACTTCCTCGCTCGTCCCGAGATTGGCGAGGAGTTCCACGTCGAGCTCGAGAAGGGTAAGGTGCTTATCCTGAAGCTCCTTGCCATCGGTCCGCTCTCCGAGCAGACTGGTCTCCGCGAGGTCTTCTACGAGATGAACGGTGAGACCCGTGTCGTCACCGTCGAGGACCAGCACGCTGCTATCGAGAATGTCCGGAGACCCAAGGCCGACCCCACCGATACTAGCCAGGTCGGCTCGCCCATGTCTGGTGTGCTTGTTGAGGTTCGTGTCAAGGATGGCAGCGATGTCATGAAGGGCGACCCTATCGCTGTTCTCAGCGCCATGAAGATGGTAAGTCATTCGATGCATTACTCCATGTACTAAGACGCTAATAATGTCCCAGGAAATGGTCATCTCCGCACCTCACTCCGGCAAGATCGACGGCCTCTCGGTCCGCGAGGGCGACTCAGTCGATTCTGGCGACCTTGTCTGCAAGCTCGTCAAGTGAGCCACTGCACTGCAAACATGAACCTTACATGTTTACTGCGTTGGTGTTTTGACTAGACGGGTGGCTAGTTCGGGGTGCGCACGCAAGGGCGATTGAGCCTGCGGCGACATCTTACATCGCCGGATCCGGCTTTCGAGACGATCAAAATTGGTGTGTGTGTAGGTTTGCGAAAGTGATTCTGAGGTTACTTTGCTTGACGACTATATGATATGACATGGCGGGTATGGGAGGGTTAGGATGTAGTTTGAATGCAATGAAACGGCTGGCTGCCGGGTTCTTATATGAAGCGAGTCCTGGTCGTATACATGTGCTGCAAGTGTCGTACGATTGTGACGTTTGGGGCCTGGGTTGCGGGTCGGAGCGAGGGCGTGGGTGCGTGCGCTGCGAAGCCTCCGATGTGCTAAATCGGTGTGTCGCCCCCACTTGCATTTCGCCGCTCTGGCCCTTGTACTTCGGCTCGCATTGTGTATTCATGTTCAACTCTACGTCAACCTGGACGGTCTGGCGCGTATGTGCATTCAACCTCCCAGACCACTGAAAAGCGGATGCGAAATGCTTTCAAAGAGCTTTTTAGTGGAAACAAAGACGTATTGTGAAATACGAATCCAACTGCGTTGTTTTCGGATCTTGCCGAGCTACGGAAATCGAGCATCCGCACTATATTTGGCTCTGGGCAGAAGCAGCCGTGGGGACTCTGCAGTAATTTATCGGCGATAGAAAGGATAGAGTGACAAGTTGCCGAATGATAGGAAAAGCGTGATAAGGCTGGGCAATAGGACTGCTCGTTCGCGCTAGAGATTGCAGTGCTTCCCGCCTCACGAATGCGATTGTTACCCTTCCCGTCTTACGAATACGGTTCGCTTACCGTTATACGAGCACTGTTCGCTTACCGTCATACGAGCGCTGTTTGATCCGGATAGGTTGAAGAAAACTGGTCGTCCGGGCTAAGATCGCAGTGCTCTTCTTCATCCGGTTCCACTTCTGTTGTGATCGGAGCGACATATTACATTATACACGACGTGTTGCGTTATTCTCCCTGGGTTGCAGAGAATTGCCTCATTGTTTTGCGGGGTTACATAGGAATGGCCCACCGGAAAGTCTGCAGTGCTGGTCAATGAGCAGGGGAGGGACTCTTCGTTGGGCTCGAACTGCAGTGCAAATTAACAGCCATGCGAGGCATACCCAGGGCTCACCGGAGTTATGAAGGTGCTGCTTGGTTGGTCACTGAGAGATGGGACTGCTCGTCAGCGCTAAAGATTGCCGTGCTTGGAACTTTTGGTGGCGTAATGATTGGGAAGCACTCAAGTATTCACCAGATGGGACCAGTACCGTCCAATTAGTACACCGAAGTGACTGCCCTTCGAGACTAAAATTGTAGTGCACGCCACTAAATCGCCCGCAGGCCACACCTGCTGCGAACAATGGTCATGTAACACACCCCATCCACTCATGTGAGCAGAGCACTGCTTGTGGACACTAAAGATTGCAGTGTGTGTTCGTATTTGCTCGCGGTTGTGGGCAGGGTTATACCGCTGTCCCATTAGGTAAGGTAAGTTAATCGACTCCTCGTTGGGGCTAAAATTGCAGTGAGAGATGTGCTACAAGGGCAGAGCACACATTCCGGCGATCTGGTCCACTACACTGGGATCGAGGCCGCGGACTCAGCCTCACCAAGTCTGTCATTACCGTCCACTCAGGTGAGTTTGAGGGCGCTCGTTCACGCTAAAGGTTTGCGTGCTGAGATCGTATTCTCGTCGACCTCTACGCTAGATTAAGAAAATTCATCACTGTCCATGAAGCGCGGAGAGGACTGCTCGGTCGCACTAGAGATTGCAGTGCTCGGCCCCAAGGCCAGTCATCCTGCAGGATCGTGCTCTCAATCTGATGCAGCTGCTGCGTGGCGTCTCACAAAACTTCTCCTCCCCTGTCCATACTGCTCGTCGGAACTAGAGGTTGCAGTGGAGTTTCTATTACCCTAGGAAATCCTTAATATAGCATGCATGTCCTAGCTTAAATATTAGCTGTTGTATTTCCCCGGGGTAATGGAAACGCTGTGAAGAGCTTGCACGAGACTGTATTAATATTTCCGGTGGTGAAGACACAGATTCATTGGCATGCCAAGGCAGTTACTTTAGCCTTTGGTTGCTCACCAGAATGTTTCGTACACACCAATCGTGAGAGCACGCACATGGTATTACACGAATTTGCGGTAGAGTTGGAATTCCCGCCATGAGATCATTGCGCACTGAAATCTCTACTGTAAATGAGCAGTCTCAAGTGGTTGAGCACCGCCGTCATTGGCCACTCCTCAAGGTAAACTTACAGTTCAAAACCACCTTTTAGGCTGCAATTATGTTTCCTAGATGCGCCTTCAAACCCAATCACGCGAGATCAAGACTCTTCAGTCCACCGGGACATGTCTGTGCAGTCCAGTGTAACGGGTTGGGGGACTGCTCATTGGAGCTAAATTTGCCGTGCAATGTGGGCAGACTTGACAAAGCCGAAGTTAGATATTTCATCCCCCCGGATCAGAAATGAACCAATCTGAAAGACAAGTATATTGTGAGAAGACTGCTTGCGGAGGTTAAAATTGCAGTGTGTTGATGAATCGCAAGGTGAGTCAAGTTGCATTCTCTGCTCACCGGAATTATAAATCGACCAATCGAAAGAGCGCATAAATGATATTCCATGAATCGCTGCGGCGTGAAATGCCTGTCACGAGATCGCATTGCATTTTCTTAGTGCTGCCGAGCACCATCATTATTGGTCACTCCTGCAATCCCCTAGTCAGCCAAGCAAAAGAGCGATCACGGATGTGCCTTTCATCTTCAGCCTTCCGTTAAATGGTCCCCTCGCCCAACGAAAGGCAGTCTTGGAGTCGACCTGTAGGCTCTATTAACCCGATGCCCTTTTACTAGTTATTCCAGATCAAGAGGTGAACTTTCCTCTTGGTACAGCTTTCGTGATGTATTGGCAGAAATTTTGTCTGGTATGAGATATTTCAGAAAATTGCATACATGGGACCGGAAACCCATTGTCAGCCCAGCCCAGCACGTGGCAATGAAAGTCAGAAAATACCTGGCGATCAACCATTAGCCCTTGAGTCCCTCAAAGCATATGCATAGGTTGAAGAAATCATTTCTCGAAATAATGCAACCAATGTCGATCTAGCCATAATAGGTCCTGGCGGTGTTACACGCTATTGTTTCTTCGAGGACGTATGTAGTCGCTTTCACTATCTGACATGTATTGAGAAAAGATGAAAACGGAGATAAGAACGCCCAGACAAGTTCCAATCAAAGCCCCTCGATTAATGTGTCTGCGAAGCCTGATATGCAAGATCCATTTCAAAGAGGAAGGATCATGTATAAATAAACTCACTCAGTGTTACATCTGGATATTATGGTCACTTCTAAACATCGGTACAGTCGTCAGAGAAACCATCATTCACCTCATGAGATTTGGCAGAAAGGTCCGTCGCACCATTTCGCGCGAGCACTTCTTAGAGGACGCAGGCAATGACGAATCCGTGGTCCCCAAGATTGACTCTGGTCACGTACAAAACACGTTTTTTCATGCAAGCCAAATCTTGATAAAGCGATGTGGGCGAGCCAATGCAACGCGGCGGCATAACTTGATTTATTGGAAACAGCTCTCAGCTAGTTGCGATTACAATGAGGATGCGAGACTAATGCTCTGGCCACCCTCAACAGCTGATATCTCCGAGAGAGTTGCTCGTAAAGCGGATTTACTGAAGAATGTTGCACGCAATTCTACCTATGAGGATTTCGATAACTATAAAGCTCCGAAGACTTTCTACGCTTCTTCAGTTGACAGCGGCATAAAGCTGTCAACACTCCCTCTTCCGGATAGAGTCTTTGAGACAAAGATCCTTATGTTTATCCCTTTTGAAATTGGAACGTGAACAGTCACACGAAGTACGACTGGATGTAAGACACTTCACCACTAGAACTCAAATTCGTACGCCAAGACGCCACAGTCCACTCCGCACAGATAAATTCGGAGTACATATTTTCAGAGGCGGAGCATCTTGAAATCTAAGTTATCTTCTCTTAGGGAGAACTGTCATGTCTTGGAGATGGGTTTGGTAACATGTTGGATTTTTCGGTTAGTGTTTATGTTTCATCTTTTCTTAGTGGCGGTTGGCGTAAGAATGGTTTGTACATTATGGTGTTTCTGTACATGGTGATTACCGGGAATCCATGGGCTGAGGAAAGGCTGAAGCTACGGCGGAGGATATTTTCTGGAGAGCAAAAATATGTATATTGAGTTGAATGATAGATATTAGGGTAGACACTGCCACAAGCAAATAGGACAAACTGGTAGAATAGACGTATTATATGCAAACGCCGATTTGCTCGCGTGGGACTACGTTCGCTCATACACAGCGCCTGATGCGTTCTTAGGCTTGTCAATTAGCACAAAAGAGAGGAATAGACTAAGCCCGCAAAGTGGTATCGAAGAAAAGAATCTACACAAATACCTTGCAGAGCGACCGCATGGCCCTGCAGCCATTAACCGTCACTCGATTACCATCCAGCCGCCTCGTGACTCTTGTCCCTGATATCCCTCGTAGCAATGCGTCCCACTCCCCTGAACATGTCGTGTCTGTCGATCAGCGAATTGGCCGTATCCGCATGGTAAAGATTGCTTCCTAGGCTGTCACTCTTGTCCAATGGATCTACGTCGTCAATATCCGCCGTGCTTCTCGTCGGTACCTGCGTCAGTGTCGCCTGTACGTTGGCATGCGTCTTCTCTGCACCAGGTATATCGTGAAAACTTGTCACTGGCGCGAGTCTTTCCAAATCACCATCAGGGCCATCATGCCCGTCTTCTACGGACAAGCCCGCAATTCTGGCGTCTATATCGAATGGCGTCGGGTCGTCTGGCATCGCAGAGAGGGACTTCGAGCGCACAGTTGTAAGCGCGTTCGGATCCTCGGAGGTACCATTCGCGCCTCCGTCCGAGAGAGAGCGCTGGGGGTCGGCTTCGTCCGGCGCAGAAACCACGCTTTGATTGCGGTGTTTGTTTTTGCTGGACTTATATCCGGAAATTCTTGACCATAAGCTCGGTCGCTTCTCCTTGTGCGCTCCGACTCTCAGGTGTTGCTCGCTTGCCTTTACACCGCCTTTCTCATCGCTTACCCTTCGTACTCCTGCGGGTGCCTGCGCCATTTGCGCCTCTTTTATCATTTGGATCTTTGTGCCGCGTAACTCTTCAACAAGGTACTGCAGGGCCTTATCTGCAACCTCTACATACTCCGGATAATCCTCCGTCACTGCCTCTTTGATCAATCTCAGCTTTTCCCAGTCCTGGCGCACAATCATAGACTGCAGGTCGGGATGCCACGCCATGGCCTTGATGTCGGTCCTCATCCCTCTGTCCACCTGTTCTTTGACACCCATCAAAGCGATTAACCCGTCGACCTCGATGCGCACGGTCCTGACGAACGCATCAAAGCGCGCGACGTCTTTGACCGTCCAGTGATTCATCGTCATACTCCCCTTTCTGTTCTTAATTTCGGGCCGAATACCTGATTGCTTGAGGAGATCATTAAGCAGCGCATACTTCTCGCGGAACGCCTCGAGACGGTTGGTATCCAGCGATGGTTGCTCAATGGTGCTGAAGCGCTTCGGCTGCTTCAGTCCGTACTGCTCCATCAATTGATCGCGAGACAGATGCGCTGGCCGACCATATATCTCTTCCAGGGCGCGCGTAATCTTCTCTCGCATCGCGTCTTCATCAAGCCGCGCATCCCTGACGCCAAAGTTGACAGGCAATGTGGGATCGGGGTTTGTCAGTCCGGGATGGCTAGGCACCATGTGTCGCGCGATGGTCGCTGGAGGCGCAGATATACCAACTGCATCGCCGAAGATGAGCAGGCGGCCTTGCTGGATGCCAAGTTTGGTAAGGGCGACTTTCTGCGCGCGATCGCTATCCTTGTGCGGATGGATCAGATTGAAGGCTTCCACGCAGGTCGCAAAGGCCGTGGCCAGCGAGTATACATTGCTCAGTATCTGGGCTCTGGACAGGGTCGCTGTCGCAGGAGGAGTTGGTGGAGGAGTGCACAAGGCGGACGCCTGAGTGTGATTGGCTACTGCAGGCATTGCGGGGTTGTTCGCGTAGGAAAGGCTCCACCCTTCGCTGAGCGATGTGAAAAAGCAAAGACAGCGTTATTCAGGACCTTCAACTGGTAAAGGTAGGAAGAGGGGTGCATGGTCTAAGAAAAAAGAAGTTCACGATTGCATTTCAAACAAGAAGGCTGGCTGTTCTGTCTCGTGCCGCGCATGTGCGCAATGACGTGGAGGATGAGCCCTGCTGGTGATTGAGTCGCTTGCTGCCCTTTGTGGCGCACCCACTAAAAATGTTTGAGCGGGGAATGCAGGGCGCAGAGAACCTGCATCACGCGTCTAGATCGGCGCATCTGTCCTGCGTCGCTGATTGTCAGATAATCCGCGTGCGGTTGGATACTCGCAAGATACCGTGGCGGACCGTGCCTCCTCGCACAGCATTGCGAAAATGACCGCAAAGCTTAGGTCGCCCAGGCTCCAATAATGTTGGGAAATTGTCGGTGAAAAGTCTTCCACGCTCAAGTAAAATTTGGAGAGAAAATTATACGCTTGCTGGCTAGATGCGATTGTTATCTTATTGCTGTCTGTAGTATTGCTAATAGGTACCCGATACCGCTACTTCAAACCTCCTTCTCGGTCTGCCTCTTAGGGTGTTGCAGCTTGCGGTCAACGCGATCCGTGAAATGGCTGTTGAACTCTTTGCAGCAGAAGGCGCAGACTACTGCGATGCCCCCAAAAGCAAGACTAGAGTAGAACACCATATGATAGCTTTTGACATTACCATCGCGAATGGCAATCATGTACGCTGGTAGTCTCTCGGACCTGATTCCCGGGATCTTTGCGACCGTCGCGGCAGCACCCGAAAGCCCAGCTTTGATCAATGCTCTAACAGACGCAGGCGCGAGGTTATCTTCGGCCGCGAGGGACGTGAGTCGTGGCGGGATTTCTTTAGCTTTGCGTGTGGTAAGGATACTGGAAAATATGGCCGTGGCTACCGAGCCTAGAGTAGAGCGTACTGAGCCGAGAAGACCACTAGCGAGGCCCAGGTCCTCAGGTGCAACGGTGAAGGGCACGGCGACGATACCAACAACTTCTACAATACCGACTGCGAAAGCTCCGAGAGCGCACATTGTTATAGCTAAGCCGCGCGTAGAGGCATCGGTCGCTGCCATAGCGCCAATGAAGCCGCACATCGCAAGAGAAGAGGCACGAAGTTGCCAGTGACCCCAACCGAGCTTGATGGAGCCGCCGCCGAAGACCTGTCCGAATGCGATGGCTGTAAAATTTAGCATTAAGTGGGCCAGTGGAGAGCTTCACACTTACAACCACCTAGAGTACCTGAAACCAAACCAATCATGATGGAATCCGATTCGTACAGCGCCGTGACCATCTGAGGCCAGATGACTGTCAAGCTGTAGTAAAACATCTGCGAGAGTCAGTCTCCGCACGCTGAGTTTCCAGAAGGAGTTCTTGGGGTATCACGTACGCTTGCTACAGATGCGACGCCCACTAATGCCATAAATGGTCCATTCAGGAACAGATTCATGGGAATCAATGGGTACTTCAACGGCATATAGATCTCTGCTTAGAGTCAGCATGAAGACCCAAACCACATCGCCAAGAAGCGTACCATATAGTGCGAAAGCGACCAGAATGAAGAAACCCAAAATGAGGGGAACCAAAACGTGATAGGAAGCCCAGGGATACAGTCCACCGCCCCATGAGAGCGCAAGGATGAAGCTTGTCAGTCCACCAGAGTACAAGACAATGCCTCCCCAATCAAGGTCTTTGAGGTCTTGTCGCATACTTCTTCCTTCATGTAGCTGTCTGTGGCTCGGAGGGTGGTAGCACACGTAGAAGAGGAGGACAGATAGAACGTTTGTAATGAGGTTGAGGTAGTAGTTCCAGCGCCAGCCAAGTGCGGTGTATGCAGCAAGCGCACGAGCAATGAGTGGACCAAACGCGGCGAGTGGGCAGGTCGTCAGGAACAAAAAACCTGTAAGCACAGCTCTGTGCTTGTTGGCAACAAGCTCCATCAAGACGAAACTGATAATGATCAGCCGGGCTGATATACAGGTTGAAGGAGATGTACCTGAAAGACACTTGAACGGCGCCTGCGAGCCCAATGAAAACGGTGCCTCCGAGAATGGTGTTGATGTCCTTTGCAGTTGCGTTTATCAAGGATCCGATTATGCCTAGAACCCCTCCTCCGATCATGAACCATCGTCGGCCGAAGATGTCGCTGAGACGTCCGACCATGATGAGCCCCACACCACCACAGAGTGTCTTGACGACAGGTATGAGCGCGTAGTTAGGATCTGGTCCCAGGTCGGCATTGATGATGGTAATTGTGTTTGCGGGCAGTACGTAACCTGGTATAATGGTGAGTATAACCTTGAGTCGGACAAAGCTGACACGTACCTAGATAGAGTCCCTGGGCCATGAAAACTACAGCGATCAACGATCCGATGAACCTCCAGTTCCAATAGTAGTTCGAAGGAAGCTCGCTCAGGTCGCCGCCCCTCGCTTCCGCAGCAACACTGTCGTGCGTTGAGTCTTGAGACACATTCTCAATGTGCATATCTCGCGACTCTACAAACTCTTTTTCGCTTGTCGCCATGATGTCCTACTTGAAAAAGTTGAGGACAGAGGTTGTGCGGGGTGCACACGCATATTTTTGGGGATGATCGCCATGCAATATATATTTCGTGCCAGCTGCACCAACCACAACAGTACGGCAATCAGCTCATACCCTTTCCGAAGTTCTTGAAACGGACACGACCAGGTGGACCGCCATGCCGGTAGATGTTCCCCAGAATACCCCAGAATATCTTTCCCCGCGCGGGAAAGACATGCTTGGCTGGCATTAGCGACAACTCTGGTTGGGGGACAGTCGCCCTAAAATTGGTGGAGGCATGTCGCCAAGGACCGTGAAGGCACTATCGTGCGGGAGGCCAAGAGCAGGGAACGCAGCGCGGGAAAGCGCGACCGAATGTTAAGCGCGGGAAGGAAGTAATGATAGGAAGTGGTAGGATGCGGCGTGGGCAGCGCGGCCCATTAAATGCTAATGAATCAGCGCCAAGGGCAATGATTCACTCGCACTTAGGACCACATGAAAGATGCTACTGATTCGCGTCACCTTCGAACAAAGTAAACATTGAAGATTGAATATTTCTATTCCATTATTGGTGTAACATCATGCCTAGTGAACGGCTGCCCAACCACAGGCGCGAACTAAGCCGAAAGAGCGATGAATGTTCAGCTCTAGGACTGACACATCATTTAAGGAAGGTTCATAAGGTAAACTGAGGGCTGCTAGATACCGAGTAAGCTGAGTCATAATGTGTAGTAGAGGCAGCTAGCTCCAGAGCCTGACTTCTTCGTGATGTCGCCCAGGTCGTAAATGTCCGTTTTATCCAAAGAATTCGGGCTTCAGAGTAAATGGTCAATAATTCGTCCCAGATCACCAACTGTTTGAGCTCACAGGATATGGTGATTCACGAAGAGTATCACGTCATATCCTCAACATGGTATAAGAAGAGATATACTGATTCATTCGGCGCCACCAAAAGGAAAGAGTGGTTGAAACATTGTTCCGTATTCTTCGCATAACGAACAGCATCATCTTTACGTCTATCAGCCACAGCGGTCTAAGCCTCTGCGAGAACTGCGACGTCTTCTAGATGGAATTGCTACAGCTTGGATGCCTTGGCACTATCACTGAGTACGAAACCGTCGTAGACGTTGTCGCGAACAGCGTTTAAGGCTTTGTAATACGCAGGAGTCCCTCCTCAGTACGCGATAGGCTCGCACGGCTTACTCGGAATGTTGCCGCCACAGTACTAGGACTTCGTTCCGCACAGAAGACTTGCCTATGCAAGATTCATCACCCCTTTTCTCCATTTCGCTTTCGAGACTCCGGTTGCTTCTATTATCTTGACGCCATAGTTGCGACAGTGATTAATCGTGTTTATGACCCAAATATCTTGCATTCACGCGCAAGTTGGACCGTTTCAGAATAAAGTAGGGGCCTGCGGGCCATGCTGGAAGAACATATTAGGATATCCGTGACGCGAGGTCAAGATAATATCTTTCCCGGGTAGTAATCCGTCTTTTCCTTTAAGTTTGATGCGTGTGAGAGCGCCTGTCAAGGCATCAAATCTTGTGGCAGCAATCACTACGTCGAAATCCATCTCTTGAAACGGCATTCGTCATGATCCCTCACTTAGTGAAGACCTCAATAGGAGTTGCATGGAGATCCACAAGGTTGACATGTAATTCATTGAAGATTCCAGAGAAACCTTGCTCGAGTGGTATACGTTTGGTACTAAAGGCGTACGCATGTTCCATTGGCGCAAGAAAATCGGCAAACCTAGGGTCTAACTATGCTTAGCAGAGTGAGATTTGTAACACTTGATCAAATATGCTCACCGTTGATAGTAGCGCGCGTTTTGTCGCGCCAAAACTTGTAACATTCGCGGCTACCGTCTTGGTTAAAGAAAGTATCGCTATACGTAGTAAGCCAATACTTAAACGGTCCATCCCTCCAAAGCTGTCTGTACACGTCACGTCGCTATTCAGGCGTATCATCGAAGCAATTCCGTGGGATGAAATTGCAGTCGAAGCCGCTGAACGACTCCGTGCGCGCCACCAACGAGACTTTGACGTCATCGAGAGAGAAGGGATTATTTTGGTCCTCGTAATCGATATGACACATAGATAGTGCTTGATTAGGTGTGCGCTGCCACACTGTAAGCTGACCGACGACCTTGTTCAACTCTTGGATGATCTGCACTTCAGTAGCACCGGTACCAATTACACCTACCTTTATACGTCTGAGTTCCAGCTTCTCACGAGGCCAAGTAGTTGAATGGAAGAAACTCCCTTCACACACATCAGCTAGCCGTCAAGAGGACAATGTGTTCGGGAATTTACCTTTGTATTTCCCCACACCTCTCCACTTTGTAATGAACTTGTCAACCGGCGCACCAACGCACAAGACCAGGTATTTTGCTCTGTACGTTTTCACGTTGTTCGCAAAAGCGAATCAGCGAGCCATCCAATCATCCCAGGTTGCAGATTTGATTTAAGTATCAAAATGCGTATCCTTGCGTAGAATTCCACTTGTCACCGATGTGTTCTTCCCATAGCATGTTGATGCACTCCAGGAGTATCGATATGAGATCAAAAACGAGATCCACGTCTCAAAGCCTGTGGGTTACGTCTTCTCACGACCGGAAGATATCATCGTCTGGATATAGTCGCCATTGGAACCACACCTAGAGAAACACGACAATGATAGACGTGGACTTACACAATCGGACTGAACTCTCCCCGAGCGCACGGACACATGTAACAGCGTAATGTGGGATGACCCAATGGACGAGAGAGAAAGTTGGGGCGAATAATTGGAGCTCCTCAATCTAACACCATACACGATCACAACATGACGTACAACGCAGTCGTGCCCCAACGCACGAAAGAGACAAATATCAGTGGCTTCACGCTTGAATGTTATCAGCATCCGCCGAAGCACGCGTTTCAAACGCCCCCGTATCGTTATGAATATGATGTATACGCTCTGGGTATGCTTTTGTTTAAAGTCGGGCTCTAGGAGAAGTTAAGAAACTACGAGGGATTATCACAGAGGGTCTATTCCAATCCTGATTATGACCAAAAAGATCGTTATGAGCGACGTTTTCGAGAGGATCTCGATCGCCTTGGATGGGCATGCGGAGACACCTAAGCTGATGTAGTGCTTTGTTGCCTGACAAGTGAAATCAGTGATGACGAGTTGGGACAGGCGAGCGAGCGAGAGCTTTTTGCTAGGCTTGTGGCTAACCTAGAAGGTTGCCGGACCTAGTTCCAATGCCCCGAAGTCATGGGTGGTATAACATTGAGCATTCGGCATCCAGCCGTCCTTCTCTTAGACATTTATTTCCATTAGATTTTCGCCCCTCGGAGACTTCGAACCTCGCTTCTTCGTGTGTCTTTCATTGCTGAGATGAGTTACCATGTGACATCCCTCCAGAGAACAGACAGAGAGACAGTACTCTGATCGTCGCCTCATAATAACAACAAGAAGCGTTGTAAATCGACAAATCATTATCATTCATATATACGCTGTGACAACTGATGTGTGCTCAGCTAATCGGATTGCCCGGATAGACAATTGAAACTCGATGTCTTGAATGATCCATTCAATTGTCGCGTGTACAGGCCGCGCACCAGACTCTAATGGAACTGTAGATGGGCGAATCGAAATTTAGTTCCAACGGATCGGCAACCACAAAGCATGCATTGAATGTTGTGCTCTGGTTGGAAGAAGCAAAGCGATGTTGCGTCGCTCACACGTATTGCTCGACTCCGTTGAACGTCTGCATCGTCGCAGATGTTTCCAACATCCATTGCTGATTCATGACTCTCCACAAGATACCGAAAGCGATTGAGCCTGGTTAGTGGTATGGTCTGCTTCAATAAGGATGAGAAGAAGATATAACGTATCGCCAGGCGAACGAAGATCCCTTCAACGAAGTTCGAAAAGTGCAGGATCTCGAAGAACTCGACGTAACGTTGGGTTGAGCTCGGAGCCTCAAGAACCCATTGACAAGTTCATCTCGGAGGGTATTGCTGACCACAGCTACTAACGCCGGTGCTCCTACCAGCGGGCGATCCTCGACCTCAACTACCGAGCCGAAAAACCCGTAGCCACGTCGAACCACACGGCTGGTAAAGTGATTCTGTAATCCTCGAACGCTTCTCTATCAGCGAAAGCGATCAATGGCCACGCAAGCATCGCATTATCGAATCTCGTAACGAAGTAGAGGTGCTCGTCCAATAAGGGCGGTTCAAGTTTAACAATTGCAAAACTAATCCACGCTTGCGTGGGTCAAGCACGTATTACATGGGGTCTGTCAAGATGGGGGCTGGGCACCATTCCTTGACCTTGACGATTTCGTCTACATCTGACTCAACCTGCAGCATCGCGTACGAAGCAGTTGCATGAGAGGCGTTCTGGCAGCGCACTGGCGGCATAGGCGGCTCAGCCATCCTGCTTACAATCGGGCCTCCCACCGCTCACCAGCAGGCGCGTGCCTGGTTTCAAAACGTACGCGTTCCTGCTAAGAGACAAGGACCATCTCTATCAGTTACTTGAGTGTTCATGCTTCAGTACCGGTACAACGGCTCAAGCACCTCGGAGAGATGAAAGCGAAAGTGCCGAGCCTAGAGGGGCGGGAGGATTGGCCGCTAGGCTCTGTGTAGCGAATACGTTCACTACCCCTGCTAGGAGGCGTAGCTAGGCTTGATCACGCTTCGCCCACGTGCAATAGATAAACAGGTCCAGATTGAACCTGCCGGCGTCTGCACGGAACCTAGGAGACACTCTACGTTGCCTTCCTAGTCACGTTGTCAGGCGCATCCACTCCGACGTCCTTTCTTTGATTCGCGAACGAATTTTCCGACAGCAATAACTTCTGCCGCGTTAAGTTTGAGGGTCAGGATGTCGGCGCTCGGCAATTGGACGTTCACGCCACTCGTCACGTCGTTCCCGTCGACGGTGCTCCCGAACTTAGGCTTCTGGAACGCCTCCAATGGCACGTGGGAATATCAGATCGAAGTCGCCTGGCCATTGAACTGGACTTCGAGAGAGGACAGTGCCATTGTTGAGACGTTGTAAGTCTCGAACACTGAATTGGCGCTAGACATGGAGGTGCTAACAAGCGTCGCAGATACGTCCTCGATGGAAATGCGCAAGGAAACATTGCCGCACAGGCAGTACGTAACCGGAGACCTGTGGAATTCGCGATGCCGGATACTATCGTCGTCAGCCTAGGATACCCGGATCTCATTCCAGATTCACCCTACAGCACAGGCCGATACCACGACTATCAGCCCCCAGTCTGCGCAACCTGCCCTTTGCCTGATCAGCCTGGGGTCCCTTCCAACGCAGACAATTTTCTGGCGTGGATCGATGAGATCCTCAAGCCTTGGGTCCGCAACGAGCTCTTCCCCAACACCGAGTTCTCCCGCGATGCGCTGCATGGGCACTCCATGGCTGGCCTTTTTGCGACGTACGCGCTCATCGCCCGTCCTGATCTCTTCGATACCTTTCTCATCGCATCGCCGGCTCTGTACTGGAACAACAATTACATCTTCAGCCAGCTAAGCCCTCTGAAAGAATCATTGCGCACGAACGGAACTAAGCCAGCTGTTGCACTTAGCTACGGCGGCCGGGAGCAAAACCCTGTAAAGAGGCGAGTCGAAACAGAAGAGGAGTTCGAGGTCAGGAAGTCATTCCTCGCGTTCTCGAACATGACCAGCAATGTCAACGCGCTGTATAATGAGATCAAAAATAGCACGCAGTTGAGGGACGTCGAGCTGCATGAGTATCCGTTCAGCGACCACTCGGCGGTGGGGATCGTGTCGATTGCTGATGGGCTCGATTACTTCTTGGATTGGGCGCCGAGGATTGCTTTTCAGAATCTTACGGTTTAGTCGTTGGATGAAGAGTATGGATATGGATGGCTAAAGTCACCGTGAGCGATCTCGCAAAGTCTCAACCTTATCTCCTTCACCAGTCTTGAAAATGTCAAGTTGTTCGGTCAGGTCACTTCCAGAGTGATTTTGGCGCAAGACTGCCACGGAAAACGCAGCCGTCTCACATGCACGACAGCGCGAAAATTGAACACGCAACAGCACCATCCTACCTACCCATTAAACAATAGCCTCACTCAATACATCATTCTGTGTGTCATGCACATGATTAATCGTGTTTCATCGTGACGGTATTGATACTCGCCTCATGCGCCTCATCGTAACGCTTCCAGCTCGCGGCAGGATCGGCGCACCAGTTCCGAACAGAATTGCATGTCTTCCACTCTTCGTCTCTGGTACAAAGAAGTACGCAAAGATAAATGCGACAACCATGCAAGATCCAAAGAAAATGAACGTGCCGTATGTGATGCCAGCAATCATCTGCAGCAACGAGTAGACAACCATGAGTTGCGCGAGCCACTGCATGCACACGGCGCACATCCACCCGGCGGCCAGCAAATACCTCGCAAATTGTAAATAGAATCGTGCTTACCATTCCCAAAGTACGCACTCTGGTCGGCAGCACCTCACTCGCGAAAATCCACGGTATTCCATTCCACGAGAACCCATAGAAGATGGCGTAGATGTATATCATTCCCAGCGCCGCCTGGCTCCAGGAGTCCCTGGCCGGCGTCTTACCCTCGAAACTGCCGCTCATCGCGGAGTATCCAGTAAGATAGAACATTGCGACCATGGCACCTACCGCACGAGCAATGCCGGACGACGCCCGAATCGATCGACGAAGAACACCATGGAGATGAGTGTTGTGATTATCTTGACCAGTCCATAGATCCCAGTCGCAAGTAGCCCGTCGGAAGTTCTAGTGTACCCGATAGCTTTCAGGATGGTTGGCCTGTAATAGTTAATCGCATTGATCCCAGTCAAGTTTTGCAGCAGCATGAGCAGCACGCTGATGAGGACACGATTGCGGATTCCTGGCGCGCCAATCTCGCGAAAAATCCGGATGGTGCTGCGCCGGCCGCCACTGACTTCAAGCTCGTGCGTGATGGCGGTTAGGATTTCTTCCATCTCAGCCACGATATAGGCGTGCTCGGCAGGCAAGTTGCGCACCCAGCAGAGAGCCTTTGTCGCTTGGGAAATGCGGTTCTTGCTGAGGAGCCACCGTGGGGACTCGATGATGAACGGCATGCTGATGAGCAGGAGGCCGGCAGGAATAAACTGCGCTGCGGCTGGGATATGTCATTGTTTTCCGAGTGTCCCAGAAATATTTCTCTTTACACCATAATTGACCCAGAAGCCGAAGACAAGCGCGATCTGCAGCATGATTTCGAAGATGCCGACGAGGCGACCTCTGATTAATGCGGGACTGCATTCTGCGATGTAGATCGGGATCATAGTGGAGGTTGCCCCAATGGCTGGTCCAGTAAGCGCACATTCGGCATAGAGCCCTAGTGTGCCGTGGAGCATCAATCCAGCGCCCACCATAAACAGCGCTCCTCCGCCCATAATAGTGATCTTACGGCCCCATCGCTCGGCGAACAAAAACCCGAAGATGGCGCCAAAGAATGCACCGGCCTGAAATGTGGATACAATTTTGGACGAGAGGTTGGTCAGCTCCTTTGGAGAGACGGTGTCCAGGCCGAAGCGGTGTTTGAAAGAGGGAAGCGCAAGTGTAGTGCCGATGAACGCGCTGTCCTAACCGTACGTTGCTGAAGCCTGATCGCTTGTTAGACTCAGACGTCAATGGCAGTCTTAGCGAAAAGACTTGCCCATGCTGCTGGAAAGGCAAGAATGTACGGCCACGTTCCATGTATTTCCATTGGTATGTCGGAGTGCACATATGCGTCTTCTTTCAGCGCAAAAGGGCTCTTCATCTTTGGATACCAGAACAATCACGTTTACAATCGCAGTTTTGGAACCAGATCCCAGTCGCGACGACGTTGGAAGAAACAGTGGCAACGGTCAGCCACCCGCTGCTGGCTCCCGCTGCAGGCTCCCGCTGCAGATTTATCCTAATCTTCAAGTCACCGGAAAACTTCTCCCCAAATTTTCCATTTTTTTGCCCACGGGGCTGGCCTCTGCTTCTCCACAGGCCAGGCAAGCTACCTGAATCCGCGGCCTCCTAGCCCAGGGTCGTGACTGGGGAGACGTCACGTGTCTGCCGGTTGCCGAGCGAAATCGGATTGGGCAGGTCTCTCGATGGAGTCGGTGTGCACTGTGGAAGCTATCCGGCCGCGCTACGTAGGAACATGCTACCGGTGAGATGCGGGCTCCAGTATTGCCGTTTGGGATGCTTAGATGCGATGCGCTGTATGGTGACGCAACGAATCGGTGGAACGACGGTGGCCAGCTAGGTGGAGCCACTACTCCCGGGACCCTCCAAAACTGAAAATCTTCAAAACATGACGAAAATACAGGTGCAGCATTGATAAAGGCACCCCACGCAGCTTCGCAGCCAAAACAACAATTCTATGAACCCACTACTGGACAAACGACACACGATGGCGACTGGCATGAACACCCCCGGAACTCCAGGCATCGGCGTGGAGCCGCTTAACACGCCCAGACTGCAGAGGAACCCCACTGGCTATTTCCGCGTCCCGCTTGCGACCCATCGGCTTGCCAACAAGGTCGCTTTCATCACAGGTGGAGGCGGCAAGATTGGCGTTGAGACTGCTGCCCGGCTCATCCGCGAGGGCGCAAATGTCACGTTGATGGACATCAGCTTCGACGCCCTGGAACAAGCGCTTGTCACACTCAAGGATGCTCTTTTCACAGGCGAGATCGCCTCATCACGGGTACTAACCGTAGTGGGCGATGCGTCAAAAGAGGAGGACGTGATCGCCGCTGTTGACCGAACGCTTAAGATGTTCAAAAGAGTAGACATTGCATTCTTGAACGCCGGCATCAGTTATAAGGCCACCCCGTTGTTGGAGACTGACGAGGAGCGGTACGACGAAGTGATGGGGATCAACGTTAAGTCGGGTATGTTCTGCCGGGGCTATACCTAAACGGTAGTCTTTTCCATCCTACCATGCGCAGTACTCACACAGAACTATAGCATTCCTAGGACTCAAGCATGTGGGCAAGGCGATGAAGGACCTTGGCAATGGAGGCTCTATTATCTTGACTTCGTCCATCGCTGGACTGCGGGGTACACCCGGTCTCAGCGTCTACTCGGCATCCAAATTCGCGCTGCGAGGTCTCGCGCTCACAGCAGCAAACGAGCTTGGCCCCGACGGCATCAGGGTCAACACAATCCACCCCAGCGGCGTCGAGTCCCCCATGTTCCGGGAAGCCTGGAGCGAAGAGCAGCTGGAGGAGCTTAAGAAGGGTATGCCCTTGGGCCGATTTGCACAGACGCACGATGTTTCCAGTGTAGTCGCGTTCTTAGGCCACGAGGATTCGAAGTTCATCACGGGTTCTTTCCTTAAGATCGATGGCGGTTGCCTCAGTTTCTAGTTCACAAATGTGTTAGCGATATCGGATGGAGGTGTCGCACGGGTGCGAACGCCAGTGGGGAATCGGATATAAGCGCATTGCTCTGGAGTCATATAGACGGTTGGCGTGCTTTTACACGCAGGACACTTGAACGCTTAAACTTGAATGAATCAACATCTACACTATGAAAGCGAGTAAGGACCTCAAGTGGGCAGTGGCATCGGTATCGTTGGGAAAGCACCCTTCCCACACACTCGAACGCAAGATTCAGGCAGCGGCCGCGAACAGCTTCCAGGGCGTCGAATTGGTGTACAATGAGCTCCTCCAATATGCAGCATCACATTTGCAGTCAACAATTGAGTCAGCTCGCCAGATCTGTTCTGTCGCCACAGAGCACTCCATGACCATCCTATCGATAAGCGCCTTGAAGAACTTCGATGGCAACCTCGAAGTCCCCCCTTCCAGAACGCCTGACGCAGGCGCAAGAATGGATAGCCGCAGCCCGCGCTCTGGGTACGAAAATCATCCAAGTCCCTTCAATATTTCTCCCTGGCTCTACCGGCGACGAGAAAGTCATCATCAGCGAGCTTCAAGCCCTGGCCGACGTCTCCGCACGCCACAGCATCGCTATCGCATCCGAAGCTGTGGCATTCGCGCAACACAATTCACTCTGACAGGACAGTCTACGCATTGCGAAGCAAGGAAATAGGCCGGAATTTAAAGATTTACGTGGACTCCTACCACATCCACGCAGGGCTCTGGGGTGATGCATGCGCTGCAGACGGCCGCATACCCCGCGGCGATGCAGCACTCGATCAATCGATACGAGAATTTGTCGCGAATTGTCCGAAAGAAATGGTGCCCTACGTGCAGCTTTCTGATGCCTCGAGATGGAGCCCGCCACTTTCAATGGACGATGTTGCGTTCGGGAGTCTCGAGGTACGGGACCCGCGGCTGCGGCTGCTGTGGTCAAGGATGGCGCGGCCCTTTCCGCTAGAACAGGTATTTTCCGATTGTTGATATCTCAAGGGTGTGGTTGGTGGAGTACAGATGGGATGGGTGGGTTAGCTTAGAGGGATTCTTCAAAGAGACGGAGCGGGAGGAGTGCGGGCCGGAGATGATGGCGAAGTGGGGAGAACATCGATCGAGAAGCTTCTGGGACAGCTGTGATCACGATGTTGTCCCAACATCCCTCATGCTGTTGCGGGTGTCCGCTTTTGATAACGCGCTATCGGTGGGTTGAGGTTGGGTTTCCGACACAATGACGTCGACGGAAGCTAGCTGCACATCACACTATTCAGCTACGGAAATGGGACGCTCATGGGCCTTGATATCTTGGCAGATCTTTCTGGGCGAACGAGCCATCCCTTGAATATGATCACAGAAAGGAATCAACCCATACACGAAGGGATGAAAGAAGAAGTATTGTAGACCTGCGTCATCCGAACCCGGGCAGTTCCGGCTTCTACGCCGAATTACGTACATGTGTAGACGTCAAGGCAGTATATATGCAGGTCCAAGGCCGCCAGAGCAGTTATCTAACACTGAAGCATCAGCATTAACAGATATCTCGAACAAGGTGTTCCATCCCGATTATTAAGAATCATTTCACCGCACGAGACCATCATGACACAGGAGCAAGCAGCGCAACACCGCGCTCGGTTTTCGGACCACAAGCCGCAGCAAGATGCCTACGACTACGAAATGGACACTTACCAGAAAGGTCTCCAATATGGACGCCCACCTCTTACATTTCAGGCCTCGAAGTGGGAATCACTAGCATGTGAACGCATGTCCGCTGAATCCAAGGGCTACGTCCACGGCTCCGCTGGTTCGCGCGAGACCGACGACAAGAACAAATCCGCTTTCAAGAAATGGAGTATCGTGCCCAAGAGGCTCACAGGCCACAAGCAATTTCCCGACCTGACCACCGAGATCTTTGGCGAGAAGCTACAAGTTCCAATTGCTATGGCGCCTGTCGGCGTGCTGAGAATATTCAATCCCGAGGGAGAAGTCGCTGCTACAAAGGCTGCAGCAAAAGAGGCGGTGCCATATATTCTCAGCACGGCAGCCAGCACGAGTATTGAGGATGTTGCAGAGGCGAACGGGGAGGACGGTCAGCGGTGGTATCAGCTATACTGGCCGAATCGCGGTAACGATAATATCACTATTTCGCTCCTGCAGCGTGCGAAGAAGGCAGGCTACACGGCCCTTTTCGTCACTCTGGATACGTACCTTCTAGGCTGGAGACCCTCGGATATGGACAACGGATATAACCCATTCCTAAGAGCTGACCAGATTGGTGTGGCGCTTGGTTTCTCTGACCCGGTGTATCGTCAGAAGTTCAAGGAGCAGCACGGTGTTGAGATCGAGGAGAAAATGGGCGAAGCGGCGGCTGGCTGGATGCGCACTATCTTCAACGGGTTCAGTCACAGTTGGGAAGATTTGAAGTTCTTACAAGAGCATTGGGACGGACCAATAGTGCTCAAGGGTATTCAGACAATTGCCGACGCAAAGAAAGCCGCCGAAATTGGCATTCAGGGTATTGTTGTTAGCAACCATGGAGGTCGCCAGCAGGTAAGTAAAATCGGGACGGTTTTTAGAGCCGTTTCTCCTCCTCTTTCTCTAGACTGACCTTCTACAGGATGGCGGCAACAGCAGCTTAGGCATGCTCCCGCACATTGTCGATGCCGTAGGCGACAAGCTGAAAATTTTCTTCGACAGCGGCATAAGATGCGGTGCAGACATCGCGAAGGCGCTTGCATTGGGCGCCGACTGCGTGCTAGTAGGAAGGCCGTACGTCTACGGTTTGACGCTAGGTGGCGAAGGCGGAGTTACCCACGTGTTGAAGAGCTTGATTGGGGACCTTGAATTGACGCTGCACATCGCGGGTATTCCCAGCGTCAGCAAGAAGGATCTGAACAGAGAAGTTTTGGTGCGGGAGGACGATCTGTTCGAAGGCATCAAGGGCGTAAGCATTCACTAAAAATTCTTGGGTAAATAAGATATAGCAAATAAGAAGAACGCACCGCTCCGGACTAATGACGAAGAAAAAAACACTAAGTAACGCTCTTCTGGACGCTTCAAATGAAATGCGGAACTGTAGCAAGTAACGGAAACGGCTTGAAATTATGCAAATTGCACATAATACTGTGCTGCATGAAGGTTGGAGGTTCCTGCCCGACACAGAACTGTTGGGGTGGTCATCGTGTCTTCCTCGGGCGCACGGGTTGTTATTCTTGACGAAGACTTGCCATTGAGCGCGTCACTCATCCACCTATCGCTCTATAACATCTTGTCGCTCATGCAGCTGTTGTGCTGCTAGTAGGCTGAGGCAGATCTTAATCAAGACCGCCAGCATAGTACAGACAAGGTCATCAACACTCGCGGCGAGGTCGTCTGCTGGCGAAGCGCTCACGGCTGAGCCCAACTCATCCACGGACAAGGATTTTACAAGATATAAGCTTCCCTGGTCAACTTCCTACATTTGGATTTTAGCATTTCAAGGTTACCTAACTCCCTACGAAGCATCGCCATACATCTACGACCAGTTGCAAGAGTGGCCATAGGATAGACATCAACCTGACAACGAGTACGCCACTTCGTCGCGCGACGAATATAGGAGACCACAGTGCATTCCCGCTACTAGACAGTCCAGTAGCAAAGCAATTTCAGAGGCCATTCATTACAAGAGGACTACCGAAAAGGCTCTCAAAAAGATGGTGGCCGCTTCAGGGACATTCTAGATCAAATTGAATGGATTTGCCATCACATGCGATAATCAAACTGTCAAAGGGCTTGAAAAGGGGCTTGAACATGACAGCTCAGATCGACACTAATTAGACGGAGCTTGAGAAGAAGATTGAAGAGCTCCATGATGAGATTGATTCAGAGAGAACGGGGAGTGTAGATGCGAGCATTCGTGTTCTCACGCTTAGAATTCGATATTAGCTTAAGACCCAGGAGCTTGAAGACGCAGTAAGACAGCTGGCTGACGAAAGCATGGGACTCAAATCAGAGCTCACAGGGATGGGGAAGCTATGCACAGCACTCTTACAGAATGTTCGGCCATGAGTTGGAGGATCGACATAAAAACAATCTCATGGTGCAGCGCGAGATCCATCGAGCCCTCTAAGATGCACTCGCCAGCCACGGCCTTACAAAGGAAGCTATGCAACAACGACTTGGGGTGAGTTTCTGGCGAGATCCACACAGATACAATTTCAACACGCAGGAGATACTCCTGAAACTTTTATTTTGGAGACCAAGAGATCGGCTTCGCACGATTCGTGTTAGGCAATGTAGGTACATAGTCACTAATCTCACAAGATCTGTTACCGTAAGAGGCGTATTGTGGATACGTCAGTGTAGCCATGTGCACCGAGCCCCAAGCACTCGGCTTGGGCTCAGGAAGCCGTCACATCCGTTCGGAACGCCCAGCGAGGTTGTACGGCCGTTCCATCCGAGTCCAGCTGACTCTCCACGAGTGTCCCCGCAATCGCCAATGGCGCTTACTTGTCCACAGCAACACTATACAACACAATTCCGGTCGAATCACGGCTAGCCGTGCGCGTCTTTACTTGGGGGTTGAAACTAGACAAGTCAAGGTGAGGCTCTGCGTGGAGACATGACGTACCGCTAAGCGCGACGCGAGCTCGGCATGGGCTGGGCATGACCGATGCCACGACAAGGATACGTCGCGATGGCAATCTGCTATGAAGTATAAGAATTGAAACTTCCCGGATCAGTTTGGAGACGCCTTTCTGCGATACAGATCGTAGTAAAGAAAGTCGCAAACATGGGTTTAGGCAAGCTGTGGGTTTCTTGCATTGCAAAGCATCATCTTGGAAGCTACATACTAACAACTAAACAGATCCATCCGAGTGAATGGCGCAGACTGCGGAATAGAAGCCGTCATGCTGGGTGCGGTCACATCGATAGGCGGTTTCTTGTTGTAGGTATGCAGCTTCGAGCGCGCTTGACCAAAGCTGACTTGAATTCTTCGCATTGATCAGTGGTTATGACACCGGGTAAGTCTCCGTCCGTATCCAAGAGCAACAACGTATCTAACCTTACTTCAGCCAAATCTCGGGCCTACTGTTGTTCACAGACTTCAAAGACCGCTTCGGCCAAACCCAGCCCGACGGCTCCAAAGAATTCGAAACCATCATCTCCTCCCTCGTCGTCTCCCTCATGTCCATCGGTACACTCATCGGCGCGCTTTCGGGTGCCTACACCGCCGACTGGTGGGGCCGCCGCCGAAGTCTCAGCTTTGGCGTGGGTATCTTCATCGTTGGCAACATCATCCAGATCACCTCGATGAGGTCTTGGGTGCATCTCATGATGGGTCGGTTCGTTGCTGGTCTAGGTGTAGGAAATCTCTCTGTTGGTGTACCGATGTTCCAATCTGAATGCTGTCCGCGTGAAATCCGAGGCGCGGTGGTGGCGAGCTATCAGTTGATGATTACTATCGGTATTCTCGTATCCAACGCTATCAACTACGGCGTACGCACTTTCCAAGAAGACGATGCATCGTGGCGGATCGTTATCGGGCTAGGCATTGCCTTCTCGCTTCCGCTGGGTATTGGCATTCTCTTCTCGCCTGAGTCGCCTCGATGGCTGGCGGGCCGTGGCGATTGGGAAGGTTCGCGGACGGCGCTGGCCAGGCTGCGCGGCATGAAGCACGATCCGTACAACAAGCTCGTCATGAGCGACTTTGAGGAGATGCAGGCTTCGATTGAGGAGCAGAATCAGGCAGGACAGGGAACGTGGTTGGAGTGCTTTACCGGGAAGCCATCGTTCATTCCAAAGCTCGTGTACAGAACGTTGTTGGGCTGTGCGATACATTTCCTGCAGCAGTGGACTGGTGTGAACTACTTCTTCTACGTGAGGTCGCCCCAGTCCCAAACCTCCTCTATACTGACATGACACGACAGTACGGCGCGACCATTTTCGAATCAGCCGGCATTGAGGACCCGATCATGGTGCAGCTCATCCTCGGTGCTGTCAATGTGATCATGACCTTCCCCGGTCTGTACATCGTTGAGCGACTCGGTCGCCGCACGCCAATGTTCTTCGGCGCTCTTTGGCAGGCTGCCTGGCTGCTCATCTTCGCTGCTGTGGGCGTCGCGCGGCCGCCGACCGAATACACCAGCTCCGGAATCGTCATGATTGTGGCAGCGTGCATGTTCATTGCGTCCTTCGCCATGACATGGGGCCCATTCGCGTGGGTCGTCATAGGAGAGACGTTTCCGCTCCGCACGCGCGCAAAGCAGGCTTCCCTCGCAACTGCAGGAAACTGGCTTGGTAAGTACTTGACACCACTCACTTTCACGTTTGATCTAACACCAGCAGGCAATTTCCTCATCGGCTTTCTCACCCCGTTCGCCAACGACGGCATCGGGTACGCATTCGGTTTCGTTTTCTTCGGCTGCAACCTTGCTGCTGCACTCATTGTCTGGTTCTTCATGTACGAGACGAAGTCGCTGTCTCTTGAGAACGTGGATACTATGTACCAGGAACCTGGGCTCAAGGCTTGGCGAAGCAGCAAATGGATTCCTGCAGGTTATGTGGACAGGAATACGCGCGATGAGGCGTACTGGACGCGTCGGGCATCTATTGGCGGAACGGGTGGTGTTGCTGCACGGGAGGCGGAGAAGTTGGAACATCCCTCTAAGTACGAGTCCGAGGGAGAGAAATCTGCGTGATTATTTTTTGGGGAGCGTAGAGTGGATGAAATCTTGCGGCCCTGTTCTGGCGCTGTTGCTTTGGGAGTTCTCGTTCTAGTCCATATTTTAGCTCTCGTGCATATTGAAGCAAATTTACCGAGGTTCACTCCATAGCGAACATCTGGTCTGTGGATTTGATGCATTCTGCAGACCAGAGTACAATGATGTTTCTCGGGAAATCAATAGGCATGAACTTGTAACATTATAACAAACACTTTGAGCGGGTATACTAATAATAACGCCGGATCTTCCATTTCGTAGATTCTGGTCATTCTCCCAAGATCCAATCCCCAAATGCAATCTCACAAAACAAGTCCGTAGTCGGCTCTTTTAAATCTTCAACAACATGCGCACCGTAGGGATGAGATGCTTCGAGTCCTCCTCCTGCTGCGCAAAGCTTTGCTTGAACGCCGCTAATCCGGCTATGATACCGCAGATCATGAAGACTAAGCTGATCATGGACCAGATGATGCCCCAGCACTGCGAAGAACCGCCGTACCGCTTCGCGAAAACGCTGGCATCGGACGAGTTGACTTTTCTTAGGATGAGATCGTCGCAGATGTCCCATACCGAGTAGAGACTCGACATTACGCCGATGAAGAGCTATTCCAGTTAGGGCCTGTCTGACGTCTTATTCACTTTCAATTGGTACTCACCACAACGAATCGCAGCGGCTCAGCATGCTTGATGAACCAGCACGCGACCAGCAAACCCACTGCCAGTAGGATCGTCAGAATAGTAAGCCAGTCCTTCTTTCCCCACCACAAAGTGAGAAGGAAACAAACACCCAAAACAATACTACAGATCTTGCTGGCATTGATGTTGAACCCGCAGAATGTCAACAACGCCCCGATGAGACTGGATCCAAGGTATCCTGCGGGTAGCGTGATGGCCTGCTTGCCGCCGCGCATGTGCGTAACACCGCCCTCATGAGGGTCGAGTGAGATTGATTCCACGCGACCGCCAGTGCAGCACGCTGTTATTGCGTGCCCGAATTCGTGGAAGGCGATGACCAGCATCTGTGGTCTCTCGATCAACACAAAGCTTGGGAATGTGGGTGATTGCGACGACGTACCTTGAACGGCCACAACACCCATCGTACATACGGCAAATTCCACAACAGCGCAATAACAACCACATACGCGGCAATCACACCCAGCGTGACACCCTGCGTGTGGTTCACGCTCAGCCCACGCTTCGCGAGCGTGTGAGCGGTTGCGGGTCCGGCGGTAACTAGGGCGCGGCGCGCTAATGCGCCGACTGAGCTCCTCAGGGGCGGCATATTCAACGATAGTGTTGCCTTCGCGACAAGATGAAGTAAGTGTGGTAAGCGAGCGTAGGAGGGAGACGAAAAGATACAGGAGATTATAGTCTGGGGCTTCTGAAGATTTTGTTGCCAGGGTTGCGCACGCATGTTCGGCAGGGCAGATGACGACGCGCGCGTCGAAGCCGCGCCACGTGGCTATTTTTGGTGTGGCTGTGCGCTGAGGAGGGCCCTTGCTGGGTGTGACGACCGCTCTTGTCAACAATAGCAGCACGAAGCAATAACAACGACCACGGCTTGCATTTTGTCACCAGCGTTCGTTACGGACCTACTGAAGAGCCTCGACGTATGTGAATTTGGCTCGCTTTTTATGTGTGCGCTTTACATGATGCGGGCGGCTGGCAAACAATGTCGGCTGCACGAAGACGCGCAAGCAGACGACCTTGGATGGGCACGAGTTACTTCACGAATCGCATTCATCATAGAGCCTTCTGCAACTGTATTACCGCACCACGTGTTTTAGATGAGGCCGTGAAGAAGAACTTAGCTGCAGTACGAATTGAAAGCCACGTGACTGTACTGGGCCTCAGCCTTGCTCCGCCTCTTCATCTCTGTGCATAAGATGCCAGCGCGTCGCCTGTCGTCCGCCCCAGCCTGTCGGGGTACTTCCACATTGTCGCTGCATCCGGACTTCTTGGGCACACCTCATCATGGAGATACTCATTGTATGCTACAGTTATATAACTATCTTTTGATAGTTGACCCTAAATTTACACGTGCGCTGTATATTGATCATGATATTCCATCCAAATTGCACGCTTCCAGGCTCTTCTCCAGTATTTGTGTCCGCGCCAAATGTCCGCTCCACGACCGAAATCCTATGGAATTGTCTCAGCACAGTGTTCCTGTGTACTTGGTCCATCCTGTTCCTGAACATTCCACCTCAAACGAAACCCAAGACCACATCGTAGTGGATCAGGAAACATCTTAACTTGCTCTGGACAAAAGTGAAATGGATGATTACCACTCTTTTGGCCCTTGAGCTTATCATCGGTTTCGCTGCGTCGAGTTTTTGGAGTGCCCGCTCTACTACTGAAACGCTGAAGAATCTCGCTCTTGATGATGTAGTGGACTGGAGTATCGCGCACACGTGCTATGCGGACATGGGGGGATCTGTCATCCGGTTCGAGGAGACATCGGCAATCGAGACTGCAGAGACAACTGACAAACAACGTTACTTTGGCCTTGTGAACTTGAAATCTCTTTTAGTCCTCGATCAGATAGGCGTCAGATTCCAAAATATGGATTAGTTTATCAAGCTGGGGAGTCCTGTTTGGAAGAGCGATCTCGAATACCGCAGAATGGTCGCAGAAGTTTTGGCCCCACCCGAGAATGTGATTCCAGAAGAGTGTGCTGCATTTGCAGGGTAATGTCTGGGTTCTTAACCCTCGACAATTGCGCAGGGCAAGAGAGTTCGGCGTGATCACAAGACTTCCTCTGCTTAGCGAAGACGAGCTCGGAGATAAAGACAAAGGAGACAATCTGGTGAAAACGTTGGATCTGGTCCAGATCATGTTGATGTTAGCTCAGCTCATTTCCAGACGGTTGAAAGATCGACCGGTGTCGCAGCTGGGAGTCATGACATTGTCTTTCGCGGCATGTGCAGTCATCATCTATCTACCAGTCCTACCAAGTCCACAAGGAGTCGAAACTCCAACTGTAAATCTTGGAAGGAGGGCTTCCTTCGACGAAATGCGCTCAATAGCCAAAGCCCAATCTATTTCCATCATCATGAGATCACTTTACACGATTCCTAACGACATATGTCATCATAAGGAGGCATTCGTGGTAGGTACAGGACTTGGTGCGATTTGGTTTGGCGTTCTCCATCTGATTGCATGGGACTTCACCTTCCCAGCCGCAGTGGAGAGGAAGCTTTGGAGAGTGTCGTCCGTGGTGACTATTATTTCACCAATGTCAAGTCTCGCCTTCGGCTTGATCGTGGTGTGTTTCGGCTGGGTCGATCATAAGTTTGCGGCTCGGACATGGGCGACCTTCAGCTCTTTTTCAATAGCTGCGTTCATCGTCGCTCGGATCTTCCTGTTGGTCGAATCTTTCCGGTCATTGTACTACCAGCCCGTCGATGTGTTCGTATCTACCTGGGCCTACTGAGCGCGTCCATACACCTTTGAATGCACAGTGGGTGACAAAAAAGATCGGAGTCAGCACAGCTTATCTTGTAGCGACTCACTTTACGATACGGTCGTGAAACAACTATATGCTAGTCTATTCCGAAATATTATAGCTGTAAAGGTCATCTTTCTTTCTGCCAGCCACTGCGATGCAATTGAACAGCAGTGCATCTTCGAAGTCCATGTAGGTACGCTGCCTGAGGCGCTTTTGACGAAAACGTATTCTTCTCTTCGAGGAGCGCTAGATGCATACTTTATGTACTACCACATGTCACAGGAGATGCCTGTCACTGCGCTACAGGTGCTGATCATACCCTGGAAGGAGATCTATCGTCTATATGTATCTTGAAGTTCATTTGGAAGCAGCGGGCTCGCAATAGAATCTCACCCTTGCATAGCTTCAAAAACGATTCTCTTTATAAGTTATTGATGTTTGTATCGCTACCCTCGGCCTATTCGCTGTCACCGCCAGCTGTACTACCGGCAGAGGTGAGACCCACGGATGAGTTTTTCTTTGTAGCGCTCGCGACAGTTGGAGTATCAACAATCGTTGTTGTCGCACCTTTGAGTCTGATGTCAGTTTTCTTGGCTCGCAATCTCGACGATAGACGATCCGATAAGAGATGTGTTCACTTGTTGATCGTAAAGATAAAAGAGTTGATGGTACTGTAGTTCGTTCTGAGCTTAGTGCGCCTTGGCATACTCGAGGCATGAGTGATGGCATCACATCATCGCTTATGTTTGAGTGGGATGTTTGCTTTTTGCTGCATCGTAAGAAGACGTCCAGGGCAGCAGTCTAGTCGATTTCTCTATTCCATCCTTATTCTCACAATGTAAACAAATCAACCGACATGCAGCATCTAGCGGGATGTGAATTCAACGACCGCACAACGAATCCATACGCATGGCGCACCCCGAGCACGCGGCGGCCGACGCGCACCTCACCCCGCCCTGTTAGCTAATGGTAACTCGCAGACCGAGCAACAGGGCAACGGGCAATTTCGTCACGCAGGCCCTCGCTACGAACAAGTCTGAATGCCCAGAGGTGCCAGGCGCAAATGGAACGCGCTGGCGCGGTCACGCCGGCGCGAAGGCCCTGGAAAGGTTCTGTTGATGGCGCCTTGTTCGTCTGGGCTGCGAGCGGTGAGATAAATTAGAGACACACAACGGCTGCTGTGGTGGTCTTGTTCCTGCGGTTTGCTGGTCGCGTCATCTGGAGCCGCGCTTTGTCTATCCGTTGCACCTGCCGCTTGCGTTCACCGTCGTCGTGGTCCTAGACTTGCACTTGCACCTGGACTGCACCTGGACTGCACCCTGACTCTGCAGCCCGCACTACGAGATCTTCGGCCTCAACACCAGCAAAACGGCCCGGCGCATACATACACACACTCGCAAGCACCATGGCAGACCAGCGCGCAACCCCCGACCGCGCAACCCCCGACCGCGTTGCCTCGTACGGCCGCGGCGGCGCAGGTGCGTCTCCGCTCCTCGCCGCGCTCTTACGCCCGCTAACACAGCCAGGCAACATGGGCAAAGAAGACCCCGCCACGCACATCACCCCCAAAGACCTCGTCACGCCCACGCTGAAGTCGGAGCACTACACGACCGGCCGCGGCGGTTCAGGCAACATGGCCAAGAATGACCCTGCCCGCCCGGAGGTCGCGCGCGCCGCGCAGGACGTCGAGGCGCCCGCACACCGCGAGCCCGATGGCCCGCACCACTACGGCCGCGGCGGCGCAGCCAACATTGCAAAGATGGAGGAGGAGAAGCGCGCGGCGAGAGTGGCGGCGGGGACTGAGAAGGACAAGAAGCCATCGGGCGAGAAGAAGAGGGCCAGTGGGGAGATGAAGGAGAGGAAGAGCGAGGAGGTGAGGCGCGAGGATGGTAGAGCTGAGAAGGGGATCGTGGACAAGGGAAAGGAATTTCTGCAGAAGTTGGGGGGCAAGAAGTAGGGTGGAGGTCGCGGTGTGCGTCGGAAAGGCTGTCGCGGTATTGACTCTTTTGCTTTACGTGTTAGGAGGTGAGCTTTACCATTATGATATCCCCGGGTATGGTTACGGTTTGATAGAGTTGCAATGAGGAGTTCCACGGGCTTTGAAGATCTTGTGCTTATCTCATTGCTCCAAGAACAGTCGTGCTATGCGTACAGGATGCGTCGTGCTGTTCACCTGAAGATGTTGGCGGAAGGTACGACTGGGAGAAAGAAAGTGCATCTCGCGACTCCGGCCGCATATTGGCCGGATGGCCATCTCTAGCACTACTCTGTCACTCGCAGACCTCCTTTTGCACCGTACCAATTGATGCGCCCCTCCGCCAGCCTCGTCCTGCAGGCAAGAACCAATCGCAACCACCCGCGCATTCGTCGCCGCCCACTCTGGGGTACCGGCAGCCCTACCACGGAGATGGATAACTCGCGCTATCAGGAACATCACTGCCGTCCATCGCACGATTGCCGCTCGCCACCTCACTGTGAGCTCATATCTGCTCCCAACGGAAGTTGCAACCGGTGATGGCGGGGTAGAAGCCTCGTAGTGCCCACGGTGGGGTAGAGTTCGCCTAGCACCAACGCAAGCTGGCCAGCTCGACCAGGACGTGCGTCCAGGAGGGCTCGCAATAGATGTGCGCGATATAGCAGGCGGCCAATCTCGGCCTTGCTGAGGAGTGTAGACATGCCGTCGGCTTCGATTCAGGTCTTGGATTGGCCTGTAATACTAACCGAATACCTCGTCCTGCGCTGTTCTCCGACTGAGGGAAGCAGGTCTTCGCACTAAACACGTCGTTGTAGAAGACACCCAGCAGGATGCACATCCCTCCAATCTTATCCAGTGGCACCGGCGAGCACATCTTCCAGACTCGCATCCGCACACCCCCGAAAGCACGCGAGAGTGGAGCAAGAGCCTGAAACAGAGCACCGGGGTGAGGTCTGAATTGATATCGGCTGCGTCCGACCACAGGGTCGTTCAGTTCACGGCTACCGAGGACTCGGTATCGCGAGGGCTTCTGTCGGCAAGCGCACTCGGGCGCAACACCTTCTGTTCACGGCGCTTGACGCGCAGGCGTGACGGATTGACTGCCGCCCAGGCTACGGGCCTAGCTCTCAGCTGATCGCTGCGGCCTTATCCGTTGCTTGCAACTTGCAACTTGCAACTTGCAACTTGCGCTTCTGAAGCGAACAAGAAGAGGCGAGCCTTGAAGGGTGGTCTAGTGCGCCGCGCGCCCATATGCGAAGACTGATGCATGGGAATCACGCGAAGCAACTGCATGTGTTGATACCCGATTGGTGAGGACGAGACCGCGCCGCGAGCGTGCTTGGTAGCTTGAGGGTCCCGCTGTTGCGGCCCGCTTATGTAGGTGCGTCGCGCATTTCCGGTGACATAGGGCTGAGCGGAGAGCAACTGACATGTCGCGGTTAGTCTGTGGCTCCGTCCTTAAACTGCGGTTGGCCGCACTGGATAAGACGAGGATCATTGGTACCTATCGCTCTTTCGCCATGTCGAGCACGGAAACAGAAACGCAGGAAGAGACGTATGTGTCCTACCATGACGGCGGCGTCTTCGGCAAGCGCCGCGTTTTGACGGGGAAGGCCGCGAAGCCTACTTTCAATGCGGTGCCGAAAATTGATATGCGGCGCATTTACTCGGACAACCTGGATGATCGGAAGGAGCTGGCGAAAGAGGTCGGGGACGCGTGCAGGAATGTGGGGTTCTTCTACGCGGTAAATCATGGTGTGGAGGAGCAGATACTGGACGATACGTTCTCGGCTGTCAAGCGGTTCTTCGATCTCCCTACGGAAGTGAAGATGGAAGTGCACAACCAGAAGACGGAGAAGTTCAGGGGGTACGAAGCATTCCTAGAGGGCAAATTGGATCCCAGCACGCGCGGTGGTACGTTCCTCTTTCACTTCTTATTGGCTTTCTCCCAACTAACGCCCTCCAGACCTCAAAGAAGGCTTCCTCATGGGCGAAGACGCCACCGACCCCGAACAAAAGCTTCCCGTTCGCGACCTCCCTTTCATGTCCACGCCCCGCAACCAATGGCCCTCCCACCCCACCGCCACCTTCTTCCGCCCCGCCCTCTACACCTACTACACCGCCATGCTCACCTTCTCCCGGCGCCTTCTGGGCATCTTCGCCCTCGCCCTGGACCTCCCCGAGCACCACTTCGACACCATAACCCGGCACCCCATGACCAACGTCCGCGCCGTGCACTACCCGCCCCAGCACTCCGACGCCGACGTCGGCATCGGCGCGCACACGGACTTCTGCTGGTTCACGCTCGTCTGCCAGTCCCGCACCGAGTACCCCGCGCTCGAGGTGCTGAATGCGAATGGCATATGGGTTCCCGTGTCTCACGAGCCGCACTCCTTTGTCGTTAACATCGCGGATTTCTTGAAGCTGGTCACAGGAGGCGAATGGATGAGCACAGTGCACAGGGTGAGGAATATGGGTGGAGAGGAGCGGTATAGCATGCCCTTTTTCTTCAGCCCGGATGAGGATGCGAGGGTTAGTGTGCTTGAGAGATATAGTAAGAAGGGCGGGATGTATGAGGAATTTGGGGTTGGCGAGTATTTCCAGAAGAGATTGGTTGTAGATCGGAGGACGCATTTGGAGGGGGCGGAAGGTGGTGAGGTTAAGAGGAGTGCGGGGTATTGAGGGTTGGTGGGTCGGGCGAGGTGTGAGGCGGAGGGAGGGAGGATATACCACTGATGACGGGACAGGGCATGTATGGGTAGTAGGAGAAGAAATTTCAGTCTTCTGTTCATAGGGGGTCGTTCTGTCAGTGCTGTCAACGTTACACAAGAAGCAGGCGTCCCTTGTGCTCAAGCGAGAGCGATCCTGGTCGTCTGCCTCCTCGTGCAGGCTAAGGAATGCAGTGTACTCGTATAGCAAGCAATCGGGGGCGGGATTGAGAAGTTCAACATCCCTGCAAATATAGTCATTGATCCAAATATCTCCATATAACGTTAGGGTACTTTGTCGGGTTTGCCTTTTGCCTTGCAGCACGGGCCATCTATGTTTCACAAGTGGTTCGCAATTTGCACTGCAATCTTAGCCCGCGCGAGGAGTCCAGCGTCGCTGCCTACTAGCAAAATCCGCTATCTCGCATCTCGATAACTGCGATTTCATTCCCTGTAGTGTGTTGCCTTCGTAGGATGTGCGCCGCAATCTGGTTTTTGCACTGCATGCTTAGCCTGCACAAACACCCCGTAAGCTTATTCTCTCCTCTTTGGGAATTGAATTGCCTGGAGAATCCTGGCTAGCACAACCGTAATCTCGTCAGCATTTCACTGCAATTTTTACCACTTCTGAAGAGCACTAATCCGTCAACAAAGCAGAAGGTGGTTGATAGCGAGCTCGTACAGTGTTCGAGAGTTGAGGCTCGGTTGACGGGGTACGACTGAACATTGAAGGTAGTGTTGGATACCTATAAGGTCACTTTTTGTGCAATTAGCCCTTCGTGCGAGCCAGCTAGACACCGGCACCTCAACGACTCCGACTCGTCAAATGAATTCATGATGCCCAGCGCGATTGGATCCCGCGCCCAAAGACTTCTCGGCAGACTTCGAGCAACGTAGATATATCTACGATCGAAGATGTATCGCTCATGCTAGAGCCTCGAAAGCTTCAAACCGCCCGGAACGGAGTTCTGACATCCCTCATCCTCGTTACACTCTCTTGCCCGTACCCAGCCAGTACGCCTTCCTCGTGGTACCCGTAGCTAGTGAAGACGTACCTGTGAAGTAGCCCCCTCCTAGCCGCGATGTTTTATAACTTCTGCTGGAGCTCTTCTACGGTGCCGTATACTTGTTGATCGTTCTCTGGCAAGCCCCAGGTAGGGTAGATGAGAATGACAAAGAGCATTCCATCAGCAGGACCGATGTTCCTCGCATTGCCACCAGCCTTCAGGAATTCTTAAGCAGGGGTTTGGTAAGTGGAAACTATGCAAAGGAGAAAATGAAACCTTGCAGAGGCCGAAATGAGTCGAGAATCTGCAGCCAGATTTGATGGAGCTTCTTCATCAGAGGACCATCGGCCTTGATCGTGAGAGTGGCATAGGATGATCTAAATCTGTCAATGGAGTGTGAACAATGGCTTCCCAGCAGATTTACCTGATACCATCCTGTGTAAACTGGAACAACTTGTAGAGAAGTCCATATGTTTGCCCGTCCGCCAAAGTACTGTACCCTCAATGAGATCGAGCAGTGACCTGTGCTTCTGCATCTCCTTTGGGACGGTACATACAACATGTGCAAACATCCTATCCAAATCCGTATTCAGCACTCGACATGATATGTGTCTTCATCCGTCTCATTATTGACAAAATCAACCGTGACCTCGATGAGCTGTCTAGAAGAGTCGGGCATCTAATAAGGCATGCCACCCCATATCTCCGATGATGGAAAGGTCTTAATTGAGAACGCAGTCACTGTCCTGACGATGTTGAGCCCGGCTTTCAGAGAGATGAAGAGGTCCGTGTTCTTATCGCGTTGGCGTGGATTACGTCCCCAGATGCGAGGACTGCCTCGTAGTCCAATAGAGAATCGCACGCGAACCCATGCTTTGTAGAATGAAAAGACATTCCACCTACTTACTCAATCAAAAAACCGATTTGGATGATGATTTGGAATGCTTACCTCCGAGAATCAAAACAGTAACACCCACTCTGCCAACTCGACCACCAGGCGCGGTCAGACTGTGTCTTTCAAGCTCTGTATATACAGAGTCCCATGTCTCACCAGCTCCAATCGTAACTCAAGTATTGTTCCCGGATAACCACATGCCCTTCAGCCCTTCCGAGGTGATAGTGATGCCGATTTGTACATTGGCAGCCCCTATGTAATGTGCCAGTCGTCATATTGTTCAAACTGTGAAAGTGGAACGCTTTGGCCTGTACCTACGAAGGGAACATGCCCAGTCCCCTTTACTGCACCAGAGAGTCCAATCTTGAGCAAATTTCTTTTTTGTCAGAGTGCTCACTTCTTGACTTGTGGGCTGAGAAATTGCGGCTGGCTTGATACAACTCTCAAATACAACGAAGTATGCTTCATTGCTCTTCAAGTAGAGCTCGCTCCCTTGCAAGGCGAATTTTTCAGGATGAATTTCTTGAAGCACAGATTGTAAAGCCATTGTGATCGGGACGGTTACGACCGAAAACAGACGATAGATCTAGTAGGGTGCTTCAGAATTGCAATGGTAGTGGTGAGAGGTTGTAGCAGGAACTTCGGAGTAACGAGGCTGGTCAAAGTCGGGGCGCTTTGGGTTGGGCCTTTGCGGCACGGCAAGGAAGTCTTCACCGCTCTCCAAAGGCAAGCATAACCTCCGCTCATATACAGCTCAAATCAAGGCAATTACAAGGTGTCTATGCCCTCGGACTCTTTACCCTATGGAGTTAGACGGAACTTTCTCTCTGTCCATGTTCAATCTGCTTGTTATCTTTATATATATCTCTAACGGCTAGGATTTGTTAAACAGCAAAGCAACCGCTACTTGGGCCCTCTCAGAGCATGAGCACAAATCCCTAACGTGGTGTAAAGGCTACTAGAAGAATTCAGGCAGATCGCTGGCAAGACACGGCTTCTACAAAGGTACGTGCCATAGCCTCGCCTACACCTAGCTGACCCGCTAGGTAAGCCCAATATCAAACCAAAACTATCTTCTCCTCCTGCATGCTCTCCATAATCTCCCCATCCATAATTCCATCACAATAGCACTCTCCCAGGAACTTATAACGGTTTTCCCTGAGCGGTCTAACGATGAAGGGCACCGAAGCACCAAGCAAGACCACGATCATATCCCCCGGCTCTGCCCACGAAGGAGCCATACCGACATAACCCATGCGCGAGAGAAACGGCCGCTTACCCCCCATCTGTCTCATGTAGAGGCGGTATATGGAGCCTCCACTGCCGCCATTTGGGTTGTGTAGGCCCTTAATTAGTGAGGTAGTAGCAGCGGTGGGGAGGTCCTGCGCGAGAAGCGTCTCCAATTCCGCCCGGCTTCTGGCGTACGCTTCCCTCGCCGTACTTGTCGTACTCGCAACCGTAGACATGCCCTCCGCCTTGATATGGGTTGCCAGCTCCCGCAGGCAATCCACGTACCGCGCCCTGCACGTCTGCGTTTCCGACGTCCTCCTTGTCATAGACGAGACATCTTCGTCTAGGTCTCCGACAGGGATCCGCCATGCGGCTTCGGCGCGGCGCGCGGCGGTGGGGTATATGGGGAAGTTCTTTGCGGTGGAAAGCGAACAGAGGTGGTGAATCTGCGCCAGGAGAGCGATGTACTCTGCGTGAGGAATTTCATAGGTGCCGTTAGTGCGTGCGGGGCTGCCATCAGACCAGGGAGTGGGGGACAGGGTTTCCAGGGTGTCGACGGTGTAGCCTGCGAGAGAGAGGAGATCCTCATCGGTAATGTCGTCGTTGTCCTTATCTAGAGGGTAGATTACAACGTCTTTTCCTGAGCTGGCGTTGAAGAGAGGGGGGCGATACTCGTCTGAGAGCCAGGCGAAGGAACGCCGTATCTTCGCGCGCCAGTCTGGGACCCAGCTTGGAAGCTTCACCCCACGGTTTTTTTCCTCATTTTCCTCGGGGTGTTGTGATAATGAGAGTAAGTCTACTTTACCGGATGCGACAATAGCCCGCGCGACTTTTGTGAACGCCAGATCTGCTTGACGGTTGGGATCGCCCGCACTATAGTCGACGGTGATGCCCAGCTCCTTTGCATCTACCACGAGGCCGAGAACGCCGTAGATCATGTCACAGGGCTGCGTGGCCGTCACATCTTTCTCTACGTACAGCCTGTACAGAATGTGGAACAGTGTATCCCCTTTTATCCTGCCCTCGTCGCGGGCTTTTCGGCGCTGGCGCGAAGAGAAGAATGGTTGGATGGCACTCAGCTCCATGATTTCGTGCCAACACGTCACAATATCTTGGTCTGCGGATAACTTGTTCAAGACGAGGGGAAAGATGGTGGACTCGAATATTTGGAGGGCCATCATGAGCGTCTCTGCAGGAATGGTTTTGTGGCCGCAGAGGAGGGTTACACGTGGTGGGAGGGAAAATTCCTGGATGACCCACGCGCGTGAGAACCAGGGTCGTTTGTAAAACGCGATGAGAGCATCGAGGTACTCGCGCTGGAACGACTGGGCGGTGGCCTTACAGAAGGCGTGGTACTCCTTTGTCATGGCGTCGTTCGGATCAGACTTGCTCGTTATGGCAAAAAACTCCGCCCTCCGTGCTTTGGTCCAGTACACGAGCATGTTGTGCGTCTCCGCAAAGGTGCCGATCCTTGCGAAAAAATCGAGCAACCCGTCGGATCCGTTGGCGGAGGGACCGAGCCAGACGAGGGTTTCTTCAGAGGTTCTGTAGATGCGTTCCATGAGGCTGACCTGTTCTTCTTTTTCCTTGGAGTCTTGCTGATTGATGCAAATTTGGTCGATCCATATTTTGAGCGGGTGGGTGGAGGGCTGCAGATGGGAGAGAGCATCGAAGAGAGACCGAGTAATCTTGAGCGATGCTCCGTTGACAGTGATGCTGTGAGTTAGACTGCCGTTGCCCCATGTATACGAAAGGGCCTTGTAGGAGAAATCATTGAGCGGTTGTTGCGATGTGTCATTTCCTGTTTCATCTCGAGGTATGGATGTTGTTAGCGATAATGGTACCCACGCAAGAGTACCGTGCAGCAAGTTGGCATCTGCATCGCGACTCGGATACAGCTCAAGAATTCGGATCCGTGCGTTACTCTCTGTAACCGCGCGTTGCCACTTTTCCAAGGAATGGTCATAAGAAAACGACATGGTTGCAGACGGCTTTGCGGATGCCATGGGTGAATGCTCCCATTTTATCTGGCCGTGTGGTAGTATTCGTATCCAGCCACAGCTGAAGCATGGCAGCCTCGCTTATGTCACTTAGGCGATTGCTGAGCAAATTGGATGCTAATTCTCGTTCTACCCTTGTATGAGGCGCTTCGAACCGAGATAGGGCACAGCTGCGGCAAAAGCAAGTACCGCACGACTGACCGCGAATTATGGTCCTACATGCGCAATATGTCTGGAAATTCGGATATGATGAAATCGCAATTGAGAAATTTTTACTGATGAGCGACTTTCACTGGAAGCTGTGGCGCATCACCGCGTTGCTTGCATACCTGGGGGTGTCCGCACGACGTGCCTCCAAGACGATGAAGCCATTTCGAGTCGCATAGTCGTCGGCCTCGTAGATAGACAAAGCGCGAACCCACCCCGGCGCATTTCGTGGCGATGCAGGTGCGTGAAAGGCTCATGAGGCAGCACCATCAGACAAACACGGAACACTGAATGACACCTCACCTTGCCCTAACCACTACCGGTTAGCGCCACAAGGCGAATCTAACGTCACGTGCAAACCGTCACCACGGCCCGTGGACTTGAACGCATCTTCATCACGCAAGAGCCATCTTCCTTCAGCACCTATCTACCTCCATTCCACTCAAAAAATCAATTCCTTCCAAGGAACGGCGTTTGAATACCGCGTGGTCGGCGCAGGGCGCCAGGTGTTTCGTCTCCAGTTATTCCTCGATGAACATGTTCACCTTCACTTGCCAGAATTCTGGATGCAATTTGTAGTGAAAAACAATGAGCATTTACTTCAAACATGGATGGCATGATATCTATGCCCAATGGGATCACCTTGTTGCCGATGGTCGCCGACTTGAACCCCGCACCCTGTTTGGGAAGCCCTCCATGCAGCTCTTCGCCCAGCCACTTTCAGCTTATGCGAGCAATATACATCAAGAGGCGTTCCAAATTTCCCCGCAGATCGAAAGAGATAGAGATTCCTCCTCCGAAGGAAGTGGGAAAGTTAGGAGGGGAAAGAAGGGAAGAAGATTATTTTCTCATAGTAGACGAGACCGCAGTAAGATATACTGTGCTTGCATAGCTGCTTTGGATACAGAAGTATACCTTAGGGTTATACAGTGGTCCCACTGCGTGTCTCTTTGCTTGGCCGACAACTCGTGTTCAACGCTGATCGACGTTGGAGGTACAGTAGGCTGATTACGTCCGAACACACGGTGCACAACACTTGCTACCTTTCCCCAAATCACTGCACTGCTGTCTTTCAAGTACATGCCGTGTCTACGATGAAAGAAAATTTGGCCTTGTTTGTCGGCACATCTTTGCTGCAGAGTAGCTGTTCGGCGGTGTCTGGTAGACTGCGCCGTGAATCGACGTGGATGTCGGCGAGTTCTTTGTGGGCGTGCTGACCTGCGTTTTGGATGTTGTAAGGGTGGTGAGCCAGACCAGTAGGTGTTGACCTAGGTGTGTCGATCTAATGCCCTCACGAGTGACATCGCTTCGCCCTACAAGGACCCTTCCCGCATCCGGCCACACAGATGCAGACGACTTCACCGCTTCGAGCCGAAGTGCTCTCCAGCGACGCGCCGCATTCGCCAATGTCAACCCACCCCAGTGGGCGCTGCTGAGAAGAGCGGCACAGCGTAAAGTGAGTGCAGATAACATATATGGTAATCCCGCTCGGCAGTGTCAGCTGGTGCTGCTGCAGCTGGTCAGTTGTCGTCAATGGAACGTTTCATCAACGATGGACCCCAAAACGAAGGTGGACACCACCTACAGGATCGATAGTCCGCCGGACAACACCACTCCTTTCCAAGATGATTCTCCCAGCACCCAAGCGCCCGAGAAGCTTTTTCCCGTCGACCAAGAGTGCGTTGGCTGTCCTAAGCAAGCAGCCGAGCTAATGAAGTACTTAGACCGACGTCCTCGAAAGAGGCTGTTCACGATGCACCAGAGGTAGTTCTCGAGCCTTGGCTGGTACAGCAGCAGCGACGACCTACATCACCCTATTCGATGGACGAGACGGTCGTGTCAGGCTTCCAGCCGCTAGAGTTCGACGAGAAAGGGCAGCCGGTTTCACGTAGGGTCTCCGAATTACCTTCCGATAAGGCGCCCAAGACATGCGGGATTCCACGTCGATATCTGTTTGGAGTCATCATCCTCATATTTGTCGTTGCGACAGCGCTAGGTCTTGGGCTAGGTCTGAGTTTGGGAAATAAAAAGAAGAGCGACATAATGTAGGTTCAGTGCTCGCTTGGAAGCGTTACCGCTAATATCACGCAGCAGCGGCCCAGGCGACATCGATCCGTACTGCGCAGCTAACCCAGACTTCTGCGTTGGTGGTGCGCTAGGCTCGTCGTACTACACCAGCAACGGCACCTACAATGGCTCTGGCATCGCGCTGGCAACCGAGTTCTGGAATCACCAAGAGCGCAAAATCATGACAGTCTACTTCCAACACTGGACTGGTGAGATTCGCTCGATACAGCTCACGCCGAAAGGCGAGTGGATTGGTGGAACAGCATCTGAAGTCGTCGTAAGCGATGCGAAGAATGCGACCCCCATATCTGCTGTCTCATACTCGCTCAATGATACCTCAGTGGTGAGCGCTCAATCCAAGTACGATATTGCAGTATCTGCCTAACTCAACATTCAGTGGCACATCTTCTACATCTCCAAAGACGGCCACGTAAAGCAAAAAGTAAACAGCAACAGCACCAACATCTGGCAAGACGGCCCACTCAACTCGCTCAATCTCACTGCCTACGCGGCCCCAAACGTCGGCCTTCAAGCCTGCTGGTACGGCAACTACTACGGCGACTCGGACGCGTCAAAATTCCCCACCCGCGACGGCAACAACGACACTATCCCCTTCAGCAACAGCACCCCAGGCATGCACCTCTGGTACCCGACCGACGAATCCACATTTCAGCAGTACGGATGGTACCAAGGGCAGGACCAGTGGCTCAAGGAAAACACCTGGAGGGACATGAACGCCCACGCCGGCGTCGGGTGCTATAGCTGGCAGCCCGGCACCACGACATACGCGATGATGGTCGACAAGCAGGATACAGCGACCATCTGGTGGCGCGACACGAACAGTACCCGTAAAGCCACCGACGCGCATCCCATCGACAGCTGGGAAAACGTGACGGGCTACGCGATCCCGGATCTGTATCCCAGCAGCTCGCTGGGCTTCACGGAGTACTTCTACACGCAGATGGCGGACGGAACGATCGTGGGGCACGATATTGACTGGGGTGCTGAGAAGACGAAGGGCGTGGATGCGAATGTTTTTACAGTGGGGAGCGCGAAGGGGGCCATTCCCGGGCTGAAGGGCACGCATTTGAGTGTCACGGCTGTGGAGGATCAGTCCGGGGGGACGAGCTTGTATGTGTTTTACCAGACGAGGGGAGATGATTTAAGTGTATTTACGAGGGATTTGGATGGCGGGCAGTGGACGCAGGGGGAGCTGCCGATTCCGGATGCTTGATGGGTGGGGAGGGGGGAAGGGTCTAGTTGCACGATGGGATTGATGTCCTGGCGCGGAAGTTCTCGGGAAAACGCTTCGGACTGTATATCGTGACTTCGTGGTGGCAGGATTCATGTTCAGCTCAAATGACTCTTGCATGTTGCTAGTAAGCGGTGCTTTCTGGTACATATTCGTTGTCGTCAAATTTAGTTCATCTTCTGTGGGCTATGAAGAGGTGACGACATAAAGTAGGGAGAGGTTTTGGGTCATGTCGAGAAAATTGGAGGTAGTTTGTTGTTTTGATGCTCTGCTTAAGATCTACAGTGGGCCACGTAGTATCTCATCCATTCAGTTCCATGCAAAGCTGCAAGCCTGTTACGTGTCGGATGCCAAACCGAAGGTGCCACCACCCACCAGTACTTCGATGCTCTTACACTTCTTCAGTCCATCCCACCCATTATCACAGATCCCAACTACGGTCGTAGCTGCTGATACAGTCCGCTGTATAGAACATGTGACACTGGAACTTGCGGAGCTGGTAGTCCCCAAATATGCTGAACGGCTTGTCAGTCGGCGGTCAGGGCGCAGGGTCGCACTACCCTGCGGTCTCGCCACCCAGACCGAGAAGCTCCTACGGGCGTGACTGGGCGTCCCGAGCCTTGCGGCGAGGCGGACTGATCGGGATTCTAGGCCAAGTCTGCTGGTTGGTCTGGTAGATAGCTGTGTATGTCTCGTTAGCAATCCATTCTTCTGCATAAACTCCATCATATTTGAGTCGAATAACGGTAGTGAAAGTTCGGCCTGTCGGCAAGATGCATCTCCATCGCGTCAACGTTGGTGGGGAAGTTGTCGTCGCCGGCATAGCAACCGTTGATTGCCTTTTTGCCCCAGTATTCGCAGCGAGATACCAATCTTGTTGCCGCTTACATCAGAATTGAAGTTAAACATGCACGTGTGAGCCGGGCCCGGGTAGCTGTTTTGATTCGGGTCGAGGAAGTGCCAGCCAACGCTGTCCACCGTCCAGGGGGTCGCATCATCACCAGGTAAATGTCGAAGTCGGCGGATTCGACCAGCGCCCAGAAGGACACAATGAGGTAGTAGAGCAACATTATGGATGGATGTGTCCACGGCTAGCTGGAGAAGTGGAGGGGATGTAACCCATACACTATGTGTGGGCGTCAACTACGAGTGAGTGATTCTTGAGAACTAACATGAAACTCACTTGAGCCTCATCAAACAGTCATCAAAATCTTGCGTTCGGTCCACGGGTCTCACAGTGAGTGGGCGCAAAAGAGTTAGCTGCAGGATCTTCGTTCACTCATTGAGCGTCAAATTTCTGCTACCCCCTCGCCGAAGCCAGTGTCCTTCGCCGTGAGGAACAAGACGTTTACACTTCGTCAGTTCACCACCATTCGCACCTCAACCATTGTTCACGGGTGCCAACCGCGCTCGTAGTCGTTCACCCAATCCGCCGTATAGAACGACAAGCACCTCATCTTCTTCCACAGTGTGTACTCTCCGCAATTGGCGAATTTTTGATCACTCGGCGGCCAGGGCTGTGGTTCGCAATGACCCGCCGATTCACCACCCAGGCCGAGCAGCTCATAGGACCTATGGACTCCGTGGGTGCCCTTGTAGATAGCTATGTGTTTCATGTCAGCTAGCCACTCCACTTCTGGACCATGCTCCAGCTGACTTACTGTAGTGCATCTTCGGCGTCTCAGACAAGTGCATCTCCATAATGTCGATGTTGGTCGGTAGCGATGTCGTGAGGGGACCGCAGCCATTGGTCCCGGAATTGGTGATGCAGCGGATTCCGATCTTGTTACCGCTGACATCAGTCTTGTCAAGGATCATGCGCGTGTGCGCGGGGTCAGGGCAGGAGTCCCGGCTTGGGTCGACGATTTGCCAGCCGACGGTGGCGACGAACGGTTTTCCGGGATTCGAGGCACTAGTGACCAAGTAGACATCGAAGTCGGCCGAGACGAGCAGTGCCCAGAGGGAGATGAAGAAGTAATAGACCAGCATCTTAGATGGAGATGCGGCTGTGTAGGTGGAAGGGGTGCAGGATTTCAGAGGAGAGAACACCAAGATGAGTGTTGTGGTGTGACCGCGGGAGCACGGTCGGGTTTTGTTGATATACTTCGTGGGCTTTGAGTGCCAAGCGGACGCTAGAGCACTCAGTGCGACGGTGAAGGTAGGAAACGGCAGGTCAAGGTAGGTAAGATCAAGTGAAGGAGACTTCTTCGATGCAAGAAAGTACGACCAAACAAGGAGGGCTTTGTGCATCTCCAGAATTTTGCTCGCTCTCACTGAAGTGAACATCGGCCACTCCCAGCTGTGAGATGCGTTCGCTATCAAATATCTATGGATGCCAACCGCGCTCATAGCTATTGATATAATCCGCCGTGTAGAACGTGTAGCACCGGAACTTCCTCCAGAGCCCATAATCTCCACACTGAGAGTTGGGCGGGTCAACAGGCGCCGGCCACGGCGCGGGTGCGCAGTGGCCCGCCGATTCACCGTATAGGCCGATCATCTCCCAGTTGCCGTTTTTGTAAAGGGCTGGGTGCATCTTGTCAGCTATACCATTATGCATCATCACCGACCAGCTGACTTACTGTAATGCACCTTTGGCATTTCTGAGAGGTGCATCTCGAACAGTGTAATATCCCGGGGTGTAGAAGTATCAAACCAGAGGCAGGGACCCAACGGGTGAACTAAAGGCGGGTATGTAGGCTCGCAACGAATACCGAGCTTGTTGCCGCTGACGTCACCCTTGCTGTCGAACAGGCGCGTGTGGGCGGGATCGGGGCATTCGTGTCGATTGGGGTCGACGATCTGCCAGCTGAGGTGGTTTGAATCCAATTTCGGCAGTGTTTTAACCACCAAGAAGACGTCGAAGTCGGCCGAGATGAGCAGCGCCCAGAGAGAGACAAGGAGATAACCGAGCAGCATGTTGGATGGAAGGTCGGTGTCGTGGGCTGACAGAATTTGAGAGAGAAGTGATGAGTGTCGGGATGCAGTCGGTATCGTGGAATCGGAGAGTGTCAGAGAGGGTGATGAGTGTCGCGGTGTAGCATCGAGGCCGCGGCAAGGGACTTTTTATATCCTTCACGGGTCCTGGGGTCCAAGCGGGCGCTAGCGCAGGTCCAGCGAGGGTGAATGTGGAAAGAGCCTGCTTTGAGCGACCCGTCTCATGATCAAGGCTGGTGACTTGCAGGTCGAGCGACTGCAGACAGCTCAAGAGTCCTATATATTGTTCTCACCCTACGCACGTCAGCGATCATTTCCTTTTGGTTCGCGCTGAAGCAATCACCGCCGGCTACTCTCGGCCTTGGGAGACTGTTCATGCGGAAGTCGCGATCAACGAAGCAGTCAGCGGCTAAATTTGGCTATGCAAGATATGCCTGTGAAGAAGTCATGTAATTTCGTGCTCCAGCTAGAGGTACAATGAATCGACGCTGCAATAGGGCAATCTGCTGGGACAGACACCGACATAGGATCTAACTGACATGTGACCTAACTGACATAGAACATATATAGACGTCTTGATCGGCTGCGTTAAGACACAAGTGATGCCATAAAGTCGTTATGACAAACACATGATTTTGCTCAATCGTCTTTTTCAAAAAGTTTGATGAAGATATATATTCATACCTCAAGATCTTATACACTAAGAGCGATTGTACTCTTCTCATCTACCGCGCCCATCAGGCAAAACTGCTCAGGGAGTAGAACAGTCTACCCAAGTTGTGATACATTTCTATCCCATGCCAATACGCCAAAACACACATCCTTTGTCATCCAACCCCCTCAATTACCGCAATATTCCCGCACCCAAACACCCCCAAAACACAAACCCACCACCGCTTGCCCCTAGCATCTCTAACCTCCATAGCTCACCTCCTCCCACCAATCATCCCCGACGTCGTCCTCCACCGCCACCGGCACCTCAGGCGCCTCCAACACTTCCACCCTCCCCATGCCCACCCGAACTTCGCACCACCCCCTCCCCGCATCCCGCACCGCCCGGTCCACCAGCCTTTCCACCAACCGCTGCACAACCCCATACGTAACTAGCCCACGCAACTCACACGCCTGCCGCAGCTCAAACAGCCCGTCCCCGACAGAGAAGAGGGTGCTGTTGTTACCGATGTCGGTGTAGATCTTGGTCCAGTGCGCCGTGAATGCGGTGAGGCGGGGATCTGCGAAGCCAGGGGCTGTAGAGAGGGTTGCGTGGTGGGCGGATGGGTGCGGGCGGAAGACTGGGTAGCCGGCTGGCGTGGTGCGGAAGGGGTGGGTTGGTGGGAGAGTCAGTGTAGGCTTCGGTGCGGAGATCTTGTATATGTAGGTTATGCCTGGGGTAGGTGTGAAGCCGCTGTTCTGGAAGGTCGAGGGCTGCGGCGGGGCGTGCTGATTTTTGGCGTAAAGGCCGTCGTTGTCGAAGTCCGAGACGTAGTCGGAGGCAGAGGCGGCTATGGTGGTGGACACGGAGCTTGAGGGCGGATTGGCTGCGACCTCGGCTTCTTGGGCTTGGACGGCGTCGTCGGCGGCGAGGGTTGTGGGGGAGACTGGCTCAGCCATGTCTTCTTCTGAGCTGGGGTCGCCGCTGTTGGCTGCTGACGTTTGGTTAGCTTTGTGCAATTTGCTGGGTGTTTGCCTACTACCGTGCCGCATATTCTGGAGACTGTCGACAACGTTTGTGTACCGCGTCATAGTCTTGGTATGTACAGATGTGTCGAGTTGGTCTGCAAGGTGTGGGGGAATGTCAATAAAGTCGAAATGAAGGTGGGAGTCGCGGCGAGTCGGCATTTTTATGTCGAAAGCCTTGGGTGTCGAGGGCGGCACGACGCTTGGGCGCAACGCCATGGCCTATGTACAGGTGCAAGACTCGACTGAAAATAAGCCATTCGTATAGCGGTTGGGTGAGTACGGCAAATTGCAAGATATAAAACTGTGCAAATTCTCCCACATGTGATATCTGTGGGCTATCAGAGAACAACATCGATTTTTCGAGAACTGTTTTAGATCAGAGAAGAGCTTGTAATGATCTATATGTACTCGATCACTGCATTGGCTTAGCTGATGTTCTTGTAACCCTTGTTCCTGAGCACTTGTCTTGACGTATATGTCAAATTTACACTGACTATACTCCACCGGCTAGACTTCCATGTCTACATCCAAGCTGACTGCTCTAATAATCTTCCCACACATTCACTCAAATTCCACACCATCTATCATCGTACGCAGCCAGGACAGTCTACGTCCAATCGGACTTCCCACACGCGCTCCTTGATCCCTACACCCCTCAAGACCCCGTGGACACGTCCAGGTTCCAGCTCCAGCACCACAACCTCATTGACCCGCTCATCGGTATATAGCGCCGTCCCCGGCAGATACAAACTCTGCTGCGGTCCAACCCCCCAATACCGTCCCAGGTGAAGCCCATTAACCCAGACATTCCCCTTCACACCACCCTCAACACTCAGATACGTATCCAGACCCGCTGGGTCATCCCCATTCCCGCCTTTGCTCCTCGGTGTTGCAAACTTGCCTCTGTAAAAAACCGGCTGCGTCGTATTGCCCGCGCCACCCTCTCCCGCGGTATACCCACCACCCTCTAACCCGGGCAGCTCCGCCAGCGCAATAGGCGTTTGCGACCAGTTGTGCAGTGTCGTATTGCCAACGCTAACGGCTCCGATGATCCCCTTGTATGGGTCGAGGATGTGGTTTGGAAGGTCTGTGCCACGGGAGTAATAATCCACCCTCCCAAGATTCTCCACCAGGAGCTGCAGTCTCGCGCCTGGCGCCAACCTCACGCTGATATTTTGCGGATACGCATACGTGGAGTCCACAACGCCGACGAAGACGTCGTCGAGGTATACAATAGCCCGATCTCTTGCGCGGTCGCCTGGAGAAAGAACCCCAGACACAGGCGTGGACTCGCCATGCGTGTAGGTATACAGGACGAAGCCGTAGGACTGGTCGAGATGCTCCATGCTCAGCGGGTCTCTGGATTTGACGACAGTGCTAGGATCAAGGGTGTCGAATAGCGCCTTCGCGGGGTGGAGGTCGAATGCTGGGACTTCAGCGAGGGGGACGTTGGGCAGTACATCCGGCACGCTGCCTTCTGGTGCGTATTGCAGAATAACGTCCCTCAGCGCGTCGTACAACTCCCCTGTCCTCCCCGCCTCATCAATCGGCGCCCCATAATCATAACTACTCGTAAACGCGCGCGTCTTCTTCTGCCACAGCGCCCCATTCCCCCATCCAAAATTCGTCCCGCCATGCACCATGTACAGACTAATCGACGCGGACTCGCTGCCGAGCACATACTCCAAATCATCCACAAACCCCTGCACATTCGGCGTGCTGCGATTATACCCCCAGCTGTCGAATGTCCACGTGTAGTACTCGCCATCCAGCAGCGGGCCCTGCATGCTCGGGTCTGTGATGTACTTCCTCAGCGCGGCGAAGCCCGCGCGCGGATCGCCGTCGACTTCGGCGAGGACGCCGGGGACAGAACCACCCTCGAGGGTCCATTGTTCTGTGCCGTCATTGGTGTAGAAGATCTTATCGTCGCCGAAGGCGTTCTGGAGGAGGACTTTGACAGCGGAAGTGTAGGCGTGGTCATCGCCGTAAGAGCCGTACTCGTTTTCGACTTGGATCATGAGGATGGGACCGCCTTGTTTTATGTGCAATCCGTGTAAGTTCCGCGCCAAATTCCGCAGGTACACTTTTGAGGCGGACAGGAAGGGGGGGTTGTTACTCCGCACGACCATGTCTGGAACGGTGGCCAGCCACGCGGGAAACCCACCCCATTCTCTTTCGCCACAGATATACGGACCGGGTCTGAGTACAACGTGTAGTCCTTCTTCCTGCGCAATTTTGAAGAATTTTGCTATCCCTTCTCCTTCCTTTTCGTCCCATTGTCCTTGGACGGGCTCTAGCAGGTTCCAGAACGTGTACGTGAAAATGGTGTTTAGACCGAGAGCGCGCGCTTTACGCAGCCGGTCGCGCCAGTACGGTGCCGGTATGCGCTGCGGGTCCATCTGCCCGCCGATGATCTGGTGCGGGCTGCCATTGAGGAGGAAGTGCGTGGCGTTATAGGTGAACGATGGTGATGCCGCGGTTGACGTGGCACTAGGTGACGGGGCTGCGAAGGTTGAAATGGCGCAGAAAAAGAATGTTGACAATCTTCTCAATCTCATCGTTGTGCTAATGTGCTTCCTGCCTGCGCGGGTGGACTGCAAAGCGAGAGTTGCGCAATGGCAGCGGTACCTTTGTCCAAGTATAACCGGTCGCCAATCCTTCAAGCGTAGGTGATGCCATAGGTATCCTTCATGGCGGACGCGTGCTAGCCTCCATCACGGAATAATCATCGCAGCAGCGATATGAAGTTACATCGTTACACTACGACAGACATAGCGTACGCGACGCTAGAGCGGGGAACCTAGATCGCCGCTCGGCTGCCAATCGTCCGAGCCACCGCGGCCTCCGCGAAACCTAGGTCTCCCGATAGTGAACGCCTAGGTTGAGATCCGTGTTCGCTGTTGGCGGTCCATCTTCTTAGTGTAGAATCCGCCACCGGTAGAAAGCTTAAGCAGGTTGATAGCGACTACCACGCACGATTGTTCCTTGCCGTTGCATCGTCTAGATTCTGCACAGCGGCAGCTTCTGGAGGTTGTGGGAGGTTGTTCTTGGCCTGTGCGTATTGCTCCTCCATACCCCGCCGCTGCTAGCAAATATTCAGCGCCTAGCAGCTAACGCTAAGAGATAAGGAGAATGACAGTCTGTGGCACTCCATTCAAGTATACCGCATAGGTCCAGACGCACGAGTCAACAAAGGGGTAACAAATGTTCGCTGTGACATAATTCCACCGTTCCTGGATGAAGATTTCATTGGCTTTAGTGTTGTAAGGGCGTATCAGAGACATTCCGGTGAAGCCTTCATGTTGGAGCCCCATTATAGTGAGGATGGGCACGTACTGTATCGTATCCCAAAACACGATGGTCGCAAACTGATTCAGAGGCTCTATCTCCTGAGTGTGGAGTATGTTTCACAAGTTGTCATCTTTGTCAAAGGTGAGCTGTGTCTAATGGGGTGCGAATAGCCTACATAGTCCCTAGTATCCTAGGATTAACATAAGTCGCATGGTAGTGCTATCTTAGGTTTAGTAAAGTAAGTACAGATATAGATACGTACATAAGTCCCACTCTAGACTTGCCTATATATCTTAAAAATACCCTTCTATCCTATATCTACAAATACAGGATATACACTCAAAGTAGAAAGTACTGTAATGCCATAAAAGTCTGAGTAGCTCCAGTAATTGTGGAAAGAAAAGTGCTCCACTCCTTCGGAACAAACACATAAAGAGGGATCGACCCTATGGCACAAGCTCCTGCAATCGCAGTTGGGAGGCACCAGCGCCAGCTTGAAAGACTACCACGCCTCCGTTCGATAAGAGCAGAGACTGTCAGCCCTAAAACCTGTACGCATGATGCTTGTATAAGGAACCAGAAGTCTGGGTCATCTGCATTCCCCGGGAGATGGAGTGAGCGGCCGTAGCCTATAGCAAACGACGCGGTGGAAATGGCAGCACAGGTAAAGAATGACGACCATAGGATGAATGCACTGAAGCGTTGGTTCTCAACGAGCGAAACAGCTGCAGCAGGCTTGCTTCCATCTCTGGCATTACCAGCAGGTTGAGTCTGGATTTGCTCCTTCTCACCCTTTGTCATCGCTTCATGGTGCTGAATCAAGCTTTGCATTTCTCGCCTGCAGCTTCGATCAGCCCTTTTTCTTGCCATTCTGAACTTCGTGACTAACCATGTAGGCGAAATCCTGAGCCATCGTTGTTCAGGCTCATCGGCCTCTCGTTTGTGCAAGTCATAATACCAATTCAGAATCCCATCCAATCGGAGCCAGCGCCCCTGGATCGAACTGAGGACCTCTGGGTCTAAAAGTCCCTCACGAGCAATATCAAGCATGTGATCCTTTACGTCGTTCGCCAACGTATCACATCTGTGTAAAATTTGCTCATAATGGGTTTGCTTCTGAGACCGGTTGGACGTTTGGTTGCCTGCAAGAGCCTCCTTGATGATCCTCAGGCTTTCTGCCCAGATAGGGATGAGCCATTTCCTCCTCATATATAAATGAGTGAATTCGCATTTTCCTGAGTTGATCTCTTTCCATTGCCGTTTTATTTCAATGCAATCGTTTACCAAAGGAACCATTTTGGTTCTGCGTGCTTCGTCCACAGATAGATTGCGCTTTTGGTAGAATCTTTGAACTCGCTTGATCATTTCATCGTCAAGTAAAATTAGAGCTCGTGCGAGAGGTAGAATGGTTGAGTCTAGCGAGAGGTCTCCATATTGGTCACAGATCCTGATTTCCGGGACAGAAGTCGGAGCGGGAGCCTGATTCGGTTCGACTAAAACGTGTTAGCTGATGTTAAAACATCACAGTTACTCGGATCAGCCTACCAGGCAAGCAGTAAGCTAGAACATCAAGTTGTTTTCGTCGTTTCAGATTACTTTTCACGTCACGTGCAGAGCTTGACGTCGTGGTGTTCTCCATAAGCGGAGACGTGTTCTAACAAGGGGGACTAAAAGTTGGGAAGTAGCAAGGCTCACGGTGGATGCATTTATGAGGGTGCGACTTCCCGATTTGTAGTTCCAGAGTGCAATTCGAATACGCCTTTCTGCATTCTCACCGGTAGGCTGACCACCTGCGCCACTTCATTGCAGCGAAGGCAACAACGTTCCCGTATTCGAACGCTTGCGCCCGTGCATTTGGCCTATCAGGTTAACGTCATTCCGAATGCCAAGACTTCGCTTATGCGTTGTGTGCAGCCATGAGGGTGGCGCCATTTGTATCAGCGAACATGTGGACCGCAGTTCTTCAAGTTGGACTGGGGTCAAGTCACCAATACGTGGGTGAATGCATTGACATCGGGGGCGGATTGTGCGCGGCACGGGCCGGAGAGTGGATTAGCCGAGAGGGGAGAGCATGCACTCGCGCAAGTGCACTGACAAGGCAGCGGACCCAATTCGTCCGCGCAGTAATTAGCCTGTGAATGTGTGGCCTGCGAAAATCCGGCTTTGGTTGGTACCAAGTTGCAGTGCGCTTCGTCGGCATACCATGTTGCCCTCGTGTACTTCCTCTGGTCCTCCAATTCTGCGTATTCCATTCTGAATTGTCGACGATCGATTCCATGTATTACTATGGTTCGGTTCGCGGTCATCGTTGACCTGATTGTTTCCGTTGGCATTCGCGTCGTCGCTTTCCGGCATGACTTGGCAAAGCCAATTGTATACATCCTGGATGCGCTCCGCAGGTCCTTGCTCAACTCGTCTTTCATACGATGCTGGTATAGCTTCACACATTCGAGGTCTACGAGCACGACTACGCGGAAGTGACGGGATGGATTGATAACCTACGATTTGCCAATCTGGATCACCGGAACTCAAATAGCCGAGCTTCGATATCAATAGTAGTGCTTCCATCCTTCATCGCACTATGCAGATAGCGATCCTCGAGAATCTCGAATACATTTCCAGCTTGTCTTACAACAAACGGTACCGCGCAGCCCCCAAGAAGGCATCTGCAACCACCTAACATCGTGCTCCTTGCGACCTACGCAAGATCCCCCTTGCCAGTAACGTCGAATTTTCGAACAGCCGAAAGCCCCTAAACCAGACTCTCAAAGACGATATCCTGGTCTATAGCAAAAATAGGACTTGATAACGATAGCGAGCTATATAGAAGAATGCGCAATTATAATCACTGCCATGTAATAAGCACTGATCGATACTTGAACTTTTGTATGTGCAAAGCGCAGGTGCTTTAGAGCTCGTGGTGCACTTTAGACTTCCGGCTATTCTGGCTCGAAGCTACCCATGCACACGATGATAGCTTCCAGTAAGACAGGAATAGCATCGTACAGGTCTTTCAAAGGTCTGCACTGTGTGTCTTATCGTATAAATGCATGGAGCTCACCGGTCTGCACCATATCCCTTATCGTACAGATGGATGGAGCTCACCGGTAACTAATTACCGCAGAAAGGTGCATAGGAGATCTCGCTTCAAAGATGTTAGATCTATACTCATACACTCTCATTCATTGTCTTGAGTGTCACAGCAATCAAGTCTCACCGTCAAAGATTATGGACATGTGCTGATCGATTTTGTCAATAAGTGGAACTTGTCTACGGGAATAATTACCCGTGGACCCTATTCTGACCAATTTTTCCAGTTGTGACTAAGTCAATGGTGGGCTATGTTCGCTGAAGAGCGCCACCGGAGAGCCAGTATCTTTGTATGTATGGCAGGTGACCCCGGGAAAGCCTTACTAGGCTTCTATAGGGTGGCTTACCTAGTGAGAACCCCTATTCGACCCTCATATTGCAGAAACATCCACAGAAGACTCCACGAAGACCAATTTCGCACATGGCCGCGCGCTACATGATAGAAGCATTCGGCTTCTGCAGGTGAAACCGGATTCTCGTTCGAATATGTTAGTGGTTGAGTTTGCGGAGCAAAAGCTCAAGGGGGCAAGCTTCGAAGCACTTTCGTACGTATGGGGGGATACAGCGGAGAGGAAGACGATTAAATGCAACGGCGACAGTTCGATATCCGGACTGCCCTCGAAGCCGCTTTGCAAGAAAGGCGCTACCGCAATTCCCGCATGCTCTTGTGGGTGGATCAGATTTGTATAAATCAGTCCAATGACCAGGAGAAAACACACCAAGTTCGCATGATGCCGGAAATATATGCCAAAGCAGACAAAGCCATCGTTTGGCTAGAGAGTCAGCAACTCCAGGACATTATTGGGGTCGATCTTGCGAATAATCTGTATGGTAGGCGAAACGGCAAGCATTATGAGCCTGAAAAAGGTATCTACGACTTTCACAATTTCGAATGTAAATCCAAAGGGGTGCCAACCCCGCCGTTCGATCCCACTTGGACCGTACGCTTCAAGATTCTCGGAAACCCTTAGTACGGTCGAGTAAGGATCATCCAGGAAATTTCTCGTGGCTTAAAGATCGGTGATATGGAAAGGATCGTTAAATATAGATACAAATGTGATACTTTGGTCAGCTAGGCTCGTTGGACGTCACAGAAACATTTACGAAAATTTCGACGTCACGATGGCCAGTCCGCGAAATTCCGCACTCATGGCTCGTAATACTGCAGCAAGTTACTTTGAATACAAAAGAAAAAGCCCGCTCGCGCTTTACGATATGCTGTTTAGGCACTCTAGTATGGGAGCCACAGACCCCCGCGATCGAGTTTTTGCACTCGCTGGTGTTTCGCATGGACGAGCAATTATACCACACGTGGGAACGCGCTCCACATCACTGGAAATAGCCTTTCCAAAAGTAAGCAGAGGTCTTGTGATGATTCCAGCTACATAGTTGCTGAATTTCCACATTCCAACCTAATGAAACAGAATGTCAAAGGCAAAGGAGCTGTCTTTGATCATGTGAAACCTGTCGCTCGAGACCGGCCAACCCTACCCTCGTCCATAACCAACGTGATAAACAATCTTCCCAGCACTTCGAAGGAACTGGAGGAAGTCTTCAAGTACGATGGTCGGCTGGCTTTCCGAGATTGGGCTGCTAGCAGATCCGGCACTAGGTTCAAAGGCAAGCAGTAACCTCACCGCACCAGTCAGGCCCAAGACGTCTTCTCCATGTCTACTTCCTCCATCTACCATCCTCTCTAGCCTCTGCCGCCGAGGGGATACCCGTCGCTACAGCACGTAGGGAAGTTGGATGGAAGCAAACCCCTCACTTACTCACTCATAGCGCAACTTAGTTTGATCCCGCATCCGCAACCCAAGTGCTCCTAGCCGCCGCCCATCCCCTTTCCGCAACCCTTCCACCATCCCCGAAGATTATCCCACGATTAAGGATAGCACCAGAATTGTTAGGACTGGCTATCTCTCCAACAGCGGATCAAATACCTGCCCCCACAGAAAATCGGTGGCCTGTATTCGACATTGATAGGTACTTGATCATGTCCCACTATTTTGTGTCTAAAGCGGGTAGTCGTAGCTGAATGCAAGTTAGCATGTTACAAACGACCCGAACAATTTCAATGAATTCGCTACGCAGATGTGCAGGTTGATCATAGATACAAGATGTAGTGTACAAAACGTGTTTAATGTAATTATGTCTACCGAACTGGCGCTAAGTAGGGGTATCAACGACATGCCATGAAACCGGTAGTAATAGAATATGGAAAATGTTTTCGCCAAGGACGTCACCACAGCGCGTATGTACACCGCGCTCACCTGTACGGTCCTGGCGCAGACCCTGGAGGCAGGCCCGGCGACATGGTCTGCTGCGGTATGGCCTGCGAGACTTGGTGAGGATGCGTGCCGTCGGGACCGAGCAGGTTACCCATGTCTCCCCAGTGCCAATCCTGAATGTTGTTCACGGTAAAGTCCATGAACTGCATTTGGGTACTGCGGTCGTATCTGGTGTTGGAGTAGGGTGCACCGGCGGCATAGTCCGTGTGCGAGTAGAAGCGACTGGGCATTGTGTCCGCAAAGACGAACGCGCCGTTGGTGGTGTTCTGATGCGAATATGCAAATGGTGCGACCTGCGCCTGGGAAGGGAGCGTTTGACTGGCCGGTTCAGGTTCTGACAGGCTCGACCGCACTTCCGGCTGAGACATCTGAGGCGAAACCTGAGCCGCGATCATCGCTTCGACCATGGCATGTAATTCTGGAACCAGAGAGCCAAACTTTGCGATGGTGCCGGGCACGTTTGTGTTTTGCAAATGCTTGCGAATGAGATCTGCGAGCCGTGGGAGCAGGTCGCGCGATTCGGAAGCGTCGAGTGCTCCCATCTTGCTCTGGCAGACCAGATCCAGAACAAGGGTAGAGCTAGCCGTCAGCGAGTACCAAACGTCCCACCAGGTGATGGCATCAAATCGTCCAATCGCGTCCAGCTTCAAGAGTATGTGGGCCAGAGCGCGTCCAGACTCGGTGCAGGTGTTGGACATACCGACGAGTGCGGGGTTGGTAGAGTCGGTGTCATCATTACAAAGAGTGGTCGCTCGCGCGAGCAATGCCGCCCTGCACAGCACGATTGTGGTGTAGTGGAAGAGACTATGTAAGAGCAGAATAGGCCGGCGAAAAGCGGGCACAGTGTCGTCGACAGCTTCCATGCGCAGATGATGTGGCAGGTCGGCCTTCCAGCGTTCGAGATCACGGAGGACTCCTGCGGCAGGGGAAAGGGGACCCGCGTAGGATTCGTCCGAGTGTGGCTTGATGTGCTTGGGGGCGCGGCACGTCGAGCTCAGGTTGACAATCAGACGGTCGAACCATCGCGAGTACTCTGGCGGAGAGTACGCGGCAGCCCCTAAGATGCGCTCGTTTGGACAAGAGTTCTTGGACACGTGATGCTCAATGGCACTCGGGCGATCGTACGACGAGACCTGCATTTGCTCAAAGGCGTAGAGAGTCCACCACAGGCGCTTCCGCAATTCTCTCGCAAGCGGCGGCTGGGAGGTGCTTGCCTTGTCCTGGTGGAGGCCAATTGCAAACGCTATGCGAATCGCGGTGCCGGTGAGGTTCCAGCACGCGTCGCGATGATTTGTGTTGTGCAGATGGATGGCAGCCAGCATGATGGCCTGGACAGCAGTGACGCTCGAGGTGAAGATGACAACAGGCAAGAGGGCTTGGATGCGCTTCCACCAGTCCCGTTCCTGTTCCTCTGGCACCGCGACGTGGGCCACGCGGCGGGCGAGCAGGAGCACGCACAAGAAGCTACACTGCCAGGCCAGATCTGCCTTTCCCGGCCTGGCGAGCCATCCCTCGTAGGCCTCGCGGAAGGAGTGCTCGTAGAGCACAGGGAAGTCCGGGTTGATGTGCTCGAAGTAGGCCGCGACCAGCGCCGCGAGGGTTGCGGCCTCGTCGGCGGGGGTGCGCCGGAAGTCGCCCGCAGAGGTGTGGTCGAAGAACGAGGCGGCGGTGGGCGTGAGCAGCGGCTGCTGGGCGGCGTCGTGGGCGGCGTCTCGCTCGCCGCCGGCCTGATGCGCCGCGTTCTTGCCAAACAGCACGAAGGAGGGAAAGGGCGCCTGCCCGCACAGCGCGCGCAGCTTCAGATGGAAGGAGAAGCTGCTGGCGGGGCCGATGTACTGCACCTGCCCCTGCTGGTCGGGCAGCAGCGACAGCGGCTCGTCGGCTTCGGTGGCGGGCGTGGCGGCGTGGTCATGGCCCGCGTCGGCGCCGGGCGAGTCTGGGATGGCGATGCCGAGCGACGTGCCCAGCTGGCGCAGCTCGTCGAGGTTGGAGACGTCGGCGTCGGGCAGCAGGCCCTTGACCAGCGACTCGAGCAGGGCGAGGCGGTTGCCCAGGCTCTCGACGCTGCCGTACAGGCGCTTCTTGCGAGGCTGCGTCGTCTGGCACTCGATGCTGTGCTGGAGGCAGTAGCGGCACGCCTCGCTGCCGGGCTCCTTGCGGCACTTTTGCTTGCGCGACTTGCACTTGTCGCAGCTCGTCTCGGTGCGCTTCCGCTTGTCGAGGGGGACGCGCCGCGAGTTGGCGGGGTTGTGGCTCGTGGACGGTGTCGAGGTCGCGGCGGGCGTCGGCATCGTCAGCATGCTGGGGGAGGAGAGCGGTGCAGGGCGCGGACGACGGGCACGGCAGCGGCGACGGAGCGAGGCGGGCGCATCATGTACCGCGCATCGTTCATGTCTGAGGCAAAAGACGTGAGAAGCCTTCAGCTTAGCACGCGCAATCCGGCGGCTCCAGCTAGTGCGCAGGGCGAACGCTGCCCATGAATCTGAGGTCGCGCGCTGCGACGGTGGGGGCTGCGGGCTGGCCTGCGCACCGCCTGCACTGCTCCACCGTGCCCGGCAAGGACCCGGACGACCCCGGCTTTGCCTGCCAGCCTGCGCGCAGTGCCTCTCCAAGCTCCGCGCTGCTGGGACCCGCGGGAACCAGCGCCAGCCGCGCCCACGCTGGCCACGGCGAGTCAGCCGCGGCCGTAGCGCGCTGTGCGTGCTATTCAGCGAGCGGGCACCGCCAGCATCGCCCAGCAGGGCCGTTCTGTGCAGCGCCAACGCCCGCCCTGTGCCTCACCTCTCCGCCAGCCAGGAATGCCTTCCGCGCCTGGCCTGCCGCCGACCCAGCGCCCGCGGACCCCTGCCGGCGAGCGCGCTTGCTCTGGAATGCACCATGAGCGTGTCGGGAGGATTCGGCCGCCCACAGCACCCAGATCCAGCAACACCAACGTCGATTGTCCAGATGAGCTGCACCAAAGAGGCAGATTCAACGACGCCCGCCCCACCGTGCACGCTGCTGCTAGCCCTCTCTGGGACCCTGCCATGGCCGCGCCCCGTCCATAATGGCTGGACTGCCTCTTTTCCAGCTCTCCCAATCTCCACAGCCTGGCCTCAGCGTCCAGTCCGATGCCGTTAGGCTGCCGTCACGCAACGTGCTCGGAGAATACCCGCGCTCGTGGCCGCCTGTTGCAGCTAGCCTACCGTCACACACGTGGTAGCGTGGTGTCGAAAGATGGAGACGAGACCCATCGCCATCTCAGAGGATTCTTTCGCATCTTTCCGCCGCACCCCTACACAATCTTAGGACGCAAAAAACATCTCAATCAAGGCGCCAGCAGCTTGTCGAGGTATGAAGCCGCTCTTCGCCATCTTCAAGCGTTCCAGCCTCGCCTCCAGTTTGCATGCCGTGCACAGTCGAGTCGGATCGCTGGTCACCTTCACCCCTGCTACCCAGGATCCCCATGGCAGATGGTCAAAACCTGCGCACAACAGGCCCAAACGCGTACTCTTATCCTCCCTACAAAGTTCTTGGGAGCTCCGTGGAGCACACAGAGGTACTAGATCCGCGGAACGTACCGTGTTATGTCAGTCAGACTGAGGTCAGTCTCGCTATCAAACTCTACCCTCGCCGGCCAACCTTGTGGCCCACCACCAGCACCAATCTCGGAGCCAGCCCGACATGTCACTCGGTGTCGAGCCGAAACGTTATTTCACGACAGCGGTAGATAACTCGATGCAGATATGTGGAGCTCAACGTCTTACACCGAGGACCTGGGCCGGCATTTGCTCGTGAGAGCGAACATTGTCCTGCACGTGGCCGCCTCGACCCTTGGAATCGCACATCTACTGTGGTAAACCCGCCAAGTCTCATTATCGCCCCTCTCATTTCAGTTCATTCTCGTCCATTGACGCAATTGAGGGACGACATCTCATATTTGCAATTACTCTTGCTAATTCAACGAACCCACCCTATCCAACTCTCCTATAGCACGCCGCCAACCTTATAGGCTACCGCCTCGCAGACCTACGCACCAGTTTGCTCACCATCCCCCTGCGACAGTAGGACCTCACTACAGTAATAGCGCGGATAGCGACAATCTTCACATCCAGCCTTCCTGACCCTCACTAGCTCAGGCTCCACATCCTCACACCAATTGTGCACGCTCCTACGAGGTTTGGGTGCGCAGCGTGGTATGCTTGCCATCGGCTCTCTTTGTAATCTCTTACAGAAGAACTCCAGCCAAACTTAGCGTGCGACTATGTGGCTAGGAGGGTGCACATCCCCGGCGAGCTCGGGTGTCGGCGACACGTAAACTCCTCCACTTCCCTTGACTTGGTCCGACCGTTTTTCCCGTAGTCGGTCGGAAGTAAGACTAGGCAACTCTTGGTCCGACAAATTTCCCCCAGCTCCTTGCAAGCAAGGCTTGGCACTGATGACGAGGAGCGGGACACTATTGCATAAATTGCAGAGCGTAGTTAGCGGCATTGGCCTCTAGTGCAAACGCAATGCAACATACGACTACCAGGAGGACGCGTGCGGTGGTCGACCAAGGCAGAGGACGCGGAGGGCTTGCCAACACTCGCAGACCACGCTGTCTGTCATTCCACACAACACCCTCAAAAAGAAGATCAGCGTCCCTCCCACCCGCCATTTTCCCCCGATGCTTTACTGCATAGCAATGCGACTAATCTACTGATCCACCAACGCACAAGCTCGGTGTACGCTTGACTAAAAGTGTCATCCGTTCAAGATGGAGTGTGAGTACCTCTACAGGTGCGATGAGAACATACTAGCGTAGTCAAGTTTCACGACACACCCCCTCGCCTGAAACAGAATGAGAAGCGGGCGGCGGGTGGCCGGGCGTGTATGGCCAGAGATGCAATACGTAGCGTGCAGGAGGCAGGCGTGGTCTGCTCCGAGCGGTGTGGCGAGGGCTGTAGCTACAAGGCTTGCGTGCGTGTCGAGCTGAGCGCCAAGGCGGTGCAGGAGTGCTGGGACTGTAGAGCTGGCAGCATGGCAGAGGTGAATGGGGGCGGAGGAAAAGGGCTGCAGAGGGCTCAAGGGGTTCAACCGTCGACGCCGGAGACGTCGTTCGTTCTGGTAGACACGGTGAACAGATTCAGAAGAAGTCTGTCGTTGGGCTTCTACTTCAGTGGTCTAGGCGAGGAGCGCAGAGGTTTGATCTGGACATGACTGGACGTTGTGTGCGAAGCTGTGGAGTAGTATCGCAGCAGAAGTATTGTCCGGCCACACTGGCGGAGGTGCATAACAACAGCAAGTATCCTCAAGCAGTGACGTCATCTCCCTGTGCCGATGTGCGGTAATACTGCAATTGAGCGTAACGCGTAGGCTTTACTACCGGCGTCCGCGACCAAGCGTCCACGCTGGACGTGGCACCATCCAGCTATTCTAGTCTGCAGTTGCGATGAGTTTTTCTTCTACCAAGGAAAGATTCCATACGTGGTACATTCGCAGGACGATGTGCAGGTCGCGACGAGGAATCGGGAGCCTGTACGTCTGGATGCGTGCTTTCCGGTCCCCTTTGATCGCCCAGAAGTCCCGATCGACACGGTCGACGACTTCGTTATTACGTATCTCGTTCCAAAAGTCCGCTTCTTCACTGCCATTCGCACCTCCGTGGAGCTCGATTGGATGGTCCCTACCCTTGTCTATCCAAGCGAAGAAGGAATCAATATTGTACTTGGCCGGAAAGCCGGGACCCTTGCGGATGTAAAGCGTGGGATTGAACAGATGATCAAAGCCGAAGTGGATGTCTCGGATTGCAGAGAGTTTCTCGCCAGTACCTGGATCTCGTGGATACTCCAAAGCCCCAATGATGCCTCTGTTATAAAACGCTCCGTGCACTGCCCACATTATCTGATCTTCTGCGTCCCACTTTGTGTGGGAGGTCTCTGGAGGGTTGTTGAGAGAGGATACCAGTGGCGTATATTTTGAGAGTGTCACGGGATATGGTAGAAACTTTGCAGCGGGAATCTCAACGCAGAACCCATATATCCATTCATCCAACCAGTGTTGATGTTTTGACAACAAAGGTAGTTGGCGTATTGAAATGGTTCGATTCACCATCCATGTCCTTCGCGGGTTTCGCCTGTAAGGTGTTAGGAGTTCCTGCTTGGCTAGCGATTGTAAAGTAGAGGACGACTCCTGGTCGTTTAGGTATGCCAAGTCTTCACCAGATAGTCGAACTCTTGCAAAGTTGTTCTCCCCGTCCAACGCGCGAAGATAAATTCCAACACCTTTGTTTCCAAAGCTCCTTTTCCTGTTCCCTCTTATGCATCCGAGAAGCATGAGATAGAGGTTGTTGCTCCAGGGTATCAGCGGGGCGGTGATGCCAATGCTACGTTCAGTAGCGTCCAACCCAGATAATTCCAAAGATGGCTTATCCGGAGATGTGTCGAGCAGAGCACCATGCCGAAATGCCTCCAAGTTGGGTGCCAGTAGCCCACCATAACGCCTGGATACGCCAGTCCAGGCAAACAATGTGTCGTCCTCGGAGGTTTTCAAGATCTCCCGTTGGAGCCTCTGGAAGGCAGCTTCTCTTTCACCGTATAGCATGGGCAGATGCACTTGGAAGATACCGAAGAGGCTATAAGCCCTGTCCTCAATACGTTTTGTTCTTCTCATGGCAGCCCAAGACATTCGCTCTGCTATACAGCAAACGTGGATGTTTGTGCGTTTCTGAAGTACATCGTGGCGTATTTTGGTGGCCTTATGAATCGACTTGAGAAGATCGTCTTGGTCGCCCAGATAGTTCCAGCTCTGGTCGAAAAAAAGAACAACTGAGTGAGTTCATTAACGAAAGTGTTCACCACAGAGCTGGCAGCATACTTCTTGGTGCGAGGAGCTCTTGCAGTGTCCAACCCCTAGGTCTTTTAGCAATCCTGTACACTTCAAGCGCTCTTTCACCTACCGGGTAAACCACTCAGATTGTGAAACCTCAACAGACGGAACATCCTGGAGATACGCATAGCACACCTTAGCTCGCTCATACCATCGGTACATGCTGTTGATGGCCTCCTGGAATAGTATAAGCGTCAGTATACGGTGACGAGACCTCCATACGGATCCTCACCTGCAACTCAGCGCTGCTGCTCTTGTCAATGCAGCATGTGTCCACCCACGCATACTTGAATCCGTGATTTCGTGCTTGTGCGCAGCACTTCCTTATTTTCTCATACCCTAATTTCCGGCACACAACGTCGGGGTTTTGTATATCGCTGAAGCTCACTTCTTCGTCGTCATTCCCCCAGCGATGGGAGAGAATGGCATATTCCACATCATCATCATCGTCAGGTTGTTGCGAGAGAGTGATGGTTTCGGTATCAAGGAGCCACATTGTTCCTGCTCAAGGTGTGCAATGGTGGACTAGGCTGCAACGCGCGTAGCTGTACAATCTTGCGCCAAAGTCACACGGTGAAAACCGTCAGTTCGTCGTTGAGGGAGAGAGGCGCTGGATCGTGCACTGCGACAACTGTGGCAGCAGTTTCATGGGGGCATTATTCTTGACAGATGTGTGAGAGTGACCGTAAAGCGTGTAGCAATGGCGGGTCTGACTGCCATCACGGACTTTGGCAGACAACCACCAACCCCAGGCCCTGCTGCGCCTGCCTTGAGTTTGGACCGCGGGTTCTTGCACCAGACGATATCGCCCGATGAAGCCTTGCGACCTCGAATCTGGCCAAACAAGTGAGACGCAAATGTTTACTTCCTAATCGAATAGTTCTGTTTCGCTTGTGATATCGGCTCGTTGTCCGATCTCACGTCGAAATACATAAAGGGCGCCTCCCGCAGTTTCCCTACGGCCACGCCCGTTCCGCGCACCGCACTCGGCGCACCTAGTCCACATGGCAGGAGCCCTTGGCAACGGCGACGCCACTGGGCCGCAAAAAGCCGGTCTGAATGGCTGCTTCCAGTAATCCAGCACTGGCTCAAAGGCGCCGATAGCGATGTCGGTGGAAGACTTCACCCAAACGGGAAAACAGCTCCCCCGCGTCGTGAGAATCGCGCTACGGGTCCGCTTCCGACACCCCTCCGAGAAGGACGCAGCACCGCGCCCTGCAACCAAACGCACCACACTTTTCCAGGGACAGCATTAGCGACCCCGCAGACCACGCCATGGAGGCGTCGCGATGGACGACATGGCCGATGGGAGCCGCTCGCTGGCTGCGTGAGCCCTTATAAGTGGCATTGCACGCGCCAGCGTTCCCCCCAAGAATCGTCGTCCCTGTATTCCGTACCCCCCATCGCAGTACTGCAATGGCGTCGAACTCATACCTCATCGTCGGCGCGGGCGTCTTCGGCGTGTCCACCGCCTACACACTCGTCCGCAAATACCCCAACGCGTCGATCACGCTCGTCGACCGCGACGCGTACGATGCCAGCTCCCGCGTCGCCGCATCATGGGACTGGAACAAGGTCATCCGCGCTGACTACGACGACATCATATACTGCCGGCTCGCGCTGGAGGCGCAGGACATCTTCGAGCAGGACCCGCTGTACCAGCCCTTCTTCCACAAGACGGGCATCTACTGGATGTGCCGGACCGACTATGCGACCCAGGTCGTGGACAACTACAAGAAGCTGGGGCGGAAAGCGGAGCTCGAGGCGATGAGCGTGAAGGACGCGAGGAAGCTGTATGGAGGATTGTTCGAGGACGCGGACTACAGCGATGTCAAAGACGTTCTCGTCAACCGAACCAGTGGCTGGGCGAACGCCGGCGATGCACTGCGGGCGGTGACAAAGAAGTGCATCGAGTTGGGCGTCAAGTACGTCGTCGCTGAGACCGAGTCTCTCACCTTCAACGGCGGACGATGCACGGGTGTCAGGACGAAGAAGGGCGACACACTCGGCGCGGACAAGGTTATCCTCTGCACCGGCGCATTCACAGCGAAGCTCCTCGAGCAGGCCGCAAGGGCGAGCAACAAGCCCGACATCTCCGCCGGCGGACGGATAATAGCAGGCGGCATCACGACGGGCATGACACAGCTCGACGAGGAGTCGTACAAGCGCTTCGCACAGATGCCCGTCGCGGTGCAAAGCTACACCGCCACAGTTGGTATGTCTCCCCATCCTACCTCTCTCACCCAACACTGTAGCTAACGCTTTCAGGCCCCTTCGTCGGCAGTCTCCCACCCACACGCGACCGCGAACTCAAATGGTGGGGTTCCAAAATCTTCAAAAACACGCAATCCATCCTGGGCAAGCAGATCTCCGCCCCACCCCCAGAACCCGACTACGCACAGTGGAAAGTCGCCGCCCCGCTCAAACAGGACATCGACGAAGCCAACCGCATCTTCTACGGCAAGAACGGCGCGAACTGGAAAATGGAGAAGCACCGCATCTGCTGGGACGCGTTTACCTCGTCCTCCGACTTCATCATCTCGCCGCACGCCGGCGCGCAAGGCCTGTACGTCGCGACCTGTGGCAGCTTCCATGGGTACAAGTTTTTCCCCGTGCTGGGCAAGTATGTGGTGCAGATGCTGGAGGGCGAGCTGGAGGGCGAGTTGCGCGAGAAGTGGGCGTGGGATCGCGAGAGGCCGGATGAGAAGCTGAACCCGGAGTTTCCGCGGTGGGAGATGAAGGAGATACTGGGGGCGCAGGCGAAGTTGTAGAGGGCGCGTAGTCGAGCGTTTGGAGGTGGCTTGGTGGCATTGCATGCAGCATTAATGATTGTGCAAGGCGTTTTGGCGCGGGCAGGTTTGTTGGAGCTTGTGTAGAAGGAAGTCACGACATTGATACATCTCACGCCACGACCGCATTGCCAGTGTTATGATTATCCTGGGCGCCTGGACAGATTTTGTTCAACATACGTCGTTTGCTGGACTACAGTATGGCGGCGACGAACAGGTCGAGACGCATGACCGTGGCATCCTAACCCATGAAACACGAAGCTTGAAACGCGTCTTGTTAATATTCTACGCCAACTATTTCGTTCTCGTGTTGAAGCCATAGCTCCACGTACGAAGTGAGGCCGCTGCTGAAGCGGATCTAAGGATACTGGGTAGGGGAGGCGGTAAGGAGGGGCCAGAAAGAACGATCGCTGCGGTTGGAGCGACCAAGATCGTTACTGCGAGGCTGTGGGACCGCGGAGGTTTTGGGAGGAGCAGGAGGGAGAGAGGGAACGGGGACTATCCGCACCTTGGCTCAACGGGAATCCGCATAGTCTGTCGGTCAGTGAAGGCAAGCTCAACGCATACGGTAGGGAGGATTTATGCTATCCAAGGCATCCAGTGAGACCAGTGTGATGATGACGATTGGCCATCGATCCTATGCGTGAAAGTAGTGGTCAAAGCTGTTATTTCCAGAGTTAGCGGCAGACTGGGTTTACTCCGGTTCGGGAAATGCACCCAAAACCTGGGTCTCTAGCTGCTAGCACGAAGGCTTAGTGAACACGGGAGGCGAATCCCGAGACCAACGCGGTGAACAAGTAAGCCTTTTGGCACGCGGAATTTTCAACTGTGCTGCCCGCAAGGATGACAAGGTCAGAGGCTGAGCAACCGGACGTCGAGGTCGAGGCCGAGGCCGAAAAGCGGAAGGAGGCAAGCAGCGGTATCGGCACCCCTGTTACGCTAGCGTACTCTAGACGCCGACCAACCCCAGCCCCGTAGCCGACATTACTCGCACCGTCGGCATCACGCAACGCAATGTGTAACGGTTTCTCACCCCAATCTTGAGGCCAGATTTTCTTATCAGGAAATATTTGCATGCCCGCCCCCGGGCAAGCGCTGCGTTCAAAACTGCGCAGCGGAGCGGGACCCAAGGATAGGGCGAGGCTGGTGGTTTAGCTTTTGAGGCTCTGCTGAGCCGCATGCGGGCGCGAAGACCGATGGGGAGAGCCGCGATGGAGTAGGGTAGGAGGTGGTGTGAGGTTTGTGGTCAATGGATGGGCCGTGGAGGTGCGCATGGGATTTTGAATAATTTCCATAGGGAGGAGCGCTGCCATCGAAACGACAACGACCCAGGCTTCACACGACAGATGCATACGTATTCCTTAGGCGAACTCGCACACCGTGTATTACTGGATCCTACGGAATCCATCTCTTTACGCAACCACGCTGCGCCATCACCTCCCTGCTAGATCTTCACCCCCAACCTCATTTCATGCCCTCGCCCTCTCCCATGTACCACAGCCCCTCCCCCACCTCCTGCAGCAACGCCCACCTCTCTGCCTCGCACAAATCCACATCACTCCACGCCTTGAGCAGCACCGCGCCCAGCACAAGCAGAACGGCACCCGCCAGACACGAAACCCAGATACACCAGCTCTTCCACCGCGCCGCGCCCTCCCGCGCCTTCCACAACTCCTCATCCACCCCCATCCACTTCGGCCCCCTGCCCCTTGCATCAGCAGCCCCAGCGCGGCGCCGAGACATCTGAGGCCGCCTCATCTTGACGCCTTTGCAAGGCCCAGAGGCGGGTGTCTGGCAGGCGGACGCGCGGTACTCCTTGTACGCCGCCGCCAGCCTCTCCCCGTACTCCTCGTCCACCTTCTGCATCTCCCACTCTGGGATCGCATGCCAGTTGAATCCATGCTTGCTGGCTAACTCCAGCGTTGCGTTGCGGTGGTCGAGCCGCGCATCCGAGACGTGCTCCTCGTATACCCGCTCCGGATCGCTTGGGTCGCGGTCGTCGTCGGAGTAGGGGAGGGAGTCGAGGTCTGGGTCTGAGGGAATGGGGGACCGTTCCCGGACGGAGTTGTCAGTGGAGGTGTGCGGGCGGTAGTCAGTGTTGGGCTCATCGGAGAAGTCGTCGTTGTCGCTGTGCCACAGCGAGGAGAGGCGGGCGGCGTCGTGGTCGCGCGGCATGTTGCTTGCAGGCTTCTCCGTCTCTGGTTCCATCTTTCAAATATCCTACTCCATCTCCTGGCTCGAGCGGAACGGCTGGAGTGCAGATAATGTGCGAGCAAGCCTCTGGTGTGCAACGAACCACTTCTCTTTATACATACTCCAGGCTGAACATGGCTCTCTTTGTCTACACGGCGTTTGTCTCACGTCTCTCTCTGCGCGCCGCAAGCAGGATAGCTGCGTTTCTTTGTGCGACAGGCAAGGTGGGACGAGACCGTCACGCAACGCTTACGGCAAAGGATATCGCGACGTCGTGTGGGAGACGAGCAGCCGACGCATTGTGTTAGATGGCCAAAAGTGATTGCGGCATGCGACTAGATGGATGATTGCGAACCCAACCCCCTCTCTCCCTTATAGCATACGTCATTTATTTTCACCCTGGGTTCTCCTACCTACCCATGACCCCACTCCTCTCGTCGAGGTTGCTCCTGCCAGCGCGTGGAGAAGGGTCGCCAACAGTCCAAGTCTGGTAAAGCCTAAATCAGTGCAACACCATCGTCCCTTGTCCGAGGGTCGGGTGAACGCATTCGAGCGTAGAGGCAAGAGTTACATCGAAAACACGGCTGGGACATCAATTCTATGGCGACACCATGTGGCATCGGCACCTTCGATTCAGAGCGATATATTACAAACTGTACGACTTCAACCCAGTGGGTATACCCATCCAGACTCCCCGCCAACACCTGATCCTATACATGCAAGCAGCACGCTAGAAGATGCTCTTGAGGGCGCGCTTCCAGGCGGGCATCGCAGCGAGCTTGGCGCGCTCCGAGTTGATGTAGTCCCAGTCGAGCTCTCTCCTGCCCGTGTTGACGTCAATCTGGTCGATTGTGAGCCAGCCCTGGCGCTTCCAGAGGTAGCCGCAGATCCAGAAGAAGCCAACGACGAAGAAGGCGAGGTATCCGTAGAAGAACTCATACGCAGTAGCGACCCTCTTTCCGGGAGGCGAGACGGAGACGTAGAACTATGAGAATTAGCTGGTGCTCTCTATCTTATGCATGAATATAGACGTACCTGAGCAACCAAGACGATAGCGATGAGGAAGAGACCGAGCCATGAACCAGCGGTGCCGCCGATGGCCTTGAATGGAATCTCATCGAGGGTGTGGCCGTGGTGAACCCAGGCCTTGCGGAATCGGATGTGCGCGAAGCAGATGGAGCCCCAAGTGAAGAGGGCAGCAAGACCGGAAAGCTGGAGGAACCAGTTGAAGACGGTCTCACCGGACGCAACCAAGTTCATGTAGCCGAGGGCACCCATGATGAGGATGGCGGCGACGGAGAAAAGGGGTCGGCCGGAGCGGTCAATGTACGTGAAGATCTTGGGAGCGTAGCCCTGCTCTCCGAGGGCGGTGAGGGTACGTGAGCCTCCATAGACACCGGAGACACCAATGGAGATGACGGAGATCAAGATGACTACGTTCATGAAGTGGTCAAAGCCCTTCAATCCGGCGTTTTTGCTGGCGATCACGAAGGGCGACGACTTGGTATCACCGGAGCCGGAGCCGAGCAGCCTATCGTCGTCGGATCGGACGAGCAGACCAACAAAGAAGAGACCGAGGACGTAGAACCTATTCACAGACGTCAGTGGCTGCCACACGTGGCCAATTACCCGTTCGGAAACGGGTGGCGCAAAGCTTACAGTGTGATTCGCCAGAAAACTTGGCGGACGGCACCCGGGAGCGACTTGAGCGGGTTCTTTGTCTCAGCGGCTGCGAGACCGACGAGCTCAGTACCGGAGAAAGAGAAGGCAGCAGTGACGAAGACACCGCAGAAGCCCTTGAAGCCGCCGCGGAAGGCACCAGGGTCGTACCAGGTGCGCGCACCCCAGTATTCGCTGTACATGCCGCTCTTGGGACCGCCGCCGAGCACCATGATGAAGGCAATGATCATGAAGATGACAGTGGCGGAGAGCTTTATCAGTGACGACCAGAACTCTTCTTCGGCATATCCCAAAGTACCCCAGATGTTGACGAGGACAATGAAGAGCCAGAATACCGTAATCCACACAGCAAGCGGGACGTCGGGATTCCAGTAACCGATGGTCAGACCGGCGACAGTGATTTCAAGCGGTAAAACAATAGCCCATTGGAAGACGTAGTTCCAGCCCATGGCGAAACCCCACGAGGGGTCAATGAAGCGAGTCGAGTAGGTGTAGAAACCACCAGATACAGGGTACATGACAGCGAGTTCACCGAGAGCGTAGACTGGAGCACAATGAGCCACTGACGGGAGCCAAGCATGCAACAGCACCACTTACCGACGTTGAAGATCATAACACCCATGAGGATGAAATCAATGGTCACTGATGCGGGGCCCTGCGCGGGTCAGTACAACAAAGAGCATGTCAATGGGAAGTACGTACACCACCGCTGAGGGCACCACCGGAGCCGACGAAGAAACCAGCACCGATACTACCACCAATGGCAATCATGTGCAGATGGCGAGGCTTCATGGACTTGTCGAGGTCGACCTGGTCGGCGGGGCGGCGCTGGAAGGACCTGAGGGTCAGACCGTTGCGCGTCAAGAAGCTCTCCTGGTCGCGCCAGTGCTCGCCATTGTTGAGCTCGTAGGCGGGAGCAGAGGGGTCGACGGGGCTGCTGCTGGTGACATGCTTCTCGTCGGCCTCGAAGCCTTTGTCGACGGTGGTCGCCATGGTGAGGAGATGCTCTTAGCAAGTTCTTGGGCGAAATGCAGGAACCACCGTCCGAGGGGAGGGCTCCTTTTAAGGCAGTCGACGAGGTGAATGCAGCCGAATGCTTCGGCGCGTCCGACCAGGGTCCTGATCCCCTCGCCGCAGGCCCATTATTGCCATCGCACATGGACGACGCCTGCGGCCGTTCACCTGGAGCAGCTCAACCACCCAGAGACGGGGACGTGCGCCAGCGCGATACCTGGACCCGCGGTGATTGGCCGTGGTGGCGGGCGCGATGGCGAATGCTGGCTAGGACTATGGATCCAAGACCAGTTTATATGACCATCGTCTTTGCTAGCGGCATGGCGGCTCTTGGAGGCGCCGGGATGGCATTGGCACGCGGCGGCGGGGTGCTTGGCGTGACGCGAGTAGCTCCGGGGTAGACTGGAGCAGCCCGACTATCGCGCGACACGCTCCACCGGCCGCTCTGTTTGGCCGCTCAGGGCTGATAAGGGGCCGAATCGGTCGTGTAGAGCACACCTGGGCTCCACCCCTATCAGCAGTCCACCCTCCTTCGCCTTGGCTGGGCGCCGCCGCGGGCGGAGCGAAGCTTGGTGTCGAGGGCCACTTGCGAGCTGCCCGAAGCGGCAAGTCGTTGGGGTCGATATCTCGCTGTGTGCTCGGCGGCCGATGGATTGGCTGCAAGAGGGAGGAGTGAATGTCGAGGAATTGGCTGGCCAAGCGTTCCTGCGCCGGCGCCCAGCCCTCACGTGCGCTTGTTTCTACCTTCCTCTTCTGGCCGCCGGCGCGCCGCACCTCCACTTGACACCCTCGCGGCTCCATGCTCTAATTCCAAGGTGTGCCGCCCCAAACTCTCGGACCACGGTAGTTTCAGAAAAAATGGACCTTGACAGCGCGTTGGGCGCCGCACCGAGCGTCTGGCCGATTCTCCTGCGCGACATGCACGACTGCACGCGCTGTGCTGCGTGCGTCGCCCATCAGAGTTTTCCACGCTGCCGCGCGGAAGCCGTTGCGGTTAATCGCGCCTCGCACGCACACTGCCTCCGCCGCCTGTCATTGATCAGCCCTCGCAACTGCGGCATGCATCGCCTCCACATCGCCGTCCCCAGAGTCTGCCGTCTTCCCCAGGTTGCTGGTGGGCCCGTCTACCCCGCCCGTCTCCACCGCGAGACTGCCAGACGGCGCATGCCGGAGGCTGCATACATCGCAGGTCACCAACTGGCAATTCGTTGTCACCATGGCACTAGTGAGTTATACACAGTAATACGAGAAGACCAGTCGTTGCCAACGAAGCCACCGCCGCGCAATGACTCCTGCGCTCTGCTGATGGCCTGGACTTGCACTGATACTGTGCCGCTTAGCCGAGTCTCAACCTCGCGTGTGCCTTCGCGCCTGATGCCCATTTCCACGCTCAGCGAGTGCCATGCGCCTGGCTTCAGATTTGCAAAACGCACTTCACGCGGCTCCGTCGATCAAGCGATGCATTGGAACGCTACGGCGGTGGACCCTTTTTTCTAGCGTTCTTCCACGCGCAAGTGGCCACGAGAGCGCCCTCTTAGCAATCTTGGGACACTCTTAGCCCGCCTTGGAGCCGTACGGGGAACATGCCAAAAGCAGCAGTCGAACACATACGCCTCATCTTAGCACCAGCGCGACCTGTCCAGACGTCTGACACGCAGTATTGGTGTTTCCAAGTAGTCAAAGTAGCTGCCAGAGTCGTCTAGTCTATGCCCCTACCTAAACGCCAACAGAATCCCGCCAAGTATCCTAGACCCACTCAACCGATACAACCCGTATGGCGGATACGGAAGGCAACAAGACAAACACCAAGACCTCGCTTCCAGATCCGTAGACAGCCGTGCACTAACAATCCACAGCCCCGGGTCTGACAGATCGTATGCGAGCCATCCCAGCGCCCCTGCATCGATCACACTTCCACGTCGACCAGCTTCAGCACCCGGAAGTTCTTCGTCCTGACTATGTTGCGCCTCTCCCTACGCTTCCTCGCCGTGGTGTAGCGGTGAACCCAGCCCTTCTCTCTGCCCGTCAAACCTTCCTCCCTTTCTATGTTCATTTCTTTGCGAATCTTCTCCTGGACCGTCGCCATCACGGCAAACAGCGACTGGTGCCTCATTTTCTCCAGTTCACTCGAGGGGATCGAACACATCGTCGAGTGCCTCCTCTGAACCTGCAAGCCTCGCTCCATGATCGGCGGCAACGGCGGCGTACGCGGGTTCAAGAATCGCGGTGAGAGGTCCGTTCCAGCACACGGCGAAGCTAGAGCAACTGCGAACAACCACGATCTGGGTGCAGTCTGCCTGTCAACCGTTGAGGGAGACGCTGCCAGCAGGGGCAAAATATCCGTCCTCGGTGAGCCTGGGCTGACAGCCGGAGGTGAGAGGAACGGATTGTGAGGTGACAACGGGGACGGCGTCTCGGGCTCCCAGTATGATAGAGGCGGAACAGGCGGAATGCCCAAGTCCACGATACCAGCCATGTCGAGCCATGCTGTTCCCGGCTGTGGATAAGTCGATCGTCGGGGTGTTGGCGGATGGACCGGATGCCATGTCGTGGTACGGAGTCGCTCGACCGAGAGCTGGAGCGAATTCGCTCGTGGGCGGCACAGCGGCATAGCTGTATGCAGGCCGGTCAAGTGATTGTTGCTAACAAGAACCTTAGGATAACAACGACTGAAAAATGACAGGCGTCCCCGTCAATGAACGAAGGCCAGGATCAAGACTGCGCAATCCGTACTGTGATAGTCGATCAACAAGGCCATTCATGTATCGTCCACACCCATTGTGCAACCTCGCCCAGTCGCCCAAACAAGAAACATATATACAACGCCAGGGCCACCGTCTTGTAAGAGTGGGTCTGTTCCTCTGGCGAACGGTCGATTCATTCGTCTGGTGAGCAGTGAGTGGACCACGCCATCGAGCAAGCAAGACAAACGCAACGCAGCCGTAAAGCAGAGCAAAACTGACCTCACGTGCGCGCGCTCTGCTCTTATGTGTGCAGCGCCCGTCTCCACATGTTTGAGGCCTTCCCGTAAAAAAAAAAGTACTCACAATTCATTTTCCTTATGTCTGAGTTCTCAGCGTAAAGGAAGACAGCTAGAACGCGCCCATGGAAGCTTGTGCAAGTCGTCTACGCGTCAATTGTGACCCTTCGCGTGTTCCGCGAATGCCTGAATACACCGCGAATGACTCGTCGTGTATTGCACGAATAGTATCCCTGCGGTCCCGCTGCGATCACAAGCAGTGTTTGCGACTACGCCGCCGCTGCGCCCGAAGTGAAACAGGGGCTCGCCTGGCGTGGACCAAGCGCTGTAGGGCTGCGTCTGTGTGAGCGCATGTGCGTATTGCGTGTGACGTGCATGCTATTATGAGTTGTAGCATGTGTTTCAGGTGAGTGCTGAGGGTCTTGAAGGTGAACCGGTAATGAAGAAAGTTGTCGGACGACAGCGAAGGTGGCTGGGCACTGTAGCGCTGAAGCTGGGAATGTGTGCCGTGCTGGTGGCGTTGTCGCGTGGACACGTGAACGTGGAGCAATTAGACGTCGACCTCGGTCATGGTGGTGAAGAACCCCAGCGCCTGCTTCCTGCTCATGCGTATTTACACTGTTGACTCATCCAAAACACTCACCGTTAAGTACGGCTTTTATGTTCAGGAGAAATGTATACTCAGATATCGATCTCACGCGAAGACAGTGAAGAATTACAAGTTGTAGGGTGGCAAGCGGGATGGTGGGTGGGGAGGACGTGGCGGTTCAGACGCTGTTGCGATGGTCTAGCACTGCGATTATACTGTGCGCGGTGGGAGGGTTAGACATCACCAATGCATCTAATGACATACTCGATACCGCTCAGCTCACATTATCACCATACCACAGAGTAACGGATATCGAGATCGTATTCACCTTCCATTCCGTAACTACCATCGCATACTACCAACCACACGCTTCCGTCCTCCCAATCTATCTACGCCACAGGGCTCTCAAACCTTGACCTCGTCCCCAACGCCAAGCACATGGCCGCTCTCATCCACCGCAACCCTCACTTTCTTCACGCTCTCCTTGCGCGGATTCTTGCTGTCAAAGATGTACTTGAGCTCCTCGAGCGTCTTCCCCGCCGTCTCGACAAAGAAGAAGTAAATCACCACCATCTCGACCACGATCCAGGCAATGTACACCAGATACAGCTTCCACTGGATCTTGGCGATGCCGACGCTGATGCCGAACGTGTTCACCATGATGGCGATGTTGAGGAACAGGAAGTTGATGCCGGAGCCCTTGGCGCGCGTGCGGTTCTCGAAGCACTCGACGGCGTAGAGGGTCTGCAGGGGCGTCCAGCCCCACGCGAAGAAGATGCCGAAGAGGTAGATGGAGACGATGGTGCCGTAGGCGAGGTTGTTGTCGGGCTTGGCCGTGGCGGTGAAGGCCGTCAGGAAAACGTACGACACCAGCGCGCCGACGAGGCCCCACAGCAGCATGGTGCGGCGGCCGAGCTTGTCGAGCAGCGTCGCGCCGTACATGGCGGCCAGCATGCTGAAGATGGGGTTGATGGCGTTGATGATGAGCTGCTTGTTGACGTCGTCGATGCCGGCGTTTTTGATCATCGCCGGCATGAAGTACGATACCACGTTGTTTCCGGACCCTGTATCTGCCTGTCAGCAATCCACGCGCAAAGAATCGGCACCATGGGACCGGGATCAGTCGGGATACGTACACTGCCCGAAAAAGCTCATGCAAATCACCAAAAACAGTCGGTACCGCGCGCCCCGCGTGTTGACCAGCTCGCGCATGTCCCACCACGGGTTCTCGTTGCGGTGCCGCGCAAAGTCCTCCTCGATCTCGCGGAGCTGCAGCTGCACGACGGGGGAATTCGCGTCGCCGTCGCCGTGGTACTTGGACATGATGGCGATGGCTTCCTCGCGGCGGTCCTTGGAGAGCAGCCAGCGCGGGGTTTCGGGGAAAAACATGACCAGGCAGGCGACGATGCCGGGGAGGATGCATTGGACGAGGGTGGGGAGGCGCCAGGACCAGGAGGAGTCGGCCATGTGCCGGTTGGTGCCGTACTGCTTCTGTCAGTCTCGTCGTGCGGACATGCATCCACGTGATGCGTGGACATGGTAACTCACAGTGGTCCACCCCGCCAGGATGTTCCCGAGCCACCAGAAGTTGTTGTACATGCCCGCCATGGTGCCCCTAAATGCCGGATGCGCAAGCTCAACCGCATACGCCGGCGCCACGGCGCTCGCGATGCTGGCACCGAGCCCGAGCACGAAGCGCCCGCCGATGAACTGGGCCTGGTCGTTGGCTGTGGTCTGGATGGCGGTGCCGATCAGCACGACGATGCAGCCGACGAAGATGGCGAAGCGGCGGCCGTAGCCGTCAGCGAGGAACCCGCAGAAGGGGAACGCGGCGATTTGGCCCAGTTGGTAGACGATGAAGACGATGCCGGTGGAGGGGCCTTCGCCGGAGAGGCCCATGGTGGTTTGGTAGGATTCCATGGCTGGGGGAGTGTCAGAAAACATATTGAGTGCTGTAGTTTACCCTCTTGCTTACCGTTGATGGCGCCCATCAATGAGGAATCGAAACCATTGAGTGTGGAGACGAGGTAGGAAACGGAGAGGATGGCGCAGAGCTGGATGATGGACTTTGATTTGAAGGAGGGCTTCTGCGCCTCGACGGCCGCAGCTGGGAACGGTTAGATGCATGTCCGGTGTCGTAGTTGCAGCTGTATCTGCTGGGGCGTCTGAACACACCTAGAGCTACAGACGCAGCATTCGTCTCTGTGACATGCGTAGCACCGACTTTCTGGTCTTCGACATGGCTGGTGGGATCATAGTGCTCTGTAGCACCCAGTTCATTCTTTTCCGCCATGCTGCCTCCAAAATGTACGTCTCGCTGCAGATCCACGCAAGAAAAAGTCGAAGCCCGCACCCATTTTACCGTGGCCAGGGCCGACTTAATATACCAACATTTTTTGCGCAAGGGCAACACATGATCGTCTGTGCTGCACTACCTGGGAGCTGCATCGGCGTGCGGGGAAGGGCCGATTCAGGCCTGGGGACCGGGCTGGGGAACATGATTCAGGGCCGGGGGATCGCACAAAAGAGGGTGAGCTCCGGGGTTCCGAGGTAAAACGTGCCTATAGAAACAACGGGGAGGTTTTTGCTGAGGGAATGGGGGCGGAAGGCTTCCTGGTCCAGGATGGTGAGCGCCTGGTGCGAAGTCTGAACGGGTAAATCTCGCGACCGCTGGTGCTAGGCGGGTGTCGTGCAGACACGAGGCGGGAGGCGGTGGTTGTGGCATCGTGTGCGGGAAGTGCTTGGTGGCGTACATTTGGGCACGTCGGGATCATGTATGCGCACGCAACCCAGCCGCTGCTCTCCCGATGGCTAGCCGCGGCCTCTCCACAACAGGGCCGACGTGCGGTCTTGAGGTTGGAAGTGGCGCCCGCGATGTTGTTAGTGCTACGGATGGGTTACCCAGAAGAGCCTGTGTACTGAATAGACGTTTACTATTCTAGTGGACGAGGCGGAAGGGACTGCGGAAGGAGAATAGGACATCATGCCGAGGTCGGGTTCTCTATGTCTTCATCACTCAGGACCACACATAAATATTTTCAGGGCAACTCAAGCGGTGGCGCATGGCTAGTGAGAAGACGAGCGGACGGCAACATTGAGTGTCGACTACTGCTCTATGAAACATTAGCCGCCTGGCCCTTATCCGCTCTTTCTCCACAAATGCGCGATGTATATGGACGCCAATTGAAGAATCACTGTTAGTGAGTTACGGAAGTACTGACCAAAGGCAGACATGTTTGGAATTGAGGGAATCGGCTGTGCTCGCGTCTCTCTACACGTCGGGTGTTGATATTTTGCTCACAGGAACATCGCAACCCCACAACAGAAATGATATTCTCAAAAATACCAGAGAGAGTCTGAGATTAATAACAGTGAATAATTGTAAAGCATATTACTGCCTTGCGATAACGAAGGACATGTTATGTTCCATTGCAAGAGTGTGGCGAATATGTCCTGCGCTTTTGAACTGGCATCCAATCCAGAAGCTGTCCGAACACGTTCTTAATACTACACCTGTATCGTGGCATGTTTAACATGAACTTTTAATGACTTCCACTAGATCGATCGTAAATAACGACTGGTTCTTTTAGTTGCAAAAGCTGTCTTACTACTGGCGGTGGGCATGATTGGAAAGACAGCACTACAACTGGACCCACGAACCTCAACACTTGCGTCGCGTGTCTCTCCAGACACACTTCAGGAACCTGAGCCCACAACGGATCATGATTAGCAGAGGCGCAGCCAAATCTCATTCTGACACCGAGTTGATATAATCGGACGTATTCATGCCCCTTTCCCTGGACAGTCTATCGCACACTGCCTTTACAGTGCTGGAACACTGCACACAGCCGACCACAAAAGATGCGGATACCATCACTATATTGCCGCCTCTTAACGGTCATGTTCACATTTGTGGGCATTATCTCGTTGATGCTAGTCTATTTGGTCTGCTGGCAGCCTGAGATCTTCTATGTCGATTGAGATCTACACCGAACCCTGAATAGCACTACACTCAGTGCAACGACTCCGGCTGTGGCTCCTCGTGGCCTCAAGATAGTGGCTTCTCAGGAAATCACTATTTCGAAACTTATGCGCCAGCGGCTTCGACATTGCGCGCTGTGGTTGCGCCTACACCGACAGGCGAGGCCCCAACAATCACGCAGGCTTTGCAGACCGCCGAACCGAGTCGATATGACATTGCCGGCCACGAGAAAAGCAATTTCGCGGTTGGACACGCTCGACACGGCCTCTTTACTCCTCCCGCCAACTTCTACAATCCCAGCTGGCTTGCCTTCTCCGAGCCTGATCAGACTCTTGGCTGCAGTGGCAAGCCCTACACCCATCTCTCTGTACACGCAGGAATACATGGCGGAGAAGATGAAGACAACTTATCCGTTCTTAGATATAGGGCTTGTACTGGGATTCACGGTCGGACTCTCCGTTGTATTGCCGCTCCTACTTGCGCTGAGCTACTGTATGCTTCACATGGTTGGTGCGGGACTGAAAAGAATGTACGCGTCTTTCAAGCAATGCTTCAACCATGCAGGTAGGCAATGCGCGGCTGATAGTGTACATTGTCAGCGAAGTTGCGGAAACATTCGGTTACGCTACAGAGGTCACGGTGCGTTGGCGATTGTGGACGGCGAGTGGAATGAAGGGACGGAGTCAAAGGATGTTGTAAGCGCGCCGTACGAATGTACGATCGCGGAATGGAATCATGAGAAGGGCAGGGCGGTTTAAGGTCGTTTGGGATGAAAACGTTAGTACCCTAAGAGGAGAGATGGACCCACCAAAACCGGAATGGCACGATGGATGACATAATCAGGCGTGACTTAACTAGCTTTTCCCTTGTCTGTTCCACGCATGTTTACGCTCTCACCCCGGTTCCTGCAGTAGTCTGAATTGGCATATCAACCTGCTGATACTTATCTAACACTACATTTCGGTGAACCTGTGCTGCAATTTTGTTGATGGTCTCTCGAACACTGCAGAACCTTTTCCGTTGTTCTCTCCGGCTACAACGTGGCAGAGACCGTGTACAACCCGCACAGAAGCCTCCCATGGTAGATAAGGAGAAGACAATTAGGTTATGTCTCGACTGGGATGGCACTCTCACTAAGAAAGACACACTACACCTTGTGGCTGCGATAGGTTATGATTGCAACCGCGATGCAAACCTCACCCCTTGGGACGATATAGTGCAGGCGTACCTCTCGGATTATAAGCAGCACAAGGAAGGCTATACTCCGCCTGCGGATCAGCGGAAGGCCGGAGATGGAGCCGCGAGAAGGGAGTCCAACTGGCTCGCTAGCTTGAAACCCGTGGAGACCAGGAGCATCGAACGCGTGCAAGCGGCGGGCATCTTCAAGGGCGTCATCAAGCAAGACGTGGAACTGGCAGCCAGGTTAGCTGTCCAGAAGCATAAGCTGCAATTTCGCACCGGATGGAGGACGCTCCTCATGTATCATCAAAAATCGGCAGCAGCACCTTCGGTATCGATACTCAGTGTCAATTGGAGCGCCACATTCATCCAAGCATGTATTGAGGCAGCTTTTCAGTTCTCGGCCTCAGGTATGGAGTCCACGATGGTCGCATCCATACCGGTCTGTGCAAACGAGCTTCCCTTAGTAGAACGGCGACCAGACTCCTGCATCAGCACCAGTACGGACAAGCTTGAGATGCTCAGACAATTGCGCAAAGACGGCGACTTCATCGTGTATGTGGGGGACTCGGCCACGGATTTCGACTGTTTGAACGCAGCTGATGTGGGAATCTGCGTCAGGGACGACCCGATGGGAAGCAGCCAGCAAGAGCTGAAAGAAACGCTGGATCGATTGGGCTTCGAGACTTTGCGATTGAGTTCCGAAGCGTACAAGGAAACAGGATGCTACGTATTTGATGGTGCCAACGAAGGGAAGAAACGGAAGCGGATAATATGGTGGGTCGAGGATTTGGATGAGATATCCAAATTCATCGAAGAAATTCATGGGCATACCTAGATCATGGAATTCGCAAGTTGACAATGACAAGGCGTAGGTGAAAGGACGCGGTCAGACATCGCCCAGCCTGATCATGTCTTGCTGACCTTGCTTCTCCTTGGCTAGAGATCAAACGCTCCCAACCTGATAGTCATTCCACATGCACTTCCTACGTTAGGCAGTCTTTCTACACGTCCAAATGTGCACGAGCTCAATTGATCAATATCGTTTGGACGTGGTTCTTCCACGCGGACGTTCGCCGAGGATTCCGTGATTCAATATTGCTTGGTTTTCGAGAAGTCGTACGAACTTAACTTCGATCTTGACAACTGATCCATAAAGCGCGAAACACAATCTTGGCTACAATGCTGGGTTGCTGCAAGTTGAAGATGACTGGAATGGTGCGCCCCATGGTCAGTTGATGTTGGCTCCACACATGGCCGATTGCGGGGTATAACGACTGGGGCGGATCTACTTCGGGCAGCTCACAACCGGGAGCCTCGGCCGTGGCATCATTAGTCCGATGCACGCGGACGGGTCCACTACGACTGACGATCTCGCCAAGTTTTCTTTACGGCGTTTCCCTGACACACTGGATGGCCTCATGCTCGAACTGAGCCTCGTGGCGACCCGTGTCGGTCGGCTGACCACTTCGGGCTAGTGCCATTGTGGGGTGGAGGGGTAGCTTCGAAACCACTTAACAGCCAACGCCAACACCTCACGGAGCAGTGCGATTCCCCTCGACATTTGAATTACAGAATCGCAGCACAACATGGCTACAATTAGCGGCGTCAAGCCTGAAAGTCGTCCGGACTGGAACAACCACAAAGTTCTACACAAGAACACGCTGCCTGTGCGAGCGTACTTCCACAACTACACCTCCGAATCGGATGCTCTTTCACGCGATGTGAGCAAGTCCAAGACGCACAGCCTGTCGGGCACGTGGAAGTTTCATTTCGCCAATTCCCCCTTCGAAGCTGTTGAGGGCTTCGAAGTCTCCTCCTTCGACACCTCGTCATGGAGCGACATCGCCGTGCCCGGCATGTGGAATCTGCAGGGATTCGGGAAAGGCCCGCAGTACACAAACGTCAAGTATCCCATCCACGTCGACCCTCCAAATGTTCCGTTCTACGATAACGAGACTGGATCGTACGTGAGGAAATTCTCCGTCCCCAAAGAGTTCAAGAATGACCAGATCCGATTGAGGTTCGAGGGTGTGGATTCTTCATACCATGTGTGGGTCAACGGTAAACAGGTGGGGTACTCTCAAGGTAGCCGCAACCCAGACGAGTTCGATATCACAGACTTTGTCGATCTGGATAAAGAAAATACGCTTGCGGTAAGGGTCTATCAATGGTGCGACGGGACGTATATCGAAGACCAAGACCAGTGGTGGCTGAGCGGCATGTAAGTGTTCAAAACCTGCTCAAAATATAGTCTGCTAACATGAATAGCTTCCGAGACGTGTTTTTGGTCGCGTTTCCCAAGAAGTCCCGTGTTGAGAACCTGCACGTGCAAACGTTGCTGGATTCTTCCTACAAAGACGCGGAGCTCAAAGTCAGCCTCGAAACAACAGGCCTCGGCGGTGTCAGCCTCAAACTGTTCGATGCTGACAAGAAACCTGTCACCAGCGCGACGGCCAACGCAACCAGTGAAAGTAGCAGCAAATGGACCATTTCCATTCGCGGCCAAAACCCCCACAAGTGGACTGCGGAGACGCCCTATCTGTACCACCTAATCATCGCGCTCGACGACAACCAGTTCATTCCCATTCGCGTAGGGTTCCGCCAAGTTGAAATCAAAGACGGCCTGCTCAAGGTCAACGGCAAGCGTATCTGTTTCCGGGGCACTAATCGTCACGAACATCACCCAAAGTTCGGTCGTGCCGTTCCTTTGGAATTCCTCAAGCACGACTTGCTAACCATGAAGCGTCACAACATCAATGCTATTAGGACTTCGCATCAATTGAACGATCCACGACTGTTGGGGCTCGCTGACGAGATGGGTTTCTGGATGATTGATGAAGCAGATCTCGAATGCCACGGCTTCGAGATGGTAGCTGACGCACTTCTCAACAAGCAGGAGCGCGAGCTCCCGTTCGCTGAACGCCAGATGCTGACTCGGGGTGGAGCTGCCAAATGGACGACAGATAACCCTGAGTGGAGGGATGCTTATATTGACCGCGCAGAGCACTTGATCAAGCGCGATCAGCTCCACCCATCCGTCATCATCTGGAGTCTCGGAAACGAAGCCTTCTTCGGGCAGAACTTCAAGGAGATGTACAAGCATATCAAAGATTACGACGATAGTCGCCCCATCCACTACGAGCCAGATTACGATGCCGAGACCATGGACGTGTTCTCGCGGATGTACTCACACCCCGATTGGGTCGATTGGTTTGGAAGAGAAGGAAGCAAGGAGAAGCCGCTCATCCTTTGCGAATTTGTAAGTTTCCATGACGTATCACAAAATAACGACTGACCCGCAGTCAGATCCACGCTATGGGCAACGGACCCGGTAACATCAAAGAATACGTCGATTTGTTCTACAAGTATCCCTCTGTCCAGGGTGGCTTCGCATGGGAGTGGGCGAACCATGGTCTCTTAACGAAGGACAAGGAGACTGGCGACGAGTACTACGCTTATGGCGGTGACTTTGGGGAGAAGGTCCACGACTCCACCTTTGTGATGGACGGCCTACTAAATTCCGACCACACCCCCAACCCGGGTCTTATCGAATACGCCAAGGCGATCGAGCCGGTACAGCTTCTCCACAGCACCAGTTCCACTGCCACGTTCATCAACAGATACGATTTTGTCACCCTGGACCACCTCACTCTCAACTGGCACGCCGTCAATGAGGAAGGCGATGAGACCTCCAAAGGCGAACTCAAGATCCCATCCGGCATCGGTCCAGGCCAAGATTTCTCCGTCGACCTCCCCAAATTCAAGAGCGCCAAATCCGAAACCGTCATCCATTTCACCTTCAATCTGAAAGAAAGCACCATCTCTCTCTCCAAGGGCTGGACCGTCGCCACAGGCGAAGCCATCGTACACCCTTCGCAAGCCATCCACGCGCCGCCGTCCTCCGACAAAGACCTAAAAGTCACCACACCTTCCCCGAATGAATTGCATATTGAAGCTGGTGACTCCAAATGGATCTTCAACACACTCTACGGCCACCTGGCTTCCTGGACCAAGCACAGGCAGGAACTGATCACGACCCCGCCCACCCTCTCCATCAACCGCGCGCAAACAGACAACGACAAGCCCCAAGACGGCTGGAACTGGCACGACCGACTTGTGCACCTGGCCCAGCCCTACACACGCAAAGTGTCCTATGACCAGCCCGACAGCAAGACCCTCGCCGTCACAGTAACCCAGCAGATAATCCCTCCTGTGCTCTCTTGGTCCATCGACATCACCACCGTGTACACGTTTTCCAGCGTGGGCAGCGTGCAGGCACACGTGAAGGGCGTGCCGACGGGGCTGAACCTGCCGGACAGCCTGCCGCGCATCGGCTTTGTGTTGGAAATGCCGCACGCGTTCCAGGCCGTGGAGTGGTTCGGCCGCGGGCCCGGCGAATCCTATCGCGACAGCAAGTTCGCGCAGCACACCGCGCTCCACCGCGCCTCCTCCATCGACGCGCTCTGGACCGACTACGAAGTACCCCAAGAGTCTTCCAACCGGACCGACACGCGCTGGGTCAAACTCTCGTCCTCCGAGAAAAAGGAGGTTAGTCTGCTTGCGCAGTTCATCAGCGGGAAGGAGAGAAAGCTGTTCGACTTCCAAGCAACTCACTACCGCATCGACGACGTGGCGGGCTCGGACCATCCGTACAAGTTGCACAAGAAGAAGAGGGAGGAGGTGGTGTTGCGGCTGGATGCGGTGCATCACGGGCTGGGGACGGGGAGTTGTGGGCCGAAGACGTTGCCGGCGTATAGGCTCGAGACGAGGGAGTTTGAGTTTGAGGTGTTGCTGCAGTAGAGTGCAGGCGAGGCAGACTGGCATAGCATATTTGAGGGCTCATTTCATCCGTAGTACGTGCGTATGTTTGTTTGGTGATCGAATCACAAGTTGAATGCGAGGATTGCGGCCCAGATCTCGGAGTCAATGGTAGCATTGCGATCGTCTCTGTTCTTAGCCTGGTGATATAGGAGCTAAATTGACTAAATAAAGCGTCCACAGCAAAGCATGTGACTAGGGAGTCGTTGCAAACCATGTAAACGCATCCCCTCAAAGCGTATCATTAGTGCAACCGTCTGTCGCGCTTCTGCTACTCAGCTCCAACCTCGACATACGGCACAACCCTCACCGAACCCAACCCGTACCTCCCCTGCGGCGGCGGTACGAACCCGTGCGCTGGTCCTGCATCGGAACTCGCGGGCCCCTCGCCACTACTCTCCAGCAAGTCCCAAATAGGCCGCAACACGTTTCCTAGTGGCGTCGCGACCACTGCTTCCACCCTATTCACGCCTTCTACCAAGTAGTCTTGTATATCCGCGCGCGCGGCTGTTACATCTAGTGGTGGCAGTGCGCGTCCATTAAGGGAGGCGCGGAGGGTGTGATAGACGGGGCCGAAGTCAATGAACGCCCCTCCTGGTGTATCTGCAGCTGAGCTTGAGGCAGAGGTGCCGGGGGGCCAGATGAAGGTAGTGCTGTAGTATCCCCTCCCACTCACATTCTGCAGCCCGGGTATCTCGAGCCAGGACACGAGGCTAGGGAGGTGGTGCGTGGTGTTGTGCTTTAGCGCGCCGGAGGTGTAGTTATACAAGTCGGCGGGCGGGTCCCAGTGCTCGACGGTGAGGGTCCAGTTGCTGAGAGTGAAGGCGGGTGCGCTTGCGCACGCGGTCTTGAGGATTGCGGTTCCGCCTTTGAGGGCAGTGCCGAGGATGTCGGGCGCGGAGCGGTTCACAGGCACGTGTGCTGGGACGTTATGTGAGGGTGACTCGAAGGCGACGATGGTGGACTGGTTGCCGGCAAGGCGGAAAGGGATGGTTGTCGTAGTGTTCGTCGTGGTGTACGTAAGTATGGGCACCTTTTCGCCGGTCCAGGCGTTGTATTCGTAGGGTGTCTTGGTGGAATGAAACTCGATAGTGCCTGTGGAGGCGCCCTGGCCTGGCGGCTCGTACATTGCGTCGTTGTAGACGAAGACGTAGTCGGTGTCTGTTGCAGGATCGTACCGCCAATATGTGTACCATGATGCGTTGGTTGAGACTTTGGTCAGTGGCTGGATCTCAAGCGATGCAATTGTCGACGCGACGAGATACGAGTCGGTGACGTGCACATTTGGAAGTCGCGAGATCGCGTCAATGTCACGGAGTACCTGGCGTTGCACTGTTGGGGCGACCGTACCCACCAATGTCGAAGGCTTTCCCCCCGCAAACACGATAGGTAGTCCGGCATTCGCGAACTCAACGAGCTTGGACACACCATCGAGAGTGAGCGAGTCATTCTGCCGCAGCACAAGCACTTTGAAGGCCTGCGCATCTGGCGCTAGAATACCATCCACCACCTTTGCAGCGGGAAGGTCGAGATTATCTGGGCTGAGGTACTCGTAGGAGTAGCCGGCCTCCTCGAGATCGGTCGGCTGATAGGTCCGCGCCTCAATGTGTCCGGGGTAAACGGTCATCTTCTGCCAGATGGCAATGTCCATGCGCGGGATTCCCGTCTGGAACACCCAGTTATTGCGCGCGATGAAGTCGAATTGGTCTCTGTAGAAATCCCATGCGGGTTCGTGAGGGCCGTGCATAGCAGAGTACTGGTAAGTGAAGGTGGACCAGGTGGGCCATGTAGTGTTGCCGTACTGTCATGTTTTTAGCACACTCCACTTGGACGCTAATATAGGGGCGACTTACATGTCCAGAATACGGAAAACCATGGAATACGAACTGGTTGATAGATCCTGCATACGACCGTTTGACCTTCCAGAGAATTTCAGGTAGCGTTTCCACATACGCCTCGCCTCGTACAGCGCCACACTCGGACGAAATAACGCGGCGACGGGCGAGATTTGCAGGTCCAGAATACTGGCGGTAACCATCGATCAAGTCGCTGAAGTCGAGAGATTCTGTCTCTGGTGCATCGACTGTGGGGATGTTGGCCAGCATGTCCATCGGGAGATTGTACGACAACTGTGCCGAGAATTGCAGTCCAAGATACTCGTTCAGCCATTTCTTTACTGCGGACTCGTAGACCTGGTACTGCGTCGCAAGCGTAGCTCTGTAGTCTGCGATGTGTGCGTTACCATTGTCTGGTTCGTCAGTGACGTACCAGACGCCAGGGTTCGACTGCTTGTACTTTCCATTGCGGTGGAAAAGAATCGGAAGCCACTTGTTGATAGAGTACTTATGCTGCTCTTCGAAAATACTGGACAGATTTTGTGTCCAGTAGACGTTGGCCTGAATTTCGACACTGTCTTCCCAGCCGTAGTTTCCGACTTGCTGCAGTAGGTCTTTCGTCCCATTATTCAGGATGTGGTCTTCCCAGAACTTGGTCATGACTTGTGCACCGAGCGCTGAGAAGTGGTCGACAGCCCAGGACCCATTATTGATATATGATTCTGGCGGGCTTTGAGGGCCGCCAATCTCTAGAGGACCTTGTTGTGCACGGTACAACGACTTGTATAAGTAGATCGCGAATATTATGTGGCCTTCGCTCCCCGCGATCGTGGTATTTGATGACGAGAAATCGAGCTTAAGATGGCCTGACCCATCCACCTGCTCGGTGACATCGGTTAGGCTCGCTGTTGACAGAGTGATCTGCGTTCGGTTTAGATGCTGATCTCCTGGCAGGCCACCTGATGGATCGTTTGAAGTGATATTTTGAGAGCCTAAAATAGTGGCTGAGACTGCACCTTGCAGCTTCCCCAGCCCCCATCCTGGAAGCACACCATCGAAAGTGCCTCCAATCGGGACTGTGACGTTGTACGCCGAGATGTCCCACATCAGACCGTCCTCTTCGATGGGAGCTGGTACACCCGTACCCTGGTTCGGACCCATCGCAAAGTCCATGATCAGGTCATTCTCGCGATGAGCATCAACGAACGCTCTGAATACCTTATCTGCTTGGAAATTAACTCATCGGTCATGAGATGGATAATGCGACATACGCCACGCTGGAGTTCCAAATCCGTATTGCGCCCAGTCCGCGGGTGCATAACCGCCGCGACCTGCACCGTTTGTAGGAGGCCCGCCATAGAGGTAGTAACCAAGCAGCTCAAGCCCGCCGCAGCCGATCTCTGCAGCGCTCTGGACATCTCGCGCGACTACCTCTGTGTCGACAGAGGCATCTGGGATCCAATACCGGAACTTCGGGCGCACGTTCTTGGAGGGGTTCTGAAAGGTGCCTTTGTCGACCACAGCATCGAATGATGGATCGGTCCGATTCTCCGGGAGCGCAAAGACTGCACAAGCGGTGAGAAGACCCAGTACAAAGCGTACAAATACCTAAAAGTTCAATTAGCAGCGCGATACATCAGACCAGTATCTGCGTACCATCATGCGGACATTAACGGGCAGCTCGATCTCCCTCCGACGCGCACCGGCGTCGGGTTAAGTACCTTTCGAAACTCGTCCTACGCATGCTCACTCTCAGGACCAAGGCACGATCAGGAATTTCGGTTGATCGATGTACCGGTACCTTGCCAAGAAGAGGCTGGTGTGTTGATGGGATGCAGGGGAGGATGACGGATAGCTCGCTTTTCCGGCTGCGGGGAAGAGCGATCGTCGAAGCTTGGGCCGCTTAAGCTCTTCCACGGACAATTAAGCTCCTACTCCTCCACGCCAAACTTTGAAGAAAGCATCAAAGAGACATTCTTGAAGAGACAGGTCACTTCCACTTACGATCGATTGCGCTTCTTCCAGACCGCTACCGTATCAGATACGCTCGCAGAAAAATCGATGACATTCACGTGCCGTCACAGCACTTTCATCCAGACGTGCCACTGAGCAATTCAGCATCATTCGAGCGCGAGTATCCTCTGACTTTTAATTCCAGTGTTGTCAGGTATACATGTCTAGACATCGTTTATTTCCATCCACGAAGGCTGTTCTTTCTGCCTCGAACGGTGAATTGACCCTGACCGCACTGAGGTTACAAAACCACCTAGACCATGGCTTTGGAAGAGGGGTCGCATCACTGGAAGGCAGGCTGCAACGACTGCAACTGATAGTTCGATTACCGCCCATATCGCCAGTTCGCTCTCCATCTCTGGATTATCGTTAGCGCAGATAACATAGTACCACCGGTCGTTGTCTTACGCCATGGTGTTTTCGAATCTATTGACGCATCAGCGCGTGGAAGTCTTGAAATTGGGAGTAACTCACTGTGAAGAGCCTTGAGAAAAGTGGACAAACGTCCGCAGGCAGCTGCTGTCGACCTCCTTGAATCAGAATTTGTCTGTATAGTAGATGTGTTGCATCTTACAGTAGGCCCAGTCCAAAGATTCCAGTGATGCCGAGCTTCCTCCCCGTCGACACTTTCATGTGCCAGACAATCGGGACCGGCGACACCAAAACCAAAACATCGGTGATGATATCCGACACTACGAAGCCATACGATGCGGGGCCAGAAGTCTTGCAGTAACGCAATATGCCTTCTGCACTGCCCCACAGCGCCGAGATATGGACACTGCACTGGAAGATGTTGGCGAACAAAAAAGCGACAGTCCACCCTGCTAGCAAGACGATAAGGGTGAGGGAGTAAATCTTGAATGTCCGGACGACATTAAAGATGCGACGGTAGAGGAAGACGACGCTGAGCTTGACCAGCCCTATTCCCGCTATAAGGAGAATGCATTTGACGAAGTTATACTTCGATAAAGTCAGTTGAGTGCGGAGACCTGGCGCGGGCAACATACCTTCGAGATCAACTGCTCTCGACCTGTTGTCTCGAGCTGACCAGCTGACGTTGTGTCCACATCGTGGCTATGGTATAAGCCTACTACAGCTCCTATATTATCGTAAGGATGGGAACGTTGGTCTTCGAATCTGGTTCTGCGCGAGCGAATTACCTGCAAGAATGACTGCAGCCAACGCCCACATCACGACCTACGATGTTGCATCAGTACTGCTCACGACTCAACCAACCGTCAATAACATACCAAGCTGGCCAACACAGTCCAATCATCCAACCCATAGTGTTGTTTCTTGATCCTCCTTGCCCAAAACCTTCCTCCAACCGCCAAAGTCGCAACCACACTAAGAATCGAAGTGGTTATTTTGACGCTGGTCGCATCCATCGGTTCGCCAGCCGCACGGGAAGGATCCCGTCTTGTATTTATGGCTCGGGGATGCCCGCTGGCATTTCCTCCGTCACAAAAATGAAATCGCTGCTGTCAGCCTGTGACACCGCCCTTCGGGGTTCGTTCGACCAATGCGGTTGGCTGCGCAAGCGACAAGGCGTTTCTGGAGGAGACGTGCAATCTGGTGTCCAATTACCGTCCCAGAATTTCCATTGTAGGTGGTCAGTGCGTGTGACATGATTTGCAGAGACACCGTGTTTCGAGATAGATCGCCGTATCATGCTTCCCCTCGTCAAATCACATTATCAACTACATGCTGCTGCCTTGCACGCGCCAAATGCTCAGAAGAACATCTGCCATATCAATGGAGAATTATAGTTCTTACTAGATATCTACGACACTAAAACGATGGGGCCTGCGAGGTATCGCGGATTAATATGACTATGGCTCATGCGCTCCATGTATCATAGCCATAAGTTCGCTTCCCCTGGCCCAGTTCGCTTCCCCTGGCCCAGTTCGCAATGCTCGTCACTTGTCCTCCATATCTCCGCAAGTTCGCCACTGCCTCAGCATGCTTCGGGAACAATCTTTCGGCCGGCGTCGTGCTATATTCGATGTGGTTTGCGATTAAAGACTGCAAGTCGACCTCAGGCAGATGAGACAGATTCTTCTTAAACGCCTGCTCGTCAATTTCCCTGATTTCTATTGATCTGCCGGCCGTTCCCGCAACGACGCGTATCGCATCTTGCATCGACATAAGGTCTGGGCCGTTCAGAAGAATGGTGCCTTTCGATTCCTGCGTGGCTAGTAGGGCGCCAGCGCTTGTGCCAATGTCCTCGGGTACGATGAAATCGAAGAGCGTGTTCGGGCGAAACAGCTCAACGACGCCGTGTTTGGCACTGTGCGTAACGAGGAAGAGATTGGAGCAAAAGTACATCGGTCGCAAAATTGCCGCATCGATTCCGACTTCGTTCAATGCTATCTCAGCCTGTGCGTGGTGCCACGATGATCCCTTTGTTTTCTCCATGGACGACAGCGGGTCTTTGACTGCGTACGACGATAACAGCACAACATAAGTGACTCCAGCATCCCTTAGAGCCTCGAAAACGGTTTTCATGCCATCTTCACAAGCGAAGACTGTGTATAAGAAGGCCGCGGTCGCACCCGATATCTTGATAGCTTCTGCAATAGTCGATGGATCGGTCAGATCTGCGATAACACGACGGTATCCTTTGACTTCGTCCAGTTCGCCGATGCGATTGAGGGCTCCTAGCTCGGCTTGTCGCACGGAAAGCCACACGGTTGCGCCGCGTTTTCTCGTTTCGATGGCTGCTGCGCCTGCGACTACGCCTGCAGCACCGAAAACGATGACGCTCGACATTACGATGATGCGATTGATATTGGGATGGCTTTTTGCGTTTGGGTCAAAGGGTAGCTGTAGACGTGCACGCTTCTCTGTGTTCGTCATGCGTCACCCATGTGCCGAAGTCCGTCTTTTCTGACCATTAGTAAAAGTGTTTCGTAAAATCCAACCTTTCACCCCTTCACGAGAGAGAGATCGTATTTGAGTTGGGCCTGGCTTGATTGATATTCCTTAACCCTCTAAACAGTCTTTACGACGCGTACTTAAAGCCAAACTCCACTGTCTTCACAATATCCCAATCTTCTTCCTTGTCCTCGTCTCCAAAGATCCTCAGTGCTTTCACTCTCAAACTATAACTTCCTTCTTCCAACACCGTCCCGTTCGCTAGTAGGCCATTGAAGAAAATCCTCGAAGCGCCTCTTGGTAGGTAGACCTGAGGTGATCCCGCCAAACTACCTAACTCTTCCTTGCCTCTGAACACATCGATGTGAACTAGGGCGCTTCCGATGAGGAGCTCCATATACACATTTGGCTGGGAGCCTTCATTTCCTGTGTCGGGCGCCGGAGGGTTTGCCGGGTCGGGTCTGACTATGGTGTAATTGGTGCCTGCGTCGATTGGGCTGTTGTATCGCGCAAGGTAAACAAGCGAGGGCATGGTGACCGGAGTAGAACGCATGCTGCCAGCCACGCCTAGGTAAGGGAGAACGAGCGTGATATTGGAGGACGTATCGCTGACGCTGATGTAGCCGCTGTAAACAGGGAGAAGCGTTACGTTTACCGAGGCTGGCGGTGTACAGCCGACTGTCACTTCAACAGATTGACCAGCAGGGACGGAGACTTCGCTGTTGGCATATCAGTACAAGGATCATAGAGCCGACCACATCCGGATTCATAATCTTACCGAGAGCTCAAATGTATATCCGCCCAATCTTCGACAATGAGGTTAGGAAAACTAGACACACGAAGAGCGTTGCCAAAGGTTTCCTGCAGTGTGTACATAGTCACAGCTTTACGGTGACTCAGCTCGAAAACAGCGTCTTTAGATCCAGTGTTGAGGATACTGAAGGTTCGGTTCCCAACAAAATGATCAGTGTCATTCCAAGCGATGTTATCGACGCTTAGCTCGGCTGTAGAGTGAACCGCGTTCCATGTCTGGATGATGCCAGAACCCTGCTGCGGTACTGGGGCGAGAATATCTGGATGTACTTTAGTGCCGTCGTGCCAAGCGATTGGCTTCGACGTTGTTGTCATGATATGACGCAGGCGTAAAGGATCGAGGCTCCCTCGCGCTTCCTTGAGTAGTGCAAAAGCGGATGCTAGAAGTGGAGCAGCTATGTTCATGATTAGCACCACGGTATAAGCACGAAGTATCTGTCTTACACATGCTGGTTCCAGTCATTACTCGATAACTGCCGCCGCTGGTCAAATATGTGCTGAGTATGTTCTCTCCTGGTGTGACAAGATTGGGCTTTACACCAAGCTCCCAGCTAGGACCCCAGCTAGTCAATGAGTTAGCAAGGAACCCTCCAGTCTCGTTGTTCTCGAGCTCTTCGAGGTGGATAGTGGCATTATTGGTGGCTGGGATATTGACTGTGACAGTCGAATTTCGCGCGAGCGAAGATAGCCATTGTTCCGCAACATAGGGCGCAACTCTTGCTACACCCTCAATTCCCTCAGCCCAGACGATTGGGTCATCCCTCATGGTCCTATAAAATGTCAGCTATCTATACGAGTCTGCTATTGTGGCTCGGAACCGTACGTACCGATTGCTCCCTGAACCATCATAGTACAGCATATATCGGCCACCTGCCGCTGCTATATTGGTGCTTTGATCCTGAGGATAACATCTAGTGGCCCGTGCATCCAGGAACTGTAGGAGCACAATAGTCTCGCTGAGGTCTGTACCATTAGGTAGAGGGTTGCAAGCGTTGTTTGAATCTACAGCAGACCAGACTGGTAGATTCACATCAGAAGCGAAACTTGGTTCGCCAACCAGAATGCTGAAGTTAGTGGAAGTGGAGTTTGCGGTACTATACGATCCTGTTGGAACGAGGATGGGGAACTTGGTGTTCGATACAGCTCCAACGCCAATCACATCAAAGCCAGTGGCTGGCGAAGATGAATAAAACATCCCAAGCCCTCCGTCATTGCCTTCAGATATGGCAAACTGGATACCTGACTTCGCGATGCGAGATGCAACAACGGCAAGTACGTGTCCTGCCCAGCCTATTTGGCTGAATCAGGTTAGATTATGGTAGAAAGTTGGTCAGATCAAAGAGGAACTTACAAGCCGTTGGAATAGGAGATGATATCGGCGCCATCTTCTACAGCGCGGCCAAACGCAGCAAGTTGAATCTCATCGGTCGTTGTGGATATGCAATTCCAGATTCTGTACGCAGCAATCTGAACACCCGGAGCGCCTCCCGAGAACCCGTACTTAGTCTTTTCGAGCTGCGCAGCTACAGTACCGGCTACGTGAGTACCATGGCCGAAGCAGTCATCCATGGGATCATCGTCTGGTTCTGGCTCATTGATGCCCAGGCGGAAGTTATCGCCCACAAAGTCGTAACCTTTACTTACCAAGCAACCCTCTCCGAAGCAGCCACCCAGGGCCGGATGCGTGTAGTCAACACCACTGTCAATGATAGCGACTTGTACACCCTTTCCAGTCAACCCTTCATTATGGAGTTTGTCGATCTGCGTTATAACGTGTGGTGAGAAAGTGTCTTCTGCTTGATTCTGGCGCTTGAGGTGCTGTGCCTCCCTACTTGCAGGAACGGAAGGCGACTGTGTTCTTGGCATCTGGAGCTTCGATGATCGTACAGGCCAAATCGACGCTACTTCAGCTCTTCCTTTGATCTGCGTGATAATGTCTGAATCGTTCGGGCCAAATGACGAGCCTGATGCCTTGACTTGGAATGAAACACCCTTGAAGAAGCGGAAACTCAGATCCATTCGATGTTGGAGATCCACACCCTCGCCCAAAAGAGAGGCGTAGAACGTGTTTGGGCTAACATTGTCGTTGGCAAATTCAACAATGTAAACGTTCGGTACAACAATCCCAGCTTGACTATGGCATTGAGTCAGATGATAGTGTGCTTGGTTATTATGGTCGTCATTGCAAAACAAATTGGCCCGACTTACCTAGCCGCTGTACTGTTCGTTGCCAGTACAGCATGTGCGCCAGCGATACAAGCGAAGCCATATGCTACCTTCATTTTCATCACCGATTTGGAGCGAGGGAATGGCGATAGGGGAGAACATCGTAGCAGAAGCCGCCTATATATTGATTCTACTTGGGTGCCCAAAAATACCCACTACCTAGGCATCCGGTATCGTACATTGGTGTTGGCTGCATGGGGCAGGTTGCAGACATAATGTTAGCAAACGAGCCTATCTGGTACTACAGAGAACAGAACTGGAGATGTCAGGAGGTTTGCATGAGGATGATCGTAGGGTCGATCAATTTAGGGGATATTGGAAGTTGGCAACCATACTAAATCCAGACAAGCGCCGGAGGAATATCGGCGTTGGGACTGTGCTTTCGCCGCGACCTCGTTATGCTCATCTTCACGTTCCTCCCGCTCGTTCCTCTCGTCTAGAGTCTATGAGCGCTCTTGCCACACAAAACGGTGCTCGGCGGACGTCAAACGCTGGTACTCGTGTGCTATTGAGTTCAGATGTCGCAACGATCGTTGCCGGCGGTTTCGATGCTACCATACCATAGAACTATTGCACGAATAGCGGACCCGAGTTCTTGCCAGTTGTCCATGCCTTACCCACCAGAAGTATGCCGATCGCGCACTGCTGTCGGTATCGCCCGTAGCTACGACACTTCAGCAAATAGCGCCTTGGTCTTACGCAACCGCATTCATCGTACATTACAGTTCCTATTCACCATCTGTTTGACTGAGTTTGAACTGTATAAGTATTGCAAATGAGATATCTACGGACGACAAGGCCCAGGCCCACCGGCGAATTCCGCTGGGCCACCCATTAAGATACTTCCTGCTGTCCTGCCATATGGACAAGTCGCATCGCCACTGCTCGGGTTTAACCCGATGGCATAAAAGCACCCATTGCGACCCAAGTATGCCCATTCGCTGCAGCTTGTAGCCGAATTATAGCACGCCATGCAGCAGTCGGCGACGAATCCCGCAGGTGACTACTCAAGTCGACCGTATGGACCAGCGGCACTTCCGCCCACATTGTTTGCTGAGCACAGGTGGAGACAGTGGAAGTGGCGGTCTCGGTTGTTGTTGTGGTTGAGGTGATGGTAACAACGTCCTAAATAGCAGTATCAGCGTCTATACTCTCTGAGGATAGCATTTGACCGGAGCACAGTGACTTGCAGTTTCAATGGGCGTTGGAATTTTAGGATTTGTAGTTTGATCTCACCACATGTATACTGTTGGATTAGTGACGTCAAGTTGTCCGTCTCTGTCTTTACGGTAGTATCCGTCGTGGTGGTAGTGCCGGCAGGAGGTGTCGTTGTCACGATCACTGTTTGCGTGCCGGCAGGCTTGGACGATGTTCTCGTCTTGGTCGAGGTCCGCGTTGTGGTTTTGTACACAGTAACTATCTTCGGCTTCGGCTTCGACCACGCCTGGTTGCAGGCTGAGCAGATCAGGTGGGATGCTTAGCCTCTCAGCCATGCCATGAGGGCATATTTTGACCGTGTCGCTTGAAAACTGTTGGGATAGGAATTTGGACCGTCGAGGTAACGGTCGAAGTAAGGGTCTCAGTCAACGTGGCAGTGGTGGAGACCGTGGATGTGGTTGTGCTGGGCGGCGCGGTTTCCATGATTTTGACTTTGGTAGACTCCGTGGTTGTGCTCGTTACTGTATCTGCTGGTGGAGCTCCTGCAGTCACGGTGCGGGGAATGGTCACGGCGTTGGGTACGATTGTGGCCGTCTTGTATGTTGTTTTGGTCAACGTCTTAAGCTTCGTCTGCGTGACCAGTCTCGGAGAGTAACCGGGACAAGCCGCTTTGCAGTAGCCATAACCGTTATGCGTCTTCAGAACTTGGGCAGCAGTACCCTGGACATCTACACCACGCCGAATCATTCAGTTATCGCCTACTTAAAGGTGCAATAGTTTCGGTTGGGGCATTCGTAACGCCAGTGCTATATGATCACTCTCATATGGCGGATGATCGAGCTTGACTGATATCCTCAACGAATTGTTTGTGCGTATTGGGGTCAATGTACGCCTTGCTGATCAATACGATGTCTGAGACATCGTCTATCTCATATGCGGTGCCGGCGACGGCGACCGCGGTGAGCGCAGCTCCAACAAGAAGAATACAGCTCCTGATGTGCATCGTAATTCACTGGAGAGAGATTCGGTACTGTCACGATGTGAACATTGCGAGCAGCGACTTATAAAATTCTCAAAACAAATCCTTCCCTAGGAAGGAAAGGCCCCGTGGGCTTCATCGCAACCCGAAATCCCGTAAGGTCGTACTGAAGCAGTGTGCCTTTCATACTATGGCTCGTTATTGTTGACTTTGGCGAGATGATGTTCTCGCGAGTAGGATACGCGACGCGCTGAGCAACGCTGTTGGCAGCCTAGACCGCCGGATCTCATCGCTTATCACGTGGTGGCCCAATATTTTCAATGGTCAAGCTCTAACGCTCTGCGGTAAGGCTGGTGTGGTGCAACGATCTCAAGGTCAGTCCGTATATGGAACCCAGCCCCAAGAAGTTCTTTTTGGTTGTCATTAAGTTACTCGCGCATGAAATGCAGTCGTCGGCATCGCTGTAAACCCGGCTCGTAGCCCCTCGTCAACATTCATAATTATGACGCCCCACATCGCATTATCTCCTCGCTAGACCAAGCAACACCATATCTCTAACATTATTTCCAGTGGTGGAAGTGTCATTCGACAGAACGACTTGCATAAGAGTGCCAAGGTATACCTAGAGCGCGAGAAACCATGCAAAGCCATGGTACTGCAAAAGTATCTGTTTGTAGATCTAATTGCCCAAAATATCACCTCTACACCTGGGCAGCTGTGTGAAACCAACTCTCACCACTGTCAATTCACACACTTAGGACCTTATTGCAACTCGGAACATAATGGCTAACTAGTTGGAGCTCATGGGCTTCTTCAATCTTTTCTTAGAGCGTTCGGAATCGTCTGATAACGTGTTTACAAGCGAGCTGCGAATACAAGCGAGCTGCGAACCCCACCAAGTCTCTCAGCCTTTTGCAGGCTGTATAGCAACAACGCATCAAAATTCTATTGATATAATAGCTATTTTAAATCAAGTAGTATCTATAGAAGCTTTCTTGCACGTACGTGAGTTGTGCCCAGGCTCCCTGCAGCGCGTGCAGCGCGCAGAAGCCTGCCGGCTCGCACCTGACCGCGCCTGGCTATACCGCGTTTCTCCCTCTAGTTGCTGCTCAACAGCCTTCTGAGCAATAATATCCTCTCCCTCTGCCTTTGATAGAGTGCCTCGCTTCTGGATCCGCTTCTTTTTGCGCTGTTTACGCGTTGTGGCTGCCTCATTTGCCCTCCGTAGACTAGCAATCTCATCGCGCATAAGCACCATTGAATGCGTGATTCTCTCAGCGCCTCTTGTAAGCCGATCAAGCGACTGGATAACTGATGTAGGAGAGGACCCTTGATGCCTTTGGATCCGCTCACGAACTAGAGTTGACTGAGCGCCTAGCTCGCGCGCGTTGCTTGGTGTTGCAGACTCCCATAGGGCCTCTGGTAGGGCTGCTGGTGACGGCGTACGAAGCTTTACATCAAGCTTTAATATCACCGCCTCTGGATCGTGCGGGACTAGCCCAGTGCCTCGAAAGCTTGCGCAAATATTCTCTTTTGAAAATGACTGGTCGTAGGCGGCGCGGAAGGCTGGTAGGAACTCAAGCTTAGTGATATGGTTGATGTGGTCGCGTATTAGGCCCTCAACCTGGCGCCCGTACGCCCGTTTTAACGGCGAGAAGCAGCCCACGTCAAGTGGCTGTAGGAGGTGTGACGAGTGTGGTGGCATGCATAGGGTATATATCTTGTTCTCCCTACAGATCTCCTGGAATTCGAGCGAGTTATGGCTCTCATGGCCGTCGAGTATTAGGAGCTGACGTGCGCCTACTCTACGCTCTACTATATGCTTGATAAAGTGCTGTAGCCAAGCAACACCAAGCTCATTTGTGGTCCATCCATTGTCGCTGAGACTAATAGTCCAGTCACCTGGTATATCATCGCCCTCGTACCAGGCAGAGAGGTGGTACTTGCCAGCAAAGATGACAAAGGGCGGGATTGCCCACCCAGCAGCGTTAATTCCGTGGATTGTTGTCACCCACTCACGATTGCCTGGCTGGATTGCTTTTGGCTGACCACGTCTCTCTGAGCCTGTAACAACTAGCTGGGAGGATATCTTGCCCATTAGAAAGCCAGTCTCATTAAAGTTGAAGGTGTCCTCATCGCAGATACCGTAGGTGGCCTTTGTACGTGCAACTAGCTCAAACCAGGCCTGTATAGCCGTCGGGTCCTCGCAGAGGGCTCGCTGTCGATCATAGGCTCGATTAAATCGCGTTATGAGGCTGTCTGTTCGCTTGATAAAGTTTCTAGGCCACTGTTAACCAACGTGGCCTGCGCTACGCTCGGCGAGCAGCTTATTTGCCATATCTCGTACAGCACCTAGAGTAGGCGCAAAGCCTCGCGAATCTAGGTCAAGTATATGCTCAATAATAACCTCCTCTTCTAATTTAGTAAGCTTCTTTAATTTAGGCTCACAATCGCGTCGCGCAGTAGTTCCGGCGCGTCGGCTACGAAGCGTGCTTTCAGGAACGTTAAATGTCGCTGCAGCGCGATTAACGCTTTGAATCTGGTTCCTATTAATAGCTAAGATAGCTAGGGAGACATCTGCTTCGTTATAGGGCAATCGAATAAGTGTTGGTTGAGCCATTGTAGTTAATAGGTTACGCGTCGCAGAAAGTTGGTGGGGTTCGCAGCTCGCTTGTATTCGCAGCTCGCTTGTAAACACGTTACCGGCGAAAAAAAACTAAATTTTTTTTTTCCCTGAGCCAGCCTATAAGAACGATAAACGTTACCCATAGCGTTCTTTCCGCAGTCACACTTGATGCAGTGTCTGGAAATCCACTGTAGGCTAACTATGCACATACACAGATCTTTTGGACCAATCAAGCCTTACCTACCTACGTGACGTCTGGATAACATCACACGCGATTACGATGATAGTGAGACTTGGCTGATCATCGTGACTCTCTTTTCCTCGTTCACGGAAGGCCTCATAGTTGAAATGGATAGAATGATCGCGGCTTATAATCTGGAGACTTTGAACGAGTCCTCGAAAACCAACTATCTTTCTATTGCGTCGTCTGGTGTCCATCGTTAGATCTTCCGTAATACCAGCCCTTTACCCTCGATTATAACATGTCGGTGCCCTCGCTCGTCGTTTCAGAGGCGCACGGCCGCTCTCGAAGCATCTTTCTCTTATCAGAGCGGCGGATTCTGGTACTCCTCTCAACCCAGTTGTCACTTCGTTGTACGCACCTCGCATTGGCTCCCTTGTTTGCAACGAAAACAACCCACCTAGCTTCTGGCATCCTTTAACTCGAAGTAAATACCCAATTCCAGTCGCCTCCGCCTGTTCCGCAACGCTCACTGGTGCGACCTAAAAGTTCGGCGCACCTAGCTTACTTGCCTCGCACCGCAGTTGCACAGGCCCCAGTCTATATATCCAAAAAGCGACCCGGCCCTAGTTTCCGTGCCCATGTTTTCTACTTCGGCCCGGTTCCGAGGGCCAGCAACTAGACGTGATAGAACAGATGGGCAGACTGACAGTCAATGATGAATAAATGTGCAACCACACAGGAAGTGTAGATGAAGCGAAGGGCGACTGGCAAACTTTCAACTGGTATCATGTTTGTGTCATGACCATGATAAACCGGCATGATGACCATCGGTGGCATTTCTAAAAAGGCACAGACGGGGAGCTTGGAATAACGCACCGCGGCCTTTCGATCTACGCAGCAAGTGGTGCAATGCGTTCGTAGATAGCATGAATACTCTAGTATATCGCCGAAACAGACTGAACGAGATCAATCAAGCCACAGTCGTGGGGCATTTGGTATCTTGGTAATTTGTGTATACGGTCCCTTACAATAAGTTAGCAAGATCAGAGTCAAGGTCCTTCACTAGAGGCTCGAGCAAATATGGAGGTAAGATTATAGATTAGTGGTACTTTATCTTAACGATTACATATCTTGAGCTCGAGAATTAAACCTCACTTGATATCTTCTTAATGTTCTGGATGGATTCAACCCTTGGCTCGTGCCCAGCCCCACGTCCCTTTCACCATCCTGCTTCTAGCTCACATGACTTATACAGCCTCCAGAAGTCCAAGCTTCTTCAACGCTACCCTCGTCTAGATAAGACACCCCTATGCATGATGTCGCCCTCAGAACATGATCATCACCCCATCCCATTCAGCCCCCGGCAACTATCCGAACCGGCACCATCGGCGCATTTATCACCTATCACTTCTCTTAAAACTTCCAGACCGCCCTTTAATTCTTAGTTCGACAAAGAATTGGACGCTTGAGTCTTGCCTTGAGTGCGCAAAACCAAAACCATGGGCAGTATCAAGCGCTTCGTGCGCAGGGTGACGGGACGAACTCCCAAGAACCAGAACGACAGTGTTGCCCCGAGTAATGTAGGGGTATCTCGAACAGTGTTCATTCCATCTTCCTGCTGGATTCAGTCCGACGCTACAATCCTTCCAGCCACTGCAGTAATCTCCTCGCATCGAGCATCGCCACCTGACATGGCACCCATACCTATGCTGCTTCCTACGCTCGACCCAATCCAGCCCGTATCACCGATCCAGATACCAAATGCGATCCGATCGACTTCTCCTGATCCTGCTCCGAAGTTTTCTCTCGCAGAACACGTTGAATCTGATGGTGATGATTCTCATCCTGTCGAAGAATCCCAGGAAGAAGACTCGTTTCGATGCCAGGTCATTTCCGCTCCACTGCCACGAGATGACACGACGGCAACAATCTTCCGTCCACCAACACCCCCGCCAGCCCCAAGAATGACCAGCGCTTCTTTCGCCCGACTTCCAGAGTACGTTGACTCCTCCGACAGCATTGCAGGTTCCGAAGTACCTCCAACACAAAGTAACTCCTGGGATGGCTCTGAAGATGTCGAAGTCCCCCGCACAGGAACCGGCTCCTTCCATTCTGACGTCGAAGACTCCGAACCTTCGGGCATGCTCAGTCCCCTGGAGTTTTCCGCCGAGCAGGAAGACCTTTTCTCCAGCTCCAGCTCACCCGATCGGCCTATAGACCGGAATAGATTTGCACTCCCAGGGCCGCCAAGCTATCATGGGTGGCCACTAGTGGATGGTGCGACGCCGTCGCGGCCACAACATCGACCAAGCAGCGTGCATATGCCGGGTGGACCGACACTGCAGCGGGCCACACATCGAGGAAGCACGCGGAGAAGTCGTGGTAGTTCTTCGATACGCCGCCTTACAACCACGCCCTCCCCTGTGGGCATGCCGCAGAAAGAATCCTCTCCATTGCCTGCCATTCGAGGACCCGAACACTCGGCTCTGCGTACTCAGCCGCGAACGGTGTATCTGCCGCCGCCTTCGTCATCCTCCCCACTGTTACAGGAAAACCCCTTCTTCACACGCATGGAGCCGTTACCCAGTTCTACCCCGATGCTCCCACGGAGCGATGACTTTGGAATCAACCTACAGGACGTGCTTCTTAACAACGTCTTCTTCCCGGATATCCAGGAGCACTCGTCTGTTGAAGATGGAGACGAAGGGAACGATGAGACAAGCTTCAACGAGAACTGGGAGGAGCATAGGCATGAGCGTACTCCCTCGGAGCAGGCCGAGTGCGAGCGCGCTGAGCGCGAGAACGCCGTGAACTTTGAGCAGAATGGTGCACAACACGCATGGTGGGAGGGCAGAAGCAAACACGCAGATCCTGCTCCAGGACGGGATCCGTACGACAGGAGCGGAGCAAGGGCTAGTTTTGGGTTCCGGAGGAATGAGTAGGGACCCATCAACGGCAGATATTGGGACTACGGGACTCCCTTATGAATACCATAGATACTATACGCAGGGACGACTGCGGAGTCATGAGCACTGTACGGAGGAACTACTAGGAATGTATGGCACTATATGGAGGGAGGAACCGGGAATAATGAACGGACTGCGGGAAAATAAGTAGGGGTAAATGAATGATCTCTAGAGGAGATACAAGTGGAGGATCCAACTGAAGCGATGTGTCTGCAGCATGACTATAGGCGGAATGGGCGTTTGGGATTTGGACACCGGGAACTCTTAATAGAAAGCTAGATAAGTTCAAGATAACTTAGACGACGGCCATACGACCAAATCATTTTGCTGCTGTGTGTCGATTCACGGAGTGCAAAGTATTGAATCTACCAATACCCCTTGCAAGGGATCAGAAGAACAATGCTCGATTCCGTAAATATAAACACAATCGTATAGACTTGGGAGCAAACCGCCCAGGAGTGATACTGGCTGTAAGAACTTTTAGGCGAAGGTATTGTATCCTGGAGACAAGTTCACGTGTACCCAGTAGCACGGATTTCTGACTTCGCAGGGAACCGACCTCGAATAGAAGTCAGAGATATCAAGTTCTACCAGGAATGTGCAAGACGGCTCTTGAGTAACGCATGCTGTTACATTTGGAGATAGGAGACGTCTCGTGACCATCACGCACAAGCCCAGATAAAAGCACAACCTCGCAACCCACTCAGATAGACATTATAGAGATGGCTGAGGCATGACAGTAGCTTTTATGCAGGACCCAAGTTAATCCTCGGTCGCCGCAGATAACTATTGCTATCAGCACGCAAGGAGCAGAGATCACCAGGCCCATTAGCATGCGCTCAAGCTACCTAGCGTGATGCTCTCGAGGGATTGATCCAGGTGCGCTTCCACCAACTTGCACTGTTCACTTCGTACGGTTGCTCTCGCAACGGCCTCGCCAGCAACGCGAAAACTGCGCGCCCTTGCAGCAAACAGACTTTCGCCTCTTTCAACCTACCTCTCACACCATACCAACCGAGTACGCCCGCAAGCGCTCCGCCCCAGAGCTCAACACCCGCCTCGCAGTCAGCATGCCCTCTCCACACACCCACAAATCCACATTCATTAAAGCCCTCAAGTCACCGATCAAAATGCTCCCACACGCCCACGGCTCTTCAGCAGCCCCAAACACGCCCCTCACACCAACCTTCTCACCTGATCGCCCGACCTTCCTTTCAAACGGCCTCCCCGTATCGCCCTCTACCAGCCACGTCCCAGAAATCACCCTCCAGCGCGCCTCGGGCTGCCTCTGCGACCCCTTCACCGACATGGACGCCGCACCCACAACATGGACCTGCTGCGCCTGCGGCACGCAGAACCGCGTGTCTATCCACTCCGGCCCACATCCCCTCGGCGAACTGGCATGCGACTGCGCGCACAAGCCGTGCGTCGCGTGCTCGATCGCCGGGACGGTAAAGCCGTTCCTGCCCATGGACGAGCCGGCGATGGTGCCGTGCAGCTACATGTCCACGTCCACGTCCAACCCCGCCAGCTCCTCAGAGCCAGGCAAAGCGAACGAAAAGGAAGAGCTGCGCTTCGGCATCCTGTGCCCCGCGTGCGGCCTCTCCTGGCGCGCCCGCGAACTCGGCAAGCGCTGGTCCAAGACGCTGCGCAAGATGCCCTCGGTGTCGCTGCAAGCCAGGCGCCTCGCGCCCGAGCACCGCCTGCGCAAGTCCCGCTCGACGCTGGTGCTGGGGACCAAGCGGGTTATCACGCCGCCGGGCATCGCGAGCGACAAACAGGCCGAGTATGCGGCGGTGAGGTTCAGTGGGGTGCCGTGTACGTGCGGGACGACGATTAGGCTGAGGGCGGCGCTGTGTTTTCAGATTGTGGTGTTGGAGGGGGGTGAGCAGATAAGGGTGGATGAGAAAGAGATGGTGGTGGATGGGAGGATGGAGATGGATGGGGGGGAGAAGACTGTCATGTGGGAGGGTAGTCTGGTGGCTTGGACGACGACGCCTGAGCTGCAGGAGAAGGGGCATGGGACGCCGACGTTGAGGCTTCTGGAGGGCGAGCATCCGAATCCACTGCGAAGCTCACCGGTGGTTGACAAGATGGCGAGGGACTCGTGGGAGGAGAAGTGTGATAGGGAGGGGTGGTTTTGAGGGTCGCTTGAGATGGCAGGATGACTTGGAAATGAGGGTGGGGGGATGATGCGCTCGAGTGTCCTGAGGATTCTTTTGGTGCAATGTTGTGTGGAGAAGTGTTGGACGTAATCGGAACCCCTTTGGCGGCGTGGTATTCAGCTGTCTGTTTGGCAGACGAATGACGAGCGCCAAAATGACGGCATAGGGTGCTCGCAGCTCTCAGGCATGCACAACTCTTGAAAGATGCAACTTTTCAATGATGCAATTTCCGGCAGCAACACAATTTTCCTCATTGGGGCAATGAACAACACTTCCTCAGGTGGAGCGAAGCGTGCTCAGCATCCCTAGTCAGCAGTTCTTCGGCTGCCTGAGCATCAGCACATCTACTCAGCTCTACCTTGAAGCCCTCCTTTCCCATCACCCGTCGCAGTCACTCGTGCTACCGTGGAACAGCTGAGCTCGCCGCCCTTTCGTGATGTTGTCGGGAGTCGCCGAGTCGCTTGGCAAGTGGCAGCTTGTTCTCCTTTGTGAAGATGAGACTGCGCTGCATTCACGTTTGATGTGACGTAGAGCATTGAGACAAGACTCATACGTTACAGCTTTGGATGTTCCCGGCCCGAAACATTGAAGACAAACCGTCGGTGCCGACCGCGCCGTACGTGCATGCTGTGACAGTAGAAGAGTCACAAAGGATGCTCGTTGCGAACAGAGACAGCCTCACGACAGCCTTGAAGGAGCTCCGCTGGCCATGAGGTCTCCCCAGCCTCAGGCTAGGCCGCAGTACCACTCGAGTTTCTCCAGGCAGCCGCAACGGGCCAATGAGTCGAGAGACCGGTGAGGGGGAAAGCAAAAGCGCGGTGAGGTGCTTGTGTGATGGAAGAACGATGACCCAGCCCCGCCACTTCACTAAGTGCGCACAGCCACGAACTGGTGCAAGCCACACGCCTGTGGATCACGGCCGTAGCTGGTTCAGGCGTGCGCCTCCAGGCTTCTGTGCGATACATAAGGCGGGGGACCTTGGTGTCACAGAACATTCCACTCGCATTCCATCTGCAAACACACGTTCGCAGCAACTCGTACAGCTCGGTTTGACGTTTGCGATTGCTTACGCCACGTCCGTGCGCTCAGCCTTATGCAGTGGGTTGCCAGGATCATGCCGCTTCCCGCGCCCCGCTAACACAACAGCTCCAGCTCTCTCAACTCCAACATACACGCTTTTCACACCGACAGCACGCCTGCGTCCCCAAGCATATCTAGAAGCTCGACCTTTGCCGCCCACGAACGCGTCCTCCAGCTCTGCAACCACCTCAGCCGTACCAACACCATGTCGGATCCTCACCCCGCCGCCCCCGTGACCAACACCGAGGGCTGGTCCGAGGAAGACATTGCGCTCCTCAAAGCCTTCAAAGACCCGACAGCCTGCAAGTTCTGCAAGCGCCCTTCCCGCTGCCAAGAGTGCAACCACGAGCTCGTCCCCGAGCCCAAACGCCCCGCCGGCAAACAGAACATCGACGTCCCGCGGCCCGACCTCTTTGGCCAGCTGCCGCCGCCCATCGCCAACCCCGCCCGCCACCGCGACTTCAGCGTCCAATTTCCGCCCGAGGCCCTCGCGCTCGGCGCCTTCTCCGTGTTTGCGGCCGGCAGCATCGAGATGGGCAAGGCGATCCCCTGGCAGCGCCTCCTGGAGAACCACCTCTGCGACCTGCCCATCACCATCTGCAACCCGCGCCGCGGCCAGTGGGACCCCGCCGTCACGCAGCGAGCCAAGGACGCCGCGTTCCGCGAGCAGGTCGAGTGGGAGCTCGGCGCGCTCACCGCCTCCACCGTCATCTGCTTCTTCTTCGACCACGCGACCATGTCGCCCGTCACGCTCATGGAGCTGGGGCTCTGGGCGCACAGCAACAAGGTGGTCGTGTGCTGCAACGGCGACTACTGGAAGGGCGGCAATGTGCACATTGTGTGTGAGCGTTATGGCGTCCCTGTTGTGGAGAGCTTTAGCGAGTTGGTGCCGCTGGTGAGGGCCATGTTGAGGACGAAGGGGTGCATAGTCGGCAAGAGCGGAAACCTGACTGAAAACGAAGCGGAGCGGGATCCCGAGAGGAGCATGAGTCTTGACGAGGCCGAGGGGGTGCTGAAGGGAGCCTTGAGGGAGAAGCAAGGGATTGCGATTGATCGGAAGCAGTTGGGGATTGCGGAGTGAGGGCGGAAAGTGGGAACAGGGGGCGCGAACTGATAGGGAGCGATCCTGGGGTGCATTTGCGGTGTTGGCGGCTGTTTGGGCATGTTGCATATGCGAGGTGGCTTCAGTCTAGTCTGGCGTTGGGCGGTTTAACTTGTTTCTGGAATGTACAACTTTACGAGGGAGGGAACAGTCACGGTCATGGTGGGGACGGAGAGGGACATAGGCCTGATGATACCCCTAGATCGAGCGATGAATTCATGTCAGGACAATCAGTCTATGCATGACCGGTCGAATCCATTGTGGCAAGGTGGTTTGAAATTGAGCCTGTCCCCTGCTTGGGTGCTTCGCATACATGTCTCGATCGAGTGCGACGTCGATGATGGCCAGCTCGATGAGCAATGGCGAGCAGGCTGTGGAGCTCGGCGTCGCGCGGTATCCCTCAGCCCCAAGTCCCTACTCGGCAGCGAAGATCTGGCTCCCAGGTCCATTTTATGTAGCAGAAGGTGCGGTGCGAAAGAGCCAATCGCGAAGGCCCGCGAGCCTCAGGACATCTTCTCGAAGACCTGCAGCCGCACCCGAAACCCTGGTAAGAGTCAGCCACATACCCACTTTGGCGCCAGAGGCCACAGACGGCGATGGAACATGCATCCTCGATTCATTCCGTAACGCTGAACCTCTTTCCGTATGGGTATCGTATCGTGTTGCATCCATCCAGTTACTCCTCGTCGCTCTCCGACATCTGCATCTCCTCGTCGTCGTCCTCGCTCTCGCTCTTCTCCTCCTCTTCCCGCCCGCGCTTCGTCCCCTTCGCCCGCTCTTGCTCGTTGACCGGGACTGCTTTGGCAGGCGCGCTGCCAAAGACCGTGGCGGCCACGCCCGTCTGCTCGGTCGTCTCGAGCTGCTTCTCGGGCAGGTCGGGCTCAGGCATCTTGAAGGTGCCGTCGAGCTTCGCAATGGTGTCGGACTTGGTCTTGGCGTAGGCGATGTGCTGCTCGGTCAGTCTTGGCTGGCGGTGCTGGGGTAGCCATGGACTCACCATGTCCTTGCCGAAGAAGGCGGCGCCCTCGAGCGCGCGCATGGCCTGCGTCGACGAGTCGATGTCGCGGAAGACGACGTGCGCCTGGCCGCGCATCTTGGGCGTCTTGAGAGCGACGACGTCGAGGATGACGCCGTACGTGGCGAACAGCATGTACAGGTTGCGCTTGAGGTCCTCCTTGGGGAGCTTGTCGGGCAGGTTGCGGACGTAGAGGCTGTTTTCGCACGTCAGCTAGGCGGCAGTGGGCGCTGTTGCGGGCAGACGCACGTTCTGTTGGGCGCAGTCTGGTGCACCTTTGCGGGCAGGCCTTGGGGCGGCGGGGGGCGCGCGAGCGAGGCCATTGTGCGGTGCGCGGTGGGTGGGCGCTCGCAGGTCGCGACTTGGGCGGTGGTGAGGCTCTCCCCGCAGAAAGCTTGCAGGCCAGCCAAAATCGCCTGGTCTGTGCGGACCCTAGTTGCCGCCGACGTCTTTGCTACCCGCGCTGCAATTGCGCCTGCACTGCACCCGCGTGCGAAGGAACATGGCACCCGGCGGCGCACCCTTCCCAGCATGATACAGCGCCCGCGAGCCCGCCCCGAGCCTCCCACGATCCCCTCGTTTGTCCCGCCGTCGCCTTGATCCCGCGCTTGGACGCGCCGCTCACTTGCGTCTCCCACCACCTTTCTCTGGAGACCAACCCACGCCCTGTAAAGATGGGCATGTCGCCCGCGCTGAGCCCCAGGCCTAATCCGCCGGGCTCAAATGCTCCGGCCAACGCAGCAAAGGCGAGGCCCCTCGTGCATCTGCTCAACCACAAGACCGTCCCGTCGCCGTCCCTCGCCAGCACAGCGACGACCCCGGGCGGCCCGGACGAGGGTCTCGCCGAGGAGATGAACGACGTTGTGAAGAACCAGTTCGTCTTTGGTGAGCACCCCGCGAGCTCCCTGCCGCATGAATGCTGATGCTGCGTCAAGGCTCGCGCCTGGGCGAAGGTACCTACGCCACCGTCTACCGGGGCCACTACCGCGACGACCCCTCCAAGCTCGTCGCCATCAAGAAGATGAAGAAGAACGCCGAATGGCAAGACGGCATCAACCTCGACTCGCTCCGCGAAATGAAGTACCTCGCCGAGCTGCACCACCCGCACGTCATCAACCTCATCGCCGTCTTCACCACCAAAGACGAAAACATCAACCTTGTCCTCGAGCACCTTCCCCGTGGCGAGCTGCAGGACCTCTGGCAGGACAAATCCATCGCCTACGGCGGCGCCGACGTCAAGGCCTGGGCCAACATGATCTGCCAGGCCGTGTGGTGGATCCACGAGAACTTCGTGCTGCACCGCGACATCAAGTCCAACAACATTCTCATCGCGGCCGATAATTCGCTCAAGCTCGCGGATTTTGGACTCGCGAGGAGCTTTGCAAATCCAGAGGCCGACATGACATACAACGTCATCACGCGCTTCTACCGCCCGCCGGAGCTCTTCCTCGGGTCGTCCCACTACGGCGGCTGCGTCGACATGTGGAGTGTCGGCTGCGTCATCGCCGAGCTCGCCTGCCGCGAGTTCTTCATCTTTTCCGAAACCGATCTGCAGCACCTGGTCCGGATCTGCGACGTCTTCGGCGTCCCGACCGAGGCGGAATGGCCGGGGATCTCCAAGCTGCGCTTCTGGCAGGAACAGCTCGAGAACAGCCCGCCCAAGCGCCCGCAGCCCATGTCCTGGTGGCGCAACAAGATGCCGCTGATTGGCGATGCGGGCATCGACCTTGTGAAAGGGCTGTTGGCGATGGATCCGGCGAAGCGCCTCGACGCGAAACAGGCGCTTGCACATCATTACTGGACTACGGCGCCGAAGCCGCAGAAGAGGGAGAATCTGCCGGGGAAGGGCGGGAAGGCGGCGGAGAAGGCGATGGGCGAGCAGTTGAAGCGCGTGGGGCCCGAAGCCGACGAGGAGAAAATGTCCAAGATTGCGCGGAAGTTGGACTTTGGGGCGATGCGGTGAAGAGAGTCGTAGAGGCTCAGCTGTGTGCTTTGGCTTGGCGTTATGGAGAAGGATAGGATACCAGGACTGCATTGCGCATTTCAAGGCGTTTAGGCTGTGATTCTATCGACATGTGCACATACTACCTGTATATCCCTTGCGGACGTAGAACTCTGCAGATTTGTTTGGGTTTCAAGTAGATGTATAATATGCTATTGTCACACCCGCAGCACGCATCCACTTCGTGTACTCAACAATGAGTGTCAGCCGCGCGCGTTAAGCTTATCCTACACACACGTCACTGCTGCCCCTTACAACTATCTACGTTTCTTGGCACCACTGCGATCTTTAGCGCAGTCAAGCAGGTCGACGGGGCTGGGCTGCTCGCAGGACATCGTGTCTATATAACGTTGTGGCACCGACGGTTGCCTATTCGATTCAAAGACCTAGGGCTTGACTTACTCCTGGGTCTTGGCTGCACTGCATTCCTAGCCGGGAGGAGGAGGTGGGCAAGGCTAGGGTATCTGCAGAACATCGCGTTTCATGATCATCGAGTGCGCCACACTGCACTGCAATCTTTGGCCCGGGCGAGGAGGTCCTCAGCCCTGGAGGGTTGTGCAGAGTACCGGTAGAGTGTAGTTTGTGAGCAAACGTGGTTGTCACCGGAAAACGCAAGGCTCATATCACTGCAGTCTCTAGCGCGGACGAGCGCCAGATGATACTAAGCCTATGTACCTGATAAGGAAGGTCAGCGTCGCATATCTGCAGTGGCATTTTCACGGGGGCCGAGAGGGACCTCCTGGAGTAGAGTTCTCACTGCAATTCTAGCCTGGACGAGGGGATCGAGTGGGCTGAGCAAGCCTTTCAATGGATTCTGATTGGGTTCCTAGTACGACTAGTGTGCACTTCAACCTGGTGCCAAACACGGGGAGCCTTCTCCTACCCATGGGCTCGGTAAGAGGGTGTAATCAAAACCGAGTTTCCATTTGCACTGCATTTTAGCTTTGGGGAGGGCCGTATTCCATTAAGACGCAGAGACGCGTCGCCCAAAAGTAAGTGTTCAATTATTAGTCTTCGGGGAAACAAAAGTGAAACTGAGATGTATGTAGAAGAGGTCAACGAGGCTGGGATATATGCAGGATATTGTTGGACCTTCAATATATGTATAGCAACTCATCATTAGTGGTTGGCTAGAGGTTCGGTGTCGGACCGGGACCGGGCCGAGTCCATGGCAAGACTCCACTGCAATCTTTCGCACGGACGACTGGACGCTGGAGGTCTCAAGAGGACTGAGATGGGAACTATCAATCAATATATCCATTTTGGAAATCTTGTGTACCAGTTTGTTAATACTATTCATGCTACGTACGTCTTTGGTGTGTCAGTCCTGTATAGTGAGCTTTGGAGGATTGGCGCACTGGCGAAAGAGAGGGAACCGTGGTTATTGGAGCAATGACAAGTGAGTGAAAGAACTTGAAGAGCCCGAAATGGTGGATTCAGTGCGACTGTAACTAGCTATGGAGAACACCACTGCGCAGAGGAGTAAGGTAGTTGAAATGATCCTAGTAGAGTCTCGGGAATGGTTTAGTCACGTGAGGTGCCCTGCAATCAACTGCGTATGTTCTAGGGCTTTATCAATCTCCTTGCTTGTTTGTGTTGTAAGTCCATCTTGCTTCGAAGGTTATTGGGTGGTTGATTTCAGTATCGCCAGGCTCGCTTGGCCAGGGTTCGGCTGTCATCCTTGCCGTGCGAGCGGCGCAGTCAAACATTACTGCGCCACTCTTTCTTTCTCTCAGCTTACCCATCTATGATACTCACGTGATACAGGCAGCGGCCTGACTGCGCCCCACGTAGTCTGACACAACTCATCTTGACTTCACTCCTGCATCGAACACCAAGCTCAACGATTCAAACTACCCCTGTGACAAGAACGGGAATGGGCTCCTACAGTGCCTACGACCACGCGTACGACAGTCGATTCAAGATCCCTTCCACCAGCTCACCGACGGCTGTGAAGCGATTCTTGGAGACGATTAAGGGAGGAGAGGGCAACGAGGAAAAGCACTACGCTCGGTGGCGCAATGAGCAGGACGAACGCTGGCGTGCCCGCTTGCCTCGCAAGAGCGAGCGAGCAGCGTTGAGCCTGAATGCCAAATCGTCAAGCCAGTTGCAATCTCGCTTCTTCCAACTGCCGCTCGAAGTGCGAGATGACATCTATCAGTACATCTTCGATGGCGGCACTCTGCGGCTCGATGTGCAAGAGAAGGTCGATGGGAAGGTCGTGCGGAACAAAGAGCCGTATAGGTTGAGGAATCTGGAGCCACAGCAGTGCGTAGCCATCCTGCAAGCTTGCAAGAGGACGTAAGTACACCCGATTGCATGCGCAACGCTTGCCATACACATGTTCAGCAAAGACGCTCATTCTACTGCAGATACGTCGAAGCTGCGCATCTACTCTACACCACCCACACTTTTATGTTCTCGGATCTCACCAGTTTCCTGTGTTTCGAGCGACTCGTGCCCAGCCATCATTGGCACCGCATCAAGAGTATCGGTATCACGTGGGACTACGATGAGGTTGGTCACGACTTCGAATACGACCACCTTCCGTGCCCGACGAATGAGGAAACCTGGAAAGAAGTGTGTCGGGCCGTCTCCGAGATGAAAGGGCTTGAACATCTCAGAGTGGATTTAGAAAAGTGCCCGATGAACCCTTATCAGGCTTCGGATCTCGACCTTCAGCAGCCACTTCGGGACATCACGGCCCCTATCGTACTCGATTTATTCGTTTATGGTAAGAGAAAAGCCTTGACCGCCATCTGTGGGTGTGGATGCGGGGGAATCGAGGGCAGGTGTTACGGGAGCGTGGCGTTCGACCAAACTTCGCTTGACTACGAGTCAGACTCTGAGTAACGTTTGACCGTTCCTCGTCATCAAATAAATCTGACTACTGAGCCAGTCTTCAGTATCCAAGGCCTAGTTTCTTTCGTCGGATCTTTCGTCGCGTGTTTCGAAAAGTCCGAATTTCCTGGAGTAAGTCTATAGATTCAGGGATTGATTACCATTAGTCAGTAGGAGTTGCACCAGTATTTCTCTTCGCAAATCATTGATATACACTGGTAGGGATCCGAATCCGTGGGCTTTTGATTTTCATTCAGCGCTACATGAGCTTCGTCGTCCGCATAACCTTGCTTGCTTCGCTGCCCGTTTTCTAGCGAGACTGTACTGAACTTCTAGGCAGGTTATGGATTCGTGCTTGTTGGTAAAAGGAGAGGTATATACTTGGAGGCTGATGGTTCAAGCATTGTTCCTCGCTTCATCCTCCATTTATCCTCGCTTTACCCTCGCTTTACCCTCGCCATAGCACACGTAGTTGATACTTCCCATACTTGCTCATTCCCACTCATTGGAAATTCACATTCCATGTGGTAATCTGATATCACTTGATACATTAGAGTAATCCAGTAAAAAGGCGTAGTGGGGGAGAAGAGGCTGAAATAATGTCACAAGCATGCCTAAGTCGCTTTTTGTCCGATCAACGCGGTAAGGTTTGGTGTTGCAACGACCCAGCTGGGGGAGGTGGGGGCGATCTATGTAAGGCAAGGCTAGTAACCGTTTAACCGGCATCCTTGCTGGTAGTACATGAACTGCTAACTGAGACAGTGATAGCTAGTGAGTCTAGCGTTTTATGGGTTAGATCTTCAAGCATTGGCTTGGGGGCGTATCGGCAGACTCCCCACCTCGAGCGGGCATGAGTTCTTCCATCTACGTCCATACCTAGATCATGATGGGCTCTATCGCCGCCTTCGACGTCGTAGTCGCCACTCTATTTCTCATCGCTTTGTTTCTGCTCACGGCATCCGTCTACCGTTTGTATTTGCATCCGCTTGCCAACGTCCCAGGCCCAAAACTCGCAGCTTTGACATCATTGCATGAGCTATGGTACGACTGCTTCCAGGGAGGGGGTGGGCAACACGCGTTCAAGATGCGCGAGATGCATGATATTTACGGTGAGTATATACTGTTGCTATCATGGATCGTCATTGGGGGGACCGGCCTGACACGTGAGTAGGTCCGATCATTCGTATCAACCCTTGGGAGGTCCACATAGATGGTCAAGCAGACCCAGCCTTCTGGTATATCCTGTACTCTCAAACGAACAAGCTAGATAAGGATGGTTGGTTCTATAGTTAGTCACCTCACCCGCGTCTGTCGTCCATCTGACTGGTATGGCTCGCAGGCGGCTTTGGCTCGGGTCTTTCCATGATCGCCACTACTTCAAGTGATCTACATCGAGCGCGCCGCGGCGCAGTCTCCAGCTATTTTTCCGCTGCCCACGTTCGCAAGTACGAACCTATGGTTCTGGCGCACATCTCCAAGCTCATCGCTCGACTTGAAACGTGCAGCAGCAACGGCGAGGTGGTTGATCTCGCAAACGCGTACCGGTGTCTGACTCTAGATGTCGTCACCTCCTTCTCAGTGCCTGAACCCGGGAAGATGCTCGAGCTGGACGACTTTGGGAAAGGATTCAATTCTTTGATGCGTGATTTCTCCAAGTTGATTACTCTCCAAAGACATATGAAAGTGGTGATTCCACTTTTGGAACTCATTCCGGACTGGGTGGGAAACGCGATGGACTCTTCTGGCTCCTTTCAACAGCTCGTAGATTGGCGCATGAGCTTCGTGAAGGCGGCCCAGCAGGCCATTCATCGAAAAGGCATACCGCCACCGGGACAGGATGCTTCCATCCTTGACACGCTTTATAGCGCACCTGAGCTGGGACAGAAGGACAAGGTCATGAAATACTTTGTGGAAGAGGCCACCAACATTACTGGTGCAGGTACGGAAACCACAGCATCGACCTTGGGGCTCCTCACGTACCATGTCCTCGCCGATCGGGACATCCGCAACAAGCTTTTGGCAGAGCTATCAGCCATCGGAGGTGATAACACTGAGCTCATAGTGCTGCGCAAGCTCGAAAGACTGCCATACTTGCAGGCCTGCATCAATGAAGCTCTTCGCCTTTCCAACCCCGTCACGGGACGTCTTCCACGATTGAATCCGCGCGCACCCACTACATATACGACACCCGATGGCAAAACGACGTACACGCTTCCTCCCAAGACAGTCATGTCCATGTCCATGCCTGATCTCCACTTCAACGCCTCTATCTTCCCCTCTCCGCACACATTTAATCCCTCTCGCTGGATCGACAGCTCGCCCGAACACCTCAAAGAAATGAACCGCTACTTTGTACCTTTCTCCAAGGGAAGTCGGTCGTGCTTGGGGATCGACGTGGCGAAGATGGAGTTGGTACTCACGGCTGGAAATGTGTTTCAGAAGCTAGGAAAGAACATGCGGCTGTGGGAAACGACGGAGAGAGATGTGAGCTGGGCGTATGATTTTTTTGCGCCGTATATCCCGGTCGATGCGAAGGGATTGAGGGTGAAGATTGGGTGTGGGCCTTAGAAAGGTCACGTGCCATTGCCCCATACATGTGTAAATCTCAAGATCTTCAGCCGCATCTCACCGCACTTTTCAGGCCTGTCAGCCAATGCGCTGAGGTTTACCACTTTCAAATTCGTTTGCAAGCAGCCCACAGTAGTCGCTACGAGTGCAATTTATTCAGGCTTGATCATTTACAGCCCCTCATTGAGGCGTGGAGCTATCAGCTAAGGTTGGACGGCTCGGGGATAGCGGTCTGTTTGATTTTCACTGCAATCTTAGCGTGGACGAGCGGCGGCGACGATGTAGCACAGCCACCGAGAGCAATTATGATTCATTCCACGCTAGTCTTGAAATGGTCAAGTCGCAAATGAATCATATCTTGTGCACAGTCCGACCTGACAAATGCCTAAGGGCCTAAGGTATGAAACATAAATAAAGACATACAATCAGCGTATCAAAGACAGCAGTTTGCATTCAATCTACTTGACAACACAGTCAATCTAGAAAACTTGAGCTACTTCTTTTAGTCCAACCACATCTGTTTACAGCCAATGGTCGACGGAACAACTACTGCAACGACTACAACCACAGAAATGCTAGGTTTGACCACCAATACGAACACAACTACCACCCAGGAAACTGTCAGCACCATGAATGGATCAGTGCGCGAGCATTATGGCTCTACCTTCACATCCATGGATTCTTCGGATGACGACTCGAATTCCCTATGTCCTGCTCTTGTACTTTTGAGCGACTCAGAAGACTCAGACAAAGGATTCCTTTATCCGTCTAGTGAGAGTGCTAGGATCCGTCTACCTTCTGGTAGAACAATATCAAAGAAAGCGAACGGTCCTCATACATCAAAGCATCGACATCGAAGAACGCCATCACCAAACACGAGAAATCATATCCACAGTTCGAGGAAGGTCCAGGGAAATTGTGCATTGTTACCCAACTCGGTCACAGTAGAAAAGCCAATGTCAGCGTTGAGGCCTAGGCATCCACCGACTCCTCTGACGTCGGACTCAGAGAGCGAATATGATCAAATATCAATAACAACAACCAATCGTGAAACTCCCAACAGCTTATTAGCACCTCATATTCGCCTCGCAACCCATCGCACTACAATCCGCAGCTCAGATGCGCAGATGCTGGCTATGCTGCCTGCATCTACACAACGTTCTCTGTTAGCGACAACGAGAAAAGCAGTGGAGAGAGCGGGGAGAGAAGAGCAGGAGTATAGGAGAAAGTTGGACGGATACGGGAACCTGAAGAGTAAAGAGAGGTTTGTCAATGATGTGCCGGGGGGGAAGAGTCATAAAAATAGGTTCATGGCGCAGTGATAGGAGAGCGGTACGGAGGTTTCCGTGGGATGTAAAATGTACTGCAAACAGTTGGAATGTAAGATTTACGAACGTATCTAGCCACGTGAATATGAAAATTCAGGACAACGGAATGCTTGAGTCGCATGAGACTGTCGTGGCGCCCTGTGCATGGTACACTCATTACAGCCCAAAAATCGAGCTTAAATTGTACTCGAGTGAAATATGACAAGGAAGCAATCCAGAAAAGGACGTGGAGAAGTATATTTTGTCTTCCGACCGATAATGAACAGAGACAGACTATCCTGGCCACAAATGAGTACCTCATGAGATGACGTATAACACGTGCAGCATTTCGATTCGCAGTCATTCGTTTCCATGAAAATTAATAGGGGTTGTCACTCTCTGGCCAACATGCGCTCCCACTTGAGCGAAAGTCAGATTTTATGACGGCCTTCCAGCCGGGCCAGAGCCACCCCTCGCATCTTGCGCTTACGCTGTGGACATTGCGGTGACTCATGTGTGTGCCCTCTACATGTCCATCTGCAGCCCGCGAACGACCACCCTCTCGAGCCGCAATCTCGTCGATCAAGGAAAAATCTCAACGGCATGTAACATCCATGAGAAAGGACGCGCCGATGGCGTGAACTGAAAATTGTCAGCAGCATGATCAACCTGGACTACAGACGCCGTGGTCTTTCGGCGAAGCGCATTCGAGCGCTTGAGCTCGAAGCTGTCAAGCTCCTCAACATGTCCAGGTCGGTATCCAAGTTCGCGGGGCGCGAACAGACCGAAACTCACGGCCATGTCAGATGCATCGCTATATTTCTGGCTGAAATCGTTCACACAGGTATTCATTTCTCGCAGTGCTGCGATATACACACCTTCGAAACCGCTCGAGTGGCCGGAAGATTCCGTGATTGACGATTCCTGCTGGTATGGAGCTTGCGCCATGTGAACGTTACCCCGATAGTCGGAGCAGTCCACCTCCCGTGACTGGGTCCAATGCCGATCAGGTAGAGCTGTTTGCGCTGGCCCCACACGCGTGAGTTGAGCAGGAAACATGATCTCCTCAGCGGGACCCACAACCTCGCTCTGCTTCGGCTCTCGGTGGCTCTTGGAGCCAAAGGCAGACTTGATCTTCGAAACGAAACCCATGTTGAATGTTCAGAATTTCTCTTGGGCTCTGGAATCTCGATTCTCAAACCCTTAGAGGCTTTTCCTTGTTCTTCAAGTTGTGGTTGTCACTTCAAAATTGGGTAATGATATGAACTCTGACTCACGTTGAAGACATATACCACGTCAGAAAAGTGTATATACAATGCGCCTAGAACTGATGATAGTGGTTTCTTGATCTCGGTGAAAATGTAAAGTCGCGCACAATGTTTTCTTATCTGCCCCAGACCTTGTCTCACAAGTGCTACGTCAAGTTGTGGTCTCATCGATAACGTACGTACCATAGGTACCTGAGACATAACGACCAGTATCCCCTACTGACAAAATCAAGATATCATATAAGTAGTATCATTTGTCTCAGTTGTTGGCAAAGAGAAATCCACGAATCCAGGCCATTATTTCAGGGTCTCACATAGTCACAGTAAGATTTTATTAGCGTTGATTACTTCCATTGGAAACTACCTGGGGTGAGGTACGTATTTTGACCACAGCCTCTGTTGCATAAGTCCTACCATACATCATCCCACTTGCAATCCATTAGCTCTTCCGTGATTTCAACATCTTGCCCCAATCATCCTATCCCACCCAATTGCCCTCTCGACCAAACTACTTCATGCCAACTTCTTGAAGTCAGAATTATTGTCCTAAGCCATACCAGAGCCGCATTCGAGCAGTACAATCAACGCCACGCTGGGCGGGGTTGCTCCTCGCCGGAAGACGCCTCCCCGCCGCTGATGATTTATAAAGTGCGTGAAGGTCCGCTTCCACCACTCTTGATTCGGAGGCCACGAACCCTACGTATAGCCTGCCCAGTGAGAATTCGGATTCCACGTGGTGTAGGAAGATCGTCGCCAACCAAACTCTTGGGTACCTCGGGTAGAGGATGAGGCGACTTGATATGATTCGAGCGCGTATCCTCGCTGTTCTGGTGCGCGGTGAGAGCGAGCTCAGTCATGCGGGTCAAAGTGTTGAGAAGGAAATGGGAAGAGTTGGAGGCAGTAGGCACATCGCTGTCTCCGAAGGTAGAAGCTTCGTCGTCTCCATCGAACCCTCGCTCTGCATCCAGATGTCTTTGCTTATCTCCGTGTCCTCCTCAAGCATCTTCGTGTTTTCGTCGTCTCCGAAATCGAAGTCTATATCCATATCCGGCTCATTGCGCGGCACGATGCCAGACACGCGATAGACTTCCTTCGGGCGATCGTAGCTGAAGTCTGGCGGAATCACGACTCCGGAGGCAGTTGTGTATGATTCGTACGTAAACTCTAGCGGCTCCTGGAAATCGGTAGTGTGAGTACGGCGGTGCGTTCGAGCTGGTCGGATGCCTTCGATAGGCGCAGGATGGATGCACTTATTGGGATGCTGATAGAAGGCCGCCGAATCGCGAACGGGAGACTGTGGTGGCGAGAAAGGCTTCCGATCGTGGTTGTCACGATGCCTTATGCGTAAAAAGGCGGTTTTCAGCTTTCGGAGGACACCCATAATTGAGTGCTACGGTTGAGCTCGCTTGGGTGGCTTGGGCAGGGACACTTGACAGGGATAGCGTCATGGATATAGGGATAGGGAAGCTTTCCCAGAGCGAGGCCATTGAGTGCATAACCTGATCCGCGGTCTATGTGAAATAACACCAGATGGTCCTCTGAATGTGAGGTCTATCTAGGAAGGGCACGTGCGTATAAAATCTGATATTTGGCGACTCAAAGCGGTACTGGTCATTGCGGAATAAGTGAATATAAACGATCTGGAGGAGAGAGTTATTTGGGATTTCTCCGACCGCTCCAAACATCTGAGACTGGAGCGACAAATAATCAAGGAGAGAATAGTACTCCTCAAACAAATTTGCAGGCTGCTACGTTGGGAACTCGACAGACCGACTTCGTCAGATCACTGCACCTTCCACAGCAATGACTGCGAGTTGCTGTATGATTCATACTAACAATCACGTCAGAGAGAAGCCGGCCACGATATGCTCCTTGGTAGAATAAGTGCGAAATGCGCTAGGTCAGGCAGAAGATCGGGTCGCGCAACAACTGAAATGTACCCTATCTTCTCACTTGATTCAGGATCCACCATCCGCATAACCAGCCTCCGATACCCCATCCACCCCTGTAGACAGCAAGCTAGTGTAAATTGTCACAGGGACTGGCTTCCGTCGAAGTTCACGGGGTACATGGCCCACATGCACCTTTCTAACGATATCTCTGACGGGAAGCAGATCCCTCTGCTCAACCGGGTCGCACGACCAGAACTCGACGGAATGAGAGCGCGTGAGAGCAGGTGTCGAGCGTTGCGCCACATCATTGTGATGAAACTTTTTCTTACCTGGAGTAGGCGGCTTGCCAAAGCATAGGATTGAAAGAAAGAATGGTTTCATATTGTGAGATTGGTCTCTGTTTTTAAGATTAGCGTAACGGTGTCTTCTATGAGGGATGACTTTTGGAACGTCTTGAGGGAATATGGCTTTTTGTCATAATATGCGCACAATACACCGACCAAGAGTTTGGGTATATTGAGACAAGTTTTTGAGATTGCATAGTTATTTAGTCCTACGGTGCAAATTTGATATTGTCTTCAGCTAAGACATTCTTCATGCTAATGTCTCGGAGAAGCCGACTTCGGGATTCTACAATTATCACTTCAGTGCTTTGATTCTCCCCTAATGAGGGCTACTGCGCGCTTTCGAGCACTCATCTAACTCTACTAAGACTCGCTCAGAGAAAGTTCAGTTCTTCAAGTCATGTTTCCACCGCGCATCAACTTCAGTAGGTACCCCTACCTTCTCGCCTAAGGTATTACTCTACCCGTCGACTTCAGACGAAGCCACACGGATATACCACGCGCACACCGGACCGTAGTTTTAGGGTGTATAATGTACGTTTGAGGTAGTGTTGATCAATATCACGAGTGTGAAAGAGCGGTTAGCCAGTGACAGTAGCGGACCCATGTTGACAACCATGCCCACAAAGCATAGACTTGTTGGAATGAGGGAGTTTGTCTATCCTCACTATATGGCCGATGCACGTTATCTCGCACAAAGAACAAGCCGCGCAGTACATTGTCGACTCTCGAAATAATACGATGATAGCAAGACTGCTCATATCAAGTGTGTGGCAAGCTCATCTGAAACTCGCGAAGGCAGATTATTGCCATTTGAAAGAGTGAGGCGCATGTCGAGGGGACATGCAAATCTTTCTCGGTCGACAGAAATTATGCATTCGGATTAGGTAGAAGGCCATCATATCACAGTGTTTCTGCGAGTCCAAAGCTGGCTCTTTGGTTTCCGGCACGTCTTGTTGGAATACCTCACACAGATTTTGGCCGGTGAAGCTGTCGATCTGTGCTTCTGAACATTGAAGAAGAAGTCATTGATGTATTCAGTGCCCAGCTGATCGTCTTTCGGCGGTTCCTGATCCTTTGGTAGGTTCATCTTGCAACCGGACCCTTGAAACCCGCGTAGCCCCTTCTTTGGTCACGCGCACGCATCGCCGAGTCATCGTTCCTGGGCCAGATCCAAGAGCCATGCTGGTATCCAACTTCGGAGAACCAATCGTGATTGGTCTCGATGAATTCTGCGTACTGTGTCAAACGGCGAGAGATAATGATGAATCATAAATGGCAGGCATGTGAACAAAAGCGGGCGGAAGCGATTCCCCTTCCGTCAACTTCATTTCGTCATCTCATTGAAAAGATTTTGGTCGAGCAGCACCGCCCCAAGACACGCAACAGTTGCGATGTGTCAATATTGATTCGATGACCAAGAGGACACATGGAGTTGTTTCAGAGTTTTGGATGGCTAGCGGTGCCGGCTCAGGGTCCAGACTTGGACCAATCAGGCTAGCAGACGCGACCCCACGCGGAAAGCCTCACCGCCTGCATCTGCCCCTCCAAAACACTCGAATATATCCTTGCAGCACTCTGCTCCTTGCTCAATTGCACTCCACCCTCTTTATAGCGTGTGTTTCTCGTCCCAGAACTTCGCACCTCGGATTCGCGCGCAAATCAGAACAAAAACGACACCATGGCTGCTGCAGTGTCCGCCTATCCCCCGCTCAGGGACCGCCCGATCCAGAACACCGTCCTCCTCTTCGATGTCGACGAGACGCTGTCCAAGGCGCGGAAGGTGCGACCAGACATACCCATCGCCCCTTCCGAATGTCACCTAACGTCAATACCAGCTTGCGAAGCCTGAGATGCTGCATTTGCTCTCTGAGCTGCGACACAAGGTTGCCATCGGCTTCGTTGGCGGCTCCAACCTCGTCAAGCAGCAGGAGCAGCTCGGCGGCAACATCGACGTCACCACCCTTTTCGACTTCTGCTTCTCCGAGAATGGTCTCACCGCATACCGGTTGGGCCAGCCGCTCGCGAGCACGAGCTTTATTGGCTGGATCGGCGAGGACAAGTACAAGCAGCTCGTCAAGTGGTGCGTTCCTTCCTATACTGCGCGCCTACAAGGAAAGTGCGACGGGCAATTGACATGCATGGCAGGATCCTCCACTACATCGCCGACCTCGACATCCCCATCAAGCGCGGCACCTTCATTGAGTTCCGCAACGGCATGATCAACGTGTCCCCCATCGGCCGTAACGCGTCTGCCGACGAGCGCAATGAGTACGAGACGTACGATAAGGCCAACAACATCCGCACGACCATGATCGCCAAGCTCAAGGAGGCCTTCCCCGACATTGGCCTCACCTACTCCGTCGGCGGCCAGATCTCCTTCGACGTCTTCCCCACCGGGTGGGATAAGACGTACTGCCTGCGCCACATTGAGGCGGACAAGGACCTGCCTGATGGCGTGGAGTACAAGACGATCCACTTCTTTGGAGACAAGGCGTACGAGGGTGGAAACGACTGGGAGATCTACAGCGACCCCAGGACAATCGGGCATGCGGTCAAAGACCCTGAGGATACGTACAGGCAGCTGAAGGAATTGTTCTTCTCGTGAAAAGAAAATCTCCTGGAGAGCCTTTAAGCCGACTGTAGCCGAAGAGTTCGGGACGAGACGTGCATGATGGTGATGATTTCCATAGAGCGGTTCGTTGAGATACAGATATCAGATGAATGCATATACCATAAGCCGAAGCTCTCTTTGGACTTGAGAGGGAGCCTGGATTAGAACTTCCGAGTCCTCGCAGGTAAAGGCTCTACCTTCCCCTCTCCTAACAAGGCTCTTTCGTAGGAGGGTCATTCGACCAACAAAGGCACATGGTATGCGTAATCTTGACTACCCAGTCCTCTAAAACACCCGCACTCTACGCCTGTTCAAGAGGTCAGCATCTCCTCGTCAGAGCTAAAGATTGCAGCGTGGAGGAAACTAGAAGTATCATGTCAATCACCACGAGCAACGACTCAGTTCGTATATGATTCTTCCATAGGCCGGAGCTTGTCCATATCGTTCCCTCTTTTCGTGGATCGAAGGATTGCCATAGTCTTCATTCCTATTCTTCAGCGCTGCTCGGGTCGACTTTCTCATATGAAACTCCTTGTTCACGCAGAAACTCTATAGTAGACACTGCTTCTTTTCAACCACTGGAGACATGGAATCTTCTCGCCTATGGGGAGCTAAGGTATCGTAGCACAGATCTTTTGCGCCTATGTAGGTGGACTTTTCACGTTGCGTCCACAGCAGCCTTGACCTGCAACGCAACGATCCCTATGGAACCCGGCTGACCTCGTATTCGGCAAGCAAAACCATTTATCATAGTAGCATTCTACCCGTCACAGCACACCCCACCACCTTCTCAGCCGCGTCCTGAAGATTCCGTGATATTGAACCTCATTTACAAGTCCATACATCCATAACCTTGATATTCTAGACCATTTCGAACGTTCGAATATTTCTATCCATTCAAAGGATGGATATCGCGATGACACAACATCCACCCCTTCCTGAAATCCACAGCTGTGACTTTTGTTCGGCACAAGAAATTGATCCTCTTGCGCGTTCAAATCTAGAGAAAGTTTTCGTCATTAGATATCGAGGATCGAGGGTACAGAGGGGTGCATCGAATGGCTGCTCGTTCTTCGCGCGCATCTTGGACAAATTCATCTCAGAGCACGACAATGATTATATCGGAGACTTGCAATTAGATTTTTGGATGTATGAGCTCCTCATACATATCCCGGACAACTACGATATTCGAATCGCATCCTCCCGATGGCGTTCGACCGTTTATCACGAAGAACATCGAGCTGAAATGTTTGGCATACTTGCACTGCCTGGTAAGACACAATGATACCTACACGAGAGGTCCAGTGATCTTACATGCGTTCAGGGGATCCTAGTGCCAAATACATCTCTCGAAGGCCAAAACTTTATGATGATTACAGAGCGCCAGAGTCCACGAAGCGCGCTGCCTCGCTTCTTCGCAATTGTGACAAACATCATCGGGGATGCCACAGTCTCCAGTCGTGTGGACGACCCAAAAGACTCATGCGTATCAAAAGGGACCAGTCCAGCAACAATCTCTGGATATACTTGGATACTGCAATTCAGCGACTACCTAAGCCCACAGTAACAAGATATTCTGCATTGAGTTACTGCTGGGGAGGAGACCAGAAACAGAAGTTGGAAAAGGATTCTATTCATGCGTACAACAGCGGCGTCGATATCTCCGAGTTATCGCAAACGTTACAGGACGCTGTGGAGCTCAGTTGGGATCTCGGTATAGATTTCATCTGGATAGATTGTCTGTGCATCATCCAGAACGACCCAGAAGATGTAGCGCGCGAGATTGCTAATCTGCCGGCTATCTTTGGCAATGCTTATGTTACCATCTCCGCAAGCAGAGCTGGTCATAGCCAGGAAGGCTTTCTCCATCCAGTGTCTTACCCATCAACGGGAGACAGCCCCTTCCGCATTCCTTATGCTTGTCCTGATGGTGGACTTGGATCCGTCATACTATATCGTTAAATCGACAATCCTATCCATTCGCGCGCTTGGACCTTCCAAGAATACATGCTTTCGCCTCGCATACTAGAATATACATGGTCGCAACTTCAATGGACATGTCGAGAGGAGGAATGGCATCAGGAGGAGAAGGAAAAGAGGCTAAGAGAGATGTACCAATTGTCTTCATCTCTCCACCGTGGTGATGTTGCACGCTCTACAGCTACTGAGTGCCAGACTTGGATGGACATCGTGTGGGTGTACTCGGGGAGGGTGCTCAAATTTTCCAAGGATAAACTTCCCGCGATATCAGGACTGGCAGAGCTTTGGAACAGACGCACACGTTCAGATCGCTACATGGCTGGCCTTTGGCTCTCTCATCTCCCCTTGGGGCTATTGTGGTTCAGCGAACAGACCTTTCTACCACAAAACCATGCATGGCGCGCCCCCTCGTGGAGCTGGGCCTCGCTGGATGGTCTCATCGTTTGGCATAGCGATATGATGACAACTGTCGACCCTGTCTTTAGAATTCTCCCCGAGACGACCGAGGCGATGGGACTTGCTCACGAAGGTGCACCCTATGGCGAAGTTGTTTCAGGGTCCTTATACATTAAAGGACGTGTGAGAAAGGGCAATGTCTCGTCGGATGGCCAAGATGAACCCAATGCCATTAATCTAGACAGAGCGGAAATCTGCTGGGATAACGACAGCTTCGCATCTTTGGCCTCAACCTCCGAGATCTTCTGCCTGCTGATATGTCAGTTCGAACAGGTAAGACAACCAGGACCGTCAGGGTTGTTAATGAAACAAGTCAATCAACAGAAGTATAGCCGGATTGGTGTTTTTCATTTCAAACCTTTGCAGATCTACGACCTTGAAGGAGACGAGCATGTGGACATTGAAGGCCGTGTAGAGAGATTTCAGCGTGCGCAAATAGCTGCGGCTGAGTTGTTTGAATCCTCTGATCCAGCAAGCATTGTGCTGATCTAATCCTGCAGTCAAAAGTCCGGCGAGGTCGCAGCCTAGTGAAGAATACTACCAGATAGTCAGCCTTGATTATCTTGCACAAGATAAGACTTACTACTTCTCGATATGTCCTTCCCATAATAAGTTTTCTTCTCGAAGGTTAAGTCCATTCAGACTTGGACCAGATGGTGAAGCTTCTTTGTGACTGCTGTTAGTGTGGCTGGTACTAAAGAAAGCCACGCTTACCCAACTCGGCTCATTATATATGGTCGTATGTAGCAAAAGCCCTAGCGCGAGCATCATATCCCTGTACAATGATGTCTCAATGTTTGACGGCTGCTGTTCTTCGCGTATGCCAATTGTGAGCACTCGCGAACGAACCGTTCACTCAATCATCTTCCTAGACTGTCCGCGTTTCCCCGATGCAGAAGAAGAACGCTATCATTAGATGCGGTCGCCTGTGGGGCACATAGAGCAGGAAAGCCACGACGACAGACATCCACTCACGAGCGCAACTCCCAGGCAAAGAATCCCTTGGCCAAATCATTGCAAGGATCGCAGTGCTCACTTTATCAGTAATTCAATACAACGATGATCTGTTCAATTAAAATCGGGGTCGCTTCATTTGCGACGAGCTATACGAGATGTCACAACGTCATGTCCGCTTTGATTCAATGAGATAGCCTTTTGCGCCGCCGGAGCTATCGGAGGAGAAGCATGTGATAGCGTTGAGAAGTATCCTGATGGCATGTACAACAAGAGCATGCTCCTCAATATGGATAATGGGTCTCAAGTTGTGGCCAAAGTTCCCAATCCGAAGCGTTACTTCGTCCAGATAGAGTGACTGAATCACAACAGGTCCGGAATGTTCTGAGCACTCCCAGTCCCAAAGGTCTCGCTTGGAGCTCCAAAGCTCAAGAACTCCATTGCTCTATTTAATCATAACTCTCCTAGACACTGAAGCGCAGAAACAACTTTTTGAATTGCGTTTTGCAATCGACTAGCACTCATCCGACAGCTGAAAGCACGATGTGCCCCAATAGTGCTGGTCCCAGTGTCGATAAGACTCAACAAGAGCATGTCAACAAGCCGGTCTCGCAACTTGGAAGCGATGCTGATCTGGAAGCCGGACTGCAGTGCCAGCGACACCCCCTATTGCTCTCAACCGTGGAAACAGCGTGACACCGTCAGAGCAAGCTCAGCCCGATAAGTCCTGAGCGTGAACAGCTCCGAGTAACACAGAAGAGGCACGAAACGGGCAGTACACGCGCTCCACCAAATCTGTGAGGCGTATGAGGGCAAAAGCCAAGCATTAGAAACATGGAAGACTCTCGCTGCAAGATGTGGGCGGAGAACAGTCCCAGCTCACACAGTGAGAAGAGAGTAGAGTTGTAGAGAGTGATAACAGTTTCGTATGCTTGAAGTCTTACAAAGGGCAAAGGCAGTAGGACTGCAGACATGCGCCCTATTGCGATGCAAGGAGTACCAAGGTACAGTAGCTTTGGTTGTCGCCTGTAATAGATGTTGAATATCGCAAACGTGCATGCGGAAGTTAAGCACAGATTCCACGGTCCGTGAGGAGCATAGCAGTGGAGAAGAGTATTATATGGAGAAGTTCACGACGTTTTGCCCTTGAAGGCATGTGGCCCATCGACCAATAAGGCGCCGTGCTAGCCAGATGACTAACTCATTTAGGTTAGCACGGTGCGGGGACAGCAGGCCTGTCAGCTGGCTGCGTCATGTTCCAATCTTGCCCTACGACCTCTCATCTACCAATAGCGTGCAAGTAAAGTATCAGGATCGATCTTCGCTACAAGATCGATCGTAATTCTATTTGCTGCGGACTTGCTTGGTTGCTGGGATGATACCTCGATGATGTATTTTGGTGGTGTGGTTGCTTGCAAAGTAGTGTCGTTTAAGTGGGAAGCCGCCACTCCATCCCCGCAATGATGTATTCCACCTGCATATCCAAGTTTCGGGGTAGCACGGAAGCTTAGTGACGCACGGCGATCAAGGTCAGATACAAGTGCCATATATAACTGTGCAATTGCCATCTCTGATCGGGATAGTATCCCCCATTCAAACTATCTCAATCAAACCAAACAACTTCACCTTCAACGACATGGACGCACTTAAGGGAGTCACCGACACTGTCGGCAACACCGCGAAAGGCGCGACCGACACCGCTGGCGACGCAGTCAAGGGCGCTACCAAGACCGCTGGTGATGCCACCAAGGGTGCCGGCGATTCCGCAAAGGGTGTGCATTTCTCTCCATTTCTAAGCATGCATTTATGCTGATCATTGTGCAGGTGCGACTGGAAAGGCATCAGGAGGCGGCGGACAAGACCACCTCGGACTAGGAAAGACAGGTCTTTAGGTTATAGCCGGTCACCAAGTACAGCATACCATAGTGAATGCATATTACACGATGTAAAGCTCAACCAAGATGCATGAACGAGTGAGAGAGAGTGAGAGATGCCAGACCTAACCTAGTACTGCTTCGGCCGCGCTGAGATTGCACATTGCAAATAGCGATATTGAAGATGTGGAAGGGTAAGCGACTACTCTCCAGTTAAGCCCCAGCCCTGCGGTACCAACATCGCAATCCGGGTAGAGTTGACCTCGCTTTGCAACCGTCATCTTCTCGAGGCATCACCACCTCTTCGTCCGGGCTAGAATGGCAGTGACAATGTGAGTTTTCACAAGCAGTAAGCTCTTTGTTTCAGGCACAACCAGCCTGTGACTGGCTATTTCCCACATCCAGCCGCTGATCCAGGACTTCCTCGTCAGCACTAAAACTGCAGTGCACTGTCAAAACCAGAGAAGAGAAGCGAAATGCTGCTGTCGTCCCTGAAACTTTCGACCCTAACCCACGCTCTCCCTGACGGATCTAAAATTGCAGTGTATACCCACCTGGTAGCCTTGTCGCTGTTTGCCACCGAGCTGAGACAGCTTCTCCTGGCCTGCATAAGATACTGCGGTGCGGGCAGCGGTCTGCAAACTGCTCAGAAACCCCATAGGAGAATTCAAGCTAGTGCAGTGTTTGCACAGTCCCTATTCATTTAATGTCCCATGCTCATATTATGCATAAACATCTCTTCTCTTTGACCTCAGCTATGGCTGACCTCGGCTATCAAAGTCCTCTCGCCGGCGCTAGAAATTGCAGTGTAAGCGGCGCTAGGGAGCCCTCACCCTGAATCGATCCTTAATGCAGCAGATCTCATCCGTAGAGCCTGCTAAGAAGACGTACAAAGTACGAGGAGAGAAATCCATCGCGCGTGGCCGTTATTTCGCGGATCTGTACACCCATACAGCCGCCAGCATTCTGCGCATCCAAGCCACTCAAAACCAGCCAGCCTATGAAGTCCCTGAGCTATGCTTATCACGATATACACATCAGACTTCAGACTATCCACATGCCCTCGCCCGCGCCCGCGCCAAAGAATGCAGCGTGCCCGTAGTGATTACCCGTAGTGATTACGATCAAAGATGATGCCTACTTTCTAACCCTGATCCATAAATCTTTCGATGGGGTTGAAATTTCCGTGCATAGTGTGGGTTTCAGACCGGATCGTGTCGAACTCACATGCAACTTGCATGCACCTTGGCAATAGCTCTGAGAAGACGAAGCTGCGGCATCAGCAACAACATACGGGCAACTCGTTAGAAGCACACTCCTAGACGCTAGCCTCGAATCTCCTCGTCCGAGCTAACGATTGCAGTGCAAAATAAGAACCGGTGTCCCAATTAGGCCATCTACAGGACTCAGCCTAGCCCTGACCTTCGCCCTTCCTCGTCCGGGCTAAAGAATGCAGTGTTGCTGAGTATGACGCAATTTCCAGTGATGCACATCAGACTCTAGGCAGCACAGCCTCAGCTGAGGCCCGAACCCAAGACCTCCCCATCCAGGCTGAAGATTGCAGAGAAATCGGCCCCCGATTGGACCGGCGAGCAAGCGAGCGAGCACCGGAAAGGGGAGACCGCGAGCCTCTTTTTCGAGTCCGCAGCCCTGACCCACGACGTCAACAATTGCAGCATTCGTGCAGACGCCACGCTTTCGTGGACAGTTCAGCCTTGCTCTAACCCACACCTCCCTCGGAGACTGCAGTCCTTCCAAAGTCATCATTGTGTAAGATCCAAAGCTTCAGCCTCAAGGCCACTGTTTACATCTACCTTCCCCTCGACGAGGCTGAATATTCCTCGCAAAGCGGAGCCGAGCCGGACCCTTTCTTTGATGCCTCAGGCACAACCCACGTCCTCATGGACGCTAAGAATTGCAGTGCTAATCTCCGAAGTAGATTCGGTGTAGTAGTATTACCTCCGGTACGGTATCCGAGTAGCAGTGTCAACCTCCGGTGTGCTTTCAAGATTTCAGTGGCTGTTCCGGTGCTGCTTCACAGCCAATGTTGTAAGTCCGATACCATATTGCTCATGATATCGCTGTCCTGATTGGTCTACGAGCTCAGCCTCTCGCTCGCTTGCAAGGTAGTTCCTCTCCTCGCTGGGGCTAAAATTGCAATGTTCACCGGTGTAGTGTTCATTGTGGCCCCTTGCCTATGGTTAGACTCGGGCCCACTGTAAATTCTCCGGTTGGCAAGAAACTCCCCGGCTGGTAGGGCTTTCGTGTGCCTTAGGTACCACCCACCTCGTCGGGTGGGCTAAGATTGCGGTACAGGGTGCCGGTACCTCTCGGCAGGCGCTCCAGATCTCTTTCGGCAACCGTTCCTGATGTATTTCAGCTCCCAAGCTTCCGTAGAAAAGAGCGAGTACGCACCTTAGCCCGTGGTCCCCTCGCCGGGGCTAAAAATGCAGTGCTGTGGCTGTGGCCGCCTCACGTCCCCCGGGCGAGGAAGTCGATGTATTGGGTGCTAGGCAGTATTGAAGCATAGCCAGATCCGCGGTCGTGGGCCGGCTTCTGCTTAGAATGGGGTAATCCCTCAGCCTGACCGATTCGCGTGATATTGCTTGGACCCCAGCCGAAGACCACCTCGTCGGGTCCAAAACTGCAGTGCAACGAACTCATGCTCTCTTCTCTAAACCCTATCCCAAGCGCCCCCTCGTGCGGGAGAAAATGGCAGTGAAATAAACAAACATATCACCCTCATCCTCGTCAAGGCTAAAGCTTGCGGTGAAGCCGCCACACTAAGGCCGTCAACGCACCACCCCCACGGCCAGGCTGAAAAACAAAAACGCGCTGCAACCTTCAGCAGCGTGAGGACCACAAGCAATCTCACGTGCAGATATCAGCTGTGCAATTCTGTTCGGCAACACCTCTTCGTCCGGGCTAAGAAAGCTGGTGCCCGCGACCGGTCTTGACATCCATCTAACCCTGGCCAGGGACCTCCCCTTCCGAGCTAAAGATTGCAGTGTCAGTGGTACTCACGTATTCCCCTACATCCACATATGCAGGGGGCCCATGTAAGATTGCCTGAACCCGGGCCCAGGACCTCGTAGGGGCCAGAAGTGCAGTGCTGTGGTTGTAGAACGGGAGCCCTAGCAAGGCTGGTCCATATACCCCGTCATCACGCGACAGGCAGCAGCAGCTCCCCGTCGGGGCCAAAAAAAGCAGTACTAGGACCGTGCGAACGACGCTGGATTGGGCGGTGCTTGCAAGTGGCCTATGCAAGGCACCGACGTTGCACCTCGAGGCGCCTCCGCGCTAAAGATGGCAGTGTCTCCATCGGATTCATGCCGCCACGATATGCTCGCTCTCGTCCTGCATGCACAACTTCAGCATCACCCAAGTACCCAAGAGGCAGCGGAAATAGTCACATGCTAAACTAGACTACATATAACGACATAACACGGGCTTTCGAAAGGAACAAGAAAAAAGTGGGTATCCATACTCCTCAACTAATCGTCCAGCGAGAAAAGCCAAAACAAAGCCCAGACAAGCAGGTTATCATATACTCGTTAGTCGCTGAAATCCATCCTCCTGTTCCCTTCAATCCCATCCTCATGTCCCTCTCCCCCATCCCTCAATTTTTGCGTTTCGTTCAGTACTTCCTCCTCACCCTCTCGGCGATACTACTCCCCTCATCCTCCTCCACAACCGCCGGCGTCCTGACCCTCATCCTCTCCCTGTGCCCCCTCCGCCTCCGATTATGACTGACATTACTCGCTGAATCGTCCGGCCCGATCTCGCTCCTCCCATCTCCGTCCCCCCAGCCCTCCTCTCCCACAACACTCGCCGGCGTCCCCATCCGCACCTCAATATCCGCCGGCCTGCGAGCTTGCGCAACCATGCTGAGTGCTGCCCCACGCTCCCGCAGCCTGCGCCGCACGTTCTCGGCCGCGACGTGCAGCGCCTCGAAAGCATCTTCCATGGCCTCCATGCCGAGGTAGATTTCGCGCTCGACTTCGGCGAGGACAGCGATCTCGGTTTCTTCGTCGATTTGCACAGGGGCGGGGCCGCCGCTTCCGGGTCGGACGCTACCTGGTCTCGCGGAACCCGGGCGGGGACTCATCATGGGCGCGCCGAACGGGGAGGCAAAGCGCTGCGGGCCACCGAGCGTAGGGACTTCGCCTGAGGGCGTGCGCGAGGCGTTGGGCGAGGGCTCGGCGCCCGACCAGAGGAAGCCATCGAAGCGGCCGGAGACGAGGATTTCCCACTCGTGTTTGGTGACTGCGGCGAGGGTGGCGAGGGTGTTGTGCATGTCCGGGTTGCGCAGCATATACATAGTGACGAGCTGGTCGCGGGGCGGTTGGTACAGCCTGTACAGTCTCTGCAGCGCGAGCGCAGCCTTCGTGATATAGGGCGGCGTGGGGCGGGCATCTTTGGCCGTGCGTGGGTGCGGCATGGTGTCCATGCCCCAGAGGACGGCGTAAAACAGTGGGCGCTGCTGCTGCTCGAGGCGCGTGAGCATGGCGAAGGTGAGGGTTTCGTCGTCGGCGTCTTCGGGGATGGCGTCTTGGTTGTTGGAGAGCCAGGACTGGACTGAGACTTTGGTTTTGCGGGCTTGCTGCTGATAGTGTTCTTTGTACTGCTCCGGGACGTCGACATCGATGCGTTGGCAGGGCGGTTCGAGGTCAGCGATTCCCAGACCGTTTGGTTGTGCTGTATCGACGGGAGGCCATGAAGGAAGGTCGCATCGTCCGGATACCAGCTCGAGAATCTCGCCCCAGTTTACTCCAGCTTGGTCTTCGTGCAGAGGTACATCCAAGCACATGATGCACGGGCATTGCTCAGATGATATGTTGCGTGCGAATACTGCTTCGAGCCGGTCGAGCAGACGGCGTGCCACAGAGCGATACCCGGTGGCGACCGCCAACGAACCGCTGGTGTCCATGACTGCATTGTAATCATTGAGCAGCTTTTTCAGGGGATTGAAGAAGGTGTGAGCATCGTGTGTCTGCGGACCGGATATGCGGGGCGACATGTACTGAGAATATGCAGGTACTGGTGTGCCGTCCATTGCAGCGAGTAGCGTTCTGGGAACTGGCTGCTTCAGGCCTCCATTCTGCAGCAAGTAATCCACTCGTGGCGGGTCCATGAGAGCAGGCGGTGGTGGTGGAGGAGGTGGCGTAAGAGGAGACTCATTATACGAGTCTGCTGATTGCGCACGAGAGAGGGGGTCGGTGATGATTTCAACTGTAGGTCTTGGGGGTGCTTGCTTCGCTGAGAAGGGGGTCGGCAGGACTGAGTGTTGGGTCGGCGTCCGTGGTGAGGAATCTACCACAGAGTCGGGCGACACTTCAGAATTGGTGGGTGAATGGTCCACTCTGCGGGATGGCTGGCGTTCCGGTGGGATCGATGTGAATTCGGAACCTGTCGACTGCGTGACTTCCGAGGATTGCTGGGAACGCGCTCTGACGGTCGTCGACGGCGCTCTTCCTGGCGGCCTCGCGTTCGAGGGGCTGGCTGTCTTCGTCCTCGGCGGCGGTGCTTTTGGCGGTGGTGGGGGCGCTCTTGTGGGGGCTGCTCTTGGAGACTTTGCGCGCACGGTGCTGGGGTGGCTGCTCGTCGTGGAAGTGAACTCGGTGCTGTCGATGTCGGCATCTCTGATGCTCGAGCGAGACGCGGCGCCGGCCCGGGGATCAGGCGTCAGGCGGGTGCCGCTGTCGACGCTCTGTCTGCCTGATGCCATCTCCTTGTGTAGCTCATCGACGTTCCTCCGCATGCTGTTCCTGCTGGCCGTCTTGCGCAGGTCAGCGCCATTGGTAGCGGCGAGCGGCGGACTGGGCGGCGCTCGAGTGGGCGCGGGGGGCGACGTGTTCTTGTGGTCGTCGCCGCCGTCGGTGGGCTCAGGCGTGGCCGGCGGCTCCTCACGCTTGTAGATGTTCTCCTTCGCGTGCGTCTTGGACAGGGTGGGGTAGCCCAGGCTGGTGCGCGAGCCGTTCAGCGAGCTCATGCCCATGGAGCTGCGGCGCTCCATCTCGGGCACGACGCCCATCTTCAGCGGCTTGGGCGCCGACGTCGACGAGGTGCGGGTGCGCTCTTTGGGCGGGCGGTCGGCCAGCTCGGTGACGTCCTCCTTGCTGGCGCCGGTGCTGGCGCTGGAGCGGGGCTTGCGGGAGCTGCCCGACGGCCGCGTCTTGCTGCTGCGGTGGCGCTCGCGGTCCTTGTCCTTGTCCTTGTCGCGGTCGCGGTCCTTGCTCTTGGGGCTGCGGCGCTCGCCCTCGGATTCCTTCCTGCGCCGGCGCGACGAGTCGGAGGCGCTCAGCATGGTGGAGGTCGGTGCAGCTCAGCAGGCCCGCTGTGAGCGCCGTGGTGTGTGGTCGTGCTGCACAAGCGCGGCTGCGAGGCGGTGCGGTGCTATTGGGCTCGTCTCGACATGTGCGGAGACGGGCGCGCCTATCAGCGGGCGGAGCGGCCAGGCAGGGAGTCGCTGGGAAACTCGGCGTGTGCGGTGTGCAGATGCTGTGGGTGCAGCGGGTATCGTCGAGGGCGAGTATGCCAGGCGGTGTCGTCCCTCTGCTGTCGGCGGGCTCGTCCCGGTGCTCTGACGTGTAAAGCCCCCAGCCGTCCAAGCCACCCAAGGCAGCGAGCGCACCCAGACGATCGACCGCGGCAGACCAGGAGCCACCCGCCTTTAGTCCCGATCCAGCCCTGCTTCCACATCGCCGTTGCGCGCCCAAGTCTGCAATCCATCGCGTCTTGCCTCAACTGCTCGAATTGCAACAGGCCTCACCGCTCCTGCAATCGACCATGGCAAGACCCACCAACTCGTGCCAGCGCCTCCGAGCTGAGGGAGAGGGTCTTGTAGCATCGATGATTGGCTCGAGCATCGGGGAACCGCCAGCGCATCCCTGCGTACAATTTGGATGTGCTGGTCGGGGTAGCATATCACTCACTTCGCGGTCAAAAGGACAGAAATACTGCATTGTTCGCACCGCATCGGATATAACGTCCACCCATTACCCATCCCCTGAGCCCACGGAACCGGCTCCCAGCATCCCACAGACACGCCTGTACAAACAAAACAAACGTAGGGGCACTGATCATGCCGTCGTAACGCGTGCACTAAATGAAAAGCATCAATCTCCCTCACAGCACCTCGCGGAACTTCGAGTCCCGCACCGGACTCCCGCTATTCCTCGCATTCACATCCGTCGGAAAACTCGGCGGCGGCGCGAGATTCTCGTTGAACGTGTCCCTGGCCTCTTCATACTCGCTCAGCTGCGACACCTTGCTCTCCTGCGTCGCTGTGCGCTCAATGGGCCGGCCTCGCGACGAGTCGGCGGACAGCGAAGAGATGTCGGAGTGGCGGCGTCCAAACTCGCCTTTGGCGTTTGGGATGTGATTCGGGATCACGTTGCCATCGCCCGCCTCCTGGTTGGACCGAGGGTTGGATTCCGAGTTGCGCAGAGAAACGCCGCCGATGAAGCCGGGCTCGGGCGTGGCCTTGGAGCGCCGCTTGAACTTGCCGAAGAGGCCCGTCAGGCGTTTCTTTGATGGTGACGTGGGCGAGGTTGGAGAAGTCGAAGCGTCCTCCGTGGCTGTCGAGGGGCGTGCGGCCGTCGCTTCGTCCTCGGTCGTAGATGCGCGGGCTGCCACAGGCTCCTCAACAGATGTTCGCTCGGCTCGGGTGGCATCAGGGTAGTGCTCGTCCTCATCGACGAGGGTACGAGTGGCAGCGGGCGAGGCGACATCTCCTGTCGGAGAAGTGGCGGTACCAGTTGTAGCAGCTCCTCCGCTCATTGCCGCTGTGCCCAGTGCAGCTCCACCCGTCGCCGCAGGCACATGCTCCGCTGGCGCTTCGCGAGACTTCCGTTTCTGCTCCTTTGCTAGCCGCTTCTCTTCCGCTTTCTTCTCCTTTTCAGCTGCCTTCTCCTGCTTGGCAGCTGCTTTCTCTTCGGCTGCCTTGGCTTTGAGTGCTCTCTTCTCCTCGGCTACACTCTATCAGCAGTGTGTCATTTCTCTGGGGAACCCGACTTACCCTTGGAGTTTTTCTCCTCGGCCTTGATCTCAGCAGCACGCTCATGTTCAATCTGCTGCTGGCGCTTCTCCTCTGCCAATTCCAGTCTTCGCTCCTCTTCTTGCGCAAATCGCTTTTCCGTCTTCTCATTGATCTCATCCAGTGTCGGCTGCATCCTAGCTTGTGCAATCGCATCGATCTCGGACTGGTCCATATACTTACCGTGGCCGATGTGGACCTTTCCGTGGTTCTCCATGCGTGCTTCGCTGTTTGCCGACGCCCGCGCTCGAGCTTTGGCGTCCCATTCTTCTACCATGGAGGGAGAGAATTTGCCCGTCTTGTCGTACACTTGCTTGTCGATGCCGGCCATCTGCAGAGCGACCTTGCGCTGCGCTGCCTCCATCAGGTATCTGCGGTCTTGCTCGCGCTTCTTCTCGTCAACCTACAAAGCTGTTAACAGAGATCCTTGGAAAACACAGCGCGTCATAGATTTCGCAAATGGCATACCTGAGCGATACCCTTGTTGAGCTGAGACATCTGCGCACGTATCCGCCGCGACTGGAACTCATCATCATCCGAGTCGGAGTCGCCTCGTTCGGGGTTGCTATTGGCTCGGTTTCGCCCACGGCGTATCGACAATCTATTCCGCGACTGCTTCTCGTACCCATAGTAACTTCGAAACTGCGATGCCTCATCCGGGCCAATCTTTGCCAGTCGCTCAGCGGCGAGTTTCTGCGCGGCTTCCTGGATACCAATGTAGCGCATGGCCTCCTGCTTGAGGTTGTCCTCGCCTCTCACGTGGGGCTGCTGTTTCTGAGCAGCAATGGCTCCAGAGTTGGCGTGTCCAGCGGACTTGTTCTTCTCTTGCACGTCCATCATTTTCTTGGCCATTGAAATCGCTGACGCACGGAGCGCGTCGTTCCGTTTCTTCTCTTCCACTTCCAAGGCCACAGGAGGACGGTCGGTGTACATCTCGCGAGAGACTTTGGAGTGTTGGATCCGAGCAGCTTCCATAGCTTCAGATCCCAACCTGTTTGAGTCGGTGATAGTGGTAGCTGTGACTTGCGGTTTCCTCATAGACGCACTGTGTGATATGGTAGCCGCACTCAGAGCGTTCTTCGCGGAATTCTGCGCATCGGGGTACAACGGTGGCGAGGCAGGGCTCGACTGAGCTCGCTTTCGTCTCGTCTCTGAGGTCGCGCCCGTAGCTGCGATTAGAGCCTTCTTTCTCCCCTCTTCCGCATTGCTCCAGTCGGCCTGAGGTCCCAGTCCTTTCTTGGCCATCGCGATGTTCGCTGCAGAGTGACCGTGAGCAGAAGGTTCAGCTTTCCAAAGGTTCAAGTTCACGCCATCTCTGTGCGCAAGCAAAGCTGCCTTGGAACCTGCTGCGCTGGCTGTGGGCTGCCATAGTGGGTCCATCTTGTAATCGTTCGCCAAAAGCGCGGCCTTCCCCGCAGCTGCAGACGTGGGCGTCGCTTTGGGATACGATGGGCTCTTGAAGTTTGCGGTAGCTAGGTTTGCGGCTGCGCCGGCAGAGGTGCGGGTGTCGATGCCGTGCGAAGGGAAGCTGGGCAAGTCATGCGCCTGCGCGTGCTTGAGGCTGGTTGCGGCGCCTGGGGTCGAGGTAAGCAACAGAATTAGGCGCAACAAACGGACATCTCACTAGCTGAAGAAAGCTTGCCGTCGGCTCCAAGCGGGTTGCGGTTCGCCTTCGCAGAATTTGTGCTGTACAAGGCGGCGGCGGACGCATGGTCTTGTAGTGTGGTGTTCTTTGTCTTGTGCGCGGAAGGGTCGGGACATCGCATATCGGCAGCACCATCTACAATGCTCCCATGCATGTGTGCGGAGGCCTTCAGGGGTGCGCCGATCGATCCGTTTGGCGGAGTCTGGGTTCCTAAGGTAGCCATGGCAGGCAACACCTTGGAAGAGGGCGGAATAGGTTTCGCTGGCTCTGCGACCAGCTAGGGGGATATGGATTGCGAATATGAGGTATTTCGCGGGGAGAGCGGACGGCGGCGACAGCCTTAGGGGCCGGCATGTTGATGATGTATGATGGCGGTGGTGTAGGACTATGACATCACAGCGCGCATGTGGGAGTGATCGGTCGCGTTGCTAGCGCCCATTGCTGGCTAGCCTCGCGGTCTTTGGTGACGATCGACCTGGGGATCAGGGCGTTAATCCAACCTCAGCACGTCCCTTATTGGATGGGAGTGTGCCTTTTGTGGCACGAAACAGGAGTGCTCGACCGGATGCAGATTCCAGACCCCAAAAGCGGTTGCGCAAGTGCTGGCCCCCTGTCCATAGCGAGATTCATCACATATAATGTACTGTGCACTTGTTCCTCACAAGCTGAGTACCAGCAGGCGAAGTTAGCCTCGTACGCTAATCGCCGTACCGTACATGTTGCTTTGCTGGGCCTTGGAGTGAGGCCGGCATGTATCTTTACCGGCCAAGAGCAGTCGCCGAGGTGTTGCCTACTTGATGCTTCATCTACCGAGCTAACTGATAGTCTGTTTACGACTGAGTGACCGACCATTCCAGGATCCAGCAGCATGATGGAGCGAAGCATAACTGTTCACAAAAATTCTCCGCGCTCCATGCGGCTAGCGTGACCGACGTCAGAGGGCGATAGGAGCAGGAAATGCACGCGACAACAACATCTAAGTTCGTTCGCAGCCAGTACATAGATCTCCGACACGATTCGTATTTCGCCGAGAGTATAGCCGGGCATGTCGAACACGCAACCACCGCTGAAGAGCATACCCAACTTTCGCGATGCCGGAGCTTTCGTGAATGAGCAGACGGAGCAGAGGTAGTGTGGCAATTTTCGAGCCTGAATCGAATTGACGAGTGTTAGACGCGTCAAGACCAGGCTACTGTATCGGGGCGCGAGACCAGGTACGAAAACAACGACTCTGTGGTACATCGGTACACGACTGACGAAGATGTAGACGATGCAACGAACGAAGACCGACGAAGGCTGGTAGAGGAATACAAGTTAAAAAGCATCATCGACCTGCGAACGAAGTAGGACAACCCTCTAGCCTCCAGTGCTTTGGCTAACAATCCAAGGACCGAACACATCGAGCAAGCACAAAAACGCGATGCCAAGATCAAGGCCTCAGCTGCAGTGCCGCAGTCCAACGACGCGATCGCAGAGCCTCTGAAGATACCTGGGGTGGCATATTACGAGATCAACTTCAATGGCTCCTCATTCTCGCGGATGCTCATCTCCAAGCTGTCGTGGACGGAGTTCTTCAAGTTGGTTTGGTTGATGGCGACGGGTTACCGGAAAGATGCGATCAAGATTCTCGCACCGCACATGGAAGAGATGGGCCTTGTGGGCCTGGCCATTGCGTCCGTGGATGTGTGCACGTCCGAAGTGAAGCAGGTGTTCGACGTGCTCGCTAAGGAGGAGAATTGGCCTGTTCTGGTACATTGCACGCAAGGGAAGGATAGGACGGGGCTTATTGTTATGCTGCTGCTGTTCCTGCTCGAGGTGGACGAGGCAGCGATTGAAAAGGACTACCTGTTGTCCGGCCCAGAGCTGGAAGCAGAGAGAGCAGAGCGCGTGAAAGAGATCCAGAGCATCGGCTTGTCGGAGCAGTTTGCGCTATGCCCACCCGACGTGGTTTCGACAGTGCATGCACATGTTCAGGAGAAGTACGGTGGGGTAGAGGCGTATCTTCTGTCCACTGGCATCACCACGGAGCAGGTAGCCCGCATCAAGCGCACGCTACGGAGCGACGTGTGAAGGAAATATATCCCTTCAGTACTACCGGCGCACAAAAATCGACCGAAGACGGTGAACACGCATGCATGTGGATACGTACCGCGTTCTTATCGGCTGGCGAGGGGCGGGCAGCTGCACCCTAGCTGTAGCTCGTCCAATTCGCTAAGCGTCACACCGTCCCTGCTTGGCGTTTACACTGCATCTGCCCACTGTTTCGCACGCTGCAAAATTCCATACACACCAGCAAGATGAGCAGCGGGACGACGTCTGAGGAGACCTTCGAGTGGATCGAGACGCCGCCGGCGCGCACGCCGACCAAGCCTGCGTTCGACTGCGGCGTGCGGACGACTTCTGTATGTAATTAATCACGTCCCCCTCAAGGGTGCCCCGCGCGCCATTGAGTTCCACCAAGGGGGTTTGCATGGCTAACAATTGTGTGTACACAGTACCCAGCCATCCCCAATGCCCCTCTGCCTGCAGACAGCAACGGCCGCGACCACTTCTCCAACACGGCCCTGATCTCGGCCCTCGTGGGTGTCCCTGGGTACATCACCTGGAAGCTCGGCGGCGGCCTCAAAACGTGGATCTTCTTCGCGCTGATTGTTGACCTGCCTATCCTCGCCGCTTTCTGGATCGTCACGTCTGAGTACGCTCCCCGCAAGAACGAGAAGGCCAAATTCCCCGGCAAGCCCATCGAGACGTACCTCGAGTTCCATAAGAGCGAGGATCGCGAGGCTTATCATGGCAAGAAGATCCCCATGGAGACCTTCTACGAGAAGTACTTTGACGGCGATGTCGACTTCAAGGGCGACTGCCTCGAGGTTATGGAGCTGCGCCACGACTGGGCCAACTTTCGCTTCACGTTCGGCCTGATCAAGCACTTCTTGTTTGGCATGATTCCCGAGATGATCATGCACACGAGGTCCCAAGGTACGTTTCACAAGTTCAAGACAGCCTCTTGATCATTCAAGTGCAGTCTCTGGAGTACCAGCTGACCGTGACCCAGATGAGGAGCAGGTCCGAGACCACTACGACCGCGGTGACGACTTCTACGGCTGGTTCCTTGGCCCGCGCATGATCTACACGTCCGGTATCATCTCCGACATCAACCGTGAGGAGACCCTCGAGGAGCTCCAGGACAACAAGATGGCTATTGTCTGCGAGAAGATTGGACTGCAGAAGGGTGAGAAGATGCTTGACATCGGCTGCGGGTGGGGTACCCTGACCAGGTTTGCATCCGTACACTACGGTGCCCACGTTACCGGTGTCACTCTTGGTCGCAACCAGACAAAGTGGGGCAACAACGGTTTGAGGAAGAACGGCATCGGTGAGGACCAGTCCAACATTCTCTGCATGGACTACCGCGACATTCCGGTCCCATCTGGCGGCTACAAGAAGATCACTTGCCTCGAAATGGCCGAGCACGTTGGTGTACGCCACTTTGCTGGCTTCGCCACTCAGGTCCGTGAAATGCTCGACGATGATGGTGTGTTCTTCCTTCAGATCGCCGGTCTCCGCAAGGAGTGGCAGTTCGAGGACTTCACCTGGGGTCTCTTCATGAACAAGTACGTCTTCCCTGGTGCCGATGCCTCCACGCCTCTCGGCTGGGTCGTGGACAAGCTTGAGGGCGCTGGTTTCGAAGTCAAGCAGATCGACACCGTCGGCGTTCACTACTCTGCTACTCTCTGGAAATGGTACCGCAACTGGATCGGCAACAAGGAGAAGGTCACCGCCAAGTACGGCAAGCGATGGTTCCGCATCTGGGAGTTCTTCTTGGCCTACTCCACCATCGCGTCCCGTCAGGGTACAGCCACCTGCTTCCAGATTACCCTCGTCAAGAACATCAACTCCACCCACCGTGTTGAGGGCATCAACACCCAGTTCGCTCTCTCTGCTGCGCTCGAGGCCAGCAAGGCCAAGGGCATCAAGGGATTGTAAATCCAACGACCGCAACGAATCGGTGACGTCTTTTACCACAACTGATATCTACCGCATGGCGGCTCTGTGTTTACGAGATTGCATTCTGCATGTGTGATTGGATGGGTACGTTGTGCAGGATCACCGCAAAGGAAGAAAAGCATCGCATATTTGCAGCTCTGGCCGTGGAAAGTAGAAGGTGTGCAGCAGCTGATAGCTAGTGATCTGCGTTGCTAGATAATTGTCAAGAGTATGACTACAAGTATCATTCTGTTTTGTTCTGGGATCAACTCGCAGGTGGTGCCCCCAGCGCGATGTGGTCAAAGCGTCTAAGGCTCCGAGTTATGACGTTCAACGACAGCAACCCTCGACCAAAGTGAAGTGCCCTATATTTCCTTTACTTTCAAGTACAGCTCGAATAGCAGACATTTGGCCTCAAAGATCTCCAATCGCTTCTCATCAACTTCCTTTGACGAGTGTCGCGTGAGCTAGACGCGTCTCCGCACGTCTGCACATACGCCAAGACCCCAACTTTTGAGTTCACTCGAAACGCAATCCATAGCTCTCCCCAGGTCCAACCACGCCACCCCATATCCACTCTACCGCCTGCAAACCGCAGCCATGTTTGCCCCGAGTGCGCTACGACAAGCGCGCACGTTTACAATCCGCCTCCAGCCCGGCTTCATCGCACCCTGCGCCTCCGCAACTGCAGCGCCCTTCTCGACCAAGACTAGCACGCGTCCTGCGCAACAGCAATGCACACAGCGATCCTCATTTAGGCCGTCTCCACTCGCCCTTGCCATTCGCCACGCGACCACAGCCGCTTCGTCTGCTTCAGCCGCCAACGCGACGTCATCCTCCTCCCAGCAGCTCACATGGAACGACTTCTTCGCTCTGCGCAAGACTCGCCGCCGCGCCAGCCAAGTCACATCGGGTATCAGTGCTATCGGCGTTGCCTATGTCGGCCTGCAAGTTTTCATTGGAGGTGGATACGACGGGCTGCTGGCTGCGTCAATAGGGCTTGACCCGATCATCACGACGGGACTGGCGAGCGCGGCTATGTTGACGGTGGGCTGGCTTGTGGGGCCGTTCTTCTCGAACGCGGTGTTCAACGTCCGGAATCGGGCAATAGCGCCTCAGATCACGAAGGTAGGTCTACTCTGTACTTTGAAAGGTTGTGGATCCACGCTGGCTTGGAAGTGACGGATGGAATGGAACGGAGAGGAGAGTAATGCATGGAGGCTAACCGAAAGAACAGAAAGAACGTGAATTCTACGACCGCATCAAGAAGCACCGCGTCGACCCAACTTCCTCCTCCATGGCGAACCCAGTGCCCGATTACTACGGCGAGAAGATCGGCAGCGTCGCGGACTACCGGAGGTGGCTGAAGGACCAGCGGGCGTTCAATCTCAAGCGTGGAGAGAGGAGGAAGTAAGTCAGAAGGGCTTCACACAATTTTCTTTTGTCACGCGGCGTGGCTGTTAGTCCAAGTCCGGCATGGAGTGCAGATGCTGTTACGACTGGGCTTTGAAGTCGATGGGGACTCGCATGGAAGTAAATACACGTTATCGGGAGAGGACGGCATTTTGGGTTCTCTGCCATGTACCAATAGGACGGTAAAATCGATGAATGCGCCTCTCCATTCAGCACATCACACCAACACATATATACTCCACCTCATACAAGCTCTGGACTTCCTGCCTGTTTTCATAGCACATCTCCATCATTCTCAAATCACACTGACGTCTGCATCATGGGCTTCTGCCAAGCGCGATGTCAACGGCTATCCGATGTTGCCAAGCAGTGAACTGTATAGAGCTTGACGCAGGCCAAGGATACCATCAAACAGTGTGACTCGAGAGTTGCTGGTCGAAAATCGGTGTCTTTTGGACCTGCTGAATTCAATCATGCTGAATTCAATCAGCAGTAGCGAATTTCGAACGGCACGTATCGTTACAATGGTAAGACGGCCCGTCAATGACAATTGCATGTGATTTGGTACACCAAATAGCTTACTAGAACGACCACGACGGAATTTGCCAGCCCATTGAAAACTCTTCTGAATCCCCGTCCAAGATTAACTTAACCATGGAGCCAAAGGTGTACATACAGCCTAGAAAATAGCGAACCAGAGGTGTGGCGCAGGACTCACACCACTCTCGCAAGTGTGGCGTGAATAGGAAGGAGCAGCCACAGATGCGACTTAAAATCGCTCAACCACAACTTCACACTTACACAACACTACGATCGCTACAATTACACCCCGAACGAGGCCTTGCGCCCTCCCGCTCCCATTCTTAGCATACGTTTGTGTGGCTGGGCGACCGCTGGATAGCCAATACGCTGACGGCACGCATCTTGAAAGAGGAAAGAACAGCCACACATACTACTACGAACGCCACATGCCAACAGTCTACTCCGACCCAGAACCAAATGCCCTTCAAAGACGGGCGAGCGGTCAGCTCCTAGGACGCTTCGAGCAACGCATCCTACGCTCGGTGTGGTTTCACGCGATTCTGACCCAAGAATGGGCTGCTGTCATGAGGCTCTTCGATGCTGATCCTCCCGCTTGACTACCGGAACAGATAACCCAAGATGGGCAAATACTCGAGGTGGTATGCAGGTACGGTAAAGCGTTGCAACACGCTGACCCGTTACCACCACACGACGCCCTCTGCTCTAAATTCATGCGGTTGGCATCATTGGCTCGCAACACAGCTGAGTGGTTGACTAACGCAGCCGTAGGGCTGAACAGCCCAGGCAGAGTACCGCAACCGTGGCTGGTGGGTGCCCGGTGTGTCAAAGCCGGGCCGATGGGGTGCGACGGCGCCGACGCTGCGTCTGGCGTATCATACGCTGGAATGGCGCACGGGAAAAGGTCGGTTACGATGTGGCTTTTGGATTCGAGCACCGCTGACACGCATGGAAGCAACGTAGAAAAAATCGGCCTGCAATGTCAGCGTTGGCAGAGAAAAGAAAGGGCCCTGTGCGTCGTAGGGCTGCGATGGCCAGTTCCGACTTCCTTCATTGTTGCTCTTCCGCTTGCGACATCGGTGGACAAGCTGGCACCAACCCCACTCGTGACAGCCCGCCTCCATCCACCTCATCGCGCATGGGACAGAAACTAGGGTGAAAAATCCAGTATCAATCAGGTCTACGAAGCAGGCTCGAGTACGCAGCCGCATCACTGAGCACAGCCGATACGCCATCTCACGTTCGCCAGGAAATGGTGCGCCAAGGGTCGTATTGCACTATCGCACTTGCATGAGGTCCAGCCCACGGCAGACCAGTAGCGTGCGGAAGGCTAGCTCACGGTGCGTTCACACCCCCGCTTCCTCCGCCAGAGTCTGTGCTTCTATCCGTCCTTGGATGCATGCCTTAACATAGAACTCAGCTTGAGCATTGAGCAACAACGTCACGAGTAGGCGTGGTTCTTAAAGACGGTTGCCCAGCGGGGTTGTGCAGGTTACGTCGAGTGTCTTTGTACACTTGGAGATAAGGACGCCTATCGTTATCTATCACAATGCCGCGACCAAAGAAAGAAGGACACATTCCCAAGACGAGAAGTCGTAAGTAACCACCCGGCGCGAGATGGTCCTGTATTCACAAGAGTGCTGGAATCTCGCTTGATTGAGACATACCATGTACCTTTTCGCTTTCGATACTTGCGCTGACTTTGTATCACAGGCAACGGCTGCTGGTAAGCTCGCCTAAGCTACCCATGAATATAAGGATTGGCATCTAACGAAAGTATAGGCCTTGCAAGGGACGAAAGGTCAAATGGTAGGCTGCTTGGTACATCTTGTGCGACGAGCATGCGATAACAGATTGCAGCGGAGAAGAAAAGCCTCAATGCTTAAACTGCGAACGCCAAGGAGAAGCATGCGACTACAGCATTCGTCTGAATTGGGGAGGTCGTGCGAAAAGAGAAAATACAACATCGAACACCGACTCCGGCTCCAGTAGGGCAAACAGTCCGTATCAGACAATGCTCTCGTTCGACGACACCGTACCACCTCTTTTCCAAGCTCACTCCCCTGGGCGACCTCACTCGCGTAGAAAGCTGGCGCAACACGGAAGGTCTCAGTCTGCCACGTCCATCCCTACTTCTGAGCCTGAGGTTGATCCAGACCTGGTGAGTCGTCCCCGCACACGCGACACAGTGTGGACCATGCTAATGCGACTCGACCTAGACCCGCATCTTCCAAACCCAGTCACATCCAGTGCTTTCAGCCAACGCAATGTTCGATGGAGATTCCCCTCCCCAGGAGCCAAGGTCACAACCCACTTCCGTACCGTTTGGCGTCTTCGAATACTCGGGCAGTTTTGACTATCCTTCACCTGCCGCGACGAGTTTTGATGCATGCAGCTACAGCAATGCAAACTATGCACCCTTCACGACACACTCTATGCCACCGCCCAATGCGTACCCAACTCCAACCCACCGTCAGTACGAAGTCATGGATTCAATGCCTACCCACCAGCGGAGTTACTCCGCGGACTCACCGGCTGCTTCAGATCCGTACTCTCCACCTTGTCCGCCTCCTAATCCATATAGCCCCTTCAATACCATGCCATTGACCCCAAATTCGACAATTGGTACTGATGAGCCAGTGCGGGCGACATCCGGACAGACTCCCAACGCACATATCCCTGTGGATCCTCGCCGCTTGTCAGTACTGTCACTGCTTAGCGGCCCTCCGGGCGACAGCACGCAGTCAGGCCGCCAGTATCCCGTCAACGAGGATGAGTATACTATCTACGGATACGACACTGGATTGCCCGATATGGACATGCCCCAGAACGATGATCAAAATCCCATTGCGGTTTCGACTCCTCAGGATAGCGCTATGGATCTTGACGGCGACAGTCCCGAGGCACATACCCCGGAAACAGCCTTTGATAAGGGAGGTTACTACGCTAAGCCCATTCCGATCAAGATCTCGAAGTCATTAGAGCCTCTGCCTCCCGTAAGTGTCTTCGACTCGGTCATGAACAGTGGCTTACATTCATGTTTAGTTACTTCTCGAGAACCCCATGAACCTGCTATATTTCCACCACTTCATCGACCATACGGCACGTATACTGGTCCCTCATGATTGCGAGAAGAATCCCTTTCGCACTATACTGCCAGGGAGTAAGAGCACTGCCCCTGCCCTGTCCCTATATATCCTTGCTAACACCTTCAGTGGCCGTAAAAGATGAGAACATAATGTCCCTGCTTCTGGCATACTCAGCTTCCCACCGCGCCCGCGTCCTGTGCCACGATGAACCCGCAAACCGAATCGCAATGTGGGTCACGGACGTCTTTCCAAAGCTCCGCCAGTCCCTCGCCAATCCGTCCACCATTTCCAACGCGGCACTCGCATCTGCAATCATGATGGCCTCCCTCGAGATCATCTCTCCCAACACCTTCGAAGTTCCCATCGCCTGGCAAGACCACCTCAGCATGGCGCGGCAAATGATCATCGCCCGCGGCGGTCCTAAGACAATGGAGAAATCCGACCACGCAGCGTACTTCCTCTCCCGTTGGTTCGCCTACCTTGACGTCATCGGTTCCCTCTCCGGAAACAAAAACGATACCCCGCTCGGCAGCTGGTACTGGAATTCTGCCAACGAGTCCGCAGATACGGACTTCCAGATCGACTGCTTGTACGGCTTTACGAACCGCTGCGTCGGCCTGCTCGCCGGCATCGCGGAGCTCGCAAAAGAAGTAGAGCCGCTCCGCATTGCTGCGGATGGTACTATCAACACCACGTTCCGACCATCCCCGGAGGTCGCCGCCCGCGCCGAGACGATCCGCCAGGAACTCTGGAAAGGTCTCACCGGCGCGAACGCGCACAAGGGCTGCACGCACCGCTCCTCACGCACGTCGTCGTCCTCTGAGATCACCTGGGACGCCACCGAAATCGACGCCACAAATGAGATGTTCCACTGGGCAGGGCTAATCCATCTCTACCGCCGCGTGCACAACTACCCGTCTTCTCACCCGGCTGTGCAGCAATCCGTCTCGCAGATAATCGAACTGCTTTTCAAGGTAAGGAAGGGGAGCAGTGCCGAGGCGTGTCTATTGTTCCCGATGTTCGCGGCGGGGTGCGATGCCCTGGATCAGGGGCAGAGAGAGAAGGTGCTGGAGCGGTTTAGGGGGGTGGAGGGGAGCGGGATGGTGCAGCTGGGGAGGGCGAGGGGGGTTATGGAGAGGGTTTGGGAGACAGGGGGTGCGTGGGAGGGGTTGATTGAGGGGGAGTTCTTGGGGTGAAGAAGCATTTTCTGTGCGGTTTTTCGGGGTTCTGGGCTAGTCGAGTCGGATGGGCGTTTTGGTATACCCCAGTTCATAGTGCTTTGGTTTCTGGTTGGATTGTGTAATATCAAAAGTTGGTTTCGAAGATTCAGGTCTGCTGTGTTTCAATCAACATGTATGATTTGGTTGGTTCGCACTAAGTAAGTGCTTGTGCTACACTACATCTTCTCGTTGTGCATAGTAGACTCGCTTGAATTGTATGACCGTCGCACAGCTGTGAGTGGCTCTCAACGCTCTTCACTGCAATCTTTATCGTGCTAGAGGGGACGACGTTGGTGTTGCTTGGCTGCACGCCTGACGACAATTCTTACTACAATATTTAGCGTCGATGAGGAGGTGTCGCCGTTGCCTAGATATGAAGGATGTCATTAGTCTAGTATCATGGTCACGTGTGTGCGCTTTGACCTTGACAGTCGCGGCTAATTTGGGCGAGAGCGGCTGACACTGCAATCTCTAGCGCAAACGAGGACACATCCTCGTTGCCTGGACGTAAGCTAACCGAACGTCCCCAATTTTTATTAGCTACGTTTTGGCAGTATACGAGTTTTCTAAAGTCATTCAGGTATTCTGTTTGGGCGAGGATACTGCGATGCCAAGAGGAAATAATTGGACAAGAGCGATTCAACGCTGCAACATCTAGTGTGGGCGAGTGTGGTGTGACAGTAGAGGCGGCAAAGCTAGAGAAGACTGAAGAAATCATCTCCAGAGTTCAGTTGCGAGCAATTCACCAGGACCAAGGTAAGTGAGGCGACGTCTCGCATTGTGATTGATGTGTGGAGACGGGATGGGCAGTAGAAGACGTGAGGTCGTTCTGTTGTTGCATATGTGCAAATGCATGAGGTGCGGTTGACGATACCTGCGTACGTCCATAAAAAGCTGATAAAAACTTCCCATACCAGGCGGAGTAGGTGAGACTGAAGGGCTTGGTGGGTCCAAATGCGAGTGAATCGGCTATGGTAGATATCTCGTCGATCTTGACATCATTGAATCAATGCGGTCGAGCGTGCGTCGATCATGACCGCACACGACACTGCAATCTTTAGCCTCGACTTGGAGGTGAAATAAGATGATAGAATTTACTGATTGGCCCAGTACCTGACATGGATTACTTTAGAACAGCGAAGTGTTTGTTCGAACTCTATCTGTATCAACGCCCAAATAGAACAACATGGTTTTGACGTGTGTACTACTGCCATTTAGGACCGAACCTTATCGACGAAATAAAATTTCTAAGCACTTGTCTTCTCGCTACGTACACTGCAGACTGACAGAAATTTCAACCTCGCCTGAGTGGACCATGAGCGTGACGGAGCGGATCGGAGACTTTTTAGCAACTGATCCGGATCTACGAGGCTATGCGCTCGTATTTCCAAGAAGCGGGCATGGGATGTTCAGTGGTGAGTTGACCAGTAGGGTGGCGCAGCATGAGCAAATGATGTTCTTACTTCAAGCTTTGACGGCTGGGTGACCATGCTGGATGTGAGGTATGTGCAGCCAGCTCCTGATGAATTTACGTCACATATACGGTGAGAATTGGCTCTCAAATTGGGTGTCGCAAGCTGAGCTATCATCATTGCCGTTTTCTTTATCACGCCTTACAACCAGTTACTCAGGTCCGCAACCCTTGCGCAACCCCAACCAAAGTCCACGCAACGGGTGTAGAGCGGCTGGTTGCAGTGACATATCAATTTCGTCCTAACGTTTTGATATACAGAGTGCAGGATTAGCTGGATCGATGCCTAGCTAATCAGACCTGTTCGTATAGCTGTGCGCAAAAGGAGAAGGAAAACACCGCAAAATGTGAGGCGCCCAGCTAGCGACCACTAGAGTGAGAATTGCACGCTGTAGGAGATGTTGGTCTGGGATGCCTCTCATTGTTCGGCCGCCTTATCGGGTCTTTGCTCGTGTGTAGAGCTTCCGCATCTAGCTACGGAGACACCACATACAATTAATTCTAATAGTAGTTGGCTTTCATTAAGCAGCTCATATTGACTTTACCGAGAATCTACTCTAATCTTCTCTTGGATCGATTGAGGAAAAGCCCAGTGCACTATTCTTACAAGCGCTTCTTCAATACATCCCAGATCTTTCTTCTGTACAATGGCGTGTCTGCTCGGTCAAATGGGAGCAAGACACTGCCCACCCAAAAGCCCTTGTCTACCGAGACTCTCCCCGCTTCACATGCAAAAACTGCCCGGAAACGGTGACTCAGATGCTTGAAAATTCGCCAGCGCGTTTCGACGTCAACTTTGCTGGTCCAAAAGATTCGGACGTGGACGAGGACAGCTTAAAGGATGTGAAGGTATTTACGTTCCCAGGAGGACCTGGTAAGTTACCTCTTCGTCGCAGAAATACGTCCCTGACTTAGGTAATGTGATGATTATGCTACATAGACCGAGACACCGCATACCAACGCACAAAGCATTTTCAAACCCCTCTGCAACTTCATCGCCGGCGGTGGCCGTTACATGGGCTTCTGTCTGGGCGCATACCTTGCCGGTACTAACCTGGATACGGGCTAACCCCGAACAGCACTGATATCGAGTCAGAGATCACACGAAAAGGCGCGCAGGTGAGGAAAGAGGACGATAGGGTCATCCAAGTTGACTGGACTTTTAGCAACTGCACCACAGAGAAAGGAAGATGGCTTAACTTCCAGGAAGGCGCGTATGTCGAGTACTTCGGTAACCGCCAGAGTTAGGTGCTGTCACGGTACTCGAAAACCGGGGATATTGTTGCGAGTCTCAGGAGGCTGGGAAGGGTTGGGTTGGGCTGGTGGGTCCGCATCCTGAGGCGGATCAGATTTGGTGGAAGTCTTGATAATTTGCACGAAACAGAATGACTGTCCGTTACATTCTTTGCTAACGTGGTCTCCATATGGTGCGGAAGAAATCAAAAACCCTGATGGTGTAAACTTTGACTTCGCCTACGACTTCCTTGAGGCTACCTTCCATGGTGGGAAGGCTGGTTGTGTGAGCGCAAAGCCGCCTTCTACAGGTACTTATGTCACTGGGTCGAAGTAGCCGTCCGGACTTTCACAAGACTGAAAGTGACGAAAGAAAAGTTGTGTGACTTTGAAATTCCTGCCTAGTGACAAGTACGTGCGAACAGACTGAGCCACGTAGCAATCTGATGTGAGAGCAACTATGAGAACGCACACGTGGGACACCGTACATGCCCCTTCTCTAAGACTCAAAGCTCATCTCTCATTCTGTCCAGCTCGTCAGCCTGCTTCTCCAACTCCTCGATTTTCTTCCTAAGATCCATCTTCCCCTTAGCCAATTCATCCTTCTTTCGTTCTAACTCGGCAATATTGTTGCCAGAATCACCAGGATCACCCCCACTCGCTGGGCGCGCTGATCCAATCTTCAACACGTTGAACGAACCATTCTGTGCCGCCTCTAGACCGCCGTATCCAGTACCGAACATTACATACTCTTGCACGACTGCGATACCCGCGTGGAAGAACGCATCTAGCACATCATCTCTGAGAATCTCTCCTGTGAACTTGTTGAGGGCGATGAAATCTCCGGGCCCCACTGCGGAGAGACTGCCTTCCTCCCACCGCCCTGACGTTCCCGTTAGCACGACATCGTTAACAACGACTGGAATGACAGTGCTAGACATGTTTCGAGGAGCACCGATCTGCCACTTTGGGCTACCGTCCTTTAGATTGACAGCACCAAAAATAGAATTAGAAACCGTCTGGTTGGAGGGGAAGAGTGTGAAGTTGTGCCGGTCCGTGTTGATTCCTGTGTAGTAGACAGTGTCCTTATCAACCGCAATACCCCAGCTCAGACCGCCTTCGAGGCCACCGGGGGCAGCATTGATAGCCCACAGGATGGTTCCGGTTTGTGCACTGAAGGCGTACAGATTCCCATTCTTCTGGCCTGCGACAATGATATCTTTTTGCCTTGGAGTGTACTCCGAGCCGAGCACAAAAGCAGGCGCCATGCCGAAGTCGGTGTCGTTGCCGATGTTCTTGGGGCAATTAGGACCAGGAGGGTCACCTGGGCCTCCGCCAAAGTACTGGGGGATGCAGGCTGCGTTCCAGGCATCGAGGGCACCGAGTGTACGATACCAGTTGATCTCCCCGGTGTCAATGTCGAGGGCAAGGACTGAGGTCTGGTACACGTTTCGTGGGAGACAAGGTTCGTTGGCAAGATGCTCCATCTGTACGCGCAGGTTCTTATTGGCATCCTGACATTCAGCAAACTCATCCGGGAGCGAGAAAAGCTGGCCCGTCCCGATAAAGACCTGATTGCGGATGGGGTCGATGGACGGCTGGGAGCCCCAGACCGAAGCCCCAGAGAAGTTGGCGCCGGGTGGAATCATGTCGGTCGTCCAAACAAGCGACAGACGGCCGTGACGGAGCTCCACTGCATTCATGGAGCCGTGGTGGGTGAGGTTGTAGCTAGGATCCGCAGCTGGGCCGCCGGATTCAGTTGTTGACACCCCAAAGAACACACGATGATTGTAGACCGTCGGAGACTGCGTGAGGATTGCTAATGGATGGTTGCCAATCTCGAGCGTGTCGATGATTTTCCCAGAGCGCTTGTTCACAGCAACAGCCAAGGCTCTTGCAAGTGTGCCGAAATATAGTACATCCCCATCAGCCACCGGGGTGCTACGCGACGCCAGTGCGCCCCCGGTTGCCAGAACTCCGTCGCTGTTTCCCTTGACTCTTAGAATTAACTCAGTGACGTTCAACGTCCATCTCTCTTTGCAGTTTTCGTAGTCGAGTGCCACAAGCAAGCCACCGAACGTATTGTAGTAAGCAACGCCATCCTCGATTAGTGGCGAAGCGCTAAGCCCAGGTTCGTACTTCTTCTGGCAAACAGTAGCCAGGGTTTTGACACTGGTTATGTCGATGAGGGAGTCGCTTCCCGCCCAATGGTTGTTGTAGACCTCAGCACCAAAGCCGAGCCAGTTGCCGCCGGGTGGTGGTCGCGATGCTGGAATTTGAGGTTCTGGTCTGCAGTTGGGGTAGTCGCAGATGTCACCACGAGAATCGCTTGTGTGCTGATCGTTTGCGGAGACGGCGCACAGAGATAGCGAAAACACGGCTAGGATGCTGCCGTATACAGTGAAAGACCACATGGCTACTGTACAAGATCGCGATTGAAGCGAGTGCGACGATGATGGAAAGAAGCCCCGAGGCCTTCTTATACACAGAGTTCATCAACCCATGTTTGAAGCTATGTTCCAGTCATCTCAGTTCACGCGCTCTTCCATCCGTCGCCTCGGTGCACAAAGGGTCACCTTCAGCCCAAAATCGAATGCGCGAAGATCTCCAGCTCGGATGTATTACCTGTAATCGACGAGGCTGACGTGATCGGACTCGAAAAACTCGCAGTTCGCACATTGCAACCCCTGTTCGTCAGGGCTTTTCGATGCTTAGTGGCTCTTCGAACGCCCCCCGAGGCTCACATTCTGGTATGGATGGTTGTGGTGAATGCTAGGTGTAGCAAGTTATGGTGGTCACATGCGAGAGAAGGGTGGCGGCCGGGCTTGACCGTAAGACACTGGCCCCATCAGCTGGACGCGCCTGTGATAAGATGCATGAATGTTGCCCCGGGTTGTAAGCGGGTGTGCCTGAGGCTATACCACAATTGGATTAGCCGAAGCCTCGTACATTACTAAACGACCGATTCAGAAGAAGAAGCATCGGGTTCAGGATACACGATCGCTCTGGGCGGGGTAGCTCATTAACGCCCGTAAAGGCTGGGTCATGAGAAATGTTGCCTAGAGGCGCATCGTCCACTTAACAAGGAGTTTATTTTGTGGTCGCCTGAGTCCTGCAGAATGATAGCCATGGTGCAAGACAGTGCGTTTGCAAACAATGATCCACACTGTGTGATCATCGATCATGATTCTCTTATACTAAAACCCCACCAGACTCGCCGGTGAATCATTTGATAGTCATTTATTTGTGCTTCTGATGGAACAAGCCCCAGAGGCCATCAACGCTTCGCGTCGTACCATCGCAGCGCGATCTTCTCGGCTCCCGCATCTCGCTTCAGAGTCTCTGCTCGATATCTTCCAATATCTTATCACTCTCTGACACTATTGCATGGTTTCACCCACTTCAGTCACTGGGTCAACACGATGATCGCGAAATAAAGCCGCCAAGGCACCGATGAGCTCAGCTTGTGAGACACGTTTGCCAGGGCAGACTAATCGACTGTAAGCCCACGCGAAAAATGTAGATGTGTCCGGTGGGATTTTTTCGTCTTCGAACTTATCGGGATATTGATGCTTCGAAGTAATGAAGCGCTTCGAGTTCCATTCCAGCCTGTCAGATCCACAGTGAGACGGCATTGTTGATAAAGACGGTAAGTTGATCTCGACGGTAGTATGTGATGGAGTTAGAAAAGTCGCTCCTTTATGGGTGATGCTTCTTGGTTTCGCTCCTGTATTCTTCACAAGTTGGTTGATCGGATGTGAGAGGCGCAGCGTCTCATACATCACGGCCCAGCAGCGCTTGAGCTCTATACACGTGGTGTATTCCCACTTGGTCACGTCTTCCGTTGTCGTGTAGTGGCGTATCTCCTCAGATATCCAGTCTTGAATACTAGCATGCGCCGCTAATTCGGCCAGGATGTAGGCCAACGTCAGAGCCGTGGTATCGTTGCTCGCGAGTGCAAACACAATCAAATCGCTGATGATCTCATCTTTTATCAGTATCGCTCTGCTCTCGCTGGAGCTGTCGGTATTAAAACTGCCAGACCGCTCATCCTCGCATGCACAAACGAGGTTCGTGACCAAGTTGGCGAAGTGGCTTGTCCTTGCGCGATCGCCACCCTTTCTTCGTCTATCAAATGAGTGACATAATCCCTGAAGTTCGCCACTGCGTGCCCAGCGTTTTGCCAACTATTGGGGAGCCACCAGCTTTCGCGGAGCTTCCGCTCACCGAAGATCATCATCGGAAGAATCATTTGCGGGATAGTGGCAATGGTGTCGCGGTAACCCGACGCCCCATCTTTGGCATCCGAGCCGATGGCTTCATTTCGTAATTTGCCCTCTTCACGTCCTTTGAATGAATATGAGCGATCGAAAGGGGCAGCCGCGAGAACATTGAGGGAAAATATTTGCGTATCCTGCGCTAAAGTTCGGATCGGTTTCTTCGCTCTTTCTAGCCAATAACATAACATCTGACTGGCCTCCTTCAGCGCTTCGCACCAAACGAGGTCAGCATTCTTCTCAGTGAACGTAACAGCAGCCACCTTGCGATGCTTCATCCACTCCTTACCTTCGTTCGGCGCAAGGTTTTTACCGTAGATGTTGAGAACGGCGAAAGCCTCTAGATCGCGACCAAAGTCATCTTTGCGTCTCAAGATGTCATCAGCGACATCGAAGTTACCAATCTTTACATAGTTCCCACCGGGTCTACAACTAGTGAATAGCTCGCCGTGCTCCTCATGCGTGTGGTAGCGTTCTCGACATTCCCAGCCGCGCCGATACTTTTTGACGAAGGATGCTGTGAAGGGCAGGCAGGTCGCGACGTGCACTATCAGCGGAGAGAATAGTCAATGTTGCCGGTTGCGGTTTTTCAGGTGCAACGCGCCATGGCGCCGACATTTGAAGCCATGAACGTCCACATGAACAGCATATCCACAGATAGATTGATCTTGGCAGTGGCTCAGGCTCGCCGATGTGATGAGGCACAGACACCTCGTATTCAATGCCACCAATCTTGCACAGCTGCGGAATGTTCAGTATACTGAAATGAGCCGAGCAGTGGCAGGTCCTGCATCGAAAATAGCCCAACGGTCGATCGATCCGAGCATATTGTACTGCATACGTGTTGCGGCACAAGTTACAGCGCCACGCGGCGTCCGAAGGTATACTGACCAGTGACTCGTATTCATGCTGCACGGGAAGTCACGCAGACCTGGCACAAGAGCCAACAGAAGCGCCCCGAAAGGGTTCTCGCTGGATGAAACTAGACCGAGTCGTTCTGAACATAAGTGAGTTTTTTATTCTGAGGATACTATCGAGCATTCTGGTGATAAAAATCCGCTCTGCGGGAGCACTCATTATGCTGCGACTTTGCTTGTTTTGTATGCAACTGGAATAGTATGTGTGCAGGTTGAAAGGACAAGTTCAAGATTACGCGTAAGACCTCCCAGGCGAATCCCCCAGGGTTGAATATAAATCCTTCAAAGGACTATCACGTTAATGATTTAGATCTTAGAGCAAGTGAAGTCCTCCGTGCGTGCCTTGTGCGTGACTGTACGACGACAAGAACGACCACCCCAAGCCATCATTCTTGGAATTTGAGTCAGCAATACCTGCAGATATCACTCTCTGGGTCATCCTGTTGCGCTTGCACTAGCAGTATCCGTCAAGATGCAAAGATACACGCAGAAGGAAGAGTCTGTAAATATCCATCCCTCCTTCGCCTACACGGTAACGGTGCCTCCTATATTCGAGATAGTTGCCAAATCTATTCGCTCGAGACGGGAGATGCGAGAAGCTAACGCCGGAGAGGGTGAATCGCGCACGGCAACATATTCACGGACCGAACTTGTGAACGAACTATGTAGGTAATAGTAATTATATGAACTATCGACCATCCTTGTGAAGCGATAGGTGATACAGATACTGGTCTACCCCAACGACAGCTGCATCCCATCCGCATATACGTGACACTCGACCAGGATACTTGTGTGTTAATTACATCTCTTTCGGTCATTCTTACTTGCGAGTCTAGCAGGCTAGACGCAGCAATGAAAAAGAATGTTGTTTGACCGTCATATTCCGTATCGAAAGGAAGCAGCGATACGAGATCAGCTCTCGGCGTTGGCGGCTTCAACACGGTTGACCTCTACCTGAGGGAAGTGATACCCTGGCGTCCGCAATCGGTCGCACTCCCCAGCCTAGAAGCTCCTTCAAGTTGCTTTAAGTGATTATTACATAGCGCAGCGCTCTATCCTGACCGGATCGCCACGGGCTCGGACGCTGGAATCACTACAGACACGTGTACCTCCATAGACGATTATCCATGATCCATTCCCTTACGCGCGAGCTATAAGATACACGCAGTAAAGGGTCAATAGAACATAGACTTCGTGCAGTATAATGGTTACACCGCTTGTATGTGCAGTGAAGGGGCTTACGCTCCAGCTACTGGTCCAGTGGACGAGTGGCCTCGGTGGTCTGTTCGGTATGCACCTCGAAGGAAGTGCGGTCGGCCAATGAACCGGCACTTTGATGGAAGTGATAGACAAGATAGAAAGACTGAGATCTTGCTCGTCATAAGTAGCGAGCGCGAGGCGGTGCAGACGGTGGGGGACGGGAGATGGGGTTCGGGGTTCGGGGGTTGAAAGTAAAGGCAAAGGAATGAACGAAAGCCCTACGCGCCGGGTAAAACTAGCTAGACAGCCATCACCTCATCAATACACTCCTGAGGAAGTGGTCGGGTAGGATGGTCACAGGCGTGCTATAGGTCGCTAACTCGTGATCAGGCCAAATGAGCTATCGTCCCTACCGTGCATGCTTCCCTTCCTTTGAAATCAGCGTGATCGCTCGGATATGTCAAATTCTTAATGATTGGCTGTCTTGGGTTACATGATAGTTGCAGAGGTTTACTTCGTCTGACTCTTTTAGACACCGGAATAGCGGCAGTGTAAAGGCTTTCACCGCTTTGGCACTCGAAATCTAGAGTGATCGCAGCCCTGCAATGTCGCAGGCTGTTTGCGAGTCCTACAGTATAAGCATCGCAACCAATCAGTAGAATGTTGAGCGTCGGTGGTGAAAGCGGTGTCCTAATTGCGGAGATTCATGTCTTAGCCGAAAATGCGGATACAGTTCGGCCTAAAGCGGCAGTAGATCACGTGACTGTGACGTCTCTCTGAAGCATGCAGGACGCTACTGGGTATGGACCCTCAAAACACATCAAGTATGCCTGAAATCTCCAGCTCCCAACCCATCATATTCCACTCGTGCCGCCTCCAGCTCGACGGAGGCGCACAATGGCTCTAATGCCAGCTGTACACAATTCATCTGACATAACAGCGAAGAGAGAAAGGAGCGTCTTGCTATAATGAGCACGCCACGGATGCGCACTTCAGAAAGTGGTCCGCGGTGTCTGCGCGGCATCGGGCCGCTGGATTTGATCGATCATGACCCCAGACCGACATTTGTGATCGACAACCAGGAGAGTGACGAAACAGGGACACCCGTGCCTTGTCACTGGAATTCCGCCTTTTTAGAGTTCGACTCTGGACAGACTTTAAATGCTTTGCTGAAGCACGCCCTTGCACATGCCATTACGATCGCAGCTATCGCGCCCAATGGCTTTGCGGACTTCAAAAACTGGATTGCCGGCAACGACGAAAGTGCGACCAGATCGTACGTTTATTGCAACTGCACCTGGATCAAGATAAATGTTTCAAAGCAATGGACAGTTATCAGTCGATTGTTGACCAACAACGCTACTACCACCAGCAAGCCTACGTCCAGTCAACCAGGAGGTGCTGTGCTGAAGCTGTCCCCTCAGTGCAAGACCACGACTTTTGACTGGACCTACCCGGCGCCACCAGAAAGAATGACGAGTCATGTCGCTTGGGCACGCAGCATCGACTGGGCCAGCACATCTTTGGGTCCTATGAATGAATGGTCGCCGCAGCTCAGGAGTATTGCCACTCTTGTAATGCAAGACGCTCGACCTGCCGTTGTGTTTTGCGGAGCCGACCTCATCATGATCTACAATGAGGCTTACATTGAACTGCTAGGAGGATTCCATCCCTGCATGGGAGTCAGTGCTCGCGTTGCACTTGAATCAGTTTGGGGCCATTACTTTGAGCCTTTGATAGCACGAAACCTCGCAGGCGAAACGATCGAAGGAACAAACAACCCTATTCAAATGGAGCGCAACGGATTCATGGAAGAATCGTACTTTTCTTGGAGTTTCATACCCATCTTCAATTCTGAAGGCGTGACCATCGCTCATTACGAACCTCTCGTGGAAACAACAAGGGAGGTCATTGCAGAGCGAAGAGCAAATACAATCTTGCAACTCAGCGAGGAGGTACCGCGAGCACGCAACTTAGAAGCATACTGGTGCAGCGCGATCGAGGTCTTGTCTCACAATACCAAAGACATCCCATTCGCAGTCTTATACTCGGCTGAAGCCCTACTCGAATCCAGCTCTTGTTCTAGCACGGCAGAGAAATTCGATGAGAGTCAGGAGTTTACGCTGCGTGGATTTTTTGGTTTGCCTAGAGATTCTCCTGCTGCCGTTTCCCAACTTGATTTCCACCAAAACGAAGGATTTATGCCATATTTTCGGGAGGCATCAGCTGCGCGTGGCCCAGTTCGAGTCGATCTTGAGCCCGGCTCTCCAGCGCACGAACTTGTGCGTGGCGTGGATTGGAAGGGTTATGGCGATCCCTGCCGAGGAGCAGTGGTTTGTCCAATAACTCCTACATCCTCAAAAGATAATGTCTTAGGCTACATGGTTCTTGGGCTCAACCCTCGCCGTCCCTACGATGAAGACTACCGCCACTTCATCATGGTCGCAAGCCGTCTCCTCTCTACCTCTTTAACATCAATACTGCTGCATGAAGATGAAATACATCGCCGCGAACGCGCGATTGAGAACGCCGAAATGATGAAAGCAGAGCTCAAACGGCAACTCATCGCTACACAAAAAGAGGTTGAGCGTAACGCCATGAAGTTTCAGCGGTTTGCTGAGCGCGCAGACGTGGGTATATTCATTGTCGGTCTGGATGGTGTATACTCTTACCGCAATGATACTTGGTGGAGAATGCTGGACCCTGAATACCAATATCGTGATGTAGATCTCACAGATGCATGGGACGCTCTTATTGACGAAGAGTTCATTCAACCCGGTAAAGAAAAATTTCAGACACTAATTGAAACGAAACAGCACCAGTAACGCTACCCATAGCTTTTATTCATCGGCATGCGACTAATTTTGAAACAGAACCTGGGAGCTCAAGATCAAGAAGACCTGGACTGTAGACAGCCAGAACATAGAGGGATCCTGGCCAAATGAAGAGCCTCGATGGATTTTGTTGTCCATACAACCTGAGCTATCAGAAACGGGAGATATTCTAGAAATCGTGGGCTGCTTCCAAGACATCAGCAGGCAAAAGTTTGGGGAGAAGTTACAAGCTACACAAGCCCTCCATGCGCAGGAATCGAAACGGAAGCTGGAGAATTTCATCGATACTACGTCGTAAGTTGTAATTTCTGTAGACATTTAGATCCTCTCAGGTTATTTTCGGAGGCTATCTGGGTCTAATGGCTGCTTCATTCACAGTTGATCATCACCACAGGCACGAAATGAGGAATCCGCTATCAGCGATCGTCCAATGTGCCGATGTAAGGGAAATCTGCGCGTATTTAAGATTCATACTTACTGCAGCCAGAGCATTATCTCTTCCCACAAAGCCTTCCAGGAATCTCCAGACTACCAAGCTACATACAAAAACATTCTTGATAGCGCTGTTGAGGCGGCGGACACCATCGTTCAATGCTCAAAGCACATGAAAACAATCGTGGATGGTGAGTATTAGCCCAACGTATAGTTCAACAAGTCTAATACGTACCAGATGTCCTCACAATGTCGAAGCTGGATTCTGGACTCTTTGTTATGACCCCAGTCGATGTACCACTCCAGTCAATCGCCCGTGATGCGGTTAAAATGTTTGAGGGTGAAGCTAAGGCTGCTGCCGTTGCACTTGAATATCACCCTGAGGATTCCTGCAGTAAGATAAATATCGAATACGTGTCTTTGGATCCGACGCGAGTTCTTCAAATTCTGATTGTAGGTGCAATCACAACATATCCTACAAGCATAATTGACGTTCTAGAATCTCATCACCAACGCCATCAAATTCACACGGCTAGAGAAGACGCGTCATATCAGTGTGAGGCTAGGAGTGTGCACCGAACCACCACTCCAGGGGTTTGATGAACGTGTCAAGTTTCATCGTACCCCTGGGGCAGAAGAATCGAAAGCATTACGAATGGACTGGGAAAAGGGAGAAGTCGTATATATCATCTTCTCCGTACACGACACAGGCCGTGGATTAAGTGATGCCGAACACGAGCTACTCTTCGCGCGCTTCTCGCAAGCTTCTCCGCGAACTCATATCGATTATGGTACGTTGCTTTCCTTCTGTATGTCTGCTTCAACTAACCGCGTCTATCAGGTGGATCAGGTCTCGGTCTCTTCATCTCACGCCGGCTCACCGAACTTCAGTAAGTCTTTTGCTCACCGTTTCTCACCCTCCACCACTAATATCATTACAGTGGGGGGGCCATAAGTTTTACCTCGAAAGTCAAAGTCGGCAGCACATTCTCCTTCTACGTGAAATGTCGCAAAGCCTCCCCACCCTCACCCATGGACAAATCTGCGACCAGCCTCAGCGTGCGCGCACAGTCCACCGTTCTAGCTAATCGCTCTCGGGATGTTAACGACAAGCCTCCAGCTCTGGGTCGTAAGCTAAGCGAAAGCAAAGAAGAAAATGCCCTTATTAAAGTTCTGATAGTAGAGGACAACCTCGTGAACCAGCGGGTGCTAGCGAAACAATTAAAGATCATCGGAATGCACGTTGCGGTCGCCAATCATGGGATAGAGGCTCTCGAATACCTCCGCAAAACCAAGTACTGCATTCCTGACGAAGGGACCCCTGCACAAGAGTTATCGTTGATACTGATGGACTGGGAGATGCCAGTCATGGACGGTCTGACGTGTGTGCGCGAGATTCGCAAGCTACAGGCTAGAGGGATCGTGAAGGGACATATTCCCGTCATTGCGGTGACAGCCAACGTGAGGAGCGAGCAAGTGGCGGAGGCCCTGGAGGCAGGCATGGACGACGTCATCAGTAAGCCGTTCCGTATCCCTGAATTGTGCGCCTGCATGCACAAAAATATCGTCGCCGTAAATGGTAAATGGGGAGACGAGGCGTAAAGAGATACTAATCATTATAATCAACTACATGAATCTTCCCACAGAGCGTGGACTCTCCGCAGATGTGTCTTGGCGATTCATCTGATTACCCAAAGAGCTGCGACCGCGTTGGTTCGTAGGATACAGAAACATGATATCACGAGGGCTCTGCATGACCAAGCGGATATCGGTCTCGAAGGGACGGCCACGCAAAGATCCAGTTCGCCGACCCACAGGCGTCGTGCGCAAAGCAACGTACTCACCGCCCGCCTGATTAACGATGAACGGAATTCCGCTATTCTGTTCGCGCTAGTCATTAGAACGCTTCAGTCGAAGTCCGGGCCGTCGCTCATCCGCTAGCCGGTGCAGGACCTGCAGGATGTGGAGTGTAGACTGTTCGTAGTCATTGACTGACCGCTGCTAATCCGATATGTTGTCCAAAATGGTATAAATTGATTTCACGGTCTGGAGTAAATGCCGATCATACATGTTCAGCAGATCATAGTGATGATAATCGATGTGAGAACAAAGCCAGCAATGCAGGCACCTCATATTTAGCGACCACATCCCACATACTCAGCCCCATTGTCACCGCTGGTACTGTGCAAGATTTCAAATATAAAATCAATTGCATGGTAATCGAGCGCAGCAGCCCAGCCGGTCCGCTGACAGCGACATATTGCGGGTTGCCATCATGGGCACAGAAGCAATGCAAGACGACACTCGACTCAGTCAGTGCTAACGCAGCAGCCGGGGAAGCACAGGATATGGATACCGGCAATACCCTTTCCTGGCCTAGGTTCATGCAATGTCCGTGTACAAGCAGAATATCTGGGAATGGAAGACCCATCCAATTGCGTTGCTGCTCTGTTGAGATGAGACTGCGCACTTTCTCAAGCCCTTCTAGATGCATGGCGTACGTGACGCATAGTATGCTTTTTGTTTCAGCGAGAATCGGTTTTTGATCAACGTTGAGGACATGTACGAGTTGTTCAAGGGGACCTCTATCAGTTAGTACGCGAGAGTTTTGTGTTAGGGAGTAGGACGTGGAAGCCATCAATTCCTATACGGCCCTTAGTATGGACGGCGTATTCAAAATAAGCGTGGAGGCACTTACTCTCAGCACTTATCTTTTCCCCTATGAACTAGTATCATACTTGTAAATTCTTACTTCTCCTTCTACATGCCAATTAGACTAGAGTTGAATTCTTACCTTTAGCCCTCAAGCCGTCGCGCTACTAAGATTTCAATAATACTTTTGAGGATAGCTTTGGCATTATTAATGGAGATTCTAAATCTAATTAGCTACGTGCGGATATCTTAGTTCTGAATGTAGGTCTTCTTAGCAGTCTACTATATTGCCCGCATATTATAGGAGATCTCATTTATATCCACTACCATATTAAAACCATTATAGCATATAGCTTACCTTATACGTCCAGCATCCAGCCTATATAGGTGGACAATTTTCTTCTTCCTCTACTAGCTTCTAGGGCACAAATGAAAGCGCATATCCTTCACAGACCTATAGCGGACTAATAAGTGAACCTAGGGGATCTTCTATGGCTAATGAGCTTTGGAACAACACTAGGCTTATAAACAGTAGATACTAGAGCTATATTCTAATTAATGCGCAGCCACGTAATGCCAGAGGTGGAGGCACCTAGTGGTAGTTACAGCGTGATGGTTAGTGTAGATACTTTTAGTCAATTGCTAGACGAGCGGCTTAAATGGGACAATAGCAGGGCTTAGTAGACACTCGTCCTGTTATATAGGTAGAGCTGGTGAAGAATACACAAACACTACTAGGGTTAGGACTAAATGATTGTAAATTAGTAATTATGTGGCATTCCATATTTGGATAAGTCCACTAGCAGTTACCTATAGATTATTAAAACATCCTACGAAATTAGACTCTTTAATATACCTAGGAAGCTTTCGCCCGTACAGGTGTATACACCTCTAGGTAAGCCTATATTCTCCTAACGATATGCAAGGTTGCTAGGAAGAGCGGACACGCACGCCAACGCAGCAAATGTACCGAACAGTGATAGAATATGTATGCTGAACTTTAAGTACAAAGTCAGGGATTTTCTGTGTTGCAAATGATAAGTAGTGTCGTGAGCCGTGAGTTTGCAGCACATTTAGTTTACCTATATGTGGATCGGCAATTATGCTGTATTTAGATTCTTTGTCTAGAAGTCAAACGTGCTATATAAGGGCCAATTACTGGGGGACAGGCGGTCATAGTTCTTTGTTTCAGAGGGCTGCGGTGCGACAAGAGCTAGCAGCTGATGCTTCCATTATATCTTAGGACAGTGACAATGTTTTTCTCGTTCTAGGTGACTAAGTCAACACATCTGGTGAGTCACGAGCTTCTCCCAACAGCTGCCATTCACATCTGCGCGAGATTGGGCGTCTTATGTTTGTATGAATCTGTGAGAAACTAGTCTTTTATACGTACTCTATGTACAAGAATTTCAAAAGCTTGTGTATGATAGCTTGTTGTTTGCCGGTGACGTTTATTCTTGGCTTTCTGTAGACTGATATATTACATTTCCACAATCCCTACATGCTATAAAGTAAAGTTCATCCTGTTTGCCGACATATAGAGTTCCCTACCTCTGGATGAATCAGTGTCTCCGATTGAGGATATAAGACTCAAGACTAGCAAAAGTTCAGATGCCTTTTGATTATACTGCGTCTAGGAACATACTTCGAAGCCTCTATTGCTCCTGCGTTCCCTCCGGAACCCAATGTATACTGGTCAGATCCTGAAAATGGGCAGATTAAGTCGCTGTGAACTGCCCCGATATGATCTATCCGTCCTTATTATGCTTGACGAGTCCAGTTTGAACGGTGCATGTAACCATGGAAGCCTTCAGCCCCGCATCACTGTGTGTGACACAGCTTCCAAGCTCAGTCCGACCAGGCAAGTTTTGATTGTGTTGTCAATGTAGCTTGTCCGCGCCATGAGACCTCTTGTGCACGTCAGCGTTTGCACGTGTTTTACTAATTACCCCAGTAGTATGACCCCATCAGTTGTTCCTTGCGCCCAGGGCTCGAAAACCGCCCGGACTTGCCCTGTTACAAACGGATAATCGAGTGAATAGGGCTTGTGCGTCCGTTAGCGCGTTCAAAGTGTCTGTCTGCACCTATATAAATCCCACGCACTTCTTTCCCATCAGCTCCAAAACTTCCGACAATCCTCATTTCACCAACTTGCCTGCCACTTTGCGCCGTACGACAGCTTTTTCTAAGTTCGGTATGTGCTCGCTAAGCTCAGACACAATTCTTTCTTCGCGGCCTTGACTCTGACACTATCAATAGTAGAATCTGGGTCAACAACTCCGCAAATTTCCCGGCACCTCGACTGCGTTTCCACTTACCTCGCGCACGACTTTCGCCTTGGAGTCCTGACACAACTCTCCGCGTACTTCGATCGCGATGTCTTCCTCAGCTTTCCTCCGCACCATCTTACACCTCGTGGCCTTCCTCAACCTGTTCCAGTGTGCGCTCGGCCATTTCGATGTCTTTCGGATCGACCTGTCGACGTATGACCCGCAATGGAACCGCCGGCACGCACGGGACATTCCCAGCAACGTGACAGTGACCGGTGAGCCTTTCAACGGGAACTTCGCCGAGGTCCTCGCAGCCGCTGGGCTGTACAAGGACTCCTTCTGGATCGTGCTGCCCCACAACTGGCACTGCTCTCAAGTCTTGGACGCGCGCCTCGTAAACGATAAGAAAGATGTAAGTAACGCCCTATCACTCTGCCCACACTATTAACTCAGATATAGGTGAGCGGGAGGAACGTCGGCGTGCGTTGCCGTGGCGATGGATGCATCAGCGACCACAGCACCGACAACATCGACCTCATCGAGATGCACTGGAGCAACACGCCGCTGTATCACTGGACGCTGTACAAGGATCGACTTGACGACGATAAGCACCAGATCATGTGGGGCGTCGACGGCGAGAAGTACGGCGCATGCGAGAAGATTGGTACGCCCACCCACTGGACTCAGTGTTACGACCGTCCCCCGTTCATGGGCAACACGAAGACTTTCTTTGTGCATCCCAAGTTCAAGTGCTGGGATGCCTATGACTGGACGCAGATCAACGCGGCTCCCTGAGCGTGAGATCTGTCTGGAGGGTTGAGAGCGTGGTTTGCTGACAACGAGATTGGGATTTGCGTCCCTGGCATGGAATTCGGACCGGGTGGTTGATTGACAGCGTTTGTATGATTCGTGGTTCCTTCCGCGATACCATAACGATCGTTTGCGTAGGATTTGTTATAAGGCCAAGAGAACGATGGTACATGTACCCCGATCAGCTCGCTCACCTTTTCCAATGCGTTAAATTAGACCACACACGTGCTATGTCGCAAGGGTCTGTCTGTAAGCGATGACAGCAGCGATTAATTTCGTGGCTTTTTGCGAAGCCCACGCAACATGCAGAGACGTGTCGCGTAGCCTGCGCACATCCGTCAACCACGCGATAATACGGCACGTTGAACACCATTGCGGAGACCGGATGTAAAGTCATTGTAATTTAAGTCGGGGTAGTACATATTTCGTCTAAGCGAGAAGTCTTTCCCTCTCGAAGATACGTCTACTTTGTACTTGATGATTTACTCAACACAAGGAAACTAGAAATACTTTACTTCATTAGAGACTACATATGTGCAGATATTTTCCCCATTACAAGATGTAGCGACGCATCCTCTACGCCCTGGCCTTGATCAAGTCCGCCGCCTTCTCACCAACAGCATACATAGTAGACTGAATGTGCTGAGTAGGAACAAGCGGCAAGATACTAGCATCAACAATCGACAGCTTCTCAACTCCGTAGAACAGCAGCTTGTCCGACACACATCCACCGTACTTCTCAGGCATCATAGCGCACGAGCCGCTAGGATGCGAAAGCGTAGGCCAGATGGTGCCAGCAGCGTTCATCTTGTCAATGATATCCGCATCGCTAGTGTACTGCGCGCCCGGTGAGGTCTCGACAAGACCATACTTCGCGATCTCAGGACGCTTCCAGACAGTGCGAAGGAAGCGCACGCAAGACGCCATGACGGCCTTGTCAACGGGGTTGCTGAGCGCGTTGTACAGCATCTTCGGGGGACCTTGTGGGTCAGCGGGGTTGATGGTGATGGAGCCACGGGCGAGGGGTTTCTCGAGGCCGACAAGAACACCACCACCGCCCGGACCGACGGGAAGCTCGACAATGGCGGCGTCCTTGCTGGCGAATAGGTCGGCGAGGACCTTGCGCTGGGCCTTGACACCGGCAATGAGCTTCTTGCTGCCAGTGTAGATAGCTGGAAGGTAGGAATCGTCCTTCTGGGACTTGATCTGCTTGACGAGGTTCTTGTAGTCGTTGGGCGCGACCTTGGGAAGGGAAACCATGGAGAGTGTGTTTCCACGGGCCTGGGTGAGAGGACCGGTCTTGTTGGCTTCGTACTGCGCCCATGCGGATGCGTTGAATGCGGGGTCGGTGGCCAAAGAGGCGGAGTTGGGGGTGCTTGAGAAGGACTGGTTGAAGAGGACAAGGGTGTAGGGGTGGTCTTGGAAGTTGGCGCCAACACCGTCGTGTGCGAGCTTGACGGGGACCCCAGCGGCCTGGAGCACAGACTTGGGTCCAATGCCACTGAGCTGGAGGAGCTTGGGAGTGTTGATGGAGCCAGCAGCAAGTACGACTTCCTTCTTGGCATAGACGGTGGTGGTTTTGCCGGTGGTTTTGTCTACAATCTTCACACCCGAGGCAACGAGCTTCTTGCCACTGGCGAATACAAGCTCCTTCGCTTCGGTGCGGAGCAGTAGCTTGAGGTTCGACCGCGATGACTTGACTGGGTCGTAGTACGAGTTACGAGCCTGTGACCTTTCTCCGGTCAACGGGTTCATGGTGTTAGGGTACCACGAGAAGCCGGCTTGTTCACCATTGTTGCCATCGAGGAGCTTCTTGACACCCGCACCTTCGTAGGCCGCGATGAACGGCTTGATGTCAGGGTACTGGAAGTCAGCAATCCCAAGGTGAAGAGGGCCGTTGCCGTACCTGCATGATGTTAGCTGCAACTCGGTCATGCATGGTGGTGTACGTACGCTGAAGTGTCCCACGTGATGTCGAATTCATCCGCGGTGGCCTTCGGCGGGGGAATGAAAGTGGTGCCCTTCTTGAAGTAAGGATAGATTCCCTTCCATCCCCAACCGGAGTTGCCCAGAGCCTCCCACGCATCGTAATCGGCTGCGGAGCCACGGTCATAGAACATGCCATTGACAATGGAGCCTCCACCGAGAACCTCAGCGACACGGACATTCCATGTCTTGTTGTTGAGATACGGCTCTGGTTCAGAGACATAGTTGGGCCACAGCAAGGACGTATTCAGAGCACTGGCCGCCCCGTACGGCAGACGTTGCTGGAAGGGCAAGTCGTCAGTACCAGCCTCGATGACGAGAACAGTTGCTGCAGTGAATGATGATGAGCATTGTGCCAGAAGGTCCGATTTGGCATCGACTTACTTTTCTTGTTCTCGGTCAATCGGTTAGCAACAATAAGGCCGGTAACACCACCACCAACAATTACATAATCGTAGGTGTTGGATGCTCTCTTCTCCCCGCTTGGAAGCGCGGCAGCCAACCCCAGCAACTGGGTGACAGCAATGAAGGAACGCATGTTGACACCGCCTTGATGGACTAATGGAGTATCTGGAAAGCAAAAGCGAAACAAACGAGTGACAGGTTGGGCAGGTTCCGAGAACGCGGCGCACAGTTGGTCGCAACAGGCGCGCTGCGAACTTTAAGCTTCCATCTGGCCCCCTGTGCAGCAACGCCCGAGCAGGGCGAAGGGGACATCTGCCGTTCGCTGGATTGCACCCCACCGAACCTGTGGTCCTCTACCGGAAGCGAAATGTGATGCGAGTCAATTGGGGCGTAGCAACACGCACTCGATTTGGGACGATTTGACTCGAGGGTGAGCATCTAGCCCCCGGGCCTGGGTTTTCGGGCGCATCTGTGCTCGAACCAGGTACCAGGGGAACATAGCCGCCACGCAGGAAAATGACAAGTACCTCAGGATCGTCACAATTCGACACCTTCGTGGTTAGAAGTGTGCTTGGCCACACTCCACGCTAGAATTTCCAGGGCAAATGCTAGTGTCATGTTGCTAGAGGCGGGCCCAGAGGCTCGGGCCGCTGATGAGCGATAACGTTCGTTAGAAGATGAAAGAATTTCCCGGGGCCGGTGCCGTGGAATCTCGCACGACTGCGCCGTTGAGCATTTCTAACGCCTTTCTCGAAATTCGATGCGGCCAACCTTGGAGACCACGTTGTAGGATCCGGCGGGTGCAAATGCGAGGCTCTCGCTTGCTAACGCAATAGGTATGGTCGAATGCGAGCACGGCTGGCTAGTTCGTTGTGGCGCAATCTATTTCGCAGACCTCCAATCCTTCCACCACTCTCCGGCTTACGGCGAGCCGTGGCATCCCATGCAATGCAGGCCGCTACCGGGACCTGAACCGGAACGAGCTTCGTCCCGCACCGCCGTTGATAATGGTTGAAACGAACGTACGATTTCATTTCAAAAATTCTTGCCGACGACCGAAATGCTGGTACGGGCAGTAGACGCATTCTAGACGTTGCTTATTGCGTGGACAGCGCGAAGCAAAAGGATTCGCTTGAAGCGTGCATGAGTAGCGGATACGATCTGGGTCAAACTAACTGGTGGGGAAGAGGGAAGGATTCCAGAGAGTTGGGCCTGAACGCCAAGTGCGTCAAGTACCGGGGCACTACCCGTGTGACTATGTACGTTCTTCTGCGGCGGATAGCACCAGCCACTCTATGCGTGGGGTGGCATGGAGACGATATTGGTTTATTGGTTTTGAAAAGGTCAAAGGTCAAGCCGACAATCAATGACAGGCAAGAGATACGGAAGACGCAAGCAAAGCGACATATCGGAGCTTTTGCCCCAAACCAGGCCATGTGCAATTAAACAAGAGCCGGCCGCATGCGAAGGAAAAATAACGTGGGGAGACGGACACGGCTCGGAGGGTCCAGCAGATTTATGTTACACCACGAAAACCTGGCCAATGGAGTTACCTAAAGCTTGGTTACCATGTGCGTAATGTCCGATCATAGTTAGCACTATGATCATCGGGCGGTCGGCCTATCTGGTCCATCAGACATCAGGGTCGAGGGCATTTCTCTGACAGACGGGGGGCTTCGGTGCCAGCCCCTGAGGATCCTACAGACGATCCCAGTGGCCAGAAGGTTTGTCGAATGTTCCTCATGGCGTCGGCTCCATCGCCACCAAACGCACAGGCATGTCCAAGTGAACCTGCTCCCGAGCCGTCTGTCACATCACACCTATCTCAGGGACACATAAGCCCCGTACCACCGGAGGGTTGACACCGACACCGCCCTTACACTTTTACCAGTATTGTTCTTAGTATTTGCTACTTACAATGAACGAGGATGGCACTTGGCCTAATCGTGGCGGCCAGATCTTGGGCGCAACACTGAGCATCTGCATCCTCAGCACAGGTATCCTGATATGGAGAATCGTCTATGGAATCCAGAGCAAGCGCAAGCTCATGATCTGTGATTATTTGTTGATCGTCGCTGCGGTAAGTGCAAATCCGATCTCATCACGATGTGCTGTGGAGCTTCACGCTTGCCGATCGCTACTTGAAGAGCACAAAGTCTGCGCTTCAACCACAAGGAGGCACAACACGCTGTGATCTTCCCGCTGACATGACTTGCAGTGCCTCAATGTCGCGTCATCTGGTATACGCATCAAGTCCACAATCCACGGCCAGGGCCGGCACATCAATGACCCCAGCATCAGCAAGCCCCACGACATCCTGCAGTACAGCTACTACTTGTACATCGGACAGATCATTAACCTGATCGCCGTGGCTATTTTGAAGTTGTCGATTTGCACCTACCTTCTGGCTCTGCCATTTGGACTCACCTACAAGCTGGTCATCTACTTGTCGATTGCTATGGTCGCAGTCTTCAATTTCACGCTGCCCATGATGGGGCAACTCTGCGCGAAACCTTTTGAAGCGAATTGGAACAAGAGCATCAAAGGCACCCGCTTTTACAAAGGCTCTACTGCGCTCACGTACGCATCACTACCCATAGAATTGCGTGTTTGCTAAGGACGAATAGATACATGCAGGGCGTGTCAAATATTCTCACAGATGTTGTCTACATAGTAGCGCCGATTCTCTACCTTTCATCCGTACAGTTGTCATCGAAGACGCAATGGGGACTTCGACTAGTCTTCTGTCTCGGCCTGACGTAAGTGCGCTTCTTTCTCGTCACTACTCGCGCGCCTGAACTGACAGCAGTCCAGCGCGACCGTGTGCTCAATATTCAAAACCGTGGAATTGAAAAGCCTTCTCAAGACTAGAGACCCGACATGGGACGGCGTGAACCTAACAATCTGGTCCGCGACTGAGCTCTCCGTCGGCATCCTCGTCGCCTCCCTCCCGCCGCTGCGCAAGCAATTCGAGCGCATCCTACGCAAAGTGCTACCCAGTACCTTACAAACCAGCAACAAGCGCACACCAGGTAGCCACAGCGGCATTCCGATGTACAACGTATCCAAGGTGACCACCAAACGCAATACGAGAATCATGGGGCGGTCGGATGTCGGGATCGATGATGGGGACAGCGAACGGAGTATCTTGCCAGACGGTGGGAGCGATACGAAGGTCGATCGCGGGATTATGAAGACAGTCGTGCATGAGGTTACGAGCGAGTCGCGGAGTGAGACGGGCAAGGAAGTGCCGCAGAGCTTTGAGCAGAGGAGATGACGAAGGCAGAGGGAGCTTAAAGCATATGATACGCTTAGCTTGTGCTTGCAGCGGTCTTCGAATGGACGGTAGAGCCATTCATCGTTGAATCGTAGCCATTCCTAGAACTCAATTAACAAGAATACAAGTAAGAGACCCGTGCCAGACCTGCTTGGATCTCGCAGCTCTGCCAGTCTCCTTCACCTCGACTAGCCAACTTGGTTCATCGCAGAATAATCCTGGAGCCAGCGCGCCTTCCCAAAGCGCTACCGCTGCTCGACTTGAAGTATAGAAACACCCACGCGGGCCGTCACTGGCATTTACTATGCTTCCGACTTTACATCGACAAGCTACCAGAACCATGATGCTATTCGGCATTTTACTGCTCCTTGTCCCAGGATGTCTCTCACGAAGCTACCCGCAGGTTGGTCGCATCGCACCTGCCGAGCCACGCCTTCCTTTGGAACGCCGCCAGGAAAATCTCAGCTCCTTCGGCAAATCCGTCGCCCAACTTGACCGTAGCATCTTGTCCGCTAACGGCCATCCTCCCACGCCTCTCGAGGCGATTGAGCGAGGCTGCTCGCTCATCGGTATGATGGCCACACGGGACGAGGTTGCAGCGCGCTTCATTAAGCCGGCACACACGTACAAGACGGCAGCGAGCCCCTGGACAGATTGGAATTCCCTACACGACTGGGGATATACCTTCCTCGGTGAATATGCTGATTCTATTTACATCCACGCTCAGAAAGAATACTTGGATGTTGTCATGCACGATCTCGGTCTCCCAGAACTGGAGGTTGTGCTCGACGGCGGCTCAGCGGAGGCTCGAGTTTGGGAACACAATCGCGCCACAACCCACGACGGCATTGAGTATAAAGTGAGTAGTGATGCTCCGTGGTCAGTCGGGGCAAACATTTATGCAAAAGTGTCGCTGACAACCATGCCAGCGCACCGATGCCTTCATTGAAGTTCTTATGGATGTGGAACATGGTTTAATCATCGCCATGTCTACGTATGGGGCAGAATACAGGGGCGCACTAAAGAACACTCCCGTCACCGTGCTACCAAAGCTCAAGAATCTATTCGACATAGTGTACCTCGACTACGAGCATCTGGCTGCGGAGAAGAAAGTACCAGTGAACCGTCTGAAGTACTACCTCGTCGACAATATCAAGAACGTGGCGACCAAGGCTGCGGTCGACTTCGCTCTGAAGTTTGAACTTACAGAATCGGAATGCCAGGCGTAAGTCGCTCACTTGTTCTTAAAATTGCTCTACAATTCCAAAGCGGTGACCACGAAAGACTGACGAGGGTTTCAGGCACACGTGGGAACAGCGAGATATTTTCTACCCCGAAGATGATGGCTACAAAGCGCTGATCGCAAGTCCAAGTGGGCGCAGTGCCGCACTCTTACTCGCCACCCACAAGAAAGTATTCGGCGAGCGGAGGATTGTCGAGAGCATTACGTTCTTTTGCCAGAGCGACGACTTCGACTCCTTCAATCTGCTCTTCACTATCAAGGACCATGACGAGGAGGAGGACGATACCGACTGGGAGGATGAGGAGGAGTCTGAAGATCCTGGACAACCGGACTTTTCGGTCTCGCCCTGGCCGAGTGCGACGGCAGCAGTTCGTTGAAGCTCTAGTGCCTGGTACTTGTTTTCAAAGTCCGAAAGGTATACATCATCCCGGTTCCAAGTCTTTAGAATCGTGGCCGCAGTTGATTGACAGTTGATTGACAGTTGATAGTACCAGTTCTTCCATTGTTGCAGTGTTGGAACAGCCCTCATCTTCGACTTTGTCACGTTTGGAATAGGTCTTTGCGACATGATACGCCAGCGAGTGCGAGCTGTTATCCAGCAATCAATCAAGGACGACGCGCCTTCCCCCTTTCTCTATCTTCCCATAACCCACTGTTGTCACTTCAATGAAACCATCACAAACTAAAGTCTTACCTCTCCGCTAACGTCGCAAGCCCTCCTCTAACGTCCCAGCTTATCGCCGGCCCTCATCCCATCCGACACATGTCCACCCCAACACCACTCAATGCCCAACCGTCGCCTGCATCTCAGGCCAATACCTCGCACCCACGACCTTCGCCCCCTCAATAACCTCCCGCATGTGCCCCATCTCCTCGTCACTCAGCACAACGTCCCTACTCCCCCAGTTCTCCTCCAGCCTATGCACCTTCGTCGTCCCCGGGATCGCAATCATACCTGTCACATATAGCGTCAGTCTCAGCGCCTTTCCACCGCCCCAGACCCATCCCCAGCCCAGACCAGAAAGGAATAGCATACCTTGACTGGCCACCCACGCCAGCGCAACCTGACTCGTGCTGACACCCTTCTTCCTCGCAATCCCCTTGACCTCCTCCACGATCTTCTTATTCGCGTAAAAGTTGTCTCCCTGGAACTTCGGCACCTTCCGCCTATAATCGCCCTCGGGAAAGTCCTCTGGGCTCGCGTAGTCGAAGTCATCAACCAGCCACCCATGCCCCAGCGGACTGTACGCTACGTACGCAACCCCCAGCTCCCGCGCCGCATCCACCAATCCGTCGCTCTCGTGCAGCGTCTCGAAGGCGGAGTATTCGGCTTGGACCGCGTCGATCTTCGCTATCTCGTTCGCGCGTCGCAGGGTCGCTGCAGAGCACTCAGAGAGGCCGATGTATTTCGTTTTCCCCGAGGAGCGGAGGGCAGCAAGGGCGGGAATCGACGTGTCGAGGGGGGTGGTGGGGTCGATGCGGTGGAGGTAGTACAGATCTGGGGAGAAGCCCAGACGCGCAATGGTGCCTTCGATGTACGTGGCGATGTGCTCGGGGGTGTTTGTCACGCCGCCGTAGACGCCGGTGGATTCTTTGTTGAAGATGTCGAGCCCGCATTTGGACGCCACTGCCCCCGGGTCGGTCAGCACTTCTTACCTCTCGTCACGCTGGGCTTTTGCAGCTCACGAAAGATTTTGTCCCTGGCATTGTGCTTCCTGATGAACTCCCCGAGCAACGTCTCGTTGATGCCGGCGCCGTAGATAACCTGGAGGTCCCATGAGCACAACCACATTGTTTACATCCGAAACATCGAACGAGTCGGGGAGCGACTGACCGCAGTGTCCCAAAACGTGCACCCCAGCTCCAGCGCTCTTAGCAGCACCGGCTCCGCCTGCTCCAGCGTGAACTGATTCCCCAGCCCATGACTGAGCCCCATGGCGCCGAAGCCCGGGACCGGAACCTCAATGTCTCCAAACTTGATCGTCTTCACCATGCTTGCGAAGCTCCAAGGGGGCGTCAACGCCTCAAGATTTCCGTCAGAACGAAGTGCCGCACCGTAGTGAATAGGTCCACCACCTGCCGCGCACAGAGTGCACTTTGATATACCTGCTTCCCGCCCGACTGGCCCGAAGAACTTCGGCTCGGGCCCTGACACGGTGAGGTATCACATTACGCACTTACGCCCTGCAGGCATCGCCACCTGTTTCTGACAAACGTGCCGTTTTCAAGGCGATGTCGTGGAGTTTGCACGCGGGCTTAGCTTGTAAGCCCGAACGACGCTCCAGAAGACTACCTCGTTGGGCTAGCGCGACCATCAGGGCAACGTCCACGGTGGGATTGTGCGTGCATGTACTCGGCGTTGATGCGGAATGGTACAGACTGGCTTCATGCGGTGGTGATCCGGACACCGTTTACCTATGCAGTGAGATGCATAAGTCATCTGGCAAGAGCAGTGTCTACATGAGGCAGAAGAACGCTTGCCTGCCCTCACTTAGCTGCGTCCTGGGCAAAATGAATCCCACGTCTCCAGTCTCCGTGGGACCGAGGGAACAGTAGAAAGTGCGAGACAAGCTGTGACAGATAGATGGTGACGCCCAAACTCGGGCGTCGAGCCTCGCACATTGGTGAATTCATCGTTGCAGCTCGTGTATATGTACTGTAATCCTACATTTTGATCCATTCCAATCGTGATCCGGAACATTAGCCCAGCCCCACCCAGCCCAGAGAAACGCCAATGCTACTTTTACATGCCATGTACTGAAGAACGCAACGTGGGTATCTATCTATTATCCTGCTTTCGTCCCTCCAGCGCCTCGCGCAGGAACGGGCGAGGTCAAACATCTCCGCCATCTCCGCTCACGCGATGTTCCCCGCGAGCCCCAAGAATAGCGCCTGCGCCGCGAGCTGCAGCGTCCAAATGCCGACCTTTTTTATGCGGCGCTTGCGCGCGGTGCTGTCACCCTCAATGTCGCGCGCGAAGGCGTCGTACATCTGGTCATTGTCAGTTCCCGCTTGATAAAAAGTCACATGGGTGGAGGAATATGGAAGGGGAACACATACCTCTCTCGATATATCGTCCATCAGCCCGCTGTCATATATGGTCCACGACCCGTCAAACTCCGACGCGCGCTTGACAACGCGGCAATTGACGGGGATGAACGTCTTGCGTGTGTTAATATATGCGACAATCGGCCTCACAAGCGCGTTGTTGACGTATGAAATGTCCTTGGTGAACAGGGGCACAGCGGCGCGCACGTCGTTGAGGTGCACGCGCACGTCCATGATGACGAAGCGCTTATCGTCCTCGCTAGCCTCGCCCTTGCTTTCCTTCTCGTGCGGGCCCGGCTGGTGGTGGTGCTCGTCGAAGCCGTGAGCCGCGTGGTCGGAGTAGTGGCGGTTGTGGTTTTGCGTGACGGTGGCTTCGACGCGGTCGTACATGTCGCTCATGACCTTGGCCAGCGAGTCGTCATCGTCGTTGGGCAACATGACGTCTGCGATGATGTCGACGTCGCCTTCGTAGATCCAGGAGAAGGGGCCTTCGTAGCCGCGGTTGAGGTGGTCGATGTTCAGGCCGTCGATGCGGATGCGGCTCTGTTTCTTCCAAGTGGCGCCGTCGTCTGTGTCGCGACCCTCGTTGAGCTGCGCACCGGTGTAGTTGTGCGTCTGCCGCGGGTGGATGGTGAAGAGTGAGTTGTCGAAGGAGCCAGACATCATGTTGGCGGACAAAAAGTCGTAGAACAGCCACTGCTTTCTCAGCTGCGGTAGGTCGCAGCTGAAAATGCTCACAGAATACGGGCGGAAGTTGTTGGGTTGGTAGATGGTGACGAGGAGGTCTTCCATCTTGAATGACTCGAGCTCGAAATCACCGGGTTGGTGGGTGTGCTTGTATGAGCGAGGGTCTACGCCTTCTACGGCGTGGACGGAGGTACGGTCTACAACGCCGCGGATGCCTTTGATTTCGACATCCTTGAGGATACCCTTACCATTCATCCACCGTGAAAACGAGAGCGTGACGTTGACTGTGTCGATGGATATGTCGAACTGCGAGTAGTTGGTGTCCTCTTCTTCCTCAGCTGCGTCTGATCCTCCCCTCTCTTTATGCGCGAGGGCAGCGGCAGCTGCCGCTGCGGAGGATTGGGAGCCCTTGGTGACGTGCGTGTTCTTCTGTCCTGGCCTTCGAGATACAAAAACCTTCCTGAACGAGATGACACCGTCCTTCCACTTGGGCACGACAGCGGATTCGAAGATGACCTTGATGCCAGACGACTTGGTCAGGTAGTTGCCGATCCACTGTGCGATCGACTCCTGTGCGAAGACGGTGTTGATCAGGAAGACTGTCAACATGACGAAGGTTGTGGTTCCTAGCAGCAGCCAGGCGAAATGGGCAGCCAGGATCCAAGAAAACAGGGCGTATATTTCGTCGGCGTTGAAGGGGCGGTTGCTCCGGATGGCGAGCCATTTGAGATGGACTCTTATGCGCGACCAGAATCCAGACGCGGCTTCCAGCAACTCTGCCTTTGTAGGGCGCTTCAGATGTGGGAGTGCGTGGGGCAGGGAGAAGTACGAGGCGTGGTCGGCAGAGTGATCGGCGTCGGTATTGGGTTTGGGCGCCTCTTTTGGAGCATTCGGGGGCTCTGGAGGCGCTTCGGGTTGGGGAGAGAGGGTGGCCTCGGGCGCGGGTGCGGAGGGTTGCTTAGCCTTTGGCTTGGAGCTGTCGGTGGCGGAGGTCTTCTCGCGGCGGCTTGTCGCGCGGTATTTCCGTTTCGAGGTGCTGGATATGTGGCGCGCGTTGCGTTGGAAGGCTGCAACTGCAGCCGATGCGATGCTTTGCGGTGCATTGGACGGTCGTGGAGGCGGGTGTCGTAGGAGGAGCGTGGCGACGGGTCCGACATGTGATTGTGCAGTTCTTGGTGGCCCAGCCCAGCTACACGCACCGGGGCACACTGGCCGCCTCGCCGTGTGTATTCCTGCTCTTGAAGCATCCGATGCTGCTGTTCGTGCCCTCCAAAGCGGTCCCAGGCCCGGTTCGCCAACCGAGCGCCGCACTGCCGCGCCGATGGCGAGCGCTACATTTCTGGTCATTATATCCGCGGGTGCCACATGGTCGAAGCGTGCTCTCGTCGCGATGCGGAGGGAGGGGGCACCGGGGCGGTGGGCAATGCTGGCGATGATGTGCAAGTTGCAGCGCAGATTTGGAGAACGTCATGCACGGCGACGCGCAAAAGGAGCCACTCCGACAACAGGGAGGCCGCTACCGACACGCACGGGCCACGCAAAAAATGTCGGCCACCACAGCTATCGATAACCGCCCACCACGCGAGCCGACCTGCACAGCACACGGGCACACGCGACGGAGACATTGCTACAGCAGAAAGAGAAGAATTTGATCGCCTACAGACTCTGGGTTCCTCCCCTCCGGCAGACTACCACGCCGCCCCCAATCACCACCCGGCCTCACCCCGCCCAGCTTCCTCACACACACGCACACAACATGCCTGCGCCGACCGCCCTGCAACGCGCGCCCGCAGCGCTCGCGGAAAACGTCGACATGGCTGACGCCGTGGCCGTACCGCTCCCCGCCGAAGACGATGCGCCGCTCGTCGACATGGACACCACCGCTGCGCCTGCGCCAGTCCACGACCCCGCACAATCCGACGCGCAAGACGTGCCCACAACCGACGAGTCAGGCCGGCCAGTCTTCCCCAAGAGCGGTGTGATACCGCTGGCATTCAAGCGCGAGCGAAGAAACGTACCGGGTGAGTCGCTCGGAACCGACGCCAACATGTCTGCCTGTCTAACCCACCACCAGTCCCCCCCCACAGGATGTCGCCCCTGAAGACCAACTGGCCCAAGATCTACCCCCCGCTCGTCGAGCACCTCAAGCTGCAAGTGCGCATGAACACGTCCAAGAAGAGCGTGGAAATGCGGACGAGCTCGGCGACAACCGACACGGGCGCGCTCCAGAAGGGCGAGGACTTTGTCAAGGCCTTCTGCCTCGGCTTCGACGTCGACGACGCCATTGCGCTTCTCCGGCTCGACGACCTGTACATTGAGACCTTTGAGATCAAGGACGTGAAGACGCTGCAGGGCGAGCATCTCGGGCGCGCCATTGGCCGTATCGCTGGGAAAGACGGCAAGACCAAGTTCGCCATCGAGAACGCGTCGCGGACCAGAGTCGTGCTGGCGGACCAGAAGGTACATTACCCATTTTCCCCGCCTATGCTCATGTCCATGGCCGTGCTGACCGAGCAACAGATCCACATCCTCGGCGGCTTCAAGAACATCCACATCGCCCGCGAGGCCATCGTCTCGCTCATCCTGGGCTCTCAGCCTGGCAAGGTGTATGGCAACCTGCGGACGGTTGCGGGGCGCATGAAGGAGCGGTTTTAGGCCACCCAGAGGACGAGGAGGGGAAGCATGTGCATTTCACGGCGTTCTGGGGCGAAAATACCATTAGGGCGAGATGATTTCACGAACACTCTGGAGGGCACCGTGGATGGTAGAGTGTCCACTAGGTAGAAGCACGATTTGACCAAAGCATCCACCTTGGATCCGCGTGCCAGCTTTTCCACATATCCCCCACAGCTCCCAACGTCTGTGTGTGCGGGCTGACTGACTTCTAACCCGAGGCCTAGTAACATCAGCACCGACACTCGGTCCCTCGTTACGACGGTACCCGTCCAGCCCACCACCGCTCCTCTCGCAAAAACTGCTCTTCCCAGCCAGCGGTCTTTCCCCAGCGTCCACGTCCACTCGTCCTCGGCCCTTCCGTCTCGACTCACCGGCCCACCATCCGAAACGCCCACAGTACAGGCACGCCGCGAAGCACTCTGGGCGTTCCGCGAAGAAGCACCGGATATCCCGCTGCAAGCTGGCACTGCATCGCCATGCGGCATCTGCACCATCCAGGCGGCGTGTCTCACGCCCCTGTCCCGGCGCCCCACCTGCGGCGCACGTTTCTCGAACGGGACCAACGTCGCTCGTGTTGCGAGGCGCATGGTACACACCACGTCGATTGCTCCTGGGGCGTGTGCGTGTGCTCCGTCCACTGGACGTGGGCACCTCGCGGCGCCGCAGGTGGAGCGCGAAAGGGCAGGAGCAGGCCCGCGTTGGAAAGGCATGAGCACGGCGTGCTGGGACGCATCCACACGCGTGTGGCGAGCACACGGCGAGTCAAGAGCTGCGTCGGCGCGCGCTGCGTGTTGAGTCGAGCGAGGTGTGCCCGGTTCGAGCGATCCAACGCGGCAATCTGCGCGAGCACTACACGTACATCTGCGTCTGGACAGCGGGAGCCGCAATCTAGCTGGCCAGGAAGAGTAGTCTGGGCGAGCACAGGTGTGCAGTCTGCCGCGCTGAATGACTTGCGTGGGTCTACAGAATGTGCGTGACAGTGTCGTTGCCACGGCGGGACTGTCCTGCGGAGAGGCAGGGAGCAGATCTAGAGCTGTGTAGAAGTGCAAGCCTCGATCCCGTGAGCAGCATGTCCAAAGCATGAAGTTCCGTAAGGATGAGGAGAGACGCTGCAGGTGCAGAACAGGTAGCATGCAGCCACACTGCTGCAAGATGGAGGGAGGGAGTAAAGGTGCTGGGGAGGAGAATGGAATAGATTGAGTCAAGAATAGGATTGGTGTCTCGAGCCAATGTTTCTTGTCAGTATTGAATACTGTCCCACCTTCAGTCTCGAGTCAATGTTTCTTGTTAGTGTTGAATACTGTCCCATCTTCAGTGTCGAGACTGTCGGCTTCATCTCGTTTCCCATCGCTCAGCTGTTCACTCACATAACACCGTGCACAGATGTGTTGAACACTCCAACTCCTACACCAGCTCGTCTGCTGAAACATTCCCTATCTCGCGTATCATGCCCTATATCCGACGTTCTATCTATCACGGCGTACATACATACATGACAATGCGACTTACTCACGCAGAGTGCGTATCTAATCAGTCTTTTATGCGTCGCGCAAATTACGCTTTTGAGACTAGATGCATCATGTCTATCTCCAGACACCACACCAGGATTCGACGGCTACCAGGACCGCTTCCACGCCCTGGCGGGTGATCACGCTGCTACCGAGCGCTAATCTCTGGAGCCTCGCGCAGTGCGATACTGTATGTTGCCGGTCGTCGCTTAAATATTCTCCCAGAAGCGAGAATTACGCTTTTGAGCTCGTATCGAAGGCTGGCGGGAAGCTCCTTGTCTACTCCACGCTACGATCTGGGCTGGAGCATACGAGGTGATCGCTGGAGCGGTGTGCTGCGTAAGGTCAGAGCGCAAACCTACACACCTTCTCTGCGTACTCTTGCATCTCCATGAACAACCAGCGAGGATGTAACATTGCTGCGCGCAACACATCACTCTCATTCCTATTCGGCTCTCATCGCACCACATCTACCGACTTATCGCATGCATTCGCGTCCTAGAAACGCAGCTCATCGTAAGCATACCCGTGCCCTCATGCACCCCACAGCAAAGGCTTGTTTCTGGGGCCCAGCTTCTTAACAGCGCACTGTTTGGGCAGGTCGCTGTGCGCACGTATGTGCGACATCGCAGCACGGAGCAGTTCGCACGTGCTGGCATTGCCGGGCCACGTGAGAGCATGGTATGATCTTAGAGAGGTCCTGGCGAGAGGTGCCGCGGGATTGGATTGGGTTGGGTATGCGGGGTTGGAGGATTGTGGATGAGCGGGATGGGAGAGCGAGCGGATGATAGGTGAGGGCAAAGTGGGCAACACTTGTGATTGGGGATAGCAAAATAGTGATTGCGGACTGAGTGGAAGGCCGATAGGTAGTCAATGGGCGAACGAACGATACCTACGAAGTGGAGAAGGTAATGATTGGCAGACTAGTCGCGATTGCAAGACCGCAGAGGCCGTGTGCGAGCTAGGACGAAAGTTGAGTGCAGGGAGGTGCTGGGGCCAGTCAGGCAGACTCGCACGAAAGACGTCAGAAATGGCCGGTGATGCCCTCGTATCAGAAGATGGACAGTCCGCTGGCAGCAAGCTCGAGCACTCAGCACATGTTTGGTCGATCATGTTCGCCTCGGCAGTCTCAACCGTGCTGACATGCTTCGGGGGAATCCGTTCGGCCTCAAAAGCCCGCCTGAGGCGTTCTCAATCAATCTCTTTGCGTCTTCAGGCGAAAGATAGACGTTGCAGCCACGGAAGAGGCTTGCTCTTGTCGAACCTCGTGCCGACTTTGATGCGGTCTAACGGCGTGTGGCTGTCAGTTCCAAGCCAAGATAGGAAGGAGGGCCGAGCGACATCACGCAACTTCTGCGCCCCAGGTATCGACTTCAATGCTCTGCTAGTGGACTCAAGATGATGTGTCGGGGTTGAGGGCAGATACACACGCGCATCTGGGGGTCATCCATCGAGGCCTCGTAATACTCACCGCCGCCCTTGACCTGAGTGATTTACCCGAGTCGGGTAATGCTCATGCTCGCACAAGACGCCCGGTCGGCTGAAGCTGTGTTCCCTGGGCGTACGTAAGCCAGTATAGGAGTTAGTAGGACGGAACGGCCCTCGGATGAGTGGAGGCTCGCCAGCAGAGAGTTTCGCTTGACGGTTGGAACCGTTGCGTACGAAGAGGCGGAAATTTGTCGCCATGCGCAGAGGAGGGAGCAATTGCAATGCAGCTGAGAGGAGCGTGTAATTCGCAGGTTATATGGGTACCTGACATGCGCGTCTAGGCGAGGTGCGAATAGCATGCACGAATTCCGCCAGAGCGAAAATAGACGCAGACTCAGCCCTAGTGGTACAGCGTCCAATATATGTGGCATTGGGTTGAACCGAGACCAGAGGATCTCGTGTCACCAACGCGCTCTCCCGATCGTCGTTATCACACGCGCATCAGGGGGATTTGAAGGGGTTCTGTGACGAGATGCAGTGCGCGCAGTTGCTGACCGCAGCGGTTGGAGGGAAGGGAGATGACAGAACCCGAATGAAATGTTGAGTCTGCGCTGGGTCACGTACGAGTGCTGCCGGGATAGGACATTGTTCGAGAAGCGCAGAGAATACGAAATGTATTGGGGCATTGGCTAAAATGGGGGTCTCGGTGCAGCCCAATGGGATGGCGGCAGCGCTGGACAGGGTGACTGTGGGAGGTGACGTCGCGCGCCCGGGACCACTGCGACACAGCAGCACACTGCTGCAGGTAGGCGACGGCGATGCGGGCGTGGAAGTCAAGGTCGAGGGCGGTCGGAGGAGGGTCCGTCGCGTGCGGGCACATGACAAGGCGGCGCGCAGCGGCAGGGAAGAGCGATTGATAACGCTGGAGTCTGTGCGGCGTGGGCGCCTTCTAGAAGACGGCGCGGCAGCAAGCGCGATGGTAGGCGTCGGCAGGCGCGGAGGAGGGGCACGCAGAAGGCATCGCGCTGGGCCAGACATCGCACGCAGGACCCAAGACTCATGTTTGGTGCGCATGGCGGCGCATCGATTCCAGCGCGGTGCCGCACAGGACACGGCTTCCGGCGCGGTGGACTGACAGCGCGAGCCACGGCTGGTCGCTGGTAATGCGGGCGGGCATCCCTGCAGCAGGGGCCCGAGTCTTCGGCGTGGAGGGCATTGGCTCATGTCGCCATCTCGATGGCTGCTCACCGGGCGCCGCCGCTGCTGCCAGTGCCCACCACAGCGCCATTCCCCACGACGTTATCGCTGCCCGGCCAGCGGCGAACAACAAAGGCCCGTAAAAGCCCCGCCATGCCCTCGCGCGCATGCCCCGAGTATCTGCTGCGTCGGTCCTAGTCGCTGTACATGCTTCCACTGTCCGCCGCCGCGCATAACGGCCCAGACTCTCGCACCCGTCCCTGCTAATAAGACTAATCTGGATATGCTGCGTCGCCTGCACAACCCTGCTCCGCGCACGCACTTGCAGTAAGCTCGCCCGAAGCCCTGACCGCTGCCCTATCTCACGCCTGCTACCCCGGCCGCACGCGCCCACACTCCATAAGCAGAGCCCGCCCCCAACCGCCCGAGCGACACACGACACCCACACGCCCCAACGTCCTCACTGCGGCGCCACAACAGGTTGCAGCACCGGCTGCAGCGATCCCCTCTGCCGCCCAGTGCCAAACCACCATGCCGTTCCACGACGACGACGACTACCGCACCGAGAAGAGCTTCGGAAGTGGCAGGAAATCCCAGAGCTCCTACTATGGCGAGTCGTCGGTCCAGCGGGATGGCCTCGGCCGCCGCGTGCTCGACAGCTTCAAGCGCGACCCCAATGTGACCATGACGCCCAAGGGCAGCGTGGGCACCGACGGCAAGGTCTTCGACGTCGAGAGCGCCGCCGCCAACACGGCCAGCTCACCGCTCGCGAGGAGGCTCAAGGGTCGCCATCTGCAGATGATTGCCATCGGCGGCAGCATCGGTATGCCCAACTTCGTCCTACTGACGGCACTCGTTGCTAACGACACCAGGAACCGGGCTCTTCGTGGGCTCTGGCCAGGTGCTCGCCGCTGCCGGCCCAGCATCTCTTGTCATTTCCTACTGTCTGGTTGGTATCATGATGTACTGCACCGTGCATGCGCTGGGTGAAATGGCGGTCCTCTTCCCCGTGGCCGGTTCTTTCTCGGCCTACTCGACGCGCTTCATCGACCCTGCGTGGGGTTTCGCAATGGGTTGGAAGTGAGTCCAGCACTCCCCTTCCCCACTCAGCGCAGCTAACCATGCCTTCAGCTATGCCCTGCAGTGGCTGGTCGTCCTGCCGCTGGAGATTGTCGCTGCAACCTACACCATCAGCTTCTGGAACCACGGAGCCGTCAACAACAACGCCTGGGTCGCCATATTTCTAACCCTGATCGTGGGTATCAACCTGTTCGGCGTCAAGGGCTACGGAGAGGCCGAGTTCGTATTCGCCATCGTCAAAGTCGCCGCAGTCGTGGGCTTCATTATCCTCGGCATCATCATCAACATCGGCGGAGGACCCAACGGAGCGTACATCGGCTTCAAGTACTGGCGCGACCCGGGAGCGTTCCACAACGGCTTCAAGGGCTTCTGCGGCACCTTTGTCAACGCCGCCTTTGCCTTCTCCGGGACCGAGCTCGTCGGCTTGGCCGCAGCGGAGACCGCCAACCCCCGCAAGTCGCTTCCTACTGCTGTCAAGCAGGTCTTCTGGCGCATCACCCTGTTCTATGTCGTCTCGCTTCTGATTGTCGGCCTGCTTGTTCCCTGGAATACCCCGCAGCTCCTCCAGAAGGAGAACGAGCACGACGCCGACACCGTCACCTCCCCCTTCGTCATTGCCATCAACAACGCTGGCATCGATGTCCTCCCGTCCGTCTTCAACGCCGTCATCATGATCGCCGTGCTTTCGGTCGGCAATTCGGCCATCTATGGTTCTAGCCGCACGCTCGCAGCTCTTGCAGAGCAGTCGCAGGCGCCCAAAGTCCTTGCCTATATCGATCGCCAAGGCCGCCCCCTGGTCGCCATCGCCGTGTCTTCCAGTCTGGGCTTCCTCGCCTTCCTTGCCGGCGTCGACCGGGATAAGCAGCAAGCCACCTTCAACTGGCTGCTTGCGCTGTCGGCGCTGTCGGCGGTTTTCACGTGGGCATCCATCTGCCTTGCGCACATCCGGTTCCGCAAGGGCTGGGCGCTGCAAGGCCACACGCTCGATGAGCTTGCGTTCCGGTCACAGCCCGGCGTGATTGGCTCGTGGATTGGCTTCGCGTTCAACATCATTGTGCTCATCGCACAGTTCTTCGTAGCAGTCGTGCCGCTAGGCTTTGCGACGCAAACGACCAACCAGCGGCTCGAGGGATTCTTCCAAATCTACCTCGCGCTCCCCGTCACGCTGGCCTTCTACATCCCGTACAAGCTGTACTACCGGACGAGCGTGGTCCGGAGCTACAACATGGATCTGCACACGGGGATCCGCGAGCTCAACCTGGAGGCGCTGATCGAGGAAGAGCGCGAGGAGCGGAAGGCGTGGCCAAAGTGGAAGAAGGTATACAAGTTCTTTTGTTGAGGGCGCCGCTCTGTTGACAGCAAAATGTACATTCTTCTCTGCGATGCATGTTTCCCGGCAGTCCGGCGTTTGCATTTGGGTTCATAGTAGTGATACCTGGCGGCATTGTCTTGTTGAGGCATTGCGCAGCCCCGCGCTCCATTTCGACTGCACGTACAAGACGGCGGTAATTTTCTAGTGTCCATACTTGGGCGGACGGAGGGTGGTCCCACGTCCCGGTAATGCCATCAAAAGTGGCCACGCGGCCTTGTAGATTTCAATGGAAACGTCTGTGATTGCATGCTTGGTCGCTTGTGTGGTTCGTGATGCGTGGCAGCCTGTTCGACTACCAGACACAGACGGGTAGATTGGATCATGGGCAGATGCACAAGGGGATGGTGGGCGAGGGAGGTGGCGGGCCGTTCGACTAACCGCATAGATGGATAGATGGCTACCGGGTAGATACACAAGCACATGTCGCACGTGCGCCTGCGTGCTGGTGGCATCCCAAGCTCCCAGAATAGAGGGCGACCGCGCTGCTGGAGATCGGCGCAGGGATGGTGCGGGCTGGCCAGTTAGTGCGCGGTGCGGCCAGCATCACGTCGAGAGCTCAGGAGAACGGCTGGGCTCGCGCAATTGACTGCGGAACGGCCGTCTCCACCGTCCGCCCATCACGACGAAGCCCATTCGAATCCGGTCCCGCGAAACGAACGAGGAGAGCGACGGAGACGCCAGACCTGACCTTGCAGCAGCGGCACACTGCGACTAGCCGGGCCCGTTGGTTCGCAACCTCGTCGGCCCGCCCGCTCGCTGGCTCGCTGGAACCCACGCCGCCGTGTTCGCGTTGGTGCTGAGGGTGTCGCGCTCACATGTAGATGACGCTGCGCCTGCCCTCGGATCCCGCAGCGGCGCCCCCTGATGCAGTCGAGCATCCGCGCTCAGGCTGAAGTGCAGGCCCAGAGGAAGAAGGTGCGCCGGACGCCCGCCGCGTGTGTCTGCCTGCTAACGCGCCGCAGCAGCTCGCAAACTCGTACAAGCAGCTCCTCGAGTAGGCCACGCCCTCGCCCTCGCCCTCGCCGAGGACATGCTGACGCGCCCGCAGTGAATTCGCGGCGCCAGACCTCAAGAACGTGGGCAACTACACGCTGGGCCGGCTGATTGGCAAGGGCAGCTTTGGCAAGGTCTATCTGGCCGCCCACAAGCTCACCAACGGCTCCAAGGTCTGTCGCACGTACCGACGGCGTGCGCGCACCGCTGACGCAGCCAGGTCGTGCTCAAGTCGGCCAAGAAGGACGACACCAACCTCGCCCGCGAGATCCACCACCACCGCCAGTTCATCCACCCGCACATTGCGCGCCTGTACGAGGTCATTGTCACCGAGTCGCTCGTCTGGCTGGTGCTGGAATACTGCCCGGGTAAGCTGTCCTGCGCCGGACAGCCCGCATGAACACACATCTGACTCCCCCGCAGGCGATGAGCTCTACAACTACCTCCTCGCGCACGGCGCGCTCGAGCCCGCCAAGGTCCAGAAGATCTTCACCCAGCTCGTCGGCGCCGTCTCGTACGTGCACAACAAGGCCTGCGTCCACCGCGACCTCAAGCTCGAGAACATCCTGCTCGACAAGTACGAGAACGTGAAGCTCGTCGACTTTGGCTTCACCCGCGAATACGAGGGCAAGAGCAACTACCTGCAGACGTGGTGCGGCACCGTGTGCTACAGCGCCCCCGAGATGCTCAAGGGCGAAAAGTACGCCGGCGAAAAGGTCGACGTGTGGAGTCTGGGCATCATCCTGTATGCCCTGCTCGTCGGCGAGCTGCCCTTCGACGACGACAACGAGATGGTCACCAAGACGAAAATCCTCAAAGAGGAGCCAAACTACCCGGACAGCTTCCCGCCGCAGGCCAAGGAGCTGTGCCAGAGCCTGCTTTCGAAGCGCCCTATACTGAGACCCACGCTCGCGGATATATTGCAGAACCCGTGGTTGGCAGAGCACGCGCCGCGGCAGCAGGAGATATTGAAGCTGAAGCAGCCGGATCCGTTTTCGACCGAGCTGGAGAAGGAGGTATTGCACAGGATGCGCGCGGCTGGGGTGGATATGGATACCATTATTGAGAACGTCCTTGCGCAGCGGTGCGACGCGCTGGCGGGCTGGTGGGCACTGCTGCTTGAGAAAGAAGAGAAGAAAGCCAGAAGAAGAGAACGCAAGCGGAAAGAAAGGGAGGCTGAGGCCAAGAGCCTGCGGCGGCTGAGCGCGGCGAGCAGCCGCTTGGACAAGCTTGCGCCGACGATTAAAGAAACCGACGAGGAGGGACATCACTCAGGCCTGCTCGGGGAGCCCCCTAAGAGTCGGGGAAGGGCCCGGAATCGCAGCAGTCTGCATGGTAGGCTGCACATGACTTTCTCTCTGTCCCTTCACTAACAAATCCAGGCGTCCCGTCAGATCTTCCAAAGCTCCCAGAGTCCGGCAACTCACCCGAACCAGGCGCCGACATGCCTCCACCTCCTGTGCCCAAAGACCACATCCGATCCTCAGGCTCTTCGTCACGGCCCCCTCCGCCGCCCAAAGAGATGATGAGACGGCGGTCCCAAGCCAGCATGCTCCAAGTCGTCTCCACCAATCCTGACCTCCTAAGCCCCAACGGCTTCGTCCCCAAACGCCGCCGGAAATACCAACCCCCCTTCTTCTCCCACCTTGCCACCCTCCGCAACTGGATCAAAGAAACCTCCAAACGCGCCCGCTCCCCAGGCGGCTCCAAAGCGTCTTCGGCGAAATCCCCTACCCAACCCGACCACGTCTCGTCTCCCGAATCAACCCGCCGCCCCACGGCCGCAAACCGCAACTCAAGCGTCCACGCCCACCACGCGGGTGTCACGCCCTCAACGCACATTGCCACCCGTCCGCGGGTTTCTTCTTCAGGGAAGAGACCTAGTCTTTCACCGGCCCCGTTAACACCGCGGTCGTCGTACCGCCGCTCCTCGGGCGGTCTCCGCGGTCGCAAGTCCACATCCTCGTCCATCTCCAGCATCCGCTCAATGCCGCACCACCACCACACGCACTCCAAAGCCTCCTCGACGTCCTCCGCCTCCATCACCTCCCCCACCATCTCCGTCTCTAAACCCTCCAAATCCCCCCACGCAAGCGTAAAAGTGCTGCCCGCGACGCCAACAAATGCGTCTTTCCCTAGCGGTCTACGATTGGGACTCGCGGTAAGAGGCGGCCTGAGCGAGGGCAGCGCAGCGTTCGGACAGGCGCCGCCGAGCTCGCCGGGCCTGAACATGGTGTTTGCGAAGCGGAAGCGGAGTCCGTTCAAGGGGCCTATGCTCACGTTGGGACAGCATGCAGGACAGCATCACAGTTCCCCGGCGGCGCAGAGGAGGGCGGAGGCCGCGAGCAGGAGTGCGAGCATGCAGGGCCGGCGCAGCGGCGAGATTATGGGGATTACGGAGGAGGAAGAGGAAGAGGAAGAGGAGGTCGAGGAGGTTGATGAGTTTAGTCCTGTGCTGGGGGGGTGCGAGGAGGTTGTTGAGGAAGGAGACACGGAGACTGGGGCGGAGAGTCCGCCCTCGGGGGAAGAGAAGGGGTTGGGGTTGTCGGCATCGACGGGGGCTGATGGCAAAGCAGAGGGCGGGAGAGGCTTGCTGCTCAGTCGGTTGATGGAGGTCCGCGAGGAGAGTCCTGTGCCTGATATCGAAAATCCGCCCAAGACGCCGCCCAAGGGGAAGCAACCTACACTCGCAGAGACGAAGCCCGAGACGCCGCCCAAGGATCGATAGAGCGAGCGGAGCGTGTAGAGCTTGGAGCTCAGAGCAGGATTGGCTTGGTTTGATGGGTTTGGCTGCGAGACGCACGACGATAGATACCTTTTCCTTTTTTCTTTTCCTTTTCCTTTTCCTTTTACTTTTCCTTTTCTTTTTCTGTTTCTGTTTCTGTTTCTTCGGCATTCTTTCTATTTCTATGCTCCGGTCCTGAGGGACTCTGTTTGCTTCTCTGCACACAGCGATGGACCGCATTTTGCTCTTCTCGCGCCGCACCGATTACATAGACCGTGTTTGCAGCTTTGGAGCGTTTTTGCCTTTGCCTAAAAGGATGGATTGGGGGACGCGGGAAAAAGAGGGTGTTTCGTTGTATATTCTTTGTGGGGTTGCACGGGATCGGAGAGTACATATGAGTGCCTATCATACACAAAAGCAGGAATGGAACATGGCTACACTTGCTGCATCTGCCCGCACTAGAGATTCCTGAGCTGCTGCGAAGGGGCCGGGACCTTTGTAGGATGCATGCTGTCATCTGTGTTAGCATCGACACTAGACGCCAGTACTCATGAGCGTCCGTATGGCGGAATATCCTCCTCTTGGTGATACACGATCGTCAGATGCAAGATTACGACTTTCCTTTCTCAACCTTTCCACCAAAGACTTCTGTGTCTGTAGCAACCCGACCCATCTCACACCAGAGTCACCCGACAAGGATACCTCTCCGCTGGATGCGCCCCGGACCTGGACGTCTGATACGCCCTCTCCCCTCGCGGGGGCTTCGGCGCATCCCTGGTCAACCCAAGTTTCGTCGCCAGCGTCCGCGCTACGCCCTGGTTCGCAGCGCAGATGGCATCCCACTCTTCGTACGCCGGTGCAACGTGGAACGTTCGCGCCGTCATGGCCAGCACCACGCGCAACTCGTTCAGCACCAGCGTCTGCCCGATGCAGTTGCGCGGGCCGAGCTCAAACGGCCTGTACGCGCCGCGCGCCGCAGGCACGTGGAGCGCGTGCCCCGGCGCGACGAGCCATCTTTCCGGCAGGAAGTCTAGGGCCCGCGGCCACACGCGCGCGTTGCTGTGGATGAAGCGGTGCATCAGTGTTGCGTTCAGGCCTTCCGTGGGAATCGCGGTGCCGTTCCTGTCTACCAGCGAGACGGCGCGTGTGCCCTCCCGCAGCGACGACGCGGGCGGGTAGAGCCGCAGCGTTTCTTTGATGACGGCGAGGGTGTAGGCGCATTGGTTGAGGAGGGCGGAGTTCGCGCGGAGTTGGGGCGCGACGGGGGCGGAGGTGCCGAAGACGGAGTCGAGTTCGGCGCGGAGGGTGGACAGCGCGGAGGGGTGGAGGGAGAGGAGGTGGTATGTGTAGACGATGGTGGCGGCGGTGGTGTCGTTGCCGGCGAAGATGAAGAGGCGGATCTGGTTGGAGGCGATGGCGGCGAAGGAGGTGTCGAGCTGGAGGTCAGGCAGGCTGGTTGTGTGGCTCTGCGACGCGATGTACTGCTCGAGTGCTAGGGCAACGACGGATTTTGCTTTCTTCGGGCGGTCCGCATTCGAAGTGGGTGTGGCTGTCTCGCGCTTCATCTCTTCGAAGCGCTTCTGGAGTTCTCAGTTCAGGAACTTCTCCAACACGCGGCCGTAATACCATTGCACGACTGGCCTCAACGGGTTGAGTAGAATCCGCGGGCCCCAGAACGAATGCCAGTCCAGTATCGTATTCAAGGCGTGAGAAATCTCGTGCTCTGAACGCTGGTTGTTCAGATCGGTGTCACTGCGTGCGATTAGCTTCGCGCATGGGAAAGGGGCAACGTCATACAGTGTCGTCTTCGTAATGATATCCATCGCCAGATTCGCCGCCATATCATCTAGCTGGAACACACCCTTATCAACGCGCTCCCTCAAAATCTCGCAAAACACCTCCACCGAGTCCACGATCGTCGGGACCAGGCTAAGCATATGTCCCGCGCTGAACCCGGAGCTGAACAGCGACCTCCACATCTTCCACTGCTGCTCATTCATCGTGATAAGACTAGGTCCCCCGATGATCGGACGAAACGACTCTTACTGGTCACGGGGCTTGGGTAAGTCATATTTCACCGAGGCCTGCATTGCGATTTCGGGACTCGATATCATGAGCGTGGGCGCAAAAACTGGCCAGAGATCCATGAGGAAGACTTCGGCGTCGGCGTGGTCTGAGACCATATCTTCCATGGCCATGTAGACATTTGCGTCGGGGGGTAGTTGTTGCAGCTTCTGGTGCAGGACTCGAAGGTGGCCGAACCACCAACTCCAACCAGGGGGCATTGCCTGCGTCATTTCAGTCTTTCCCTTTTTGTTTTCCTTTTGGATTTGAAATTGGTTCGGGGGCATACCACGCCTTGCTTGCGCAAGCGGTAGATCCGGGAGCGTCGTTGATAGCCAATGTGTAACACATACACTATCGCAGAGAAGAGCGATGCTCCCACGGTGAAAACAATCTTTTCTGTAATCATAGCTAGAGCACGAGAAATTGGGATACGGGAAGATTGAAACGTTAGGTATTTATATAAGTTGTCAGTCTCGGATATGCGGCGAACCAGCGACCCAGCAAGACTACGCCGCACTGTTGCCCTAATTCCTTTCTTCCGGAGGCACAGCGTACAAGCCGCCGTACAGCATCTCATTTTATGTTGTATACGCAACTCCTCATAAGTGTCGATGAGCACTGTTAATGGAGGACACCGTTCGTCACCGCCCACCCACTGTCTAGAAGAAGTCAGGCTGAAACCATGCAACAAGCCGGCACAGGTCCCCCACAGGCCTCGACACCCAGCGAGTCCACGTCCCACAAGAAGGGGCTCGCTTTTTGGTTAGTCATCGCGTCACTATGTTCGATCGCCTTTACATCGTCTCTCGATGGCTCCATCATCGCCATCGCCCTTGCGGAGATATCGTCGGCTCTATCGTCTGAGGATCAATACGTTCTGGTCGCCAACTGCTTTCTACTGGCTCAAACCGTTGTCCAGCCTACGTTCGCACAGCTTTGCGACATCTTCGGTCGGCGGTGGCCCATGATTGTCACAGTCATGATTTTCGCGCTTGGTAGCGGCATTGCTGGAGGTGCGAAGAACACAACGACTATGATCGCAGGCCGTACCGTACAAGGTCTTGGGTCAGGGGGCATCATGCTCATGGTAGAGCTGATTGTCTGCGACCTGGTACCTCTCAAAGAGCGAGGTACCTATCTGGGGATTGTACTTTCCACCGCCGCTCTCGGGGCAATTTCTGGGCCGGTTGTTGGTGGCGCAATTGCACAGAGGGACTGGCGATGGTGTTTCTACATCAACTCGCCGATATGTGCATTGGTCCTACCAGTCCTCATCTTCAACCTCCGCATACGCCACCACAAGATCTCTTGGTCACGGCTATTCACTCGAGTCGACTGGATCGGCAACACCGTTTTCATCGGGTCCATGACTGCGATTTTAGTCGCCTTGTTCTATGGCGGTACGGTCTATCCGTGGTCGTCCTGGAGAATCATCACGCCACTCGTGATCGGTACTGTGGGCTGGGCAACTTTCCATGTGTACGAGTCGCGCTGTCGTAACCCATGTGTACCTCCACAGATCTTCAAGCATCGAACTACCTCGGCAGCTATACATGATGTTCACTACATCTCTGGCACTGCAACTCGTATGCTTCTTCTGGCCGCTGTACTTCTTGGCAGTGCGTGGAACCTCACTCATGCGCACCGGCGTCTACTTCATGCCTTTCATGTTTATTATGATTCCTGTCTCGGCGATCGCTGGGTTATTATGTTCGAAAACGGGACAATATCACTGGCTACACTGCATTGGCTTCGTGTTGACCACGCTTGGGCCTGGTCTCAACCTCTTGTTGACGGCTGCCACACCCAAGGCTACCTGGGCAATCTTCCAGGTTGTGGATGCCTTGGGAAGAGCATGCATCCTATCGACGACCTTACCTGCTGTCCTCGCTCCGTTACCAGAAGAAGACACTGCCACGGCCACTGGAATGAACTCCTTTCTGCGAAGCTTCGGATTCGTCTGGGGCATCACCATCCCTAGCGTCATATTCAACAACAGGTTCGACCGGATGTCGTGGAAGATCCAGGACGATGCAGTGCGAGCAGCTTTGCAGGGAGGAAGAGCATACCAGCTGTCAACTGGCGCTTTTCTTAAGACGCTTTCGTCACAAACACAAGTCTCAAGTTTTTGAAGTCTATTTAGATGCACTGAAAGCTGTCTGGCTCGCTGCTGTAGCGTTTGGAGCCTCTGGACTAGTCGCCGTAGGAGTCGAGAAGCATGTGCCTCTCAGAACGTATCTCGATACGGACTATGGGCTTGACACAGGCAAAGAAGCAGATACTCCTGAACAGACAATAGAGAAAAGTGCTTAGTGCTTAGGCAACATGATCCGGGGGGTAGTGGTCATTGATCGTAGTACATTTGATCTCTAGTTGGACATTTATAATATGAACCTCTCTTCTCCAGTGAAATCCTCGACGAACTAAGTCATCGTCTCTCAATCTCTAAGGACCAAGTTTTAGGCGTCTGCAAGCTCGAATGGCATAACCTGCTGTTGATGGGATGTGAAAGACCTCGCACCCAAACAATCTTCGTGTTGTTGGCGTCAGTCTGCCCGAATACGGGCCGATCCATGCTGCAAGTCTAGATGAGTGGCCCTGGTGAGACTGCAGGGGCCATATCTAGGTTTAAGCGCCGAGAATGCATTGTGCTAGGACTCATGCGAGGCAAGTGGGTACTCAGGGATGCTCGGGGGTGACAAGGTATTGCAGCTCTAGTACATGCTCAAGGAAGCCATACAACCCACTTTGAGGCGGTATCCAAAGATAGCTGATATACTAGAAGCTAAAGAACGGATGAACTATGCCTCATTCTTGCCTTTCATCTGCAGCTCGACGAGTCAGATCCCCACAGAGATTGACGCGAATAGCTTCACCGGATGATGTGTCGATTCCGCCGCGCCGGCGTAATTCCTATCTGGATACGGAAGAGAACACGTCCGTGTGTCTACATCCTGGCCTGTTTCAATTGATGCTCGTTCCCTAGGCTTTCCCATAGTGGCGATGTCCTACGCCTCGAACTCACAGATCGGGCGAAAAAGCTGAAACAGAAGTTTGCCTCGTACGGATGCATAGCACCAATATAATGCGAAGGCCACTACACTTCATTGGGACCTTGGAAAAGTCCGATGGAAGCGACCTTCTTAACTTGGCTGTAAAGCTATGCCTCTATAGAGCAGCGCGTCGAAATGGCAGTACGCAATCGCTCATTGATTTTGGGGGCTTTCATGGACACATGTCATGCCAATCGGACTCACACTGCCTAAGTTATGACCAAGCTCAAGGACCAGGTAGAAGAATGGACATGCTTTAACCTGGAAAGAGAAGGTAAAAATTCTAGAAAATGAAAGTATTTTCTGAAGAAAGGCGGTTGGGTGTTGATTGCGAACCGCGCGCTGCATTCCGATCAGGCCATCTGGGGCCCCGACGCAGACCAGTTCCGTGCTAATCGCTTCTGCGGGAAGACACCGCATCTGTCGTTCAGGGGGTTCGGCAACGGCGCGAGTGCGTGCTGTGGAAAGAACTTTGCGGAGCATCACATCGCTGCATTCATGGCGATCATGGTCATGCGGTATGATCTCGTTCCTGTTGAGGGCGCGTGGAAAGAACCGGGACAGGATGGTCGAGACACCGCGGCGCAGGTTGCTGGTCCGATGGAGAGCCCGAAGGTATATATGCGGCTGAGAGAAGATCCTGAGGTCGTAGAGTGGGACTTTCAGGGCTGATATTGAATGGCTCTGTACGAGGATAATAGGAGGATGCGATATCATGCATTCTGTATACTGTCAGCACACTATGTAGGACCTAGCCGCACAGAAATTTGCAAGACCACCGTTTCTCCTACAATCAGATCCAGTACACAGCCTCTTGATTGGCGGGCAACTCTCTAACCTGCTTCAGCCCCCTATACCGCCACCTCGAAACATAAGTCTTGAAAGTGCCTTCTCCAAACTTCCCATTGCTCGTTGCATAAGCGCCCACAACGACGCCAGAATAGTACGGTATCAAATAATTGCCCCTCGTGTACCCATAAATCTCCATAGGCGTATCCTCCTCACATCCACCCAATCCCGCAGAGAAAGCGTAGTGCGTCGTATTCACCGCCTCGACCTGAAGTCGCACTTTTTGCCTCATCGAGCCCTCTGGCGGCGGGAGAACTTCGTCCACGTACTTGAAGCGCTCGGGCAGGCGGTAGGTCGTAGTGCATATCCCACGGAAGCGGATATGCGGGGCAAGATCCCCCGAGCCGTTCGTTTTCAGCATCACGACGCCGAGATCGAAGTGCTGAGCCTGGTCCTGCAGCACAGTGACACCAACCTCGTTCTGCTCCCGCGTGAGGAGGCCATCCCCCTCGACGTCGACGCTGAAGCGGAACCGCGTGTGCGACTGGCATCTCGCGACAAACGTCTGTCCCAGGCCGCGCGTGGAGTCGCCGTCGAAGGAGGTGAGGTTCAGCACCGAAGATCGGAGCATCATGCTGTTCGTGTGGTTTTCAAGCGAGATGGCATAGTTCTTTGTGACTGGGAGACGCCAGTGGAAAAGGTGGGGTGTCAAGGCACTGCCGGGGGCGAAATCGATTTTGTCGTCTGCTTCGCTGAGACCGCCTTCGCCGCCTGCGGGGATCGTGAGAGGGTTGAGATCCATGGGGAGTGCGAAACCGCCGGTCATGGTGCCGGATACATACTTGTAAGTTGGCCAGGCGCCTGACAGCCATACCACGGGCGTCAGAACAGCTTCGCGACCCATTGAGAAGATCGAATTGTAGAGGTCGAAGTTGTAGCTTTATCCGGCGCGGACAGCCAACGCGATCGCCCAGTACTGACCCTGGGCGTCCGGGAAGATATCGGAGTGGCCGACTGCTTGGGAAGTACGACTCGCTGAGGTAACCACTTAGAATGGGATTGGCAGGATCGCCTTCGTATGGGCCAAAGAGATTGCGCGACCGGGCCATGTTGGAGCGATGGCGCTCTCGGGTGCCGCCTTCGGCCGTCAAAAGGTAATACCATCCATCCTTCTTGTAAACGTGAGGAGCCTCGGGGGATGGTAGGCCTGTCCCGTTCCAGATGCTTACGAGCGGACCTAGAACCTCGCCAGTCTCGAAGTCGAGCGGTGCTTGCAATATGGTCTTCCCCTCGAACGACCCAGTAAGATACGTCTTCCCGTCGTCATCCCAGAATGGCGAGGGATCAATTCCCGGGAAGTCGAAGTGGACTGGATCAGACCACGCAGCAGAATCGTAAGGGTTAGAAGTTGTTATAATGAAGTTATCCCACTTGGTGTAGTTGGTGGGATCAGAGCTTGATTGGCGAGTGTAGTCAGGAGATAGAATTTGCCATCCCGGTACCGAAGAGTTGGGGCGTATATTCCACTTGTTGCGCCTCGAGGTAGGAAGGCCAACGCAGGAACTTAGTCTAGTCGGCTGAAGGCATTGGATATGAGTTTCCAGTTGACTAGATCCCGGCTGGCATATATTTGTAGCCCAGGGAAAGTGATGAAGCTAGAGAAGGTGCAGAAGAACGTACTGTCTAGCTCTTCCACGAACGTGCATGTAGGATCCGGGTGAAATAACTATCGGAGATAACAGGTGAGTAAACTTTATCGCTGACTGTAGTCTATTGATATGGTCTATAACTCACCCAAATTATTGGATTATGGTATTTCGAGGCATTCCGAGCTAGGATAGGTGCGGTTAGCAACACCGTCACGATGGTGACCAATGCTCTCAACTTCAATTAAGTCGCGACGAACGCTGCGATCAAGTCAAGGTGATTAGAGCAGTGTTAATCCTACGGGAACCCCGTTCATTATATACATATTGAGCATATGCATCCTACAACACTGTCAAAATCATGTAGTAGGCCAAGGTCGACTACATGTGCTTTTGACGACTGCTTTCCGTTAGAGCATCTCCAATTCAGCTTCCTACAAGCTAATGTTCACCGGAAATGATTGAGGCGACCAAATATTTGCCGGAGACGCGCAACACTTTCGCTGAAGAAGAGTAGGTGCGGGGCTGCGGGACGTTCAGGGACAATGCCTGCTTCGATTTCTTGCGCAGGTGGCACATTGTCCACTGAAGTTGATGCTGGCCTCGTCGAAGGCGCAATCGACAATCCTTGGGTTTATGCAGATTTGGCGGAAAATCAAATATTGGAGAATGCATATCTTCTACGTCGGCTCGAGCGATCCTGGGGTTTTCGCGGCTCAATGGGCTGGCGGACGCAGACTATCGGTATTTGTATGGCTGGGTACGTGGTAACTGTTTTGTAAGCTTGACTCCCCTGATACTTTCACTGAGTTTCACGCAAAGCCCGTGTTCTTGATTGCATTACACGTCTCAGTGTTCCTAAGGTGAGTGCTTCCTTTTCTTCTAGTCAGTGATAAGTCAACGCGAGCATATACTCTCACCAATGTCCCACATGGTCGGGAGTCTCATTCTATCAGCTCAAAAGCATCGACGACCACGCGGTGCCTCGGCAGTCGTGTTCTTGGGGTATGACAAAACACAATCCAATTCCACTGCGCGGTTTTACTTCGATGGACCGCCAATGCGACGCACAAATGCCTTCATAAGAGCAATGCAATGCTCTGTGCGAGGTACATGGGCGAAGACAAGGAGAAGTTCGCCGGTTGTGTTCGTTGCGGCGCTGGAATCTGTTAAGAATCTTGCGTTGAAGGTTAAATGGCTCGAGTTCGTAAGTCCGAGTCAGAGGAACCGGTGGACGGGATCGATGCAGTCGCTACGAAGAAGACGGCTGTGCGTTGCATCAGGGGACATGTGAGGTTTCTAGTACGGTTATGCTAGAATTTCGCGTAGGCGAGATAGGAAAACGAATGTGAGCCATTTTATTTTTGTATAGATTGCGCTGACGTGTATGGGTCTTCGTTCCTCTCTTACTCGGATACGATGGTAATGATGAAAATTCAAGCACAGTCGGGTTCAATCTGACCTAGACTGTCAGTTGATACACAGAAGACCCCCGTCATTCTACGTTTCGAGACGGGGAGCGCGAAGCTGTGCCGAGCATGAGGCCGCACGTGAACTTGCCGTGACCAACCCGTTCTCGAAAATTGCCGCGCCATGGTGTTGCGCTGAGCTTCTGACGCCGACGAGTCATGTACTGTGCATGTTTGAAGAGGAATTTCCGTTCTCTCACTCATACACAGCTGCGTAATGCCATGGAAACAAGTCCCACGAGGATATACAAGGTCGGGGTTGCAAACCGGGACACTCTCTTGGAACTCCATGCTCTGCTGCCGTACTTTCCGCTTGAGGCGCTCTTCCAATTAGTTCGCATGATAGGAGACTGCAAGTCGGGCCACACACTCGGCGCCTGGCTGTACTGTACGGCAGCAACCGAAAGCATGGAGAAGAGTCAGTGTACAACTGACGCAACCTTGGGCCGCGTGGGGTAGTTGCGTGGAGTCTAGGCAGACTCGATCTTGCTGCGCAGAGTGACCATGCCGTTCGAACAATGTGTGCCGTGCCGGTGTGGGTCTTGGTCCTGAAGAGTACTAGTTTTTGCATCATGGCGCAGGATTTTTCGGTATATTGTAGAAAACATGGCACCGTGCACTCTGCTATTGCGTCAATTTTGTATGTGCATTGTCTGAATGTACTGATGGTACCAAACCAAACACTTGAATTTATCCGAGAATTGCGCCTGGTCGTCGATCGTACATCAGGTCTGGTTCGGCCGTAAGGCGCTTGACAGGCGGAAGCTACCACTCCAAGCTTCGATAATGCAGACTGTAAGCAATCGCCAGCCAAGGCGCCTTTAGGATGGTTCATTAACGATGCTTGTTGCAGGCCGATGCCTATTGGCAAGTCCAGAACTGATCGGTGTTCAACACCTGTCGACTGAGAATCCGCCCACGGTTCGACAGTGATCTGGCAGTGTCGTGTCCAGGTAGACGGATAACCGTTTCTACGCCACCGGATATCGCGTGCCGTGGGACCATGGGGAAACTTGGTTTTCGAACGCCGACTGCTTTCTGTCGGAAGGAGCGTCATTTGAAATGTTGAATACCAGTTTCGCGAGGCTGCGCGAGGCTCCTCCTGCCGAGCGCGGCCGAAGTGAAACGCTGATCGAAAATGGGCCCGTCATCTTTCCAAGTTTATCGCGGATCAGCAAGAGGGTCAAACGGTGGAGGTAGCCTCATCCTGGCACAGTGAAGCCAATTCCCGTTGTTTTGAACGTACAAGGCTCATCCCACCGTTTGCTCTCGCTTCGTCCGCGAGCGTTGGAAGGCGCCAATGAAGACCGAGATGAGCGGATGATGTGCTCGCTGTTCGAATTGCGATAGCTCCCGCCTTGGCGAGCCCCCCTGGCGATCACTCTCGGCGCTTGATGAAAGAATCAACGCGCATACGCGTCCATTATTGACAATTACCTCCCCGTGGGCAAACAGCCGGAGTGAAAAGCGGAGCCTCGCTCAGGAGAAGGACTGGAACAGTCCATGGGCAGTAGCGGGCAGCAGCCAGGCACTCACAGGCGGTCGGAAGCCAGTCACCAGCCCGTCGGCCGTGAAACAAGCCAGTAGCCAGGTTGCACGCTCTCGTCTGGTGTAGAGGACTTGTTCTCCGAGTGCCGGCCCGGCCGCCCGCCAAGCATGGCCTGCGGCGGAGAGGGCGCTCAACAATGCCGCCAAATCGAGTCTCCGCCCAGGCCGGTGGCTCTAGCCGGGGTTATCGATAAAATTCTTATCGGCACCAGCGCAGTCCAGGCTGGGGATGACGTAGGAGGTGCCACGGGGGGTCTATTTTTCGATGTTGCAACGCAAGCCGGCGGGCGGCGTGCGAATCACCGGCCACTGCAACCTGGCTGGGTGGCTCGTCCTGTGGCTGGGACGCGCATGAAGTGGGTGCGTGTGGGTGTGCTGGGCGTGCCGGATTGCTCGCTCTGGCCGTCGCCCTGACAGCGATGCTCAGCACAGGCTGCGGCTCCACCGCGGTGCGTGTGCAGCTGGTAGCGGGAGCGCGTACGAGTGGTTGAGCGTCCGGTGCTGGTGGAGCCTGCGCGCCCTGGCCTGGTCGCACCATCGCCATAGCTGGGAAACAGGAAAGTGGTTGGGCCTCTGTTTGGGTGAATGTTGGGGGCTGTCCAGGATAAGCGGGTCTTCTCAGCGAGGTGCGTGCGCGCGTGGCGAGCTCCCGTATAAGAAAGAGGTCAAGCTCGCAGGCACTTCTTATCTATCGCCAGTCCCAGATACAAATACAAGACTCCCACTGTCGTTCCTCACCAACCAGTACTTTCGTTCACCGCCCAATACTTAATTACCAACCCACCAAACCACACCCTCCAAACACCTTCAACATGCAGTTCTCCATCATCCTCGCTGCCTTCGCCGCCGCCGCCTCGGCTCAGTACACCTACTCCAACGGCACCACCTCCGCTGTTGCTCCCTCCGGCACTGCCGCTCCCACCGGAACTGGCTCTGCCGCTCCCTCCTCCACCGCTCCCTTCGAAGGTGCAGCTGTCGCCAACGGCCCTGCCATGGCTCTCCTCTTCGGTGCCGGTGCCGCTGCTCTGGTAAGCTGGCTCGTCTTGGAACGTTGCGACGAGAACAGGATTTAACATAGCCTAGATGATCTAAACAGTTTCATCACTGCTACCACCAACACGCGACACACGACAACCACCTCGACCTCGGCTTTCGACTTCTAATTAGCGACCATGTCCGGCATGTTGATAAATCGACCTTGTTTGGTATGGGATCTTGAGCATTTTCTGGCGTAATAGTCCGTTTCGGACGCTCTGGATGCATCGTGACCGTAGCCGGTTCGCGGCTCCGTGAGCAGGAATTACAGGATTTGTAGATAGAGGCCCTACGTGGCTCGGTTTATCGGTTTACCTAATAATACCCATCCACTGTTTTCGAAACTGTCTCTTGTTGCACATCCGTGAAGTGCATGCTGCTGCAGCTGAAATGCTCTCAGCCATCGTTTGGCGAATACGTGCTCGTACCCTCGTGTTTCTCAGCTCTCCCATTCAGACAATCTCTTCCTGCATGCGCATATCTGCAAGGTACGCCTCCGACGTCTGATATGGCAAGAGCGGACAGGTTGCTTACATCGACTTCGTCCATCTTGAGCTCTGGCAGCGCAGGTTCCTTTGCAGTCTGCCACGCGGCCTCCCAAGGGCTAATGGAAGGTGCTGGAGAACCGTGCCCAAGTACGCTCTAGAATGACCGATCGCTCAGGTCTCGCATGGAACAAACCAGGAAAAGCGAGCGCTGGTGGGGAGATCTATCGCTGTGGTGTACGGCCGAGACGGTTGTCGTCGGGACCCGAGTATTGCCTGTTGCTCCTTCATGGAGAGACATCACGTGCATCGCTTGGCGCCAGGACGCGCAAGTCGAAACATCGACTTGTCATCCACAGTAACCTGCCATGGATGTCGACGCTCTGTAGTTTTGCCACACCCCACTTAGCATCTTACACTCTCATTGCTATGTCGGCCTCCCACTGCTTCCTCGTGACCGACCTACAGTCGCAGCTGTACTTGATCGTCTTTCGATAAGCGACCCCTCCGCCCACCATGGTGCTGGATATAGAGCCCGCGGGTGTCCCGCCGTATGGCTTACAATCGTCAAAAGAACCACGTGTTGGGATAGAAATGCACTCCACGGACTTCAGCTCCCAAGAGACTTCGCCGGAAAACCGACCGTGGCATGACCACCCCCACTGGAAGAAGATCAAGAGCAAAGTCCCAGCGCCGGTCGCTGCTCGCACCCGCAAGGTGTCACAGTGGTTTCGCGGGCCCGAATCTGCAAAGCCCAATCGCATAACGCCCCTCTTCGAGCCTATCCAAATCTTCCACATCCGCCTCTTTTCGCGACTTCCTACATTTGCGCGGGGATGCATCTTTGTATGCGCGTTTATGCTATGGCTTGTTATATTCGGCGTGATCCTTAGCAAGGACAGTCTTCCCTCGGACATTGGGGGGTTTGGTCCTCCGGTCCGGCTTTCGTGTACTGCCAGGCTTTGGTAAGCTCAAGTCAATCCACACTCAATCAAGGCTGACTTGTACATTGCAGGCCTAACGGCCAAAGCTGCGGACTCAACGGCGTCAATTGCCTTCCCTTCGACGATGCGAGCTTTGCGTTTACGTGCCCAGCCGATTGCGCCGGAGTTCAAGTGCTGAATCCATACACGATCGGCGATACATCGATCAACTACCGGCCGCTCATAGTTGGTGGCGCCTCAGAAGGGTCAGATGACAATGATTTGGTATACCGCGGTGACTCGTTCATCTGCGGCGCTGCCATACAGGCTGGCGTTCTGACAGACACATCGGGAGGTTGTGGAGTGGTTAATCTGGTCGGAGAAAGGACGGCTTATGGCTCAGCCTCGCAGAATGGCGTTCCGAGTGTGGGCTTCAATTCCACGTTCCCCATGTCATTTGATTTCGAGCGGTCTGAGCAAGTTCTGAGCGACTCAGCAAAGTGTCGAGATCCAAGGTGGGGCCTACTCGCGTTGTCTACCATCTTTACAGCCCTATTCTCGCTCTTCACTACACATCCTGCTCCTTTCTTCGGTTCTATTTTCGTCATCACGTTCTGGCAGATTGCCATGGCTTCAGATCCTCCTTCATACTCAGATTATCCCTCTCTGGCTTCTACCGCTTTTTCGAACTTCCTTCCAGCCGCTTTCATTGCCGTCATCATTTACCGCGTCAGTGTTCGCAAGACTCTCATGCACCTCAACGCGCAATACGAAAAGACGATCCTTTGGGTAGGCGCTCTGTGGGTGGGAGCATTGAACAATCTGACTCTGGATATGATACCCATCTCACGTCTGACGGGGCATGACATCAAGCAGCAGCCCGGCGCCATCACAGCACTAGTGATCATCATCTTGATCCTCATAGCTCTAGTCCTCTACCAAGCTTGGTGCTTCCGAATTGAAGGACGGTTGCCGCGATACTTAGGCATATATGGCATTCTCGCCTTTTGCTTGCTCATACTACTGGCAGTACCATCGCTAGATTTGCGGATACACCACTATATCCTCGCTCTTTTGCTGCTTCCTGGAACGGCTTTGCAAACCCGTGTTAGTCTGCTTTGTCAGGGTCTCTTAGTCGGGCTCTTCATCAACGGTGTTGCGCGCTGGGGTTTCGCATCCATTCTGCAGACTGCTGCAGCTCTGCGAGGCGACGCGCAATTGGGAACCGACCTTGTGTCGATCCTCGACCCCATTATCAACGCCACGAATATCACATTTGCTTGGGAAGGTTTGGCGCAAGGGTACGAAGGGGTCAGCGTCTTGGTCAACGACGTTGAGCGCTTTCGTGGCTTTCATGAAGATGGCGACAAGAACTTCACCTGGACAAGGAAAGCACTTGATCATCCCGAATACTTTAGATTTGGGTTTGTGAACTACCAGCCGTTCGGAGGAATTTCGTACAGCGACTTTACGAAAGCGGGAACCTGGTGGCCAAATGGCACGTGGGAGGACCCTCCACCAGGCCGTACTTAGACCACGAAGTATTTCTGCAAGCGCACTACTCTCCACGCAGGGTAGTGACCCCGGATTTGCAATACATGAAGATTCCGCCTCTACGAAGAGCTAATCATGGGGCCAAGGTTGCGGTGTTGGTAGATCTCTCGGCTTACATGCCTGCACATTGCCGATATCCGACTGACAACTCTCACTGAGGCGGTGATCAACATATACATGACAAACCAAGTGGTATAGCGTAGTCAATTGGCGTGTTACTGTATCTTAATCCTCGTGTCGGTGGTCGGCGAAGTAATGGCCTGAGTTCGAGTTGAGTCGGATATTCCGAATCTCGAAAATCGAGTACTACACTATGGTGAACTTGCAGCAGTGATGAGTGCAATGCGTCTCAATACTCAATGCCGTTGCAGGCTTGAAAAGACCTGCAGGTCTCGCCTTGAAAGCTTAATTTCAAGGTATCAACAAAAGAGAAGTCGAGAACCTGAAAGCAGACGTCCAATAACATGCGGCTCTGATTTTGGTGTCGGATATAGCACCTGCGGGTGAGGGTCACCACTTGTGGAAATAGACGAGCAATCAACACGAGATCGGCCCGACCCAGCACCACCAGCAGCAGCAAGTTACGTGCGAGTACGCTGGTCGCCTCAGCCTCTTGACTCGACTTGCTCACTACGATTCGCTCGTTATGTTCGATGCTCCCCACTGATGCGCAGGACCTTGCGTGGATCTGTCGCTCCTATGCACGACTACCACGGAGCTATCCGAGCAATCCAATTCCAGGTGCGAAGGCCTCAAGCCCTATGGAAAGTAAGCCGTACCCTGGGGAAGCGGATGCATCGTTCGCTGCATCTTGGCAGGTACGCACTGTGCAGACTAGACGGGATCTGCAAGGCGGTGTTGAACATTTGGGAAGCGTACCATGGATGTTGCTGGCAGGGCTCAGGGGAGCACGTCCAGTCGTCGACGGTATAAGGATGTCAGTTTCTGCTAGGAGTGGGACTTGATTGCAACTTCACCTGTCATTCCTCACTTCAAAAGACAGGACAGAGCAATTCCATACACTCTTTTTCACCATGGCGAGCCGCAATATCGGGGTTTCATTGATGGACGTTCCCACCATTTGCTTCGGCTTCACACTCGGCTTCGCGACTCTCACAATCTCCAAAGCGGCGAAGCAGACCCTCTCGGTTATGCGCAGGAAAAACAACAAATTCAGCCCCTACATCTTCATGATTTGGATCGAGATAGTCGTGTGCCTCGCCATGGCCATCATGAGCTGGCTCTGGATCCGCGGCGACCTACCCTCCACGTCAGTCTCAGTCTCAGTCTCCCCATCAGAGTAGCATCGCCCGCCTAAACAATAAACACAGACTCTGGTACTTCTTCATCCAAGTCACGCTCTGGTCGATCCAGCTGCAACTCCTCCTCCAAATCATCGCGAACCGCATCTCCCTGATCCTGCCCTCCCGCAGTGACGGCCGGCGCCTGCGTCTCGCCCTCTTCCTCGGCATCCTGCTGATAAACATCAGCGTGTACTGTATCTGGATTCCCGCACGCCTGAACGTGTCGCCGACATGGGTCAAGCTCAACGAGGTATGGGACCGCGTCGAGAAAGTGATATACCTCATTGTTGACGCCGGACTCAACGCATACTTCCTGTACCTCGTGAAAGTGCGTCTCGTGGACGCCGGGTTAAAGAAGTACGAGGAGCTGTGGCGCTTCAACGTAGGCATCAGCAGTATCAGCATCAGCATGGATCTTCTCATCATCGGGATGATGAGTTTGCCGAACGACCTGGTGTAAGGCTCCCCCCACGTCTCTTCCCCGCACGTATGGTAGGATGTTAATGCGGAATCAGATATGTCCAATTCCACCCCCTGAGTTACATTGTGAAATTGAACATTGAGCTCTGCATGTCCGACCTCATCTCAAAGGTCGTCCGCAAGCGCGACCGCACCGACAAACCCCACGAGCACGACTCCTCGTCCAATCCCTCCCAGGGCACCGAACTCCCCTCCACAACCACGAAAACCGGCACCTTTGGCGGCACCACGTTCACGAGATCCAAATTAGGGCACACTGGCAGCAAAGATAAAGATGCAAAATCGCAGACTGTGAGTAACGTCCGAGAAGACAGTTCCGGGCCCAACGGAGAGGGAAAAGAGGACGCAGAGAGCTCGGGAGATAGCATTCATTCAAGCAGCAGTAGTGACAGCGGGATCAATTTCCGCGTGTCGGGCGATGCGAATGCGAGCGGGATCGTGAGGGAGGTGACGGTGCAGATCGAGGTGGATAGTGTGAGGGAGGGAGATGATGAGCAGAGGAGTACGAAGAGTACGACGATACTGAGGGGCGGGGGGTGGTGAGGCTAGCTTTCCGCAGAAGAGGGGGTGGACGTGGGGATGGAGAGAAAGGGGAGGCCGAGAGCAGAAGAGCACATGATGCCCAGCGCAAATACACGAATACAATACACAGATAATACAAAGCGGCGTTTCAAGGCAATGTCCTGGCTGTCTCGGCCGTGTTGTATGTTTGGATGCTTCGAACGACTTGATCTGCCCGCGGTAGACTTCCTTTCACATCGAATGCAAGGCGCGTGCAGGGCACATGCAGAAGGCCAAGCACACCCATTCCCGCTGCCGCGGCGGCCACACTAGTATCGCGCGCGTCGATGACGGCCCGGCTGCGCACCACAGCTGGGACTTTGTTGTTTCCGAGGCCCACGGCACGGAAGGCGTGCCGAGCGAGGAGCCTCGAGCATGGGCAGCGAGTCGCGTCTGGGACATGTTCGAGCTGGGTAGGTTGGGCTGTGCTAGAGCGGCGGTGCTGTGGAAGGGGTCTGTAATACAGATCCGACGTGCAGTACGTGCGCTCAGAACGAGCGCAGCACGACGTGGGCGAAGATGCAGAGAAAGCGTACAGGAGGCCTAGGATTCTGACAGTGCACTAGTCTGGCGGGCTGTCCCACCGCATGTGCTTGCGCCCTGCCTTGCACTAACCACCGCTCAGTCCTCAAAGCCATCCACCCAGAAGATCAACGATCGATTGCAATTGGTATCACGCTCAACGCCTGCAAATGCTCGTTCGACCCTGCCCCGCCCGGTTCTACTCCTTCTTGTATGTATTTCTGGCCATTTCTCCATGCGTAGGCGCCCCTACACCCACTCCGGCATATCCCTTGTAATCTTCGGGCTCCCCAGTTTCAACGAGCTCCTCGTATGATACTCCAGCAGCCCCGCCAAATCTGCGTCAACCCTTTCATAAGATTCTCTCAGCTTCCCCCTCTTCCCCAAAAACGCGTCCAAGCCCCCAGCATCCAGCCTCTTCCGCACATCCCGTGCGTAGTCCATTGCGTGCCGTAAGTCCTTTTTGTCCGCCGAGCGCGCCTTGATGGTCAGGTAGTTCGTAAGGTTGAGCAGGACAGCGATGTCGCCGAAGGAATTTACGGTCGCGCCGGGTGGAAGGTCCATGCTTGTGACGGGGGTCGCGGGGTTGACGAGGTACTCTGCGAGGGTGGCGTTGACTTCGTCGAGGTAGGTCAGGCGGACGCGGTCGTCGCTGCTCTCGAGGCGCAGGGCGTACTCCATGCAGTTCGCGAGCGCGTCCCAGATGAGCAGCTTGCCATCGCGGGGTTGGAGTGTCTTGAGCGTCCACAAGTGCGCGTTTGTCCAGTATTCATCTTCGATGAAGTTCTCATAGTCGGTCGCTTTGGCGATGCGCGAGCGCATTTCGTAGGTGCGGAGGAAGTCGCGGATGCAGCGGTGGGCGTAGTTGACTTTGTAGTGGGCGAGGTCGGCGACTTCGACGGACGTGCGCTGGGAATCGGTGGGCACGGCTTCGAAGATGGAGAGTAGGTTTTTGCACTTGAACACGAGGACATTGCGCATTTTCTCTGAGCGGGTCATCACTTCGCCGACCGACAGAGGTCGTGTCTCTGCTTCGAGGGCGGATCGCGTGTCGGTGTCGTAGGCACTGGTGAGAGGCAGTAGAGAGGGATAGCCGTGGGCATCGACGAGCCGGAATAGTCGGGCTGCCTGCAGAAAGTGCTGGGGGTCGAGGTTGTCAAACATGTATATGAGAAGCGCTTCGAGCTCTTGTGGCAGCGCATTCACCCGCCATTTTATCGTAGATACATCGTCTGTCTCCTTCGTGCTCTGGATGAGGAACTCGGTGGCCAGGGATGCCCACAAGAACACGCCATTTGCTTTGTCAATGAGTGTGTTTATAATCGCACGTTCCTCGGTACCGTCTGACTGCTCGGCCGGAATGTTAAACATGGTGTCGTTCTGATCGAATGCATACAGGACATAATCCTGGATGCCTCTCCGCGTCCACTTGTTGAGCTCTAAGCTAGGCCAATCCTTAAATGTGGCCTGATAGATTACTGAGGGCCGGCTGGAAATGCAGACCTTGACGTTCTCACGGTTGGACGCACTGATCAGGACAGTGAGTGCGTTAGTCGGGTCGTCGTCCAATTCATCAAGGCCGTCTATCATAAGAAGGAACTTTTTGGTCTTGTCTGACAGGAGAAGGTCGAAGGCAGTTCGTAGCTCCGAGAGATTGAATGGGTGTATGCCGCCACCGTATGAGGAGAACTGCTTCCAGCGTTCGCTGAAGATTCTCTGAACAATGCTTGCGTCCTCTTCCAACGGTCCGAAAATCATGTCTTGCAAAGCTTCATAGAGGACTGTCCGGAGCATACCAATTGTGGTCTTCTGCAAGTCTGTGCCGCAGTTCCAGAGGAAGAAGCCTGTTAGGATGCCGGGAGAGTGGCCTGACCAGCGCTCTAGAAACGGGAACAGCTCCTCGTTGCGGAAGAGATACTTCATGAGTGTGCTTTTACCCGAACCAGGCTTTCCTATGTCGCGAGTTAGCCGATGACCATCTTTGTGATGTGAGTGTCGCGTACCTGTCAGCCAGAATACGTTCTGACCACTGGTGTCGCCTAACCAGACTGGAAAACTCCCCTTTCCTTGCTGCCGTGAGTTCCAGATCCATTGAAAGCTCTCGTCACTCGGCTTGCTAATGCTGTAGAGTCGGTCGTCCTGCTCAGGAAAGTGAAGGCTCGCAAATATCAGATCCCGGAAGCGTGCTTCTGTGTCGGCAAGTATCAAGTTGTCCACGACTTTCGAGAATTCTTCGAGGTGCTTCTTGTTTTTGGCCTTCCAGTCATTGGTGCTGATAGCTTCTACCGCCTCATGTTGCCATGTCTGCCGGTGGGTAGCTTGCGTGTCTTCCAGATGGATCACAGACAGCCCCTTTTCGGAGGATGGATCAAGGTAGGCCCTGCACAGCAATGAGCATGAACACAACAAAAAATGAAGATGAAAGGCTCAACGCACTTCAGAGCGCGTAAGAGCGCCAACTCGATTTCTTTCCTCTGTGCCTGCATCCTCTTCTTCTGGGTTGAGATACCGCCTTTGGTCCATACCGTCATCAGGGGCTCCCTCAGGTTCGTCCACGTGGCTTCGACGTCTTCACATTTTGATTGCGCTAGAATCAGCCCATCGATCAAGGGAACTACGATTTCATGGGTGGACTCGCACAGCCTCAGCAGGTGCTGCGTGGCATCTTCGAGCTTGCCGGCTTTCTTCTCGTAAAATGTTTTCTTGGACCTGTTTTCGTGTAGGGCCTCGTTTAACCGATAGAGCTCGTGCGTTACCGCACGTAGCAGCTGGACGTTCTGGACGCCCGCGCCGACCCTCGGTTGGTAGACCTCATGATCTTTGATCAAGATCTTAGTCGCAAAATCTAGGAGCTGCAGGGCGCAAGCTGCTAACCCCACAGCGGGAAGGGCCTTCGGCATGGTGGGGAGAGATGACAGTTGTTCATCGCGCGGCAGAGGGGCTGCATAGGTGCTGCCAGCGGCGTATTTGACAGGTCGGGGCGGACTCCGCTTCCTCGTCGCGAGCCACTGAGAGGGCGACATCCTAGTCACTTGGCGCGCAGTTTCAAGCCGGACGGATGCCTGATGCAGTATGGTCAGCCTTGTCGCTTGATGATCGAAATGTCGTCGTGTTTGACGCGTAGACGAAACGATAGTTCCACTCGTCGCTTTCGTGATGTTCTTCAAGGTTGTCCCGGATCCTGCAAATATGGGCGCGTTTCGCGCGCGGCTGGTCGCAATGCTGTAGAAATGCGGGGTTTCTTGAAACTTACGATCGGAGTTGGAGTGCAATCGGAACTGCTGGAAGGATCCGTCTCATCAGCAGTATTAGGGGAAAACGACGACCATGTGCGATACTCGGAGGCATCGCAGTCGGCCAGGAAGGCCCAGTATCCGCTGTCCATCAGAACTGTACGAGTGTCAGCAGCTTTCGAGGACAATCGTAAGGACGAATTAGCATCTTAGTCTTTGCGTTTGCAGTTCAAAATCCAAAAGGCCTGGGAAACTGAACAGGCAGACCGCAGTGAAAGGGGTGCAGCAAGAACATCACATTACACTATACAAGAAGGGATACAGACGACCCAGGGGATGCAAGTTTCGCTGTAATAGAAAGAGCTAGCCTGTTCAAAGCCGCTATCGCTTGATGCAGCAAACGAACATTTTGGACGCCATATCGGCTTGATTCACTGCCAGAATGCCCAGGGGACCTAGGCTTAGACATGCGCGGCAAAGAGCTGAGGCTACCTGACAGGTCGAACCAGGTCGATGGACTGCCACCTAGGGACCAAGGGAGAATTTGGTGCGCGCTGGTACCGAGCTTCAACATTAGATGCACAACAGTGTAACGCAGCTCGCCTACGATGTGGAAAGCGCACCCTGCGAAGGAGAAGCATTCCTGCTGTTATAGTCTTCCAGGAGCAGGGCAAGAGCAGAGGTTGTGCTGCCTGCCAGTGCCTTCCCAAAGCGTGGCCGCAGCTCTTCACCAGCCGTCTGCCTCCCGCCACAACCTCAGAAGCCGTTCTACGTCCGCACCGCGCCGCCTTCAACGGTTCCATGGTCACTCCCACGACGGCAGCGTCGTTGTACCGCTCTCCCCCACGTGCCTTTTAGTCTCGAGAACCCTGCGCCGCAGCCACCAGGCTTGCGAATCTTGCTCGTACGCATTACTCTCCTCCGCGTACGCGATCATGCCGAAACTGATGTGGATAGGAGGCTGCGATATGCCGGCGCCAGTGAAAAGAAAAACGAAGGATACCATCATTGTGAAGGGGGTTGATGGGCTGACGTTCGGTCTGAAGTGCGACACGAAAGCGCTCCTCGAGAGCAAATCGAAGATCTGGTTCTGGACGTAAGACTTCCTCCAGCCATCGCGACAACAACCGCACTTTACTGACAGCTTTAGGGGATGTGACAACAAGCATAAGCTTTTCGATAAGCTCTCTTGCGAGTGGAACCTCTGTCCGATGGTCAACACCCGCCTGAAGGAAGACATCTCTGGACTGCTCGACAAATCCAATCGAATCGCCATGGTCTGCATCACCAACTTCTTCGATGATGAGGCCGCTGATTTCGTGTACTTCGTCAAGGGCTACAAGAACCTCGTAGGCGACTCCAAGCACGGGCTACAAACTTTCAGCGACTGTGCTAAACCATGCGCTTCAGGCAAACTTCCTGAAACTCACCTTTAGCGGAAGGGCCTACAACGATCCATGCTTCGCGACCCCTCTGCAGAACTTCACGTTCAAGAAACTCATCGAGAGCCCGGGCTTGGACTGCCTCGCTCTTGAGTGCGTGGGTAAAACGGAGACGAAAGGCTTGAGGTGGCTGTATCTGTACAAGTCAGCAGTCAACGCATGGGACAAACTCGAATTCGATAACGAGAAGTATATGACCATCAAGGAGAGGTTGAATCGTCCCGGGCCAATGGTGGAAGAGCTGTCGGACACGGAGGAGGACACGCCTAGCGATACTACGGATGATGATGATGAGGAGAAGGAGGTAGATGAGGACGAATATGAGGACCTAGATGACGAGTAGAACGCTCTCTACGCTGAGGAGACGCAGGAACGGTCAAAGGCTGGGGCAATGAAGCCAATTCGCGTTGCCTGAACATCACGCACATACCAAGCATGCTGCACAATACAACTTAGAACCGTGGCCACGATCTTCCCGTGTTGAACTGTCCTGGGCTACATAACCAGAGCCCTGCCGTGGTGATGTGTTACCTCAGTCATCGCCTGCTTCGTTTCCCACAATTGTGAGAGTGCTCTGTGAGCATGCGGTGATGACGGGGACAGAAGTGTTGCCGCGAAAGTGCCCAGATTTGTCCCACACAAATTTACGAGAGAGGCAGGGCGCACTGTACAAAAGCAGGGTGGGCGGAGGTGCAAGACGTCATCCGGAAGGATGGTGCCGGTGCTTTCAGCCTCAACGTGGATGTCTCGCCAGCCACCTACAGGCGTCCGTACGCATCGGCAAATCAACAGGGCCAGCACCGCTGCATCCGGATCCACACCCACTTCCTGAACGCCCACCAGTTGACCAACAGAGGACCATGGTCCGCTCTCAGCCACACGCCTCTCCGTGCTTGGCTGTTGCTTGACGATGCTTGTCTTCCACTAGCCGGACCCTCGGCACGGCTTGGTTCGGGATCATCTCAGCTGTGCCTTGTTCTGGCTCTCTGCCCTCCGCCCGTTCGCTTCTGCGCAGCCACCTGCTGTGGCTCTCTACGACACTGCGCCGCACTTGCGCAGCAGCTGCACCATTGCGCGATTTTGTTGCCGTCCCAGGACAACAGAGTCCCCTGAAGCCACTTCCGACATCCTCCGCTGCAGCGCGAACAATGGCAGAGGAGAAGGAAGCTCCCCAGAGCGAGCCTGCCAACGGCGCCGCGCCCAACGGCAATGCGCCCGGGACCACGGAGAAGCACGACGAGAAGAACCCCCCGGCGCCCCTGAAGCAGAAGACGCGGACAGACTCGAGCAAGAAGGGGCCCGCCGGCGGCTTCGACGATACACCGCTCCCGCGCGCTCCGCCTGGCTACACCATCAAGATTACCCTGCACCGCGCGAGAAACCTCCCTCTCGCCGATATCAACACGCTCTCCGCCGACCCCTACGTTATCGCAGAGCTCCACACCTCGCTGCCGACGCGCCACAAGGAAGACCCGCCCTTGCAACGGCGCACCGCAACGATCCGCCAGAACACGGACCCCGAGTGGAACGCAGAATGGATAGTCGCAAATGTCCCCGCGTCAGGCTTCCGGTTGAAGTGCCGCATATACGACGAAGATCCAGCGGATCACGATGACCGGTTGGGTAATGTCCACGTCGTGGTAGATTCGTTGAGCGAGAACTGGAGTGGCATACGCGAACAGATATATCCGATCAAGAAGCGCATGGCAAGCAAGCGGGCCTACCTGCTGCGCGCATTGGCTGTGTGCTTCAGAAAAGCCGAGCATATGCACGGCGAGATGACCGTGAGCGTCGAAGTCCTTGGACGCACCCAGGACGAGAATGGCGGCCGAACATACACAGTGGGACCGCAGTACTGGATACGGCATTATTCACCGCTGCTGGGCCGTCTGCTCGGAAAGAAGGCGCCCGACGAGAATGGCTCCAGCAGCGGGGCGTCAGAGAAGAAGAAGCCAGAGCGCTACAACTTCCAGGCGAACCAGATGCAGCTGCGCGGTCCGACTCCCGAAGCCATGTACCACCGCTACGTCGAATTCAAGCCTTTCGTCAAGGCCATGTTCACTGCAAAAGGTTTCCGTGGTTTCATCCTCTCGAAAGCATTACACCACCAGCACACGCGCGTCTACAATTTCGATCGCGAGACTGCGTTCGAATCCTTCCCAGAGCCCTGCAAGGAGTTCACGCAGAAGTTCCTCGAGCTCGTACACCACGACCAAGGAGGGCGCATCTTCACATACGTCCTTACGCTAGACGGCCTCTTCCGCTTTACCGAAACCGGGAAGGAGTTCGGCATCGACATGCTGTCCAAGCACACTATGCACTCTGATGTTGCAGCCTACATCGCCTTCTCGGGGGAGTTCTTCATCCGGCGCCTTAAGAATCCGCACAACAAGCCTCCCGAAGAAGGCGGCCACAACTCGTCGCACCCTCCCGACGAAATCTCTGGCGGACCGCCCAAAGACCAGCCCGTCAAGGACCCCTCATACTACGAGCTCATCATCGACAACGACTCCGGCACGTACCGCCCCAACGCGCAGCTCCTCCCACAGCTCAAGGCCTTCTTTGAGTCGAATTTCCCCGGCCTCCACGTCGTCACGCTCGACTGCCAGGGTCAAGCCGAGAAGATGGACAAGATGAAGAAGGAGCAGCGCGAGCGCAAGAAGGCTGAGGGCGACCACATCGTGTACAAGCAGATCAGCAGGAGCAGCAGCATGAGCTCGAGCGACATTGAAGACTTGGAAAGGTTGCAAGACGAAGACAGTCGCACGGAGCCGCACTTCAGGCACCACCTGCAGGCGTTGGCGGCTGGCAAGGGCGAGGCCATGAAGCAGCACGCGAAGGACTACCGGCCTCACAATAACCGCGAGGGCTGGAGAGGCGACGACCATCCTGCGCGCCACGACGATGCGGGCGCGGGTCCGTCGGCGCAGGGTGATAGCGCGAGGCTTTCGAGGGAGGGAGAAAATGCCGCTCCTGCGACCGCGGGGCAGCAGGACCCGTCGAATTCGTGAACCCTTTACTCGTTTAATCTGTTTGCGTCTACACAGCGATGTTACCTTTCGCGTCTTTCAGTATCTAGGCTTCGACACGCAGCCGCGGGTTCCCCCTAGAGCAAGTCTAGGGTGTAGAGAGGTAGGTAGGTGTTTAAGGTATTGGACTTTGAGGGAACGAGAGGAGGGAAAGGTACACACAGCTAAGGATCGCTCGCTACGAGATACCCGCATCTCCTTTGTTCATGTGCATAGGTTCGTTGCACGCACGTACTATCTTCTAATAGGCCCTCGTCTTGCCTGTTTTTCGTAATTGTAGTTCATATCATACTAATGGAGCGGAATGGTTCGGAATCTCTCCCCTAGATTGATCATGCCTTGATGTGGTCCCTTCTCAAAGTAATGAAAGGCTGAGCAGGATGTCGTCGTGCCGTCAACTCACCCACTGCGGGGTTCCGCCTCGGACTCCGACATCTCCCACCCCTCAAGCACAGCACAACTCCCGCTCGACCCACCACGGTGCACCATTGCAGTCCCGAATTGCCCCTCAAAACACCAGCCCCCATATCCATACCCCTTCCCCCGGCTTCCCCACATACACCACACCATGCCCCCCGCCAACCCCCTCGACGCGCTCGCCATCCAAAACACACTTGCGCGCTACTGCGAAGCGCTCGACACGAAGAACTGGGCGCTTTTAGCCAAAGTACGTCCGCGTTCCTTCCTCGCACCCTCCACACACGCTGATTCCATGCTGACATGATGGTTCCGAGGTCTTCGCCCCCGACTGCCGCGCAGACTACCCCTTCAACCACAGCCTGCACGGCGCATCCGCGATTTCATCGGCCATTCAAAACCGGTCCGTGAATCGCCCATGGCTGTCCCCAGCCCCACTCTTTCCCGTGCCTTGCCCTGTCTTCTTTCGCATCTTGATATCCCGAGTTGAGTGCTGATTGTGGTGCCAGACTCGGGCCCATACTCACACACCATTCGCTGACCACGTCGTCCCTCGTCTTCGCGCCGGACGGGAAGAGCGCAACGGCGACGACGTTTTTCGTGGGGTGTCACTTTGGGCAGGGGCCGCATGAGGGGAAGGTGCTGCAGGCGTGGGGGCGGTATGTGGATGTGCTGGAGGTGCAGGCCGCGAAAGAAGATGGAGACGGGGGTGGGGACGTGGACGTGGACGTGGACGGTAGCTATGAGGGCGTTCCGGGTGCGAGCGGGTGCTGGAGGATTCGGAAGAGGGAGGTGGGTTTCACGAAGAGGATTGGGGATGAGAAGGTGATGAGTGAGTTCTGAATTGGGTTCACGTGCAAAGTATGAGCAAGAATTGAAATAAAGTGATTCACCGGATGGAATGGAACTACGACCGTCCACAAGGGGACGCTATAGGCAATGTCTAACCCTTCGCAAACCCGTAGCGCGTCGACACCACACCATGCCACTCACCCACCCATCCATCCATAATCCATATGTCGAACGACTCATTCCGACGCCATAACTATGTTCGTGATTTACCGGAGGTACTCGTCCATGCACGCTATGCCTTAACCATGAGATTCGTGTTGCCTTAACCATCATTCATAAATTCGCGAAGAGGTATCGTGCGAGTCCCTCGAAAGGGGGAAGGAAAGAAATGAGAACGTGGCTTGACGCCGGTCGTGAAGACAATCTAAGCAGACGCGCAGAGATCCTTCAAAGGAGAAAAAGCAGAGAGCGCCGCCGGATGTACGTTCAGAGAAATCAATCAAGTGCCCTTGGGGGCGGTCTTGACCTTGGAGATCTTGTTGAGGACGCTCAGGAGACCTAGTGAAATTGTTAGTTGGTTGAAGGATAAGTAAATTTGGTGGGTACTTACCGGTCGTACCGTTGGGCAAAGTGGCCATAGCGAGAGAGTTCCTCTCGCCGACGGTCACGGTGGTCACACAGCGGACCTTCCGACTGTCCTTAAGTTCCTGGCCCCACTTGAACACAATCTCGTCATCACGGTCGTTGCCCGCGACAAACAAGAACTCGGCACGATCATTCTCGAGGTACCTGTCGTAGATATGCTGCGCGGCGGTGGACTTGTCGTAGTCGGCAGGCTCGATGATGACGGAGTCCTTGGTAGGAATGGCCCTCACACGCTGCGACGCCGAAGCATCGTTAATCTGGTTCGCGCACTCACCAGCTTGACGGCTGGCGGAATCGGTCTCACTCTGGTAGTGGTAAATGAGTGAGCATTGATGCTCCTCGACCCAGCTTCCCTCAACACGCTCGACGTAGTATTGGAGGATGTCCTTGATAGCGTTCTTCCAGGTCTGTGTCTTCTCCTCGTCGGGGAACTGTATCCATTCGTCTGAGTTACCATCGCGAACGAAGCAGCCGTTTTCGGCGATGAGGCCAAGGTTGGGGAGGCGGTTGAAAGCCAACTCCAGCTCCTCGACGGTACGTCCGCTCATGACATAAACAGCATTCTTCTTGTCATTTAGGATGTCGCTCAGGATGTCGATGACCTTGTCAACGTTGGTAACGACCGTGTTATTGACAGAACCGTAGTTGGCCAGAGTGCCCTCATAGTCGAGAATGAACAAACGTTTCTTGGTGAGCTCGTAATCCCTGATCAAGTTCGCTGCGGATAACCGGGGGATTGACATGGTGTCACGACGGAACTGTTCCTCGAAAACTTGGTCGAGCTTGCTGGTCAGGTTCCTAATCCAATACTCGCCCGTATGGTGCAACACGTTGTCGTGTAGCTTCTTGTAACGAGTGGCTTTCTCCTCTTCACTCATCTCGAGGGCCTGCTTGAAAGCATCGGCGATCCCCTGGTAGTGCCAGGGATTGACCGCAAGCTCGGCGCCTTCGAATATTGAGGAGCTGCCGGTGAACTCGCTGAGAATCAGTGGGCTGTGTTTCTTGTTGCCGTAAGCACCATCCTGGCAAATGACGAACTCGTGAGCACTCAGGTTCATGCCTTCGCGCAGACTGGTGATGACCATGGCGTCTGCGACCGAACACAAGGCGAGATATTGATGGAAAGATATATCCTGTCTGAGGAACACGAGCGGGTTGTGCGACAAGGTAGAGTACTGAGCGTCGATACGCGTGACAATCTCGGACACGGTGGAGGCCAGCTCGGGGTCTTCCCGCGTTGAAGTAGCGACCTGGATCAGAACAACCTAGAGTACCTGTGAGCATATTCCTCATAACTGAATCGTTGCAAAACTGACCTTATCCCTCCACTCGGGGTTCTTCTTCAAGAAGACTTCGAAGGACAGAAGCTTCTGACGAACGCCACGAATGCTGTCTAGCTTGTCGCGAGCGACAATCACATGCTTCCCTTGGTAGCGCTCGGTGAGTGTGTTGATCCAGTCCTGGACTTCCTTCTCTTTCCGGCCTTCTGCAAGTTTGTGGGGGTCTACACCAATGGGGGAGGCGTAAACATTGACAAATCGAGTCTCGAGCTGGACGCCGTCCTCGATCGCCTCGACTGCAAGAATGCGAGAGCACGTCTGCAGGAAATGGTGGGCGTACTCCGGAGTCTGGAAGGCGACCAGGTTGGCGCCGAGCATACCCTCCAGCAACTGTGTGCGGGCTGCCAAGCAGCGGAAGACCTCAGAAGAGGGGAACGCGGTGTGCAAGAAAAAACCGATCTTTGCGTCTGGAAGCTTCTCTCTGATCATCGCCGGGACAAGGCAGAGGTGGTAGTCGTGGACCCAGATAGTATCGCCACGCTTGTAATTCTTGACAATCTTGTCCGCAAAGGCTTGGTTCACGTTTCGGTAGAATTTCCATGAGTGATCCAGGAAAGCCTTGCTCTTTGGGTGGTCCGGAATGACATAGTGGAAGACCGGCCAGAGGATGGTCTTGCAGTAGTGAGCATAGTGGCCATCGTAGTCTTTGTTGCTCACGAAGACGGCCAGAGCGTCGTGGTCCTCCTCCAGCTTTTCATAGATCTCTTGCTGTTTATCATCATCAATCTCGTCGGTGGGAAATCCGACAAGACCAACATGGAGAACATCTTGGGTGGTGCCGGCAGCATCTGCTGCGCGGACAGCATTCGTAAGGCCGCCGTTACCCTGAATCGCAGGCACTATGCGGTAGGTCTGCTCCCAACGAGGATCAGTTTTCCGATTGCCAGAGTTCGACTTGTAGAGCGAGCGGGCCCTCTCACGGGACGCCTCGCGCTGGTGCTTCAGCCGCTCCTCGTTCTTCTGGTACTCTAGAACGGTGTCTGCTGGACGACCGGCTCTCGAGCGCGGTTGGTTGAAGAACATTCCACCAGCTCCCCACTCCGGGACGTGTGCATCGCTGCGGACGAGTGTCTTGGTATCGTTCGGGCGTAGGAAGTGAGCAGTTGCACTCGGTTGCGTGGGCGTAAAATAGTCCTCTTGTGCGAGCATAGCTGCGGGTGTCTTTGGGAGCGTAATGCCCGGAGGCGCGTTGTCCCTCAGGATGCTGCCTTGACCGGCATCGTTGGCGCTGCCGATAGAGTTCTTGCGATGCAGCTCCGTAGTAGCTGGGACAACTGTTACGGGGGTGGAAGCTTGCGACTGCTGGGGCTTGTCGAAGTCCACCGTATATGGGAGGAATCTGCGCCCCCGAGTCAGTCGTTTTCTACAAGCTTGTCGCAGCACGCCAAACACAGCTGTAGAAGCTGCGGCATACGACGACACTGCACCACGGGGTCACTTACAGGGCGGCGTGGAAATGTGACATGGTGGGCGGCCAGTTGGCTTTGGTGCCCGATGGCGATAGGATCGTTGGCTATCAATTCGGAGAGGTTGTCGGGGCGTTGTAGGTGCGGAGGGCGCGTGGAGGTCAGTTGACCCAAAGTGGGCGGCAGTGAAGGGAGAAAGAGTGGAGTGGGATCGCGATGGTAAAAAAGTTTCCAGTGAGGTCGACAGCTAGCGTCACGGTGCGGTAACGCAGCTCTGGTACAGCAAGAACACGCTCCACGCCTGCAAACCCCTGCTTGGCTATGCCAACGCGGAAGACGGCAAGCCACACGACTTATAACCAGCTGGGACAGTGAGCTGACCCGGCTACTGCCTTGGTTCCGCGTGCGAGGATCATTGGGTGCGTGCGACCACAGTTCCTGTTCTTTTCTTGCACACCGCGCCCCGCGATATGACGTACCGTCAGGCACAGGCAGCTCGGGCCGCCACAGAAAGGCACAGTCTCACCGTTTCACCCTCCTACGATGGCACAGCCTTCTGCGAGATCACTGTCGCATCATTTGCACGTCCCGACAGCAAGCGAAGCCTCATCCACAAGACGAAGCTCCTGCTCCCTGGCCAGGGCCTCATCCCACTCCAGCTAACCTCTAGCGGCTGTGGATGAAGTGACGAGGCGCTAGAATGGGGTGGGTAAGGTCGACTCGGCTGGAAGGCTCCAGATGCATTGCGGTGATGGGATTTCGTCAAAATGCCATCGCCTGCCGCAGAATGCGATGTGCGGAAACGGGCGGCTGCAGACCATCGTTTGCCCGGGCTGCCTGCATTATCTGGTATTTCGTAGTGCCTCATCGATTCGTCGCCTCGGCCGCTCTCTGTAAAGCTTGTAATGGCTATGGAGATGCTAGGCCATCTCGTTAAGAGATGCTCTTTACTCTTGGACTTCGTGGTCACACCACTTAAATTGCACTTGCATTCTTGCCGCTTACCATGTCGCCGTTCGGGCCCTTGGAACTTGGTCTTGGAATTAGCGAACTCTTGCTTCGTTACGAATTACGCTCCTCCTACGTGCTCTCGAAAGCCAACTGCCTGCAGATGCCGCGGAACCTTGGAACATTCTCGAAAACTTGCCCCGGGCTCAACTCCTCCCGCGGGCCGCAGCTACCCATTCATCTCGAATGTTCTTCATCACTATAGGGCCGCGGCGTCTGCAAACTGTGCGGCATCGGCGATGGACGTGAACATAATCATGCAGTCCGCTCAAGCCCGTAGAGATATCTTGTCCCAACCATGAAGTGCCTCAATATGTAAGACGCGGTTCGCAGATGGTGATGCTATGACTGGACCCAGTGTGCACTTGATCCCATCTTGTTCTGCACTTTTCGCTTGAGCATCCACGTTTTCCCACGGGCGGGCAACATACACTAAGGACTCGGTCTCAGAGCGCACCGCACCGTACCGCGTCAAGCCTACGTACACGTATGCCCATTCCGGAGGGATTTCCAAGGCCCGCCCTACCCACTCAGCGAAGGTTCTTCCATGCAGGCTCAGCCGCACATGGACGTACCTCGTGCTAATCAGCACTACCAGCTCGATGTGATTCGCGCGGCATCCCAATGCCTAGCTACATGATACCACATCGACGATCTAAACGAAATTACCTCTTCAGGCAATGAAAAGTGAAGACTGTCGAGCACTGAGGAAGTGAACCCACCAGTGAAAATGTCGTGAGGGAGACTCACAGGCGGTGTGGACGGTGTGGGTGGAGGGTTGGTCGAAGGAAGGGTCCATGTGTACATGTGGACATGCAGGGCAGCGGCGTCGTGCAGGAAGGGCACCTACGACGCCAGGCGCCGGCACAGCATACTCGCGGCCGTGCGACCGCGTACAGCACCCATGCGTGGTTGAAGCTCTCGGCCTCTCACACGTTCAAACCTGGCTCACTGGCGCCAGGCTCAGCTCATGTCCGCTTCGCTCGCTTCCCCTTCCCCACACGCTGGGCCCTCCGCATGCCTGCACGCCCGCCCAAACAAAGCTCCAACAACGCCATTGTACGACCTTCAATACCACGCCGCAACGCGCCCCGACACACAAAAAAGCAAAGGAAACAAAGCCCACCCGCCATGCCGGAACGCGACCCCTTCCTCGCGCGCATCCCGCGCCCCTACCGCATCCTCCTCCTCTACCTCGAGCCCCTGATGGCCTTCAACGGCGCGCTCCTGTGCCTCTTCGCCCCCGCCTTGTTCCTCTCCACCTTCTCGCCCTACCTCAAGTACCACGCCGACAACCAGATCATCTATAATCAGCTCGCGGCCACGTACACGCTGTTCGCGTTCAACCAGGCCGTCGTGTTGCGCGTCGCGAAGGACCTGCGTGTGTGGAGGGCGATTGTGCTCGGCATATTGGTGTGCGATACGGTGCATTTGTGGGCGGGCTTCGATGTTATGAGGAGGGATGGGACGGTTTGGCCCGGCGTGTGGAGGGCGGAGGATTGGGTTGCAGTGGGGAGCTTGGTTGTGCCCATGGGGTTGCGGACGGCGTTTCTGGCAGGCATAGGGGTTAAGGAGGAGGGCAATGTCGAGAAGAAGGTGCAGTAGGATGGTGTGTGCGGTGGACCAGGGGATTTGCGATATACCCACGACGTTTCGAGCGACGGAGTTTCCCTGTAGCGATTTTAGATGGAAATGATATGGACGAAAGATTCAGGCTGTATGTCTGCGCAAGCTGCATCATTGAAGCAACTGTTTTTGGTATTTAGTGGACAGTCTCCTGGTGATCTACCAAGACCATGAGAAGAGCATCTGCCAAATGAATCTGCCACGAGCATATGAACACACCTATCTGTCCACTTCCAGATCTTACATTTTGAAGAATTTCGAAACATCTGCAATCGGCAGAAAACACCCCAATCCATCAACTCCACATCCACCAACCCTCACCACCTCAAGGCTGCGGCACCCCTGCCGGCCCCGAAATCGCCCCCGGCCAACCCTTTCTCCTCACAAACACACTCGTCTCTCCCTTCCTACCCCGCCCATCCTCATACCTAATCACCATCGTCAAGATCCCCGCCTCCCCAATATGCGCCTCAAACACCTGCCCCTTCACCATAACCTGCTCCCAAAACCGATGCGTGAACATCTTCGCAGCCTCGAAATTCGCCGTGTGCCGGGACATGAACGGACCATTTACCTTCGCACTCACCGGCTCTGGTCGACCGGGCATGTAGTCCTCCTCGACGAGCTCATATTGCGGACCGGAGCTCGAGGCGCATGCGGTTGAGAGAGAGAGTTGCGCGGAGTACTGGAGTTTCTGAGCGACGATGGCGGGAAGGGTGGATAAGTCTTCGAAGGAGGGGACTGGGGGAAGGGAGAGACGGTGGGAGGGGGCCAGGTTCGGCGAGATGTCGTGGCGGTCTAGATGGAGGTCGGGTTCGCTCTGGGGGTGGGGACCGTTGCTCCAGGGAGGTGTGTTGGAGACTTCTGTTGAAGAGATGGGTGAGTCGGGATAGCCATTTGGATCGACAGCTTCTCGTCGGCTGGCGAGGACAGCACTCAATGAGTGCGAGGGAGGTGCGGTGGAGATTAAAGAGATGGGTGCTACGGCTGCGTCGCCTGGGCCGCTGGGGTCGACGGCTTCTCGTGAACGGGCGGCGGCAGCACTCAAGGACTCCGCGTGTGGGATATGATGATCAGTGTGGATTGATGCATCCTGCGCTGGATTCAGAAGGCTGCGTATTTTAACAAGAGCATGTGTCGATGCGACCTGGACTAGATTCGGAAGGCAGCGGCTGATGAGCTGATCATCTTGATTCAAGTTAAGCCTAGATCACGGGGACGAAGTCAGTGTGAGTTCAGACAAGGTAGTATATATCTCTGCTGATCTGCAAGACAGACCACCCCCCTTTATATCCGCTGGCCTGCTTACTGTAGACTCCCAAGACGTCTCCAATGTTCGAGACTTTCGAGACTTTCGTGCTCAAGGATCGGCGGATAGTCCCACAGCAGCCCAAGGCGGTTGCTAAGGTTCCATCTCTGCAACTGAAAGGAGAATTCGAGATCGAGGAGACAGCCTGCGCCGCCTGGACCGCCTGGAACTCGCTGTCCGTTGTATGCAGGAAGAGAAGGCAAGGGACGAGGGAAGATTGGCCGAGGGGCAGGCTCGGGAGCGACGTGTACGAAGCCAGGCGGTGGCGGGAGGAGAAGACCGTCCGAAATGCCTATAAATCTTCGTCTCTCTTTCGTAAGGAGGGAGGGAGGGAAACCCCCAGAAGTGACGTGTGCGGTGCCAGGCGGCGGTGGCGGCGGCAGGACAACCCCGATAACCCCAGGCGGCGGCGGAAGATGAGAGATCCCGCGTGAGCTGTCTGCACCACTCTGTGTCTGGCATTCAGGCAGAGAAGGTAGCGTGGGAGGCGGGATCGGAGGATGGAGAGTCTCGGGGAGGACACCGAATGGACCGCCTGAGCCGCCTGGACTTCTCTGTCCCTCGTATGCGTGAGAAAGAGAGCGATGACGAGGGAGAGGCTCAGAAGCGATGCGTACGACTGGAGGCGGTAGGAGGTTGCTCATCAATGAGAACGATCACGACAGGATATCGCGATCCCACGCGTATGAGAAGTGAGCCTGTTCACGATCTTGGTGCTCAGGGTCGAGATGCGCATGGGAGTATCACCACATGGGATGCGCTTTCCACATGGGCCACATGGTGAAATGTTGGGAAGGTACAGGACTAACCTGCGTACGCATACACAGCGCTTGCGGCAATAGCTTACCGTAGTGAACTCAACGAAGGTGTCCCGAAGCCAGCTTACCCAATCTTCTCACAGTCCTGGTACGCAATAGGGGACAATAGAGAGGTGTGTGTACGATACTGCCTGGTTTTATATATTGGTACCGTGGTTTTAGTTCCAACACTTTGCACCAGTCAGATTTACTAAACCCACAAGAAACGAAATGGGCTCAGAGTTTGGTACCGTAGAGATGATAGATATCCAGTCATTCAAATTTCCTTATAGGCTAATGGCAACCTCAACTCATCAGCTCGACTGCCATGAATAAATGCCCGATTCGAGAAATCCAAAACTCAATGTCAAAAAAAAAAAAAAAAGCCTAAAGCAAGATCACCACGACTATCGCCTGAAGTTGCCCGTTCCGCCATGTCGAACCTCAAAACGCCATAGATCTGAATCATCTCATAACCAAACCAGCGTGCATGCCATCTCAGTCAGCACGCTCATCCTTGACCTCCCCCACCCCAGCCCCCTCATCACCCTTCTTCTCCTCCTCCTCCACCTCCACCTCAACGTCCGTCTTCTCCACATACAGCACCTTCGTATGCCTCTCCCCCTCCACAAGCTCGCTCAGAAACAAGCTCAAACAATTGTCCTCATCGAACCTACATCCTACCTCATCGTACCTGACCGCATGCAGATGCGCAAACCTTGGATTCTTGACACCCTTGATCGGCGCCAACAGCACAAACTTGGGACGCTCCTTCATCGCCGTGAGTCTCGAGTTGCACGCTAGAAACAGCTGGAGAAGCTGCGCGTTCACGAAGCTCAGCGATGGGCTGCTCGGTCCGGCGGGGTGGGTGGAGAAGTCTTCGCTGGAGTCGATGGGAGCCTCAGAGATGATGGTGTACTTGTGATGTGGGGCAATTGGGATGTTGCTCTCATAGGCGCTCATGACGGCTTGGATCTCGAGGCGGCGGAGCTCGGCGATGAGGTGGAGGGTGCGTTCAGGGAAGGAGCTGCAATCTATGGTGTGCGGACGCCGAGTGTGAAGGGCCTGGAAGCTGGCCAAGGAGTTTTGCACTTAGATTCAAGCGCGGAGGGGGCAACATAGTCCTTGGAGCCTTGGGTGCCTGCGCGCTGGGTGGTGGGGCTGGGTAGATCTCCATAACGTCGGAATCGTTGTCTCCGTCTAGCTCGATCACGCGTCTCTTGGGAGGCACTGCGGCGGTGTCAGAGTCCTTAGAGTTAGCAAGGAGTTGGGAGGGAGAAGCGGTAGTATTGACGGCGTCAGAGTCGATGGGTAATTGAGAGGCAGAGAACTGTTTCCTTCATTTGGTATATACTTTGTCTCTTACTTAGAGCTTGGCCTTCGGCCCCTGTTCCTCTTCCAGCGCTTTCAACTTCAACATCCTCCGCAGGATCTTTCCGCTAGCGCTCTTGGGGATCTCATCTAGCCACCTGACACCACCTCTTAGACGTTTGTGTCCCGCCACTCTCTCACCCAACCAGTCGACGATGGCCTTCTTCTCGTCATCTGTCCGACCAAGCCCGTCCTTGGGTACAACATATGCCCTCGGTAGCTCGGTAGCCTCGTCTTTCTCATATACACCGATGACTGCAACGTCGTTGATGGATGGATGAGATAGAAGGATGCCTTCCAATTCTGCAGGCGCAACCTGGAAGCCCTTGTACTTGATGAGCTCCTTTATGCGGTCCGTGATGTAGAAGTTGCCGTCAGCATCTTGGTAGCCCACGTCTCCAGTTTTGAAGTAACCATCAGATGTCAGAGCGTTCGCAGTTCCCTCTGGATTGTTGAGATAGCCCTTGAAAACATTGGGGCCCTTGATCCAAAGCTCTCCCACTTCGCCCACCTTGAGCTCCTTCTCCTCTGGCGACATGTATTTCGCGACTTGGTAAGGCAAAAGCGTGCCCACCGAGCCAACGTGTTTATTCCAGGTCTCCCATGGCTGCGTATGTGTGGTCGGACTCGTCTCTGATAGCCCGTATCCTTGCTTTATAGGGATCTTGAGGCGATCGTATACTGCATCGACCAGCTCTTTCGTTAATGGCGCGGCGCCCGAGTTCATCATCCGTACAGTACTGAGATCGTATCTGGAAACCACGGGGCTCTTTGCAAGAAGGACCACGATCGGTGGAACGACGTACACGAAGGTAATCTTGAGCACTTGTACAAACTTGCAGAAGTCTTCGAGGTCGAAACGTGGCATAACTACGAGTTGCAGTCCAGAGTACATGGCCTGATGGATTAGGCAGGTAAGACCTAAGATTCAGTCAGCGACCTGTCGAACAACGTGCAGGATGATATGCACATACCATAGATATGGAAGAACGGTAAGAACGCCAGGATCTTATCGCCCTCGCCGTCGGGTCCACCTGTCGAGCTTAACTTCCCTCCCTCTCCTGCTTTGATCATCATTGTGTTGGCCACGATGTTTCTATGCGTTAACATCACGCCCTTGGGGTGTCCTGTTGTGCCTGAAGAATACACCAGAAACGCAAGGTCTTGGTCTGGCTTTGCCTTCGTCCTCCGGTACCTCGCCGACCCGGACGTCTTCCTTATGCTTGTGAAGTGCTTGACCTTGTAGCTCGTGTCTTTTTCATCTCCCATGACGATGACACGGTCCAAGGGTATGCCGACCTTCGCTGCAGCCTCCTGTGCATTCTTGATGAAGGCCATCTGAGTGACAATCGCCTTTGCGCCAGCATCTTTGAGCTGGAAAGCAAGCTCATCGACCGTATACGCTGGGTTCGCCGGGCTAAGCACTCCTCCTGCCCAATGGCAACCCCATGTTATCGCTGGTGTGTCGATGCAGTTCGTAGTGTACAGCGCGAGGACATCGCCCTTCTGCCAATCCCAGAGTGCCTTGAGGCCCTGGCCGAACTCGATCGCGGCAGTTTTGACCTGCGCGTATGTGTAGGATCGCTTTGTGTACGGATCAACGTAGATGACTATGCTCGAGTCAGTCCGAAGTTTGCAGTGTAATATTAGAACTACCAACGCACCTTTGTCGTCTTGGAATGGCTTATCTTTGCGCTCGAACAAGAATGCCCAAAGATCGACGTCTGGGATGGGGACGTCGGGGTACCTGGACTTTGTAGGCATGGTAGCGCGGGAAATGACCCAAAAACGATTCGATAATGGAGAGTCTAGGAGGATTGAAACGAGAGAGGAGGAAGAACCCCCCAAACCGGGAGCGCGCCACAGACATGATGATTACGGGGATTGGATTGGGGGGAGCCTCGGTGCCAACTCTTGTGCCTCGGCGGTGATGGGGGTTAGCGCCAGCGGCTCGCTGCTTCCCCACAGACTTTATGCCGAGTCGGACTTACCGGAGTGTTCACTCAAAGAGAGCACTTACCAACAATGCTAGCAGTACGGAGGTTTGGAACACCAGCTTTTTGGTATTTTGATCTCAGTACATTGCAGCGACATGATTTGAAGGTTTTGCCAACCATATTTTTTTTTATACCATAAACTTCTAAGCTTTCTGATCCCATGTGTTTGCTCTAGCGTGCAGCATCCGTCATTCTTCGCCTATCGTCGGAAGTATCCCCGTCAATGTTCGGCATGCCGAGCGGCTCTGATACAATCCAGTTTCAATCATTACCTTGCCAGCTCACGTAATTGTACTGCTAGACGGGGAATCAGCCATGACGATGTACCTCACAAGATTTGAACACCGACGAGCTATATGAAAAGCAGGCATCTCATGTACATGCGCCCAAAATTGACTGGCATTCACCGCGAAGGACTACGTTGTCATTTGTGTACAGGAGCTTGGAAAATAGGTCGAACGTTCTGCAAAGGTAGACGCAGCACGTTTGATTCATTACAAAGACAAATGGCTGCAGGCTTTGTGAAGGAGGCACCAAGCTTTTGGCCACACAGGTTCTAGCCGTGGTTATGTGACATCAGGGACAACCCAAAGGGTTTCAGCAATTCCGCCACTCCTTCAATGCTTCGCTGGCTATTCCAATCCCATATGCAGTGTGTACGTGATATAATTGTTTGCCGCAGGGAGTCTACTGCCCATTCCGCCGTGAGGCGCCGTCAAACTGCCCCAAACGGCAATCCGCGTAATGCTGTTGAAAATAGCGGCGGAATTGGCATTCCAGACTTCGTTCAAATCCACCGGTCGGTCAGCGCGCCAGTGCAACCCCTGTGTCCCAACGCCTCTTCGGCCAGTGCACCCATGTTTCTACTCAGCCGAAATTCCGTTTTGGGCAGCTTTTGCAACTGCGTCGATTGTAGGCCCCTGGCCTGGGCTTGGGTTGGTGGACGAGGCTCAGGTCGAGGTTCAGGTTCTAGGTTCGGCGGCGGGCAATCGCCGGGCCGGCGGTTGGTGCATCTTTCCTACCTTTCTCGGGCACATTCCTCAACAGCGTCAGCAATGCCAATGTGCTTGCAGCCATACAGATGCTGATGTGACCTTCCACTTTTCCATCTCGTGTACACTTCCCTGTACGATGCGGATGTGCACTGCCAGCTGTGCAGGTACTCGGAGTCATTCCTGCCGTCCATCCATGAGCCGCATGCGTCTGGCAGCTTGATCGTCGTATGCAGGTTCGTCATGCGTCATTCGAATGCTCGGAGAATGCAATGCGTGCCGTTCGAGAAAGTGGATGGAGTAAAGAGATAGCAGAGGGGACGCGGAGCGGTGTTCGGCGTGCAGCTTTTATCACACCAGTCGACAAAGTAGGGGCTCGTAGAGAATTTGAAGCTGGATACGATGGGACCCGGCAAAAAGATAGCGGCGAGCTGAAGAAGCGTTTCTGTGAGGAGCGTCTGGCTGTATCTGTGGTGTGCTTCTGGCGCTGTGCGACCGGCAGAGTGTTGCCGGCAACATGAAGTGCTCCCCTGATGGCGATCCGTCACTGAGGTAGAGATTATGGAGGAGCAGAGAGCGTAGGGTGAAATGCTACCCCCGTAAAAAGATATATCTCGAGTGGGCGTAAGCGAGGCGAACGGCCGCTGGTGGTGTTGCGGTGTTTGGTGCACGTCTGCCTTCTGTTCTTGCCTCACGGGGACCCCTCTGTTTACGCTGGCTCCTCACTTAAGGCTACCCTCACCCGCCCATTTTGCCGTACAACTTTGTGAAGCCCGCAAATTTTAGGGATATATAACCTGCTAGAAGCCTCATAGCTGCATCAACAAACGTCCATAGGGACTATACATGGAGGAGTAGCTCAGTGGTCTTGAGCCCCACTGGGTTACTCCGAGCCATGCCCCTCACCGAGAGGTAACAATGCTCAAGCAAGGTACGTCAGTTCGATTTCATTACTTTACACATAACAACACAAAAAGTAAACCCGTACACGCCTCGGGTTTCTCAAGGGCATTGTGTTCACCTTGTTCTTTTGCTGCTTTTGGCAGCCGGCACTGATCGATTGCGGACGCTGTGCATCTGCCTAAGCCTGGCGATGACTCTTTTTGCGCTTGCATTGTACTTTTGCTGCTGTTTGCTAGTTTCTGGTATCTTTTGTATGTTCAATCATCACGCTACGACACCAACCACCGCCATTTCGATACTCCACTTACACTCCAAATTCCACACATATTACAGATACACAACCATGGAGGCAGCACAACAGAGGCGCGATAACTCATGTCAAGAGTAAACTTGACGCTCTTTCCAGCTCCTGAGCGAGAAAGCCATAGGCAGACCTGTCACGATATGGCCAGGCTTTCAAGCTCAGCTGTCGGACTCGCAATATCTACATGTTATGCATGTTCAAAGCAGAGGCATGCCACAATACAACGAGAGTATACCTGACGCTCTTTACGTGTATCGAGTAGAGAAGCTACACATAAGCTTGTCACAGCATTGCCACACTGATCTGCTTGACCCTAGACTTCCAGCATTCATGCGTGACACACATGATGGCATAACAGAGGCATTGCATACGGCAGCGAAGGTACACTTCGATCCCTTTAAGCCATCAAAACGACAAAGCTACGACCGAGCCTGTCACAATATGCGCAGTACCATAAACATATAGTTCAAGTGTCATCTTCCAACGTTCAATTGAGCTAATACCCCATGTATTCCCATATGTACGTATCCCGCGCCTTTGCATTGCCATTCCAATAGGCGTAGTCACGGCTATCCCATTCCCGATCATCCCTATAGAATACCAGATCCTCTCATATATATAATCCATATGCCCAAGCCTTAGACCCTAATGCACCCAATCCAGCTGAAATGCCCGACGAACATATTAAGAAAAACCAGACATTGGCATGCGGCATCGCGCAGATGGTATATTGCGTCAAAACAATTGCGACGAAAAATGGAAAAGTCCACACGGAATGGTGCATCGTGGACAATGAATGTATGTTAGATATACGATCAGCCCCAATCGGGGTGTTCGATCATCTTCTTGAAGCGCCGGGGTACGGCATCGCTGCCTGAGCTGTAGACATGACTCTCGCGCAGGGCGTCGCAGTATGTGCCGTCGTTGCTTACTGTGGAAGACCGTGACCGTTGGTCGGCGAGGCTGGGTCGCTGGTTGCTTGACACTTGCTTCTCGTACTTCTCGATTAAAGGAGAGACTACGCGACCGCGACCAGTACTTTTGGCGCGGATTTTACGACCTGAGTTCGCTTCGATGGGGTGCGGGACCTGAGACACTTGCTGGACTTGGGGAACTCCAGACTGGATCAGGGCCTTCTGCTCACACTCACGGCTGACGGCATGGAGCTCTCCAATGCTTGGGATTGTGGGCATCGGAGGTGCATGGCCGTAATAGCTGTGTCGTCGATATAGATCAGTCTCGCTCGTTGCCTCTTTCTCGCTGTAGTAGCTCCTCGGTCTAGGAGGCATCTGCGGTCGCATGGATGCGCGATCTTTGCTACGGAGACGAGCAAGTTTTGCGGCCGTCTCGGCATCCATGTGTCCCATGGTCTTCGCTCGCGGCATCGCATTGCCTAGTTGATGAGGATGCGCCGGTGATGATGTCCTCTTTTGGTGAGCTGTGGCTAGGGCAACGTCATAAGGAGAACGACCCAGCGAGGCAGCGGTGGATCCCAAGTCGAGGACTATGGGCACACCTGGTACCGGTGGCTGTTCCTCCTCCTTGTTTTCCTTCGTCTTCCGTCGGAAGAGGGAGAGGCTACGTCGAAGCCGGTGAAGAGATGACGAACGTTCCTTCCCGGAACGCTCGTGCTGTCTGCCACGAGTTTCAGGCTCCGGTGTTGCGGGGGGAGAAGGAAACTTGATAGGCTCAAGATAAGGTAGTTTCGGCTCGAGGTCAGGCTCATCGAGAGTAACGTGATTCTTTGTGGGGTATGTGTGCGTCAGGCATTCCATTCCCGGCGCTTCGGACAGACGCCTGACGAACTGCTTCCTGATATCCATGGGTATACCCGGAATCGATCCTTCCGGTATGGGATCGCACGACTGAACAACGGGACGCTCCAGGAATGAAGAATTCCTCTTCTGCAGTCGCCGCTGGCCCGAAGCATTACTGTCCATAGAAAATTGTGAGATGAAAGACGTTGGGGTCGAAGGCGGCTTGGGTGCTTTCGTGCCTAGCGAAAGATCATTGATGTTCCAATCCAGCGGGAGAGGATCATGCTTCACGTTCTCCTGTGATTGATATCGGCGTGGTTTGGCCGGCATAATGTACTCGTCTGTTGGGTCGGACATCAGGGACTCATGGGAGATTGGAGCTTCTGGGTATGGCTCGAATGCTTGTACGTTGGGAGGGTCACCCTGAGCAGTTCTGTCCTCATTTTGACGCGAGTCAGTCGCCATTGAAGGCTTTCTAGAAACTGTTGGGATCGCACCCTGCTTCGAAGCTTCAGGATGCTTGGCATCGAAACTTCCACCAGATGAATAACCTGAATCAGCCTTCGTCGGTGGCGGACGCGATTTGACTTTCCGCAGGCCTTTAGGCGTTGAAGTTGTGTAGGGAACGATCTGTTCCTGCAGGCTACGGGCCTCGACCGGCTCGCTGAACATAGTGCCATCCAATATCTGTAAGGCTGCCTCTCGAGGATTTACGTCCTCATCTGAAGCAAAGAAGCCCTCATCGTAATTTTCGAAGGGAACCGTTTGAGGAAGTTCCGGCGGTTCGTCACAAATGTCAGGTTGTGATAGCATCGTGGCAAGGGTATCTTGGCTCTTGTTCATCACACGAAGCCTCCTAAGAGGCTCTGGTTCCTCATCTAGGCCCTCATAGTGCGAGGGATACGATTCAGGTTGTTGTCGCAACTGTTTAGAGGGTTCGGGTTTTGGCGACACAACATATCGTGACGTGGTCTTCGCCTTACGACTATCGCTCGATACGCGCACGCCACGGAATAGTGGAGGGGTTGGAGGTTGTAGCGCGGACTTGCTTCTAACATGACGACGCTTTCTGGTAGACTTCATCATGATCGGGCTGTCCAGAGCGTCCGAAAAGTAGTCTTCTCCATGTGATATCTGCGATGCGTGCCAGTTCAGCTTTGCACTAGCAGCCGGCGACGGTTCCCCGTTCGCGATCTTCAAGGATCCAAGTTTCAGAGTTCCGATATGTGAATACTCCATGTCAGAAGGCGTCTGAGCTCGCGGTTCGGGGGACGCTCGCCCTTCATCAGCCAGGCCCAACGCAGCCACGCGTGCCAGCGGAGAGTTTTCCACCATATTATGTCGTTGCCATTTCGCCTCCTCTTGTACGTCCAGCTTCGGTGTTCTCCAAGAATTCCATGTTCGCCTGTTGCTCTCGATTGGCGAGTTGCGAGTCGCGAGGCCCGGTGTCGCAAGAAGGGAACGCCGCCGGGTAAGGGAAGAGGTAGATCGGTTCACGACTGAAGTGCGGCGGCTGATGCCTGGCTCAACGCTTGCAGAGCGAGGAGAGGGGCTGGGATCATATGGAGCCAGTGCTAGCCCTACAATACGTCCCACATTAGCGTTTAAATTCTGTGAGGTTTTCTGGCTCAAGCTCACGTAGTGCTGCGATGTCTTCTGGTGTTGCATTCTTCTGGACTTCCTGAAGAATCGAAATCGCCGTCTCTATATCCACAGTCTGGCTGCTCTGCACCAGGGAGACCTTCGACGTAGGCAAGCTGGAGAGCCTTGCAGTAGATCCTGCTTTATTCCTAAAGCATGATAGCGAATTTGTTCGGGAGGAAAGTCGCCTCTGCACGTCCAGCTCTTCCATGCTCCGTTCTTCGTCGAAGGACCCCCGATGCTCGAAGTCGGTCTGTACTGGAGACAGCAACTGCGACTTAATCTGCTGCCGGTCGCGCGCGCTTAGGTTGGCGTATCTGGAGGAAAGAGAGGCAGGCGAATCCACGGTGTGCTCATTCTCTAGAACGGCGGAAGGCGAGTTCCTATTTGTCTTCGGCTTCACCAGCCTGTGATGCGGCTCGCCATGGCTCTGTGCGTTTCCCATGTCGTGTAACGCGGAGCGAAGGTGTTGGAGGAGCAACAGGGCCCTGGGAAGCTCAAAAAGCAGACATCGGACGCGTGGTGGGCAGGCCTAGAGATGCTGCACGAAGGCGGGGAAGTGCAATCGATGCACTCACCCGAGATTATGCCTAGGAAGCCACGAAACGGGATGTGAAGGCTGGGGCGGAAGAATAGGGAAGGCACAACAGCTTCACGGTGTCGCTCCGACAGGATAGACTAGATGGTTCTGCCCATGGAGGCGCCCAGGTGTTTAAAATGGCCTCAGACCGTCTTGTCCTGGGCCGGTACGATTGCGACTCTGCAGGCAGCTAGCCAAGGTGGAGCTCTCATGAGGTTGGTTCCGCGGTAAACAACAAACTTGGAAGTAGAGTCGAAGTGAAACCCCCATCCATGCACATACCCAGTCGTCGAATCTGAATGCATATTCGCCAATCAGCAAGCGGGGACAGCGGCACTTCGAGGCCTTTGAGCGTTCGGTTGGTGAAGCGTATGCATGGCCCGGGCCTTGATCCTAGCGGAGGATCAGAACGATTCAGGTAGTGCGACGGACGATCGCACCACCTATAGACGCCGCCTCGACCGTCGTGGCCCAGTTTCGAGGGCGCGCTGGCCTCATGTACAGCGCAGAGGCCTTACCGCAGCCTGGTTCACAACGGCTTTTTCTTTCTTGCTGTTCGATGCACGACGATCTCACCCTCCGTTCGATCGCGCTCGGCTCATGGCCCATGGCCCATGGCCCATGGCCCGAGGACGATATAGGGTACCGCTGTCATATCAACGGCTACGTCCTTGCTGTACCTCGCACAGGACCGCGCGCGCAATTTCAGACTTGCTTCACGTTCATAGACGCGCAGCTTGCGACCATCACTCTGATCACTCTGCTGACGAGAATCTTTGCCATACAATCATGCTGTTGTTCAGCTGTACCAGTCGTTCTCATACATCATATGTGGTGCAAGGCGAGATAAGGTCCGATATCGCGAGTTTCACTGATGCGGTGAGGTGCCGTCTGTTGTAATCTCCGAGATGCAATTGCTCGCTCTCGCATCCGCAGCCAAGACGAATCTCGATCTTGAGAAAGATCAGGCATGTGGCCCCCGCAAACGCTGTGCTCCACGACAAGATCCTTTGAAAATCAGGAATCATGACTACTGGCCTGGGATCTCTGACACCTGCCGAAACCAGATGTTCATGCGCCTTTTAATATTACCGATCTAAATGCCAGCTATATCAGCCGCCGCATCCCCACACCCTTCTGAGGTGAAACAACACATGGACACCTGGCCAGCTTTCGTGACCTCGCTAGCAGCTTTCGCAGACGAGAGAACTGACGGAATGCCTCGCGTGAGGGCGAGACGTTGCTTCTCATCTCAGCTAATTGCCCTGCGTCGAACCGAGATTGAGATTTGTCTTTCGTCCGTTCGACACTGCCCCGGACGCGTCAACGCTCTGTCACCCATGATCATGGGTGAATTGGCTTGTCATGACTGCTGACTGCTGCCCAGGTGGTGCCAGACTGCTGCGGAGATTCGTCATCACGAGGGGAAGCAAGTGACTGCCAGCCACAACAGCCTTCGGATTGAGAACTTGTCCACTTGTCCACCTTCCGAGAGGCTTCTAGGCTTAGTCACTTAAGGTTCCGAAAAGCCACAGCCGCATTTGCTCATCCCATCAGATCTCCCGCGCAACTGCTCCACCTCCGAATCTTGACGTCCACGCAGATCCTGCCTCCCTCGTGCGAAGTCTCAAACCCTTTTAAGGCAGAAGTATGAAATCGCCCCCTCGGTAGTGGTAGTGACGTAGACTACCGAGCCAGCCCAATCGCCCACCGCGGAAGTCTGCGGCCTCGGCGATTAGTGTTCTGGCAAAAACTCTCTGTGACATCATCGCGTGCTAGACTCCTGACGAAATAACATTACCCTGGCTGGCTGGCCATGTTTTCTCGCAACTATTAACCCACGCACCTAGGATCTCGCGCCATACGAGAACGTGTATAGATTTCTTCCAGGTTTTGCTCTCTTCGACTGCGCTACTTCCACCTGCGCGAAAGGAGCGCCTTGTATCGTCAGCGAATTCGTCAGCCATCGCGCGTTACACTCCCTCCCTTTCGGGTCGACTGCACCGGGTCGACTGCACAATGTGGGGAATCTCCTACTGGGCAGTGCCCATCTTCTCATCGCTAGTATGGCTCGCGATGTTGATTGCCATGTTGACGACATGGTCGGTCCAAGGGTCGCCGCACTACCCTTCTATGGATCCCAATCAGCGCATTGCCTACATCTCTGGTACGTAGACACAAGGCCGAAACTAAAAGTTCCGGTGACCTAACACAATGCGCAACAGATGTCGGCGCGCAAGGCCTCAAACCCCTCTTCATCGCCATGTCCGCGGTGACCGTCGTGTCTCTCGACCTCGCCTTCGTCCTCGAGCGCTGGCTCCGACACAAGGGCAAGCTCACACCCAACACCTCGTTCTGGCAGAAATTCTATAGCGTTTGTTCGATCATCGCGTCCATCGCCGGCGCCGCAGGCCTCATCCTGCTCTCCATCTTCGATACACTGCGCCACCCACACCTCCATGACGGCTTCCTCGTGCTCTTTATTGGTGGCTATATAATATCAGCCATCTTCATCTGCTGGGAATACCAACGTCTGGGCATCCACTTCCGCGAGCACTCCATCTTGCGCTACAGCTTCTGGATCAAGCTCACCTTCATCCTGGTCGAACTCGCGCTCGCCATCGCCTTCGGCGTCACGCAGAACCAGAAGAAGTACAACGCCGCCGCGGTCCTGGAGTGGACTATCTCCTTCATCTTCTTCTTCTACGTCCTTAGCTTCTTCATCGACTTCATGCCCGCGGTCCGCTCGAAGCACCACCAGAGCCGCGAGACCGAGATGGACATGGCAGAGCAGGGCGGCATGCCCATGGGCGACGGCGCGGCGAACGACGGCCAGTACTTCCGCGGGAACACGAATGGGCACGCAAACGGCACGAACGGATACGCCAACGCCAACGGCCACACGAACGGCCATGCGAATGGATATACCAACGGAAACGGCTACACCAATGGCAACGGCTACACCAACGGCTTCTCCAACGGCGCAAGCGGACCGGGCCACATCCCCAAACCCGCTGATTCTGCGCCTCTGCCGTCGCGGAACTTCTAGGTGCGTTCCCGAAGGCCGTCGAGGCATGATAGCTGTGCAGCATGAGGCGAAGAGTGTCTTTATTTTGTTTTGTACATAGCATTGGGCATGATTTCCACGACCTGGATGATCGCATGCGGCTGGGTCAGGCGTTTGGGTGGGGGAAGTGCATTTGCATTGAGCGTTGATATCCATCTGGGACGGGGGAGGCGGCTTCACGAAGCTATGTATTACTAGAAACCTGTTTGTAATGGCTGTAATTCGAGATGTATCTTCAGAGTATAGTATAGAGAAGCGGTGCAGTGGATTGGTGTGATGTCGCAACGTGAAGAACGCGGTTACTAAATTGTTCTGCTTGATCATAGACGAGAAAGTGCAATGGCAATATGCTCTGATATCATGCTTCTACCAGAGCTAACGGTTGGCAGACTCTCTTATTTTTGAGAGTACTTGTCATACTTGTCGTACTTCTCATCACTATTCTTGCTCCTCCTCTCGTCCCTTTCATCCCCATACTCATACTCACGCCTCTTCCTCCGCTTCTCATCCTTGTCCCTACTTCGACTCCTCTCCCTCCGCCTCTCCCTCCGATCCTTACTATCGACGCTCCTCTCCCTACGATCCCGCTCCCTCCGCTTCTCCCGCCGCTCATCGTCATACGGGCTGCGACTTCGATCTCTACGCTCCCTCTCGCGCCGCTTCTCCCGCTTCCGATCATCGTACTCGTACTCGTCGTCGCGGTATTTCTTGTCTCGCCGGCGGTCACGGTCCGAGTCTTCGTACTCGGAGTACTTTTTCTCCCGCCGGCGGTCGCGGTCAGAGTACTCCTCGTCTCGGTCGCGCCTCCTGCTCTTCTCCTTTCTCCGCTCGCTGTCGTAGTCGTCATCTCTTCTGTCCCTTTCCTTCCTTGCCCTCCGCTTCTCGCGTCTCCGCTCGCCCTCATCTTCATCATCGTCGCCAACAAACGTGTTGTTCCGCGCAGCCTGCACATCCGCCTCCTTCTGCTTCGCCAGGCGCTCCTTAAGCTCCTCCTCCGTAATGATCTCGCCCGTGCGCTTGTTCTTCAGCGCAACAGGGTTGTATTGTATAGCCTTCTTCCCACCCTTCTTTGGGCCTGCCCACTCGCTCAGCTCGACGCCCACGGCAGCTTCGGGCTTTGCGCCGATGCCGAGAAGTGCAGGACGCATCTTGGGTTCCTTGGGCTTCGCGGCCGGCTTCTTGTCTTTGCTCAGCGAGTCGCCGTCTTTCCAGCCCATGCCACGGAGGAGAGCGGCGCCGAAGCCTTCGATGGGCGTGGCTTCGTAGGCGGCGAGGTCGGGCGCGTCGGGGGCTTCGCGCATGTCGTTTTCGAAGGCCTCCTCCTCGGAGATGGGGATCACGGTCTGGTCTTTGGGTTTGCCGTTAATGAGGGCTTCAAAGGCTTCGGCCTGGAGCTTCTCCTCCTCGGTGCGGTTGTCCTCGGGCTTGACCTCGCCATCGACATCCATGGGCTCGGGCTCGTCTTTCTTGTCGAACGTGGTCAGCCCAGACGCCATCTGTGGCTGCTCCAACTGCGCCGCGTTGTCGCCATTGCTGCCCTCTGCATGCGCCGGTGCTCCGGTGCGCGCAAGCTGTCGTTTCTGGGCTACCTCGCGCCAGTCGCGGTTTGGCAATGCGGGGATAATACGCGGGCCTTTCGTTTCTTCCTTCTTGTTTGCGTCGACAGCACCGCCTTCTGCTGCGTCCCAGCCGGTGATTTCTTGCTTCGCATCCGTGTCTTCGGGCTCATCGTCGTCGAGAGCGAGGCGTCTCCGCTTTGTGGGCTGTTCGGTGGGTTTCTTAAACCCTGGCTTACCTTTGGCGCCGGCAAGCGACAACTTGAAGCCCCCGGTGGCCATGGTGAGAGAAGAAAGTTTGAGAGCGCGAGAGAGGACTGATTATCGAAGTTGCATCGGGAGATGGCGAAGATTTGGCGGGGAAAAGAGAGGGTGCCAATCGGTATGGATCACTGCTCCGGATCGGTCGGTTTGAGAAGAGGAACGTTGTGGTGGGCGTGAGCCAGTCAATGTTTCGAGCGTTGGCTCGCGAGATCAAAAGTTCGCGCCTATGACATCGCGCTTGGCGAGCGACCCTGAATCGATGCTAGGCAACGGCGAATCACGTGCGCATCAACCATTCGGGGGCTTCAAGGCCCAAGTATGGCCCGCATGCAGAAAATGTCTGAATGAGGGTGTGTAGGTGCGAAGATTTCTTATCTGAGTAAGTCCAGGCGAGTGCTGCTCCTAGACATGGACTGCAAGTCATCTTAGTCTAAGCTTGGGACCGTGCCGTCCTCACAAAACCACGCTTGCTTACCTTTCATCATCTTTTCTGATGTCTCCCCAAGTACCGCCAGGCGAAGATCCATAGCCGTTATACGATACGATCAGGTCATAATGTGTTCCACTTTGGTTCACATTCGCTTCATCGCACCGCAAGTGGAAAGGCTGAAGCCACTTCGGGGCGGCTGAGGGCCAGCTCGCGCCTGGAATACGAGGCAATGCATGCTTGTACCCTTCATGTCCCTCATTTTCTTTGGGGTTGAATCTCCCGCCATTTCAGTGGTTATCAAGCGTTCTTAACTTTCCTTATCACTTTATTCCCTTCATACATTTCCTCAAGATACCCGTGGCGCACCTCAGTGACCTTTGCTTCTTCATTTCGCCTCAGCCTCGTCTCATTTTTTGATCCACTGCAAGATTCTGCCGGACATACCAAAACTGCGCATGTTCGAGAAAATTCACAATCACTGCATATCCGCTGTTCTCACCAACATCGCCCGAGCAGAAGCCAGAGCAATTTCTTGTACACCTTCGGCTTGCACGAGGGACTGGATTTCGACATGAATCCAACTGTCCCACCTCCGCCTTACACAATGCAGCCCCAGCAGCTCCCTACGTCTACTCTACCACCAATGCAGAATGCGTATCCACAACTGCCACCCGAGAAGGAGATGTACGGTCAAGCCCAGCCGCAACAACCGCCGCACTACGTCCCATCTCCTCCAGGATATTCAGCACAACAGCCCGTACAGCAGTCAGTAGCCCAACAGCCGCTCCAATATCCTCCAAATATGACCCCACAGCAGCAACAGCAAGTCCAGCAGATCATCCAAAACTTACCCCCTGAGAAGGTACTGCTCTACCAGCAGCAAGCTCAACAGATGATGAGCCCTCAGCAATCCATGAGCCCCTCATCCTTCCAACAACCACAACAAATCCTGCCTCAGTCACCCCCCATCCAGCAACAGCAGAGACCGCACTACACAACCACCGCACCCTCCGGCCTCTTCGGCCCAAAGCACTCCTCCCACAGCGATCCCACAACCCCGAAAGACGAGCAAAAAACAGACAGTGTAAAACGCTTCTTTGGAGACACCCTCTTCGGCCGTGTAGCCCGGTCGTCCGTCCAAACAGTCACCACCACGATGAAGATGCCGACCTCGCTCTCCCCCTGGGGCGACAACAATCCTGTCACCCTCCCCAACGTCCGCTACCGCGACGCCGTCCTCTTCACAACTTTCGCTTTCGTCGGCGCACCGCTCGTAGACGGCATCTCAGATGGTGTGACATCCGCGTTCGGCGCTGACAGCTTCATCTCAGAGATTGTGGCTTCGGGCGCGGATACTATTGTCGGCTCAACCGTCATAAAATATGGCGTCTTCCAGATCGTCGAGCAGGCTATTGACAAGGGCATAATCGAGCACATGCTTCCTGAAGAGGAGAAGATGCTGGTCACCACGGGCGTGAAGAGCTTACAGGTGGGCATCAAGCACAAACTGATGGGCGTAGACGCCGATCTACGCTTCGTGGGGATATATCCCGCGCGCGACTCGCAAGCCTGCGAGAAAGGATGGTTCTGTCCGTATCTATTTGCCAGTGCACGCACACCGTCTGTCCCGCGGGCGAATGACTTTGGAATATGTCAGTTCTTTGGGCCGTTTTTGGGTGGTGAGTTTCCCCCTTGTCTCCCTCGGCCCAACAGAACCTTGCGATCTTCGAGAGACAGTGATGTTTGCATATACTAAGTCAAGTTTACAGGGGACTACCTCCTCGCCCACAAGCTCCTCTCTGAATCCACCCACACCCTCGCCCTCTGCGACCCCAACCCCCAAGCCGACATCGGCACAAACCGCCTCGTCATCCTCTTCACAGGCATCGCGCCCTATCGCGCAAACATGTGGTCCACGTCGCGCCGTCCAGGATGCGGTGAGTAACTCCTCTCCAGCACCCGCCAAATCGCCCGTCTGGAGATTCCCAGCCAACGGAAGAGAGATATTGACGCTCCCCAGGCACCATAATCTTCCACCTCCTCTCCGGCTGCCCCGCCCTCGTGATCCCCGTGACCTCCCGCGCGCCAATCTGTGCCTGGTCCCCCTGGACGCTGTCCCAGATGCGCGCCGCGCAGTACGCCATCAACCCTGGCATGGGCATTGGCGGTGACTACACCCCCGAATGGCAGCACGAGCAGATCTGCGAGTATCTCGACACCATCATCAGCGTGCCGCACTGCAAAGAGAGTATCAGAGAGCGGTACGTGGATGTGCTGGGCAGGATGGTGAGTCTGGTTATTAACGGGGCGCTGGCGCTGGAGAAGTGTAGGCCGGTACTGGGGAAGCTGGATCCGGAGAGGGCGGGCGTGGTGATGTTTAGGTATTAGCGGACTTCTATCACATGGAGGAAAGGGATAAGGAAGCAGCAAGATGAAGTATTATGTACGAACAGCAACAGTAAAAATTCTACAAAACGTCTATCAAATACTTTTGGTAGTGCGTATGCGCAGGCTGGCTAAAGTCATATACATATGCACAAAGTAGCGGATGCTACACTACATTACGACTATCCGCATTCCATCCTCCATCTACACATGTCCAACGAAAAACAACCCCATCGCTCGACCTCCACCTCCGGATCAAAGACCAAGCAGAGCACTAGCACCCGGCTCGCTGCAGACATACACCGTATCGTGGTCGTTCGTGAACCCATTGAAGCGGGTAGCAGAACACTTGGTGTACGCGCCCATATCCTCAAAGTACAGCCAGTCATTGACATTCAGGACCTCGGGGAACGAGCAGCTCGACGAGATGACGTCGATGCCGTCGCAGGTGGGGCCCCAGATGGAGTACTCGATCATGGACGGCGTGTCGTAGCCCGAGCGCCGTACGTCGTACATGATGTCCTTGCCGTTCTTGAGCACGCGCGGCACCGGGTGCTGGTGGTCGAAGATGATGCTACTGAAATTGCCGTAGACACCGTCGTTCATATACAGCATGTAGGACGTCGTGCCGAGCGTGGCGTCGGTGACGGTGCGGCGTGCGATCACATGGCAGGCCAGCGTGAAGGCGGTCGAAACGAAGTAGCGGCCTGGCTCGCCGATGATGCGGACCGAGGGCGGGAAGTACTCGTCGAGCGAGGCGGAGAGGACCGCAGCCATGGGCTCGAACGACTCGTCGCCTGTGAAGCCGCCGCCGACATCGAGTGTGTGCATGGTGAAGCCGAGAGCGGCGGCCTGGTCGAAGACGAAGCGGGCGTCTTGCACAGCCTTGATGAAGGCCTTGGGGTCAGAGGCACCGGAGCCGACGTGGAAGGCCACGCCGACGACGTTGAGCTCCAGCTTCTTCGCAAGCTCGAGCAGCTCGCCCGTGGTGTCGACACAGGCGCCGAACTTTTGGCTGAGACGGCACAGGCTGGCAGAGTCATCGGTCAGGATGCGGAGGTAGAGCTCAGCATCGGGAGCGATCTGCTTGGTCTTGTACAGCTCGTCCGCATTGTCAAAGGTCATCTGCTTGACTCCGGCATTGGTAGCGTAGCGGAGGTAGCCCTTGGTCTTGCACGGCTGGGCGTAGATGATGCGAGCGGGATCAACTCCCATCTTCAAGACCGTCTCGATCTCATTCTTGGAAGCGCAGTCGAAGCCTGTGCCTAGTTCCGACAGCAGGCGAAGGACTTGGGGGTCGGGGTTGCACTTGACCGCTGGAGCGATGTCAGCGTTATGGCACGTGTGTATGTCAGAAGAGAAGACTCACCGTAATGCGGCTTGACACGACCCAAGTTCTTCTTCCAGCGAAGGTGCTGGCGGTAGACCTCGCCCAGGTCAGCAACGAAGAAGGCATCCTCGTCGCCAACATCGCAGGTATCCGGGTCAACAGCCTCAACACGGCTCTTCAAAGCCTCCCCTTTCAGTTGTTTGGACAGCGCGGCGCCATGGTTGTCGGTCGTACCAAGATTCGGTTCGACTGACTTGTAATCTTGGTAGGTAAACTTATATTCCTCAGTTGGCGTGATAGCGGAAGGTGCCATTCCCTGGATGTTGAGTCCGGAGGAATAAGCTATAAGTGTAGGTTGGTTTGTCTGGGGGCGCCGGGGCGTATTAAGGAGGTTTGAAGGGTGTGAAGCCGAGACTGGCTTGTGGGCGAGGTCTCCTCGACTCTTCCTCTTCGAGAGGAAGAACTACAGAGACTCTATGCGGCAGCTGAGAGTGGTGCGATTCGGGGATCCGGTTGGCCTCGGGAGGAAACAACGCGCGCTCGAGATCAGCCCTAGTGGTCTGCAGCCGGAGGAGGCAGGGTGTTGCACGTGTGCGGTGAAGGTCGAGCAGATGCAACTTGAAGGTCGAAAAGGAAGCTGGCCGAGGCCGTCTTGGAGGGGTCGCCTTTGCACTGACCAAAGGCGGTCGCTGGAAGCGAGTAGTGAGCGATAAACAGCAGTCACGTCGGGGTGAGCTGCGGCAAGCTAGTGGGAGTGGATGGAGGAGGTGTCGCGGAGAAAGACAGGCCAGGTCCTAATTTTCACCTGAACGTGCGATCCTCGCCGCGGTGTATGGAAATGGCTCATTAAGTAATAAACCCAATCCCGTTGCTGCGCTAATGGCCGCGCCCCGGCCCACCAGAATTTTGCCCTGACATCACCCAAGCCACCCCAATCCTCCAGTAGCGTGCCCGGAAAAGAGCCCACAGCGAACCATCCCAGCCGTCGCCCCGCTGCCGCTGTGAATAGCTTCATCGATCGATCTCAAAGGCTGAACGGCAGATGTCGGACCGCAGGACATGCTGGCTCGTCACTGACCGCCAGAGCAGGTTTTGATTGCTCGCGACAGCCATCGGCAAGCGAACGATGACTCCCACGCTAAATATATCCCTCAGAGCACGCTGTGGTGGTTGCACAGGATAGCAGCGGATAAGCGTGCATGCATTTATGCCGCAGACAGAACGTTGTTGCTCTTTCACGTGTCACCGTTGCGGTAGACAAAGGATGCGGTCCAGCTCCAGGATCCATGCCCCATGTGCGTTGTTTTGTGATGTAGACCGCATTTGCATTGCGTCGATATTGCGGCGCGAGAGCACTGCCCGCCGCAAGATCGGAAGTGCTTGGGCATCGAATAGTTCCCGAAGTGCCTTGCATAATACCATGTTAGGCATCGTCCCATCCATTGCTCCAGTGCCCAAAGGCTGGGCTCGAAGGCGCGGTTGAGGGCGCGTACCCGGCGCAGAGCGCCAAGCTGTAGAACCAGAAAGCGACCTTCCCGCTTCATCTCACATCGCATCGCCATGACAATTCCCTCAATTCACAATGTGTGAGTTGAGCAGTGTATATCTGCTCACAAGTACCGCAGTGCGCAAGCTGGTCTTTCCAGGAAGCTCAAGGCGACAATTGCAGTGAAATTTCATGCCTTGGTAAACATCGACCACACCATCTCCCACTTGCTTTGAACGCCCAAAGTCTTGTCCCTCTGATCCGAACCATCACGTAAGAGCTTCTGCGACGGAGTTGCTTGATAATTCCCGACGCGCAGTGCACCTAGACATATCCTAGACACGGTACTGCCAAGTCTGTTCTTCGTCCTAGTACTCGATGTAAGCCAGATCAAGTCGAGATTGGCTTTGGATCTGCGAAGGCAGGTGGTCACCGCCGCTGCAACAGCGAAGAAGCGAGCGAAACGGATGGAAAGGCTCTTAGATTTCTTGCGGTAGGATCGAAGACTGTATACATGATGTTGTACCGATGGCATTCAATTGCTTGGCTAGTAAGTGCAGATGTAAATGGGTGATGTAGAATTATCACGTATTACAATTACGTGCTAGCCTCCTGCTTACGATCGTCCCCAGAGATGCTCGTGCACTGTGACGAGCTCCTAAAGTTAGAAGAATGTTTGAAATTTGCCATAGTTTGCTAAAGCACACGAAGCCTCACAATCGACGGGAGAATGTGTAAGTGTAGTCTGACAAAGGAGCCAAGGAAAAGAACGGTGCCCGTATGGTAGGATGTGCCGAGAGAGGGTGTTTGTCAAGACGGCGGCGGCGATGAGAACATGTCAAAGGGCATGAGCCGGTTCAAGAGATAGTCGCACAGGCGCAACGGTGTCGGCTTGGACTCAACTCAAGTTGCAAGAGTAGCTGGTGTACGATCCAGAGCTCTTCTGTTAAGGCCTGCTGCGCTGAAGCTATTGAGAGCTCCAGGTCTTTCCCAGCGAAAGTAGCTGCAGCGGAGATGTCTTGCAATCCTATGCCTCAGGGGCTTGCAAGATGTGAGACTCTAGAAGTGAACAACAATTGCAATAGGGAGCTCGGTGAAGGAGAGGCAAGGAGAGTGCTTCACTTGCGTGCGCTGCCACTTCGCTCTTGCCTTGTCAGTCACTCACTTCGGCCCTCAAAACCTCGATTTCTCTTGTAAAACACCACTCTCCGCAGATACCATTCCCTTCTACAAACCTCTCTGCGTTCTCTCCAAATCCGCGACCGCAACCATGCCCATTTTTGTCACCATCGACGCCGCCTGCTCAGACGACCGACCCTTCCTTGCCAAGGACCTCGTCGAGGGGGCATACCCGCTCGCCCTCGTCAGCAAGATAGACTTCGCCGTCTTGCGCCTGGACGAGCGCATCAAGAGTGCCCAATTCGCCGAAACCGGGCCCATCGAGAGGCCACCTTCGAAGGACGACCGCCACAAATTCACACTGTGGCGTGGGACCGTCTCGTCCCCCGACGCCTACAAATTCCCTTGGGAGTACGCGTTCCGCGAGCACGCCAACCTCGCACTGATGGCGACCTTCCAAGCCGTCTTCGAGCATTTGCGACCGCTCTGGTCAGAGCTCGAGACCCACGAGACCGTGAGCCCCGCCGGCTTCGGACTGCAGTTCGTTGGCGTCGGAGAAGCCGGCTGGTCTTTGGACCAGCATGGCTGCCTCGCGCTGGCACAACTCTCCCGGGACGGCAGCGAGATAGAGTGGCTGTACGTGAAGGCAGAAGTCGGCGACAACCAAGCTCCACTTCCTGCGGGTAACGTGCTACCCATCGACCCTCTCCCCACCGCCAACAAGCCTTTGGGCTTCAAGAAGTTCTCGATGACTCCGAAGACACGGCGCTGAGCCTGGCTCGGTGCTAAGAGGGCTTCTCGCCAAGAGTGGCCTCTTCTCCCTTCCTATCAGTGGTAAAAGCAAGTAGTCCCCAGCAACGAGCTTGCGGTTCAACGTACCGCTGGGGTCTAGTAACCATATGGTGAAGCTAAGATGAGACAATCAAACGTCCATAGATTCTATTTACATGTGACTCTACTTTGCAATAAAACGACCGATATGTACAAATCGAAGTCAATCAAGCTGCCACCTCTATAACAATCACCCCCTTTACACCCGGATCTCTACCATCGTGTGACCTATCTACGGGAGGCACTGAGAGTACCACTGGCTCTGCGCCTTGCAAGTTCCCTGCTTGCACGTAGTCGGTCCAGTCCAGCCCTGTCCACCGCACTGTCCGTAGAGGGCAGCACCGCTACCAGTGCCAGACGTAGCAGTTGAAGCGGGAGCGCTGGAAGCGCTGGAAGCAGGGGTTCCAGGGGTAGTACCCGAGCCAGACCCGAAGGTAGATCCAATAGCGCCGATCTTGATGTTGCTGTAGATGACTTGCGAGTTGGGGCTGTTCTTCTCGACGTCAGCGGGCACGCCGGAGGTGATGGAGCAAGTTCCACGGGCGACACCAGGCGTTGAAGCGTCCTTGTCGGTAGGGAAGGTAGAGTCGAGCCAAAGCATGTTGACAGCGTGGTCATCCCACACGGAAAGCGCCAACACCATACCGCGGCCGATTGCACCGCCCATAGCGGTGAGTCCACCGAGCTTCTCAAAGCTGTTATTGTCGCCAAAGGCAGTCTTCTGCGCATTGCAGTACGAGTCGGTGATGCTGTTTCCGGTGACGCCGGAGATCTTGCTGACGCTGTTGTCGATGACCTTGCCGTTCTGGACGTACTTGCGGCGGATCTCGGTGAGCTTGCCCGTGTCGGTGCCGTCGCTGGTGATGAATTGCGTGACGACAGTGAACTTGGACTTGGTGTCGACGGTCATGCCGGGGCCGTAGAAGGAGGTGTCACCTTGGCGGTAGCTGTTGAAGTCGCAGCCGTCCTTGTCGCACACGCCGTTGTAGCGGTTATCGCCATCGCCGCAATCGGTGCCGGAGCACCTGACGAGACCGTTGGCACTGCAGACGTGGGGAGTGTAGGCAGCAGAGATCGAGTTGGCCTCCCAGATCTAGGACGACGTGGTCAGTATCTTGTCCATTCGATTATCAAGTCCGGGCTACTTACATCCATCTCGTGACAGCAGGCACCGTATTTTCCAGCCCCGGCATTTACGTCGTTGCTGCTGGGGGTCCAGCCTTCTGCGTTGGCCTGAGAATTGTTAGTCCCAAATTCCGAAATAGCACATACGATGGGTGGTGTATTTGCCACTTACTTCACCAGCAATAAACTTGATGTCGTGGGGGCACTGAGTGTCGCAGTATCCAGTACCATATTTGGCACCAGCCTTGTTGGTAGAGTACTTGGCAATACCACCATCCTCGTCCATCTCCACCAAGTACAAAGCACCGTTCAAACCGCAGGGCAGTTGCGACACGTCAACGTCGAACTAGTGATAGTCAGTGATGGCCCAGTGTAAGTGCTGGAGCGTAATACTTACGGTGAACTCCTTGTTAAGGAGCTTAAACATGTAGTACTTGGAATCAGAAGCCATAAGGTACAGCCTGGAACCAATGTTCTTGCTGTACGTGCCCTGCGTCACGAACTTGAGCGTAAGAGCATTGCTTGCTGCAGTGACACCGTATGTGCTGGTGTAGTCCGCACCGTCGAGAGCGCAGTTAGCTGCGCATGACTTATTATCGGGGCAGAAGGTAGTGTTCCAGGTGTTGCCGTTGTAGCAGTTATCGGCGCTCTTCGTAGAGTGCAGCCAGCGCCAATTAGCATCAAGCGTGACCGAAGTTGAGATGGTCGAGCATTGTCCAGCAGCCGAGCAAGACTGAATGGGAAGGGAGGGATGAGTCTCTGTGGTGAGGGTGCCGACCTGTTGGGCGGACACACCTGCCGCAAGAAGAGAAGAGAGAATGCTGGCCTTGGAGAACATGGCGAGGTGCTGAAGCTGCTGCTTGAGATTGACTGAGGAGCGTGGTCTTCAAGTGCTCTGGGTGACTATCTTATATACTTCGTAGATGTATCGCGCTCCGCCCTAGAATTGTGCCCGTACTGTCATGTCGTTGTACGTGTTTGCAAATTGACACGAGCCACACCGAACCGTCGATCCGCTGCCGAACGCTCGCTTCAAGCTCTTGTCCGCGATCTTCCTGGATAAGAAAACCTTCTCATACCGCTTTTGGAGCCTATAGCAATCTAAATATCTGGGTCGATGGTCGCCAGCGACGCGTAGGAAACGGATATATGAAAGAAGGGGCCAGGGCCGGGAAGAGATTCCGCAGATCTTGAGGCTCTTCGTAGGCACTAGGGGGTTGTCGTACTATTGCCGGGTTGTAATGCCTGGGGAAGTGCTCGAAGGCGTCTCGAAGCCTTCCCGTACAGGTGTAGCTTCGGTTGGGGTTGGTCTCTCGGAAATCACATCCAACGGCCCGCAATGGCTGACTGGTGGAAATCCCGGGGTACGCGTCAAAAGATCCATTCAGGAGCTTCTCGTGACCTCTATGCAGCACACTACTGAGGCACTTCTATATTACTTCACGTGCAGTAAGAACATTCGAGCAAGATTTGACCTGCGCTAGGAGCCATTGTACCGTGTCGTGCAGAAGTCCTAGGTGCTGTGAGGACAAGTCAATGGCGTGTCTTGGTTCCTTGAGACGTTGTCCACACGGCTACGCTTACAATCACTCAAGCGCAAGGAGCAGCCCCTAGAGCTTGCGAAGTATTCCTGAGACTAACAGTGTCTGTCTAAGGTTCAAGAGGTTCATCACGGATTAAGCATGTAGACCGAGTGTGCAGATCCAGCGCTTGCACAGCTCGGACCGGGTCTTGGTCGTGCTTGAGTTCTGAACAGCAATATAAACGTCGCAGCGTCGGTACGAATCCCGGTACTATATGCGCGCTCCGTTATAGCTCCATTGCCTGCTGTGAATAGCTACCGAGCGGCGAGAGGAAATTTGGACTCGCGATTCGAGGAAACTTGCGGCTTGACTGTCGGTCATGACCAGATGAGCTGTATCTGGTTCTTCCACTTTGTGAATGAGATTGTAGCGTGAAGAGGAGGCGAAAGTCAGAGGCTAGCGACGGGCCGTGATCCTGTGAAGTGAAAACCGAGGTAAGCAGTCACCAGAACCAGGTTTCCCCGTCATGGGGCAATGTGACCCACGTTTTGGCCTGCGCGTGCAATTTGGCCGATATTGCGGGCGTGGGTTTACGGTGCAGTCGCCCCCGCGCTGTGGAAATCCAGATTTTCCGGAGCACCGCCCCAGCCACGCGAAAGCCACACACGGGGCATGAGTTCCCGCGCGCGATCAGTTGTTGACAACGGCAACGGACACAACGCACCGAATACCTCGCAAATGCACTGGCTGTGCCTCTGGACGAGCACGTGGGACTTTCCGGAGCATCCGGCCCGAAACATGCATGGGCAAGCGCACTGGCGAACCTCGTTTTCGAGTTTCTAAGACGACACGGCATTTATATCTGCGGTCCTGAGCTACCGTTATGCATGCCCTTCAAACTACAGCCCACTGACTTTTGTTTTTACCTTGGTTCCAGCGCTGTGATTCTACCACTTTCCCTATCGAGACACCAATTGGCATGATACCAAGACAGGTCAGCCCCTGTTTGATTTGCGGGGATGCCCCTTCCGCCGACACGAGCGGGCCAGACCGATACGTTTCGCTACAAGTCTTGGACCTCGCCGAAGTCACGCTGTCCACAGAACACAGTATGTAGGCAACTTGAGAGGCATGTCGTTGCACTGAGCACCATACTCGTACTCGCTGGGTTGCAAGAAGGCGCATATCATAAATAGCTACCTAGCACCAAGATTACGACGCCTCGTATTCATGCCCATGACAGCCATATCAAGGCCTGCGTGTGGCTGCAGCCACACGACGCCAACACCGTGCGCATGGAAGCTGAGGCGGAATACGAGGTCAAGCTGGCTAGCCCGCATTGCTCCTGGCACCAGCTGCCAATCCCATGGACCCGTCCTTTTTAATGAAAACGCCATCTTTCGCTCGAATCGTCTCCGCGATGTTTAGTTCGCTTTCTCACGTTCGCTACTGTTGATACGAGTTGCGGCAGCGTCGCTACGCTGCGCCCAAACGCGATGTCGAAAACTGAGCGTATTCTTGGTGTGTTCACTGTCGCGCTTGCGGGAGTGGCGCGCGCGGCCCCAGCTCCTCAAAGTACGACCTCAAACCTGTTTTTCTTGGAAGAACTATTTCGCTAAACGAGGATTAGGAGTTGGTATCGGAATTGTACCTGTACCTACAATGTTTCCAGTCACAAATGCGACGACATTACCGCCGAAACCCACACCGACCGACAACGCGTCAACCTGCGAGGCGTCATGCGAAGTACGGTACCCCGAATTGTTTGGCCTGTCATGGGCGCGAGAAGATCAGGTTGTTTTCACCGAGACTGTCACAGTTGGCACTGTCAGCATCACCACGTTGAGCCAGGTCAACAAAACTTATATGTTAACGAATACGTATTACAATGATGGGATGCCCAAATTCTACACATTATATCAGCAAGGTACGGATGACGGTGGCACGAAGACTGTCGAAGCCATAATCACTCTTTCCGATGAGGTGGTATCTACCATTTTTACCTATCCAACCCCGTGGGTAGATTATCCAGCAGCATATCATTGGCAAGGCATCGTTCCTACTCATGACGACCAATCGGAACCAGTATGTGCTACCTCGACAGAAGAACTGGCATACGGAGAGGTGACCCAACACCCACTCTACCCGCAACCTACAGATGTCATTCCAGATAAGAAAGACCCTGGGGGTACGAATTACGTACCCTTGTGGATCGCGCTTCAAGACTTGCCCGACAAGAAGTGGTTTGATCAGGCGTTTCCTTCCGAATCTGCCTTCGCGTACTGTACATCGGTAGCAGGAAAACCAGCTCCTGTGGATATATCTACAGCGAAGTTCGTCTTGGCCACCGCATCGTTCGCCACCAGTATGGCCAATCCGGGGTTTATTCATCCAGAAAGTTCCGTGACAGGCTGGTTTGATGGGGTGACGACGAGTGAGCCGGACAATCTCGTCGAGCCGACGCAGCAAGTGGGTTCAGCACATGGAGAAAGAACTTCTACGCCAATTCACCCAAGGCCATCGACGACAGCCGGTCCAAGAGCGACATCGGTACAGGTCCCAGACATTCCAGACATTTCCGACACTGTATCTACTGTGCCGCCGTGGGATCTACGACCTACCGTTCGACCAAGTACTCCGCTCGTCAACAATCCTAGCACTGCTCAAAATGACGGTGAACAGCCTGGCAATGGGAATTGGGGAGCTCAGCCATCTCCAACGAACAACAATGGTTTCGCGCAGCCTGCGCCTGGCGTCCCAGGAGGCGGGCCGGTATCAACTCGTACGACTCCAATCTTTACGTTCAAACCGACAACTATTAATGGCCAACCTACCGCCACTCCGATCTTCATCTTCCCAGGGTCCTCCTCGACTGCGACGATCGGTCAAACTGTCTCCTTCAATGGACAGACTACAGTTCTGGCAGCTCCGTCGGCCATATTCGCTTTCGTTCCCACAACCATCAACGGCGTTGCTACATCGTCGCCGGCCTTTATCATTAGCGGGACTTCCACGGCCTCCATCGGCCAGACCGTGACCCTCAATGGCCAGCCCACTGTGCTCGCGCCACCCGCGCCCTTCGCCACTGAGCTTCCCACTACGATATTTGGTATCGAGACACACGTGACGGCGTATATTATCAGCGGCAGCATCACTGCATTCCCGGGCCAAACAGTCACGCTAGACGGCCAGGTCACAGCGCTTCCAACTGCCGATGCGGTGTTCACTTCAGTCACGACTACAATCGACGGAAAAGAGACTGTGGTCCCTGTGTATATTATCAGCGGAAGCTTGACCGCGACAATCGGACAGACTGTCACAATTGATGGAACGGCGACTGTACTCTCCACGCCAACAGCAGACGCGGTATTCACTTCTATCACGACGACCATCAACGGAAAAGAAACCGTGGTGCCCGCTTTCATCATCAGCGGCAGCACGACCGCCACCATCGGCCAAACGGTCATGCTCCACGGAACCACAACCGTTCTTGGTTGGCCAACGCAGACAGAAGCGAGTGCTGCGGCGTTCCCCACAAACGCCGGACAGCCCAAGGAGACGGCATCCAAGAAGGGCGCTGGGCTGCGCAGCTCGAAGGTCGAGTGGAATGCATTGCTATTCATATTTGGAGTAATTATGATTGTCTTGCTATAAAGGCGAGAATGAGCATTGGCATATTGGAGTCCCGGCATCATTGGGGTCAAGGACATAATGGCATCACGGCATCACGGCATCGGGAGGTTTTTGGATTTTGCAGGATACCCTTTCCTTTTGATGTAATGTATTGGTTAAAGACGCATGGTAGGGAAAGGCATGTAGCGTCTCGGAAAAGAAGCATGAATGAGACGAACCGATTGCATTCGCTGACGAGGTAACATTGTTCGTCAACCGTGACTCAGTGCCGTAGTCAGCAGACTTGCGTCGCTTCCACTACTCCTTGTGACGCACCTCCGCCCATCGCCCATGCTCATCATCCCCATCAATATGAAACACAGCGTCACGATGAATAACAAAGTGCTGCCAGCGATGCGCATCATAATGCTTGTAGCACTTGTTGCATTGGATGTGCTTGAATTCGATGAGCGTGACATCTCCTGCCTTGTGCTTCACGAACCTACTGAACTTCCTAACTGCAGGTTCATTCTTTGGGATGCTCGGAAAGTTCCTCCACTTCTCTGTCAAGCTCGGCCTGTACAGTCTAGCGCGATGCGTAAGACCACACGTACAGACAGCGAAGTAGGGAACCTGCTCGAGGTGTGCGCCATTGAGGCGGTCGACGGGTACAAAGCCCTCGTTTGGATTTGGGATGATGACGCGGTGCAGAGCCGGTGAGGTGACTGCTTGGGGCGTGATTACGGTTTTACAGCGAGGATTCAGACAACGCAAGAAGCCACATGGGTGGGGACCGCGATGGTAGTTGGGATAGATCCATGCGCGGCATGTGGTACAGGTCCACCAGCCCATCAAGTGATCGGGAAGCGGGTCATTGTAATGTGACAAGAAGGGTGGGAGGTTAAGGGGGCGAGGCTTACGCTTGAAGAAGCTTTTGACTTGGGTTTTCATGTCGTGGATGTGCGTCTTGACCAGGCCTTGTGCGAAGGATAAGTCGTGGTACGGCATGTTCGACTGTTCTCGGTTGAGCGGAGGCCAATGTATTTACAACGATAAATGGTCATTCTTTATACGTATCTGAGGAGCATGTCTCGTGCCTGCACAAAGTGTTTTACTGGTGTGAGTCTGGTTCAGTGTAGAACGTGGATAACTGAATATCGCGACAGGTTTCACGACATTGCAATGTCTTGGTAGGTTTGACTGAATCGTAGATGACTTGTTTCGCGTTGTCGTTGGGATTAACTTCGTACCAGCAGGGTATTGTCGCGCACGGCTTTTGCGGCGTGGTTACACTACGTACATCCAAAGATACTTCGCGCTGACGACAAAGGCAATGGAATATGGTAATCCTGGTATAGTACACGCACCCCAACGGAAAATTTTCTTCACTTGTCGATAGTCTCGTCACCATCAAAGCTGATGATACTCCGAGAATCTATGCTCGAGGTTCCGTCGTTCTCGTAATCCGTGTTGCCGGGGCTCAATGTCATCTCGAACCTCTCCGTATATCTCTTCGCGTAATAGCACATCCCCTGAAAGATCAGGCCATTCTCAATGTACTTGACCCACTCTGCTGACTGCGCAGCGCCAGTCAACTCGATCCAGGGGAGTTCGTCATCTTCCCATTCAAAGATCCACAAATATGGCGCGGACGGCATCACGCTTTCCGTTCTTGTTTCTCCGCCCACCTCTTTAAGTATTCTCGCGCGAAGGAACGTCGGGCCGTCCAGGAAGCTCGGGGTAAAGGTCTCCTTCTGCCACTTCCAGAACCCTTCTTTCGATTCCGGGGGAGGCGCCTCGCAGGTTACTATGCTGATGTTGTCGCCTAATCGCGGGTGTACTATGAGCTAGCTCAGCGTTGCTCCACGGACAAAGACCGGGGATCCTTACTTTCTTCGCAACCTGCAACCTCTCGTCGATAGAACTCCTCGTAGACCCGGGGCTTGCATGCGTTATCTCCTCGGCTTTCGCATGCCTTTGCTGCCTCTTTGAACGCTTCGTCGTTGCGATATTCCACGTCTGGCATGTCGTACATGGTCATGAAGGGGATCTCGTGGCTGAAAGGGTATTCGTTCACTTGTCGCTTCATGAGCTTGACCTGCGTACCCAGCGACACACCAGGAAGTTTAGTGACCACATCGCTGAACGTCTTGTCCTCAGTGTTAACTTCGGCCGAAGTGTCTGGGTCGGCTTGCGACCACACGCAAAAGAGTCCCGGGGCCATTGTGTCCTCTGGTAGCGACAGTGGGCAACAGAAACGAAAAAGTTTAGTGCCCGCAGCACGGCGGCTTTGAACGACATTTAGTGAGAGGGATGGTCCGCTAGTGACGCCTGGGTCCCGTGGAGCGGCTCATGCCCTCCTTGATGCGGCCCAACTTCGAGACCTTCTGCAGGGGGAAAGATACGCCAGCCAATGCGGGGGTTTCATTTAATGCAGAGGCACAAAATCCGCAGATTGCTATGCCATTTCGGGTGTAGGTTGCCGGGATTAAGCGATTCCTTAACGGGGCGTTCCCAAACTTTGACCCCAGTCGAGCGAGTAGGAGTTGCTTCCATCATGACCAACGCCCAGGCCGCGGAAATTCTGCATGCACCTGGACGTTCTGGGTAAACGGACGCGTCGGGGGAATGTCGCAAAGTTGATCAGCCAGGTTTTTTCAAAGACCAAGTTGGACCATGAGTCGTGTTGGCACCTACCATTCTCAATTTTACACGCGTAAATGACGAACCACCAACAGGGCCGAGCCGTCTTGACTATTGAATGATCTCATATGCGAATCCTTACCTTAATACTCTCTTGGTACACGCGTATCAACGAAGGACGAACTTCTGCTTTGCAATATCTATGACAAATTGGAGTCGAAACATGGCGATAACGAGCTCGTTGACGAAGAATGTTACTAGATCATTACTATAGGCATGGGGGTTAAAGATTGACGAGATTGCTCAGCACTGATTAATACGGCTACTGCAACGTTAGTGCCTATGGTATATTCCGATCCAATCAAAAGAAATTCTAAGCAAAACTTGATTCGATTTCATGTCGTACAAAACGCCGAAAGCGTAGAAACTAACCGGGCCTACAGTAAGTAATACCTCAGGACTGGAACATATATCGTGCATAAAGCCAACTGTTCAATGACTCGAAACGACCACACTCCATAAACATCAGAAACTCCAGGCACACGTTAGGTTCGCTTCTCCAACTCCTCATTGTTGTACTTTCTTCACCAATTGATACTAGGGCTGCCTAGACCTGGTCGAACTGCCCAGAGCGATTCCACGAGCGGCTCTGGTAACGCTCTCCAACGCGGTAGGTGTATTGCTCGGTGTCAGCGTCATACCCTACGAGCTTCCAGCCGCGAGGATTGTTGTGATCGCGATACATCTGACGGCGTCGATGGCTCGCGCCTGGCAATTGTTGATCATCCAGAACCGGCGGCGTCTGAAATGTCTCACCACGCTCCTCAGTATTCTTGTGATTGATGAGTAGACAATAGCACGTACACTGCCGGACTTTAGAACATTGCTGGTGGCCGTTTGTAGAAGACTAGACGCTGGAGCGGCGGCAGCGACATCGGCGGCAGCGCCAGTAGCATCCGCAGCACAAGCATGGATTCCATAGTCTGAATTAACTAGGCTAATTCTATCCTACAGCGCGCTGATTGGGACGTTACAGTAGCCGCGCAGCATGTCTTTAAAGGTCAGAGACATGATCAGATAGGAGGAGAAGTGACCGGATGGGCAACTTTTGCTTGGCTCAAGAGGTTAGACCATATCGAAGGCAAAGGGAAAAGTGAGAAGCCTCATTTAGGAATGGGAACCTTGACAGTGGTCGCGCGAAGGTCCTTGTCGAACTTTACCATGTCCGAGCAGCAGTGACGGCACATCACATGGCCGCATGCGCATTTAAGGTGCCTAAACATGTTCTCGCCGTGGTGTACCACCAAGGGGTTGATGCGACCACAACGAGGATTGCAGCAGCCGTTGATGCCAATACTGTCATGAGGAATGGCGGCATGCTCAGTGGTCCAGGTCGGGAGAGTAGTGTGTGGTGAGTGCCTTGAGGGACCCAGATGAGATTCTGGGTTTGGACGATGTGAAGATGTCTTGGGTTGTCTCTGAGCAGATCACTTACCTTGATCCCTTCCGATGCTTCATGATCTTCGAAACATAGCTGACTGTTAATAGCATCTCGACGGTATGAGATGGGAGCAACTGATTTGTCTTACTCCCCTAATCCCAGTCCCACAATACCCTCTCTCACGAAGTATCTCAATTTGGCAATTACGTTATCTCCTTCCCCTGCAAACTATTCAACACCACAATGTCCCTATTACCGCACCCTCCACTTCCTCTTCGCCTGCCACGTCCACCACCATACCCCTCGCGAAGCCGCCTCCATCCATATCTCCCGACACCTCTCCACCCTCCAGACTGCCCACAATGCACACATCCGCGCCTGCCACGAAACTCTGGTCCGCGAACTGCGCGGCGAGAACGCCTCAGTGTGGACATGCCACGTCTGCTAGTACAGAATAATGTACTGATCTTGAGAGAGGAGGGGGATAATTCGCTGGAGATACTGAAGTGTGGGTGGTGTGGGCATGAGGGGGGGTGGGGAGGTGGGCGGCGGAGGGAATTAAGCAAGAACGGAAGACGCCGTCGCCCGAGGAGTCAAAATCGCGGTCGCGGTCGGGTTCCTCGAAAAGTAGCAAAGGGAGCAGTATGAGTAAGAGGGGTAAGGAGGAGTTGTCGTATGTGTCTGTTTGTGCGAGCTGCGGGCTCAGCTGGCGCGTGAAGGCGCTTGGGTTGCGGAAGGTGCGGTGGGTTTTCGGAAAGAAGGAATGTATTTGTAGGTGTCGACCGAGCAAGGAGAAGCCGTGGGCTGGGTTTAAGATCAAGGAAGGGAGACCGTGGCAGGGAGGAACAGGAACTTGGTGAGCATGTTGAGGGGAGTCAGCTAAGGGGCAAAGGTGATGGTGTTTTGAAAAGGGTGCATGTATTCGTGTGCCTTAATTCTGATGACTGTTACATAAAGGACCATGAGATGGATCCAATGGATGGTGCGAGTTGGTCAAGAAAACTGCACGAAGCCGATCGATATCCTGACATGCCCTTCCAATTGCCTGACAACTGCTGGCAGGTTGCGCACATCTTGCCCGGACAAGGAAATATCCTGGTGGCGGACGACCCGAACCCCTATGCAGGTATCAATACCCTACTTGGAAGAAGATCCGTTCTACATATAGGGACTACGCGGACCATGCGCAACCGAAGGCAGCTCAGGCAGTCCTCCTCGACCCCCTCCCCAGTATTGGCTGAGCCGCAGTAGCTCTGGCCTCTTCGCAATGACGTCTGGAACGCAAGCCCAAGAACATACCGCCACCCTGATCGGGACAACCTGGTGTTGGAAGTACCATCCCTCAATCCATTCGGCCCTTGGCACGATGTAGTCCTTGCCACAGCAATGGCAGCTGCGGAGCGGCTTGTACATCAACATCTCGTTTTCTTGTGCCTTTGCGATAACACCTTCAACTTGCGGAGGTATGATGCCGTCGTTGCAATACTCGATCTCTTCACGCACGCAGTCTGGCTCGGTCTTGTACGCCTTGAGAAGGGAGAGTGTGGCCAGTGAAGGCACTTTGGACGAAGAAGGTCGATCGAACCAGACTTCAGGAGCGCTGCCGGTGGCGGGCGGATTGTGCGTCAGACAGGAGGGTTGCCCGTAGCTGGAGCCCGGTTCTTGCTGTGTCGGGAGAATGGGAGAGTTCTTCAAGAGCCAACCCGTTCGGTCGTAATAGGAAGCGGCGGTCCGACAAACCAGGAAGAGCTTATCGTTGAAGTCGTTGGGATTGCTAATGCTTCCGTGCACGGGCGGAGGAGTGTAGAGATGGTGATCTTCAAACGCACTCCAATCCATGTCGGTATGTCCCCGTATATAGTTCCTCGTGTCTGGCACAGTTCGGCGTTGACCAGAGGCATTATACATGTAGTTCTCCGTCATCTCCACGGTCACCATCTGGCGCAACAAGAGCATGGAACTAAGCCTGTTGTCATCGAACTCATATATTGGGTTCCCTGCCAGCTCCAAGCGTGTCAAGCGGCCTGGTCCTGACATTGCGCAGAGCGCGAGTAGTTCGCAAGGAAGCTCACGTATCGAGTTGTGGCAAAGGTCGAGTGTTTGTAGGCTGGTGAGTTCTTTGATCTGAGGCGGAACAGACTCGATGCAGTTGTTGCGCAAGGTGAGGGTAGTAAGGTGTTGAAGCTGAAACAAGGTAGGCGCAAGATAGCGAAGCTTGTTGAAAGACAGGTTCAGATGGATTTCGGGGATCATGGAACGGTACTGTCCTTCGGTAGGAACCTCGATGTCGTCACCTGGAGGAAGATGAATGATCTGATTAAGCTGACGAAGATGGTGCAGTTCATTGTCTTGGAGGCCAAAGGAGAAGCTAAAGTAAGTCGCGTTTGAGTCGAGGTGATGCTGCAAGGCCTCACAAAGTTGCTCTTCGACCACGCTCCTGGCTTCGGCCGTCCGCTCGCTTGAGGGTCCGGTCGAGTGCTCAATGCCCTCGTCCTGATTGTCTGAGTGCCACGGCGCCAGTGGAGGATCCGAGCGTATGTCGGAAGTGCCGTCGAAACCGAGATGAGATAGAACGGAGCTTGCAGGCGCAGACACTTGAGAGTCGTCGCTCATCATGTAGACGCCGGAGTCGAAGTTGCGGTTGAATTGCCTCCTCTTGGGCGCTTTGGGACCGGTCTGCCACCACGTGCCGGCGCGCTTCCGCTTCTCCCGCGGTGACTCGTAGTTGGTCACGTCGGCAGTGTCGAGTGAGTCGTTCTCCGAGAAGAGCGGCGGAGGGCTGCTGGATTTGAGCGCGTGAAAGCGCGGGTCAAGGAAAGGCGAATTTGGGGTGGTGGTGGCCCGGGTCGCGTGCGACAACGAGGGAAGCGGGTCTTCGTCCATTGTCGCGGAGACTTGCGTCGCGGGGCGACCTGACTGTCAACCGAGTGCGGTGAAGACGGGGATAGGTGGGCAAAAGACCGACGTGCGGGCTGGTGGTGCAGTGAGGAGGCAAGTCGACGGGAGCTTGACGCGTCTTGCGAGTGCGGGACTTTCTGGCGGGACCCTGGACGCGCCCGTTAGCGCCATACCGTCATCACCGGCGCGCACGGAGAGCGTTCGCACGTGCCTCGACACGGGGAAGGACGAGCGTCGTCACTAAGAATGAAGATGTTCACGTTCTATTGTCCGAACTGTTTACACACACTCGTACACAGGCCTTGCGTACAAAGCGCCGCCTCACAACTTCGATGCCATGATCTGCCGGTTGAGCACGGTGGGCGACTGTGCGATGGTCGCGTAACACTCCATCCTCCCATGCACGCGGTGTCCAGCAGCGCCGAAACGCAACAATCCCAGTAGCAAGAGACTCTTCTGCCATTCCTCTACAGTCCTGCCAGTCTCCTGAAAGCAACGTTGCTCACGAGCGTCCCCTCCATCTGTATATCCTCTCCCTCCAGCGGTTTTCCTTTGCTCATCGCCAGCTCTGTCATTATCCGACCCATCGGCCGCGTGGGCGTGATCATGGGTTTGTACACCGTATCGATGACCGGAATCAGCGCCCTCTTCCAAAATGGCTGGCTGGGCATGAAGGGCTGTATCTCTGGGTGACTCCGCCAGTCCACTCCCGCGGGTCGCACCGTATAGAGCTTAAAGTTTGGTGTCGCCTTGTAGAATTCGAACATGGCCTTCTCGACCTGCCCCTTCACCCGCTCGTAAACAGCTGAGAACATGCCGGGGTTGTGCGTGGCTCCCTCTGCGGATACGAAGACGAACGTGAACGGCGATTCGGGATGGAGCTTCGAAAAAGCATTGGCGGCGGCAAGGGGATACTCGTGTGTGATCTCGAAGTACTGCCTGCTCTGCAATTAGTCCCAGTGCTCCAGAGTTTGGGATTCAGGTGACGGACGCCTTGTCGACATCGTTCTGCGAAACACCCAGCGCCCACACGCAGCCCTGCGCGTCCTTCAGCTCGTCCAGCAGTGCCTGATCGTACGTCTTGAAGTCCTTGTGTATGATGACTTTCGCCTTGGCCTCGTGGCCCTCTGCCATCTTGACCGGCCGCCGACTGAGGATACTTACACGCGAGACCGCATCGTTCGCCAACATCTGCTGCAGTACGCCCGAGCCCACGAGCCCGGTCGCGCCGGTCAGAATGAGGTGCACCATATTGCGAGGATGTCGAGGATGGCAGGACTCGAATTGGTACTTGAAATCGGTGGAGGTAAGCACTATTTGAATTCTTGAGCGTGGGGCATGTCAGTGGTACCTAGATGCGTGCAAAATCGATCGGGCTGCGTTGTGCATTGCTATCTCCGTTGTCTCCATTGTATCGCGCACTGTGCTACGGGCTGCCACAGACAGTGGCATGCTACGAGATGCCGATAGTTGCTCCTCCTCCGACGGTCGTCCGAGACGAGGGCCGAGCGCCAATGACGGGCTGTGTGGCACCAGCCCTAAACGGCTTTGGAAAGCTTGACCCTAGCTAATGCACCGGACGATGACATGGACCTCAACACTGCTTGTGCGCTGCATCTTCAGTAGGCCTGTTGCGCTGCTCCATCATGTAATCCATCGCATGGCAGACTGCGCGGGCACCATGGCAAGCGGCTCCCCGATCCACATGCGCCCGTGCCTCCGTATCGCGCCGGCTAAACCCCTGCTCGCATTGCGTAGATGCTTTTCGCCAGATTCAGGTTCTGCCATTTCGCCCAGATGACACACTCGCCCTTCTTTTCTTCTATCTCGGCGACTGCGGTCGCCTTTGTTGTATTTGTATGAATTCTTCAGCAGTGCCTGGTATCCCACTGTCCTCAGCTGCGTAGCACGCGCTTTTCCCCATCAACATGGCCGCCTCCGCGGCGGCGTTGGCCAACCGTCACGTCCTTTCCACAACACTTCTTCATCTTTCGGATATGAAATACAAAGATAGACGGCAGTACGGGCCAGACCAGCCAGTAGAGTTCCTCGAATTCCGACCAACATTAGTACCCGCAATTCTTGTGAACAAGCTGTGGGCAGACGAGGGCACTTCTATCCTGTGGTTGGTAGCTTGACACAATTTGCCCTTCTCAACTAACATTTATTCCCCAAGGAGACGTTATCCACATCTCCCTTCTCTCAAGCATATGCCCTTGGAGCGACGGCAATATTACGCCAACAAGGTTCATCAAGTCTTTGCGTTGAGCCCGCCACTGGGAGGCGTAGAGACTCTGGACTACCTGGAAGGCTTGTCATGGCTTAATCTGAAGAGCTTGGAACTTGAAGTCGACTTGCAACTCTATGGCGCACCGTTCAGACGCATGCTTCATGCCGGACTGGAGCATGTGGAACTGTCAGGAATCCAGAGTGGAGGGTCACAGTACTTTATTGAGACCATTCTTCCGACTCTCTTCGTCAGTAGAGCTTCTTGTCTTCGGAGATAGATGCTGACATAGGAAGAATCCTTGCAAGAACCTCAAGAGTATACGTATCGGCTCTGACACCATTATGGACGACGATCCGGTCCATGTCAGTGCCCTGTACGAGTATCTCGATGCGCTCCCTGCTATACGAACGATTGAAGTCAAGCTCGTCAATCTGATGGACAAAGATGCCTTGTTCACACGCTTGAGCCAACGGCAAGGACTACAAAGTCTGCAGATCGACCTCGATCCAGGCTTAGCTCTTTTGCCGATCCTCGCAGGACCGTATGCACTACCATCTCCTTTTGCGTCTCTCAGACGCTGCTCAATAATGTGCTACCCCGAGATTGCATTGGCCCTCCCTACGCATCTACGGATGCTAGAAGACCTGCAGCTAGACATCGCGCGAGTACCCATCTCACCGCATCAGCCTGCAGACTTTACCATCTTCGAGGATATGATTGCGGAGCTGTCCCACTGCCCAAAGTTGCGAAACCTCAAGATCGGTCTCAGCTCTCTCGCCGTAGACTTCCCGTCATCCATTTTGCTGCCACGATTATCCGGATCTGCTCTTGCTAAACTTGCAGAAACGTGCCCAAAATTAGAAGACGTCAACCTTCTTGTCACCGAACCATCAGCGATAGACGGCTCCTCGATCTCGGGCAGGGATTTCGAAAGCTTCTGCAAGGCTCTCCCTCAGCTTCGTAGCCTGAGTCTAAAGTTGCAACCGACAACTGCGTCAGCGTTGGAGATGACAGCTCTTCAGAGCCTCGGCCAGTATTGTTCTGAGCTTGAGGTACTCCGACTCAAGTTAGCCATTCAACTTTCCATTTTGCCGGGTTCTGATAGCATGCCGCGAATTTTGATAAGCGACGACGACGACTTTGCACCTGAAGTCCTAGCCCTCCAAGACGTTTCGCCACTTTTCCCCAAGCTTACACATCTTGCTTTGTCACGCCCAGACACCGATCTCGCGCCCGTACCCGACACCTTCACGAGTTCTGTTTCTTCACAATCCACCTCCATGGTCGATCCTACCGTCGAAGAAGACCTCGTGCGCTCATGGGCTCATCCGCTCCTCACGCATTTCCCTCGCCTTGAGATACTGGAAGCTTGGGGCGACTTCAGTGGCCAGGATAACGAATGCCTCAACTATTTCCTACCCACGCAGGAAATCTTGGCTTCTACATGGGAATTTCTCAGCGGGATTGAACAAGATCTATGGGAGGACGATGTGGAGTCATTCGAAGAGTCATTCGAGGAAGGAAACAGCTGGCATTCGCTAGAAGACTGGGAGAAGGCCAGCTTGACCAATGAGTTTGCATTTGGAGAGGATGGGCCCGGGGACGTGCATGAGGTGTATCCGGACATAGGCAAGCTTGCTCTGCGTGATGAAGAGCCCGAGGGTATGATTACGCCTGGTAGGACACTTGCGTCTGGCGACTACTTTGAGGACTCGCCAACGCACGCTTGAAACCGAGTCTGGCTGACAGATCTTATTTCCTTGTACACGATTTGAACGGCGAGCGTACATACGACGATGTGATTTTTTTGTATAGGTCTAGCTGGACTGGACGCCCCTCAGTTGATACATACCGGAAATAGATGGGTAGGACGACACGACTATGATATGAAGAGCACAAGAATGGGGGTTCGGACAAAGATATATGGATTTTTGCACGCTTTGGGATGAACACACAGGTCAATAGGGTTGTGTCGTACGCGTAAGATAACATGCACATCTTTGTTCATATCTTTCCTCTGCGTTGGTTGGTATCTTTCCATCAAAGTTCGCAGCGTCCATTGAAGACTTGCATCCTCGACGCACTACACATCGCCATCCACTGTGCTCGCCAGCATCGTTCCCAAAAGCACATCGCACGTCTCCCCAGCGCTCGCTTCAGTCTGCTAGTATGAACCCAGTCTTACATCATTCCAGATCTCCCCGCCCGACCTTCCCTACATACGTGATCGGCCCGCTTGACACCTCGGGACCATCCCATCGCGTTCACCAAACACCCACTGCCTCGAGGCATATCACCCAAGCGCTCCACCATGCTCACACATTGCTGATTGGTCTCGCGTAAAACCATGGACGAATGGCAGCTTCGAATACGCTGGCAGGCTAGCCGTCTCAAGACGCGAGCTCATGCGAAACACGATACACTTGTGGGACAGGTGCGTCCCGAACCGGCACAATGCGAGCTAAAACGAGACGTCATTGCTGCTAAATGCGTTCGATGTGGGAGTTGCGCGGATTGTGCAAAGCGGGGCGGATCGGAGTTTGAGAGGGATGCGATTTGGGAAGACAAGGTGGGCGCGACTGCTTCAGTCTGCACATCTTTGGGGCGCCGACTCTCCTCGAGGAAGGCCTGCTTTGGAGTGACTGCCATAGGATTAGAAGAGAAGGAACGTCCTGCGCAACGGACAAACAGACCGTTCGAGTTGTGACTGTGGCAGCGCCCATGTCTCACGCCGACGCACCTGGAGAAGAGCGAAGCGACCCAGAACATTACCATGCGCAGGCTAGACGCCATCGTTCTCTTTTCCGCATTCATTGATCGAGCTATTTCGGTGCCCTATCCCGGACTTTCGACTTCCAGTAGCTTTCCAGCCCTGTCCGATTCGTTCCAGTGGCCGCGAGCGCACCCACCTGAACCGCCACGCCAGGCGGCGGAGCCTCTCAAGAGCCTGCGCATACCAGACTGCGCACTGTCCTGCTACCTACAGGAGCTACCGGATGATGGTTGCGCGCAAGAGATAGACCTGGAGTGCCATTGCTCGACCGGTAATCTGCTGGGCAAGGCGGAGGCTTGTGTGGAGACGACGTGCAGTACGGCGGATCAAGCAGATGCGAAGAGAAAGATTACGCGGGCTTGCCAGGCGGTGGGCGTGAACCCGAGCTTTCCTGGCAGTCCAGCTGCGAGCTCAGCTTCGCTGTCGTCGAGAGCTCTTTCTACAGAGCCAGCGGCAACAACACTCCCGCAAGGGTACTCCGTGGCCTCAACGTCAAGCGCTCAAACAATAGCAATGCCGCCACCGCTGTCGAATGACCGACCTTCCGACCTGCTCTCAAGCTCATTCGCGACCCAGACTACCACTACCTCGCTCTCCGTTGAGCTGATGTCCCCGCTGCCATCCCAAATCTCAACTTCTGCGCCCACAGCCACTAGCACTTCGATCCCCATACCTGCATCCGCCGGCGGGCTCTCCGATGGCGCCAAAGCTGGCATCTCCGTCTCCGTTCTTTTCGTCGCCTCAACCATCTTTATCGCCCTATCTCTCTACATCCGCCGTCTAAAGCGACAGCTCGCCCTCGCCACAGCCGCCGCTAACGTTCCCGAATCCGTCTTACGATCTCCCACGTACCATCATAGTGGCATCCCCGAAGCCCTATTCACACCTTCTCGCCGCCGAAGCTGGCCCAACGCGCCCCGCAACCGCAGGTTCAGCCACGGCGAGCCATCCATCGGCAGCCCCGTCTCTCCACTGTCCCCTGTATTCTACCGCGATGGTGGCAGGCGAGCAAGCATAGCAGGCATGCTGCACCAGAAGCGAGGGAACGTGCTGAGTGTTGTGATCGAGCGAGAAGACGAAGACGCAAGCAGTCTGATGAGCAGAGGCAGAAGCATTAGGGAGCCTGTGCCTGGACAATCTGAGGGACTTGCGGGACCGCTGGAGATGGATGGGCAATATGCGGCTATCTTTGAGGCGCCGACGAGTATCACGCCGAGGGCGAGAAGCATGGAGCGGGACCGCGAGGGAGAGGCGTGGAAGGAGTATGATTTCGGCAAGTACTGAGGGACGGAGGTGGACCTGAAATGTTGATATGGGCATGTATGACTTAGACGTCGGCACGGAATATATAGCATGTATCAATAAAAGCAAAAGGAATAAGAGTTGAAGGTAAACTATATCAGTTCATGACGAGAGATCCAAAGAAAATCTACCTTGCCGCTGTACCGATTAGCCTTCTGCCCAGCGCACGCTCGTTGATCACGAAATTGCCTCTGGCATGCCATACTCCACCGCTCATCCCCTTCTCCTGGATCAGAACTTCACTTCGTACTTCAAGTTCGAAGAATCCTTACCCTCCGCCTCACGCTTTGTGTCCGTCTTCTTAATCGCCGCCTCCAGCTGCTCGCGCCAGATATCCTGATCGCCGTTGTGCTTCTCTTGCTTCACCATCGCGATCATGACCTCCGCTTTGCGCTTCTAGTACTTGTCAGCTTGGTGTGGCGCATTTCTGTAGTATGCGGGTCGAGAAGGGATTGGGCATCTGTGTGTGACGTGGAGAGCGGGATGCGTGTGTTCATGGAGAGGGACGGTGGCCTGGAGTTGAGAGAGTTGATTGTGAGGCTTTTGACAGTCATTTGATGGAGTGCGTCTATCAGCCTACATTTGCTTCAAAGCCCCCCTTCCCCATGTTCCAGCATGCAGCTTCAACCCCGTATACCGTATACCCTGCATTCCCTCAATGTCGTTCTACAACTGCGGCTTCATATAATGCGCGCGATCGAGAAAAGCACGCACAGTGCCCTGCCAGTCCCAGGGCTGCCGAGCCCAGGCTTGTGCACGGAAGAACAAACGGAGGAACAGGGGGAGAAACCAGCGGAGGTACCTGATGATGAATCTGATCTCTGCGCGCACGAGTGCTCCCACGGTTGCGTCCATGAAAGCGTCGATGGCGAAGGCTACCCTGACGATGCACCTGCAGAGTAGGCAGTCACAGCGTCCCACACTTCTGCCCATGTCGAAGGCTTTTCTGGCGAGGGCCCCGATGGTTGCGTCCAAGATTACGCCGAAGGCGTGCCGGGTTGCGTCCATGGTCTCAGCTGCTTGGTTCGATGTTCACGTTGGCCCTGGTGTTTTTGTCGTTGTGTTTCTTCGTCTGTGTGCTTTCGATGAGAGTGTAGTTTGACATTTGGACGAGGATTTGGGAGTTCTGTGAGCTGCGTTCCGAGTCCGCAAAGGCGACCCGCGAAGAGTGCCCAAGGGAAATCACAGAAGAGGTGGCGATGCGTTTCGTTTGAATTCACGGCGGTTGGTGCCCGCCGGGTCTGTTTTTGGTCTTAGCAAGGTAAACTCGAAGACGAGCCACTGATGGGATGTAAGTTTACCAGGTGTATTCGCTCCAATTGATGACAAGCAAGCAGAGAGACTCAAGCGGAAGGAGTCCCTGCCGTGTTACTGCAGAATCTGCTGGTGGATACGCGGTGACTGGTACGGTTTGTTTTGATCTCGAACGGCGGACCAGCGTGACGCGACAGTGAGAGCCAACGCCGACGCAAAGCTTCAAGTTCGCACTCACGGTAGGAGCTGCAGTTGCGTAAAAGACATCTGTCACGCAGCTTGCGACCACCTAAATTCCAAGTCAAGCCTACATAGAGCACCAATTGTCAAGCTCGCTGTACACGACAGTACATAGATACTTCTTCCTCAAGGTCTCGACAGCGTCGAGGACACTCAATGAAAAAGAACGCCCGAAGGCGAGAACGCAAAAATTATGCCAGTAGACCCAGAAGATCCAAACGAGACCAGTCCTCAACGTGCAATGAGCTGACCTCGCTACTCTTGAGCGCCTGACCTACCCACAACTTCCACACCCCGACTCGCCAACAAAAGAAACCAGCAATCCCCCTCGCTGGGTGGGCATGGAAGAGGGAGGTGGTAGTTATAAGGAGAAGAGGAAGAGAAGGGGGACGGCGGGCTTATATAAACTTACGGGGCGCTGCCGGATCAGAGATCACGTGTAAATGGAGCGCTGGCTGGGCGCTGCGTTGGATCAAAGCCTCGCTTAGAAGGCGCCGAACTGCGTGAAGGACGTAGCTTAGGCGACAGATCAGCCATAAAACGGCGATCCAAAAAATTTCGCGCCTTTCGATGGTCGGCGGCGCGCTCTAGATCACTGATCCATTCACTTGCCCTATACAAGGCACCGACTGTCCGTGCTCTAGCGGGCCGACGCGGCTCCGGACTGTTGTATATAATCTGATTGTATCCTTCTTTTCTCCTCGTCTTCTTCTTCTTCATTGCCTTCGGGCATATGGGGCATCAGAGGGGAGCTCACGAATCCCCCTCTGACGGTTTCTGGCCCATATGCGCCAGCCGCGGTTTTCTTGGTTTTCCTGCCCCTAATTTTTTTTGGCCTTCGCTCTGCGGAGTTCGATTCATCTTTTCATTGAGCTCATCGGCGTTGCCGGTGTCTTGAGGAAGAAGTCTTGTTGTGCTGTGGAGAATTGTCCAGGTTGCTACCTGTTGATGTTGGCGTCTGTCGACATTAGTGTCTGTTGACCTGATTGTCTATCGACGTCATTGTGTGACGACCTTTAGTATCTAGTCTAGTATACTATAGCTTTATGAGATTTTCTGTGGTCGTGACGTTGTCCTTACACGCTGAACTTGAAGTTGACCCGCGCATTATCAATCTCGTCAACCAAACAAAAGCCTTACGCGTCCGCGTGTCTTTCCCAAACCTGCTACAGTCCCGCCCAAATCTTCAAGTCGGCCTTTCAAACCACGCCCGCCACTATGACCTTCCTCGTAAGAGCCTATTTCGCAGAAATTCGGGAGGTATACAACCTGGATTGCAAGTTTTACGTATCGGCAAAATTTTGAGGCAAGATTCATAATGGAGAATTTGGATGGGTATAGAAAATCTGCTGGATCTTCTCACGCAATAGTGATGAGAGTACAGGCAAGTGGATGATTTGACAAGATGCTTCGCGAGCATGAGCTGCGGGCACACCATTCCGTCGTGCCGCGTGTTGAGGTCATGCTGCGCGTTGGAGAAGGTCTGGAGTAACGTCAATGGCTGCGGTATTTCAGTTGAATCGACCCAGGGACGCTCTTTATGTTTTGCGCATGTTCTTGGACTCTAGCCCGTACCCTTTCACCCATCTACGTACAGAGGCTCTCTCGACTCGAGTGCGCGCGTTATCCCAAGAAGGGCAATACAATACTCATAATCTTGATGTTTCCCTTTTCTCCCAGTGCGTCGATGCCAGCGTACCCTATATTTATGACAGCTAAGCTCGATGATACTCAGTGCCTCCTCCCACTATAGTCGCTCTCAATCCACTCCTCCTTGTCCCGCGTTTGGCTGACCGCATTCACCCAGAGCTGAGCCCCACCCATGTATATCCCAACGCCCGCTTGATCTTCTTCTTCTTCTCTGTCAACCACACTATGGCAATCACCAGACGCCGTCTCCCACGCCCGCCGCTTCCTACCAAATGCCCCCTCCCGCCTCCTCCCCAGGGCGCATAAGGGCACATGCCGTCGACTGTGGCCGAGGATAGCCCCTACTCCGCGTTTGTGCTCGAGTAGTTGCTTTGCGACAAGTTGAAAGGCTTAAGAAGTCCAGCGGCCCGCTCCTCGAGAGCGCGACAGCTGCTCTCGCAGCCGCGGGTCCGCCGCGGCCGTTCTAGTGCAAGTCAACCACACTTATCGAAAGGTTTACAATAGCGTGACTGAACAGACGAAGACTTCATTCTCCGCCGCGCGTTGGCCGGGCTCAAGTCCACAGTCAGGTTCTTCGGAACCTGGTTGCGGGATCTGTTTGCCTCGAGCCGTTGAAGCGGTCGGTAATCGTCTTCTACAATGCCAACCACCTTCGTCAATGATCTACTTACGGGTTGGTACCTCGTCCGTTTTGTTTTGAACTGCTGTAGGTGTACTTAATGAAGGGAGAACAGTGATGGACTGCTGCTACCAGATCACGGAAGCTCTCATATCAAATTTGCAATTGATATTTGGAGTCAGAGTTCGGTTTCTGGCGTTTGATCCTCTTTTCTTCTTTATTTTTGACCGCGTGAGGACGGGCATTTACGATTAGAGAAGAGAGGCGTTTTCAGTATCAGCTGCCGTTCATGTGCTGTGTGAAGATATGCCGTGACTACCATGAGTTTGTGAACTAATGCCACTGGAAGCCAAAGCTCTAAAAGAGCTGCGGAGAAGTGCAGGGAGATTTTGTGTGCACCAGACAAGCATCACCATATCAATTGCAAGACAGTTGGCAAGATTGCTTCTATTACAAGAGCTAGTCTATGACCCGCCATGAGCACCAGGCCTATCATTGTTTCTAGGCCTTTTATACCTATTCTTATGTAAATGCAGGCTCTGGACGAAATTCCCTCCTGGTCCTTCTTGCCAGACTCGTACGTCCTATATTAACTAGACGAGCTACTTAAGCATGTATAGGATGGGAGTTCAGCGACCGCTGGCAAATGCATACCAAAAAAAGCCAACGAACGATGTCCAATGAGTAGTACGTTGAGCTTGTGCAATTTGGTCTGACGTGGAGTTTCAATTACGTCGAGCAGATGCTCATCGTGAGGATATTGGCGTGACTCGTGGGTGAGTTTCTCCGTAGTGCTGGGGAAGGCGTCGCTTAGACACAAGGTCGCTGAACATTGCGCGTGTGCTCTTCATCTGCGAGCCTTCATGTTCTGCACCGGTGCTGTAAGCTTGACAGGGGCGTGGACGAGCTGGGAATCCGCTTGAGCCAGCTCATGTCGCTGAACAGTGCGCACGTGTTCTTGATCTGTGAGTCCTCATATTCGGCGGCGGCGGTGCTGAGGTAGCACGTTGTTTTGGATTGCGTGACCGTGAAGATCAGGCGATAATTGGACCGGAAGTCCTTAACAGCCTGACTCGTCCTTGACTTGGTATTGTTGATCCTGGCCGTTTTTGGCCCGGCCGTTGTTTCCCCCGAGCGAGTTGGTCTTCATCTGCCAGTACCAGAGCCCAAACACTTTCACATTCACATCCCCATCGAGCCGGCGCTGACCATTGCCTACGGCGAGGCGGTAACGGTGTTCCCCTTTTTGTCTTCGGGAGCGGAGATGGTCGGGGCGGCAAGCGAGCTGCAGTCGCCCACAGTGCTGTTGCGGTTCGAAGCTGTGGGAATACCTGATGGTCCTCGTCGAACACGACGTCTTCCATGCTAAATGGCTTCAATATAAGAACCTTAATGCTCTTGAAGTCGAGGAGGTGCCGCCGAATCATATCCATAGCGGTATCCGGAGTGCCAATGGTTCAAGAAGAAGCCAACTGTGCCATTCGTCTCCGATTGAGGCGGGGCACGAAACAGCTTGCCTGTGGGGCCTTAGGAAAAGGTTGGATGGGCGAGGGGAGCACTTCTTTGAGCCGATTTGTCAAGGAACCAGCGGTAAAGCTGTTTGTGTTCCAAAGGGTCGAAGCCCTCGATAGACCGTCCAATGACAAGGATGGTGTTGCCGGCTGTGAGCACAGCCAGCGGCGAAGCTGTTCCGCCAAACAGCTTGTATCTCGAAGCCGTTGCAGTGAAGAGGTCGGCGACAGGAGAACTTTTCCACGGTCGATCTGCATTTGCTCTTGGAAGGTGCGGCACTCCCGGTTCAAGCCGGAAACCGTCTTTATCGTAGTTTGACAGGCCGTACTGCGGGCAGCTATGTTTGCCAGTCCACTCCCTTGGGTCGATTGGCGATCAAGATCTGGAATTAATCAGCAGTTGGACACAACAAGCTGTGAACTGTGACTTACTCGGCTTTCCCCGTGGTACTTATCCTTGGTGCCGAACTCCCCAAAGTGCCATGCTAGACCATCATAGGCTTTGTGATTCACACCAACCAGCTCCTCAACCTTCGCGGAAAGACCAGCGGTAAAGTTATATCTCGAAGCCGTCGCAGAGAAAAGGTGGATGATTGGAAGGAACCTCTCGTCCTTGAGGGGCAAGACATGATCATCATCATGATCGGGCGAAGGCGAGCGTTTGTCGAAAGCGGTCTCCATGAAGTAGGACTTGACGAGGTTGAGTGCGGATATTCGGGCGAAGAAGAGCGTTCCTAGGGGTCTTGATTGGAATTCAGAGGAACAGCTACGAAAGTCAATACAGTGTGCCATGTGTGAGTGGATGTGCGTAGGTGACTCACTAATATCCTAGAGGTGCGGACGACATGACGAGGTTACCGACAACCTTCTTAACCGCTCCCACCTTGTTCTTGTAGACAAGGTGAGCGATGTGTGGAAGTTGAGGGAAGCTTAACCGACATTGTGTCCAGACTTGAAGTCGATGCGCAGGTAGATTAAATCATAAGATCCAAAGCACACGCGATCGAGCATCTCACGGCTTAGCTCCTTCGCTGCTTGCAATCCAACGCGCTGGAGCCGTAGTAAACGGCGTCGGGTGTGGCGAGCCTCCTAGTCGCTGACGGCGCTTATGTCGTCAAGTCAGGCGACGGGCGGGCGGCCCGAAGATGGTTCTTGCGTGGTGATATGACTTGCTTGGTCACCGTTGTATTTTTGGGACGGGTTTCTTGCTGATAGGAGTCCAGGTGCAAGGGAATACCGTGTTGTGAGCCGTTAGAAGAGTCAAAATCCTCGATCTTGTCTTCCTCGTCGTTCTTGTCTTCGCGGAGTTGGCCCATACCGACAGCTGACTTGGTGGCAAGCAGACTCGGCTTAATGAATCTAGCCTTCTAGCAGTCAGTAGTCGTTCTAAAGGAGCAGTTCTCACGCGCTTACCTTACGGCCGGTGCTGAAATCTAGCGGCCCATTCCATTCGGTTGAAATCACGGCGTCGAAGTGGGCAGGAGCGTGCGCCAAGAGCGCTCGTACGCGGTGAACGCAGCTTAAAATTCCCGCTGTAGTTGCCTTTGAGCTCCATACTCACTATCTAGACTCTCGCTCAGTATGACGTGAGAGGAATCAGTTCTTGCGTGGAGACGGGGTGAAACAGCAAGAGTATAAAACTGTAATCCGGCCCGGTGACCGCGCTCGACACCATATGTTAGAGCCAAGGAGCGCAATGTAGAAGTTAGGAAGTCTTTTCGTTCACCCCTTTTGAGGACAGGTACATCATAGCAATGCCAATCGACGTCATTTCCGAACATTCTCGACAGCGAGCTCAATAACACACTTCCTCTCACATAAACTCGTCAAATCAAACCATCTTCCACATCCATGCTCCCAAACACGTGCAGAATAAGACTCAATCAGATCTTGACCAGCGCCACAACCGCCTCCGAAAGAATTGGCCCATCCAATTCAAGCATAGTCAATGTTTCAACCCTCTAGATTGTCGCCCCTTCCATCGGATAATGACGGCCGGATAGCTTTCCTAGGGTCGAAGGAGCCATTGTGCCACGGCTGTGCTTCAAGAGTATACGAAAAAATTGTGGTTAGTGAGTCACGATGCAACGGCGAGTGTGCTCGTCGACTTTGTGTAGATTTTACGCTTTTCGGTCGCAGGTAAATTTGTGGATGACTTCAACTTGAAGATCATGCTGTTGATAGTGATGTCGAGTAGAAATCTGGTTCCAAGTCAGCGACGTTGCGAGGATGACAATGAGACTGGTCCACTCACACCGCGCTGGGATCTGTTGGGCAGGCCCAGGGCGCCAGGAAACATGTGGTGATAGGAATGGCGATAGGAATGGCAATAGGAAATTGCGCTGAAATCAGCAAAGGCCCCGGATCAAGAAAACGTGTGTGCAAAAGGTGTACTCACGATTAGGTGCATCGTGCCTGTCCTCCCCGGCTGCCGTCAGAGTTCTCCGAATCTAGCTTTGCATGCGACGGGCAGCCAGGGAGCCGCGATTGTATGTCGCAGCAAAAGAGGAGAGGCACAGTAGCAGGTGTAGTCGATGTTTTTAAAAAAAAGAATAAAATTGGAAAACGTCAGTCAGTCATCGAAGTGAGAGAAATCGATGAGACGTGACTTACAACGGCCGGAATATAACCTTTTACCGATTTGAGACGATTCATCTTCACCTCGCTCGTGTTTGACGGGGTCCCTCCTTTGCGACAAGGTATGTCATGCAAAAGAGAGGAACCGTCACCTTGAAGACTCACTTTAGCTGAGCCATGGGCCCAATCTTTCGCCCGAACTCGTGATGTTGATCGAGTCGAAAAGGCAGGATGTTGCATGGAAATTGTATGGGTATTTGTTGTATATATGTCGTCGGATGTCGAGGCTGCTCGACCCAACTGTCTATGGAATAGATGAAATGCGAATCGTTCAAAATCTCAAAAGTCGCTTCCTCCAACTGCTCTTTGCCTTCGGTTTGTCGTCCTCGTCCTCTTCACCAACGACACGAAGAAAAACTTCGTCGAGCGTCGTGGGGCTGACGGAGTAGTATTCCAGACCGATCTCCGCGCGATTGTTCTCCAAAAGCTGAATGAGCCCGGGAATGCCGGCAAGGGAAGGCGTTCGATCTAGTTCCTGCACATCTGTCGATGTCTTGTTCGCTTTTTCGACACCATGTAGCGATGAGGAAGATCCCAAGGTAGACGAAGCGGCCTTGAGGACCTTGAAACGTAATTGACCATGGCCACCATCTTTCGTTCCCCACTTGTCCATTTGTACGCCAGGAATGCGACTGCTGACCCATGACTTCACCGCATCCATCTCCTCTGTAGTTGTCGATGGTGCAGATTTCAGGACCAATTGAACGACGAAGGCATCTCCATACCGGTCACCGAGCTCAGCCACGGTTCCGAGGGCGAGCATCTTCCTCTTCATGATGCCGACTCTTGTGGCGAGCTTGTCGGCTTCCTCCATGGAATGCGTGGTGATCAGCAGAGCGCGACCAGGCGCTGCGACACCAAGGAGGGTCCGCCACATCACTCGCTTGGCTGCTGCATCCATGCCGCTGCTTGGTTCGTCGAGGAGTAGGACTGACGGGTTGCCCATGAGGGCGATACCGAGAGAAAGCTTCCTCTTGTTGCCGCCAGACAGCTTCGAAGCAAGACGTGTTTGGAAACGAGCCAGGCCAGTCGCCGTCAGAATCGCGTTGACGGAAGACTCGGGATCCTGGACACCTCTTGCACGGGCATAAAAGTACAAATGCTCTGTGACGGTCATGGAATCCATAGCGTCGAATTGCGGGCACACCCCGAGGTGGCCTCGTGCCGCAGCACGTTTCGAGACGATGGAAATGCCCTCAATGAGCACGTCGCCACCGCCGTTGATGTGTGTTGTTGGATGTTCATCACCACGGATGAGCGAGATCGTCGTGGACTTTCCGGCTCCGTTCGGCCCCAGGAGGGAGAAGACTTGGCCTTGAGGGATGCCAAAAGTTATATCGTTGACAGCATGATTGTGCCCGAACTCTTTGTGCAAGTGCAAGACGCGCAAACTGTCGTTGCTTTGCTCGGTGCGAGAGATCTCCGCTGCCACGGCCGGTACCACGTGCTCGGTGGAGTCTTCTGTATGCCTCTGTCGAGACTTGGTGCGGTTGAAGATTGGCGGCCGGTAGCCGGAGTCCCACCATACAAGGGCGATGAAAAGCAAGATTGCCTGAACAGACAGATACAAGATCGGGCCTCCGTAAACATCGATGGCTCCGGGATAGCTCGCAACCTCGTCTCCGTGGCAAAGCAAGGAGAATGAGTTCAATGAAAGAAGTAGTGTTCGAAGGATGTTTCCAGAAGGCGTGACTGTCGCGAAGGCATAGTGAAAGATCTTGAGATCGCTGTCGATCCGGTACGCTGGACTGTACGTAAGGATGCTCATGTATCCGATGAAGTACAGTAAGAAGCAGGATGCTTGAGCACCGGCAGCGAAGGCGAACGTAGCTAACTGAGAAGTGACGGCGATTGAGATGACGTAGCAAAAGAGTGTCGAGGTCAACCCATAAAGGAAGAAGATTACGAACAGATAGCCTGGCGAATACCAGACAGACGAAGCCTACAGACAGATCAGCGTATGTCGGGAGTGATGGGATGGGATATACGTACGCCAACGAAGATGGCTGTGACAATGGCAGATATAACGAGCACAAATAAGAAGTCGAAAGTCAAATACGCCAACCACAGGGGTGCAGCCCTGATGCCGTTGCTGTAATGCAATGCTCGAACTTTGCGTAATCGCTCGATGGTGGGATATAGAGCGAAGAAAGCAGGATAGACACTCATAGCAAGACCGAAGTAGAGGATTAACTGCAGTGTCTTGCCCATTCCTGGAGAGAAAGGCACAGCGAACTGCTGGTACTGAGTTGAGATGGGTATCCCCGAGAGAATCGTGTCGAGGGCACTGAGAGTGACAAGACCGGTCAGTGTGCCGCCGTTACCCACGTATGCCATCACAGGAGGCCCGTTGTCTTGGATGAAGAAGCCACCCGGAGTGACGTTGTGGAACCTTGTGTCGATGAAGTTGTTGAAGTCGTCGAGAGTATCGACTGACTGGAAGTTTGATTGACTGAGTCCTGAGATGGCAGCAAGCGTACGGACATCCACACGGCTGGCGGGGCCAACGGGAATGAGCAGACTCCTCTCAGTGTCCACATTGGCAAGGGAAAAGACGTCAGGATTGTTGGACGACTCGCCAGGGCTGCATCCGACTGCTTTGTATCCTTTGAGAAAGAGTGTGACAAGGCCAGCGGCGATGATGGGTAGCAAGACAGCGCAGACGTACGGCCAGTAGTTCCGGCGGAGTATGGTGAGACGTTTCCGAATGAGAATGAGAGTCTGCTGCATGAAGGTGGTGCCCCTGCCCTTAGACATCTTCAGATTCTTCTCTACTTCCTCTGAGTTCTGGTCAGAGGAATGCAAAACAGCGTCCGCACCTTTGGGCGACGGTGTAATGGGCGCTGTGTCTTCTGTGTCGAGGTTGTGCTCTTTGACTTCTTCTGCAAGAGCCAGGAAGACGTCTTCGAGGGTGGGGCCGACGATGTCGTAGTTCTTGACGCCGTGGGAGCGGAGGTCGTCGACAAACTTGGTGGCACCGAGAGCGTTGGGGAACCAGTACGTGGCCATGGCCTCTGAGGGCGCAGGCTTGCGAACGCCATCAAGAGGAGTGATGGAGACATCCTTGGGACAGGTGACGTGGTATCCTGCACCAATATTGTGCTTCAGCTGGACGGAGGTGCCCTTTGTTTTGAGGTTGCCGCGTGAGAGGATGGCAATGTAGTCAGCGAGAACGTCAGCCTAGAAGTAGTGTGAAGTGTCAGTATGTAGACAGATGCAAGGAGACGAAGCCAATGGAGTGAGGGGGTGGGGCAGTGAGATACTGACCTCGTCCAAGAAGTGTGTTGTAAGGAGAAAGGTTCGGTCGCCGCGCTCAGCGAGAAGTATTTCCCATATCTTGCGTCGGGAAAGAGGATCTAGGCCCGAGGACACCTCGTCAACACAACAAACCCTACTGCCTCCTGTGAACATCATGGCGAGCTGAAGCTTCCTCTTCTGTCCACCGGACAGAGTCTTAGACTGTGCCTTCATCTTGTGGCCAAGATCACATGCCTTGATAAGGTTCTTGATCGTTTCCTTGTTGTCCGTGGTGCCTGCCGACTTCAGTCTGTTGAAAATCTGCACGTGTTCGAAGACGGTTAGCTCGTCCCACATGACGTTCTTTTGCGGGCAGAGCCCAAGACCTCCGGTGCCGTCAATCTCAATTGAGCCGCTCGTGATGGTGTTCAGGCCAGAGATGGCATCCAGGGTTGTAGATTTGCCGCTGCCGTTTGCTCCAAGCAGCACCATGATCTGGCCGCGGCGAGCCTTGATGCTGAAGTCGTTCACTGCACGAATCGTCTCAGGCGGCTTGATGCCGACCTTAGCAAGCACGTTGGTGCGGAACCAGCTTGGTGTCCAGTGTTTCGAAAAAGATGACAGGATAATAGCATGCTCAGGGGCGGAGGTCGTCGTTTTCCGCTCTTTGGAGACGGTACCATACAACCAGCGTTCCACTAGTGCGCCCAAGACAGGGTACGCGAAGATTTGCACGATGCAGAAGATCCAGAAGGCAATTCCGGGTAAAGTCCATGTGATGTCGTTGTAGACTGGCGGGGACTTCACCAGGTTGGCGGGCTGCAGGGTGCGCTCCCAGCGGGCAATACATGTGATGAACCATACGTAGTTCATGCTAGGAAACAACAGACTCAGCACGGCGACTGCGCCTGTGTTGTAAGGTCCAGCAACTTGCGCAATGATGGCCAGGATGATAGGAATGATGACCATAGTGATGCCGGACAGCTGCGCCTTCTTGAAGAAGCTCGCGCCGAAGATGGAAAAACTAGTCAAGGCGCCGCCTACAATAATGTGGTATATGATCAGGATGCCGACATTTGCGTGCACGAATGCAAGTTGTCTTATAATAATACCCATGATGATCCAGCCAGGGAGGTAAATGATGTCGAACGCGATGTGGTTGGAGAGAAGGCGCGCGGCCTGGGTTTGCCATGGCTTTTTCGCAGGAGACATGGCTTCCACAAGTTGCGAAATGCCACCCTCACGTTCAGATGCCATCTGCCCTGTGAGTTGGTAAGTGACACCGCACACTCCTATGTACAATGCAACAGCCATAATATCGATCAAAGCACCCATGTACGATGTCCTAATGCTCTCCTCACGCTCTTCTTGTGTCTTGCTCGTGAACGGATATTCATCGATCGTGTCGGGCAACGTGGTGCCATTCAAAGAGGCAATGGCGCGGTCCACGGCGCTCTGAAACGGCAGAACGTATATCTGGACGTCATTGTCTTCCTCATTGACATATATCCGTATCCCGAATGTACCATCGGCACGCATAGTATAGTTCCAGCCTGCACCGTTTCCCTCCGAGGGCGACGAATGGAAGCTGATCGCGCCGTAGCATGTACTTGCACCTCGCAAGGAGCTCCTGCACAGGGTCAAGAGATCAACATCCTGCTCGGTAATGATGGGAATCTTTCCAGCGCCCCTGACCGTGTCCGACAAATTGTCAATCACCCTCTCAATGTCCCCACCAGTATGCCCATTGTTCACGAAGACGACGGTGTCACGGTTACCGGTGGCGGCGGCGAGTGCGTTTTCGAAGCTTCGGATGGGAGTCGAGGAGCCGATTCCGAACTCGGATGGAGGGACGAAGAAGTTCTTCGCGTATGTGATGAAGAACATCTACCATTGTTAGCTTGGTAGCAGGGGGCGCGAAAGAACGCATACGAATATGATAGGCGCCCAGAATGCGCGGATACTGGTGAAGAACCAGTGCCGCACGAAGACGACCAAGAGCGTCTTCTTCGTGAGCGTCCATGTTTGGGAGAAAATGGCCATCGCGGCGCTGTACGCCCCGGTGGGCGTCGAGGGAGCGGAGGACTCGTATGTGAAGCTGGGGTCCGCGGAAGTCGACAGGTATGTACAATGGCGTGGTCACGGCGCGCAATATCAACGGGGAAACAGCAGTCGCATTCTGGGTAGAATGAAGAAAATAAGATTAACGACGCATAGGCTAAGCAAACGAGAGAACGCGAAAGCAGAGGCAAAGAACAGAACGCGAACAACAACTAGCACCGCCGAGGCTCTATCGTATTCCGCGTAAGGAACTCATGTCGTCGTTGTTCGATGTGGATCGGGGACAAATTGGTCCGACAGGTCGATGACGGTGGGGCGGCTGCTTAGCTTGTGGCCATCCAGTATAGCGGACGCCACAGCCCTGCCGTTGGATCCTGTCCAAGCACTCGGCTCCACTGGTGGCCTTGCGGTCTCCCGCGCACTGCACGTCAATGCCCATGGGTTTAGTCGTGAAGTTCTATTTCAACGTCTACTCTCATCTCCTCACCTGCAGTGCGCATGAACGGCTCACAACTGATTTTCGGGTTTGCCCTCATTTGTATTGCGTACCTCGTGTCCAGGAGCCTCGCGCCAGTTTCCCGATCGAACACCGTGCCCAGGATGCCTAGATGCCGAGGCCGATGCGCCATGAAGACTTTGCGAGCGCAAAGGAAGGCAGTGCTCGCGTCGAAGGCATAGTCTTTATACTTTCGTCATAGATATCCTGTGTTTACTTTGATGGAGCCAGATACAGCATACAAACTCCGCACCATTGCGAGGTATTGTTCACCAGGTCACTTCCAAGTTAGCACGCGGGTGATGAAAGATGGACTATGGAGGTGCTTGTGACATTCATAGTTCGTAGGAGAAGCGCGGCTCGCACATTAATATCGCAAGCGATTGTTAAGAGCAGCGTCTTACCTCTGGATCCGCCACAGGTCGTCCCCTTGTTGCATTACGGGCCCAGATATTCGTCATATCAAATAATAGACAAAAAGCGCAGTCGCGTATCGCCCAAAGATGATCTTCACTAGTCCGTAGTGGTCTTTCCCCTCCTCAGTAACTCCATGCCCGGCAGTGAAGTCGCGATCGATATCGCTTTCGTCGGAGCCCTCGCATCTGAGCTCGGAAGAGGCCTCGGTGTTGGCATCGTAGACATTTGCATGATGCTGCTCATATTAACCAAAGTTTTGCCATGAAGAGCGAGGACTTACGACGGAATGGACATGCGGGACAGCACCGACGAGGGGCGCAAGCAACGCGAGAAGGAACAGAGCAGGCCTCAAGTTAGCGGAGGTCTTGGATATGATGGCTGCGGTTGGGTTCCAGGAAGATTAGTGGGGATTGAACAATTTCGGCGGAGTCGTGAGTATGCCTTGAAAAAAGGCAGGATCGGTAATCGCCAGCCAAACAGCAATCCCTCTTCACCATCACGACATTCAGATCAAAGTGACGGGTCGCTGCAGTCTTTCCTTGTTCACCGAGACATCGGCTTGAACTCGAGCTGTTGCCGCACTCTGCGCGCAGCCACCGAGCTCTCTTTGGTTCTAAGCTTTTCCCCATCATCCAGTCACTACCGCTCCATTCCCGCCTTCTTCTCTTCGACTCTTCCTCACCAGCAGACCTACCCCGGCTCCCTGCGTGACCGAAGGACCCAGAAATTGTTTGTGCGCCGCTTGCGTATACAAGTTCCCCGCATTGCTCCTTTGGTATCCAACTCCCGTTATTTTCAACCTATATACAACCCTTCAACTTGTTCACTTACACTCTACACACGATGTCTTCCGACAACGACTTCGCCGGTAGCGACACTTCCGCTCCTGGCGAGAACTCCTTCGCCAAGGGGGCATCCGGCAATGACGGCTTCTCGCATGTCGCGCCTCAAGGTACTGATCCATCGTTATTCTTCAGTAGGAAAGCATGCTGACCTCCCAGACTCTGGCGCTTCCTCCGAAAACCCGTTCACTGACCAGACGACCCCCGCGCATGGCTTTGGTGCTCGCCCCAAGCTCATCCAATCCGACCAGCACCACGCGACCAGCTCAGCAGAGATCGAGGCCCTGCTGCGGCCCTTCTTCCACCACACCAACATCCCGGTGGGCGCGGAGAAACCCAACGGATCTTTGCGCCTCTCTCGCGACTGGGCCATCAAGATGCTCGGCGCCAACCAGTTCCACCGCGCGGACAATGGCCAGCTGGTCCTGAAGCTGTGCTCGGAGCTGAAGGTTAGGGGCGGAGGCGGACTCAAGCTGCCAATAATTATAATCGACTGGCTGGTGGATGCCCATGGTCAGGACGAGGTCCTGGTGCCCGCGGGAGTGGTGAGGCTGTACTGGACGCGGCCCAGGTATACCGATGGTTAGGTTGTAGGTCAACCATGAGTTGCTCCCGCATAATAATGTGCTAATGTGCTAATGGTGACAAAGTCTCTTTCTGGTTCCTCCCTGACTACATCCCCTGGATGCGGCAGCTGGGCTGACAGCTGGAAGAGGACATAGCGGGACGCTGGGACTACAAGCCGTGACTTCATTTCACGCTATGTCCTCGTCCAGCTGATCCCCGATGGCAACCGAGACATCGAGGCGGGATCCGACCTTGAGACGGAGTTGGCCAAGGTCCAACAATAGATGTAAGAGGAGGGGGTTCGCAGGTGGATTGATCTGACTTTGCTTGTCCACAAAGTTTCATACTCATTGACATACCATAAATCTTCCCATTCACGTCACTGTATATTTGACCAGCGCTGATCATCCCTTTCGTTCCCTGTGTTGTATCCCTGAATATTCGCATTCATATTTTCACCTATTCGGGCAATCGACTACATCCATCGATGACAGCGTCCTTCCACGGGTCACATAAAACGCGAAGTAAACGCGAAGCGTATCACCAACCATGGAGCGCCCGTCATCGGTGTCAGGACAAGGTTCATCTAGCGCGACGTATGCAACACAAAACAAAACATTGTTCGAGTTTTAGGTCTAGTCAGCGCGGCGCGCTGGCATTAGTTGGTAGGGTTCCGTGGTAGGGTGCGGTGGCGGTTTATGCAGAGCGCTAGTGGACCAGGTTGTTCGTGAGGTGGCGAAAACGGAGCCAAGATACTAGGCAATGAGAAGTCGTAGTAATGTGTATGATGGATAACACGCTTTTTTGGTGGTACATATATCGTATAAACAGGTAGCAAGGGAATGATGAAGCAGACAGGACCCCACCTAGACAAGTAGATTGACTACATAAATGCAAAATGATGGCATCCGACCGAAACCATGAAACGAGTTTGACCTTTCAAAATCGGACCTGGTCGTCAAGATCTCGAAGAAAGCCCACAATGCCCCTCCTTCCAATGCCATACCTTGTTAATTCGACTAGCTACGCTTTCGCGCCACCCCCATTCTCTCCAAATCCTCGATCCGCTCATACAGCGTCATGAAAGGCCGTCCCGTATGTGGATTCACGATCCTAGTGCTCGGTTCGACCACCAATTCGTTGTCTGCAGGCTTCGGTGGTACGTAAGCAGGACGCCTGCGGCTCTGGGAACTCACACCATGACGTTGCTTCTTTAGTCCCTCCAAGATGAACTTGCCACCGTCCTCGAGAGTTTCGATGTCCAATGAGGCAGTGTTTGCGGAGCGATAAGCCCCGGTGAATATATCCACTGTAGGAATATACTGACGTGGAGTGGGTGTCTGGTGGATGTTGTGCATATATGAGAGACGGGAGGGTGTTTGACGGGCATTTTGCATATAGTTTATCAGAGATGGTGTGTGTGAAGACTGGGAGCACAACTGCGGTGGAACAGAGCCGTGTCGTGGCACGGGATCTTGCTTGCTGAAGAGATCTGATCTCGCGTCGCTCGTGTGAGAGTTTGCAGGCGAGTACGAAGACGCGCCTGAACATCGTCCATCTCGTGGACCAGAAATCCCGGGATGAGGGACGTTCATCCCGAAAGGGAGGGGAGGCAGTGTTCCAACGGTTCGAAGAACTCCTGCGCGATAGCGCGATGGCGAAGAAGGGTAGCGAGGATAAGGCTGTTCTGACATAGGATATGTAGAGCTGCCGTAGCTTGACGTAGACGTTGAGCGCTCACGTGATGAGCGGGTCGTACTGCGCAATGTCGCAGTCTCATTCATTTCGTTTTCGACCTTGGACTCTTGCAGATTTGTCTGTGGCTTTTGGGATCCTGTCGACCGTATGCTGGAATGATGCGACGGGGCGACGTATGGCCTGGCAATGGAGACGGCGTCAAAGAGATCTTCATCTGGATACAAGAGACTGTTGTTTGATAGCGGAGTTGCTACGAGCACTTGCTTCCCGGTGTTAACCATCGAATTTGGAGATTGCTGCAGGCTAGTGGCGTCAGTAGTATATGTGCCTGCGCTGCAATCTCTAGAAGCTCGTTGCGATTCAGTGCTAGAGTTGTAGGCCACCGCAATTGAAAACTCCCTGTGAAGAGGGAACGTGGATCTGGCACGAGGCATCTCGTACTCTAAAGCTACCATGGATGGCACATAGTGACTAGACGTCGGCGTGAATGCGGCATGAATCTTGTACATGGAGCGAAGGTCCAGCATCGTATCGGAAGGGCGAGCGCACGGATATGTTCTCTTTATGCTCTCCTGACGACAAAAATGTGAGGGCGAATGGATACTGGCAGATCCGGGAATATCAGCAAGTGAATGATTCCAGGGCAAATAGCCTCGTCGCGTCGCTTTCCACTCTTCATGTGCTTCAGTCGCCCTGTATTCTTTGTCCTTTAATTTCTTGATTTTCGTACTCAATACCATGCCTATGTATGTTCGGCAGTCACCCGAAGGGTTGCTCTCTAGAGCCACCTTGTTGTCGAGTTGGGCATAGCCGGCGCTCATAGGACAAAGATGTGTCAGGTCCCCATCGAGAGCGCGCAATGCTCTCCCGTCACCTTTCCAGTACGAGACTGTTTCCAAAACCCTTACCAGATCAGTACACGCATAAAATTGTGGCGCGGCGGTGCATCCATATGGCGACTTACCATTGCGGCCAGCGCTTCGCTACTTTGTTACCTTTGAAGGTGAGTAGATGATAAAGAAAAAACCGAACAGCATGCACGTTGTCTTCTGCGCTGGGCAGCGACTGGGGCTCTGATTCCTGCAATTTGACGTTGTTTGGATTCGTGGGTAGGTGGAACTCATTGATATCCTTGCACCTTTCTTCGTTGATAGGAGCTTCTGCGATGGGTATCGAGTGTCTTTTGAGCGGGTTCTTGCAGGAAGGCATGGCGGTGTAGAGAGTTGAATGCGAAGCTGCGGGAAACCCGATCGAGGGGGAAAGCTGCCAGCGACGCGTTGGCGCAGCATGGCGGCGTATGGATCCTGTTGCACGCGGGGTGCCGACGGCTCTGGCTGATCAAAGTGTAGTCCATATCGCTGTGCGCATCGCATTGGACACTATCGCAGCGTGACCAGGATATGGGGGCCTGCTTGCAAATCGTTGAGCATTGGAGTTGTGCTAGCGGCCAATTAAGATCAACTTATCACTACAACCACAACCGCCCATGGTGATGAATGTAATCAACGCATCTTCGCAATGGCGTGACTTGAAGACATTGCAAGGCTGTAACATGGGCACGAGATGCCCGCATGACCAGTGCGTCAGTAATTGGGGGCGTTTGAAACGGATTTACTGCTACAGGAGCTCATGATACGCGCCGCTCATTTTGCAGCCACAGTGACCCATACGGAAGCCGTCACTTCAAGGGACCCTCCCCCGGCTTATTTACACAGATGTCCTCGCAGGCAAGCCTCGTGCTGATTTTATCGCAGGCCCTCGAGGACGACTATATCGTGTATCGGAATTGTGGGTTCTTCTTGTCCGTCAAATCGTCTTCGAAAGCATTCTCGAACCCTTCGGCGGAAGTCTTATCTCGACGCTTGTTTTCAAAAATGCAAACATAGCGATATACGATGGCCAAAGCTGCTGCGACTATCGAAGTGATCAATACAGCGACGAATCCTGGAGCGTAGCCAGGCGCGTCCTTGGGCTTGAACAGAAGCGGACCGACAAAGTTGCCCAAGCAGTAGCCTACGAAGATTCCCGATGAAGTGACTGTGCGATACGTCAGCGGTGTTTTAACCATAATCCTTCTGCCTTCTCTTCCTTACCAGAACGCTTCGTGTAGCCAGCTGTATTAGCTATCTGTAAGCCCATTAGAACGGCGTAGCCTCCGCCGAATGAAGCAAGAATGTAGCATGCAAATAGTAGACCGCCTTTGGCGCCCCGAGGTAGCAGCCAGAGTAGAAGGCTAGCTAGAATTGTACCAAGCTGACAGAATGCGATGATCCAAGTCCGGATGCGAGGTACGCGATACGCGAGATACGGTGCAGCTAACTCAATGGTTCCAATGATAGCTCCAGCCGGCAATGTCAGCAACAGTGAGTTGAGACGGTTGTATCCGAAGCCACTGATGATGATCGGGATGAAAGAAGATACGGGGCCATTCGCAATCATTATGAGGAAGGCGGTAGCGAAGATGAGCCAGAACTTGATGTCAAGTAGCGATTCCCACAGTTGCTCTATCTTGAAGTGAGTATTGCGGACGCCGGAGTTGTTTGCGCGCATGCGTGCCACAGCGATGTATCGCTCTCTGTCGGTAAAGCCTTTCGCGCGGATTGGATCCGGTGGCATGAAAAAGTAGATGACAAAAGCCCAGAGGATTGTGATGGCGCCAGCGACCAAGTACATATACTGCCAGCTGTTCAGTCTATAGGTCGACATTAGCTCAACGTTTGGAGTCTGTCAACATGAGGTAGACTGACGCCCCGCCGCTTATGTGTCCAAGGCCGTAGTTGATCAGCGGCGACACTGCGGACACATAACCCTTCGTCTGTATTAGCTTTGAAACGTGCTGTAAGGTAATGTCCGTACTGTGCAGCAATACCACGCGCCCATACGCAGAGCCTGCTCTTGCTTCTTGTACCTATACTCGTGGGTACGAAGTCAGCTAAGTCACAAAAGCGGGCTCATGCACAAGTTGTGCACATCTAAGACATGGCAACCTTGTACGTACCAGCCGCCGACCACCAGCATGAACATCGGTGAGATTCCACTTTCCAGGAACCCTAGGAAGAAGCGCTGGGCTAGAGGCGACGTGTGAGCTCAACGTACGCTGTGTGAACCCAGGAGGCGTCAAGTCCTACCGTAGAAGCCTTGCCAATTTGTGCATGCCGCCGAGCACATGAGACATATTCCCCAGACTGCGACAATAGCCGAAGCAACTCTCTCGATGGGAAAGCGCTGTGCCATGAGAATTGCAGGGTAACTTCCGACGATGAAGCCGAGATAGAAGATGCTGGCCGAGAAGCTATATCGATTGCCGACGCTGAGTTCGAGATCCTGCCTCAGCCCAAACAGGGCGGCCTGAGAAAGCATAGCCTTATCGTAGTATTGCAGACCGTATGTTACACACAGAAGAGCAATGAGTTTGCGGTCAATCTTCCGCGTAAGCTTCTTCTCCTCTTCCGGAGTCCAATTCATGTCACCAGCATATTGTGCGAGCACCTTGAGCGCCTCATCTTGATGGACGGTGTCAATTGTAGTCGCCTGCTTCAGCTCTTCGAGACTGGCCTTGCGGTGCTCTACCTTTTGGACGTCCTGCTTTTCAATATCGGCCATTGCGAAGGATGGGGAAGAACGATAGAAGATACTGAAATGATGGAGGGCACAACAGCCGCATTTTAAAGGAGCTCTCAAAGCCGTACATGCGCTGTAATCCGCCACCATGTCAAAGACAGATGCATGCCACCTCTCCCAAACATAGTTTTACCAAGCCAACGGCGGCGAGACGATCTCCGCGAACAGTCTGGGGTATTCCTACTTGTGCGGGGAAGTGCAGCCACTGGATCTCCAATGCAGGGATTTGGACCGAGTCGCGATGGACGATTCACGAAACGACGGCTATCGAGTCAACACGATCGTTGAACGTGTGGTCGCGCTCCATATTGGAGGTCGGCGCATGAGATTCATTCGGATTGAAGATGCGGTCATGGCGGACGCCCGTGGGTTGTACGCCGTGCTACCCCCAGATGGACAGCCAGTCCTGCAGCATGCCAACGTCATCGGCTGGGTGCATCCAGTCTATCGGATGTTTGTGCGGTACATATATGGACAATCTGCGGTATTCGCTGCGCGTTGATGTTGTGCCAGAGTGGAACGCGCGCCCGACCAGGGTACCACATGCGCAACGCGTCGACCTCGGGAGGACCTGTCAAGTGGGTCTTCGGGCGCGCTGCTGCAGCCCAGCAGCAGGCTTGCACTAGCACTGCGGTCGGTCCTGACGCCCCTATTCGTATCGCATCCACTGCCGGTGTCTTGCAGCTGCTTAAGTCCAAGCCTACACTCTCCGAGTGCCTCAGTCGCCCCGCGGCGGCGATTCTCGGTTCATTTCGGCGCCTGCTCCCAAAGGCTCTACACTACGACTGCGTTATTGTGTCGGCTGTACAACCTCCACGAAATGCGAGTGGCCGCATCATCTTCCATAGTCTCATACATTGCTACCCCCACTTGTGTTTGATGATATTATTCCCATCCGAATTGTATAAGTCCTTGCAAAGGAGGGGTAGTCAATAATGAGTGACCACACCTAAGTGAGCACGATTGCGGGGTCATGGAATCTAGAAGAGAAAGGAGAGGTTTCTTGGAGGCAGATATGTCGGGAAGGAGCGGGGTCACGAAAAATCTTTGTGGGAGTGAATCACTGGATTCACCTGCATAAGGGTGTGGAGCTGCTTCAAACAATAGGTATCGCCTCCCCCAAATTGTACTGTAGTGGAATTGATCTGCCCTGGCGGAGATGCACACAACTCTCATGTCAAAGCTGCGAAGAGCCATTTGCCGATGAAATAGACGAAGAAGGGACGACAGAACAGCCTTACTGATCAGAGAGTTAGATGGTCAAGGGCGGCCGCTACGTGGCCCATCACCTTCACTCCACAAAACAACGTCGTGCGCTGAACCCAAATCCAGATTTCCACGCAACATATCACGAAACTCCGTCACTCCCACTACATCACCCTCTTGAACAACACCTGTCCGATCGCCACCAACCGCTTCATTCGCCATGACTACTACAAGACAAACCGTGAGCGTGATCGTCCTTGGGTTTTCTTCTTTTGTGCCCTCCACCACCTCAAGCAAGCGTTGAAAATTCCTGAGGTTGAGAGGGGAAGGGGTCGTCACAGGAGGCCATTGCGGCCTGGAGCTCACGTGCAGCGCTCTCACGTCGCAGGAAAGAGGGATATGAAATCCTAACCTCCTCGAGATACCCCAGGTCTCCACTGCCAACGAGATTGATTGACGGCGACCTCAGCATTGGCCAGTTTAGCAAGCGTTATTGTGGGTCCAGCTTGTTGATGACCATATCGCGTTTGGCTGTCTCGCACAACAACACAAAACCGGGGTTTAAACTAGCATCATGTGGGGCGGGGGGTTGGTACAGCAGTACAGCATAGAACAAGCTGATGATCTACTGTGCTTTTCCATGTTGTCCAGCTAATACTGTATCGTCAATTTTTACGTTGACGCGAGAAGGCGGTTTTGTTGTACGCCTGCGCGGAAGGACTAGAAGACCGCGGCTAGGTAGTCGAATTCTGTAAATTCTACAAGAATAAAAAATATGTCTACGAGTACGTGGAGAGCAAGACACGCAGCAACGATATTTAAGGGCCAGTATAGAGCTTCAAGATGCAATGCGAAGTACACATAGTCACAGGACCACCACCACCTCCAGATGCCCATCATGAGAAAGGTTATACAAGCGCGAAGAACGCGTTGGAGGGTGGCTGTGCTTATGAAGCTGTGGGAGGTTCCTGGTCGAAGGCTACGTGTAAGGCACACTGCTGTAGGTTGGCGATGTCAAATTGGGACGCGATAGTTCGCTGTGGCAGCTACGAGACGAGCGATTCCATGATTGCAACAGCTCTAGAGCTATCCCGGCAGCACTGAAATATTGGGTGATGTCAAACGAAATGACCACACTGTAACGTTGTCCTCGCGGGTGTGGGATTGAGGAACATCATGTGAGCTGCACGCAGGAGCTGGCATCCAAGAATCCACGGATGACGCGGGCGCACGTGCACGGTAGGCGACGGGACGACCCGACATTACGAGCATTGCGGACCTCCGCGCGCCAAGACTTGTAGTTCGCGCCGTGTTTGAACTTTTGATTCCAGTCAACATAGTTCACGACACCCAGCCGAGTTACCGTACCCTGCATGCCGGGACGGTCGACCAAACTAGGAGAAGCATGCTGAAGAACGCGTTCTTCGCCCTGCGCGGCGGCAGGCTGCTTCTGCGCCCACGAGCCCATTCTCAACTGCCGCGATGTCTGAACGTTCCAACCTCGGTGCGGTTTGCGCACTCTTCGAAGCAGCCTCTCGACAAATCGCCCTTTCCGACAGACCCAGATACGAAAGTAGACGAATCAATGCTTGCGTCTTTCGGGCTCCGACTGCCACAAACGATCGAGGAAGCTGAACGGTTAGAAGGTCCGCTGACCGAAGAGCAAATCAACGACCCCAATGCCACCGAGATATCCATCTACGAGCAAGATCCCACAAGTCCCACCGGCGAGCGCCTCGTCCAGCACATCCGAACACCCGAAGAGCGGCGGAAGCACAACGAGATTCACAAGATGCTCATGCGGGCAGAAAGCGACCCGAACTACGACGACCGGGAGCTCAATCGGCATCTGCTGGACGATCTCATGAAAGATCCGTACTTTGCGGACCTGACTGATGACTTGAAGGAAATCAAGGAGAACTTCGTTTTGACGAAGCAGCAGCAGGAGGAAATGCTAGAAGAGGCGGGGAGGGCGGAGGAAAAGGCCGAGAAGAGCATAGAGAAGGAATTAACAGCACACTTTCAAATGGCAACGCATGATACTTTGGAGGAATTGAAGAACGACCCTCTCTTTGCGTACGCTCGGGCGGAACTGGAAGAGCTGCAGGACGCTTTGCCCGAACCTGATGGTGACACGGCGGAATACGACGCAGCGATGGAAAAGGTGGTGGAAAAGCTTATCCAGGACCCAAATCTCGAACGGAAGATGACCGAATGGCAGGCTGACAAGGGGTCCCTAGATCCGGCAAATCCTGAATCGCTCGAGACGGACCAGTTCGTGATGCCTGATGAGCTAAAGGAACTCGCCAAGGAACCGGAAGAACTCACCGCTCTGCTGCGTCAGATGAAGGAGCTGATGCGCTCCATGGGTATGGGCTCCTTGAGCGACCCAGAGCTCACTACCGAGAATGCGCTCGATACGCTTGAGGCTGAAATGGAGAAGGTACTCAACGAAGATCCAGACAACGAAGATCTAGAAGAAGAAGAGATCAAGGGCAGGGAAATGAATTTTGCGGAGCTTGGCAAAGAGCTGTTTCAGCTCGCAAAGTCGTCACCGGCCGGAGGCGCTCGGGATTTCGACGAAGAGGACGAACCAGTGGATCCTGAGCTTGAAGCCAAGGTCGACAAGATTATGAAAGATCCGAAGCTCATGGAGAAGCTCATGTACATTCAACAAGTCATCAAAGAGGAGCAGCAGAAGCAGCAGCCTATGGAACTGGCACCCGACCCTTTGGAGCTCGAGCCTCACCGCATAACAAGCATACAGAAACGCATGCAAGTCGCAAAACAGGACCCCGAGCATCTCGCTGCTATGGAAAGCCTTCGTGTGCACCTCGCCCCGCCGTTCAACATCGCGCCGGCGCTCCGCATATTCAACGATGCCATTGAGTACGCGTATATTGGCGCGAACGACGACATCCGACGCATCCTTTGGCGCGCATATTCGAAAGCGCGCGTACTGCCGACATTCTTGCAGAATCTCTCGGATGATGCATGGGACATCATGTACTACTCGCAGGCTGTGACCTGGACAAGCAATCAAAATCGGGAAAATCACTTGAGGCTACTGCTGCAGGACCTGCAGAGCGTTGGCAAAGATGGGCCTCCAACGCATCCGGATGTGGTGGCCGAGATGCAGCAATAGTAACGGCCACGGGATCCGACTAGAGATGTAAACTAGGCCGAAAGGCGTGTATAATACAATTGTGATACCCCTTCGACATGCGAGGCACATGACTCCACCGTTATCTTCACATGCTTTTGCAAGTGCTATACACACTGAAGTTCACGATGACTTGCGCGACTTCTGATGAGGCTAGATCATCGGCGTTGGTTTTCGGAAGCCCCCGCGGAATGCGCGCGCCACGTCACATTCCGTCACAGCTGTTTGCACAACAGAACCACCTTGACGCGACGATGTGACAACGCGGAATTCTGCTTCTGTCTCAATCGACATGGCTCACCGCCTCCAGCGCGTTTGCCACCGTCGACCCAACGCGCCTTCGACCTGAAGGGAAGCACCGTGCTGTCCAAACCATTCCGCGCGATGCAGATCCTCTTGATTCCGGCATCGTCGCCGGCCGCTCTTGCGCTGGCGAGAGTGCTTGCCGCAGAAGGTCACATCGTCCATGCTGCAGATGCAGAACGTATATGGGGAACGGCGCCAGCCCGCTACTCTCGCGCTTACCGACGCTTTCATGGTCTCTCTGGAGCATGGAGCGCAGCCGAATTGTGGAAAGACATCGGAGACAGCATTGACCTGATTATTCCATTTGTTCCCCTTCCCGGACACTTTGTCGAAAGCCTGAAGGCCAGAGGTGCCAACATCGTCGGCGAGACCCTCACTCAGGACGATTCTGAGTTTCAGGATTTCGTACGCGACAACATCGTCAATGCCTCCGCCGAGAACCCCAGCATCATCAAGGTGCCCGCATCTTTCACGGTCCACTCGCGAACGTGCATTGCGGAGATACTGAGCAATCGCGAATCGATATTTTCGTTGCAACCTCTGCCATGCTACGACACGGATGACGAGGACACGCTTGTAGACGTGGAACATGCAACACCATCAGCCTCCGCATGCATTGAACCCGTTGCTCCGATCGTTATCTCCTGCTCCACCTTGGACGACCGCACTGTGGAAGCGATCAAGCGCCTCCCGATGTCAGACACGAAGCCTTATCGACTCATCGAAGTAGCCGAGGGTGGCGCGTTCTACTCTGCGCATGCCTTCATCCACGCGGGACAAGTGCGCACTTTCGTCGTCACCAATACCAGAGCCACAGACAGAGACTTCGCCATCGTTGGCGCTGGCGAGCCTCTGTATGATTTGCTCTATCAGTTCACGAAGAGATTGGCAGAAGTACTAGATGGCTGGCAGAGCGTTGTCGCAAACCACTTGAGCTTGACGTTTCATCTGCAAGATAAAATCACGTACGATGATTTCGTGCGCAAGGTCACAGTTGTCAGCTGTCGCAACGATCCACATGCAAGTCTCGTGCTACTTGCAGCAGTGCCGGAATTGCGGAGGAAGCTTGCGCTTGCGTACACAGCATCCACTTTGCGAGAAGAAGAAGACAGCGCACCTGTCCAAATTCCAACAAATGGACGCGTTACCAAAGCAATGTATTCCGCACCGCTGGCCATCTACGGGCTCACCCGGATACTATTCGAGTTCAGGCCATGGCGAAGAAGATGGTGGGCCGCAGTAGCGCGTATGGCGATGATGTGTGTGGTATGGGCAATGAACTTCAAGGAAGAGATGTGGGAGACCAGCGACCCGGGGCCCGCGCTATGTTTCTGGGCCGTCATGCTCGGCGACAGCTTGATCAGCGTTGTTGGGCAAGTGGCGGGCGTCAAATGGGGAATGACTCGTGCGGCGCCTCTACGTTCGAAGACTCTCGCTTCGTATCGAATGGCGTTGACGGCGTTTGTGTTGATGCTTGATATCTGCAGGTGGTGGGTCGCCATTATGCTATATCCTTGGTACCGGACAACTCAACGCTGACTAGCACCGTCCCCCGGTGTTCCACTCCGATCATCATCTTGTTATTGCAATTGATTGAGGGTGACCGAGGCATGCTAGCTGCATGGGAGGATTTTGTTGGGCAGGCGCACGCCCGACCCCAGCTCGCTCGAGACTTGAGTTCAGCGACTGATGTGCGCACAAGCAGCTGTACACCCGACTCCTCTAGCGTTGAGCAAATCACGGAAAGATGTCACAAAGGACGTACCCCGAACGCGCGTCTTCATCGCGCTCTGCGCATATCCGCAGAGAGCGGCAAGAGCAGAGAGGGCATCTAAGACTCTCGCGATCTCAAGGTGTATGTCTGCCGCAGGCCGATGCTAGCTCGCTAACTGACGATGGACAGCACCGTCGTATGAACATCCTCACGATGCATTCCTCTATCCGACGGCCTTTATCACGTAGTCATATCATCTCACCCCAATCTCAGCCGTCCGAAGCCTCCGAAAGCGAACTATCCCGACAAGGTCACCCTGGTCAAGAGCAATTCATCAATGGGCAACCCACTGCCTCCCTTAACGGCCAGCACCCCAGTATCTTGCGCACGTTCCGATTCAGCACTCAGAATGGGCAGTATGAAGCGGAAACCACCCCGAACATTGCGTACATAGAGCGAACATCTTCTTTGGGAACGAACTCGCTAAGATCACACGATGCAACACTGACATACCCGTCGTACCTTGAACGATATACAATGTCAGAGCCAAGGAGTACTCAACGATCGTTCGATTTAGAACGATTGCGTCAGCAGAGAGAATCTACCCGGGTACCTCTGATTTCAGACACTTCCAATCGAAGCGATTGCTATCAAGAACAGAGAAGTATTGCGCAGGTTTTGCCCGCTGTATCGGAGAAAGATTTTTGTTCGGAAGCAACTCGAGGGCATAGTGACGCAGGCACCCATGCAAACACACCTCCAGGAAGGCGACCAATCTCGTACCCATCACGGTACAGGAGAGTGGGAAGCAGAACTCTCATGACTCGATCACCGGTCAAGGGAGTGAATGATCGTGGTCGCAACGTAGTGGATTGGGTACAGACGAGCAGGCAAGATTATGGGCCGATAGTCGAAGATGATGACTATTTTGGTGACAGCATAGCGGGGCAGGGCAGATTATGTCCTCCCATCCCTGCACGTAGTCCGTACCGCACCCGCAGCTCTACCCCTGAACTACGCACAGCAAGAGCGGTACGCCTTTTCGCAGCGAACCCAGACCCGCCAAGCGGTTCTACTACCGAAGATGACCTACCGTTACGGCCATCATCTCTCGGAATAACCCGACCAGAACCCTCGTACCGCAGCAGAAGACCCATCGAACCTAGGTCTGATTTGTATCCAAGCCCTTTGAGGCCACAAACCATCAAAAGGCAGGCATCCGGTATAAGTCAACGGAAAGCGAAGGAACCAAACGAAACTCCGGTACAAGCGCACCCAAGTCGAGCTTCGCGAAGAGTCCGTTTCTTCCCAACTATCCACTGGAAATACAATCGTGACAGACAAGATGCGCAAGAAGACGAAGACCTCACTACAAACATTCTCCACAACACTGCGTCTTCCCACTGGGCGTTTAATATCGTCCAGGGCTTTGTCTGGCTTGGCCTGGTCGTCTACCTCTTTTGGCGCATTTCGACACTGGGAAAGACTGTCTCCTTCGATTGCTATGACTTGAAGATGAAACTACTCCATCTGGTGGGCGAGAACATCACGCTCCCGCTTGTCAACAGTACAGCGAGCAATAGTACCTTCGCCAACGGCACCATGTATCCTCCCGCAAACGCAACCTTCTACACGCTCGCAGAGAGGCATACCAATGCGAGCGCGGTCGTCATACCTCCAGACTTTCGTGCCAAAGTTAGATCGCACTGCATCCTCGAGCCCGTCAACCCCGCTGTCGTTTTAGCGTCGCACTTCGAGGTGCTATTTCTTATGATGCTGGTGTCGTGCGGGCTGGCACATGTTCTGCAGCTGCTGGTATTGCAGCAGGTACGGACCCGGATGCGAAAGAGTGGAGCGCTTGGCGCGAGGACGCTGATGATCAGAGTCGCGGTGCAGATTTTTCCGGCTGGTTTCGCAATTTTGGGTGTCTTGGGAACGGCGTGGGGGATCAGGGGTGGGGTATGGTAAGATGGGATGAGCAAAGTGGGGATGAGCTAGAAGAACCTCGATAGCATGTTCAACGATTCAGTCTGAGCCTGCGGCAATGCTCGAAGACGCTCTCATTCCCAGTACCGAATAATTACTGGAACGATGCGGAAGGCGACGTCGGGTTTTGGTGGCGTGAGTGGGATGGTCAGGAAATGAGAATCATTCCAGGGTATCATGCAACAGAGCAGAAGATGCCATATTAACTAGAATATGTTTAGAATACAAGTTCCACCTTAATGACCTCTTTCAAAGCATGCTGGATCTCTTCCTTCATATCCTGCTGAAGGTCCTCCTTGATTACCTCATTAATCTGTCCTTAAAATCCCTTCTCGATGGCCTCCTCAAGAACATCCTTGATTCTCTCCTTCATCTCCTGATTGAATTCCTCCTTACTTACTTGCTTACTTTCTCCCTTGACCGCACCCTTAGCTCCCTGCTTGGTCCCCTCTACCGTTACCATCTCCTGTCTCTCTTCCCTTTCTTTATCTTTACGCTCGCCTGTAAAAGGTCGAAGTGCGTAGCGCGCATGCCAGGTGCCGTTCTCGTCCTGCTCCCAGAACCACCTGCTAAAGCGCGTATGCCGTACTTCACGATAAGGGTCTAAACCAGTTGCCTTGCTTAAGGCTGCATATATTCCGCGAGGTGATTGTCTTCGCTGAAGGCCTCCTTCGGAATTCCTGTTTCGCCTGACTGGAGCGAAAGCTGACCCCATAGGGCGTCGAGGAGAAGTGTGTAAAAGCAGAGGTCGGAATCATTCCTATTCCTTTTCAGCACCCCATTGTTCCGGAGCTCGTCGCGCTACAGTAGACATCGCCCAGAGGCAGTGTCACTACCGCTATCCTGACATCGACATGATCTTCGTCAACCAAACGGCCACAACTTCTCTATGTACAACTCGCTCTCTAAAAGCATTTTTGGTCTCTACTCTCCTCGGCATTCGCCACATCGATTCCTCTTTTCCTGCAAACGTACCCGCAACCGCATCCATCCTGCTGCGATGTCTTCCCGCTTCACCGCCATTCGTGGCTCAGAGACGGTAGCGGTGGAGGAAGTTTTGGGAGGAAGAAGCCACTTTTTAGGTTCGACTTAACCTTGCGCATCGCTGGCCCCCGCCCAGCCGCTGAGGAAGAACCCGCTGGGGGATGGGAATGAGGACGATCAGGGCGAGGAATAGTACGAGGAGGTGGAGAAGGACGACGAGGAGTTTTGGTGAGGGATCGGGATGGAGAGGGATTGGTGTTGTGCTAATCATATTTCTTGGTTGTGTCTGTAGTTCGTTCGAAGCCATAATGGCTTGGGCAAAGAGCCCTCTGAAAATTTCAGTGCAATCTTGTATTGTATCACATGGATTCCACGCTGTGTATCAATGTGTATAAGACTTGCAAATATGTTGCTGGCAACGCCTGAACTGCAGCATGACATGTGTGTACGGTAAGAAAAAGCCAGTGTGTATACGTCAAAACATGTACGGCCGTTGCTAATGTACTTAGGAAGACACCGAGTGCAATACAATACCGAACCCAGGAAGCCAGACTAATCCGCACATACAGTATAAGAGACAATAAAATTTGAAGAAAATCCCAAACAGACAACCGCGGGATAACACAAGGTAGTATACAAGCAAAAGTTGCTGCCTGTACAACCAGTGTTGAACAATCAGAGCAGCCAGTTTAGCGGCGCACACATGAAACTCTTAGCATTTTTGCAGGCCGGTCTCGTCACACTCGGCTTCTTGGTCTTGGTTTTCGTAGTCGTCGGACCCGCGATCCAGGTTTTCGAACACGATGGGGCCAGGTAGACCTTGTGGATAGAGCATGCGTCATGGCAACCTCCGTACGGAATGCTGTAAGTCCCGTTGGCACACTCCTTGAGGTAGTCGATACAGATAGTCTTTTCAGACTTGCAGCCCTCGGTAGGCGAAGTGGCTATTGGGTAGGGCGCGGAAGTCATGTCGGGTGGAATAAATGCGGCCCTGGCTGGGGCTGTGCCGAGTGCTGTTGCAAGCAGAATGGGAGTCGAGACCGAGCATGAAGGCACGACGAAGGTGGGACGCTCGCTAAGTCCAAGCGCACAGTCGTCCCAGCATCTAGACAACTTTTAGATGAGGAGCATAAGCATTACGATGGAATCAAGGAATGCTTACTCTCTGACAGGCTCTCCACAGCTGTCTGTTATGTTCACGCACTGTTGCTGTGGACAGTCCCTTTTGGCTGGTGTGCCAATGACAGTAACGGCGAACATACAGATAAGAAGGTAAATGGCCTTCATCTTGGAGAAGTTGGGTAGTGTGGGAAGGTAGATTGAGTGAAGCAGTAGACAGGGTAAACAGGAGGTAAGCTCGTGACTCAAAAGGTGCCGATGAGAGCTTCGTAGGGTCTTAGTATGTCGATTACAGTAGACCTGACTTTAGTCGTGAATCGTCCGTGATGAAGGTGTCCAGATGCGCCGTTAAATAGGTTGAGCGATCGCAGATCTCTCTGCTACACCTGCACCCTTTATGCGCACACCATCGACCAGGCTCCGATTCTGACCTCTCCGTGAGCGCATCGCCGCACAGAGGAGCTGCATATCTAAAACCCGCCCTGTATATTGATAGAAAAGGATGCAATGGTTCCATAGTCGCATTAGATGCTACTTCAGGAAATGATGGTCGCCTGCTGCCCGCCACATCAGAGCGGTGAGCGTGGGACGGCGTGTAAGTCAGACGCCGTGAGGACCTCGGAACACATTGCACATTCCAAGCGAGTGATGCAGTAGCCGAGATACGACGATGATAGAGTATTTTCGTAGATGAGAGGCTAGTGTGGTTGGCATTCCGAGTTTGTTTGTGGCGCTGTGCAGTATGCAAGGTAACGCGTTTGAGAAAGATCACGGTGTGGAGTCTCAATATGGCGTGTTGAATACTCTGTAAGAGCTGGCAACAACCTCGATATCAGTAAATACATCCAATGAGCAGCTTCTTGTCGTCGTGGATCAGAAATTGTTCGAACTCGCCCATCGGCAGTGTCGCCCGATATTTTGTGCTCTGGAAGTTCGATAGCCAATGGAACTGCGCCTGAACACCATCTTTACACAGTAGACATGCTCTCGATGGTTGTATCTGTCTCGTTAGGCGCTCATGTCATGCTGAAATGTTGACGAAAAGCGTGACAAGAGGTGTAAACTTCGACAGATTGTGGGTCAACTTGCATCCAATCACGCCATCCACACGATGGCACGTTTTCACTGCACGATATATGATGCGAAGGCCTAACTGTAGACGCCGAAGAAGCTACCGTCTCTACCCTCGCAGCGCAACGGGGTCGGTGAATTCGTGCTGGCTGCCTGACTCCCTAAAGAGATCGCGATGGTCGTTCTCCGCAAGGGGGGACAGCCCTCGTGGGTTGGCACGAAGATGGGCTGGAGTCCTTGGCAATAACGCCGGGAGATGAGCGGATGGAGGGTCTTACTTCCGTTGCAGCGTCAGTGAGACTTCTTCTTCTCTCTTGAGGACGTGTAACCACTAGACTCCGATGATCGCCATAAGCAGTCACAGCTACGCATACGAAGCTGAAAACTCAGTTGTGACAAGAACGAATGCTCGGAGGTTCCGTAGTTAGCCAGTCGCATTAGTAGAAGCTACCGCTACAGTACTACATCGAGGTCGAGAAATTCCAGAACGCTGGCTTTCTGTAGCGTTGACAGTGGCGCGGTTTTCTGTGAACCCACTTGTCCAATGTCATATGTACAATATTTGGACCAAAAGTTGGGCACAGTGTGCTACCCCAGGATCAGTGCAGTGTTCAAACTTTCGCCTGGTAGCGCAGCAGCTAGCTACCTCTTTGCAAGCTACCATTCGGTGTCGCTGCCAACTTCTCGCGTCCTGCTTAGCCAGCGCTCGGATACGCGCGGCTGTACCAGCTCTCGTGGCTATAGTCTTTTCTGGGCCCAGACACCTCGTATGTGATCCCGAACGTTTCCAAGCTAGCGCCCCTGAAGCGGAACTCGCAATTGCTCTTGTAAGTGTCAGGACTGCACCAATGATGGCCCTTGGCCATCCAGCCATGTTCGACATCCGAAGGCTGGTAAAATTCCAATTTGTTGAAGAAGTCGCCAACGGTCACGCCATCCCCTTCCACGAACCACGCGGTAATGGTGTCATTCTTCTCTTGGTATCTGTAGGCGTAACGGCGAGTGGCTGGGAACTTCATACCGTTGTCCATGGTAAGCGTGCCGTCTTCAACGTACAGATACTCAGCCGAGTAAATAGGGTCAGTGGGGTTCCGCGGATGGAAGGATGCAGTCCCCTCGAAGAGTCCATTCGGCATCGAAGGAAGGCGCGAGCCAACCTTCCTGTGGAGTTGCCACGTGCCTTGCATGCCCCGAAAGGCCGCTGCGGCGGCATACAACCCTTCTTTCTCTGACCTCTGAAGAACGTCCGCGACTTCGCGAATGACCAACGCAGCATCACTTCCTTCATCTGTGTCATCTCTGTACCGCGCCGGAAAGAGCGGACCACCTTCGCCCAAGGTCGAGTCATCACGCTGCAGGCCCACACTCCGCGCGAATTCCTCCACAAGACCCACGTAATCCGCCATCCAAAACTGCGGGACATCCAACTGTCTCTCTTTGATGGCTTGTCGTACTGATAAGGCAGCACTGGTGTCTAGCGCCTCCAACGCTGTGTTTGGGAACGTCTCGTGGCCCCAACGCTGTGCGACGATCTTGGCTTGCATACTCATCACGCCCCAGTAAGGGCCTTCGTAAAAGCCAACAAAGGCAATGTTTGGGACCTTTTCGTTGAAGATCGAGCCGCGTGAGAGGAGAAACGGAACACGGTGACTTTCAGGATCATAGCCTAGTGCTTCCTTGACACGGGCAGAGAGGTACTCGAGGTGCGATTGGAAACCGGTCGCTTCGACAACACCAGTCACGTCTTCCAAACGTGGTGTGCTCTGTCAGAATGTCAGAAAACCCAGTGCCTGGTTTGCAAGAACTGACCTCGTTTGTGTTGGCCCAAGGGCCCTGGGCCGTTACCTCTACTGAGAAGTTCTTGCTCGCGTCTTGTGTAATGTTTACGACACGTCCATTCACAGGCACAATTAGACCGTCTCTGACAAACTCCGCATACATGTCTGTCACACCCGTAAAAGCGGGATACTGAATCTTGTCAGGTTTTGAGACCAGCTCCATATGCCCAGTAGCTCGTTGGTCGCCCCCCAATAGATTCCGGATGAACTCGTGACCCTTTTCAGCCTTCTCTGCTGGTACCTGGCCAATCGATGCAGTGATCGGGCCATCGCCGCCTCGTCTGCCAATGTTATACAATACGAGGTCCAGCGGGAGAAACTTGGGAGATAGACTGAAATCTTGAATGGCTGGATTGTATGGGTCTTGAGGTATATATCGAGGAAGCGTGTAGAACGGTCGGTCAAATACGTGGTAGACTTTGCTTTCTGCCCATGCGGGCTTCTGTCCAGAAGAGTATTTTGCGCTGGAAATCTGAAAAGCGGCTGTGGCAGCTGCCTCGCTGCCACTGATCCCGCCACCAATCACAACCACCTTTCCTGCGTCATCCGAGAAAGAGGCCACGTCTCGAAATTGAGTAGAATGCTGTATCCTCTTTCCGGATCCATGCTGCATCTGCGTCTGACGTATCTTGGGCCCAGCACGGTGAAAGAAACCGCTGGCCACAATGAGATAATCGAAGGAGTCCTGTGATTCTTTCCGCGTGGTCTGGTCCACCGAAGTGACGTTCCAAGAGCCATCCGGATCGCCGCTAAAGTCTGCAGCGGTGACTCGCCTGTTGTAGATGATCGTGCCGGGAGCAAGGAACTTTTTCGCGTATGTCTCCAAGTAACGACCTACCTGCCACGCCTGAGGGAACATTGCAGGCGGTCCAGAAGGTTTCGATCCAACAGCAGGATCCGAAAGATCGACAGATCCCCATGCAAGATCTGGAAACGCGACCGTGAAACGACTGAGGTTCGTTCGCATATGCGGGCTACAGATCTCTCCGTTCTCGCCTGGGGAGGATCTCCACATCCCACCGGCTCTTTCCGCAGCCTCGAACAGTGTGACCTTGTATTTGGTACCACCAGCATACTGAAGGAGGGTTTTGGCGGCAACGAGGCCGGCCGGGCCGCCACCCACGACGAGGACAGACTTCATTGATCGGCCGCGACTTTCCAATCTGATCGTCGGGTAAGGGCCCAGAACGCGACGCTCGGAGAGATCAGATCGAAGGGATAGAAAGTTGATGAAATCGTGATCTTCTATACACTATCGATTGTCGTGACTAACCAAATGCTTCGCATCGATGCGAGGTTGCGAAAGGGCAATCGTAGGGCAGGAACCAGACCAACAACCCTTGACCAGGCACGGAGTTGGAGTCTCACCAACGATCGTGAGGGGTGCTATATGAGAGAGCGAAAGCTCTAGTCAAAAGAGCCGCCGTTGCCAAATTGACAGCGAAAAGAGGTGTTGGCGAAGAGGAAAGTGTTCGATGGTTTGGTGTAAGATCCCAACCAAGCCGCCCCGCGCTAGCCGCACGAGTCAGGTAAGGGCCATCAGCCCTACGAACGAATCGCCTCTCAGATGGTGATGTAGGTCCCTCAAAGCTCTGTTAATACGCCGGAATTGATCAGAGAGCCCTTCATGGTATCAAATTGTGTTTTGCCAATCTTCGAATTCTACTGTCAGCATGACTCATGATGGAACCGAGGGATATACCTACAGAGATGAGATATCGAATGTGGCCCAGGTCGGTGACGTGACGATGCTTTTCAAACTCTGCTCGGGCAAATCGTAGCATCTCTTGCCGCATGTCACGGTCGGCGATGGAAGCTGTGCTGCGAACAATGTCCCTCCAGAGGACCAGAGCGCGTTGCCTTTGGATAAAATGGTCGAGACCTATGGGGTTCTTTCCTCTGGATCGCAATCTGCTAGGACTCTTGCTCAACACCGTAGCATAGTTGCGCTTGATTAAAAGCATAGCGATTGTACTAGGGGGCGTTTTGAAGTCGGTGTACGTCGCTGTCGGCCAGAATTCGATGCTCAATGGGCGATATGGGATGCACTCTGGTGGCGATCGCAAAAGGCCTGCAGCAATCGCAATGTACCCGACACGTCCGTCCGACAAATCAAAAAGATGGCGAATCAATTAAACCAGCTTCAGTCCAAGGTCTGCCAGATGGTAGCCGCTCGTTGAAGGTCCCTTTTCCGAGGAGGGTACGTGATGAGAGGCTCTTCGAGTGCGGTGCACCGTGCACGGACACTATGGTGGGCAAAGACGCGTCCCGGCCTTGCCCAAAACGCGTCTCCACGCAAATCCCGTCCTCGCCTACCAACAGGGCCCGCCATCCGGGCCAACGACGGCGCAATGCCGCAACAAGAGAGCGCAAGACAACAACGCGCAATCTTGGAGTGTACGCAGATACAACCGCCGAGCGCCGCGAAGAGCGTGCTGATTACACATATCCAAAGATTGTGTTTCCCGATAACGACGACGAGCTAAAGGCAGACCCCGCCGCATTCGCGTGGCAAGAAACGCTCAAAGACCAACCAGGGAAGAAAAAGCGAAAGCTGAAGCATCCAGTATACAGACGCGATTACCAAGCCGCCCCCAGACCTCGCGACCTAGAAAAGTTCTCTCTCGTCCGAGGTCCTCATCTTCGTCGATCCCATGACTTCGCCAGAACGGTTCACTCGAGAATGGGACGATGATGTCCTTGCAGCGGTATGGGAGCACACCCAGAAACATGGGCAGTTGAAAGATCTGGGCGGTGGATACAAGCTCGAGCTGCGCCCTTCGACCAAGCTCTCGCACTCAGATCGCGGCGCTTGCCTTGACATCGTGCGTCATACCTCAATGGCAGCGTACAAGGCTTCCCGAATGGGCTGGCACACCCCTTCGAAGCGGACCGAGATGGCAAACAAAGACATGGCATACATCCTCGTTCGTGCTACGGATGGCACCCGAGATGCTTTTGGTCCCGGAATCGATACGAACATCGTCGGCTTCATCTCCTTCATGATCGATTATGACGATCCGCCGAACGACCATCGACAAGTCGTATACATCTTCGAGATACACTTGGCAGAGAGGCTTCGTGGTAAAGGCTTGGGCAAGTGGCTCATGTTCACGGTTGAAGCCATGGCGCAGTCTGTCACGATCAAGAAGACGATGCTCACTGTTTTTGTTAGCAACAAAGCCGCCATCCAAGCGTACAAGCGGATGGGCTACGACAAGGACGAAGCTTCTCCGTCAGACAGGGAGACACGCGGCAGGATCATACCGTCGGATTACTGGATCATGAGCAAGAGTTGGCATGACAAATGACACTGCGATGACTGCTCAGCTTGCCTCGACCAAATGCAATAGTTTGGTGGCACAAATGGTCTGATGGCACATGAAGTTATGACAGTTGTATATGTTGGCGTTTCGGTAAGATACCCTGGGAGGTCTGACTTTTCGCTCGATTGAGCAGATCTGTGTAGTCACACTACAATGATCGGATAGCGCTTGCATCTTGTAGCGTGACTGGAGATCGCAAGTTCTCTGGCCACAAATCATCATATCTGTAAATCTTTCCCCTTTCTCGTGAGTACAATTTTAGATGCAGTGAGTCTAGTCAGGCTCACCTTGAACCACGCATGAACTTGGAGTAACAGCTCTTCACTCGTAAGATCTATCAAAACGTACGCACCGTGGAGTGTTTGGACGTCCCGCGCCTGCTTCTTAACTTCACTTGCTTCTAATTTGGCTTAGCGCCAAACAAGGTCGTCATTTCTCCCTCAACGACATGTCTCTTTTATATCCCTCGAGCCAGTTGACTTTTTCGCTTCTCCAATGGGCCTTTTAACGCTCAGCGAAGAACCCGCACGCAACGTAAGTTACGCAGTTCCCGTGACCGTCTCATCAAAGCCGAACAACACATGCTTCGCCCATCATGCTCTGCTCTGCGCTGGTTCGGGGTGTACCGTTGGTGACCCAACTCTGTCGATAGATGCGGGGTGAGGCAGCATACCTACAAATCTAGCGCACGACTTTCATATTCTACTACGCCAGGACCTTGAAGCAATTCGCGTTCGCACTGTCTGTGGCCTCAGCCATGACTGTTCGAAACATTGCTCTGGGACGCGAGCCAGCACACACAATGCGATTACAATATTGGCCCCGAGGAAGAACAAGTGGCCAGAGCATTTCATCATCAAGAAGGTCTTCACTTTGGCCCAGGTCAACGACAAGGAAGACGAGGGCGCCGTAGGGAGAGGCGTCTCCTCTTCAGACCGTTCTCAAAGTGTTTTCCTCCCAGCACAGAACGAGCCGAAGTGGAGCACATTAGATTAATTCAGCGGCTTTGGGGCTGCAGCTCGAAAGATCAACTTCTCGAAATCAAGGACATGCGTGAAGCGGCTGAGAAGTTTGCGTCGTCTTGTCTGACAAGGTATCCTGACTGTGCGGTTCAAAAATTCCGAACGTGGGGAGGCTTTCGTCGTTGTCTATGGAGGCAAGGGTTATAACCACGGAAGGCCTTCAGCTCAGCATTGCCAACGATCGCCCACGCTTCCAGAAGTCCAGCAAGGATGATACCTCTGACGCACTCTGTAAGGTGCGCTATCCCCGACAGAACATTCGCTCCGATTAATTGATTTTTTCTATGGGGACCATGGCCGCCGAGGCTGCAGTGTTTGAGTGGGCTGCATACTGTCTGATACAGAAAGCTATTGTTGAAGCACTTGCGAGACTGTTGGGAATCATTAATCCAAACCGCAACTGCTTATGTTCACATCTGATCCTCTGTATTGACGAAAAAAAAAAGATTGTAGGAACGGGCAAGACCTACTAAAGATCGTGAGCAGAAACGTATGAGCTATGTCAATTGCCGTGATAGGGCATGCTTTTGATTGATAGTGCGCCTTGGACCAACTTGACTGTATTTCGCGAAGTACTTCCTCACGCGTGGTAATCACGGGCAGAGAGGTCCATCCGCATGATCTTCTGGTTCGTTCGTGGTTTGTGGTTTGTGGTTTGATTCCTCATACAGTGCTTGAGAACAAATCGATGTGAAGGCGTATAAGCCTCGCTCGTCACTCAGTGAAGCTGTTACCGGGAATGAGCTCAAATATCAGACTGAGCGAGTGAGTTCCTGCCTCACCGCGGATTCAACTCTACAAACGTTGCGGTGAGCTAATCTCACGGCGGTCCTAGCTTTGAAGCTCCGGATATATAAAACCTACTCCGACAGCACGTTTTGCGTCTGCCGAAACTCTACCTTCAGAATCTCATTTACCCCAATCTCCTCTTCTCTTCTCCAGCTCAGTATACGTCGCCATCATCATGTCCATACCGAAAATACAGTCGAAGGAGGCCGACGAGAGCCAGGGCGTGTTGTCCGCCAGTATCAGCAAGTTCCCCCACTCAACAAGTGGCACGCCATAGAAACAGTCCAGCGCTGTCACCTCAACGCCTGTCAAGTCATCTAACTCACTGACGGGCAAGAGCGACAACTCTCCCACTGCAGGGAGCGGCTCTGGAGCCCCTCGGGTAAGTGGTCAAGCCAACTCCAAGGTGTCTTCAACCTAACACTCCCCGATGGTTTTCGACGTCCCCGGATACTTCACACCCATCGAGCGTAGAGGCATGCGAGCCAACTCCAAGCGTCGCGCATCCATCAGCGAGTATAGCCACTCGCCCGCGCCTACCGACGTCTCCGCCCCTGCAGAACTTGACATCCAGTAGCCCAAGAAGCTCCCACCGCTCTACACGGCGGCGCTGCCCGCGAAGGACCCCAATCAGCGGGAACCCGGCGTTCTACCGATAGAAAAGGTCACAAAGAGGCTGCGCCATTCCAATCGCGTTGTAAGCAGGTCACTCAGGGATGGAAGCTTCGTATAACTGACTCTAAACCAGCTCCACATCGAAAACGCTGCCAAGGTCAAGATGGGCTACCAAGGTCAAGATGGGCTGGGAAGGAATTATGTACACCTGTGGCGCGGAGGTGTTCTTGACCAAGCAGGGCGAAACTAGCAAGAAGCGACCTGTAATGAACCACTAGACCCAGTTGTACCTGCATGGCCGCAGCATGGACGTACCAAAGGCCGTCCACGAGTGGCTCTGCAGCGACCCTGCGGCCGAGGAGATGATGTTCGATGCATCAATCTTTGAGCCGCTCGACTGAGCAGGTGCAACCGGCATCGACGGTATCTGGAACTGCGAAATTGGAGGTATGGATAGATTGGAAGTGATTCTACACTGGCAGGCTCATCAACACCGCTAGTGTGCTTGTTAATGTTTGAGCGTACTAAACAGCCTTTGAGCTGATATGGCATTTCCCAGGCCTATGACGTGGAGACGGTTTGGTCATTGCTCCTAATTCCAGAGTTCATGGCTAGATACCCACTCGCGAATATAGATAAACTCCGCGTTCAAATATCTGATTCAATTTGAAATGAAGTATGTCGGGAACAGTATCATCCGATGAAGAGCTGAGACAGAGGTTGGTATTGCCGGCCCTCTGAAAACATTGGCTCTCAAGTACAATCCGCCATCTGCGACCTCTCCTGCGCAACGAGCTAAATCTATTGAGCCTCTCTTAGGTCCAGGATACCTTAAGTAGATGCCATGCCAAAAGAAACGCATGTGGTTTCATGCAGTGTGGACTTCTGAATATCTCTGCGAGACGAACATGTGGATTTGTTATCACCCAATCATAAGAATAGAGGGAAGGTCACAAGTCCGTCCTTTTTTGCCATGTAATTCGAGAATATTCTGACTGCAGTGTCGTGAAGAACATCCTACGTGACTAGTTTTCAAGTGTGCCTGTTTGAAAAAAAGTTATGTCTCTTACGCTCCCACTCGTAAAGGCTTAGGTCGAGACGGTGTATGAAGAGCGTCGCCGAGAGAATGAACGATACCTCCATGCACGTCAGACGGTAGCAAAAGGCAAAAGGGCGCCTTGCAGAAGTTCAGGTCGGAGTTCAGGGTGCGAAAGGGCGGACATGACTCGTGACAACATCTGTATCGTAAGCGGGCGCTAGTCTCGGAATAGCGAACGCCGATGTCACACTCTCTCGAGCCTACAGCCCCTCCATGCAACCTCACATCCATATATTACTCTGTCAAGAACGCAGGGAAAACAGAGAGGTATCTCCACGATATCACGTACTATCGCAAAAGCCGAAATGTTGGAAGTACGCCCCTGCACAAACGACGACTTCGCCGATTTCGTTCGGATACAGATAGCCGCATTCAACACAGGTCAGTTATTCCGATCATGGCATGCGCTTTCGCTAAGATGCCAAAAGGCATAACCAGCCTGTTGAAACCACCTGAAACTGTGGAAAGTGTCGAGAAGGGTATCCAGAAACACATCAAGAGTGCGGAAAGCGAAGCGGACGTTACGTATTTGAAGGTAGTAGACACAGGGCTGGGCGACAAAATGATCGCGGGTGCAAAGTGGAGGATCAACGAAAAAGAACGCACTGAAGAGCAAATCCAGTCAATGCTGCCCGTTCCTGGGGAAGAAGAGAAGGATAGGCCAGCGGCACAGGATTTCATGAACTACCTGTATCGCGTGAGGAAACAGTACATGGGGACGAAGCCATTTGCCTGTAAGTGCGCATGCCATTCGGCTATGGAGTGCTTGCTAACCGGGTAGTCCTTCATATGCTGGTGGTCGATCCTGCTCATCAGAGACGGGGAGCAGGCGCTTTGCTCGTGAAATGGGGATTGGATCTGGCGGACAAAGCCCAGCTGCCGTCGTTCCTGGAGGCATCGGATGCGGGGAAGAAACTGTACACAAGCCTTGGATATGAGCCAGTCGCCGTGGAGACTTTCGACTTGTCCAAGTATGATTCGAACTTATCAGGACTGGAGTCAAACACTGCTATGATGAGGAACGCGGTGCAACTCCAGAGATAGCCCTACGAGTTAATACAGTGTCAACACAAGTCTCCCCAAATCCAGCATCTCGATTCATGAGTGTAGGCTGCACGATCTCAAATCTCCATGTCATAGTTTCGTCCAACTTCCTGGCTAGTTCAGCAGACGAAGAAGGGCAAAAGCGGGTTAAGCCTAGCTGAGCAACTTCTTGAACAGCTGGGATGATGCTACGAAGTCTGACCACTTGCAGGGCGTGAAGTTCCGCGAAGACGTTGTTCGCTTCGACCATGTCGAATGGCCCGACGTTGAATGTGCTGAAATTTCCATTGCCCTCTATCATGGCTAAGTTGTCAACGAAAATCATGATGTGCTTTACGTTGTTTTCCACGATCGCGCCATCTCCGATATTTCTGGCATACTGCAGGAGGGTCTGTGTGCATTCAGTGAGAAAACATCAACTGGCTGACGTTGTCGGGATTTGGACGGGCCAAATTCTACTTAGACTTCCGACGTACTTTGTAAGACATATAGTCGCGGAACTGCAAATGCTTCGATTCACAAAGGCGTGCGAACGCTTCATGCCGCACCGTACGGCACAAGCGGAAGATTGGAGATTTGAGGGTCGTGCGAAGTAGATCCTTGGGGTGGCTGGCGTGGATCTGGATACACGAATGATGTGGGAAAAGTACCATATCGTAGATGAGGGTGCGAAGCTCTCCAGGAAGAGACATGAAGGGCGCCATAGCGAAGCCAAGCAGAGCGCCGGGGAACGCGATCAGAGGAGCGTATGAGTGTGGAATTTGGATCGCGGTGTGAAGTTCACATATGCTGCGCAGCCGCTGAGGGAGCGTCACATTGAGCAGGAGCGAGCCGCGCTAACCATTTTAGAGCTAGCGCGATGTCGCCCTGTTCGTCACAGCGCTACAGAGCTACGAAGCGTGGCAGATCTCACAGGGCTGGCACACGAATGTGGGTGGAGTGAATCACTGCGAGATGAACAATACATGATTCACATTGAATGGCATTGGACGCCATCAAGACAACGCCATCAAGACTGCGGAACCATCAACCTATCTACATCCGGACCCCAAGTTCCATCAGTCGTGCTGATCTTTATGGTGTTGGTGCCAGACTTCAAGTCCACATTCAGGACGGATGAATTGGGGTCTCCACTCGCGGGTACAAAAGCAATGCGCTGCGTGGCTCCACCGTTGACACTGACGTCGGCAAACCTTTGGCTGCTGTCGCCGTTCACTGGGGAGCATTAGTCTCCATCTCTATGCACTCTTCTTCGACTCAGGAAAAAAGGATGGTAACTTACAATACTTGACACGAATCGATGTACGTGTCGTGGCGGAACTTTGTACGTTCGAGAAAGTGACGGCGCCGTTGTCGGAGCCACCGATATCTGCGCCAATTAGCCACAATGAACATCGCGCGAACATCGTGTAACTCACAGCCTGCAGCGTTTGAGCCTGAGCATCCCGAGCATGACACCTTCTTAGCTCCACCGGCAAATGTGGCAGATTCTCCCTCGTAAGCGTTTTCGCTAGGCCCAGAAGTCATAGACCCTGAATTAGCATCCACAACCCAATTCACCGCGTTCTTCATGCTTGCCGTGGTGCCCGATATCGTGAGTGGTAGCCACACATACGTGCTCCTCATGAGGTTTGAGCTAATCCATCGATCGCCCATGTACATGAAGTTGTCCCCAACAGGAAGGATGTAGTTCGTCTGCGAAGTATACGTCTTGGAGCCGGTGTCAGCAAACGTCTTCCAGGCTGACCACGGGCCTGCGATGTTAGTTGCCGTGCTGTACTTATTGTCATTGGGATCCCAGCCGGTCAAAGTCGACCCGAACATGAAGTAGACCCCATTTTTCTTGATAACGGCTGGCGCTTCGATGGACTCCTTCCAGAGGTAGGTCGCTTGCTTAACACTTAGGTAGTCATCAGAGAGGAGATCGATGCGCAGGCCGTTGGCGCGCTAGGACCAGGCGTTAGCGACTGCCGTAAAAAGAAGCCGGTCTGACTTACGTCCTCAGTCAAGAGATACGCCTTGTTGTCATCGTCAACGAACAAGCCCATATCACGAGACTGGAACCCTAATGGCTGGGAAGCACCAATATACGTGTACTTGCCGCAAACCGTGTCGCCAGTAGCAACTCCTGCTTTTGCTTCCTTGTAATCGCTTGAATCTATATGCATCCACAACACGTACTTCTTCGTCGACTTGTTGTAGATGACCTTCGGTCTTTCGACAACGCGGTTCGGACCAAGATCACCCGATGAAGTTCTCGACAAGAGCGCGCCTTCATATTTCCATTCGACTAAGTTGGTGGAGCTGTAGCAGTTGACGTTCTGGAAGGCCGAGCCATCTGTCTTGTCTTCGCCGACCCTAGCATTATGAGAGTCCTGATGTCGGAAATGATTACTGCACATACCAGTAATATGTGCTGTCGACCTTGATCATACCACCTCCGTGGGCTTGGATATGCTTTCCAGTGTTAGTCGCAGTCCATGTCGCTCCAGGAACTATTTGCAGCGTCGCATTTGCGATCGAAGCAAATAGCGCTCCGGCTGCTGCGATCTTTCTGAAGCAGCGCATGTTGGAAATGAGGTCGTCCTGCCTTACAGAGACGCTGCTACATGTTGCGCATGTTCCTAGATATAGATTGAACTCGCTCCAACCCAACGGAATAACTCTAATTTCGACATCTTAAAGCCTAGGCCATGATCGGTGCACTGACTCAAGTGGTATTGTCGCGGGTTCTGGTGTGGAGACGTTATATTGCCGGAGCAGGGATGTAGCCATGCTGTATGGTCGATCTGGAGAAGCGTAAACGAGCGATTTGTGGGATGCGTCTTCCATATTGGGCGTCGCATGTTGATCAGTCTATTCTCCCGACGCCCGAGGCATTTAGTGTGATACTAGTCCGACAAGATTAGGCGCAGGTATAGCGATGCAAGCCTCTCATGTGGTTACCAGCATGAGCTGCTCTCATGACCGTTTCGAAACCGGGCGCACGGCCAAGAACGAGTAAGTCGATATATGCCGGAACGGCATGCGGTACAAAAGAATCGTAGAACGCATCGTCGTGTGTCAGCTGGCGTATACTGGATCGAGAGATAACATGTTCGTCTGATACCGGCGGCACAGTCGCACAGAGCGCATTTGCATGATCTGTATCTCCTACTCTGGATTTCAGCTTCGAAAGTAGGTGTGGGCAAAAGGTCAGACAGGAACACTCACGCAAAAGAGATACACTGTTTGACTGGTAAATCTACATCTACGCCTTCACCAGGTGTCCAAATATTGTGTGTATCCCCAGAACGGTCAGCTTCTGCCGCCGTTATGCCACCCTCCAAGGTGTAGCCAAGTCCATACCCCTCGCGCCCCGTACTCAGCCTTTCCGGGTATGCCTGTATGTTCTCTATGTATTGTCATCTGCTCTTACACGCACATCGCTCCCGAACGATCCCCCTGGCTCGTCTGCGGCGCAGGATCAAAGCCGTGGATATCTACTATAGATCCGGCATTGGGTCTGCCAACGTGCGAAGCGCACCAAACATAGAACAGCCTCAAGACGGATAGCCAGAGCCGTCCTTTGATGTTCTGTGTATGCCTGATGTTCCCAACGCGTCGATTACCAATTACAGCCAGAGATGGAGGAGAGGACGACGCGTTGCTGTAGCCCACTCATATATTTGTTGCCGTGTTTGTACGCGTTCAACCTGCCTCGACTGCGAAACCGTCATGATGCCATTGTTTCCGAGAGGCACCATACAGCGCAGAATGGTCCTCGCGGCTAGTATAGGCACGCGCTTTGCTGGAATGCTGGCGCTCATTGCTCTGTACCTGCCGAGGCAATGCTTGCTGCTGTGAGCTCGTGAATGATTGCGCGCCAGGGCTGCTGACCAGCGTCGCCGAGGCCCAATCGTCGCACTAGTCTAGATATCGCCCCCAGAGCATCCACAGCTGCCTCGAAGCATAGCTGGCATTTGCAGATCGTGTAACGTCGCTTGGAGGACGCCACGCAGACCCCTCCAGTGTGCGGCGTGGGTCTAGGGTTCGCGGATGCGCTACGCCATCGGGGATAGGGCGCGGAGGATGCGGAGTACAGTGCGGGGAGCGCATCGGGGGATGAAGATGTTCGCGCGGTCGCGATGAGCGTCGTAACAGCGCGCTGCTGCTGCTGGCAAACAGTCGCGTGAAGGGGGTTGCTGGGCCGTCTTCTGCACAACGCGGGCGTAGCTGCGTCCCAGCGCCCAGAATAGCTGCACGAGAGGCTTCGGAGCCGCCGGCAGCATCATCCGTAGGCTCATTGAGCTAGGAATCGATGCTGTAGAAGGTATTGTGGACGTGCTGTAGCGTTCTACAGTGGTCCAGAGGCTGTTGCCCCACTGCCTGTGATGTCGCGGAGAGGGAGGGGTTGCCAGGTGAGGGGCGCGGCTACGCAATCGCTCTCAGATGCTTCGGAGGACGCGGCGCCACCATTTCTCGACCAAATTCCTTCAAACAAAATTCTCAGAGGGTCAAACTGCAAGCCATAAGCATTTTGAGAGTTTTCCGGAGTTGGTAGGAGCACTGCTTGTGGTGTGGTGGGTGATCAGGGGTTGGCAGGTGAAGGACTCGAGCGGCGGACAACAACACCACCAAACAATCTCACGATAGTCGGTGCCCCGCCCTCTCCTTCTCCCTGCCAACCCCGTCGCGACTACCAACACGCTGTCGACAGAGCTCTATTTCCTTGCATCTTGTAGAGCGTGTCCTTCTTGCCCACCGCAACTTCTTTTACGACTCCCCTCCGCGATGGCGTAGCTGCGTTCCTTGAGGCCGCTGATGCCTCTCCTTTTGCTACAACAAGGTGTCGCAAGGACGGTCGCAGACTCGAGACGCGGTTCTCGAGCGACCGAGGGCCGAGCATACTCACACCCACACTTTCTGGGAGGTCTGGTACGGCTTTCTTGTCGAGCAAGCGGCCGTGGCAGGCGGGTACCTGCAGCTTTTGACCGAGTCACCGCTGACATCAGGCCCGCCGCAGCTCGTATCGACTGGCGAGGCCCCGGAATTTCCTTCAAGGGCGTCTGTCGACCTTCTCGGGCAACCTGTAGTCCATTGCATCATTTGGCGTGGCCTTTCCTACGTCTGTGGAGTTGGAGCCCGATTTTCTCGACTGTCAGACGCTTCGCTTCGCTCACACCGAAGCCTTCCTTTAAAGGTACACAGGCAGCTGCAAACAACGGAAAGCATCGTTGCTAACTCAATTGCTAATGACAGCTTGACAGGATGCTAGATCGCCGGCGGCAACACCGAAAAAGGGCGGCTTTTGGCGCCTCTCGCTCGAGGATGCCAACCGTCCCCGACGCCATTTGCACTGCCCTGGCTGGTTGCCGGCTGTGCAACTTCGATGTGAGCGAGAGCTCCCCTCGAAGCCGACGAGACGACGAACCTACTCTCCTCACGATCGAGCGAAGGCGATGCCATGCGGGCAGAGGCAATACCGTAAGCTGCGGCCGTCGCGGATAGGCCAACAACTATCGAGCGCTCCCAAGCAAGATACCACACGCTGATAGGCGGCGAGAGCCCACACGATAGCGCGACTCCCATTACAACGGAGCGGTGGCGGATACCTTGAGGGGCTACACTTGGGGACCCGCGCAGCACGGCGGACATTCAATTGCGTCCATGGAGGGGATCTTCTGTCCTACATCTAAGGGCCTGGGCAAGATCGTGAAGCCGGACGACATCGATCTCCGACGCTCGGAGAGGCCTCGCACAGCCAGCCAGCGTCCTCGTCCTTATCCTTGTGTGACACGCACCATCACGGTCGAACGCCGGATGTCGCGTGATAACGGACCATCGAAGCCAAATCGGAACACCGCTGTAAAGCATCCTAAGGACAACTCAGAGTGAAGCCCGGGATGGTATACACAATACGGGAGCACTGTCGTTGGAAGGCCCTGCGACTCGCAGCCCGGTGTCAGAGCTGCTAATGAGTGCCATCGCTTCCAGTACACATAGGAGGCCGGCAATACTGCTGGGCAGACGATGCGTGCAGATAGAAACATCTGGAAACTCAAGCTGGGTCCGATGTTCACCAACGAACGAGGCGAGGACCAACGCAGCCGGCTCCTACGCCATGTCTACTTCTTCCTCGTCGCTGAAGGCCAGTATTAAGGCCGATGCTGTTCTCTAAAAGCGCAAATACAATCGCAAAGTGGCAGCAATAATGTCAAATTTGCAGTTGGACTTCTGAGCTGCTCTCTGTCGGGATGTTCTTTTGTTCCTCCAAGGACCAAAGATCCCCATGAGCGTGCGCAAGCAACGTAGGAAGGTATCTTGCTTGTCTTAGCCCAGGGCTCGCGCCGGGAAAGGAGTGCAGGAGAACGTTGCTGGCAGTGAGTAGAGCAGGATATTCGTTCTGTACGGCATTGCAGACGTCAAGAAATATCCCGAACAACACCAACACTTGTACAATGATGCGACCAAATCATATGGGCAACAACAGACATGGTCGCCCGTTAGGCCGACCAATAAACCGGTCTGATTCAGGTATCCAATCCTCGTACGCTCTGAAGATATGTCCTCGTCAGATGAAAACCCGGAAGCAGTGGTTCTAGTAAGCGAAAGCAAGGCGTCGTAGGAAGGTATAACGTCCGCGCAACTAGCCGAGTCCAGAGTTGTAGCTTCATCGGGTGGCCATCCAAGGCAAAGATTTCGGTAACCAAAAGCAACGGCGTCGTAAGAACGTATAACGCCCGCGTAAGTAGCCGAGTCCGGAGTTGGAGCTGGGTATCGACGGCGGTATGCTTTCTAGTAGTATGGGAAGAGGGAGTTGACCAACCGAAACTGGATACAACTGACGATCGCATCTCATATCGCAGCCACCAACGTTTTCGGCAGATTCGTCAAGTATCCAACAATCCTGGTCCCGGGTAACGGACATCTGACGCAACCGGCTGCTCCAAGTCTATCAGAGAGCCCAAGTCATCGCCCATGCGCTCGCACCGGTAGTGTCAACGGGAAGTATACATCGTCTCTTTCGTCGACTCAGTCCATCCTTCGTAATTTCCTTGGACGCTCGATCCTGATCCGGATCGTTTCTTTTCCGTCAATCCATTTTCAGTCGATACTTCCTACGAGTCTCGCAATCCTCATCATCGTATCATCCTATCATTCCTTGTTTGAAACGGAGTAACTTCAGGCGCAAGCTCCTCAGGTATTGTAACGATAAAGCTACCCACCGTGGTAGATCCCGCCACCCTTCACGAACGGTTGCATGTGTCTTACGGAAGGTGACTGCAGCAAATCTCAAGCTCTGCTTGGTGTTGGGCGTTTGTCGTTGCATTTCATCGCGTCGACTCGCCTTAAAAACATTTTGGGGTCCTAGAGTGTGTAGGACAGTCGGCTCTTGTTGCACAGTTCCTTCCTAGGAATGGACCATGGGCTTATGTAGTGTCGTAGGAGTCCGATTCCGATGGCGGTGCCAATAAATGGCTAAGGGGATCGCCCAGAACGCTCACCTGGGAAGAGGAAGCAAAGTTCAAGCAGGGGATGATGTGGTGGTGCGATATGGGGAGCGCGGGGCTCACCCCCGACTCCTCGATGCTGCGGCAGTACGACGAGCGGTGCATCAAAGCCCAGGAGCTTGGCTCTCTCGTGGCAAGCTTCGCCGAATGGCGGTTTTCGGCAACGACAACTCCAGCTCCACAACTTTTGAATCTCGTCCTTGGTATATGCGCTGTTCACGTCCTTTCCGAATCTTTCCAGCTCTTGCTGTTCTGTCTTCTTGTATCCGGTCACGGCATGAAGATTCGGTCGATCCTCGATGAGGCGCTAAATCCTGTGCCAGCTAACTTCCTTGACGACACTTCCTTGACGATATGAGCATCAAGAAGCGTCACGCATTGTCCAGTTTGTCGATTGCGCTCAACCGGAATGGACTTGATCGCAAATCTTCATCCCCAACTAACTTGCAGGGCCTAACACGAAGTAACGCATCCTTGAACGATCGAGCTCATTGCATTCTGAACATACTGGCGATATGTTGGAGAAGCATGGTCAGTCTTCATTTACTGATCAAACAAGATTGAGCTGACCTTGTCTCAGATGGATGCTCCAACGCGATGCACTGTTATGTGAAGCAGTTAATATTCAAGAGCATAGAGTCTCTCCATGGTTGTTGTCGATGCGACATGTCGAGGTAATGCCCGCTCCAGCTGCTATCCTCGCTTACGGTGCCAGCTTCGATCATTCGATACAATTAATGAAACTCGTCGTATGAAGCGCGATGGTCCGGGCGAAAGCTTCAAGGACATATACACCATCGATGGGAAGGCTGTTGTCAAGCGAGCGGGAACCGGTCCACATCGGCTCACCAGGTTTAAGTCAAGTTGCCATGACACTGAACAACGCTCGCGCGCCTGCTCTGCGGTTACAATGCGGTATTCGGACCCCGTCGTCTTGGTGCAGCCCTTCCGCTGTCGTCTCTAAGACATGATCAACTTGTTCGACTTGATCGTTGGGGGATATCATTACTTCCCTCCAGCTGTGTTGCAATGAAAATTAACATCCATAACAACAGAGACCACCGAATTGCTACACGCCTTTAGAATGACAGCGCTGGCTGTCAGCGGACTCCTTAGTGGATCCAGCGGCAGACACCTTCGAGCGTTAATACATCTGGAAAATGGCAATGTGGCAAAGCCCCCTTTATTGACAGACTCGCAAGCGGACAGGAACAGTAGAGTCCTTTATCTCTGCCGGAAGAAAATGATCGCACGAAAGCAGCATGCAGAGCTGAAGCCCCTCCAACATATGTGGTGCAGCAGGTATGCCTTTGCTGTTCGTGAAATAAGCTGATTCTTACTGCAACCCAGCTACACGCCACGAAGGTCGAAGCCAGGTAGCACTTTGACGCTACGATACCGAGCGTACTGGACCCAAATGTGGTGACGTGGATCCTATACTTTTTGCTTGAGCGCTCACTGGTGAGCAGTCACTGTCTCTGCTACCTCCTTTGGTTTGGCTTTATAAGATCGTAACCTCGATGTTCGTGCTGTAGTTGCACGATTAGTCGGCAACACCGCCAGTGGCTCCAGATTGCGGCGTCTGCAGTGTTCGAGCTACAGTATGGTGTCTCAAACCTAGCCTGGCGTAGACGTACGGATGGATGAAGTTGCAAAAATAAGTATACACCTGAAAGACGGGTGCTACTCGTTGATAATAGTGCCAGGTAGATGCCCGCTTTCATTCAAGTTACCAGCTGAACTTCCACGACAGCCGACGGCATTCGATTGCTAGAGGCTCAAGTGTTCGACCATCGACTTTCGCTCCTTCGAGGTCCACCGAGGCAGACTTTTGCACCAAAGAGAGATGTTTAAGAAGACGATGAAGCCTGGAGGGAAGATGCGCTCATCCCCAGTTGCTCGCGTTCACAAATTCGAAAGCATGTCGGGTGCCATATACACAATTTCTGCGTCCCGGTCTCTGATGCGTGGACTATGCCGATGATGGAGGCATTGCAAACGCCAGAGCATTGCTGAAGTCTCGACTCGGATCTTGCGATGGGACCAGCTTATGGCCGATGTCCAGGCTTGCTTATGGAATGTATGCCTGTGCGTTTGGTGAACTCCATGAGATCAGAGCCGACGTTGTCCGCAGTGAGGAACCGGGGGATCACGGCTCGATACGTAGCGATAGGTTTCGTGGCTGGTGAACGGGTGCTGGTGGCCGAGCCGCGGGTCGTCATTGCTGCTTGGTACCAACGATGGGGGCCATGCCCATTCCAACACACGAGGATGTATCTCGCGCGTAATATGGGCATGCCACGCCAGCTCTCGATGTCCAGGTTCTTGTAGTCGACCTTCGCAAAGCGATTCGGTCATTTCCATGTGGTCCACACCGCGATGCATATTCGAAATTGGGATGAACAAAGTTGTCGACTTTGAGGTGGTGGGCCGGAGATGAACGCATTCCGCGGCTAGTTGGCCTAGTGTGTCTAGCGTCGCCCCCTGTCCACGGAACGGTCTCAACACTATGAAGGATGCTGTTTCATCAGCCTCCACCACCGAACGGCGCTGCATCAAAGGAACCATTGTCGCCGCCTTCCTCTACAGTGTCACCTCGAGTGGCGAAGCGATGGGCTGTCACGGGTGACCGAGAAGTGTGACAGATTTCTCTCCTTCTTCGTCCCTTCACGCGTTATGAGTCCCCTCTCACGATGAGATCAATCCGTGGTTCAGTGCACATAACATCCTTGATAGCTCTTCCCGCGTACGTTGGCAGCGCTCCCTGTTCGTCTCGGGTCGCATTCGATCGATCGTATTTTTTTCCTTTCCGGACCGCATCGAGCAGCAGCTCAACGAGCATCTCCGCCACCCTATGCACTAGACTAAACCCGCAGAGCATGGAGTTCAGACCCACTACAACAGACCCTTGTCAAGAACTTTAGAGGCCGGAATATGAGGTGAAGTGGTGCCTCGGCGAAAGTTGGACCAGGAACGATGGCCGAGAAATGTGGCGCCATATGACAACAGCCGCCAAGGATGAGACCTGCGACAATTTGGTCCTGCCTGTTCTCTCAAGAGCTTGGCTTCTGTGGGAGATGTCTCTCGCTGGTAGATGGCGCTGTCCGGAAGCCGTCAACATGTAATTCGCCAGGAGCTCACTCGTCGATCTGGCCAGAGATGGCTCTCCCGTCAAGTGCTCAAGATCCTGGATGGCTACTTGAATGTCCAGACGTCGCACACTCCTTGTCATCTGGACCGTTCAAGAGTCTCGGCATTCGCTCTCGCATACCTCTCGAACCCATCATACCATTGTGGATTACCCAAGTCTCGTGTACTTCTGTTATCGTGAACAGTTCGCGCGGCGAAATGCGCTTGATTGCGCGGCAACGACGACCGAAGCGCAACCCTGCTGGTGCGATGGTCATCTTCTGAGGCCCGCTAGCGTCTGTTGCCTCCTTGCTGGGGTGAAAGTATCGGTCATGTGAATCCCTGGAGAACAGGTTCATGACGTTGCCGCTCTCGTCAGAGTGACCGTTGCAGCCGCTGTACCTTCTATCGCATTGGTTGTCATAGCATGACGGCCGTGGCGAGGTCTTTTAGATTGGAGGCGCTGATTGCTTGCACCTCCTTTGATCCCAGAACAATGCGAGGAGTCGAAAGGGATGTATTCGGCGGGCGTCGTTGCCTTCGCCACTATGCGTGGCGCGGATGAACTCGCCATCGGGGTTTTTGAACGGTCGCCCTAAAGAGGATGCGCAGCGGGTGAAGAGATAGATCTGAATATATGGCGCCGAAAAAAGTGTGGCGTGGCTCCTCCCGAACGCCCCGCGCGTATCTGTTCGTTCGAAATGGTCCCAGCGCCAAGGCCCCATGCGGGAGTGAAGTTGTGGTGGAATGGCGAGGAGCGACGCAATGGGCCTACTTGTACGGCGTGGAGGGAACATGCGGACCTAACTTGATGAGGCAAGCTCGCATAACAGCTGTCAACATACCACCGCTAGCATCAAGTGTGAAGCACTGTAGATGATCTGGCATCACACTGAGTCGTCTCTCGCAGCTCCTCTGCGCCGGCGGCCTCGACAACCAGGATACAAGGGAATCACACCACCTCTGTGTTTCCTCCTTTGCGTAGTATTTGCTGTCCCCTCGGCCATCCTGCTCCTCGTTCTCGAGTGCGCTGTTTCCTCTTCCGGTCGCCAGTTCCTCGGAATGCGCCTTATTCTAAGCCTTACAGCATGAGAAGCTACAGCGGTTCGTAATGCGGGCGGATCGTTGCTTGCGAAGGAGCGATGTGTCTCGTAGCGAACTTGCGGGAGTGATGTTGTCATCTGGAATTCGAGCGTTGTGGAGACAGCTCGCGGTGGCGGGATCTGGCTGGGTTAGGACTTGGCCTTCACTATGTCAGCGTCGGCACTCGCGCCTCGCATGGCTGGGATCATTCCCCCTAGAAGCGCCCCTTGAGAAGAGGGAACGCTGCCAGGTGAACTTACAGCTGGTTGAGCCGTGAAGCGTTTCGAGGCCGCCAGGCCTACAAGCACCACCACCCACCTCAGCACTATCGAGAGGTCGTTTACGTGGTTATAGCCGCTCCATGCTCTCCCCGAATTCGCACACAAAACACGCTGCCTCGGAACCGCCGAGCCTACCGATACACACGTGACGATGCGAGCAATCACACAGGAGGCGCATCGCTATCATGGACGGCGCCGCGGCGGGACGAATATAGCTCGGGGCAAAGGATGATCGGAGCAATGCTGCAGGAATTGTACAAAGTAGACGATTGGCGAAAGAGGTGGCGACGATGCTGTTTGGTTGCGGTTGACGCACTGTGACTAGACTTTGGCGCAGGTGAGAACTTGGGATAGACCTCTCGACGGAGTTCGGACGCCGCACTCAACTCGACGCTGATCGTGTTATGGGGCGGCCTGTGGTGCGGGTGTGGGTGTGAGCGTTGGCACGGGCGTGGGTGCGAGCTCCTTGGTAGAAGGAGAGAGGCAGGCTTGACTGTGTTGGCAACTGCCACCCTTCCATTCACCCGGCAGTGGCCTCCTCTTGGAATTGCTGTATTGGATGGATCTGGTCAACGCCGGACATCACGTGCAAGTCCCGTCGGCGATCGCGAGGAGGTCGGTCGCGAGGCGAGGGGACGAAGGCATGCGCCACCGCGCTTCGAAGAGGAGGCCTCCTAGGTCGACTTACTGTCATCCGCACGGGTTGATGATGCGCGCCTGGTTCCGCACGCTGCCACCCTTCAGATGCCCTGCCCGCCCCCAATCCTCGCGAGCGCGTGCAAAGGAGAGTGTAGCCATCCAATTAACCAACCTCGTGCACACAGGTCTCCAAGACCCAAGACCGCCCGATTCAACCGGCACGTGCAATGTCTCTATTTATACCCAGAAACTATCACGCGGAGTCAAGTGTGACAACGTTGAACCCGAAAGAGCTTGCTCGTGCGCATCGGGGCGGAAGGGCGCGTCGGATCTACCAAAAGAGGCAACAATTCGCTGTATGCACCCGATTTGGGGCGTTCAACAGATTAGATGTCCTCTCTATCACTCCTACAATTTCAAGCGAGGGTTGCAAAGCGGCACTTGAGGATCGCTAAACACCTTGTGACCCAAACGCTGAGGTTCCCCCAAATCAAAGCGCGCAGGGTGTTGTGTTCAGAGAAATTGCAACCCATTTGCAGCACAATCCATACATCAGAATCACGGAACGCCGCAGGATGCAAGTATTTATGACTCAAATTTCATTGAAGGTCTATGCTGGCAATAGAGCGCAACGCCTCCAGGCCTTTCAGAAATGCCCTGCCACTGGAAATCAAGATCCGCATCAAGAGATAACTACATTAGGGATGACTAACCTGCTCTCAAACCTATCACCGGGATGTTAATCCAAGTCTTATCACTACCAACATGAGCTATGGAACAACGAGCTACGGCTTTCCACAAGAATCTACGCACTCTCCATGACTTCCTGCTTGTCATTATGGTTTGCCATGCACCCGCGCTTGTATTTACCCCACAACCAGATTAGCATACCTAGTGCCCGACCTCGTGAGGTTGCTGAGAAGCGGTATTTGATTCCGGTTGCTGAGATCGACGCTGAAGAGCTCCGAGCTAGGATCTGCGAGGGTGGCTCTTATCCTCCAGTTGCTCGGCTACTTGACATGTAGACAGACCAGCGGTGCAGCTGTTTGTGTTCCAAAGAGTTGGGGTTTACCAGGTAGGCAAGCAGTTCCGGTCTGCAGGTGCTTGAAGTCGGTGGTTCCGCCGATGACCATCTCCCTCGGTTCTGCGACTGGTTCCTTGTACTTGTGGAAAGGCTTCTTGAGTGCCAGGACGAACAGTTGTCAGGTAAATTCCTTCTTCGTGTCACCCTCCAAGCCTTTAACGGGCTGTTCAATGCCAAGGATGGCGTCGCCGGCTGCGAGCCTAGTGACACCGAAGGCAGTGATTTCATTTGATTGGAGAGGTCTTGTGCCATCCACAAGGGGCGGAGCGCGGTTGGTCATGGAGCATGGGTTGGTCGAGCGGGGGGAAGGGCTACGACCTCGTGGCCATCGTCGCTCGAAGCGAGATGCTTGAACAAGTCCGTCACCAAGATCTTGAAGTCGACGTAGGACTCGGCGTAGTAGAAGACCGAGATCCTGTGGTGGTCCTACTGGAATTCTGCGTCTAGAATCTCTATCGGCAGGTTATGGTCCAGGGCCTGGAGCCTGCAGTGTCAGATTTGCGGACTTGTTGGAAAGAAAGGGTACCACGTACCCGGCTGGGCCTCTTGGACGTCACTACGTGAAAAATTCGGGGTTGCGGCCGAAGCCATTCAAGACTCGCAAGGTTCAGAAACAACCCGGTTTGGTGTTGTTTGGCTGGCTGCAGGCAGTCATGGATCAAGACGTATCTGTCAAGATTGGGGACTGTGGGCTCGGTGCGGCCATGTTCATGGATGTGAGGGGAGGTGCTTTGGTTTTGAGAGACTGCGAACCACTTATCAGTATGACCCACTAATGAGCGAGGGAGCTGATGACTTACCGGGACTTGGTGCTCCCATAATTGTTCGGATAGCGGTCTGGCGACAGGCAGCGGATATTGTTCGGAGAGACGTCTGGTCAAAGCGGACCGCTACCCTAACAACTCAAGAAAGAACCGAATTGTGTCAAGATTCGTAAGGTTCAGGCATGAGGAAAAGAGGAGGGAGGTGAGAGGCGGGCGGGGCAGCTTTTATCTTCTCCTGCCTCACAATGCGTTAGCGTCTTGGCCAGGCGACCTTGCTCGACAGCACCGGCAATAGCAGCCGCGAGAGGCAGGCGCGGCGTGGCACACATGTACCTGTCTGGATGGCCTGTTACAATACCAGCCAGGACATGAGTTTGCGTACTGCACGGCTCCTCCTAGTATAAGACAGGACACCCCGGCTTGGACATGGCATTGTAAGGCACTTCAACTGTGAGACGCGTCGACCAAAAGCAAAGTCGTCGTGACTGGAGGCGGTCATTGATGAGGCTAAAGCGAGTTTCATGACACTTCGAACCGAAACGATCGCTCTCACCATGACGAACTGACAGGGCACATTGACGGATCGACGGCTTGCGTCGTAATGACCGATGGCCCCTTTGTGCTTTAAATAGCGACTGAAAGGCATCGAGTACTGTGCGCCGCAAGGCTCGTCCTCTCATCTCTAAGTGGGTCGCATTGCTTCTCATCCTGGTGTCACCGAGCCGCGGATATCAATTATGTGAATCCCCCCGGGTTCGAACTTACCACCTCTTATGAGATTCATCTAACAATCATTACCGACCCATGCTTAACTAAACTACAAAAGCAAAATCAAGACTCGCAAGGATCCGCCTGAAGTCTGAACCTTACGAGTCTTGATGAAATGTGTTTAGATATGAAAATATATACACACTCAGAAACACATACTGACACACGGACGGGAAGAGCACAAAACTCGGCTATGGCTTCTGACAGCTGAATGATAAATCACTTAGATGCTCTAGGATGAACGCTGACGGGAGTTACACTTGCGGAAATGTTGCTAATAGAAACGAGGATTTCGATAGAGATCCACACGTCCCGCAGCTTATCCTAGAGATCCGACATTCGATTAACGCCCCCTGTCATATGTCCAGCTAGGTTGTAACATTGAAGAACGAGATCTGTATGATATTCCAAGTTATCCTAGGATACCAGCAAGAACACCCCACCATCATGCGCATGTCCCTGGCAACGCACCTCAGCAGGTCAACTGTAACTGTCCTTTATGTTGCCACCAGAGCACGGCCTATGAATTTCATGTTCAATTCGCGATGAATGGGGTGCGACAGGCAGAGAAGGACCGGGCAGTATCACGTTCTGTGCACGAGAGATCGAATATTCCAGCCAAAAGTGCAAAGTCTTTCGATCTCTCTAGTAGAGCCCTCTTGTTTGTTCTCTGGTCGACATTCCTGGGGCTTTTAAGGCTGCAGCTGAGTCTGCAAAAGTAAGCTGTCCCTTCACTGCTTCCACTTTAGCGCTAGTCGCACCAGAAAGGCAATCTGCCACCAGGACTTTCCCTATTCGGCATTCGAGTACAGCTGTGAAATGAAGTCGTAGCGGACGAGGTTGTCCTGTGCGTTCAGTGCTGGTAGATATAAATTTCTCGCTCGCAACAAACCTCTTTCTCAAACATCCCCAATCAACACACTCAACACACTCAACACACTCAACACACTCAACACACTCAACACACTCAACACACTCAACACACTCAACACACTCAACACACGGCACCGGACTTACACATCCTTCACACAGTAAGTGCCTCATTCCCTCCGTCTGATGAAGGCGCTAACATAGAAAGGCGCAATGTCTTCGCCTCCAGCAGAATCGTCGCCGTCGCCGTCGCCTGCGAATCTGTCGCCCGCGCAATTACCCTCAATGTCGTGGTCGGCTATTGTCAAGAAGACGGTCCCACCAAACAACTCTGCTGCCCCCTCGATCCCGCACGCGTCGGACCACCGCGTGCCTGCTCAATTACCTGCTCAGCAGCCTCCAACTGCCAATGCCCATGCGCGGCTGCCCCCTGAATCTACATCGTACGCGCAGCCACATTCGCCCTTCTCACCCAGCACCGGAGGCCGCCGTGGGTCACTCCTTGACGTAGGAAGGGCAGGACATATGTCAGCAGCTCGCGCAGGTGCTCAGCCAGCAGCTCGCGGTGACCTTGGTCAGGCAGGCCGCTCGAGTCAAGCACGCCGCTCGGGTTGGTCTCCGATAACTTGGGCAAATCCTTTTCAGGCACCTCCCATGGACCTCAGCCAGGGAGGCCGCGCAGGTCAAGCGTTAGCAGCTCCTACTAGATCCCCCTATTCAGGCGTTTATCCGGTGTCTGCTAGTGGCAACAATTATTACCGCCCGCCACAAGCACGTAAGGACGCGCAATTCGCCGCCAAAGTCACCGGGTCCTTCGCCAACGAGGCTGCTTACCACAGCAACTCTGAACGTCGCGCCAATGTTGAGCGCAGCAATGCCACAACGGCCACGTCGCTCGCACTCTTGAACGCCCGTCTCGCAACGGCGGCAACAGACACACACACGGGAAGGGTAAACAACACGGCGCATGGCACCAATGTTGCCCTTCCGGCCCATTATTGTAACGACTCTGTCGACATTGCCGGTCCCTCCACTGTGTCCCGTAATGCGATCATCAGCCTCAACTCTGGCGGTAACCCAGCTTTCAACGCGCCCAAGCCGACGAGTAGTGATCCTTCTCCTGCAGGTTTCGTCGGCGCCGAGCGCGAAAAGGGCACTTTGACTCTCACCCAGGTGCCGCAACGAAGGATTCTGGCTGTAACTCTTGGCCTTCTCCGCTCAGGTGTCGCCGCCCAGCTAGTCCAAGACAGCCAGTGGCAGGCGATCAAGGACTTCCTTGACAAATGCGTACCTGTTGGCGGTGGGGTTCCTGAGTATGACGAGTGGCTGCCCTCAATCACAGTCGCCTATCGGTAAGTTGCTGTGAATCTACCTGGATTCTTCCGCGGGTACTGATTTGATTCCAGGTATCCAATTGACGACGAGAATTGGAAGAATTTTGAGGCGGTAGTCTCGGTTTTCGACCTGGCCCGCGACGCTCAGAAGGTTTTGGGTTCCTCTGCCGCCGAGCTTGACCAAGTCAACGCCCGCTTCCTGCTCGCGCCACTTCTCCCGCTCAAGCTGCCGGCCGATGAGCAGATCCGCAATCTGCTTCTCTTTTACAAAATTAGCCAGTAGGTTTGAACTATATCATCAGTAAACCTGACTGAATGCAACAGTGTCGATGTGCGCTCCAACGACTCCGAGGAGTAGACAACGACCGCGGGGTATGATGGAGGACAAACAGGTGAAGCATGAAGAACGCCTTTGCGTGACGCATCAATGACTCATTGAGGGCATATGAAGAAGCTGTGTTCGAGGACTGGTACGGTGATTCTCTGTTATCGTCCTGGCCTTAGGTTCGCATTCATGGCGCATAGTGTATACAGGCTTTGAGCTTCGCTTGAGTCGTCATGCCTACCTTTCCTATCAAGGTCATGTAAGACTATTCCTTCTCCATCCCCACTCTTTGTGATGACATGCCCCTCGGTGCGATATCAGATATCCATTTCATGGCCGTCCTGTTCGTAGTGCTAAGCACCAGCTTCGTCATTGCGCTACTCGTCAATTAGGGGAACGCATGCTTTCAAGCCCTAAACCTGGAGACCTGATAACACAAAGCCCATGGATATCATGATCAAGCAAGAGTAGGCTTGCAGCCGAGAAAAGATTACAAAGGGCAGACAAATTATCACAGACTTCACGGATCACGAAAAGAGTTGTGGACGTATTTAGGCTTCAATACTCATGAGCCATGCCTAGCTCGGAGAGAGTGCAGGTGGCTTGACGTGGGGCTTTTATGTTCAATTGAGACGACTCGCCACACAGCGTGCGGTGCTGGCGGGCGAGGGCGAAGGCACAAGTGCGGGAGAGCGACGGCCGGGCGGCGGAGCTGCTTGCATGTAAGTAACTCGCATAAATACGAGCTGATTGCTCTTTTAATATGATATGCTTTACCGCCTCAGTTCTCCTCGTCCTTCTTGCCCCTTCCGTGGTCCTTTTCCTCCATCTCCTTCTCCGTCTCCTCCTCCTCGGCCTTTTCTCCTCCTTGCGCGAAGGCTGCGGCAGTGGCGGTGGCGGCGGGTCGGGGGCGCCCGCCTTCTTCGCTGTGAGCGAGGTGTCGAATCCCCATGGTGGTGGTAAGGTGTTAGTGGTGCGGGTCAGTGGTGGACTACAACTCAGGTTAGGGTTGAAGACATCTTAGCCCTGGTGTCGATTCCAATCGGAAACCCTGAATCAATATAGAATGGCCAGAATGGACTCATACTTACTGTGGGAGTGGTGCTGGTGCGCGGACTGGTACGGGAGCAGATATGGGCGTAGTCACGTGGATTGGAAAGGGAAACAACGACAGAGTCACAAGTTCCTTGTAAACAGCACGAAGTGATACACCAAGGCCAAAGACGCTCACTTACACTCAGTGAAGCTGGAAAATTCCGCGGCCCTTCGCCGCCTCGCGACGAACATTGAAATTAGTCTTCGTCTCCACCGCGCCTTCCTCGCATGGATTCACTTCATCTCAACAAGCTGGCTCAGTCACGATACTCCAACCACTCATCAACGATATTAGCTGAGTGAGTACCTTCTTCCTGAACTTGACACCCCAATGTGTACTTATCAAGTATGTTGGTTCTGCCGCGCTTGAGCACATGAGAATGCCCTGCTCAACTTCGATACCTTCAGAAGTATTGACAATGCGATAGGGATAACTGATGCGGCCACTCGGACTGTCAGGCGCATGGCCTCGCTGTCGCTCAGTTGCAGACCATTCGACCGAGCTTAAGCTATACTGCAATTCACGCTCTCAACAATTGGAGCTGCAGCTGACAAAGAAGACATGAGTTTCCTTTTAGCGTTAGGGACGTACGAAGTCAGCTCCTTTACCTGGATTCTGATTCAGTCTCAAATAAGATCATTTCTACCATGTCATCGACGACTTGCATGAACTCCAGATCCATTCAATTGTCGAGCCATGAGCATGCTCTACGCCGGGCTACGATATGCAAGCAGGCCCAATCTCGGTCCCGTCAGCTACAATGCGAAATCCTCTAGAATGTGCGGCTTGAGAAAAAGTCAAACACACTGTCATGCAGCCATTGCGTCAGTTTTGCTTTCCAGATTACTTGAATTCTTGCCGATATATGTAGCTGCTGGAGTCTACTTCAACAGAGCCGTTCCTGGTCGTGGTTCCATGGTGCTGCAACTTTTCGATGCCGCCTCAGCCACCTTGACGGTCCATGTCAGTAGTCTAGCCCACTGGGGCTAGGTACGGCAGGTTGTGTCCACCGGGGACATTCATTGTCCCCTCAAGGCGGCGACAATGCCATAGCAGGACTGACGGATAATGGCCGGTGGCGCGGTTTATCGCTAAACGGCGTCCGAGTATGCCGACATGCACCTCAAAGGCCAGGGTCACCTCTCGGGTCCTAACATGAATCCCATGTACGCCATACTGGTGACGCTCAGTAGCAAGCAGGCATGGCACAGTCACTCGGTACGCGTAGCCCTATATGACCTTCTTGACCTGCAGTCCAATCAACGTATAGACGAATTACCGACTGACAGCAGCTATAGTTCTCGATGGAATGGCTAAAAGTCATAGCGGAGCTTAACAGTCTTCAGTCTCTGGTACATCGGCAGCGGTGGTGGTCCATGGGAGAGGCCCTAGGGCTAAGGCGAAATCGAAGATAGAGTGGTTCAGGGCCAGATTCTCGTCTTTTGATTTCAACAACCTACTGAATCCATAACAACACCAAATTGATACGCGATCTAGTCTAGAAGACAGCCGAATGCGCTGTTGTTGCAGGTTGATTTACAAGCCGACCTTTTAGGATCGACAGGATAAATCACCCCACACCACGAGCTATCTCATCGTCCTGAGAAATCATGGAAGAATTGATCGAGTACATATTATGAATGATAGAACCCCTAATGGCTTGTTGAATAGTTTTTAGTCCTTGTGATTCGAATATGGATGCTCTATTGCAAGTGAGGTGGCATCGGCAGAGTCTGACTTAAGTTTCAATAGCTTTTGCTGCGCCAATATCACCGCGAAAGCCTCGCGACTTTCATGTACGTCCCCAGATAGCGTATCCCAATGGTGAAGTTGTCCAGAGACTTATCGGATGCGTGAAGTCAGTAGATTTTACTGAAAGGAGTTAAGCCATCAGCGAGCTGGGTGCGTCACTGCCTTAAGCACTTCGAAGTTGGCCACCATGGTGTGTGACGAGGCTGTATCTGTTGATAAAGATGCAAGGAATCTATATTCCTTGCAAGGTACGAGACCAAAGTGGGGTGTGGCATTGTTTCCCCTGAGTTAACACAAGTACTGGAAGTTGCTAAAAGCCCTAATTGTTATGATGCGTGCACAAGTGATAACCCTGAGTTTGAAATAGAGACAACGCAAAAGTACCAAGTGTATGAGGGCTTGTCCTGGATTAAAGCTCTTCAAATCCAGCATGGGCGACACCCAGGCCGACTGTACCCAGGCTTTCAGCTTTGTTCTGTGCCGTGACGTGAACTTGAGTGCTCGAAGTTCATCTACTGCCGTACTGCCAGTTCCTGATGAGTGGCTCTTGTAGTGAGTGAGTAAGGCAACAGAGTGAAATTGGTGACGGTGTCTTCGCTGGCAAAGATCCAAGGAGTCACGCCATATCGTCGTTGCCTTCACTTCACCGATTGCCGCCCCACGAAGTTCAAATTACCATTTTTTTTGTGGTATATATGCTATTAGAACAGCAGTACTACCATCTAACGACCTGGGCGCATTGCACCACACGTCAGGTTAGTTAGCGGAGTGGTTAGAGGCCCTCAACAGATGCAAGGTACGTCCATTTGTGGTTTACAGCACCAAAAATGAAAAACCTTGTTCGCCTGGGTTTTCTTCTGGCCATTGTGTTGCCCAGTTTGTTTTTGCAAATTTTTCTATGTATATATAGCTATTGGTAGAGTTGTCTGGGTGATTTCTGCTGAAGGCAGAGGTTCAATTCATAGGGTTGAAGATAGTGTACCACGGCATTCTTTTGCTTATTCGATTGTGTTGGGGTGGAGGGTGCGTAGTGAAAGCACCGGGCCTCGACCCATTCTATATGCAAAGGGCAGAAGCGCCATCCGAGTGGGGCCACTAACACGGACGCTACAGGCTCACAGAGCTCGGCCTTCTGTAGTCTTGAGAAACTGACCCAATCCTCTCTCGGTATCTAGCTTGTGGTGTGCCTCCACACCAAGTTTTGCAGCCATCCGAATCCCTTCAATGAGGGCAACTAAATGGATATGGCCGTGTTGTTCGTACACTTCATTCAACCTGATTAGGTCTTGGGGGGAGTGCTTACAAAGTTAGATATCAGGTTAGGCATATAGAGCCTCGGCAATTGCACGATTTCCACTCGAGGCATACCGAATGGTTCGGAGCATCTCAGCATACAGGAACCCCCCAGACCCTCAAGACTGACACACTACAGCTTGTAAGAATGTCGATAACGGCCATGCATCCAGTGCGGCAGTTACCTAACAGCGCGTGCTAGCGGATTCCCAGTCGCGGGGTCCCCGCACTACTAAATCGCCTAGCAACCGTCTCCAGAACAAGCTTGCGCTGTCGCACCTCATCATCTTTCACGCTTTGCCCCATAGCGTATTGCCATCCCGAAAACCACGCCGGTATGAAGACCACGCCGAACAATATGCGGCTCCGCAAGATACCAGAGGCCTTTCCGCGCCGGTTCCGTATGCAATGAGAAGATCCCGGCCAGGCGGCCGCATGACGAGCATCCAATCCACTCGCAATGTCCGGAGGAGAGCGCGTAACACCAAGGAGGGCGAGGCGGTACTCCGGCGCCGCCTATTCGCGTCGAGGATGCACAATCTAGACCGCCGTAACATCTGCTTCAAGATCCCGTTCATGCCTCTGTGCGCGCGAACGCACCATCTCGCAACTATCGTCGACCATGAAGGATGAGGCTCCCATTCACATCGAGAATGCATCGGGGTCGGGGTCAGCAGAAGGTTCCCTTGAGGGAGCAGTGCCTCTGGCTGGCGTTCTACGCCCCCGTTTGAGCAAGTTAAATATGGTTGGCTTCAGCTTCGCTATTCTCAACACCTGGATCTGTCTGGCAGCAACAATAGGCATCGTGATGCCCTCTGGGGGCTCCGTCGCTTTCATTTATGGATTTGTCTTCTGTACTTTGTGTAACATCGCCATTACAGCGAGCCTTGGAGAAATGGCATCTATTTGGCCAACAGCAGGCGGGTACGTGAGCCTCACGGCTGGGCAGATACATTGCTGACTTTCTCCAAAGCCAATATCACTTCACATATTCATTGTCCTCCCAAAAGTGGAAAGTGATAACCAGCTTCTGCTGCGGCTGGGCGAACATAGCCGGATGGCTCACTCTCGTCACGACAGAGGCCTTCTTCGCTGCACAGTTCCTTTCAGCAGCCGCAGTCATTGGTTCCGGTGGCAGCTATGTGATTGAACCATGGAAGGTTCGCACACCGCGAGGACCTGATTGATAGAGCTGACTACAGCAGACTTATTTGATCATGGTTGCTGTATCCACCTACGGCACGTTGGTCAATCTCTTTGGTAACTCCATTTTAGGGCGCTATAATGACTGCGCGCTGTAAGTAAATCACCGTTTACAATTTGGAGGTCTCTTACCTTTCGCGATTATTTGAAAAATGCACCACCCCGTCTTCACTCACGCTCACTTTGTACGCGCACCTCAGGTACTGGTCTGTCGGTGGATGTGCCGTCATATCAGTCGTTCTCCTAGCTTGCACCGGCTCCCACAACGACTTCACGGGCGCTGAGTTCGTGTTCACTTCGTTCGCGAACGAGACGGGATACAGCGACGGCGTAAGTTGGATCCTCGGACTACTTCAGTCGGCACTCTCGTTGATTGGTTACGACGTTGTTCTACACATGACGGAAGAAATGCCGACTCCAAGGGTATGAAATGCACCACACAAGTACTCATTGAGGCTGAGATACTAATTTACATCACAGATAGACGCTCCATTGGCGATGATCATGGCTGTTGTTGTGGGTGGTGTCACAGGCACTGGATTCATCCTCGTGATGCTCTTTTGCCTTTTTGACCCAAGTTCCGTTTTTTCTTCCCAGACTGGGCAGCCAATCACGCAGCTCATGTACCTTGTAACAAGGAGCCGTGTAGGTACTGTCATCATGTCAGTGATGCTTTCCATATGTTTCTTCAATGGAACGATGGGCTGTATGACGTCCGCTTCTCGGCTCCTTTATGCGATGGCCCGAGATAAAGGGATGATATTTCCATCATTCTTCGGTCGCATTCACCGACGCCTCGATGTGCCGATCGAATGTATCATCTTTGTTCAAGTTTTCAATCTGGTAAGTGCAATTTGCCTTCTCCCTTGCACAGAGACTGATCGGCGGAAGATCTTCGGACTCCTATATCTCGGCCCAACGGTCGCTTTCAACGCGTATATCTCCAGCTGCACGATCCTCTTGAATCTATCCTATGTGATCCCTATCACGGTAATTGTGGCCCGAGGCCGTTCTGTCCTCACTCAGTACCAAACAGATGAGACACCGTTCAAACTCGGCAAATGGGGATGGCTGTGTAATATCGTTTCCGTCATCTACGTCTTCGTGACCAACGTGTTCTTTTGCTTCCCAGCAGCGATACCGGTGAACACTAATAACATGAACTACGTCAGTGCAGTTATCGGCGTATTCGTGATTCTCCTCGGCGCATATTATATTTTCTATGGAAAACAATTTACTGGACCAGTAAGCAGAGATACATCACATTTGAAGTGTTACTGACTTGGTGTTAGAAATTCGAGGCTATTCTAGAGACTGTCGAACACGAACGCGAGCTGCATCGCAATTCAATCGATCGCAACATGGACCACGTCATACACGGTCGACGAAACTCTCTTGATCCCAGTGAGCCGCGGCATGTTACAGAAATAGAGGAGAAAAATGTTGTGACAAGTTAAATGAATGTACACATAGACGAGAACCTCTTACTTGCGCTGCTACGTCACAATATTGGATACTACAATGCCTTCTGGGCCAACATGACCTAAGATTTTACGATCAAGCACTGTACAGTGTCCCCAACGTCTATTTTGTATTTATGTTCCTAAATGGGTTGGTTTGGGAGTGCATTGGAACTATTCATAGATCGTATCTCCAATATATATGAAGTGGCAATGTACGGCAGGGAACACCTCTGGTAGTTGGACTCAGACCCCGCGTTCTCTTGTCGCTTGCTCAACTTATGACGTTGCAACCCTGCCTATGACCCGTATTCGTATCTGACTCAGCTTGCAACTTCGAGACTGCAAAATCATCAGTGAGCCTCATATTATCCATCTCACCGGAAATAAAGTTTGTTCCTTGCGCTGTGATCCTACAATGCAACAGGAACAATCATGTAGCATCACTCTATCACGCCATCACGCCTGAATCGAGCACCTGGGCAATTCCATATCAAGCTTTCTCTCATGCTACCTTACCGAATCTCGCACCCGATTCGTTCATTACCTCTTATCAGACATGGGTCACTCGAACGGTCAGCTGCGCAAGGATCTCCGCCGCATCGTCGTGATAATCCCCAAACTCTCCACAAAGTCAACAGTCTCCTCAGCAAGTCTTATCACTGGCCGTGCAGATTCCTCAAAAACAGCTGCCCAGCCCACAGCATAGCCAGGAATACGCACCACTGCCTGAAGGTCCAAGCTATCCACTGCACCAGCAAGCGCCGCCGCAATTTTCCCAGCTTAACCCCAATCTCGAGATCTTCGATACAGTGCTCCCACTCAGTCCAGTTCAACGCGACCCGGATATCCCCAACCCGGCTACACCCAGCAAGGTTACACTCTGGGAGGTATTTTTGAGCAAATTTCCCCGCGGCAAGACCCACAGCGAGAGTTCCCACAGGAAAGTTTCCCTCAATACGAGTACCCGGAGCGGACTTCCCCTCGGCCTGACAGTTCTGCATCCAATTCCTCCAGTCACGAGACCAGCTGTATCGACATGTCCGCAAAAACTTCATCCGAGAAGAACCAAGAGCAGGGCCCAGCCCCAGCCTATGACGACGGAAACGTTGGAGGCGGCAGCAACACCAACTGTCGAAACTGTGTAGACTGTGAGAGCTGCACCAATTGCGATAACTGCGTGCGTTCAAAGAGCTGCACCGGCTGCAAAGATCTTGTAGATTGCAGCTCCTGCACTAATTGTGAGAATCTGAAAGGGTAAGTGGCCGGTGTATGTACGTTTGGTGAGAAGCCTGACAAGGAACTAGATGTTCGTCGTGTACCAACTGCTCGGGACTGGTCAATGAGCATAGCAAGACTGGTATCCATCGCTGAACGCGAGGGCTCTTGGGATGGATGGTAAGAAGCGGAACGGAATAAACAAGAAATCTCATAACGTGGTGATACGAACTACAAGATACGAGCCGTAAACAGGGTTAGGCACGACTTATAGACCTATCAAGAAGGTCGAGCTGGTTGCAATAGCTGTGCAAAGGAAGAAGAGAGATGAATTGTGACGAGTGAAAAGAATTCCCGTAGCGGGCAGTGCAGCAATGCCAGTGTTGGGCTGTCAGAAGTTATAAATTGCGTTGTGGTATCGGGCGAAAGTAGTGTAAGTTGGCTCGTGCACAACAGGGATGCAGCCCCTATGTAATCTATCAAAGTTTCTGACAAATCTACCTTTAGCGCCACCTAATTTGTATAGTGATACAAGGTGTCTCTGTCGCGCCTGGCATTGACACGTCATCCACACAATGACTGAACCACCTTCAACACCTCGTCACCGGTACCTTAGCCGTGATGAGCGTATAGCGGCGCGCGCCCTACGTCAAGCAGGTCATACCTATACCTTTATCGCCAACCAGCTATCTTGTACGGAGAGACAAGTTGCCTACGCAATAACTAGAGATTGCGTCACGCCCAAGAAACGCTCCGGTCGCCCACCTCGACTCAGTGATGCCCAGGTTGATCAACTTGAGGCGTTCATCCGATCCTCGAATAGTAATCGGCAACTGAGCTATCTACAGCTTGCGCAGGGTCCTTTTCAACACTGGAATGTTGGTGAATACACAATAAGGAGTGCTCTAAGAAGGCGTGGGTATAGACACTATGTTGCCTATACTAAACCTCCCTTTACTAAAGCAAATCGGCAGATACGCCTTGCGTGGGCACAAGCTTATATCAACTGGCGACCATGGCAGTGGTGGAGGATCCTCTGGAGCGACCAAACATGGATAACTGTTGAAGCTTTAAAGAACAAGATGAAGAACTATATAGAGCTATAGTACCTAGATTAGGATGGTGGGAGGTAGCCAACGTATGATGAACTATGTAGGATAGTATAGGAAGCTTGGGAAGCAATCACAGTAGAGCAACTACGAGAGCACATTGATTGTATGCCAGCTCGACACCAGGCAGTAATTGACGCGCAGGGCGGGCATTTAAAGTACTAGAAAACTGTATGTAGTATTGTGCTGAAATGGAATGTCACATTTAATTACATAGGAGCTGTATCTTTGCAATGCGCGGACCACCTACACTACTTTCGCCCGATACCACAGTAGACCGAGTATCTGGGCATATCATCGTCATCTTGTAGCCACATCCCCAAGTCATGCTCTCCTACGCAATGTTCGAATCATAAATATCAAGCGGCGTCCTACGCTTCAACGTACCGTCTGTTTCCCGATGTTCTTCCTTACTCTAGCGTTATAATCGTCTACGAGCTCCTGTGCATCTGCGAGATCTTTTTCCGGGAGCCAGTCGCTTGAGTCTTCGTACCCAGCCCACTTGACTAGGTAATAGCGCTTTCCATCTTCGTATGAGTGCGACATGATAGTCTCGACGACGTATTCCTCATCATATTCGCCGTCCCTTGCATCATTCACGTCGATGTCCTCATTATTGTCGCCAAAGCGTTGGCCGTGGTCCTGCGGTTTGGGATTGAGACCATCAACTCCCGTGTTCTGACGTTGGGGTGCAGGTCGTCGCGCAAGGAGCGGGTGTTCGTAGCTGGAGTTATCATCTGACTGTTGTGCCTGTAGAGCCGCTGGTAAGGCTGACGTAGAAGTTGTGCTCTCCGTCCTTCGCCGTTTTATGCGCTGCCGTTCCTCGTCGTCCACCTCTTCTTCGCTCTCGATCTCATCATCGCTATGGAATTGCCGGCCGTAAATGTCCCGCTCGAACTGCAGCTGTGTAGCAGCGCTCGACATTGACCGTGGGTCTTCTTCGGTATCATTGTATTCGGGGTGGGACTCGTGGGCACGAGGGTTGTGCATGGGCATTGTTTTGGATAGACGCCGGTGCGCTGCAACTGGAGAGAGCGGCAGAGCGCTGTTCGCGACAAATGAGCTAATGGCGAAGTTTGGCGATGGATGGCCTGAGAGGTTGAGCTCATCACCGTCCTCCTCACTTTCTGATGCATTCGTGATGGCAGACTCCAGCATCTTCTGGTCTGAAAGACGAGTATCCAGATCTTCGCTATCGACCACCTGTTCTGCCGCAGAAGCAAGACCACCGCGACCTATTGCCCATCCTCGTCCTCGTCCTCGTCCTCTACCTCCGCCCCTCCCTCGTCCCCTGCCTCTGGGTCTGCCTCTTGTTCGGATCGAAACCTCGCCAATATCCAGTACCGGCCCGCTTGTCGTCAGATCTCCACTTGCTCGACCACGTGGTTTGGCATTCCTCAGCAGCCTCCGCTTCGCAGCTTCTTCTGCCTCTGTTCGTCTGTCAACTTCCTCGGCCTCTGTGATTTGTCTGTAGTCTTCTTGCTCGAAGCGTTCCAGCTCGCGGCGGGACACGTATTTTAGAATCTGGCTCATCTCGATCTGCGCGACTTCCTCGTGGGGGCCGGTGGACGCTCGCTCGGTCTTGACTTCGTCGGATTCGTACACGATGCGGACGTTATAATAGTAGCGCGAAGTGCTTTCTACTTGTCTGCGGCTCAGGATTGAGGATTCCGCGTTCGGGATGGGGCATTGCTTAGGCAAGCTTCGCGTGATGACAGGCGGCTCATTGCGCAGGCGGAAGAGTTCTTCGTACACCTCGGGTTCTGGTTTGTAGTTTGTGTATTCGTACTATCGCTCGCTGTCAGCTGTGTTCCATAGAATAAGACCCAGTAAAAATTACCAGCTGTGTGCGCAACTTGTTCTTCGACCCTCGCGGTCTGCCGAGCCCGCGACCTCTCCCTCCTCCTCTCATCGACATCTTCCGGCGGGACCGCGCACCGTTTAGAGTCGAGGCGCGCGCAAGAGCGTGAAGCGGCGGTGCGAGGCAAGCTGGAGCACGTAGGGCGCGTCATGGTGAGATAAGCATAGCGACGTTTGACGCGTGAACGTTCAAACAAGTGAACGGATTGAGCAAACCGCGCTTATCGCGCTTCCCTAAACGCGCTGTTGCCCACCTCGGCGTCCATATCACCTTGTGCAGCCAGCAACCATCAAGACGAAACCATCGATTGCAACAGCTCCAGCAGTCCCCCTCGCCATAATGTTGAGAGTCTCGATGAGCCCCTCTTTGCGAGCTGTACCTGTGGACGGAGCCCCACTATAGGATGTAGATGGATTCCAGTTGCACTGCTCAGCGAGTTGTGGGTGTAAATAATTGATTATTCCATCAACATGTCCATATCTCTTCCCCCAGGCGGTGCGCTCCATTTCGATAGCTCTCCAAATCTTAACCATAACTTGAAGAGATCCATAAGCCGGTCAGGTGCACCCTTTGCCCCATTCCAGTCTTCACGCAAAGGAAAATACCAGGTTATCTGTCTCAATCTACCGCTGTCTCAAATTACCCATATGTCCGTCCTCTTCGGAAGAACCCATATTGGTCATGTCTCTTAGCCTGCTTTAGTAAGTTCTCTGTCGTCCCGTGTGCCAAATCATCACTCTCTGCGTAAAGATATGCGCGCGGGTATCGTCACTGCGCGTAGCCGTCCACCAAAGCTATGTGGACTGCCCGAACGTCCTTAGGTCGAAGTACCGAAAGCCTAACAGTATGCGTTTGATGGCTGCGTCGTATGACCTGCTCCGCTGTACGCAATTGTCATGTCAGTCGCACACATAGTCTCAGGAGGACTCACGTCAAGCTCGCTCTGCAGATGCAATCCTGGGCCTCCCGTAGCCGCTTCAGTGGCATCCTCGGCAGTGAGAAGGTAGCACTCATCGGCGGGATCGCGTGCCATCTTCGCGAGGGCCGAATAATCGAAAGTGGGAGCCGCAGACCTGGGTCGTGGCGGAGGCGGCATCAGCTCGCTGTCGATCTGGGCGGCGGTCTCTGGAGTGGTCTTTGAGGGACCAGATGGAGGGATCTTGGGCCAGAGAAAGCTTGCAACAGGAGGCATTCCGGGGGCTTGAATGGGAGGGGCGTCGACCTTGCGGTATCCCATTTTGGAAACCGCGGTAGCGAAAACTTCGTCTTTCCAGAGCAGAAAGTTCTCCCCGCCAGAGCAGAGATAGTCCAGGTACCAATGGGGGACGCTCGAGATCTCGAAGCCCCAGAAAGGTCCCTCGTTGAAGCAGAGAACAACCTCGTCTAAGACAATTTCCTTTTTGGGAGCGAAACGGCGGAAATCAGCCCAGTCGGAAGCAATATGAAATTCCAATTCGTCGTCGATCTGCTGCTTGGTCTTGCGGGCCTTGGGAGGCATTATTGCGGCGCGTGGAAGATGGAACGGAACGGAGAGTGGAGGGACGGAAGATGAGTGAGTTCGATGAAAGTGAAGGGCAAAAGCGGCACCCACGACGGTTTGAGGGAAGGAGCCAAATGGTGAGGAAGGAGTGACCTTTGGCCAGCGAACTGCTGGAGTACTGCTCATTGAACAGCATGCTATGCTCATGCAGCGCTTCAGATCTGAGGTTGTCGGCTCTTCCTGGGTTGGCAACATCGTGTTGCGTATCCATGTCTTGCTCCAGCGCAGCAGCTGATGAATCCATCCACGGTGCAGAACGTGAAGACAACCAGAAAATCACAAGGAACGACAGAATTTGCATTTCACAGACTGAACCTCTGGATCCCTGCAGAAGTGTCGTTTGCCATAAGCCGTGCGTGTTGACCCAGGATGCTCTATGAGCAGATTTCCGGCAGCAGAACGCAGCATCTGTCGATTCACCGTAACTCTAAACATAACGCAAATCATATCGGGAAGAAAGTAGTCACCATGAAACAATCTCCATTCTTCCGTACATGGCGCGTCGTTGCATTCACTCACAGTGCATCCCTGGGTCGGCTTTGCGAACCAAAAACGATAGTCCCTCACCACGAACAAAAATACCAGCCCACCACACCCGGACTCGACATGGCACCCAAAGGGAAACACAAAGGGAGAAGGGACTTACTTTGAGTGAAATCTTCTTGGAGGTAGTGGTCGAACCAATGCAACGGATCATCTCCGCGCCACTCTTTTGTGGATCTTTTGTGGATCATTTGATGTCAATAGCTCTTGTTGATGGTATATATGTCACAAGAGATAGGATAGCTGTGCCAATTTCAGTGGGTGAGAGAGCATAGAAGGGAGGGGGGTGCGTTGTTGTGGGCGGGGCAGTGAAGGCAGGCATGCACGCGTGTTTGGGAAGGCCGGTACGACGATGGCCCGGATCCGCCGCAGACGATGCTTCCAATGCTTTGACGGGTCGGTCTTCCGCATACAATCAAGCTGGATGTGTACTTGCGGGATCTTGGTATTACGTACGGTCTCACGCCTGGCCCTAGAAATCGCTGCGAGCATTCGACACAGCTTTTGCGCGACTGAGTGGACTCAAGGTCAGGAACGTAAATTCATCAAATTGGTATATAGCAAACCATCTAGACACTACCAGAGAGCAATGTAAATGCAGTTATGCGCCATACATGCTAAGCTAAATGCAACAGATCGCCTCATTGACCCAATGCTCAAAGGGAAGAAAGAAAAGCCTCCCCTAGAGGTCTCCGTTTCTTCTCTTAGCAGCTTCCAACGCCTTACTCAGCCTTTCTTTCTTGAGCTCCTCCTCACTCTTCCCCTCGCTCGGCTCAACACCACCTTCAGCCGTGTTTCCACCGTCTCCTTTGATCAGCTTCTCTATCTCTTCACGATCCTGATCGAGAACCGCCTCTTTTCGCTGGAACTCCTCTTTGAGCTCCTTCTCGCGGTCTGAGATCTGTTTCTCAAGCTGGGCGACTTTGTCGATTTGCTTTGCTGTCTTCGCTTCCGCGAGTTCAACTTCGAGAACGGAACCACCAACGTCGATCTCGATGTCGTTTAATAGTAGCAGAAGTGATTTCGACGAGTCGCCTAGCGCGAGTACAGTCTCTTTCGCTCGTGTGTACAGCTTTTCGTTGTCCGGTGAGGAAGGCAGATCGCGCACAGCAGCGATGATCTCCTGAATCTCTTGCTGCTCTACACCAACGGCTGCAACAACCGTTGACTCGACTATGCGCACAAACTCTGTCACGCGGTCAGCTTTCTCCGCACGAGCGCGCTGAACCGCGTCCTTCTCGGCATTGGCAAAGTGCGCTTCAACCTGCTTCATTTTTACGATGTTGCCCGCGGCGTACAGCGGCTGTATTTCTGTCTTCTTGTACCGCTTGTCTCGTTCTGCGACCGCCTCAACGACTTTGTCGTGTCGCTTCTCGATCTTTTCAAACAACTCTTCAAGCAACTTCAAACACTCTTCTACGACCGCTGCATCACTCCCCTCGAAAGTTTTTGCTCCTGAAACTGCTGTCGAGAGCAGGCTTTCCACCTCGATGTAGAGATCCATAAGACCCTTAATTTGCTGTTGCAGCCCGTCATAGACATTACTGAATACGGTGTCAACGTAAGATTGGTATTCGGCTCGATCCTCGTCTGCCTTTAGCCTGCGTTCTTCCTCTTTGAATTCGTCTTCAAGAATAGCGATATCTGCGTATGAGATCTCATGGTTGTCAAACAGCTGATCAGTCTCCTTCTCGCTTGACTCTTGTCGTTTGCGACGAGCTTCATCGTTCTTTTTGCGTACGAGAGACGCAGACTTCTCCCAGGGATCGGTCAGTTCTTGGAAGGACGGTAGATCCAATGGAGCACTAGCAAGTCGTTTGCGAACCGCTTCCAGTTGGGGATTTGGCTGCGGCAGGCGTATCTTAGCGGGCAGTAGCCTTGTCAATTTCTCCACTGCGTTTTGCTTGGGTGTTGCCTTGGCCGCTACCGCAAGGGGATGCTGTGTGAATAGTGGCGCAGGAACTGCCACCTCCGGATTGGCATTTGTGCCTGTGATTGGTCTGATGGATGGTAACGAAGTCCCGGTTGAGGCACCAAAGAAAACTTCATCCTTCTTACTCCCATGCAACAAGGTCGGGTTAGGCGCTGGAGTGGTAGCAGAGGACACCGATTGACGGTGTAGGCTCTGTATTGAATCCACTTGAGAGATAGGTAATGGCACGTACGCCTTGTACTGTGTTTGTGCCTGCGGCTCTGCAGGTGGCGATTGTACAGGTGTGGGTGTTTTGCTCGCGTTTTCATCCTGTGAGCTTGTAGGTGTAAGAACAGTGGTCGACTGGCTGGATACGCTGAACGATTGCTGTGTATGACCGGACGCCTCTGACTTGAGCGTAGGCCTATGGTGCACGATCGGTCTACCGCCCGGACTGTACTGTATGTCATCATCTTCGACAGGAGCAGCGGTGGGTACATGAACGTTGAGTTTCGTAAGCTTTGGAGAAGTCTTCGGTTCCTGGTTGGATGCGACTGTCGATTGAGAACTCTCCTGCTGCGGCTGGCTGATTGGCTGCGATGGAGGTGCATTTTGGTAGTCGAGGCCACGAGCGCCAGACTCAGCCTTGAGAAAGCCTATGAACACTTTGATCTTGTCCTCAACTAATGGGGTTTGTGCCTCGCTTCGCAACATTGCGATGTATCGCTCCAGGGAACCAGCATACCAAGGGTCTAGATCCGGGATCAAACTGGCAGGAGTGGGTTTAGGTGGCTCCTTGAGCTTCTCGGCCTCAAGTTGTTGTCTCAAGTCATTCGCCAAGCCTTCCGCTGTCTGATTGTTCTCAATCTGTTGCTTCAGATTGCTAATCTCGATGTCTTTGAGTTCGGCCTGCTTCTTGAACTCATCAACAAAAACGTGACCCTGTGCAATTGTTTCTTCTTTCGCCCTGAGCTCGTCTCGTAGTTTCACTATTTCATCGTCTTTTTCCTTTATCGTGTCTTCTTTCCCTTCCGAGTCTTCCTTCCATCGTTCGATTGTGAGATCTTTGTCTCTGGTGGAAGCATCCGCATTGGTCTTTGCTTGTTCCGCAGCAGTCTTCATTGACTCGATCTGATCAGCCAGAATCTTCCTCTCGTACTCCGCATGAGACTTGGTAGTCCCGATGACCACCTTCAGCTGTTCGACCTCGGCCTGCAAACTACTTTCCTTTTGTTGCGCCTCTGCCCGTACGCGCTCTAATGCTTCGTCTTTGGTTCTGAGTTCGGCAGCATATGTAGCATTTGCCTGTTCAATTTCCGGGTTTACCGAACGCTGCTGGCTCTGACCATTGTCATCTATCGAGAAAGAAGTGCTCGTCGCTGGCGGCGGTTGGTGCTGTCCTTGCTGTTGTGCAGGCGTGTTTCGTTGGGAAGACGGCTGTGAGACTCGCAATGGTGCGACAACAGCGTCGCCCACGACGAAATTTTGCTGAGACTGTGATGCTGGCGGCGGAGCGTTGCCCACGATGAAGCCTTGGAGTGGTGGTTTGGATGGTGGGCGTTGAATATTCGGCGGAGGCGTGGGCTGATATTGATCACGCTCCGGGGTCACTGCGGATACGGGTTGTACAGGTGGCGTAGGCCATTCGCCTTGTGGTTGAGGTGGAGATACCTGTTGCGACATGACCTCCGCACTGTCCAATTGCACAGGTACGCCATGGCGCCCGTCTTTCTTCGCTCCAAATATTTCTTCGTCGTCTATTTCTTCGCCTCCCCCGAAATGCTCCCAGTCTGACGGGCCGCCTGTTCCCAACACGCTGAACTTTGTCACGTCGTCTCGAGGCGGCGGAGGCGTGGGCAAGTTTGGTGGCGGCGGTTTCGGAGACGCAGTTCGATTGCCCGCGCGCTGAGCGTGAATAGCACCAAGAGCTATGGAACTGACCGAATCTGTTCGTCCAGGCGCAGTGTGACCTGAATTGAATCCCGTGCCGATACGCGTTTGGATCGGAGATACTGGTTGACTTTGCGGACTTGGCTCACTGACGAATCCTGGAGGCGCTGTACCGGTATGCCCGCTGACCGGCTTTGGAGCTTCAATCCCTTGATTGGCTACTTGGCCATACTGCTGTCCAGCAACCGAACCTTGGGCCTGATGTCCTGGTTGCCATGTCTGTTGCTGGGTACCGTAGGAGGTATGTATGCCGGTCTGCTGCTGCGCGTAGCCTTGGTCCGCCGGAGGATTCGACTGCCATTGGTTCTGCTCCTGTTGCTGATATGCCTGCGGTTGGACCGCCTGCGGTTGGACCGACTGCTCTTGAGATGGGTGTTGGTATGGAGGAGCAGGCTGGCTTGTCGCCTGGGCTGGCTGGCCGTATTGTGATAGATTCTGACTATACTGCCCCTGTTGTTGCTGTTGTTGCTGTTGGCCTTGAGCATAGGGACCTTGCACAGGGTTTCCGTAGGGGCCTGGCTGTTGAGCCTGCCCTCCGGATTGGTATTGATTTTGCGCGAACTGCTGCGCAGGGTATACAGATTGCTGGCCATACTGCCCCTGTGCTTGTGCTGGCGGTACACCTTGCTGACCTTGCGCGTACAGATTCGGATCTGGTGCCGGCTTCGTGTATTTGAACTTCTTGCCTCCTTGCAAGGGGGCATGCGATGCTTGTTGCCAAGCTGGTATGTCCGGGGGCGGAGGAACGTATACGCCAGGCACTGGGTTCGTATTCGAGGGAACATAGGACTGAACGCCTTGACCGCTAAGTGAGGGAGGAATGTACGCAGGATGCTGTTCGTTCGGGCTCAGGACAGAGCTTGGGGGATGCTGCGCAACTGCAGATGACGGTGTCGAGTACATTCCTGCCTGATCAGCGCCGTAGATCGACCCAGGCCGGCCTCCGAGTTGTGGTGTTTGCGAGGGTGGGAAGTATGACCCCGCTGGCGTCTGCGATGGAGGCGGAGGCGCAGTGGCGGTATATGCCTGCTGTGCTGTGCTCTGACCCTGGTATCCACTGGTCTGAGTGTAATCACCCTGCGGTACGTGTGTTCCATAGCTTGCGTTCTGCTGAGCGCCGTATCCGGCCGGTTGTCCCCAGTTCTGTGTGATGGGTTGTTGAGCGGCGGCAGCGAAGGCAGCTGGCTTCGGCGGAGGTGGAGGAGGTACGTCTTGTTGGTGGGACTGGTATGCGGTAGGAGCCTGCGTGGTATTCTGGAGGTATAACGTATCAGTATGGATCCACGCCCTTTCTAGCAACCTTGCGGCATCGTACCTGTTGTGACTGCGAGTATCCACCTGGCATTGCGCCGTAGACACCGGGGTTGTAACCTCCAGCTTGCTGCTGCGGCTGGTTCCATTGCTGTGGTACTGGCGTCTGGTTTTGGGTGGGCGCCGACCACTGACTCTGCGCTTGAGGAGCGGCGCTTTGATATCCTTGGGGCGCTGCACTGGAGATCAGCAATCTGCCCTAGTATGCGATAGCGGTTGGCGCACCTCCGTAAGGCGGAGGCACTGCTGGTGCTGACGGATAGCCCGTAGTGCTTCCGGGCCTCTGATACCCCGCCTGATGCTGCCCGTAGTTCTGCATCTTGGAGTCCTTGTATTCTGCCCCTCCGCAGCTTTCGAGCGCGCCGAAGCTGGACTCACTGACGGACCGATGCGGTTTGCGGTGGGTGTATACACGAGAATCGAGCGACCTTGGCAAGGCGCGCAACTGGACAAAGGCGCAAAAAGGTTGGAAATCAGGGTTGCATTATGGAGGAGAAACGGGCAACAGGAGGCAGCCTGCAGAGGTCGCAGCACCTCGTGTCGTGTTCGCTGGGGCTGAGAGCTGAAGCTCGGGTGCACATGTCTTCTCGAACAGGGAAAGTGCTGCCGCCACGCGCTCCCCCACATTGCATGTGGATCCGCAGCAGCGGACCCTGCTCATCCAAAACACTATGCCTGTCATCGCGAGATTCGGTCTTTGGGCTCTGCTTCCGCTGCTCTAGCTGCAATGATACTTCCAAGTTACGATGATGGCCCAGAAATCATTGCAGGAATATGCGCTGGGCCTAGAGGCACTGCACTCTCACGAGATACTCCCCCCGGGGCGTCTGCCCCCCACGCCTGCATCGAATGGCGGGAAGCACGATGGGTCGGGGCTTGGCTGGAATAGACGGCAAATCGATGCGCGGGTAACTTTTCGGCGGCTTGATCAGAGCAGCCATGAGGTCGGTGTACAAACGAACAGTCAAACAGCCAGGCTTGGTATACGTAGGCGTGCTCAGCACATGTTAAATCTCATCTGCAAACACCTTCTCATTTTTCTTCCTACTTGTCTTCTACTCCTGCATTACGAGTGTGCATCATTCCATCCTTCAATCCTACATAATTAGTCCTATTTCATATTATTGCCTTCCCTCATACTGTTCCCCACTTGTGACGAGATCGCGGCGTGGATCAGGATAGCTGGTGAAGGTGAGTTTAGAATGTCCGGGAAAAGGAAGCCTTTCTGGACGAGATGTGCCGAGTGAAGAGCGGTATTGTGGGTCGGGGGACGAGGGTGAAGTGAGTGTTTATGATCATGGCGACCGGGCAACCAGGCTATCACGTTCACCACGGTGTTGAAAATTCTCCCCACCGCCATATATAAAGAAAAAGACTGTCCATAGTCCCTGGTTCCATCACAAGGGCCGACTCGCCAGAATGTAAACCGACACCACGACATGCGAACACGTCTTCGACAACATGCAGAACAACCCAAACGTCCCTAACGGCCCCGCACCGGACACCGCTACCACCGCAGAAGCTCTCTCGATGCTCGCATCTCTCCGAGCTCATCAACAGTGTGCCCCTCCGCACGCGCACTCAATCTTCGTTGGCGCCACCCGCACCGAGGTCCGGAGCATCCTCGCACCCGGCCGCCTTCGAGGTACTATGCACTACGAGGCGATGCCGGAGTCCATGGCACAAGACAAACTCGGCAAATTCCTCAAGGCCATCGATGACGATCCTGATCGGGCTGTATTGGTCCGCTCCGTCAAGCTGAGCCTCGAGTGCGACCACTTCAAGCACTCAGGAGTCGCCGAGCTCTTCAACCAGGACGTTTTGCCGTATTACCCCTTCACGGACGACGAAACCAGCGAAGAACACCCGCCGCTCACGTACGCCCCACTCTACCTCAAGAACATTCAGCGACGAATGGCGCACGAGCCGCGCCTCTCCCAGCACCCGACGTGTCCGACCGACATTGCACTCCCAAGGAAGGAATTTTTCTACATGTATACGTGTTTGTCACTTTACTTGCCCTCCAAATCGATGTCTTAATCAAGCTTTGTCCGAATCCTGAGGCTATCGACGCGCCGGCACAGTGGTGCCCAGTTCCGGATCTCCCTTTTAAGGCGGATATCTTGCAAAAGTGGAAAGAGCAGCGTAACTGGGAGCTTGAGACTAAGGAATACGTTCCGGGTGACTACGTGAGGATTGGCGAGAAGGCTTCGACGCTGCCAACCTACAGTCCTAGACGAACTGGGACTCCTAGGACATCGCGATGAATGGCTGAGGTGGAAGACGGCGCTGCCTGCCGCAAGGCATCTTAGCTGTGGCTGAGTCCCCTGTATCATATCGAGTTTCTTTCCTTATGATTCTTGATTGTCTAAGCTTAGCTGTCAATATCCTCTGCAATTTGGAACGGGTCCTTGGGAGGCTTTTCAATGGAGAGTCGGCTGCTACGTACATCTGCTTGGAAATTCCTTCTCTGGAGCTTGTTTCTCCGCATGTATAATACCAATGGAGGCAATTTCTACCTCTAATCACATTTCCTACTATCCTATGGGTGCCCTCTCCGTGAAGACCAAGCAATGAACTGAACTTCTATGTTAATGATCACTGGTTGACGCAAGAACGACAATGCCGCCGCTCTCGCTGCAACAAAAGATTACTGCTCGCAGTCCCTCTAAGTAGTATCGGTTCTACAAGCGCTGCACTTTCTGTGCCAGCTTCCTGCCTCCGCACCTGCCTTCACCACCTCGTGCCTTCCCCAACGTCAGCGCAACCCCGCTTTCCAGCCCCTCACTCGCCCACATCGACGCTTTACAGTTATCCCATATTATCCATCATCTAAGTATATATATAACTCCATTCGCAATCTCTTCCAAGTCAAATGATCCGAATGTCAAGCGGTGATCATGCGAGAGGTTTCAGGAACGACAAGTTCTGTGGCTTGATTATGACCATTGCTTTTGTGACTGTACCGTTCCAAAACCCAAATTACAATTATAGGGACCGATCGCACAGCCCCCAATGACTCCAAGCTACTACATGCTACCCTATCTTGAAGCAGGCTCCGTGCATCTGGTCCACATCCGAATTCTCTACTGCCCTCTTTGCTTGATGACATACTCGATAGCCAGCGGCACATCCTTCACAATCGCATTTGGAACACCAAGCTTCTGCATCGACATCGGCAGTGACCCCTCCGCATCGCTGTCAGTCGCCATCTCCCACTTAGCGACTGTCTTTCCATCCTTCTCCACCTTGGCAATCTTCTCCAAACTCACGTACCTCCCCTCGATGACCTTCCTGCCGTCTTGCTTCTTTTGAATGGGGGTTCCGGTCGCAGGGCTCTTGTACATGTGCTTTGCATTGACGACGTGGACATGGGAGCGTTCTCTAATAGTGGGTGGGAATGTCGCGAGGCTGATAGGAAGCTGGACATCGATTGACTGAGCGAGGGTTCCAGGGGCTGGCTGAGTGGGGATGAATGAGACCAGGAGAACGGTGAAGACACGATCGCTGAGGATGGCGGGAGCTGGCATGCTGTGATGCATCTGTGTTACTGTGATGTGTGAGTACAATGACCAGACATCGGTCCATATCGCCGCCATTTTTTATTATTATTTTTTCACGAAAAAAAGAGAAAAGCGAGCGGAGTGAAACAAACTCACTCCTAATATTCACATCCCTCACCCCCTCAATCTCCTCCTCCACGTGCCACTCCAACAACGTGTTAACATCATAAATCGCCGGCGTATACTCCATCTCATTCCGCTCATGGTTCTTCCGCAGCACCTCATCCAGCTCTTCATAGCTCACCTCCCCATGGAAACTCCGACGCGCAAACCACGTGCCCTCAACCTTGTCCTTCTTCTTCAGCTTCTCGATGACAACGGCCCCGGCACCTGGCACGCTCTCCCTCGCCTCCCCCATCCTCTGAAACGAGCTAAAGTCCTCCTCATTCGCCTCATGTAGGCATTGTGTGACAAACGCTCCAACACCAGGCGGACTGTGCTGCTCGTGTTTCAACTCCGGGTGTCGGGGCACCTGACTGACGCCCAGCGGCAGTAGCGCGAGCAGTTTCCTCCCTGGGAGCGCGCCCGCTCCGCCCTCCGCGAGCCCCGCCGTGTGGTTCATGCTTAAGCGGCGGGGTCCTGTGGATGTTCAGGGGCCTGTACTTCTTGGCTGGCTGACGGAAAATTATCTGGTGGTCTGACCGAAGAGGGAGCAGTGGAGGAAGCGTTGCGGCCGTCTGACAGGTGGAGAGGGAATGCAATTGCGAGTCTAGATCTTGCCCAACGGGCCGGCACGCTTGCGGTCTTGGCGCGTATGCATGTGCACCTATGCCGATGCGGTAATCCGGTCACTCCTCTTGATGGTTTCCAGTATTGCCTATAGATAATTTTCGTAGCCTTTGCATTCTTGTCTAGGCCAACAGCCCGTGCGGGCTGCGCTTTCATTGCTTCGAGTGTCTAGAACGCTGGAGGGAAGTTTAAGCGCTTAGAAGCGAGATACAGAACACCATGCTACAAGGAGCCATCCGCGAGTGGCCAGAGAGTGAACTGTCATGGCCGTGCTGAGGGCTGACGGGAATAAGAACGCCTTGAAACTTGTACAATTAATGTACGGCAGATCGGCAATCGAGTGAATCTTTTGCACGTAGATCATTACTCTCGGATACTTCACGGTGGCGACATCGCATCCAACCACGTGAATATCCCGGAAATGTTATCTCATGTCCTCGGCTATGAGTCTTGTAACGAAGGGGCACAGGCAAAGCTTTGGCGCGTCCACAAACCGTACCCCAGAATCCAGCCAGCGCGAGTTGTGTCCCATGGCTCCGCGGAGCGAGCATCTGGAGCGCCCCCACCTATGCTATTCCTCTCTAAAGGCGGGCCATATGGGTCGTAGCGAGTCTATACTCGTCTCCGCATGGCCAGAACCACTTGGCGGGCCCGTCCTGCGCGTGAAATCCCATTATTGCTAGGCGACATTTGGACCATCTGCATCGGGCATGTATGGCAAAGTGCAAACTTTTGCATACCACACAGGGGTATAAGCACGGGACGCCGGATTCGGCAGCGATCAACAGGTTCATGGTCTACCGTTGGGCCGTGGAAAAGCTTGTGTGAACTGCACCTCTTGATAGGGCTGTGTCGAGCGATCTTCCTCGATGGTGCTGCGATACGCCGAGCTATTCATTGTCGGCAGTACACACGCGCTCTGTCAATACTGTATGAGAAATCGCAGCCGACCTGGCGTCTGAGAAGATCGAGATCGTGCATCACACTGGCCGCGAACCTGGCTGTCCTAGGGGAATTTCGAACCAGCTTTCGAGTTCTAGACCCTTTCACCTGAAGTTGTGAGGAAACGTACGTACCCGATTGGCGGCGTTCTACAACACCAGCGTTTTTCAGTATGAACACCAGATGGCGAACCCAACGAACATAGCGATGAGCCATCGTACGGTCGGAGCATTCTAGAAGGCGTAATTGGGACGTTCAAGTTTGGGTCACGACTGTGACAGTACTTTATTCAAGCTGCAAGAATGGGTGAGGTTGCTATTGTGCGATTTGATTGTTGGCATATGCTGAGGCCTAGGCCGCTTGGCTATCCTTAAAACGCGGTGTAACAACGTTAAGATGTAGATTTGGAATGAAAAGCGCCCCAGCGCCTGGCAATGTGTGCGCGGCATTACAAAACAAGCCCAGTCGTGTAGTGTTCGCCCCGTAAATATGTGCTGAATCACAATTGTGCGCTGGTGCAAGCGTCTCAGTCGGTTCAAACGCGACAATCGTGTATGTATTCTGCGCAGAACAGGCATTGTACCATCTCTGCAAACATTAGGTTAACCATATCGATGGAGCTAATACTCGCTGGGTAATATGTGGCATTGAAGCCGAAGAAAATAAGAGGTCCGTCCATACTCTAGTAAGCACGGGGGTATATGGCTTCGAAAATTTCAAGGATATCCCGAAGTATCCATGTCTTCGTCGTCTGCATCTGCATCTGCTACTCTAGCCAATTCTCCCGCTCTCAATAAGGCAGCCAGAGAAGAGCTTGTCCTGTAGTCTGCATGTTGCAGAGGTGGTTTTGGTGGCGACTGGACGGAGGGACGGTCAAGAGGTGATGGAACGGATGCCATGGCACTGGGTACAGGCGCCGGAAGTACACGCATTGATTTGGTAGCATCCATGGGCGGGAGGGTTTGACCAGTGTAGCTGGGTGCGTATCCACCCTGGCCGCTATCCGATGACAATGTCGTATCTTCATGAGTCAATGGTGGAAGACGATGCATCTCTCGGTTTGAGCGTCGCGATGGTAAATCCATAGGGGTCTGGTAGTGGGAGCTGTATGATGGTGGTGTGGTAGATGCAGGATAGGAGGGCGCATGGCCGTAAGACGATGAGAAGGGCAGACTCGCATCGGATTGGCCTCTGGCATCCCTAGCCATTACGCTAGATGTGGTTTCGAAAGAACTCTCTTTGTTGAGAGTCGCCGATCGTGGCGAGGCAGAAAGCGGGGAGTAATGCTCGGGCATTCGTGGCGAGTTGAATCCAGAGCGATTATGGATCGCAGGCGAAGTTGATTTGGAAGGACGTGAAGACCCAGAGGGCAATCGTGACGGTCCTATGGGGGGACTCGCCTCTGTTCGAGTTTGGCCAGCGTATTGATCCGACTGCGCTGAGCTGATTCTTCGGACGATTGTGCGCTCTGTGTGTTCGTGATTGATAGTCCAGGTAGATGCAGGAGTGTCTGCCTCCAATTTGGATCGTTTGCCTTCTGCCTCTGTCACCAAGAGTTACAATTAACCGATGTGGAGGGTGGAACGACTTACCCTTTGGTGGAGCGGCGTGTTTCGCCTTGAATTCCTCAAGATACTTCTGATAAGATTCATACTCAGGTGTTTTCTTGTATTCGGCGAGTTCAGCGTAGTACTTCTCTTTCGCAGAACTGGCCTGACGCTCGCAGGCGTCTCGTGAGTCAGCAGGCAAGACCTGCCACCTTTCGCCGACAATCTTGGCGATCTCGGTGAATGACAGTTCCTGGCCTTTCAGAGTTTCTCTAACCTCTGGTGTGAAGTCAGCAAGGCATGTAGAGATCTATGCGCAGAGCTTGCTCACGATTAGAGAAGATGACATAAGCCGACGGAGGTCGCTCCGGCGCATGTTCATCCGGCTAAATGCGGTTAGAATGAGACATGACTACAATGGGAAGGACACGCGGTGACGTGCGGGACCAAAACTGACTTTAGGATGGCGTCTGTATTTCCTCTTCGCGCTAGGTGTTATGCCTGTGACCGAGATTTCGCCCTGTCTGATTTTGGTTTCTGTCGCGGAGTCATCGCTGCGATATGAGCCGTCGACGCTGCCCGCATTTTCGAGTGCGATGGGCAGTGGACGGCCTGAGGACTGTCCTCGCGATTCGGCGATTGCCCGTTGGAGTTTCTGGTACAGTGTTAGAGCACAACATTCGCTGCGTTGGAATAACGTAAACGTACTCTTCGATGTCCAAGCTTGACGCTGAGAGAGCCACTGTTTCATATGAATATGCGATCGGGAGAATACACGGGCCAGACTCCACTCACAGGTCCGATTCAGTGATATCGAGGACGGTCTCCCAGCTGTCGAAGCCCTCGGACACGAATGCTTCCAGGTACTGGGACAGTCCCAATCGCGACAGCCGCTCCGCGAGGTCGCTCATGTAGGGAGGATCTCAACGTTGTTGTGACAGGGTGGTGTTGTGGTGTCGCAGGCGTCACGTCGAACCGGAGTAGTAGTGGAGACCAAGGGAGGAGTAAAGGTCGAAGCCCGGTAGTATTAGGCTTCAGACGTCTTTGACTGGCGCCGTGGAGTATACAAAAGAGCTAAATAGGAAATACAAATTTCGGGGACAGGAATTTTCTGATTGGTGCTGAGTGGCGGCCAATGCACCAGTGGCGTCTCCAGGCAATATGAAAAATAGGTTGGTGATCAAGTGTTGCAGGGCGCAAAGCGCAAGAAGAGTAAGTATGGTGGGTAGTTGTCTAGCACTCGTCCATAAGGAGGAGTAGCACGCAACGTGGGTTTGGGGAAGGTGGGTCCCCGGACCGATCTGATCAGCGCTGTCTAATAATGCTACGGTACGGCAGCCGGGCGCAATTACGGTGCTTTCACAAGCACTGTACTGGAAGAGAGCCGAGATGTCCTGACGCAGGCACGACCATGTAGTGGCCGGTAGGATGCAGGATGGGGCCGTACGGCATTGGGCGCGTCCACGGCGGGCATGCACAGCGGTGAGTGGTGGACCATAGGCTCACACGGTGCACACGAGTGGAAAAGGCGGTCCAGCTAGATCCTCGAAACGGGAATGGGCCTAGGAAAAACGGCGTAGAGAGGCCATGGCAGTGCGGCGAATTCCAGGTGCGTGGGTATCGGCGAGTCTACGAGAGAGTCGAGGGCATGGCAGAGGGAGGGGAGAAAGGTGGAATTTGAAAATGGATGGAGAGTGGCCGGCAGCTGGTGAGGTCAGAGGGAAAGATCGGCAGCGACGCCGGAGCCCTGACGACGGGCTGGCGCAAGGCAGGCGTAGCAGGGAACCTCGCCTGGCACACAGTTCGGCGAGACTTCGTCGAGGTTCTGGCAGCACACGGCGCGGTCACAGGCGGAAAAGCCCTAAAGGCACCGTGATTCCTGCTGAGTGGCCGGCGCGAAGCCTGCGAGCTCCAAAACTAGCGAGCGCTGTAGATCGAGACAAAGGGACGCGATCGGTTCGCAGGCACGTAGCGCGATGCAGGGCCCCAGCCAACAGCGCGCTTCGGGAATGGCTGCACGCCGGCGTGCTTGTGCCGGGTGTTTTGCCATCAGGCCAGCAAAACGGCAGCCAGCCCCTCAGACTTGGCGACTGGCTTTTGCTGGCGTGCTGGCGGAAATTCGAGAGATCCGGAGACCATGGTGCGCGATGCCCAAGGGTCTTCCGAAGGCGGGAGAAGCCCGACGCGCAGGTGCTCGAGGGAAAAAACCCAAAACGCTAGCCAGCGTCGGCAGACAATCAGCCCATTTCTCTGCTGCGGTATGGATGCCCCGGTGTGGGCGGTAAGCGAGCGAGTCGCCCTCATCCGTCACCTTTCAAACTTTGACCCATCAACTGCGTTACGATCGGCATCGCGATCCCGCGAAGCTTTATGGTGCTCCGTGTTCCAGCAGATCAATACTGTTCGCAGCATGCTGCCGAGCGATCAGGGGCGGGGTGGAAGGTCTGGGCACGTCTGTTTCCGCCGCTGAGGGTGCACTGGCCAATGGCAGAACTTTGAGACACGACGGTGGGGTCAAGCGGAGCGGAGGGGTCTCTTTAGTGCAAAAGGACCCTGGGTGGTGAGCGCATCGTTATCAGATTGCGCTGCAGAGACCGATGGGGGTCTGCAACTGTCAGAATGGCCATCTGACTCTTCGATGGTGTCGTATGGCAATCTTCAATAGGCAGGGTTTACTGATGAAATGAGATCGAGATGGCCTGCAGCTCAATTGGAAGCGATTGGCTGGCTGCGCAACGCGAAAGGATGATGCGTGTTGAGCACCCACGGATCGCCCCTACGTTTGCGCCTAGATCAACAGCTACAATCCAATCGCAGTCACATTTGAATTTCCGATTAGAGGTGGAACGCCATCATGCTGTTTGCGAGTAAAGTGGATGTCCCGTCAAGTGGGAAACATTCTCATCGAAGCGCGTGGCTCGTTGCAATTTGCAGCTGCGTCATCTTGCCCGCGACCGATATTTGTCACGTGTGACATCACAGATGGGCCACGGAGCATTCGATGTGAATCTTCTTTGTTATTGTTCAGCTCTGAATCATAAGAGCTGGAGCCACGGCAGAGCAGCACCAGTTAGTGCTATCTACACGACAAGCACCCATCGGATCTGCATCGACGGCTATTCCAATATAATGCGGGTATTCCAGTTTTGGGAATAAACGGTTCCGCTTCCATGACCGCTCTCACAATGCCGACTTGACCGGCCGCCCGACACGTAGGGCTCGCTGATAGAAAATTCTCCGCACTTCCCAGCCAACGCCTAACCATCCACCCATTTCCCGTCTCCACCTGGAACCATCTGGATGATTGTTAGCTTTCGGGCGGATAGTAGTTTCGCACACAGCGTACCATGCAGATGTTGTTGCCATTGAGGAGGATCTTCGACATCCGTGTCTCGCCCTCTTGGGGGTCGCTGCTGCTGTCAGTGCTGCTTACTGTGTATAGCTATTCGCAGCTGGTTGCACTCACATTTCCCGGACATCCTCGAGAACCATATCTGATAACTGTTAGCAGCCTGCTTTCACGCATCCCACTTGACTGTACGTACTGACGTAGTCGTCGAAACCAATCAGCTTGCCCACAAACTCTGCACACCATCAGCTTAGCTGTTACATATTGATAACATAGACCAACCCTTGTGATTGTTCATTATAATCCAGATCTGTGAGCCCACGCACTTGTCGACGAGTTCTACAGGCGTCAGCATGTGACCTGAGTACGCACAGCCAAGACCTTACCGAGGGGCAGCAGAGGATGATGCACCTTGGGCAGCGGCGGGAGCGACATGGCTGCAATTTCCTGGTTATCGACGAGCTTGCCGTGGTGCGGTTGTCGTCGTCGGGTTGGCAAGCGAGTGGAGGCCGGTGGGCAGTTGATGCCAGACGCTTGGCGGCAAAGCGCGCGGCTACGCGGAGCTAGCCGCCCGTGCATTCTTTCTCTTACCACACCAGGGTTCGATTTCTTGCAATCAGGGCGCCTCTCATCAGGCAGACATCCTCTGTCCACACGCCGTGCGACATCCGCTGCCTGCACAAGCAAACAATGGAGGCCAATGCGCCGTCAACGATGCGCGATTCCCCTCGGTGCGTCGGAAGTAGCGTCATATGCGCGTCTTGATGGCCGAGGCAGCGCTCAAAGGATGCTGTTGCCTTCAGCTTTGTGGCGAACCAGAGGACAGCAGTACTTATGCCCACCTCGTGACTGAGATCCATGCTGAATTGTTGCAGTGCATTCCTGTCCCCAAGCTTGCCTCGCTTTGCCATACCATACTCCCAAGCCTTCCACCATCACGCCCCGTTCGAAGTCGTCCCATCCGCAGCGGTTCGCATGGATACTCAAGGCACAGTAAAGAATCTTCCAGATAGAGGGAACAGACGTAGGCCGAGGGTATCTGCGAAGAATCCACGAAGGGGACCCGGTATTCACACAGCTCGGCAGCCCGTCGCTCGCCCCGCTACAAATATACGAAAGCATCTCACCGTTCGGAAGTTTCCTACCGCGACTCTGCAGCCTGGCGCTTCGTCGCTGGAATTCAATAGTCAGATAATGCAGCAGCTTCGAGTCGCAAGAGCGCGCCGACGCGCCGCACGCCGTCACTTGCCTCACTCTTTTCAGAAGCCCAATGGATCTGTGAATATCGATGGAATGGACAATAACGATTACAATGTGGACTGGAATGCTAGTACACAACTGCCAGAATCGGATGAAGCCAGGCATCTGACTACTGCCGTTAGATCGGTAGCAGTTCAAGTCATGGAAGCGTGCGGAGCCGTTTTCGCACAAACGCAATATTCAGTCGCGAGACTACAGAAGCTACTCGACATCTATGGGCCTGTGGGATCTTCGACCATTTCACATAGCATCGCAACGCGCATGGAAACACTTTCCCGCGTGCAAGATCTCTATACCAAAGCAGCGAAGGCACGGGACCTGCTCGTAACATTGGGCCATTACTATCGAGGCCTTGTCAGAGCAGCATCAGGTGTTCCTAATGATGTTAGTACAGCTATATATGCCGCCGAAAGACGAGGATCCTTGCTCGAATACATACGTTACTTGATCAAAGACCTAGCCGCAGAGATATCGGCGAATACACGGGACATATCCTGGATTCGAACCCTTGAAACCGTTCCTGGATTCGACGCCGCGCTTTTGCAAAATCGACTGTCGACTTTTGATAATATCATGGGCATCGCATTCCCGCAAATCAAGATAGCTTCAGGGAAACTACATCGGCTTCTATTGAGTGAAGCTGATGGAGAAGGTTTAGGCCACCTTCATTTGAAACAGTCGTCATGGAGATCTCCTCTTGGTGAATCGCTGAAGACCCTACGCCATTTGAGAGTATGGCATAGATCCGAAATGCTTTCTCGTCCGTATTCGGCATCAACTAAAACCCTCTCTGCTGTCGATGCACGGGTTTCCGAACTTTGTACTCGTCTTGGAACCATTGAACTAGACGTATACATCAACCTACTTATGCGGGATCTTGACAACAGGGCAGCCATGGTAGAGAGAGTAAGAACTCTCGAACCATTCTCTGATTCTATCAGGAAAGAGATGGCTGATTGGATGCATGCGAGATATCATAAGGATTACCGCTCGGAATGGCGTCAAGGTGCATCAATCATGAAGCTACAACGCTGGGGCTACCTTCCCTCACCATGGTGCAAGAAACCATGGGCGGGGACGGAGAAAGCGTTCCCACAAAGCGTAAGAAGCAAACGCAGATCGAGACGGCAAGCATACTTAAAAGAACTGTTCCCACGATTTCGAGACACGTACCACTGGACCAGGAGCGGATCGGCTAAGCCATGGGCGGATACAATTGATCCACGATCTGTCTGGATTGAGGAACCAGTTCGCACGATCAATTCAAGGACTCGCAAAACCAGGCGGATCGTGAGAACGAGGAGGAAGCTTGAAAATGAGCGTGGAATGGTTTTGAAGAACACGCGCAGGTTGCTCTCGCCTACGTTGCTCTCATACCAACCTCGCACACTCAAGAGCTGGCGCAGTGTCGACCGGCTCGCGTCTTTACCAGAGAAGGAAAAGCCGTCCAGTCTGACGCAGGTTGGGAAAACTATCGCTGCGCTAGGATTCTACGATAAAGTTGACACGAAAGGAGCTAATTGGCCGAGGAAGATGGAGCCTTTGAGGAAGGATTCCGGTGAATCTATCGTGCGCTGGAGCTATTCGAAGCCAAAGCCAAGGGGCGTACTATCTCAGCTCGGACCGCGATTTCAAGCGACCCAGTCCATGAGAGCACTTCATCCAACATCGACATTTTTCAGTAGCGATGCGTGGGAGCAGAGCGTTGAAGTTGTAACCAACCTTGACACCAACGGCCGAAGAAGCCTCCGTGATGAAAGTTCAGTCACTTCACGCAGCGGTGGCACCAGCGGTGACTTGGCGAACAAAAAGTACCCACGCAGTGATTCAAGCGGCGAACAGAAGCCCGAACACCCTAACAATCCACCTGACGGGCAAAGTCCTCAACTGCCCAACGAGAGCATGGAAAAAGTGACGAACGACGATCCACCCCACGAAAGCGAACAAGAGGAAGAATCCGACAGCGAAGTCAACGAAGACTCAGACGCGGAAGAGCCTGAGGAGGAGCACACCCCGTTAACCTATCAAATTCCCTCGGATGTCCTGGAAAGTGCTTTACAGGCACCCCCTCAAACTCGTGCGAGCTACTGGAGTCAAAAGCTCTACCGTGGGCCCGAAGATGAGGAGCTTTTATTGCACTACTGCGTGAATATGGAGGTATCAGAGCGGGTTGCCAAGCACTTTTTGAATGAGAAGGTCGTAGGTTTTGACATCGAGTGGAAACCTTTCGGTCCTGTGGACTCGATCAAGGAGAACGCGTCTCTGATACAACTGGCCACGGAAGACCGTATCGCGTTATTTCACATTGCGCGTTTCCCGGGCAAAACGCCGGAGCAACTTATGCCACCAACGTTGAAGGCCGTCCTGGAGTCACCCGATACGTACAAGGTCGGGGTAGCTGTCAAGAGCGACTGCAGTCGACTAGAAAAGTATTTTGATCTCAACATCCGTGGGGTGTTCGAACTCAGTCGGCTCCACAACCTCGTTGAGTACTATGGGACTCAACCGAGCAAGGTCAACAACAAACTTGTGAAACTAGCCACGCAGGTCCATCAACACCTGCTCTTGCCACTGCATAAAGGCGAACCCTTTGTCGATGAGCCGCAACAGCGGCTCAGTAGCGTCCGGGAGAGCGACTGGAGTAGACCACTTGATTTCGAGCAAATTCATTACGCTGCGGCCGATGCGTATGCCGGTTTCCGATTGTTCGATGTCATGGAGTCGAAGCGAAAGAAGCTGAAGCCCACACCACCAATGCCACGCTTATGCGATTTTGACAACAAACCTGTGCCACGCACTACGTCGCGGGCCAAACGAGCAAAGAAAGTGGTACCCGAGTTGGAGAAGGTCGTTGCTGAGTCTCTCAGCGGGCTCGAGGCAGAAGACGCAGAGGAAGAAGCGTATGAGACTGCCGCTGAAGAATTTGCTGAGGAAGAGGAAAGCAAAGACACAGATTCTGAGGCTGTGTCCGAGTCCTCTGAGAACGAAGACCATGATGCAGACTATGTTTCCAAAGAGCACGGTCGTGTTGCTTTGGATCAGCGCTCGACAGACGCATCCGCCGCACCGGAGATCTCCGCACATCGCATCGGACGAGTTGCCCTCTCAACGCTGGCTGGCGTTGATCCTGCGTATCCTACGCTGCCCTGTACACCCGCTGAGGAGGACGTCAGCTCCGATGAGTCTGACGCGTTCGATCCTCCACCTAATGCGCCTCGACGACGACTTGTTCCGAGGGCTGCGCAAGCAGCACAAGTACTACTTGTCAAGGCGGTAGAGTCAGATGATGATTTTCCGGACCCCGAGCTGGAAGAAGCGTTCACAACCATGGATCTGTCCGACCCGCTCAAGATTACAAGCAACCCTGTTACGGAACCAACTTCTCAGGCGGAAACGCCCAATTTAGAGTCACCCACCGAGCAAGTGCTGATCGAAGAAGAGACTCCACCAACCTTCACACCCCTCATCCCAGCCGACACAACCAATCACACGCCCGAGTACACACTCGCCACGACCTGGGCCCAGAATTACCTCACCTCCACCATACCCTCACCTACTTCCACCGCTCCTTCACGCATCCGCGCTACAGTATCCTCACTGCGTGCATACCACATCTGGTACCATCAACGCGTGCCAATAGATACGATCGGTACCCATCTGCGCGACCCGCCTCTTGCGCAGAGCACTGTTTCCAACTACATCATTCAAGCGATCAGCATGGAGAAACTCGAGTATAAAGATGATGAACTAATCTATGTCATGAGGACATTACCGGCAAATTTGAGGGTAGGGAGGTACGGGTGGTTGAGCCGGAAGCTGGGAATTGCACGTTAGGTTGGTGGGAAAGGAATATACCCTGTATTATCAATGTAGATAGCATATTGGCGTTTATTTGTTGAACACGGATAGAGCATGTTGCGGTTGGCTTGCAAAGTATATAAGGAATCTCACTTTCGTACAGTTCTATGGTTGATTCGTCACCGCCAAGTCACTGCGAAAGCGGCAGCGTCGTCTCATTGTATATTATTCATCTACAAGATAACTAATTGATTACATCAATACAAGATGATACTACCACGCCCAGGCATGCTTCCAGATTTGAATACTTGCTGCGGTGTCTTGCGACTTCGCAATGGCGAAGGTGTAATTGTCGACATAGCAGCAACGGAACAAGTGCTGCTCGAGGATGAGCTTTCCGGCTCCGGCGTCTTGGAGGTTGTCGAAGCGGAGGCATATGACATCTTCCACGCAGGATTCAAGCCACATTTTTGTCTCCAGGCTGTAGCCTCATAAGTGGGGTGGGCAGATTAGCTTCTGCAAGTCCGTCAGCGGAGGCCGCTTGGCAGCATCTTCCTCGTCCGCGAAGCGACGTCCATCTTGGTCTTGAGGCTGTAGTCTCGTAACAAGAGCCGTCAGGGCCGGCCGCCGGGAACACTCGATATATCTAGCCCTTACGCTTGGTACTTGCGACGGCCTCTTGTTAGTGTCTGGCATCCGCCGCGAAGCGAGTACGTCGGCGGTGGCATTGGTTGAGATGCGTTCGCGGTCAGAACACAGCTCAGGCATTGCGCCAAAGCGCAGCTTCACCCGAAAAGATGCTCCGCGCCAGCCAAATACTTCGATCTGCGGCTTGAAATGACGGTGTTGGCCCAAAGCCGGTTTGGTTACTATCGCTCGACTGCTTCAGGTTGGGAAGGCGTAGCACCTTATCGCGGACGAGAGCATTGATACATCCAGGGGCACCAACGATGATGTGCGAGTGTGTTTCTCAACCTTGAGGATACGGATGTCCTCCTGGATCGGGATTTCGAGCTCGTTGATGCGAACTGCTCGCCATCATCCTCTAGGAGGCTAAGTAGATCTTGTTCGGGCCGGCAAGTTTAAGCTTCTTCACTGGGGGCAAAATGCCAACGGCGTCCTCGTATCGTCTTCGAATATCCGTCTTTTTCCGAGTCGTGAGGGGACTCCTTGGGGTAATTATGTGGCAGGCAATCCACCTGCCTGGAATCTGAGTCCATCTTGCCCTCCACACTCAATTGCAAGCTAAAATTCTCTGAATTCCTCTTGAATCCTGGGTGTTCCTCAATTTTCATGTCTGCGAACCACAATGCACTTATGACCACACCGGATCTATCATGTTTTTCCGGATTGCAATTTTCAATAATGGCCACTCGGTCTGTGTTGTGCTCCACAACCCAGAACTATCTCGGTTCTGATGGGGCCAGTGACTCGTTCTTCCACAAAGATCGCGGCTACTTGAGCCAGGCTTTTGAGCTCGGTGCGACCATTCCGGAGAGTCTGGAAAATTTGTGTATGTGGGGAATCCGGCGCCCTAGCACTATCAGAAGTGTGAGCTGGGCGGACACTGAACGCGGAGATCCTGGCGGCGGACAGTATCTAGCCCAGCTCACACTTCTAGACTTCCAAGCGGCCTGATGCCTGTGGAGGCTTCTCGCATGAGTACTAGCAAATGATTTTAGTAACAAGAAGGAAGAGGGAGGGCGATTCATACATACCGAGGCGTCCCAGTCGTTCTAGTTGAGAAGGGGGAGCTGGGAGGACACTGAACGCGGAGATCCTGGCGGCGAACAGTATCCAGCCCAGCTCACACTTCTGAACCTCAAGCGGCATTAAGCTTGAAGGTCGCAGTTTCGCAATGGCGAAGGTGTAGTTGTCGACATAGTAAAGGCCTATGGTAAGTGCTATCGAAACAAGGTTAGTTATGGCAAGGAAAAGGAAGGCTTGTGATACATACCATGAAGTAACAAGAGTTACTGTCTACCGCCTTTCGATGCTTCCTGGGCTTCTTCTCTTCTGCATTTTGGTCTTTGCGCTTTGGCTTGGAGCCAGGTTCCAGAACGTGGTGCGACGTTGCGGAGAACAGCACCGCCTGGAAACTACCCGGGATGAGCCCCGAACGGGGTCTCGAACCCCCGTAGACCTCCCGTGTCCAGTATGACATACGGTGACCCCGAAGAGTCAATAATAGATGTCTACCTGAAGGTACTTCTTCTCGCTTTCCTTGACGGCTCTTTCTTATTCCCCTCGTCGGACAAGGCGCCCATTCACACATCGGATTGTTAGGTTCGCGGCCAGTGCTCTGGGGGAGTCTCCGGTCGATGGGCGTGATGGAAGAGCCAGTATTCCAGGGGCCATTGGTGTCAAGCACCTATCGAGCTTTCAGTGACCTGCTAAACAAGCTCTGGTAATGAATGCACGGTCTGTCACCAAGATCTTGAGGTCCACGTAGGACTCGATGTAGTAGAAGAATGAGATCTTGTGGTGAACTCACTGAAACTATGCGCCCAGGATCTCCATCGTTCGTTCGGATGTGAAGTGTCTGTGCGGGAGATGCTCCCGCATTTTGCTGAGTGATTCCGCTACAACAAGTCAGAGTAGGCACAATTTTTTTCACCATGTTATCGCTTGCCGCGTGCGGTGCAGTCTTTCAGAAGTTCTGGTTGATTCAGGCCTTGCTCGAAGATCACACTGAGCGGGACCAAAGTGAGCATGGAAAATTTGCTCAATAGTGCGCTCCAATTGCTCCGAGAAGCCTTTGAAGGTCGGCAGTTGACCGTACTGGCTGTACATGTGGATCATGCTCAACAAGTATGGTATCCTTATTCAGTGAGTTGCCTTTCGGCAGAGTGATTCCGCTGTAACTCGTCAGAGCGTATGGAAAACTATTGAGCAAGACAAGACCCACCGCGTGAGAACACTGCACTTTTGACTAACCGGATCGTGGCTCGTCATCGTATATTGACGAGCGATCCGACCCCAAGGCGACGCTGAGTCGGCTGGCATCAAGCGCGTTACATGGTCAGCTACGGAATCAAACGTGCCGATAGACGATGGACTTACAGTGATGACATGGAATATGTAACTGTGTTGTGAGCACCCTCACGCTTTTCACGGGTCTCTATGGTCGGCGGATTCATGATAGGCGCGTGAGGAAATCTATGAAGCGGCCCTGCCCACAAAGAGCGTGGGCAAGCCCCGTGAAGATGTCGAAATCGAACAGTGTGCGATGGTACCAAAGCTTGCGGCACCGAAGGAGAAGTGGAGGGACGAAGTGGCGGGGTGGCGGGAGATTGCGAGTGTTTGACAGCAGCAACTTTTGCCAAGGAGCTACGATACTCCGCGTCGTTCAAAGGAGCGCAATCTGCCGTGAAGGGGGCGCTTTCGCTGGGCAATCTCCACGACGACGCTCGCGCCGTAGGACTTACGTCACTTGTGAATGGGCTGTCCCCCGCCCGAGTCCTCTGCTTCGCTCGGGCACGCCTAGCACCACATTTGAGACTATTGGAAGGCGGCCCAATGTTCATGCGCTCTTAAATGATGAAATGGCTGCGCACCATCTGGTCGCACGAAGCCAGCCTCTGCAAGTGAATTCTGATTTTGCAGGGGCAGACTCGATCGACCCAAATGAACCACCTGGATAGCATAGACCACTCCCACGACTCACATAGATAGCGTGGTCTCTCCGTATCTGATAGTAAATGCACTTCGTCAGTGGGCGCATTTGCGGGATATACAAGAGCTTGAGCGTCACGCAGGGGGAAATTGGGTTCTCGGCTTGAGCCCTCAAATCACAACTATGCATGTGTGCCGACATATCTTGCCATGCAGGTTATTGCAATCCGCTTGCGAAAATAAGAATGTACTACAAGTCGCTTCCTCCATGCCCGTGCCCTAACGCCCGTCCCCCTCCAGATGAAGCTCGTCCCAAGACTAATTTGAAGAGCAATGGCCGAAAGAGGGAGAGATTGATTGCAAGCCCAGCTCAGGTGACTCGATCCCTTTCGCAAAAATTGATTCTGAGAGTGCTGGTAAAAAAGACCAGTAGAGCCTGCTAAGCTAGCTCTCACATTCTGAACCGGTATTAGGGAATGACCAGGGCGTTTCTTGCCACGCGCGGTTTCCATTACTTGCGTAATGGGTCGCAACGTGAACTCTATCATGAGACAGAAGGCATTGCCCAAAGCTCTGATCTTACGTCTTACTATCATGGTCTGCAGAGACGCCGACACAGGTCTGTGATGCCAGTAGCTTTGAGTCATGTGGTCCTTTCTTTCCATCTCTTGTCGAAAATTCTTCGTTACCACATGTTCATCTCCAAGCAATGGTTCATCAATTCTATGTAGCTAGCGGCAGGTTGTGAAGTATCACAATCATGATTCGATACAATCGTAAATGCCTGTCAGATCGGATCGGCGACGCCCAAGATAGCTTGCGGAGCGTCGGAAGAGTATGTTCGCACAGCTTCAGTGTGATGCGTGGGTGCGTGCATTGTTTGCAGCAGGTGGTGGTCCGGGGAATGCAGGTCGAGCCTTTGAGGGTTATCTTTCGCGTGCGCTTCGTGCGCGACAAGTGAAATTGACAAGTACTGCATACGACCAAGGTCAATAGTATCAGCGATAAGAGTGGTGACTGGTAAAATCCAGACTTTGGTGATCACATCGGCGCGTTGCGGCAGCTGCAAGAATTAGCGGAGAAAGCCAAGGAGCAATCGCATCTCGTTTCACAAGTATGGGAAATGACATTCGAGGAACCAGATGTTGAAGCCTGGGATTTGGCGGGTGAAGATTTTCCCTGGAGAAGAATGCCTGTCTCGAGGTCAGCAGGCAAGCACGCTCACAGGTGAATGCGGCGTTGTTAGTCCAAAAGGGAGAAGAAGCATGAGAACGAGCAAGCTGGTCCGTCAGAGGTAGAGCAGGTAGCCTGTGTGTGATGCCACACCTCGTTAGAGTCCTATTTCCGCGTTCCTACCTTCCACGTCCGACCACGTCACTGACCTCGCGTCTGTTTACAACTCCACCCAACTCATTTCCCGTCCCTTCATTCACTTCAAGCCTTGAAAACTATCCAGAACATCAACTAGATAAATCTAATCTGTAAGCTTTAGCTTCGGGCAGAGGTGAAAGGCCCGAGCCGTGCAGGAGGCGCACTGGTTGTAGGTATGTATGGCTGGGTGGTGAAAGCGTGTAAACCTTAGTGTTTGGACTTTACTCAGGCAGCGGGCCTGGGGTTTCCCTTTTGCTCCCCGTTCGAACCCGGTTGCGGTCACCTTACCTTGTTTTATTTTCTGGGTTTTTGGGACGCGCCGTTGCTAGCACGCCCATGACATCGTGGTTCTTAAAGAATTGTCATACTTCGCCTGCGAATCCCATCAGTTGATAGACAAAGACACCCACATTTTTTCGTTGCAGGAGGTTCAAGGCGTCCTTGTAGTTATGGAGGCCTGGATAGGCTTTTTCCAGGCCTTGGAAAAGGTCTATAAAGAATCACTTGTTGAGGCAGAGCCGCAGACAATGCCACGAGTTAGAAATGCTTCCATGTCAGGATGGCCACCACTGGCCAACACACGTATGGGCATTACAAATGATCATATCCATTTTCTCAAGAATATTAAATCATTTTTATGAATCTCCATTTTGTGCAGCTCTCAAATGATTGTCGTCACACATACGAAGAGAACAGTGAAAACAGCTTTGCTTGAATTCCTGCATCTCCAAGCTTGATTTTAGAAATGTAAGCCGACGTATGTGCCTCGTGATAGCCGGGTGTTTCACACACCGTTTCTCGGATCCATTATCAGAGCGTCGATGTACCCGCAACGACGCTCCACCTGCTCAGACAACGGCCTAAACTCATAATCTAAAGTAGTGATATTCACAATTATTTGATTCTTGCCAAAGAACTTCCAATTAGACAGGACTGGCGAGTTTGCAGGAACATCAATGTCCTCCCTGAACATATTGAAGCAAGTACCTCTGGGAAGCTAAAGCCGCATCGATGTCTGACGGCGTTAGCGGTGCTCAGGGCCATCGGGCTTATACTCACAACTGAGGTCCAGCCCATGGGTAGCCGATGGTATGGAGAACAAGAAGCGTCTCGCGCGGTCTTGACGTGCCCTTGCAATGTTGAACATGGTTCAACCGGAGACGATATCTGCGACGTAGTCCCAAGCCAACTTCTCCGGTTGATGCGAAGCGAACTGTCTCCTGGGTTTACTCCAACCGTAGATGGGGAGGTCGTTTCATATCTCCCTGTTGCAGCTTTTGCGCATGGAAGATTCAATAAGGGAATCAAGAAGCTGGTCATTGGCAACACGGCCTCTGAAGTAACCTAGCCTTCTTTGTATTATCCATGCCGAATCATAATAACAGGTTACAGGGGTTTGAATTATCGTCCGACTACTATACCCAGTGAACCGCCTCCAGCCGAGGGAACCTGTTCCATGATCATTTTGTTGGCGTCGCGGATGGTCGATTCGGGCACTCGGCGCATGCAATCCGCGGTTTCGCAGCTCGTAGCGTTGAGGAAGAAATCGAATACAGGGCGAGATCGCTCGAGGTTTCGCCTTGGAGGTATTGCAGGGGATGAGACCCAAGCTTGACCAAAGGGAAGCGTCAGATTTCCTTCTTCGCCTAGCAATAGCCAGGTAAGTTTGCCAGCACCGGCGCTGTGTCCGATGGCAGTGATACGGTCAGCGTCGCCACCGAACTTGTGGATGTGCTTCTTGGTCCATCCAATAGCTGCAAGGGTATACCAAGCCCCCAAGGTTGCCGTTCATGTCGTCCTCGAGCTTCGGTAGCTATCCTGATATTCCTAACCTGCCGACCCATCAGTCAGATAATTCGATGGTAAGATATGTACACACCTGTAATTGTGTGTGACATCGATGAACTGGTCGGTTATGTTCAGCGGCCGGATATAAAGCCGTCTGTATCACTGCCGAAGCCAGTCCAGTCTTTGCCGCCGAAAGAGTCTGCAGATCCCACCAACTAATCCAGCACCGGGAGTTCATCCCCTTCTTTTGCGTTTCTGGGCTTGATCACGTTCAGGAACAGACAGTCTTCCCCGCCCCAAGTAGAGCCACTGATTAACGGAAAGGGCACGCTCTGGGGAGCGGAAGAGATACAGTCCGTTTCCCAAGAGTTCCGGTTATCGCTGTGGATACCGTTCTGATAAGTAGGTGGTGTTTCTGGCTTTCGAAAACGAAGCGGTCCTGAAGGCGTATGCGCGTAGCGAATGTTATTGTAATTTAGCAGCTTGGTGCCGGTGGCAGTGACGTTCGTCCAAATCGGAACATGCTTTGCATAGCCCAAATCAACAAGATGCGCAGGGCAGATGTACGATTGCGCATGGGCGACGCCAGTTAGAAGGGTAGAAAAAGAAGTGTAAGTGGCCATGTCTCAAATCTCCCAAACAAGCGAGATGCGGTTGGAGGCCACCGGGGAGTGGGATTTCCTTAAATGCATGATCGATTCATAGGGGTAGCTGTAGACGATGCTAAGCACAAGAGAAGCAATAGCAAGATGCGAAGAATCCGAAGGCATCTTGACTGTGATGCTATGTGGTCGAGCGCGGGGAAGTGATGGGTTAGCAGTGCGCAAGGCAGACTAAAACCGCTCCGAATACGAAAGGTCGGCCAATCAGCAGCCATCAGCGCCAGCTCAGCTCGAGGCGTCGTATACGCCCTTGGCAAACCTGCCCGCAACGGTGCAGGTTGTCGAGACGAAGTGTTATACGATGACATCACACGTGAGCTTACAACACGCTTTATCCTGCCTCTGCATAAAGCCTGCGATGGTCCATATTTACGATCAGTCCCGTTTCGATCGGTACCGAATACGCAGCCCTCCACATCCGGACAATGGACGGCTCTCTTCACGTCTTTCGCGTCCGGCCCCGCGCATTACCCACGCCGATCGCACCAGAGTCATCGGGCCCTGCAATCTTAGAACATAGTTGGACGAGACGTTCACACAACAAGTCGAGGGGTGGATGTGAGGCTTGCAGAACACGGCGGAAGAAGGTTCGTGTCGTCCCCACTTTTGGAGCAGCCCCCCATTGGCAGGCGCACCCTTACATCAGCACAATTAGGGGAAGGATGAGAACTTCTGTCACATGACTTTGATACTATAACTATAACTAAATATGCTGACATATCTAAAGTGCGATGAGCGCAGGCCAATCTGCTCTTTGTGTCTACAGAAACACTCTGCGTGTACCTATCCCAATTCGCCACTATGCCGCCGCAATCCACTTGACAGCTTTCAATCGAACGTTACGTATTCTCTGTGGCCTGGACAGCAAACCTTGCCAGTACTTGCCGATGAAAAAGCATGCACCAAATACGATCTCGTGCTTCTTCACCACTTCGTTACAATTTCGTCACAGCATTTCAAGTCCCTCGGGTTTGATGGAATACTCTCGTCAAAAGCGGTTGAGCTTGGTAAAGAACACTCGTCGGTGCTGCACGCCATGCTTGCAGTTTCGGCATGCCACTTGCAAGGGCTGGGGTGCAAGGAGCGACCCTACAGGATAGCTGAGACGCTCCATTGCGAGTTTGCGATCCGCGGTCTGCAGAGAGCGGTTGTGTCTTTCAACGGCGTGAAAGAAGCAGATTCGGTCCTTACTACTTCCATGCTGCTCAATACTTATGCCTATATCCACACGGCCATTACGGAAGAGTCTTCTGATGATACTCTCAAGCGAGATGCCGGCAGACTCGACTGGGGCTGGCTACGTCTTCAGATTGGAATCACCGAGATGCTCGTGCGCACGAAGCCCTACCACCCACAGAGCATCTGGCTACCCATGTTCCTGTCCTCAAAGCAGCCCCTGCCGTTCGCCGAGCCGTGTAATGATCTCGATCAACAACTTGCCATTTTCTGCGGCATCAACCCCACAAGTACAGCGATAGACAACCCGTACGTGGATCTCATGGAACAATTAGCGCCTTTGGTCATACGAACCCATGGGCCTCAATATATGCGCTGGTATGTCGAAGCTTTGGGCGGTATTGACCTTCGCTTCATAGATCTCTTAGAGAAAGAGGACGTACCAGCTTTGATGCTGTTTGCACATTGGGCGGCGATGATGAGTTCGATCGGGGCGTGGGGCACATCGCGACGATTGAAGAAAATCTGCTGGAGGATCTGCCAGATTATGCTGCCGCGAATAAAAGCATCAGAGCTTTACCTTCTGGACGTTCCTGCCGAGGCTGCTGGCTTTTCTCTTAATCTTCGCTTTGAGATCGAGCAGGACATTTGACCGCGAAGCAAAGATCTGACAGACCCGATCATGCTCTGTTGAGCAATGCAGACTGATTGAGCTCCCTCGACCCGTGAGAAACAGAGTCAATCAGCGGTGACCCCACGAATTCGGGAAGCAAATCTCGATTAGTGCCAATACATTGACTATTTCTCTCACGAAGTTTCTATCCCGCTTCACTAAAATATCGCAATTAATTGCCTCGCTTCTTAATGTACCAAAACTTACGTCCGCCGCTCATGATCTCCACCCGAGCAATTTCTATATATACCAACCATTAACTTCATACACTTATCAAACAATGTTGGCCGATACATTCAATGTCGAAGACGTCACCGAGTACGCGAAGGGTCGCCACCAGCTTCTCGACGCGATAACGAATGCCAGCTCTTCCCGACACGGCTACACAATTCTAGTAAATCACTCATACATGCCATTGATAGCCCCACAGGCCCGTGACAACATCGGCCGGCGCCGCCAAGTTCTCTCGGTCTATGAGCCGGAGTTTGGTACTGTCTGTGTGCATGATGGCACCGACGGAGCCTGGTGGTGCAGTCGTTGCGGGCATCGAAACGCTTTGAAATTTTAGGAGGGCCACCATCCGTTCAGCCAGTTGGCATGTGGCTGTTGTGACCACACCTTCAACTGTACCGATTTCTCGACAAACGCGCTCTGCCACGAGGCCATTCCCGACAAGTTCCATCCGGACGGGTTCCAGGAGGAAGGGGGCATAACCTGCGGCGTTGTCTGCCCCGGCTGTGGCTCGACGCACCTTGGGGCTCGCAAGGCCACGCAAGATATGCCTGAATATTCGACGTCTGACTTCGGTCCTGTCGAGTGTTACTGCGGTCGCCGTGGTAGTGGTAGGTGGCAGTACTCTTGGCATTGTTCCTACGTTGGATCGTCTTGCGATTGGCACGAGTGTCGCCTGGGTGCGGAGGCGAAGGTGACGGAGGAGCGCTTGGAGCGACGCTTCCAAGCGTTTTGACAAGTCACCAATTATGCTCGACCAAAATCTGGAGCCGGATATGTGCACGGCTTTAATATTCGTTTTGTTCACGTGTGGACAGGGCTTTGAGGCCTCTAATGTTGCATCTGCTATTCTTTTAATAGAGCATTTACTTGTTTCAGGCTTGGTATTGCGCTTCGCATATTGCTAGATGTAGTCGGAGTTACTCAATCATTACAATTCCATTCATACGAGAATCCCCTGTTTGATACAATCATCGTTAAGTATCTTTTCGTTCTCGTTGTGTACAATCGATGCCTGTACTATGTTTAAATGTCAAGAGAAACTACTACAAATTTGCCAACTGAGAGACATCAGAATGTCACCTGGAAAGGCCAAAATGCAGGCAGTCAAGCCACCACGGACGGAGATCCTTGTATTGACGAACTTGGACATAGCGGAAAATTAATTGCAGCTTAGTCCTACTTCTAATGCCACTCAGCTAGCAGTCGCTTCGTAGGGCTGTCCCCAGAAAGCTGTCCCCAGAAGCGTAGTGTGACTTACGATGTGTTGGAGGACTCCAAGCCTGGCAAACAAAAAGGCAAAAGTAGAATAACTCGTCGGCTACCGTACTCGAACAAAAGGCAAACCCGACCGAAGTCGGTAACCGCCAAACTCTAAGGTTTGCGCCGGTTCACGGGGTAATACTTACCTCGAACAAGTACGCCACCTGTACTGTCTAGGGCCTTCAGTACCTTCGACGCTCTGAGAACTTTTTAATGGCTCTATATACCAGATAAAGAGGTTTTATGAAAAATTATGGTGGTTGAGTACGCGGCGCGGGTGGGGCAGGTGACGATGAAGAAACGACGAAGCAGTGAAGGCAAGCACCGAAGGCAGGACCGCGGCCGGGATCGCACATGAGAAGTTGTTCAAGCGCACAAAATGATGAATTACATTCCCGTCCATTCTTGGAGGCTTGCCCTCGGTATAAGCATCGCATCTCCAGGGCGGGGCTCGTTTTATCCCATCCCTAGGATGCGACGTCGAGGCATCCTCCGGCATGCGTCGAACCAAGAGCATCTCCACAATGCACGCCACTTGAACACTTCGGCGCTGAACTCACTCAAAATCAAGGCCTCAGCTCCCGGGAAACCCCTTCTGTTCATCCCCCTTTTGAGATCGGCACTCAAATCTCGAACGCGTACCAATAGCGCGCGCTCCCAGCGCATTTCGGTATAGTAGTCGATCAATCATCTCTCGATGGCCCCTGTCGCTAAAAATCAATCATAGAGGACGACGTAAATGAATCTATTAAAGCGCCATCTCTCAAGATTACCTAATACGATCACATTTACAAAGCCCGGAGTATCAGAAAGTAGGACATTGCATTGTTCATTCTAGATCGGGACCCGGGTTCGGGTCTTTGCGTACCGCAAGTATACAGGCCTACACTCAAGGTGAATGCTCCTTCATTCTTATGCTTCGGGATCGTCGTGTGGTTTAATCATACCTTTTTTTGGTCCACATGTCTCTGACAAGGGTCGATGTCATGCGCTATCAGTATACGAATGGGACAATTTCCCACTTGAACCATGGGAGAACATTGTAATTGCACATGTTATGTACTCATACATGAGACATATTTCACTTATCTCGGAATTTGGCCTACCGTTCACAGTACACGCTTCATCACAATGTCAAGGGAAAGCCTTGAGACATATATAACATATCTCCCCAGCACTCATAACTTCGCCGAAAAGCAACAGCAACTGTGACTTGTGCCCTCTACAGTAGAGATAGCCAAATCAGCAGTTCCTTCTACAACCCCAGCAAACTCCAAAAAGACAAAGGTCCCAGATGTGTCTCCAGATTCTTCTATGCAGAGATATCCATGGTAACAAGGGCAACAATATCAGTCTGACTGGACGAGGCATTCCACTAGCACGCCCTCTGACCAGGCGTACCGCCTCTGGCCACTCCACTGCTCGAGTTCCCTATCGTCCCTTTTCTGAGCAGCCCGCGCCAGTGCAGGAAGCCTACCAAGCTGAAATTCACATGCGGCCCTTTCGGGACAGGCAGGCCTATGGCTACGCGAGCCATGGCGCATGGTGGTGTTGCCGGTGCCGTCACGAGAACGAAGTCGTCCACCGTTCTGGAAATCGTCCTTTCGGACGTATGAACTGTGGCAATTGTGACCGACTCTTCTGCGGCGCGTGCGTGACGACTAACATCTTGGGACAGGACTTGGTAGATCGTCGTCCGTACAACCAAACTGCGATTGTGGTTCCTCACTATGATGACAAGGAAGTTCCTTACGGCGTCGTGTGCCCTAAATGTGGGTTGAGCCGGCGGGCCGAAGCCTTGGCGTTTGCTCAGCTGGGCGTTCGATTCTCAGCGGTCCAGTTCGATCAACTGCGCTGCCGGTGCGGCAATGTCTCGACGTCATCGTGGCATCGATTCTCGATTGGGTCTCCGTATGATTGGATGGGCGATCGGACTGCTTGTTACGGTCGCGCTCTCATGGAGCGCATCGATCAGTCCCGTCGAAACGTCTAAGCGACGTTTCTATTCTCTGATCACGGTAATTAGCCCTGGGTTTCATTTTCGTCTAGTCGCACAGTTACAAAAGAAGGTATGCCTGCGGGCGCTTCAGCCAATAGCATTTCCTATGGTCAAGTCTGCCTTCGTAAGTAGTGAATGCAGTGTGAGCATTCAACCAAGAATTTTCGTTCTTATCAGAAAACGTCTTCAATTTTTCGTGCGTCTGCATACTTTCCTAGTGAATCTGTAAAAGTGGATTACGCAATTGACCAGATGGACAGCAATGTATTGGTGAAGCTGAAAGGACTGAGAAAGAGCGTGCTCACTGTATCAAATCGGGAAACGGAGCGTGAATACTAGTGCCGGATTTAGTGTGCACAGAACTTGCATAAAGGTCTCGATTATCGCCGGTACCACCACGGTCCGAGAACTTGATCAATTCAACACAACCAGCGACAACGATCTCTTCCGAAGGTAAGCACCGCGCGGTCCTTCCCATCTCGAGCTGCACAGCTAACTTCACACGAGAGAAGCAATGGATGAGCGTGCTGCGAAGATTGTTTCCGCCGTGCAGCATGGATTAGACCCGAATATTGCTTCTGCACTAGAAAATGGCTTAGATCAACGCCCCCGTCCCTCTGCAGTTGGAGACCGTGATTTTCCGACTCGCACTCTTGTCGTCACCTCTCCACCGCTTCCCACAGTTGGCGTCAATCTCGAGGGCACAGGCGGCGCGAAGGCCTGGGACCCTGTCTGGGACTACCGCGGCAAAGACGTCGACAACACTGATACCGGCGACTTTGCTGGTTTCGTCGCCTTCATTGGTCCTGTTGAGGCCCCGCCCACCAAGATGTTGCGCTTCGGACTCGCGGACGGTCTGGAGAGCAGCGGCGTGCTCGAGTTCCTTGACATCAACTTCGACAACCCAGACGCCGGTAAGTATCATAGTATTTGCTCCTCCTTACGACGATCTGATCGTACGGAAGCGACCGACAAGGCCCTCACCGATCTCCAGCAGTCTGCGAGGACGATCCTCTGCAACGCCGTTGCCGATCAACGTCGAAACTTGCCCGCGGGCACCTCCCTCGAGCCGAACCAGATTTACCTGAAACCCGTTCTTGACGCGTACATCAAGCTTCTCTCCGCTTGCAAAGAGGTGGAGTGCATCGAAATGCCACTGGCATGGGCTAGCCTGTTCCGAGCGGAGGATATCTTCCCCAAGGTCAGCATGGACAACAAGGAGAACATGGAGCTGCTAGCTAACCATATGGTGCGATGGGGCAAGGATCCAGGCGGTGAGGAGCGGAGTATGATGCTGGAGTAGCAAGGCCTTACTGCTGTGCTGTAAGAGCGAGTATGAATTTGGATGACTCATCGGAGGTCCGGGATTTCAGACAGCAAAATCTTTCACTCTGATGATACCGAAATTCGGAGGGATTATGTATGATGTGATCGGCAAGAGATTGTGACTATGACACATCCCGCCTTCGCCCAATACAAGACCTAATTCTGTCTCCCTCCCCGTGTCATTTTGGATTATGCCATGTTATGTGGGCTTTGCTGGTCAGAGAAAATTCGTCGACTTGCGGCGATCATGTCTTTCGTTGGAGATTGGATGATGTGGTCGTCGAGGAGGTCGGCGAATACTGTCGACCGCGAGCGCGGTGGGACGAAGATGGAGAGGGTTTCAGTGGCGGTGATATCTCATTCTCCAATGTCAGACAGTGGCAGACGAGTAAGCAAGATAACCATACCTTCTATGAGATCGAAAGAAGTCGCGGTACTCAGCGTATGTACTGTGTGGGGGGTGTTGGCTTGCAATACTATGCTGAGAAATTGAAAGAGGGCGAAGAGGAATTGCCAAATGTAGGCTATGGAAGAGACTACGCCATAAATGAAGTGCATGGTGACGGTGGTACGAGTTGTGTTCGACTTCGATGGTTTCCTGAGAAGGTGTAGGCTGGTAGGAAAGCTGCGTTTCCCGGCTGCAAACGCTGTTCGATGCTCTCCACGCGAGAATTAGTGCGCGACAGTGAAATCACACCTACAAAGACACTTTCCCCAACCACCACGCAGCGTTTATGAATCTACAAACGCAGATCGCATGAATCACTACAGATGCAGTCTTGATACAAGAGACCTCCTTAAAGTTGGCCTACGTATTACCTACACTGAGGCAACATCACGCTTGTTCTTCACCTGCTGACTGCTGAATTAGTCCAAGAGCCTGCTATCGAGCAGGAAACCGCTCCAGGCACCGTCACCCTCGCAGAAGATATACAGGTCACGGCGACCGAGAGCGGCACCGAGACCCACACAGACAACGAAGACGCTGTGGCGGCAAAAAATGAGTCCTCGAACATCTACTTCTTCGAGCAGGTTAAAGAGGACCTCAGCAATGATACCAGGATGCGAAATTTCTTGGGACTGTACCAGGGCTTCTTCACGGCACAGATCCGCTTCGAGGACTTCCTTCTACAAGCGGCAGCGTTCCGTGGTGAGCAGTCCGACCTTTTTGCCGACCTCAAGGACTACATTCGGACGAAGGAGGAAAGGGAGGTGCTGGACGACGCGTTCCAGAACTTTCTCAACGAGCGTAAAATTGGTTTATGGGGTCGAAGATCCGGGCTGAGGTGAGCTCGATGAGCTCTTCGAATACACTTTTCGAAGCCCGCGATATGGGTTCAATGTTCAAATGGCGGTGAAAGAGCAAAGGCCACGGTTTTAGATGTAAATGTCCAGCGTATGGAAGGGAGAGGGGTGAGGCATCGGCAATTAGTAGGATTTGACTTCAAGAGTTTCTAATTGTTAATGATTGCGGTAGAGCTATTTTGTCATCAATTAAAAGCATCATGCATTTAGGAATACCATCTTGCACGATACATGCTTTGTCAGACTTTTGATAAGAACATTGTTGCAGCTCATCGACCGTGAAGCTCTTGGTCTGCGTGTTCCTTTTGCTTCCAGCCGACTTTTCGATACTGAAAGCATACTAAGCGGATGCTCGGATGCAGGGTTTTTAACCATAGTGGATTTGAACAGAGATGCTGATGGTTCCATTGCCCAGGCTGTCTATAATACACGCGCCTAGTGATCTCAAGATTGTTCAAGTTCTCAAAGCTGTTTGCTCCCGAAATCAACGTGATATTGAACCTAGCTTTGCATAACAAAAAACTGATAGCTTCCAGATTCGGCTTCTCGAGCCGGGTCTTTCTCGACGATATCTCGCCAGCTCCTTCTGTTTACGTTCCAAGACCTATATCCCAAAAGTTTATTCTCCCTGTAGCCCTACCCTCAAGTGCTGCGACAACCAATCTTCTACAACACCACTTTCAATCTTCTCACACAACAACCATGAAGTTCCCCAAGAGGAAGAAGCGCGGCCCCATCTCCGCGCACACAGCAGCAACCACCCCGATCGGCCGGTCGCCAGCGCTCTCCGCCGTCCGTCATATCGTCGAGCAGATCACCCCTCCCGAGGATCCCACCCAGCCCAAGCTTCGGCGCAAGCGCGGGAATCGCAATCTGCACGCGGATCTCATCTTCGACGCAGAATTGACAGGTGAGTGTCTCCCAAAATCTCGCTCACATGGAAGCTGACAACTGGACAGAGATTGACCCGGCTACGGGCAACTGGGTTGCGATACCGTTCGGCCAGCATCGAACCTTGTCAGCGCCTGCTATAATCCTCACACCGCCGTCACCTGAGAAGAAGGCCGATCTTCTTGATGAGCCCGGCGGTGTTCTTGCCAAGGCGGCTGGTTTGGTTGACACGCTTCAAGTGCCTGTGCCCCGGTAAGAACTTATGAGCCCGGAAAGAGACTCCAATGACTGACTATCAGCGGGTCTCTATCGCTTCCAGATCTTGGTTGGCTTGCCACCGCGGCTGGCCGTGCTCTTGCGAGCTACATCCCGTACAGGCAGACGTCTGAGGTACGCTCAATTGTTCCAGATTACTACCAATATGAGCTGATTGAATCTACTAGGAGGGGAACGAGCGGGAGTTTGAGCAGGACTCTGAGCGTTGTAGCACTGACCTCGGTTAAGACCTCACTGGCGACCTGCCCCTTATGTAACTCTTCTCTTGGGTTGCAGCCGGGGAGTTACCTTTGAGCAAGCCGCTTGGAAGCTCAAGGCAATTGTTGACGTTATGGAGATGTGTGGTCCAACTGCACTGACCATCTCACCTCGGATTATTACATTTTGGGAGGTTTGATGGAGTTTTTCGGAATTTGGTGTGGGATTCGAGGCTTCTTTCCATGACTCCGTACCACATTCACTATGGGCGTTTCTCTGAAGTCCTTATTAACTCCGGGATATCCATTTATCATGCGCTATTGGTATACAAGAGCGAATGGATATTCGTGCTGGAATCTACTCGCACTGGCGCAAATGTGGACGAGCTGTTCCGACCTAGCTGAATCGAGAGTTGTTGCTAAGGGAATGGACTCTTAGTATTATTTGAGTGTGCAGCTCTCTCAGCCAGACTACTCGTTAGAACACGCCCGCGCTCAATCTCCGAATCGTGCTCTTGCTTTTTGAAATCTCACTCACAACCACTCGTACCTCACATCTTCTCGGGCGCGATCTGCTGCACCTCAACAGCATGGCCTCGAACGCGAACACCACAAATCCAATAAACGACGTCCCGCAGGCAGCGCATGTGCCTTCCTTAACCGCTTCATCAGCACCTCCAGGTGATGATCGGGACGCCACGCAACCGCGCTCCACCGTCTCTCTGCAGACCTCCGCCAATATCTTGCCGCCCATTCCCCGCGAGCTCGACGATTTACGCAGCAGATTCCGCTCCGCCTGGCGCGCCGACGGACCTACGCTCAATACACCCGTGTTTCCGTTGCTGGGTATGGTTCCGGTGCGGTCTTGGGGTGAGAGTGAGCCCTTCGCTCCGGCGATCTACCAGCAGCTGAAGGGTATTGAGCCGATCTTCAGGGTCGCCGAGCAGAGCCCGAATTTCCATGGTGGGGCTGAGTTGACATTGATGATTGACGAAAATACGCCGTTCCTGGTTGGAGCACCTGCAAGAATGGGACAGCAGCAGTCAGGTCCAGTCCAAGTCTACCGAGGCCAGAACAACCGAGACCACACGAACATTTTCCTATCTTCCGCAGCTTCCACGCCTTTGAAGAACATCTCTGACGCTGCAGAAGGCGTGGCAGCCTTTGACGCGCCTACCGGATACCAGTATGAAACGCGCCTTGCCACCATCCCCGAGGACAACACCACGCCTTCCAGTCTCACGTCGCCCTACCAGAACGCACCCGGCGCTTCAAACGGTATGACAGCGTTCGCCTCTCCAGTTGTCAGCCTATACCAGTACCCAAGCCATATCGCGCCCATCCCTCAAAGCCAATTCTACCCCTCTGCCGTAGGCAACGCAGCTCCTACACAAAGCATGCCAGCTCTCAACCTACCCACCGCCACCCAGCACCAGCCCCAGTACCATTAATCCCCACTTGCACCTTACCGCCTCGCTCCAAACTCCGCGTACTTCTTTCACAGCAAACCCATCCATCAGCAAACTCAAACGCCGCCTCCCAACCCCTGGCCGCTGAACATCCCTACAACCGCCGACGTACGCAACGGCACCGCTGTCATCGAATCCCCGCACTGGGAGGCGGTGCCTTTCGAGCGCGAGGGCGACGTGGAGGATTGGCGTGGAGGAAACTCTGGCGCTGACGCGGACCCCGGCGTTGCAACCGCTGGCAACTCTCAGACGTCGATTCCGTACGAGGGCGAAGGTGACGTGCAGGACTGGGTTGAGAGAGGAAGCGAGGAGGTGCGCCACGACGGAGAGGGCGACGAGTGGGACTGGGTTGAAGGCAGCTCTGGTGCGGATGCGGACTCTAGCACTGTCACTGCCGGCAATTCCGCTACCGACTCTTCTGAGAAGAAACATAGATACGCCGGAAATCGTGTCCCGATACAACACGCAGTCTATCAACTCTTCGAGCTATCATGCTGCGCGAGTGTGTGATAGGTAACGAGGCCAACAGCGAGGAGTCGCCACTCATTGAGCTACCTGGATGGAGACTTGTGTTTGTGTCGGGTGTTCGGAGGATTCGGAATTTTTGGGATAGAAACCTGGGAAGAAGTCAGTTTCGAGGGCTTCACGGATGGATGAACACATTTGCGTGGGACGTTCGGACTTTCGGCGAAACACGCATGAAGATTCCAGGATGGACATGGAGGTAGGAGACTGTAGGAAGATACAAGGGCAAATTCGTGATTTACATGAGTTGCATAAAGCCCGGAACTAATGCGGGTATTCAACTTAATCTTGACCGCCTCTTACAAGCATTGACTGTAGTAATCATTTCCCTTGGTGCACGTAGTCCCAGCCACACACTGGGTTGGTCCAGTCCATCCGATTCCGCCGCACTGTCCCCACTTCGGCACCGTGCCGCCGCTCGCAGCTGAGCTCGTCGCTGGCGCTGCTGTTGTTGTCGTTGACGACGCGGGCACAGAGGCGGTAGGAGTTGCGGTTGGCGTGGTGCCCGTGCTAGTCCTAGTAAGCAGGTGCTTCCATAACACGTGCAGCAAGAGATTAGTTACCCGGTTCCCCAAGCGCTCATCATGGCGTCGTATACCGCAGCCTTCTTGTTCAAGTTTTCATCCCACGGCAGCGCGGCACCCTGTCCGGAGAACACGCTCGGGATCCACGAGTACTTGTCCGTGTAGTCCCAGATAGTCATGCCGACACACCTAGCTACAGCTTTGCAGCCCTGAATCACAGTGGCGTAGTCCTTGGCTTGCTGGGTGACTGCAGCGGCTGTGGCAGGCGTGTTCGTGCGGATATCGAGCTCGGTGATGGCGACATCGACGCCCAGGGCGGTGAAAGCGTTCATGTTAGTGGTCCACGCAGAGACGGACTCTGAACCGGTGGAGCCGACGATGAGATGGGCTTGCATGCCGACGCCGTCGATTTTGGCGCCGTAGGCTTTTACGAGCTTGACGATGTTCTGGGCGCCAGTCGATTTTGCGCCTGCGGCTTCAATGTTGTAGTCGTTGTAGTAGAGCTTGGCGCTGGGATCGGCGGCTGCTGCTGCTGCGAAGGCAATGGGAATGTAGGCTGGGCCGATGGTGTTGTAGAACACGTTGGTGCGGTAGGTGCCGTCCTCGTTGAGTGCTTGAAGCGGTTAGGAAACGACTTGGTAGCAGGATTTTGATCACCAACCTTCGTTTACCACGTCCCAATGGAGACATTTACCCTTGTAGTGGGTGACCTCATTTGTGATGTGGTTCTTCAAGATACTGATGAGAGTGGCGTTGTCGAAGCCACCGTTCGTGACCCTGTCCGCGGTCAACGAAGTGTCATACCGGATAACAGACGAACTTACCAGCTGGGCAGCTGGTTGTACCATACCAGCGTATGACATCGCAGATATTGTCCGTTCTTGGCGGCAAGATTTGCTATCACGTCTCCATTTGCGTAGTTGAACGTTCCACGAGAAGGCTCGATGGTGTCCCACTACTATAATTAGCCATGGTCACCTTCGGCAAAGGATGTTGCGTACTTTCATCGAGTTTCCAGGCGTGATTTGTCCAAAGTCCGCCGTGTTGCTGAGACCGGCAACATAAGCCGAGTCTGTAAGTTCGCCGTTGTCAGTTGCGCTGCCGAAATACTGCTTGCCGGCGGCAACGGCACGCGTGTTGAGGCCATCTGCTGCTCGAGGTCTAACGATAGTTAGCTCCACGTGGTTTATATCAGAACGATAGTTCATACTCTACTGGAGATGCTGTCGCACCAAGAGCGGCAAGTACGAGGGTGATAGCGGTAGGGATCATGATGCCAGTCGGGTTTCCGAACAATACAGAACAGCACAGCGAGGATCAATCGTAAAAGCCAAGCTCTTTATACCAATGCACTGCCAATCTCCCATTGTCCAGGGACACGCAACCACGACTGTTCGGTCCATGCTCGTGATCCCCAGCTCTTGCCCTACCGTGTCTACCAGCAACAGCCAGGTCTCCAGAACGATCGTAGCGCGCGCGGTCGACAGCCCGGTTTTCGCATCGGAGAATTTCGTTTCAGCCTAGTTCAAACTGCCATTCCCGGAACGCGCTGGCGGTTAATCTAGGGAAGATTGGCATTGCCGGTGGTCGAAATTACTCCCGGAATCAGAGCCGTGCAATATATTCGACGCAGGCAATTTTCCGTCCGCTGGAGCAGGAGGCGTCATAGTATCGCAACACCGAGCAAAGCTGCAGTTTGTTGGTACGGGGCCCGGTCTTTGGAAACCAAGAGTTTCTATAGCTGACGGAATGCGGGTGGTGCGCTTGGTTGGTCCGCACGAGTCGGGAGCGATGCAACTGAGCTTGGCATCTGGAACGTCTTTGTGGGGAACTGGAGAACTCGAGACCACAACCGTCAGGCCACACGCTCCGCGCATTTGAGTACAAGTACCACGGCCTACCTGCCAATCTCGCTATTGCTTGACTCACAGAAAGCGTCCGCCTTATGCCAGGGGATTGGCATCGATAGGACGTCGGACGCGTCTTCTCGCGGCCTCTTCTCCCACAGGCGATCTGCCAGCCAGCAAGGGTGGACCCCATGCATCGATAGTTTCAGTTCGCGAAAATCACCATGTAGCCGCTTCGCTAGACAAATACAGACAGCTGTAGCTCGACCCCACCGTAGAAAAGCATCGCCGCCTCTCTTTTTTCCGTCCGTCGCAATGCGCGTTCCTTCGAAGCGATCGTTACCAACGTGCGAAGACGCGGGTCCTCGGGCCGTCGCAAGACTACCTCCAGCTCTTACGCGTACATCTGAACACTTGTCTTGAACGATTGATGGTTGCAAGCACCGACGGAAGATCTCCTAGACCAAGGGAACCGCTGCCGAACTCCCGCAAAGCTCACAGCCAGGATACCAGTAGGCTTAGATCGGCAACACGCGACGTACTGCGTACATGCCTGCGTGCCCTTGGACCCCATCCCAGCAGCAGACGTACGCATGTTGACCAAGATGGACGCTCTACCAGAAATACAAGTTCGCGCTGGCTTCGCTGGGTGTCAACAACCCGGTTGACTTCGATAGCAGTCATGATACCATTGATGTCTATGCGATATATGCTTCCACACCAGCTTTTCCATGATCGAGTTCGGGCCCCTTACAGCTTCGTAGGACTGTGAAGACGCTGGCGCCATTTTCCAAACATTTGGAGCCTGGAACTCCGTCCTGGAGATGGTTACCTACTCGAGTGCCAGTGGTGTAGGAGATTGGACGATCGTGACCATGCGTTCATATGGGACGGGGTGTTACTAAAACGTGAAAGTTAGATTGCTGTTTCATTTACCCGACCGAGGACACCTAGACACATTCGCTTCGAGAGACAACAAAACCTACCATCCAGCTCGATCTGCTTGGATGTCGCAATCCAATGCCAGATTCGTAATCGCTATCTTGACCGCACATTATCCACGCACCAGCGGAAGTACCTAAGAAAAGCTCGATTTGCAGATCCAACCCTGCTTCGTCCACTGCGGCCTCCCGTTCTTCGTCAGGTGATCCAGCGTCCCGTCTATCTGGTCAGCAAGGACACCATGGCCTTATCTACTGGAATTAACAACACATACGAAGAGGTGCCCGATCTAGCCAAGGAATTCGTCAACAAAGCACCAGATGAGACGGGGCAGCGACCCAAGTTCAAAGTATCACGGGATACCCTAGTGCGGACCCACCAACGACATCTCAAGCTTCTAAGCGAAGGTAGCGTGCCCGTTCGCAGCTTGGTCCTACCCAAGCCGTATCCCCCAGCACGCGGCTTGGTTGAGGCGACATCAACGAAGGCTGTAAGTATCGATGCCCTTGTTGTACAACTACTTTACGAATATTACGCTAGGTCCACCTCGGTGATCTTCGCATAGATAGCAGAGACGGGGATGCTGTGCTCCTGCTTCGTACCATAACGGCTCCCTACGTCTGGTCTTCTACGGTCACTGTCGCAGAGGATGAGACAGGGGATGTTGCTAGGCTGACGGTCTGCAATCTCGAAGATAACGTCGTTGATCCCATCGTGACTGAAGGAACTATTCTCGCAATAAGGCAACCCTGTTGGACAAGACTAGTGGATGGAGGGTACCATATCCGTGTCGACCATCCTTCAGACCTTGTCTTGCTTCAACCGAACGATGATCTTGTTCCTGAAGCATGGAGGGACGACGATGGCCAAAATTTCAAAGGAGACGCGGCGCAATGTAAAAAAGAAGGCGACATGATGTTTCTGAAGAAGCGCTTCCGCCAAGCTCTCGAGCTGTAAGTACCATGACAGATGCCCCTTGACTCTGACTAACCTGGCAAAGCTATACCAAGGGTCTACAACATGTCTCCACCACTCCGGACTCAGCTGCTGAGATCGACTTGTATCGTAAGCGCTGTGGCGTCAGCATAGTTCTTCTTCGCCTCGACGATGCAGCGAAAGACCTCGCCGAGGCGATAGCGACCCATGCTCGCTCTACACCTGACCTCTCCTCCTCCGAACTCGCAGACGCGTCAATTGTCAAAGCATGGCTCCAAAATCGCAGCACCGAAGACCCACTACACATCTCAACCAGGATCCCTCGTCCCCTCAAGGAGCTAGCAGCCAGGATCAAGTTCGACATCGGCATCAATCAATCCACGCCCGACTATAACCTATCGGTGATATCCGCTTATGTAGGACCCCTGACGTTGCACGTTGACGCTGCAAACTACATTAGCGATACCGAAGTTCGAGAGACTGGTTCCCGCGGCCGTGGTCTGTTTGCGAAGAAAGATTTCAAGGAAGGCGAGCTGATCTGTGCGGAGAAGGCTTTCGTGCTCCCAGGATATTTCATGCAAGATCGAAACAGTGACTGCCTGCTCTACAGTCTGGGCGACGGAACCGCCGCACCAAGACCAGGTGCATGGCTCTTCAAAGAGCTGGTACAGAAGCTGAGGTGGAATCCTAGTCTACGAAAAGAGTTCTTCGACATGGGTGATGGTGGATACTGGGAGGAGCATGGGTGGGAACTAGCTGAAGAAGAAGATATACCAGTTGACGTGTACGTCTCTTTCTTCAACGGTGACAGTCATACTGATACCAGACAGATTTCGCGTTGAGTACATCCGCCGCCTCAACTGCTTTTCTGCGCCAACACGCTCCTCAGATCTCCTGAATCAGCCGCCGAATTCGAACCCAGAGCTCCGTAATGGCTTCTGGACGCACGCCTCGTACGCTAATCACTCCTGCCTGCCAAACTCAATACGCACGTTCATCGGCGATCTCAGGTTCTTGCGCGCTGCCAGGGATATTGCGGCAGGAGAGGAAATTACGAATCAGTACGTCGCGCCCGACATCGACATCGACGAACGACAGGAGAAGCTGCGAACAACTTGGGGATTCGAATGCGATTGTCAGCTCTGTATCATAGACGGCAGCGTCAGCGAAGGAACAAGAAAAGAGCGGCTGAGGCAGTTCGAAGAGCTCAAGAGCACAGTCATGAAACTGGGTGAGAAAGGCGCTCCCACGATAACCTCCCTGAAGAAGATCGCCCGCGCACTCCGCGAGATGGAAATACTCTACTCACCTTCCAGAATTGAAGGCCAAACCACAGAAGATCCCTACGCCACGCTCCCCCGCCTCGCACTTGTCCATCCCACGCTCTTCTTGACCGAAGCTTGGCGCAGCGTCAAGAACATTGACCGCACAATCGAATACGCGCTGAAGCTGCTGCGCAATTTCGGCCTCGTTGTCACGACCGAGGGAGGGAAGTTGGAGGTGGTTCATAACGCGGGCTTTGTCAACGTCGAAACCGTCCGCGCGCTCAACTATCTAGCTGAGGGCTATACATCCCGCGGCGAGGATGAACTTGCAGCACAATGTCGAGAAAAGGCTAAGCAGTGGTACATCATCATCACAGGCTCTGAAGTAGGTGCGGAGCAGTTCTTTGGCAGCGAGCAGTTTTTCTCATAGAGTCTCCATTTGTATAGTCCAGAATAATCTAGTACTGCAATTTTTGAGCCCCCAGGTTTTCCTCCAAGTCTCCCCAGGCCGCCCTGTGCATGGCCTTATTGCCCATTGTACGGAGAGGCGTCCCCGGCCAGGCTAACCCCTGTGGCCGAGTAGGTGCATCCACATGAGCATCGCGTTGACGATGAGGTACACGTCTGAAGCCCGGACAAGCCAACGCAGGCCGGGCACATCCACCAGCGCTATAGTCACGAAAAGCGCGACGAGTAGACTCAGGAGATGCCAAAACTCCTCATCCATGTTGTAGTATGGCTTATTGGGACCGTGGAGGATGTCTTATTGCGGTCGTTGTGTTTGCGGCGGGATCGGGGCGTTGAGATGCGTGTGCGGCGGACGAGGGTGAATTGCGCGTGCAGTGCTCGAGCGGGAGGTGTAATGTAGCTATCTTAGTATCAGTTTGAGCCAATCTGGACAAGGGGTAGGTACGATTACCCGTCGATATTCGAGCATACGCTGGAGAACTGGTGTTGCGGCGGCGGACGCGAATATCAAACTCGCTGGTGGGCAGCCGACTGAGGCTAAGCGTCAGTGAGCGCCTTCCGGGCAACACGCGCGTGAGAATTGACGCAGAGATATGGTAGAGCGGCTTGATTGATTGACTTAAGGGGCAATTTGAGGGAATGGCTTCTACCTTGCGTCCTCTCCCTCCTGTTTGAGTGATGATGAGCTGCGGCTCTCCGAACGGGAAGCTGCCTTCTTCCTGGTTCCCAGGCGGAGACGAGCTAAAGGCGCAGCCTACAGTTGTTCTGAAGCTTTGTGTACAGCTTTGCTCCGCTGCTTTCTTTATTTCAATCTTGATCTGCCCTCCACGTCACGGCGCCGTTGCCCTGGGCAGCTCATCACCAAACATGATCATTTGCACAAATTATGGCACCAAAGGGGTAGAGAGCTCAATTTTATCACTCGTAATAGACTAATCGACTTTCTGAAAGCCTCATTTACCAGCTCCTGAATATGAAATGCCGCACTCGGTCGATTGCAGCAGCCTTAACGGGGAAGAGCCCCGTACACCTAGACCAGCTCGACGAGCACTGGTATATTTGACTCCTTCACTGCAGCTCAAAGCAGTGGTGCCCACCGTGCTCGCACTCGGCGAGGCAGCTGCTGCGGCCGCGTTTGTTGTGATTCTGCTACGGCCTTCGACGCGCTTCACTTGGCCCACGCGCCCTCGACTATAAAATCTGGCTGCCCCGCCACCTTCTCCCTTCCACCTTCTTCTCACTCTATCAGCCATTTCCTGTTTGAGTCCCTCCTTCTCTTCTTCCCTCTGAGTGCCACCTCATCGGCAGTGATCCACAACAGCTTGTCACTGACAGTGCCATGTTCACGCCGCGCTTGCCGTCGACGACGACGTCGCTTACTCGCCACGTCGCAGCGCCTTCGCCAGCAGCTGACAGACATCTCTGTAAGTATTCGCTCCTCTGTTTTTATCCCTGCTCTCGCGGGCGTGATGAAACTAGTCCGAGTCTATTGACCGTTTTGGTCAGTTGTCTCTCCTCAGAATGACGGCTGTGCAGACAAAATGGCGGCTTCGGGCCAACCCTCTGAACACCGCTGTCCATTCCGCCTTTGGCCTCACTCTTTCATTGACCTTGACTTACAGCGCCAGCAGGGCAGCCGCTTACATGACCTTGGATCGCAATCACCCGATTATGCCCAGTCACTGGCAAGTACACTGCTCTCCTTTCAACCTACCCCACCTAGCATGATGAGACCTATCGACGGCAACCTAGTAGTTACTGCTGGAGGCAAAAGCGCAACCGCTCTGAGGAATACATCTCCACTCACTGTCGCGCACAAATTATTCGCGACTTTTACTGACATCAGTGAACAGAACCGTATTACGCCACACGCATATGTCCATGCACAGTCATTGGTAAGTACCTCCAATTATCTATGCCTTATTTCGCCTGACATGATGTTACCTACTGCGCCAGACGGTATCCTAGTAGTTATTGCTGGAAGATACGCGCAACCACTGAGGCTCATCCCTTTACCTCATTCGAACGCACTCTCTGCGCGACCTTCGCTGACATTGGGAGATAGAAGCTCATCACGCCACGGCTTGTAGCCACCACTAGCCAAGTTTTGTACTCTGCTGCTTGCGCATCACCGTGGCCCATGACGATCATACAAACGCGGCCTGAAGCTCTCTGCAGCTGATGTCTCTTTAGCCCACTGAGGCCTTCTTTCCCTTGCCCGTGGCCATCCATTTCCTCAAAAGCTGCTGACTCGGACGCGGGTATGCATCGGCTTGTTTACGATAAGTCCAATGAAGCATTGCGTCGCTCCAGTAAGTACAACCCTCTCACCACTGCAAGCACTTATGAGTGAAACAACCATCCTTCGACGGCCACTGAATAGTTCATGCTGGACAACGATGGGGCTGGCCAAGCAGGGCAGCTGTCTTCTGAGGACATCACCTACTGAATCCCTCGTCTCACCTTATCGCAGAACATGGCTGACTCAAGACTTCAGAACAACTTTTGTTACACACAGCCGACGTTCACACGTCGGCTCAGTAAGTGCAATCCTCTCATCATTCGAATCACTTCTGAGTGAAACAAGCATCCTTCGACGGCTACCGAACAAACGGACCTTGTGGACAGCGATGAGGCTGGTCAAGCAGGACTGCTATTTTCTGAGGGCACTGCCTTTAGTGTGCCTCGCGTCTTCACCTGTTTCAGAATACCGCTGACTTCAAAATACAGAACATTCTCCGTTGCACGCACTTCCGAAATTGTTCATTCACTTCAAAAAGAAAAACTTCCCTAATTATCCCAAGCACCCACGAGTGAAACAACCATCCTTGAGACGGTCACTGAACAGACGGTTCGTGTGGACAACAATGGAGTTAGTCAAGAAGGACAGCTATTTTCTGAGAGCATCACTTCTTCTGCATCTCGCATCTTCAGCTTTTCTCCGAGCGTCGCTGACTTCAATCCCAGAACCTGTTCTTCCTCACACACATACCCACGACATTCGATTCTCACACCGCCTTCGACCTGACGACCAGCAATTCTGGTGTCGCACTTTTCCCCACACGCCCGGTAGGTCCAGCAGCCACCTGTGGCTCCCGGCCAGTGACGGCTGCCCCACTTCTCTCCATAAGTGAGCGGTGGTAAATACTGAGCCCTACATCAACAGCAGACTGGCTTCGACAAATTTCACCGTAGGGTCATAACCCCTTTGACGCGAGCATTAGGCCCGGGCCTTAAGTTCGTGAAGGGAGGAACCCAGTCTGCGACACATTTGCCACACGTGCCAACCGCTTGAACGCGTGCTGACTGGACCACAGGGATTCATACCAAGTTTTGGATGGTTTCGTGTTCGCGCGCCTTTGCAAGCCGCATTCTATCGCATCATCTACCATCTTCGTTACCTCCTTGGCCAGATCTCTCCCAAGGTAAGTCCAGCAGCTGCCTATGGTACTGGGTTCCCCGTACCCTTCGCATCCCCTTGCCCTTTGCCCTTGCCCTGGCTTGGTACCATACATTCAAAGAACCAAATGGTTTGTTAATCGGACGTACAGATTGCGAAGCACACAGCCTGTTCTCCATCGGTAGGTCCACGACACTGCTCTTCATAGAGGTCCCTTGGTACTGGCTTTATCTGGGACCAAGATTAAACCAGCCCGCTGTGATGCTCGTTTGGTCATTTCACACCGACTGCTAGGTAAAAATCTGCCGGCGGGTGAAGGTTGAGTGGTAGCATGTCTTCATGTCTTTCCTACGACTGGAGGCGCTCTCATTAAAGCCTCCCACATTCACGCTATATGAACAGCTTTACTGATTGGACCTATAGACTGCCGAGCCTATCTATGTACAAGTCTCCACGCCGTGGCTCGTCGCGGCTCTTGAGAATGGGCTCAGTGCTCCCCTTCTACTTCGACTGAAGTCCTCATTGGTAAGTCCTGAGCACAGTTCCCCAAACACTACAGGGTACCATCCACAGTGCCCGGTACATAAAGGCCTCTTGGTACTGGGTGTTACTGGGCCCGAGATGGAATCAGCCCTCTGCGATGATGCTGTTGAGAACCTTGCCTGTTTCACAGGTACAACAGCGAAAGATCCAGCGGGTGTAGGCTGAGTGTCAACACCCCTTCATGCCCTCTCCATGGCTGAAGGACCGTTCCCACCAATGCCTCGCACATTTATACAACTCGTTGAGAAGCTCTGCTCATTGGACTTACATGCAATCTAGACAAACTTGTCAGTAGAACGTTCTCGCCCAAAACGTCTTCTGCCGCCACGCGTTGTATTATCGGCAATACCACTGTCTCTCTCTGGAAAGTTCGAGGCGCTTGAGCTACCGCCTAAATCAATGACTGCATGGGCTCCAGACGGGTAAGCGTTCTAGCTCGTATATCCAGCAGCGTGACCTCCTATCCTAACGGCCGCGGAGTAGCTAGACTACGGTCTCATACCTCAGGCCATTGTTCGGTGGCGCTCGGGAGCGTTTGGCTCCATAAATTTCTTCCACATCAACCTGATCGGTTCAAGATGAGAAGCTAACGAACTTACAGCTATCTCCTCGCCTGATGAGTCTTTTCAACGCCTCGCCCTGAGCCTTTACTTCTCTCAGTTCCCGAATCAACTCGACATTTTGACCGTAAACAAGTAAGTCCGCAACTCTGTCCATCTCTCCTCACTGGGGCGTGTTGCCTTAACCGGCAGGGTATTGTACTGCGCAAGGTCGCATTGCACAACGCCACCGTGAGGCTTCGGCCGTCGCATTGATAGTGCAGAGCCTAGACGGTCCCGCGCCAGAATTACCCTCATGGCATGGGTGTGTCGGAGCATGCTTGCTTTTCGTGAGTATTGTGAACCGTAACTCGCACTCATGACATCCCTTCGCGAGAAACTTCCGATTTGGTGCCGAAGTTTCTAATGGACTTACAGTCCTATTACCTTGCTTTGAACACCATCACATTCTGATTGCAAAGACACTTCCGCGAATACTTTACGCACGGCTTCTCTTCTCCAGAGCCCATGACAGTAAGTCCTTCACTACTTCACCTCTTGATTCTCTTGGCCGGTGGCGAGACGGTGCTCGTGCTTCCTCATAGCATACGTAGTTCGCAGTTTGAACGTCGCCGGCTTAGATTGACCTCATGGCATGACTACGTCTGATCGTCCTTGCTTGTGGCAAGCGGCGTGATTTTTTTGTATCATGACATCACTTCAATCTGTGCTGAACGTAGCTGACGGACTTACAGACTCGACGCTTCATGCTCGAAGCTCCGCGCTCAACGCTCTGTCCTCGACGCTTTGTCCAACACCCTTCGCAACGCTCGGTGCAATGCCCACGCCCCGTGCTCAGATCTCGAAATTCCTGCCTTGCGCAGTACAGCGTGTAAGTCCAACAGCTTCTCCTCATCTTCCGACTCCATTGGCCGGCGACTATAGACGGCAGAGCTCGTGCTTCCTTATAGCATTCGTAGTTCGGGCTTCAAGTCGCCTGCCTAGATCTAATGACATGGGAGCGTCGCGAGCGGTCTTGCCTGTGGCATGTATCGCGACCGTTATCCGCGACCATGACATCCATTCGCTAGATCAATGTTTGGTAAGAAGCTCATGGACTCACAGATCAATTCACTCCAACTTGATCTCTCCACTCCATTTTCCAGAGACACAGCATCCGGAATTCGTCTTCAAGTGGTGAGTCCATCAGCTCCATCCTCAACACTATGTCCGGCGACTGTATGACGGCTAGCTCGTGCTTCTTTGTAGCATACGTAGTTCGCAGTTCATAGGTCGTCGGCCTAGATCGAATCACATGGGTGCGTTGGAAGCGTTCTCGTCTGTGGGGAGCATCGCGACTATAATCCGTAGCCATGACATTTCTTTGCTTGATCTAATTTTGGCAGGATGCTAATGGACTTACAGATAATTTCACATCATTCTGGAGACATGGGGCATCATGCGATATCGTCAATATGGTATCTATGGTAAGTCCGTCAGCTCCACCCTTCTCACCATGGCCGGCGGCGAGACGGTGCTCGTGCTTCCCCATAGCATACGTAGTTCGCAGTTCATAGGTCGCCGGCCTAGATCGAATCACATGGGTGCGTTGGAAGCGCTCTCGCCTGTGGCGTGTATCGCGACTGTAATTCGTAGCCATGACATCCCTCTTTGTCGAATTCCTGTTTAGAGCAAGCTGACGGACTTACAGACCGTGGCAAACCATTTCCAGACGCTCGACAACCCGCCAAATCGACCATATCGTAAGTCTATCAGCTTCACCTTGCTCTACACGGTCGGCGATGACATGACGGTGCTCGTGCTTCTTTATAGCATACGTAGTTCGCAGTTCGGCACATCGCCGGCTAGATTGACCTCATGGCGTGGGTGCGTTGGAAGCGTTCTCGTCTATGTGGCAAGTATCGCGACTGCCATTCGTATTTATAACAATTCCGTCCCTCACATTCATGCTCATGCTTGGAGAAGGAGCTACTGGACTTATAGGCTGGCGGTCGAAGTCTTTGCCTCGTAGGCTTGCGCAACAGTGCCCTATCCTTTTGAACGCTCGTAAGTACCGCCACTCGGTGCGCTGTCGCGATCGACAATTTACATCTTCACGTTGCATAATTATGGTATTTTACACCATCATGTTGCTTTTCTGGTCTGCCCACCGAGACTGGCGGCGCGACCGAGGAGCAGCGCACGACCAAAGAATACGCCAAGCTCTTCATGGACAATGTCTCAAAGAGTTGAAATACTTCATTGACATGTCTCAGGACGTGATGAACAAGCATATAATGGATTTCGACACCTTCAAGTTGCTTGGAAGAGAAGACCTGGGTTTGGGGCAAGCTCGAGGAGAACTTAACCGCAGCAAGGTCAGTATCAAGCTTACCGAACTGCGGCGTCAGGCTTCAGAACTCCAAGTCTACACCGTCACGTTGCAGGCTTTCACGGCGACACCTTCACGTTGCATTCCGCATGGCGCTGTAATGAAGCCTGCTGAGACTTCAGCTCCCTCCCATCCATAGGCTGGTACCCCAAATAGCGACCAATCTGGCTTTCCCAACTTATGCCAGAGCTTCAGCGCCGGCAGCCATAACCTCTACAGTAGGTCACGCTCGCTGAATCCGCTCGACTGCTCGTCTTATCTAACAATTCCAGTTCGTAGCCACGCTCTATGGTCAGCAGGCGCCAAATCAATGCATTGAAACGAAAAGCAAAAAGGATAATCTGAAGGCGAGGCTCAAGGCCATGGCCGTAGACGCCACACGAAGTAGCTGGCAGCAATTCAGACTTCCAGTTCAACCGCTCCCTCCACTACCCCAAAACGTTCGAGAACACTGCACTTCAGTTGAATCGCGCCCGAGCCATTCGACAAGTTCCTGGTCTCGCTGGACCTGCTGAAGACATGCAGTCGACCTGTCGGACAACGAGAACAATGGCTCGAACAGGAACCTAGCCGACCCTGATAGCGAAGAAGGGGATGACGAAGGGCAATTGGCAATGTCAGTTACGCGTTCATCAACTTCGTCGATATGAATCACGAAGAACGCCAGACTTGCTACGGGTTTGACGGAAAAGATAGTAGGTACAGGTAGAAACTGGTCACCATTACGTTGCAGATACTTGAACTGATACGCCAGGATACACGTGAAGGTAGGTTTGGGAAGGAAGCACGGAACAGGTCTAGCTGCAAGCTCTCGTGGCTGAATCCCACAGGTTGCACTTCTTCCCATAGGTGCGACCTCTGCACTTTAGCCTAGATCAACCCAAGCACAGTGACTCTGGGAAGCTGCGTCGCTGTGCTCTAGCCCCCCCCCCCCCCCCCGATTTGTTTATATTATGGAATCGGCGAGCGTCAAGTTTGGAGGTCTAAAAACATGTTTCCATCCGTTGACTATGGCGCCAGGAAGAGCCAACGGACATCTTGTGAATATGTAAGTGAATGAGAAGTAAGATGTGATATCTAACATGAATATGCTAGTTTTCCCAATACCATTGACATCATGATAGTGGTCGAAGAGGGAGCTGCTTCACAAAAAGCCCCGCGTACGTAGTGCTTTTATACCGTCTGCTTGATCATGCACAACAGGAGAATTCAAAGGGCACCGCCCATGTCAAAATTCCAGAAGTCAGGAAACGTCCAGCCTGACAAGTCGACTTGCATGTCCTGCAAATCGTCGAAAGCCCCGTCGCCAATACCCTTGCCGTCGTTGAGCGCAGTCGCGATAGCGACGGTTCCGGGGAGTATCGTGGGCATGTCTCCACCGAGGCCCCCACCACCGAGATTACTTCCATACATGTGTGGGGCCGTAGGGGGACCTGTAGACGGGCCGAGGCTCGAAGCTGGCGTCAGCGGCGAAGGCACTGTGACGTTCTGGCGTAAGGAGCTCACAAGCGAATCGGCAGGTTCTTTCTGTAGCGCGAGAACACGAAAACAGAGTGACGTGACCCGCTCGAGCGACTTGCGGCCTCGTGAGCGTAGGTCGTCGGCTGTGGCGTTGGTAATAGATGCGATTGATGTCCGTCGGTCCTGACTAGTTTTTGGCATGATGCCCTGCGCGGAGCAGAGAAGGAAGTACTCCATGTAGCCGGTGCCGAGGCGCATGACTTTATTCTCGAAGAGCAGGCGTACTTTTTCCAGGAGATTGACGGCAGTCGTGCAAAGTGTCGATGCAAGCAGGCTGTCTGTGGGGAGTTGGGGGATTTTGAGCTCTGGGCCACCGATGGGACGCTCCTGTCTGGATGCCACGCCGATGTCGATAGGGTGCACATAGTCTTTGTGATTGGGCGCATCGCGACCCTCTGCTGGCGATGCGTGGAAGCAGTTGTAGTATGTAGTTTGAGCAAGCGCTATGCCCGCCCGCAGAGCGTCGTTACGAAGGTGGTTCAAAGATAATATATTCTTTGCAAGCAGTTTTTCGTGGAGCATCAGGATCGTACTCGCGGCTTCTATACATGCCGTGAAAGAAAAACTAAAGCGCTTGTTCGTAGTGGCGTAAACGGCGTACGGTCGATGCAGTATCAAGAGAAATTGTACGAGTTGCAACTTCAGAAGCGTAGAGGGGATGTCGGCTCTAGGATCGGTCCAGTTGGGCAAGGTGTTCAACATAGCGTTCAGCTGGCTGTCGTAGTGGAGGACATCGGAGTATTGGAGCTCAGTCGTTGGATTGTTCAACAGCTGCAGAAGATGAAGTCGTAGCGGCATCGATTGTAACGACACGATCAGGTATGAAGTGGAGGTGAAGTGTTCAATCGGACGTCCTGCCGGAATTTGCGTTGTGTCCGCCGCGAAGGTTTCGTCAGGAAGATTGAATGGGGGTTGAACATCGAAGTAGAGGCCGCAGGCTGAAGATGGCAAGCCGCAATCAATCGAGCCTTGTAGTTCGAGCTCCACGATAGTCAGCCAGACCCTTCTCCGCATTTCCTTTTCGAACTCGCTAATACGACCTCTCGAAAGCAGCGAGGGGTTTCGATGTAAGCCTGCTGCGATTGCGACCCTAATTATGTCGCCGGAAGTTGTCCAATCCTGCTTAAGCTTTAGACAGTTGAGCCTCTTTGCGAGAAGAGAGAGACAATGAAGCTGGAAGAAAGTGAGGGTGGTCTGTTTCCGCGACTGCCGCTGCAGCCACGTGTCGCATGTCTCGATGAAATCCAGAGCCGTATCGCGATCGACTGCACTGTCGCCTACGAAGATATTGCCGTCATTTGGTTGTAGGCACTTGGTGACCGCAAGGATGTACAAGAGGACAGCGGCGAAGGGTGTAAAAGATTCGTCGTTGGATTGCCGCTCCCAAAAGGCTTGATATTCTCGCCAAAAACTCGGCTCATGCAATATGCGGTAGGACGTTTCGCATGTCTGGAAATATAGGGCGACCTGAGGATCGAGCGTGGTTTTGTCGGGTAATTGAAGGAAGATCTCCTCATCGTAACCGCGCCTTCGTGCATTCTTTTCCTTCATCATTGCCTTTCTCCGGACCCTGAAGGCTTTGAAGTCATCCCGGACATGGCCCATGTTGCCCGAAGAGATTACCGATTCTCTCGTGAAAGCCTGGAGCTCGGAGAACTATTTTCGATTAGCCGAGAATGTGTAGCTTCAGAACTTGAGATTACGAACCTGTGTCAGCGCGCTGAGAGGACATGTTGAGCCGTAAAACTGGGTTTTGAAGGCTTTGCCTCGAAACATCATTTCTTCGTGTAGGAGAGGTTCATTCGCTTTGAAGTCGTGGAAGTGTGACGGAGTCGAGTCGTACGCCTGTGAACCTGTGCCGCTCTGCGCAGCCAGCTTGTTCTCCAGTTGCTCTAGTCGCCGCTCCTGTACTAAAGACGCATGATCAGTAACGTCTCGTGCGCACTGAGTCTGGCGACTTCGCTTACCTCGTAGCTTCCAGCTTACAAGATCCGAAGAGCCAGCTCCACTCGGAGCGCTGTCGTGTTGTGCAAAGCTCGGCGGCTCTGCGTAACCATCGCCATTAACAGGTATATCCTCAAGCAATCGAGGGTCGTAGGTGCATTGGTCTGCCCTTCCGGTCTTTTGACAACGTCCGCAAACAGGATCTAGGCCACAGGGCGTCAGTCACGAAAGGTCGCGCTATCGGGATTCATGGAACAGTAACGAAGACTGAGCACTGGAGACACATCACAAGTTACCTACAAACTCGATCACATTTCATCTTACGGTTTCTGCAAGCGTAGCATGATAACACTTTCCGCTTTTTGCTGGCCCGCTTCTCAGCCGACGCGTCTGGCGAATTATCACGCGACTCAGCACTCCTGGTGGACATCGTTTCGTGAGCTGGTCGGTATTCGTAGATTTGGACTTTCGGATAAAGCGGAGAAGAGGGATGGAGGCGGATGTGGAGATGGCGATGATTCCAGATCGGCTCGGACTTTCGGCGGATTCGAATCTCTGGTCCGAGCGCCGTAGGATTGCGTCCGCTCCTCCACCTTGGGCAAAGTACGAAAGGGTTTTGCTTTGCAATTCGTTCAGATCAATTTATTCATGTAGTTGGACCGCTCCTCTCCAACGCCCAACGCAATCATTCCAAGGGTATCCTTGGCGAGGCGCTCCAGGGCTGTGGCTATGCCACGTGATATCCTCAGTTCATGATGAGACTAGTCAACTCGTCTGTGGGATTTTCAGCTTTTGAAGTCACAGATTCTGGTGACACGTACGATTCTGAATAAAACTTGACCTCGTACATATCACACGTTCATCGCGCGCATAGACGCTGCATGGTTGGGTGCTTCAGAGCCGACTCCAAGAATTCGATGGTGGGATGGGCATCACTACAGGACAACTGCTCTCACGAAGACTATGCACTTCTAGAAACGATGCCTATTCATCACGCGAGGTCAAGGCGGGATAGGAGAGGCAAGTCCGGAATGGGCTAGGTGACGACCACGTGTGCTTGGCTTAGTCACCGGCTCCGGATGTCCTCCTGCCCGATATCGGTTTTCCAGAAATTCCGCCGCAGCCTACTTCTTTCTTGCCGAATCATAACGTGATTCCACTACAAGCACGTGCATGCTCTTTTAAGTGCCTTTCTCTGAGAGAATGAGATGGTTGTCGCAGTTCGGGCCGTTAGCCATAGTACAGATTTCCATTTACCCGGGTTGGCAGTATGTCGCGTCTCGAATTGACAACCTTTCCAGCAATGTAGGGCGCAAGCATTTCAAAGGTTTTCTACTGCAGCCAGCCATACGTGTATCTCGTGCACAGTTTATCTTCGGAACACACAGCTGGCCACTGAAAATGCACGCAGATTGCCCTTACGACATTGAGATCCGGGTAATATATGTCACAGCGAGACTCTAGGGCACACACACCCAGCAGTCTACCAAAGCGCATTACCCGGAAAGCGCTATCTTGCATAGATTAGCGTTGTTTCTCATTGGCGAGGATTGATGATCGTCATGAAGCGGCTGACCATGTGTGTTATTCGAGATCTTCCAGAGCTTTTCATTGCTTCGCCAACCATTCCACCAAACCCGGTACCTAGGTTTCAGGTCTTGACACAATCTACGTGATGAGGCTCCAAGCTCTTGAATGCTGAGCCTCAGCGGAATCGTGCTTGGGCAACGTAGTCGCGCAAAGATGTACCTTTAGCCGTTCTCCACTTGGCCGTGGACACTGAAGACACCTTTGTGGAGACTTGATACTTAACGTGCCTTCACCCAACACCTGGCATTTCTGAGAGGCTCGTTGAGCCTCACAGTATCCTCTTCGCCTACCAACGAGCGAATTTCAGCCAAGAAAAACTCTACTCGAAGACGACGACTGACATGCTACCCCGCGTCAGTCTTCTGAGCAAGTTTCTCGAATACTACTCGGATCCAACAGTCGGCTCACACTGTTGTACTACGAAGAATGCCTCCGACAGGCCACTCGATTTCGCCCGTCCCTGCTCCATCCCCTTGGGTAACGGAGCGCCGCTTGTGTCATTCGTCGATAGTGGTCACTATTCCAAGATCGCTCACAGCGCCGCAATCCTCTCACTGGTCTGCCAAGGCTTCCAACATAGATGATAATCGTTGTCAGTGTTCATGTCGGAAGTAGTATGGTCGCCACCCTGCAGCTGGTGCCCTTGCTTGAACGGAAGGTACACATCAATTGAAAGGATTGATTGGAGGACAACGAAAGATTGCTTAGTTGGGACTGCAGCGGAATATTCTACGAGCAAGGTACTTCGATGGCAGTATAGTGTGGAGAATCCCTGCGAACCCCGCAAACGCCTAAGTGCCGAAAGTCTAGCTCTTGAGCCTAAATCGACTCCCCATCTCCTTGGTCATCTACACAGAGTGGTCACAACACTACAGCCTCTCGTAGCCGCTACCCCAGGTCAGGGTCTCGTTAACCCTGCTGCAGAACGAAGGTAACACCACCATACTGCATCGCAAGCTACTTACTCGCGCGATCTTGCTGAAGTGCATGGCCCAAAATTACTTTACAGTGATTGTATATCACATCTTTAGGGTCTTGTACGAACGGACTCCTGTTTCCATTCCACGAGACACGAAAAAGACGAGGAACACGGTTGCCCCGCAAGACGATCCTATCAACTAACTTGCGCATTGGATGTCAGCCATACAGCAACGACCGCTGAGAGCTACTAGTCGACATGGCCATATCGCCAGTCAACCCTAGTAGTGTCAGATGACAACGTGGAGTCGCCCGACTCTGGGGTGGCATGGTGCATCGATGCTTACCCGGTCCCAGAGCCGATGCCTGTTCATCCCCCGGAGCCACATTTCTGGAGCCTATCGTAGCCTCCTCATACCACAAGTAGCGCACATGAGGCTCACATCCTCACATCGAATTGATGACCTTCAATATGCGCAGACGAGGTGTGCATATCACTGCTCATGCTTCGGGGCACACACGAGCCCCCTCAAAGCTCCATCTACTGGGCTCGTACTATGCACAATGTCACAAATTGTGTCCTCAATCCTGGCCCTCATTCGTCTCTCCGCCTCCATTTGGGAAACTATTCGTTCCGCTCCGATTAGCGAGCCCCTCCAGATTGAAGATGTACCGGCAGAATCTGCGCACACTTCCCACAACTTTGCAAACTGGCTTTTAATTTGACAGGAACGAGTGTAGCACGAATCTACCTCCCGTCGTTCCGCGACGGCCTTCAAATTGAATAGCTAAGGTCGGTGCCATCATTCGACGATTGCTGCCGGGTCGCCTATAAAGAGCAGATGCTTCCCAATTGCTCCAGGATACGCCACAGGCTTCATCGATTGCGCAAGTTCCATCATGTATCGACTTCTCACTATCGCGTCGTCCCTTCTCGCTGTGGCTCAGAGCCAATTGGTGGGAACCCAGCAATCGGAGACACACCCTTCAATGACATGGCAGCAATGCACGGCGAAGGGCAGTTGTACCAGTAAGAGTGGCAAAGTCGTCGTTGACGCTAGTAAGTTCTTGTGCGCGCAATAGAAGATCGCATACTTATCCATGCTATCAGACTGGCGTTGGCTCCACACCAAGTCCGGGTAGGACGGCCTCAATTCCACCCCGCCGAACTTGTGACTGATTACTTTCTGCAGCTACGACAACTGCTACACCGGAAACGAATGGAACTCGACGCTTTGCAAAGGTAGAACATGCGACTAAGTGAGATTCAGGCAGACATTTACTCATATTACTACCAGACAACAAGTCATGTGCGACGAACTGTGCTCTTGACGGCGCCGATTACAAGGGGACCTATGGAATTACTGCAAGTGGCAACTCCTTGCAGTTGAAGTTCGTAACCAAAGGATCCTACTCCACTAACATCGGCTCTCGCACCTACATGATGAAGGACGACTCTACTTATGAGATGTTCAAGCTTGGTGCCAACACAGAGTTTACGTTTGATGTCGACGTTTCGAATCTTCCTTGCGGCCTCAACGGTGCCCTCTACTTTGTCTCCATGGATGCCGATGGCGGCATGAAAAAGTACTCCACCAACAAGGCTGGTGCCAAGTACGGCACTGGCTACTGCGATGCGCAATGCCCGCGCGACCTTAAGTTCATTAACGGCGAGGTATATATGACTTCCAGGTATGACAAATCGCACAGCCAGCTGATACTCTGTTAGGGCAATGTCGAGGGCTGGAAGCCGTCTTCCAACGATCAGAATGCCGGCGTTGGTGGCCATGGAAGTTGCTGCGCTGAGATGGATATCTGGGAGGCCAACAGTGTTTCGACTGCTGTCACACCCCACTCTTGCAGCACAATTGAGCAGAGCCGGTGCGACGGCGACAAATGCGGTGGAACATACTCTGCCGATCGATATGCAGGTGTATGCGATCCTGACGGGTGCGACTTCAACTCTTACCGTATGGGAGTGAAAGACTTCTACGGAAAGGGCAAGACTGTGGATACCTCGAAGAAATTTACTGTGGTCACTCAATTTGTCGGCTCAGGTGCCGATCTGGAAATCAAGCGCTTCTATGTGCAGGGCGGCAAGGTAAGCCTCGTAATGCTTATGAATTGCATCCAGTTACTGACAATTTTGCTAGGTGATTCCCAACTCGCAGTCCGCGATTTCTGGCGTTGAAGGCAACTCCATCACGACTAAATTCTGCGACCAGCAGAAGCAGGTCTTCGGAGACACCTACACATTCAAGGACAAGGGCGGAATGGCGAACATGGCATCGGCACTTTCGAAGGGTATGGTGCTCGTCATGTCTCTGTGGGATGACCACTACTCCAACATGCTGTGGCTCGACTCTACCTACCCCACGGACAAGGATGCATCGACGCCCGGAATTGGCCGCGGCGAGTGTGAGACCGGCTCCGGTGTAAGTGGTTCTTCCTCGAAGTTTGACGGTGGCTGTGTATTGACTTTGTCCAGGTACCTGCCGATGTAGAGTCCAAGAACGCCGATTCTTCTGTTATCTACAGCAACATCAAGACTGGCCCGCTGAACTCCACCTTTGGTTAGATAAATTCGGCTACTCATCAGCGGCGACCGAGCGGATCCAGTGCGTGCCAGGAAAAATTGACGCGCGATTGTCTTCGTAGTAAACATCCTCAGCTTCTGTACATACTTGTTCAGGCCGATGTCCTCAGAACCAACGCAATTGAGATTGTTCTATCAGAGCGTATTATGATGATTATTTTTCTTACATCTCGTCAAGACTTTCCCACTGCAAGTGTTCGCGCTATGCTTGTTTCGGTGTCAGCGCGGAGTGCGAGGGTGTTGCTCGCAGCGAAACAAGCCTGAAACCAGCCTATGGTTTCAACGCAGCCATCTGTTTTTGAGCAACCATCGCCCTCGTTATTCTTGCAAACTCCAACACAATGGATGATTTGAGATATGAACACCATTTGAATCATCGTGGAAGGGCGAATAGGCGTATTGCGGAACTATTTTGGGTTGCGATATGCGCAACGGTCTTCGCGATATGGCTCCAGCGTACAATGAAATGGTGGTGCAGACGGTAAAGCCACCATAGTTCCCCAAAGAGATGCGCGCTGATATTGGTAGTGTTCACAACGAAAGTCTTAGGCTAACGTGGCATGCATCTCTTTCTGCCTGGCTCGCAAGAAGAGCTGCGCTTGCGCGAGGCATCTCTTTGGTCTCGCTGCCGCTGGCTCATGTCTCTTTGGGCCGTGCATTTTCTTTGACAGTAGGTGCCATCTTGCCGTTTTAAATGCATCTTACGCGGTCACCATGTACATACAACTTTGTAGCGGGCCTTTACTGACTTACGCCCTTCATAGGCGTACACATCCATCATCATCGCAATGCTTTTGAGCGTTGACGCACCAACATTCACTTTCCATTTCACAGATGATGTAGCCTTCCGTGCCGCATGGACAACAATCTCACAAATCCCACTTGTCTACCTTCTCTCGGCGAAACGCGGTCCTCTCAACTATCTCACCGGTCTGACGTACGAGCGCATCAACTGGATGCATAAATTCGTAGGAAGAATGGTCTTTGTCTCGGCAACTACCCATATGGCCATCATGCTATCCTCAATCTCGATGTCTGAGCTCACAAGCTCACATGACGACGCCATGCAAGTTGTCCGTTACGGCGCCGGGGCGTATGTGTTGCTGCTTTGGATTGCCGTCTCGAGCGTCATAGGGGTAAGAAAGAGATGGTACCGCTTCTTTTACATCAACCACTGGATCTCGACCATCGTGTTCCTGGGACTTGCGTTCAACCACGTTCCCAGTTACGCGCGACTGCCCATCTATGCTTCCATTGGACTTGTTGCAACAGACAAGATGCTTGTCACTTTTGGGTACCTCTTACTCAACATGACCATCCGTCCCATCAGAACGAAATTCAAGAAGTTTCGGAGACGCCCAAGCCCAGCTAGGGAGGTGCACGTGCTAGCTATGGGCCATCCGATCAAGATGGTGGCGCCGCTCGTTACAACTGGGGGTGAAGGCGCCCCAGAGTCGACGACAGTGATGCGACTCAGTGATCTGCCGTTCAAGTGGAAGCCTGGCCAGCATGTAAGGATGTGGTTCCCACGCCTAGGCTCGCTTGAAGTACATCCTTTCACACCAGCGACGTGCTCCGACTTTTCAAATGGACGGGAAATTGAAAGCCAAGATGCGGAAGAGCATGGTCTGCTACCCATGGAGTCAACAACACAACCGAACGACATGATCTTGATGGTCAAAGCGCACGATGGACTGACTAGAAGACTTGCAGACTACCGTGACCAGTGGCGATCTCTTCCCTGTCCAAACGCAAGTCAGCCGAGCTCTTCGCTCATTGCGTTCATTGACGGCCCATACGGAGAAGGCCCAGTTTGGGAAGACTACGAAAACATAGTCATGCTTTCCACCTCGACAGGCGTATCGTTTATGTTGTCGGTTCTCAACTACCTTGAGCATTTTTCATTTGCAAACAAAGGGCGTCTGCGTACGCGACAAATTCACTTCGTTTGGGTGAACAGGCATATCGAGCCAGTCTTCGAGTCGACCATCACCGAGCTGTTTTGCAGGAATAGCACTGCGCTTCGTGATTCCGGTATATCGGTGAAAGCTGACTTCTACATCACATGTTCTGCCTCCACAGAGCCGGACGCCTGCGACATCGACCCGTTTGCACACCTGCGTCGCTCTAGAGGAAGATCGCTCATTGGCAAGCCCCCTCTACGAATCAGGAATCCAAACAATCCAGATGATTGGAATTCGGATGCAGAGTCGACACATACGTTCCAAAACAGCCCACGAACAAGTAGTGACAGAAGCAGTCGCTCGAGCGAGGACACCTATGTTGAAGAAAGGACGGAGGAACAACGACCCTGCCTCTCTGAGTTACAATCTATCGACAATAAACTTGAGACATCTTACTGGGCCAGATTTAAACTATCAAACTTGGTCCGCAAGGCACAGAGACAGCCTGAGAGATGCCAGTGTGCGCTACAGCAGCACCAAGAGCGTAAAAGCAGAGTACGACAGTTGCCACCATTCTTGTCGAGACATTATGGCACAAGACCGGACACTGATACTATACTGAACGCTGCTGTACCGCGAACGATGCTAGCGAAGACAATGGTCACCACCTGCGGTACGAGGCTAGGCAGTGATATAAGGAAGGTGGTCTCACAGATAAACATAGACTATGCATTGGGGAAGAGAGAATCAGGAGTGCAGTTCTGGGACGAGAGCATGTCATAAATCCTCGGTGAGGCTGTTTTCTTTTCTATAGATACCCTAAACTATTATATTTGCCGTACTAGTTGTGCTCCATCAGTACCTCTTCGTGGTGCGCTCATAGTTCGGCTTGCCGCCGTGCGACCTCCAGAACTCTGCCTGGTACTCCTCCCACGACAACTCGGGCAACTCTGGCTTCTTGCTCTGCGGTGGTCCCGCTTCCATCATCCGGTCAAGACGATCTTCGTCCTCCGCCTCTTTTGCCTTTATCTTTCCCTTCACCACAGCATCAGGCAGCTTCATGCTGAAGCTGAAGCCAGAACGTGGGGCGGACTCCTGCTCGCTCGACTTCGATAGGCCTCCCGCACGCGGACCGTCTTCGCCCCTGGCGTAGACTCGCTGGACGAAGTAGGCTTCGCGCCTCAGCTCGTGTGCTTCTCCCTGCACAAGAATGCAGAGCGAAAGGCAACCGAAAGCGTCAATGCCCCAGCTAAGGGCTCCGCTATCCACGGCGTGGCACTCCAAGAAGCCAGGATGAGCGCGCTGCTGTTCGGCGGAACTGCTATCGCACTGCGAAGCACAGAGCTCTGCGAAATTGATGGCGCGATTGTCGATAACGAGGCCAATCAAGCCAATGTTTGCGGACTCGGCAAACGCGAAGCCGGTCTGGATGGTGGTGATTTCAGGTTCGTGCTTCGGGATGATGTAGATAAGGGCCTTCTTGATCTCGTATTGCGTGCCATAGCTCGCGGCGGGCGCCTCGACGGCGGCTTTGGTGTACTTGGAGCATGCATGCTCGAAATCGGTCTGCAGTCGGTCGTGCATTGCGGAAGGCACGACGTCAAACTTGGCGGCGGAGAGGGGACCGTTGGCTTCGATGGGGACCAAGTTAGGAGCCATTGTGGCTTGTGGAGTGAGATAATTGGTAGACTGAAGAAGAAGTAGAGTGTGTTGCGGCTTTGTGCGAGAGAGTGAAAGAGTCTATCGTTGAGCTACAAGAGTCAAACGCGCTTCAAATTTTGAGGGAGTGAGTGCGCGTTCACCTGAGAAACCCCCTTCAGGCACGCGCTAATCGAAATATACAATAGAAACAGCTAAAATGTGTAGATATATACTTGGAATTTCTTTCTTGCGTCGTTGCAATGCAGCATTCTCGCGGACCCTATTGTGTCTCTTTTACATCGTTGCATATCACTACCTAGGTGTGCAATATCTAGGCAAGTCCAACTTGTTACGAGCTGTGCTAGGATAGATTATGCTATTGGAGATTGTAATTCAAAGAGGAACGCATGATTTATCCCAGGAGGACCACATTATGGGACGATTGCAGCTGCAAAAGGAACCGTACAATGTCTGGCATACATGTTGTATTTCTCGGTATGCTTGAAAAGACTTGTATGAACTTAGAGCGTGGTTGAAAGCACGGTAGCTCAATAGGTGCCTGGCCCTTTAGTACCTCAGAGCATACGCATAGATTGCCATAGTCTGTTTGTTCCTTGAACGTGACGTTGAACGTGATCTAACTCCAGCGGTTCTAGCATCTTGTAGCAGATTTGGTACCCGTGACGGCGAATCAATGTTCAGGCAGCATGGGAATACAATGGCTCGCCTCGTGAAACAGCGTGTAGGTAGAAGTAGTCGAGATATTGCCCGACATGGATTAGCGCACTGTTGCTGGGTGAGCAACAGGGAAGTCGCGTCGATGGCACCGTCACTAGTCCCCTCACTTCTCAAGTTTTGTTCATGTTCCTTGAAAACTTCTCTTCAACTCCAAACCACGGCAGACGTTACGCCCACATTGAACTTCTCGTCCATCTACCACACTGCCTCGTATTTGCATCATACGCCATCGGCTGCTTTGATGACGGCCAATCCTCCCACATTGGAGGTTGTTCGACGGCGAGAGAGCGGGTTTCTTGCTCTGTCTCTGTAGGGTCTCACCGCAGTACGCCGGATAGATATCGAGGTGGCTGGCTATCGCCCGAGGAATGCCTTTCTGTTGTCTACGGTCTTCTGTGCTCAGACATCTTTGCAATGCGGGCCATAACGTACGATACCATATAGATAGCGTCTTCTGGTGACACGTGACAGACTGGTACGCTGATTTGGCCGTGTACCAAAGATTTCCAACGTTTATGACTATCGTTTAACACAACCGGCCATACGGAGCCGAGACAGGTGTACATGTTTGTCCTTTCCCATTGTGACAAGACTTGGGACATACACTTCGGCTTGCAAGCCCGATGACTACGCCAGAGAGTCCCATGCTGGGCTCTTACCCGCAACCGTACCCGTGCAATCTCCTCGGCTCGAGCATTCTTCCATTCGCGTGGTTGCTTGAAGTACGACGTAGCCCTGCTGACAGTTCGCAACCCGACAACAACATCCGTCGTCGTAACCCCGTCGCCACGACCGGGAACAAAGCTGGTAATAAAACACATGGGACCATATTGTCAACACCGGATAAACCCAAGCTTCTGAACTCTGGTAGCCTGAGCAGCACGCCTACGTCGAGCGCGAGCGAACATTCGTTGCGTTTCTCCAACCCCTTATTCCCTTCTCTTTCCTAACCTGTGAAGCCCAGCCATGATGGGCAAGCAAACTAAGCTCGTCGTACTTCGTTTGCGTTCATTCGGCCCAGAACAGACCCAACACTTCGGTCCCGAGCGGGCAGGACACAGGCCCCGAAAGGAACATGCTGGGGTCATAGGATTACAGTGTGATGGTCTTCCGACCTCACATCCCTAGGATTCGTCAGGGTAGGGGCGTTTCCCCGCCCGAGAGGAGCCAGCGCTTGTGTCTGTCCCGAGAGCCCCAGCTCTCTTTGTTTTGGCTATGGTAGTATCTAATAGGGATATCGACGACGCCAGACAGGTCTATCGAAGATTGTGCTCCTACCCGGGCCGTGTACTTCTACGTCTTCGGTGGTTTTCTGAGCTCGAACTCCTTTCTTAGGAGTCTCATGGGTTGAAGTCTTCAGGATTCGCACACAGTTTACTGATACTTGATAGAGTCGTCGCTTGTATCGATCAGGGACCTCCCCTCGATTCCTCACGTCTCGCCCAAGTGCGAGTGAGTTTTCCTCAATCGGTCTGCCTTTACCATTTAGTCGCCGTCCTCGCCTCGACAACGATCACAACTTCACATGTAGAGGCCTATGAAGAACACAGACCAGCCACAAGATCGGGGCTACACAGTCCAGATATGGAGTGAGTAATGACAACTGGCCAGCCGGCTGGAGGGCGGTGTACATACGAGTGAGAATTGAGGCACAGAGCGGCCGTGTCCTGATTAGACATCCAGTAGCATACTCGCCTGCCACGCCCTTCACAGCAGCCACACCGCTCTTACCTAGATAGCATCCAGCAATAACCCAGCGAACTTCCTCCCCAAGCTCACCAGCCACACACCCCATCCTTGTGACCATTCCTCCGCAAGGTCCACCCGACGCCCGCCTGACCTTCCACCACACGCATCCTCCCCTCCCAAACCGCACTCCAAACTCCCTCACCTCGCAACACCTCACCGCCACTCACACACGTCCGCCCCTCCTCATCTACCCCACAATGCCTCACCCGTCAATCATACACGCCTGAAACCCTAGCGCCCACCAAGCACCACCAAGCCTCGCGGCCTCCCCACCCTGCCTCATGCACTCTTCTCCCCCAGACCCCCAAGCATTGCGTTTCGTTTGTCGTCGCCTCGCCCCTTCCATGCCATCTAAAAAAGGGTCTCGGGGTGTGGCGGTGCTTGCTTCGGAGTTCGGAGGCTCGGCGCACTGTGACAGGGGTGCTCGGAGGCGTGGCACGCAGGGTAAGCAAGGCCACGAGGGAGAAATGTCCGATGCGGTGCTGGATTTAGATACTGGAGGAAGGAAGGGGGGAGCTGGGTGGGCCTGGAAGCGGTCCCTGAGCGCGCGCATTCCGGGTTACTGGAAGAGGTGCCCAGAAGCGGTATGGCGAGAAAGGGCCTCGGGCTCGTCTGCCGCTGCGCATTCCTCCTCGTCTTCACGTTCAGGCTCCGCAAACAGGACGTCAAAAAGGTAAGGCAAGGCAAAGACACCTGATCACGCGCAAAAGACCCAAATATGCGATATGTACTATTGATTGTACGCGGGCAACCCGCCAGGTGCGCCCGCTCGACTATCCATTCCGTTTAGAATTTAAGACTACACAGTAGCTTTGCGTGCACCGTAGTATACACTAGTAGAAGCAACAAAGGAAAGTGGTGTGGTGTAACTGTAGGAAAAGAACAGAACAGGTATACGCTGTGAAGCAGCAGAAACGCCATGATCCATGCTGTGCAATGTGCAGTTGCGCGCGCAAAAACGGAGCGCCGCCTTAGATAATACAGGGAAAAAGAGACTTCATGCTCGTGTCGTCATCCGTCGTGTCCTACTCTTCTTGCTGCTGCTGTCTGGCCGTCTCCAGCACTGATAAGGATGTTTGATATTGGTGGAAGGTAGGCGCGTGTCAAGCTCTCCGAGTGCGATTCGCGTCGAAATGTCAAAATATTCACTCCCTCCGCCCGTCTATGCTCCGTTCGGTAATTTGCACCATATCTCCTTTATGTCTTCATCTTCCTATTCTTGTCTCTTTCTCCCGGCTTACGAGCTCTTGCCCGCCTCGTACACTTTGCCCATAAACTCATCGGGGCTCTCGCGAAGCTTCCTTGTCTTCAACACTTCTACAACATCGCCGGCCTCTCCGCCCATACAGTTGCCTTCAAGGGCGCCCATGAGTGCAACTGCAATACGAGGAGGAATCTTGTCGCCTTCGATGGTGTACACGTCCATGATCCGGGCGGCATGCTCGATAGAAACGCGGTCGCAGAAAAGCCCGCTGAACATCGGGAGCAGATAGTCGTGAGGTTCGACGCGGAGTTCAGTCAAGCGATTCGCCATGCTCGGGCTCTTCTTTCTCAGGGCTGAGAGCGTGGTGTCGTATGCCGCAGTAATGGCGATCATATCCTGAAGGAGGAAAGAGAGTGGTAGAGAGCGGTTCATCATGTTGGAAAGTGCAACGAAAGAATCTGCGGCAGACATGTTGAGGAGAAACAGAGCAGCTACGTGGTGGATACCGACGGTGGTATCAACATCGGAGCGATACGAGCTGTAGGCAACGCAGATGTTTACGAGTTCCTGGTGGAGCGGTTGCTCGGGCAATTCCTGTGTCTCGGGGGCGAACATCTTCAGGTCCGGGAAGACGCTCTTCGTGTTCTCCACGATCTGGGCGTAGCGGCCATTGAGAGCGGAAGCGCCAAGCTCTTTGACCTGCAGTTGAGCTTTCTCCAGGGCTACGCTATAAGTGATTTCAGAAACCTCGAGCTCATTTCCAATGGCCTTCTTCCAGACATCCCCACGGAGCTTGGCAGGGATGCCGTTCCACCACATCTTTCTATGCGAGCCCTTGAGTTCGGGGCTAGACATTTCTTGCTCCCAGTTCGGGAGTAGAAGGCTAGACCAGTATTCGGCTTTGATTCGTTCTGCCTTTTCTCGTGCGAGGGCCTCGTCTTCTTGACGCTTCGCTTCGAGACGTTCTGGCTGTTGTTAGGGTGGGCGCTTGTAACCTAAGGAGGTACTTACCAGCTTCCTCAATCCGCGCCAACATCTTCTGGTATTCCTTCAGATGTTTCTTCTCCTCCTTGGGATCTTTAGGCGGCAACCAGGAGGGGCGAGTCCGCGAGAGGTATTTTTCCTTCTCAGTTGAAGGCTGAAACGGATCGATTAGCGGGTCGCTCTTCCGCACTGGCGGCAGAGGAACCGCTTTCTTCTTCTTCTTTGCCTCGGAGTCTCCAACTGATGACGAGCGCGACAAGGGCTGCTGCCGCTTGATTTCCTGCTGGTGCTCTACCTCGGTCTGGTATTCCTCGAGCGCCTCTGTAAGCTTCCGTGCATCAGCGTCAAGCGCTCCGTATGTCTCCTCCCATGTGTGTGTCGGCTGGCGGCTCAGCGCAGGAAGCTCGTTCTCTTTGTTGGGATCGGGGGCCGGTGACTGCGAGGGATAGCGGCGTTCTGAGAAAGCTGACGAGGTCTTGGAGAGCGGTTCGCCGCGTTGCGAGACTGGGCGGCTTGTCGCGGGGCTGGGTGAAGTCTGGGGTGGGCTGCCACACGAGGAAGGTGCAGGGGAGCGTTCCTGTGCAGGTCGCGGCGAAATGGGTACATTCCAGATGACTGCATCCTCGGGGAGGTCGTCGTCTCCATCGTCGACATCACACTCTGCCTCCCGCTCCTTAGCGGTCTTGCGGGCCGTGTGCTGCCATGACTGTCTCCTGGAAGCCATTGAAGGAGAAACTTCGAGGTTCCGTGAGCTCTTGCGAGATAGCGAACGCTGCGAGGAAGTAGACGAAGAAGAAGGTAGTGGTTTGTTCGGGGACGGGGAACGCGAGCGGCGGACGGGTGCCTGCAGGTTGGTGATGTTTGCCAGCGAAGGAGCGGACGGCGACGAGAAGCCCCTCCGGAGCTGCTTCGCTGGTGCATGGAGCTGTGATCCCGCACGCAGGTTGTGGCTCGTTTGGATCTTCATCGCCGCCGGCCGTGACTTGGATCCCTTTGTGAGGTCGCGGAATGAGTGGGGTGCTGAATGCGGAATGCTGCGTGATCGTGAAGCCTCGTAGAGCACACGGTTCGGCGAGTGCGGCACAGGGAAGGAAGATGGGCCCGTGTCGTCGGCCAGGTTGATGTCCTCAAAGTGAGAGAGGTCGCTGGGCCCCATGTCGCTGAGGCCCTCGGAGTGGAAGCTGCTCGACTTGCTGCTCTTCGAGTTGGTGAGATCGGGCGGGCTGCCCGGCGCGGCCAGCGGCATGGTGTTTGCGTGCTGCAGGACGGCAGCCATGAGTGGTCTAGGGTCTTTGCTCCTCGTGCTGTTGTTTTGCTGCAGGGCAATGCGTCGAGAGGGACCCAGGTATCGTGTGGGAGGTTGCTTGGCGCAGACGGTGCGCTGGGACGTAGTTAGAGCAGAGACATAGTCGGACTCGGTAATGATGTAGAGGCTCTTGTCGGGGTGGGAATGAATATAGTGGACATCCGGGTCGAACGGTGGACCAGCGCCGAATGCGTGGTGTTGTTGCGCTGCGAAGAGCGCGGTAGGCATCTTGGATGGTAGGCGCAATTTCGGGGAAGCAATTTGGCTAAGCCCCTGACGGGAGCGAGCAACCCCTGCAACGCCCGGGGGACAAAGCGTGGATCAACGACAACGGCAGAATTGGACAATGGAAGGTGCTCGAGATGCTTTCGATTTAGGAGTGCAGGTGCGGGTCAGTGAGGGGAGTCGCAGGTCTACATCATGGTTTGGCGCTTTACTCAGGCCGCAAGGGATCCCTCGGAGTTGACAGGTGCTGCAAGCGTTTCCAGACGCCGGGAGCGTAGGAGCCTGGGCAGATGTGAAACCTGATGGCTGGTGTGGCTGGAGACCGCCGCCCACTGTGCGAACCGTTGGCCATCGGTTACATCACGACGGCCGCTTCTCGAGGAAAATCCGAACCAACGGCCAATGGTCGGCGTCGTACGGGTATCTATCCAGAATCTACATCTACACCAATGCACGCCAGGACCAGTGACCTCGACCCGGCGGTGGGAAATCTTCATTTCGGCTGCCACGATTGCACTTGCACCCTTCAGGCCTCCGGGCCATCCGCGCGCTGGTTCAGATGCACGCCAAGCGGGCGGCGTCCTCGAGCATGCACCTTTCCGCTTTGTTAGTCGGTCGGACTGCCGCCTGCGCGCCTCGGAGGTACGCCAGCACCGTGCTGTGCTGTGTCTGTCTGCGCTGAAACACAGAGTGGAAAGCCCTCGACGCCAGCCTAGCCGTGGTACATCAGCAACGGCTCGACTGTGAGACGCCCGGGCCAGCCACACTTACCACTGGACCTGCCTCCGCGAAATGACGCCCCGTACCTTCTCCGCATTCTGTGCCGCTCGGCTGCGCGTTCTGCGCTGCAACATTACGAACGCCAATGCCATGATACTATCAACCGTGCCTGTAGAAATCATGCGTCAGTCCCAATTGATCATAGCAGGGTTGCGCGATGATCGACGCCGCATCCCAGCTACTGATGCGATACTTGCTGTCGACTTCTCTTACGCTTTTGGGCAAAGGCACATACTGATAAGCAAGCTGGAATGTATTGGCCGCGCCTTGGAAAGACTCCGGGCATACTCAAAGCACCTCACCGCCGCTTCGTGGAAGCTTTGGTACAGATTAGCTAGCACTGTTGCCACGCTGTTGAACGACGTGTCAATGAGCATGGCCTGCAATTGGATCTTGAACCCACTGTTCCAAGTTAGCACTGCGCAGTCCTTGGTTTCGGTACAGTCGCTCGTCTACGCGCTCCAAATAGCGTTATAGCGCCGCGGATCCTACTACTTACTTGAGCGCCTTGCGATGGAATGTCTGTCCGGGCACCTTTGCCAAATCCACCGTCAATGAATCGATCACGTCTGCTAGCGTTAGCCAAATTCGTCATCATGTGTAGAGGAATGGGTCGACATCGGTCAACATCTCACGTACTAGCCGGACCGGTGCGCGCGTTGCTTTTGCTGACTTCAAGGGTGCGCATGTCTATCTGCACGCCACAGTAGGGGAATCTCATTCCCGAGACACACCTCGGTATGCGAGTGCCATCTTCCGTAGCCACATCGAAGTTTGCTAACGACTTTGAAGACTTCACTTCGACGCCGTAGTCGGCGTGGCCGCGATGCATGACCTGTACGAAGCGCTCCGCATGCGCGCGGTTAGTCGAGATCAAGCAAAAGTCGTCAAGCAGCCTAAGCAGCAGACAGTCGCCGCCAAGCGCAAAGCTTAGGACCTCGTGCTCCAACTCGGCGTAGAAGAAATTGCACAGGATGGTCGAGAGTATCGAGCCCTGGGGTATGCCTGTCTTCTGGCGGTAAAATCGCTTTCCGATCTTGATGAGATTGCGTTCCACGTGCTCACGCAGCAACTGCATCAGGTCATCCTTCGTCTCAAGTCTCTGGGCGTTTGTGTTCACGAACACCGTGTTCGCTTTCGACCCGACATAATTATCTCGAACCAGGCTGTCAAATGGAGCATTGTCTTTTCCGCCCGCGCTGTGTGCGACATAGCGTTTCTGCGGCACTGGATTCACGTACTGACCGTCGAGCCGCTGAAGCTGACCCAGAGCACGAACTTCCACATGCTTGCCGGTATGGTACTCCTGCAAAGACAAGAGGCTATCAACCATGGCAAGAAGGCGTTGCTGGGGTATTGTGTCGAAGCAAGACTGCACATCAACCTTCGCAAAATACAGCGGAGCACCCCCAAGACCCTGCTCAAACAACGACTGCTTGAACGTGGACAATTTTGGGAACATGTCGCCCACCGAGAATAGCGACGATCCAAACTTCTCTGGATGGAGCGACTGTTGGTCATTAGTAAACTTTTGCTGGTTCGGGCCTGTTCAGGGGTCGGACTGACCTTCTCGTAGGTGATGACATTGAACGCAGGTGACATGACCGAATTGATACTGCGGCCTAGAACTGTAACACCATTCCTTACGATTTGTTGCCTCCGCTTCAAATTCGTGATCAATCTCACGCCAACCTTTTTGGGCAGCAGCCGTATCTTGCTATACCCCAGCGGCCTCACCGACAAAAGCCTCGTAGCATGTTCAGTAGGTACTTCCTCGAATAGGTTGAATCTCAAGTTTGATAAGGAAGGCTCCGCCAACATGCGCCAAACATCATGTCGAAAATAGAACAGACGGTTGCGATGCACATTCGATTCTGTGACGTGGAAATTCGAGCGAATAAGCGGAATCAGAAACGAATCGAAGACCCAGTACACAAACTCCAGCAAGATCTCTCTGCGTTTATCGTGATCGGATTTAGCCATCGATGCAGCAGGATCTTGACCGGGCGGCCGGAGCCAGGCTAATGTGGATATCTGCACGGCTGTCAAACGTCTATGCGACTTTCATGCATACGATTGGCTTACCTGGATGCTCTCCGTCACCTGATGCAGTGTGAGGCTCTCAAACCTGCGGAGGCTGACGAAGTGGTCTATCCAGAACATGATCATGCGCTTGTTTTCTTCGGTTCCCCAGAATGCATTGGGGATGACTTTGGCGAGTACGGCGCGGCAAAATGCGGAGACGTGCGCCGTGGGACACGCCATATCTGTGAAACAGGTATCTTCTACGGCTCGAGGCTTGGAGAGAGAGTCGGAGTCGGCCTTGCGTCCTTCCACTGGATCCACGCCCCGCGAAGCATGGTCTTTTGGCTGCAGTGCGCTTTTCCGCCAGCACGGTTTGGAAGAGAGATCGAGTCCCTGTGAGCGTCAGCTTGGTCCGTCGAGGGTACCGTGTTGTGGTTACCTCAACAGGGCAATAATGGCGCAAAAGTTCTACGTATGCGCACCGCTTGGTCAGCTTTCGAAGCTTGTTGATCAACTCCGTCGCCTGTCCACGAAGTCTTTTTGGTACACGCTGTTTCCATCTTAGAACCAGCTCATTTGTGCGTTTGGATTCGGGAATCTCCCGGCACATCGCCTGATGGATTTCTTTTTCTCGTAGTGTGTAGTCCTTGAACGCCATGGTCGTCTCGCGCTTGTCTACTACCGAGGCAAAGACGTTGTGCAACCCATACTGACGCGGGAATATATGCCGCAGTATGTGCACGGTCTGCTGGTGGTTGTCCAGGTCTGGAAATCGATTCAAGACATCTGTTCAATTAGCGATGCACTGTAGCCAAAGCGAAGTTACTCACGAATGTGACGCATCCCGAATCGAACGCCTCCTTTCGCATTGAGGGCTGCACGCGCATACAGCATACGATTTCGAACGAACGTAATGGCATTTGGCGTTCGGTTCTCGCTCGTCAAGCCGCTTGGCTTTCTAGTTGTAAAGCTGTTGCCGGATACTACTGCAGGAACACTATCGAGACCAGGTACAGCCTGCAATTCAGATATAGGGATACCGCTCATTTGCAGCAGGTTGCCATCTCCTTGACTTCCTTCTACAGGTGAGAAAATGCCGCAATCCGTAAGCATGTCCATCATGATGACTCGCCCTTCCTTGCCCAAGACGGCGTGTAGTCGACACCATAATGGCCCCTTTAGCGTTTCTACACCATTGTTCCTGAAAGATGATGATACTCCGGGAATGGAGTGGGCTGTCTTCTGTGGTCCGTGTTGAGCATGCCCACCTGACCGCTGGAAGCCATGGCAGAGTAGATGCGATGGCCTGTACGACGTCGATCGCTTGAAGAGCCTCCAGATCACGAAGTCCACAATCTGCATCCTGTCAGCCGTTGTGTATACTTTAGACTTTGGAGAAACATGTCATAGCTTCCCCATTGTACCACCTGTGCAGTCAGACTTACCTCAGCCTGCAGGAAATAACCCGGCTTGAAAGTGCCCGCGGTACCGTTGCTGGCAGCTACCTCCTGCGTGAAGGTCTCGAGGTCTCCATCTCTTTCTCTCGCCGCAACCTCTGGATTCCCTGCACGCGGGCTTGGTACCACACCCACCAGGGTCGCGTCGAGTAGCTTGCTGAGCTCCGGGTCAATACCACGTGGTGCAGTGTCTTGATGACCGGTGCATTTTCCTAGTTGAGACAAATTCCTTCGCCTGTTCTTTGATCTAGACGAGGCTGGCAGACGTGACAGCAGATAGTGGCGCAACGACAGCACCTCGGAGTACATGCGAGAAAGCACGGGATGCTCAATGCTTGCAGGTGTGGCGACGGGAGATTGGTTCGTTGCAAGCCTGGGTTTCTTAGGGCGTGGGTTGCGACCGGCAGGGTTTGGGACATTGCCTGTTCTCTTCATATTGGCAAGATCCTACGCAATTGACACGCAAGTCGCATTGTTGTTGTTCGGATCAGGGCAGCATTGTGAGTGGTGGAAGTGTGTATGGTGATGGTGTTCCAATCGTGTTTTTGGGCCGCCTGGCGCCCGAAGTTGGCTAGGCCAACAGGCACGCCAGGGATGTGAAATTGGTAGTCTTTGTGTGAGATTTCTATCCACGACTGCGCCGTGACACCAAATCTTGTTATGTTGCAGGTTGACCGGGTGCACGATAAGGGACTGGCGGCCGATGCAGACAGGATGCAGAAGACGCCGAGAGTCTGAGGCGGCAGACACTGACACTGGTCGCTGGCCCTGACGTCCTATCTTTCCCCGGACGAGCTGCCGTGACGCTTACTTTTAGCTTCTCTCCACAAACATTGGATATCGCGCATCGGGAGCATGCAGGGTGCGGCCAGAATGAATGGCAGCGCCTGCGGACTGCAGCGAGTGCGAACGAGTGCTCCAGTGACGGTCTCCGTCGCGTCGTAGGCACGAGAGCTTCGTGCATCCCACTCAGAGTTGTTGTCTGGCAGCGGACCCCCGCCATGGCGCCAGGGGAGAGTTCGGTACAGCAACGGTCGGCCAGTGAGCTTGGCTCACTGGCCCGCAGCTGCGGGCTCTCGTTCTCCCTCCCGTGCTTCCGTAGATCAGCAGCCGACGACGATTCACCTCCGCCGCGCCTCGCCCATGCTTACCCACCCTCCTCCTCCCCCACTGCCCCCGATCCTCGCCTTTCGCTAGAGTCGGACGTTCGGTCTGGTGTTGCGTCGGCTGCCGTCCTCTGTTCTCGTGGATAGCGCGGAGCAGTTCAGGCTGAAACAACAGCCCCAGAGCAAACTTGGGCCACCGGCGGCCTTTGCTCGCTATTGGCCGACCCTGCGATAGATTGAGGCTTCACGGTGGGTGAGTTGTCTCCTGCAACCCTTGCCGCCTCGACTTGAGAGAGCTCAGCGCGCCGCGAGCCCCTCCTCACCGCCCCAGGCTGATTGGCCTGCCTGTTCTCGTCGCCATCGTGCTCGCCTTGATTCGCGCCATTCGCTTCGTGCCCTCCTCGCAATTAGGATCATGGTGCGGTAGGGGTTCGACATGGCGGAGCCTGAGCATACCCATATGCATAACTTTGCATATCACCCTGGCGTGGCCAGCTGGGTCCAGTCGCTCGACAGCGGTGATGAAGTCACTGAACACGCTCCCGATGACTTTTACAAGTCTGCCGTCGCCCACACGCATGAGGTACCCCAGTCTGGCGACATGACGGCCACTCGCCAGCGCCAGCAGACGCCCAACGGAGCAGCGCGCTCGACCTCCAAACCCTCGATACGCTCCGTCTCCGGTCCCGCGACCTCCACAACCTCGCCGCGATCCAACCCCTCGATCGCGTTTAATCGACCGTCAGTCAAGAGCATGGCACAAAAGTTCAACCACCCTACGTCGGCCGAATCATCCCCCCAATCCACACGCGCGCGACCCGTCCGACCGCCGGCGGCCTCCACGAACTCATCGCCCGCACAACCAGCCAAAGAGGCTTCCTACGGCTCGTACAAGTTCAACAACCTCAAGCCGCGAGAACGGCCACAGCCTGCGCCTTCGTCTCCCGCCAGCGCCCGGGAGATTCGACAGGCGAAGATATACGGCGCACTGGTCAACGGTGTCGAGAGCTCGAGTCCACGCAAGGCACCATCGCGAAAGAAGGTGGCTTCACCAACGCGCGAGAAGGAAAAGAGCCGACAACCGTTCTTTGGCGAAGTGATAGGAGAGCACGATGCGGTAACGCCAGGTTTTGGGATCCCCCAATTCGACGGCGCAGCACTGTCCAACGAGTCCGTTTCCAATTCACCGGGCCCGCAGCCAGGCACCTCGACCATCAAAATCGTAACAGACGACCTCCCCGCTTTGCCCGAGAACCACGCGGACGGTTTTCCTCCACATCACCAACCCTCCGCCTCCGACATGGCGTCGCACCGACCGGGTGCGGACCGTGATGCGCAACAGTCTCCTATGTCAGATAACAGAACACCGCGGCGGCGGTCTCCGCCATCGCGAATACCGGTTCCCGCGTCACGAAGAATGAGTGCAGCTTCGGATTCGAGCTCTTCGACGCGTTCCGCCAGGTTCGCAAGCTACATGCGGCCCACGGCAGCGACTCGTGCACACGGCAAGGAAACACCCACACGCCCGGCAAGAGCACCCGTGAGCAAGACTAGCACGCCTTCTAAGAAATCCACAACACCTGCAGGTCAACCCACCCTGTCGGCCGCGACGTACCGCGGATATCGTGAGCGGGGAAAGTCGCCCCAGGCCACCAGTGGATCTGGACCCAGTGTCGCGGCTGTCATAGCCGCTCCGCCGCCACCCACGTCTCCACGTCTTCGCAATTCACGCGAGCGGCAGCCTTTGCAACGGACACCAGGCTCGCGATCGAGGAGCGCTGATCCACATGGTACGCAGGACTACTTTGGCGAAAGCTACGCGCCGCAAGTGCAGGAACGACCACACTTGCTCGAGCCCGGATACGAAGAGAAGCGATTGTCAGTGAGACGCGTCGAGCCCTCAGAAGACGAAGAAGATCCTTTGGATATACCCGGTGTGCAACTAGAATTGGATTTTAGCAATCAGCATTTGGATTCTGCATTGGATAAACAGCAGAGCGGTTTGCACCTTACTACCGATGGACCTTCGGTACCCCCCGCTGGACGGCCTTTATCATCAGCAACGAGTTTTGAAGAATCTCCGGTTTTGGGAATGCCTGGAAGTTTTATGACGACACCACCCATAGTACAGGCTGTGGCTACGCCTCCCCCAAATAAAACATCCTTTGGACAGGAAATTTCCCAGGACGCATCTGCGTCAGAAGCGCCGCAGCTAGGTGGTGAACTTTTGCAAGCGCGAACGTTCCAACCGGCGAACAAGCGCATGGCAGAGATCTCACGCGTAGAAGATACACAAGATAAATCCGAACTTGGCGTACGGGAATCAATACCCATCGCTCTTGGATCAGAAGTCTCGAGCCCGGGATGGGACAACGATACGCCTAAGCGGCCGAAGCACCAAACCCGGCTGAGTATTGGCTCTCAAACTTGGCGAGTTGAACCTTTGGATGCTTCTGGAACCATATCCTATCTGGACGAGGAGGTTGGTGATTCGCCTGTTGATCCGTTTGCTGACCGAGGAACGCTGAGGCCAGACGACTCAGCAAGCATGGCCTTCTTCCACCAGATTGGCCAGCAGCACCCCAATTGGGGCCCGAAGACCCCGGAACCGCAAAAGGACTCGTTCACGTTGGATAGTGAGGCCTACAGCGTCATTAACAAGATTTTGAACGTCTACCACGAATCAGACACGATCACTCCGCAAATCGCGCAACAGTCGTGGCAACAAGTACAGAGCGTATCTCCCATAGTGGCCCAACACAGAGACTGGAGCTCGAAAGAGGCAACCGAGACGTATCTTGCGAGATTACTTAGCGATGCTGCAGTAGGAAGAGATGGAGAAGCAGACGTGGACGCAACGCCCCATGCGGTACAGCCTGTGCAACCTGCTGCATCTGCACCCAGCATCCGGCAACTTGCTGCGGACCCGGACGAAGATGAGCCTTTCCCCGGTGGCACCGCCATCATTTTTCCCTCAGAATCGAGGCGGTATTCACGAGGCTCGCGTGCGTCGGTCGCGTCAGCGACGACAACTATCTTTGAAGGCCCGAGCCGGCCCGACAGTTCTTCCGGTCTCTCTGCACGTGATCGCACCCACAGCAACGACATCTCGCACCCAGTGAATCCTCCGCCGAAAGACTGGTCCTCGCCGCTGTCCCACGAGATCCAGTACCAACGGTTGCCTGAAGCCACCTACGCGGGCTCAGGCCTAGGGCTGTCTCTGCAGCAGAGTCGGGAGCAACAGCAGGCGCCTCACGGGCCACAATCCGCACCGCCAAAGCCGGCATACTCGCCGCCGCCGCCGCCGCCGAATATGGGGCACGTCTTCGGCCGCATCTGCCCACCCGAACGACGCAACGGCGACGACTCAGACAGCCTCGATGACAGGCCCCTGCTTAGCAGGTCGCCGCCGCCTGAATCGCCGAAGCGAACCCGCAACACGTACAGCAGCACCGATGGGAGCGGGGCCATGATGACAGGCGTTGTTCCGAGCACGGAGAAGGCACCGACGTCAGAGCCCACGTCGCCCAATCCTGAGCGGCTGCAGGAGAAGGTGTCCCTCGACTCGCCGGGGTTGAGCGCGGAACAGGATCGCGGCAAGGCCGTGGTGCAGGTACAGAAGCGCTACCGCGTCATAGAGGAGTTGTGCAAGACCGAGCACAGCTTCTGCGTTGACATGATGGTGGCCCACCAGATCTTTGAGGGCACGTCCAAGGAGGTACTGACCGACGAGGAGCGCAAGCTCTTGTTCAGCAATTGCAAGGACCTAGAGAACTTCTCCCACAATCTGTGGAAGTCGCTTAAGGATGCCATCCGGCCCATTGTCAACCAGCTGCCGCCCGAAGAGAGCTCGGGAGCCGAATACGATGAATTCGTACACTGCACGCCGGAGAACGACCGCCAGGTCAAGGTTGGAGAGGTCATGCTGGCATTCATACCCCGCATGGAGCGCGTGTATACAACGTACTACCTCAACTACGACGACGCGTCGAAATTCATCAAGGCCAACACGCAGAACCCGGAGCTGCTGGGCTGGGTGATGGCCTGCTTTCAGCACTGTCCCAACCTCACGACTGCGTGGGATCTAGATTCCCTTCTCATCAAACCCGTTCAGCGCATGCTTCGATACCCCCTGCTCCTCTCAGAACTCATCGAGAAAACTGTTGCGGACCACCCAGATTTGGCGATGCTCAAGCAGGCCAAGGATGCAATCATCAAAATTGCCGAGCGTATTGACGTGGCGAAGAAGCGGCAGGAGACGCTGCGCGCAGCAACGTCAGAGGGCAAGAAACAAAAAGGCAAAGGATCCGCCGATCGTAACGTCAAATCGATCGTAAAAGCTCTTAGGTGGAGCAAGGAGAAAGCCAAGACTCTTCAAGAAGCCACCCTCATCTTCGACGATCAAGAATACAACCAGGTGACGCAGAAATTCGGCGGTCATTTCTTCCAGATTCAGATCGTGATCGCCGACATGGACCAGTACTTATCTTCCATGACCGAGTCGACCGTACAACTCAACCAGGTGATGCTTGGCTTCATCACGGTCGCCGAGACAGGCCCTTCAGCCAATGCCGAGATGGAGAGCACCTGGCGGCGATGGGCGATGGCACATCTTGATCTCCAGAATAAGGCCCTCGAAGAGCACGTAAGTTGCGCTCGTTCCACTCCGAGTGATGTTTGTTAATGTAAACGTAGAAAACCGCTGTTAGGGATCGTGTCATGAAGCCCATCTCGAGCGTGTGGGATCAATGGGTTGGCCCACAGAAACTCATGGAGCAACGCAAGAAGCTCCTCATACAGTACGCCAAGTACAAGCAGGCTGTCGACCGCAAGGAGAAGATCGACCCTAAGCTTGAGGAGACTGCCAAATCCTTCCTTACGATCAATGACTCCCTCAAGCAAGAGCTGCCTATGCTGTATGAACTCACCAAGAAGGTTGTCCGTCTCTGCTCTACCATCTTCATCGGCCTTTCCAAGGACTGGTACAAGACGTGCTCCAAGAAGATCCTTCCACTTCTAGAGAGTGAGCCACAGCATACTACGTCGATTAGCTACGACTTCAAGACGTACCAAGAACGCTTCAAGTCGGACTTCCGCCAGATGGAGGCAACTGCAAGGAGCCTTGCGATCATCAACCACGACCTGATCAATAGTCTCAGCAACTACATGAGCCCTATCCCCATGGCCGACGATACCTCGTCACGCAAATCTTCATCCAGGAGGACTGAGTCCATTGGCAGCGAGGTCTCTATGATGGATCGTCACAGCCGCAATCGGAACAGCGGTGGCTACAACAGCTCGCGCTCTGGCATGCACTCTTTCGAGGGCCCGCCCCGATCCTCGCCTGCCGTCACGTATGGTCCTGGCTCTCAACCACCGGTCAGCTACAAAGGGCCCTCTACTACCACCAGCGCAGCATCTTCTCTGTTCCGCGAGCGCCCTGCCTCTGATCGTATTCATGACCAGCCTCATGCTCCAGGCTCATACACTAGCGAATCTACCGTTACTGCGGGCAGAGCATCCAACAGCAGCGCCCGCAACCCTGCCTGGACAAACATGAACCATGGCTTCGACGGTACCTGGGACGAGACAACCTCTTTCGCGCAGCCCGCTTCTATCGGTGCTTCTTTCCTCCAACCCTCTCTCACCACCACCTCATCCTCGCACTCCCAGCAGCCCTCTCAGCCCGGCTCTTCCCGCACCTCCGGCGTTTTCAACTCCGCTCTCCCAATGTCTAGCCGTAACTCTGCTGAAGAGCTGCCCGCCACTCCTTCTGATCCCGATGAGCCTGAGGTCTTGTTCCTGGCTGCGAGCTTGTTTGAGTTCAACATCGCACACGATCGTCGCGAGGGCGGCATTCCCTACCTGGTCTATGTGCCGGGCGAGATCTTCGACGTCATTGGTATGAAGGGTGAGCTGTGGCTCGCGCGCAATCAAGACGATCCGCATCGCACCGTGGGCTGGATCTGGGAGAAGCACTTTGCTCGGATCCTACCCGAGGATGCGTAGGCCTGGCTCGATGGGCTGCGTCGGTACGATCGTATACCATTCGTGTCCCGGCATACCTCACTTCACACTTGCCCAAGACCTTTTTTCTTCTGTTTCTTTTTCTCTGCTCGGCGTTCTTTCGGAGAGCGTAAGGCTCGTTTCTGCATGATACCTCACCTTTTCACGGGAATGGAAATATGGAGCCAAGCCCCCCGAACTTTACCTGGCTTCTATTGGGCTGGAGTTTCGACGGACGGACTGGATGGATGGCATGGATTTTCACGGCCGAAGCGAAGCGAAGCATTGGCGTGGCAATGGCATTAACATGGCTGGCGTAATGACTACATGAATGATCTGCGGCTTTTTCACTTGTTTTCTTCTGATGGATGGATGGTAGGGCAGGTTGGTGTGAAGGGGAGAGTGTATAGTATGGCCGCGAGGCTGGGAATTGAAATGTATAACTGTGTATATGGTGTGTTCTGGATGGTGTACGTGAGCGTGGCTCTGGCAGGCGCGAAGGTGACGGCGGAGAGGAAGATGATGAGAATCGTCTTCTTGTTGACGAGGGCTCACGAACGGGTCACTCTGAATAGAACAGATGCATGCAGTTTCTGGAGAGGAGATCAACCAGAAGAAAAACCGATTACCTTGTCCACGAGTCATTATGGCATCTACAAACACATCATCCCCCATTCCCAGCTCCGATCACACCGCAGAACTCATCAGCGCAGGAAGTCTCACGTCGCCTTCATCGGCACCACGACAACGGTCTCGACAATCGAGCTCGTCGAGACAGTAGTGCTGACGCTCAGAGGGATCCAGCCAGCGGGAATGGGGGAGTCTATCGGGTTGCCCGGCGACGATGGCGCTCCACTGTGTCCAGCATTGCTCGGACTGGGACTTTGCCTTGGTGTGCTGTAGGACGTGGCCGTGGCCGTGACTGAGACCGTTACCTGAGAGAAATTGGCAGGAAGAGTTGTGTACGAGATGAATGGGGTAGCTGAAGCGTGTTTGGAGTTCGACTTGCCGGCAGTAACGAAAGGATAGTTGGCGCCCGACTTGCCGCCAGTACCGAGAGGGTGATTGGAGCTCGACTTGACGCCTGTAGCGGAAGGATAGCTGGATTCCGGCTTTGGCTACGGAGGGCGAGTTTTCATCTTCTGAGAGCTCCGGGAATGCTCTAGGAAACTGGGCGCCGAGGCCACCGCCAGCGATGGAGTCGACGTCGTATACTGCGTTGGATCAACAACCATTTGAACAAAGCTCGGAAAATGAGACCTACAGTCTGCGACAACACCAATCTGTCCGGCCAGCGCTCCACCACTCACATCATCCCAATACGCCACACCTTCCCACTCAGGAAGGTACTTCACAGCTGGGTCGGAGAATACGTGATCTCCCGCAACAACAAGCAGCAAATACACCGCATACAACTTACTCACGCTCCCAACGCGATACACTGGCCCCCCATTTACCTCTCTTCCATCGCTCTCGCCTCCAGCAACGTCCACACCTTCATTGTAATACTCAAACACCGCACCCTCCTTGTCAAAGATCTGAATAGAAACCGTCTCATCCAAGGATACGGGACCATGGATGCTTTTTCCTGATGCGAAAGCATCGTCTAGAGCAGCATCAATATGGGTGACGGCATCACGCGACGCCGGGGAGTCGACGAGGTCCTTAGCAGGAGGGAAGACAGGGCCGTAGATAGGACACAGGGCTGCATGCATGACAGCAGTGATACTGAAGAGGGTGAGTAAGAGGATGCCGTAGGTGGGAGGCATGGCGAATATGGACAGCTCGAGCGAGGTATGGTATTTGGGTATCGGCGTCTTCAAATAGGCATGCAGACTGCTACGCTCTATCACTCTACTTGGAATGTCTTGCGGCAGAGTCGCTGTTCTTTTGCCTCGTCTTTCCAACATGGAGTTTCAATACCAAGAGTGATAGGCCCGCCTCACGCCCCAGCAAGCCTTAGCTTACTTCTGCACGAAGATGAACCCTCCGTCTTCCGATCGCACGACACAAAAACAAACAACATGTCAATCGGGGCGAGCTCGGAGTGCACCGATCGGTAAAGGAGAGTGTACACGTGCGTATAAACCAATATTCTTCGATTGTCATGTCGTTGATCATCGTGCAGTGCTACACTCCTTGACCAGCCCACTATGCGTGCAGAACTGCATCTTGATTCCACAGCCAGACTGGCTTACAACCGCAACTCCCGAAGCTCCGCATTAGTGCCCGGCCACCCTCCTGATATCCGCTATAGCCTTCCTCCTGTACTCGCTCTCCGCGAACAGCGCCCTGATCAGATCCAGAACCTCATCCACCTCCATCTCGAGCCTCAACTCACCATCCGTCCACATGTACCTTATATCCGCGAGACTGCTATCCAGAATCTCGCTCAAGTACTGGAACTTGAACCAGTTTGGCGTATACACGCTGGTCATGTCGCGCTGCTGGCCGTCGGCATCCTCGGTAATGAACAGCGCAGCCAGCGACGACAGAGATACGCAGTACCCGCGCAGCTTCTTGGACTCGTCCTCGGCGATGTCGGGCATGTCCTCGATGTCGGCGATGAATTTTGCTAGCGCGGTGGACACGAGCGAGCCAAGAGACTGGAGCAGCGCGGAGTGTGATAGCACGGGCTTCCAGACATTCTTCACGTCCGAAATGCGGTCGATGGTCATGGCGATGGCGTTGTCGCACTCGGCTGCGAATGGCATTTTGGTGCAGCTCGCAAATCCCTGTGCGGCATCGAGGTGGTCGCGAATTATGGTCCGCTGCGACTCCATTTCCCGGCCGTACGCACGTTTACCAAAGCCTTCGATAGCTTTGATATCCTGCTCGAGCCGCGGCTTGAGTCTGACGGATGGCTTGAGGTGCTGTGGTAGGTCTGTTGATGGGTCTTGCTCTGCGCGCTCGGCGATGAAAGCGTGGAGGCGGTCGGAGAGCCGTGTGCAGTCGTTGTAGATTAACATGTTAGCGGCGATATCCCGGGAGTAATGGGTGGCGGCCGTGGCCCGGTACATAGCCAGGAGGAGACTTGGAATGTCGTAAAGACCACCGCTGGCGGGCGCGATGGCAGTGCCAACCAGATCGGGGCTGGTGAGGGTGCCGACGTCTGTGACGGCCTGGAGGATTAGATCGATGATGGAGTCGGGAATAGCCGTTACGGTGTAAGTCTCTCTCAGTGTCATCTCCCGGTCTTTCGGAGGCTTCTCAGATTTGGCGGCCTGCCCGTTGGCCTTGGGCTCGGGCTCTGGCTCTGAGGATTGCACAGTGGGTTGTGACAGAACCTGCTTTTGCTCTTCCTCGTCGCCCCAGTCTGCGCCCCAATCTTCAGCATCTTCTTCGCCTTGCGCTTCGGCCTTTGGCACTTCATGTTCCTTCTGGGACTCTTGCGACTCATCCTCGTCTATGCCCCACGCGCTGATATCCTCCTCTTCCACTGGCTCGGCCTGAATCTTTTCGGCTTTGTTCGCTGCCTCTTCTGCTGGTGCTTCTTCGTCTCCCCAATCGGCACCCCAGTCTTCGTCGTGCTCTTCGTGGCCGCCGAGCATAGCGTCTCCCTTTGACAAGACCTGAGTCTCGACCCGTTCCACCGTCTTCTTCTCCTGCACTCGTCTCGGGAAGATACGTTGTACCTGGGCTATTGCGGCTTCTTTCTGTCGCGCAAGCCATTTCTCGGCGGACTTGTCGACCCACGCAGTTAAGCGTTGCTGCCCGCTCCACCCAAGTTCATCGAAGAACTCAACAAGCCCAAGAACGAGCGAGAGTGTTTCTTGGAATTCGGGGATGCCTTTCGTAGACAACGGGATAGCAGGCAGGAGCCAATTTGCTATCAGTCGGTTGGCGATGACTGGGACCAGCTTCTCGGACAGAGGAACGGCGACGTCGGGAGGCATGCGGGTGCTCAGGTACTCGGCTGTAGACTGGATGTCTTCCAGCGTGGCTCGAACGCTCATGTCGCTTACTTGTCCTGCAGCTTGGATATCGTTGCCGTAGATCGTCAATGCGGATGCAACTTGATCAGGACCAATGGCCAGCCGTGGCTGCACGATGACGCTGTCAAAGTCATGGCTGAGGCGCACGACGAAGTTGTCGAAGAGTCCCAGTCTCGTCAATGCTTCGACCAGTGTGTCTATTTTCATGCCGCTCTCGCCATCCTCCCGCTCAATCTCGTCTTTCAGTGTGATTTTCCGTTCCGCGGTGTTGACCAAGAGCAGACTGTGCCATGTCTCCGTAACATTTTCCACCAGTGCGGACCTCAGCTGGCCCGATCTTGTCTTCAGAAGACCGACCACTCGCGTGTTCTCGAACGGCCCAAGCCTCTTGAAAGCGCCATCCGCATCCTCAAGCCGCTCGAGTGCATGCAAAATGTGGTTGTGGACTGCGGCATCCTGGGCCGCCTCCAGCAGAGTTGAGATGTCTTGGAGCTGCTCTACAACCTGCACCAGGCTCTCGTTGTACGCAATCTCGGAATGCAGGAAGCTGACTTTGGTGGCGGCATCCTGAACGTTGGCTGTCTTCTCTTTGCCAGACTCTGCCTGCTGTACAATTTCCTTTGCAGTTTCTTGAGAGCGCTTGATGTCGGCTTGGAGCTTGCGCGCTTGGGTCATCCATCCGTCAACGTCGGAGGCGGCTTCGCGGGAGATTTGGCGGATTTCCTCCTAGGACCATTGTCAGCTTTCTGCGCAGAGATGCGCATGATGTTGCGGTCGTGATTGGCACCTTTGTGTCATCTCTCGCCTTCTCTAGGGTCTGTCGCAGCCTCGGAAGAGCTGCAGCTGGCACGGGCGCAGAGGATACGCTCTCCGACTGCGGGAAGGTGCCATGCTGGACGGAGTGGAGGAGGGCCTCCCCAAGCTCCTGGTCAGAGACTGGCGCAGACATTGGAGCTATGGGCGTCCGAGCATGTCGGTTCCAGGAAGAATATCTCGGCCAACGGAGGCGTCGACGTGTTTTGTGTCTACGCCATGGTGATTCGTGGCGTGTACCCTGCCTGCAAACCAAGTGGGCCGTGCGAGAGCCCTACCAAACCCCGCCACCCCGCCATCGTCGAGAGCAGAGCAGAGCTGTTCGTCGGGAGAAACCAATACGACGCTCCTCTCCAAGCCCAATCAGGTTGCGTTCTTCCTTCACTTGCCATCGTGCCCCCTTGCCAATCATATCCGCCCAGCACACCGCCTCCGTCTGCGCAGTGCGCTGTTACGGGTTTGGCACCTTGGGGAACGTACACTTATAGTCCGCACGTTCATACCCACGACCGGGGCTGCATCTTGGGAGGCCTTCTCTGCTTTTAGGCAACGTCACTAACTGGTAAGCCTCTGCCCTGCATTGCACGTTTTCCATTCCTGTCCTCGCGTAGACACTCAGCTCACGACGCGGTATCATCGTGTCAGCTGAGTGGCTTCCTCCTGTAGACCTTCTGATGCGCGCCTTCCCCAACGCACTCTGCGTTGTTGTGTCGGCAGCGCAGCTGTCGACGTGTTGTGCCGCACATTTACGCGAGGAACGTCGCCCCTCGTTCCGGGAACTGACAGAGAACAATGTTAGCACTAGCCCTGCATCGTACAAAGAAGCTTGGGCGCCCGGAACGGTACACGCAGATCAGGCAGACGCACTTTCCTGCGTTGAAGAGGAGTGCTCCTTCTACGACTCCGACACAGACCAACAGCCTTTTCTCTTCGGCAAGATGGGGTCTGTTGCGCAGGAGACCAAGTTTAGGAAGGTTCAGCAGTTCAAAGCCGACTATGCGGAGGCCGAGTTCACCCAGTATGAGTCGCAGCGCACCGGCATGAACGTTGTGGTGGTGGACAGGAAAGGGCCAAAGATATACGGTTACTTTGCACTGGCGACCGAGATCCATGACGACTCTGGAGCACGTGAGTACTGCCACATCTCTCAACTGCGTTCACTGACATCCACAGCCCACACACTGGAACATCTGTGCTTCATGGGCTCACGGAAGTATCCTTTCAAGGGTGTTCTGGATAAGCTCTCCACTCGAGCTTATTCCGACACCAACGCCTGGACGGATGTCGATGAGACTGTCTACACCCTGACCACAGCCGGATGGGAAGGTTTTGCACAGATTTTGCCCATCTATCTGGACCATCTCGTCGTACCCACCCTCACAGACGAGGGCTGCTACACCGAAGTCCACCATATCGATGGCACTGGAAATGATGCCGGGTGAGCGCTCCCGTAGACTTTTGAATATCCACGTTAACAGCCGAAAGTGTTGTGTACTCCGAAATGCAGGGTCGCCAGAATCTGCAGGGAGATCTGATGGATCTGGAGATGCGTCGTATCCTGTACCCCGAGAAGTACGGTTTTCGTTATGAGACCGGAGGTCGGGTAGAGAACTTGCGCGTCCTCACCGCGGAACGAATCCGCCAATTCCATCGCGACATGTACCAGCCTAAGAATCTTCGCTTGGTTCTCATCGGTGAGGTCGACCACGCAGACCTTCTCTCGATTCTGGACAAGTTCGAGGATGACATCGCAGACAGTGTGCCCTCTTACACTGCTCCCTTCAAGCGGCCTTGGTCTGATTCAAAACTCGAGCCGGGACTCTCAAAGACGACCGTTGAGACCGTTGAGTTTCCCGAAGAGGATGAGTCTACGGGCGAGATTCAGATTGCCCTCATTGGGCCCGACTCTACGGATGAGAAGCTTGAGACAGCTCTCAATACAGTGCTCATGTACCTCGCTGGCTCTTCAGTCTCAGTGCTAGTCAACAAACTCGCGGAGAAGGAGCATCTCACCAGCATGGTATACTTTTACGTCCGAAGCTTTGCGCAGTCGGTCATTCACTTTACATTGACCAGTGTTGCGACTGAGAAGCTTGAAGAAGTCGAGAAACGCTTCTGGGAGGTTCTGCGGGAACACGTGGCCCAGCCCATAGATCTGGCTTACCTCAAGGATTGCCTACACCGATTCAAGCGCCAGGTGAGGTTCACCTCGGAGATCGGCAATGACGAGTTCAAAGATCCTATCATCAAAGACCACTCTTACGGTCCGCGTGATGGTTCCAAGCTTCGGGAGGCTATGGAGTCGCTCTCCGTATTTGACGAACTCGAGGACTGGAGCGAGGAAGAATGGCGCTCATTCATCAAGAAGTGGATCGTGGAACCCCATCACGTTTCTCTACTTGGAAAGCCGTCCGTAGCACTTGCAGACAAGATCAAGTCTGATGAAGTCGAGCGTGTCAAGGCACAACAAGAGAAGCTCGGCGAGGCAGGCCTAAAAGAGAAGGCAGAGAAGTTGGAGAAGGCGAAAGCCGAAAACGACAAGCCAATCCCACTCGAAATGATGGAGAGCTTGAAGGTCCCTAGTACTAGCTCCATCCATTTCTTCGAGACAACGACCGCGCGCTCTGGACTTGCAAAGAAGCTCGGCATAATCGACAACAAGATCCAGAAGATCATCGACAAGGATGAGAACGGACTCCCACTATTCGTCCATTACGAGTCGATCCCGACATCCTTTGTTCACTTTGGGCTTGTACTTGGTACAGCCGGGGTGCCTACTGAGCTGAAGCCGTTGCTCGGCGTTTACCTTAACAACTTCTTTAGCACGCCGATCACGCGCGACGGCAAGCGCATCGAGTTCGAGCAGGTCATCACTGACCTTGAAAAGGACACGATTGAGTACAGCCTTGATCGTGGCAACGACATTGGTAATGGCGAGATGCTCTACGTCCACTTTGTGTCGGAGGCAGACAAGTTCAAGGATGTTGTTCAATGGCTCGCAGATCTTCTGGTGAACTCGATCTTCGACACCGAGCGTTTGATTGCAGCCGTGAAGAAAATGCTCGCAGACGTGCCAGACGAGAAGCGTGATGGCCACAGCATGATGTTTTCCGTCGACCGCATGATCCACTACAAGGAGGCTTCTTCCACGCGCGCCACCAACACTCTGGTGAAGGCGCTCTACCTGAAGCGTACATTAAAGCAGCTCAAGACAGACCCCCAGCAAGTAATCGACAAGCTCGAGTCTCTCCGCAAGCACCTCCTGACCTTCTCCAACCTCCGCGTCCTCGCAATCGCCAACTTTGAAACCCTCCCCAACCCGGTATCTACCTTCAAGATTCTCACCGACGCCATCAAGCCCGGCCCGGAACCCACCGTCAACCCCATCGACGACCGCGCATCCCTGCTTTCAGACATCGGAAAGAACCCTGGGGGCACCCACTACGCCGTCCCCATGCCCATCGACTCGTCATTTGCCATGTTGACCTCCAAGGGCCCTGACTCGTACACGAGTCCAGATCTGCCTGCTCTGCTAGTCGCTCTGGCCTACCTCGATGCCGTCGAAGGCCCCATGTGGCAGGACATCCGCGGCACGGGACTTGCCTACGGCGCAAACTTCCTGCGCGACATCCAAGCCGGCCTTCTCAAGTTCCGCATCTACAAGTCTCCAAACTCGTATGCGGCGTACGAGAAGGCGCGCACCGTCGTCAAGGAATACGGCGACGGCACACGCAAGCTGGACAAACTCGCCCTCGAAGGCGCCATCAGCAGCATCGTGCGCGAGTTTGTCGACGACAAAGCCACCATTGTCGATGCGGCGCGCGGTAGCTTCATCGACCTGGTGGTCAAGCGCGTGGGCAAGGAGTGGTCCGAGTGGGTGCTCGGCCAGGTCCGCGAGGTCAAGGAAGACGACGTGCGCAAGACGTTTACGGACGTCATCGCCAACGTGTTTGATCCCGCCAAGACGGACCTGGTCATCACGTGCGGTGGCAACATGGTCGACGTAAGCCTTTCCCCTCTCCTTCTTCAGCCCGACAGCATGCTAACGAGAAGCAGGATCTGAAGAAGAACTTTGAAAAGGACGGCTTCACCATCAACGTCAAGCAACTGGTTGATTTCCAAGAGGACTACGGATTGCAGGGCGATGCCGACGAGGAAGATGATGAGGAGGAGAGCGAGGGGAGTGAGGGCAGCGAGGAGGAGTCGGAGGAGGAGTAGCGTCCAGCAGCGTGCGCATGTATTATAATAGGACGAAGGCACTTCGGGAGCGCTAGATGTGCAAATAGAAGCGTGGGATCGAACGTAGTTGTGCCCTGGTGTAAAGTGATGTACGATAACTCGAGCTGCACCCAGCGAAATTTCGACAGGGTTGCAGCAAATGTGTATTAACGGAGCGCAAAGGATATTGCACCGGATATCAACATGCGCGTTGACGCTCCGAGGAGAAAAACGGCAGCCAGCCCTGCACGTCTTTCCGCGTACGCACCACTCATAGCTCGCCAATGTCCTGCACGCCGCCTTCCTCGTCGTCTCCGTGCTTCGGATACTTCCGATACCAGTCCTTTGGATCGCCGCCGGGCACACACAGGCCCAGGCGCCAGAAATAATCCCGGTGTGCGAAGAACAGCTCCCAGAACTTGAACCGCGCGGGGATGCCCCAGCCCTCTCCCTCGGCCTCGGTGCCCGCGATGCAGCTCCCGTCTTCGTCCCCGTTGCAGTGCCGGATGTCGGCCTGGGTAAAAGGGAGCGAGGGCGCGGAGATGAAGAGCTCTTCGCTGTGCATCGTGTAGCCCCACTCGGCCAGGGGGAGCAAGGGCACGGGGTCCGAAGCGTGGGTTACCCTGTGGTATCTGTTGGTAGCGCGGTTGGACGTGATGTTGAAGCGCGCGTTGATGTAAGACATCAGTGCTGCATTGCCGACGCGCGGCTCGCCAAAGGTGGTGATGGTGGGATTCCAGCCTCGCGCGCGCAGGTCGAGGGCCGCCAAAGCGGCGACGGCGCCGCCGAGGGAGTGGCCGACCAGCACAATCTCATAATCAGGATGTTGATTGATGGCTTCCGTTAGTTGGGGCAGAATGGCTTTGCGCGTGTGTAGCCAGGAGGTGTAGAAGCCGGTGTGGACGGTGCAATTTGTGCATTCGGGGGGGTCCGCCGGGGGAGGCTCGTCGCCATCGGAAGAGGGTGAGGGTTGAGGAGGCGCGAGGAAGTCCGATGTAGCGCCATCGTCATCGTCGCCAGGGTAGGGCACGTATTCCTGGGGGATGGTGGAGAGGTCGACGATGGTGTTGGCGATAGAGTAGGTGCCGCGGAAGGCGAGGAGGATGCGCGGACGGGACGGCGGGTGCGAGAGGGCGATGTAGCCGCACGAGTCGCTGAAGAGGGGGCCTGTGTTCCAAGCCTACATGCACTCGTCAGCTATCTGGCTTTGCCATGCATGCGGAGGACGGCGTACGGTGACCAGCTCGAAGTCCTTGAAGTCCTCGTCGCCGCAGTGGCTGGCGCAGCTGAAGGGCTTGGTGATGCCGAGCCCGGCCGTGCCCACGCAGTACGAGATGTCGACTATGCGGGCCAGCTCCTCGAGCTCGAAGAAGAGCTCGCGGGAGACGGTGTCGTTGGCGGGTGTGGAGAGGGGTGTCTGCGCGGGTCCTGTTGTCCGCGCGAGAGCGCCTGCGCTACGGACGACGAAGACAAGACATAGCACGCGAAACAGGAGGCCGGAAACGCTGCCCATTGAGTGGATCGTCTCACATATTCTTCAGGTGGAGTGCGTAGGGTCCGAGGTGGAGGAGGGCAATCGTACGAGGCAGCGGCCGCCGTGTGGTGGTGAGGTCACACACGGGGCCACGCTACCGGGGCGTGACCGAGGCATTCATCCGTCCGGGGAAGCAGGCGGCCTAAGCCCAATGCAGACGCAGTGCACCGGCTGCCGTGGCGTGTCTCTCTGCTGCCAGCGGCGCCGCCCAGCGTTGGCGCCAAGGCGCTCCTATGATGTAATGCGCCTCGACGGGCAGGATGGTCGCGCGGAGGGAGCCAGCCAAGTGCGCGCAGATTCCATCATGTCATGATGAACACGCAAGCAACCTGCTTACCACAACGCCCAAGCATTGTCTAGCACCGGCGCCAGGCCACGCGTCTGCTGATAAGAAAAGACGGCTTCCGCTGTTTCCCGGAGACAAGACTTTTAGGTTCCCGACGAGCTCGACCCTGCAGAGCTGTCGACCCAGCACTTTCACACCGCGCAGCGCGGCCGCGACGACATGGCCAGCACACAGCACACGGCGTCGACGGAGCCGCTGAGGCACGACGACCCGATGCAGCCCGAGGTGGCCGTCGAGCCGCCCACGCCGCAGGAGACGCCCCAGACGGAAAGCACAATCGAGCCGTCGCCGCACAACGCAAAGGACGGCATCAGCGCCGCCGACCACCAGCCCAGGCACGAGGCCACGCAGCCGGCCACGCATCCATCGCTGCAGATCCCCGGCATTGCCGTTGCACACGCCGACGGCACCGCAGACGAGCGCGGCCGCTCCACCACCCAGCCGACGGCGGGTGCAGCCACGCCCAACGGCAACCTCAGCGCGACCGCCTCGCGCGCGCCCTCGCCGAACCCGTCGGCCCTCTACCCGCACACGCAGGTCGTCTTCGAGGACCCCGACTTCGCCACGCCCCCGCCGCTCAACTACAGCCTGCGCCCGCGCAAGAAGAGCATCTTCTGGTTCTGGTTCCTCATCTTCCTCGACTGCGTGTGCATGCCCATCGGCCTGTACTTTGGCATGTGGTATGGCCTCACGCGGGACCAGCTCAGCGCGAATGCCGTCTTCAGTATCAGCACCGCGCTGCTAGGGACCGTCAGCATCGTCGAGTACTTCATCCGGTTCCGCCGGCTGTGGAGGAAGAACTCAAACTGCCGTGTCATTGGTGCGAAGAGGTTCTACGTAAGTGGTTCTGGCATGCACGAGCAGCTGACGAGTGCTAACAATATCAACAGCTCGACTGGTTCCACTGGAACCTCTCCGTCGGCTGGTTCTTCGTCATGATCGAGCTCATCGCCGGCACCTGCCCGCACGACCCGCCCATCCGCGTGCTCGCCATCCCCGCCTCCACCATGCTCTTCGCCATAGGCGTCGAGCTCCTCATCGTCGACATACTCCGCATCTTCGGCGTCCGCGCCCCTTGCCGCATCTCCTCGCTCCCCATGGGCGCCCCACTGCGTCCGGGCATCTACGCCTACATCGAAGACATCTGCGCTGTGGACGGGAGCGGCGGCACCGAGTTCCGCCAGCGCCTCAACCTGCGCTACCAGGCGAGCAAGGCGTTCAGAGAGATGCTGCACCACCTGACGCTGTTCTGGGCGATTGGCGCCATTGTGTGCTCTGCGGTTACGGTGGCGATTGTGTTTACCATCCAGCGCGATGCTGCTTATATCGTATGTTCTCTCCGCTTCTCCTCCTTCGGTATGAAATGCTAATCAGGAACAGGTCGGCTGGGTCCTTCCCTTCCTCTGGGCCGGCATCTGGACCGCCATCACCATCCCCTGGGTGCAGCGCAGCTTGGCACACGAGTACGAGCAGTGGACGACGGCGAAGTGGAAGGCGTGAATCCTTCACTGAATTGTTCCCACGACTGTCTCGTCTAGTTTCGTTTTCTTTCAGTTGTACTATAGCCGGCCTTGAGCATGGCGGTGGCGTTTGCGGCAAGGGTCTACACAACCCAATTTGAACGATCTGGGAGGATAAACAGGGTGCTATATACCACTTATATGCAAGAAGAATGAATGGCGTTTGGGTTGAGAAACAGCATATTATCAGCATCTTATCAAAGTATTATTACATTATTCATTCATTGCATCGTCGTAGTCTGGTATCTTGCTCTACTCTACTCCCAGAGCTCTCCAGCAGCACTCAAACTCAAAGTCGAACCAAGACCGCAATCTACCATGCACAAGCCTTCGCGAAATGGTGCAGACTTTGAAATCTCGATCAGCATCACACAATCCCATGCGCGAACCCTGCGCTGCCCAGCAGCACCAAGCGTCCCAAGCCACGGCTGCCACGCAAATGACGGAGGTCAAGCGATCTGCACTCGGCGGCGACAAGCGGGACGGGAAAAAGTGGTGCTCTGCTCCGAGGAATCAAAATGAACAATCATACAGGAGTGTATGCAAACATCGATGGAAGCGTTTAGGCATCAAAGGAAAGTTCAATGAATCGCGCTGGCGCAATCGACGAGGCAGGTTCGAGGTCAGCAAAGGAGCGCAACCCACCGCTTTCTTTCTCCGCAGCTTTACCATCCCGCATAGTATACGGAACCTACATCCAAACACAAGTATTTAGTCTCTTCCACGTTGCCGAGTTTTACACTCCGATTTTGGCCATCGGAGGAAGAGAGAGGGTTGTTCACCAACCTCACCACACACAGCGGGGCGAGGACGGGGTGTGTAGCGGGGGTGCGGAATATTATATAGCCAGAAGAACGATGGCGAAAGAAATCATTGCAAGCATTGGCTCTGTTTACATAGTGTATCCATGAGCTTATTTTTGCTCCCCTTTGCTACAAGGTCCTAATCGCATCATTGCTAGTAGTCCGACAGCACCTTTCGCATGCATGGATCTGGATCTGGAATACAGAATGACCACGAGCCATGGCCGAGATCCACGACCTGAAGATGAAACTCGGCGAGCCTCAAGGAAGAGAGAAAGATGTCTTGCTCTTGACAGCACCGGGGCAGACATCTTGGATCCGGCATGTTGCATTTGTCTCGATGAAAATAAGCCTGTGTGCAGTAAGCATCACAATACCTCCTCTATTGATGTTCTCTAAGACGTGGATGCTAGACACGCCAGAGAATTACCACAACATCTCTCCATGCCCCGACTCCATGCGGCGTGGCAGTGTCGCTGATTCTGGTTGAAACGCCAGAAGGATCAGGTTAAAGGAGTCGAGAGCTGTCTCCAATGGTTCCGCCTCAGTCTCAAGCTCATTTCTTTGTTCGTTAGGAAAATTCTGGTTACCCTCTACCTCGTCCTCAGTTTGCTTTGCACGCGCCACAACCCAAGGGAAACATTTGCGAGCCTAGATGACTGGAGAAGCTACGCCTGCAACCACGAGCTCCAGGACTGAAGGCTAATTATGTACGATACAACCTTCCGTGCATCCCTCATCATGTCTGGCAAGATCCTCTCTCCATCCTCGTCCTCCGTACTTACGTCAGTCCGCCATTAGACGCGCAACAAAGGACGTCAGACGATCAATGAGCTGTATTCATGTCGTTTGCGCTTGGGTCCGCGAACGAATAATGGATTCATGTTGTTGTGCGAAAATGAAAACGATGAGATGAACAACGATATTCCAGGCACCAATATATGCCTGTAGAACTGCCAGTCGCGCCTCCAGAGACTGGAAACCGAGGGTGGACAAGCTCATCTTGTGCGCTCGGTAGGTCGAGAAGTCATCCGTAACACATTGACATGGCCCGTTCTCAAGATCTGGAAGTTCCACCAGAGGAAGGGCAAGGGGAGGGCAAGAGATGGACAGTGGACATGATGGAGACGAAGAGGCGTTTGTATAAATGAGTACAACTGCATACATCCGCAGAGGAGAAAAGCAGCAGAGACAGTCGGCGTGTCAAAAGTACAAAGATCAAGCACAGGAGGATCTAGCGGGGTATGAAAAGCTGGAAAAGAACATCACTGACAACTACAACGAGGAGATCGAAGGCGGTGCGGAAGCGAGCGAATACGAAGAGAGCAGTATTCAGGATCATGACGCCGAGGGAACTGCCCCCATCTCCGTGTACGACTCATGGATGACGTTGAACCCTTCACAAAGCATTGAACGCCTATATCAACACCCTAATCCTTCTATTTATCACTTTGCCGTCATGTCAAACGAGGGCAAACTGACTGGTGCGACAATCTATATATACTCTCCCCCTTACGCAGAGATCCAGGCTTGGGTCGTGCCTTCATCGCAGAGTAGTAACCCCAATGGGAGGAGAATTGGCACTGCACCGCTGCAATACGGGAGTCTGTGACACGGACGAAGACCTGAAAGAGCATAAAAAGTTATGGAATGCGGGTGTTACTATGCATAGAGAAGGAGGAGGACGATTACACTGGGATATCTCAGTCTCTTAGCTCACCAGGTGTCACGGTGTGAGAATCTGCGCTCAACTCCTCCTTGTCTCAGCCGTTTGCAAAACTAATTCGTCCACCATGATTATATAGACACTCTGCCAACCCGGCACCGCGCTTATCCTTGAGACGAATCAAGAGGCGATGATGCCCCCGCCCAGAGCTTGACCGCAATGCATGTGGATGCACCTGAGGAGGCCAAGACGTCAAGGGCGACGAGGACGCAAAAGTTTTCTATCGACGACCCCGATATGGTATCGTTGGCGTCGCCGTAGCGCAAATAATACAACAATCTCCCGAGGGAGCTTAGGATGTCCTGGAAATGTCATGTGCGTGAATCGCCTTTGTCTCTGTTCGTGTGAGATACATAGATTTCTTGAGAGCCAACGAGAAACTTGCTTTAGCCTCATCAAAAAAAAAGTCACCAAGAGCATTCTTTTGGTCCACGGGACTCACAGTTGATATGCGTCGCTGATTGCGTGTGCAGATGCAGGGGGTGTCCGGTGATGACGGCTCGGTATGCCGCTCACTCACTCTAGATATACACCAACCTTACACGGCTCTTCGAGGGCTCCGTGGAAAATACACTTCCCTAGCTACCAGCCTAGCAGCAACGATCACACCATCATCCTGCGCTTGGTCCTTCGAGCGGAAATCGGGAGACACCAGAGGGTGTCACCTGCTAGCAGCGTTGGAAGATGTATAATAGAGGAAATATTATAATACACTGCTGTTACTTGAGTCCAGCAGAAGGAGATCCGAGCCACTATATACAAAATTGCTGGGGCTGACAAGGGTTGTGAGTGAAAGAACCCAAAGGAGCTTCCCCAGAGTGACACCGATGATTGGCTCGCCTTGGACGAGGGAACCGATGTCGACCCAGCATCTCTTTGCCGCCCACACTATGTGTTACAGTCCTTCCCAGGGGATAGAGCTCCAGGCGGACGTCATGCGGACGACTCTGACAGCGCGACAAGAACGAAATATGAGACTCGGGCAGTCACGACCCCCTACCGGAAGAACCACACAAAGTGGATGACCGGGGTTACTAGACATGAGATTGGGAGTTAGAAGACGAATATGAATGGACCTGGATAACGAAAACATGGGAACAACAGAAATAAATGACGGCAATGATAGAGGCGTGGTCTCGGCAATGTGCAAAAGGAGAAAGCATATTCGTACCCGGTGCGAAACCCAGAAACAAATACTTTGAAATTCGATTGCGTATTGTCATACTTCGTGATGATTGCAGTCTAGCACCGGGCCACGATCTATGTTCCCAACCATGTCTCTACACCGCAGACCAAACGCTCAACTTCTATCCCACACTCTCTGGTCTAAGAAAGCAAGTACACCCGTCCTTCCCACGCTGCCAACTCCGCCTCGTCTCCGCCTCCAAGGGATGAGATCAGCATCTCTCTCTTAGTGTTCCTCACGCTCTCAGGCAACTCCAGCCTCTGCGCCTTCTCGGTGAAGTTGCACACGGCAACCGCCCTCTTGCCCTGCCACGTCTTGCTGAAAGTAAACACAGCCTCGTTCGCGTTGTCCAGATCATCAAACTCGCCGTGGACGAGCAAGTCACAGTGTGCCCGCCTGACCTGCAGCATCCTCTTCCAAAACGCCAAGACGCTCCCCTTGTCCCCCTTCTGCTGCTCCGCGTTGCACGCGGCAGCATCTTCCAGCGGCCGCATCCACGGCTCCGCGCTGCTGTCCGCCGGCGAAAAGCCATTGTACTTCCCGGTACTCCAGCTCATCGGCACACGCGCATGGTCTCGCGCAAGATGCTGCAGACTGCTTTTCGCCTCGGCGAGTTTGGTTGCGTCGCCGCCGCTCCGCTGGGCCACCATCTTGTAGTAGTTGCTGGAATCTACGTCCTTGTATTCGCTCATGTCCCAGGTCTCGGGGAAGTTGGTCATGCCGAGTTCCTGGCCTTGGTAGATGAACAGAGTCCCTGAGAGCGCGCACATCATCAGCGCGAGGAGTTTGCCGCCTGCGACGCGGTGCTGGGGCAAGTCGGAGGTGAAGCGCGTGATGGAGCGGGACTGGTCGTGGTTTTCGAGGAAGACGGTGGTCCAGGCGTCGGGGGCGAGGCGGAGGAGGGACTGCGTGCATGCGATGGCGTCCTTGAACGCTGGCAGTTTGTAGTTTTTGGGTGTGGTCTGGAATTTGTACGGGCCTTGGCCGATGTCGACGACGTCCTGCCCCCATCATCAGCTGCTTCGTCCAGGGTGGGAGGTAAGGGTGAGGGAGGGGACGTACAAATTGAAACACCATGTTCAGCTGCTTCTCCCGCGCAGACACATACTGCACCACCCTCTTCATATCCGGCGTATTCGGACACTCGCCCACAGTCATTGCATCATACCGCGCAAGCACCTCGTTCATCTCTCCCAGGAACTCGGCCATCCTTGGCCCATTACAGTACTGCAGCCCCGCAAACTGCCACTCGCTCTCTGGATCTGTGACCGGAGCATCTGACATGTCGCCCTTACTATACATATTCACAGTATCAACGCGGAACCCGTCGACACCGCGCTCGAGCCAGAACTCCATGGCGGACTTGTAGATCGCCTGCCGCGTGACGGGATTCTCCCAGTTGAGGTCTGGCTGCTCGGGGCAGAAGAGGTGCAGGTAGTATTCCTCGGTGTGCTCGTCCCATTGCCAAACGGAGCCACCGAAGTTGCCGAGCCAATTGTTTGGGGGATGGCGCACGCCGTCGATGTAGCGAGCCGGCCGCCAGATGTACCAGTCGCGCTTGGGGGAGTCCTTCGAGGAGCGGGATTCTTGGAACCAGGCATGCTGTGGGAGGTTAGCATTTGTAGTGGGCGGAAGGATTGTTTGGAGGAGGAGGGGACGGTGTACCTGGTCAGAGGTGTGGTTGACGACTAAATCGAGGACGATGCGCATACCCCGGGCATGCGTCTCGGCGATGAGTCGTTCCATGTCCTCGTTTGTGCCGTATGGCGGGTAGACTTTCTCATAGCTAAGACGTGCTGTTAGTACTGTGGCCGTCTTGTTCAATTGACTTGACTTACTCTCTGATGTCGTACACCATATCCACCTGCGGCGAGTCGTACATGGGACAGATCCAAATGGTATCCACGCCAATTGAGCGGATGTAGTCCAGCTCGGACAGAATGCCATTCAAATCGCCCACCCCATCGCCATTCGAGTCCTTGAAGCTCGCAGGGTAGATCTGGTATACGACGCCATCCTTCCACCACTTACGCTGGGTGACTGTCATATTGTGATGACCAAGTATCTCTCAAGACACAACGAATGAAGGGCTCCGCGGTCGGTAGGTATAAGATAATACGAAGTCGGCACGAGACGAAGATAGACAATTAGATGGTAAATACTCTGACCGTCCGCACAACGTTCCGAGTATTCTTCCTTGGTGGCTTGCAGCAGATGGCTTGGACGTTGGACCCTTATACCTCAACGCCCACCCGCCATGCCGGGCCCGCGTGCGCTCCTCCGTCCCATCCCACCTTTTCCCCAGTCCCCACGGATCGTCGATAGGCAATCTGATATCCCCACAGACCTCCAGCGACGCCGATTTGTCCACAGTCGGGCGGCGCGTCCATAAAGGGCGATTTGTGCAACCGCAAAACATTCCGAGATACCCCCCGCGAGGTTGAACGGGGACCCCCGCACTCAAAACCTCCGAGTCGCGCACGACACCCTCCACGCTCCTCGCTTCACCTGCAACACCAGCATCTCGGCCCGACTTACATCCAATGAACGACCGCGCGCCGACTCTCGTGAAGATTTTCGCGAAGATGTCTCATTCGCGGGCTGTGTGTGATGCACCAACGTCTGAACCAGGTTCTTGCACCGCGTGCTCCCGTCCCTCCAGCATGTGACCGCGCAAGCCTGCCTTCCCGCACCTCACTTGCACCTCGGACCGAAGATGCACCAATGCGCATGCCCGGCTGTCTGGAAACTCCATGACACTGCACACACGCCATGGCCTTCCCATGCAGCGGCCGCATCCTCGCTTGAGGCCCCCGTCCGTTCGCGCCATCCCCAATCCTAATCTGGAGACTCGACCTGGGGAGAGCTGGGGAACATAGAGTTACCCGGCGCTAGTCTGGACCTCCCTGGACGTTCAGGTCTTCGCTTGGCCTGCGCTTGTGCTTGCGCGACATATTGAACGCGAGAGTTGCACATGTGTATAAGTACGCGTTGGAGGCCCGGGGTAGCTTCGACATCGAGCAAGACCTCCGCTTCACTGCGACAAGCTCTTTCTACTGTCAAGACAAGTTTCTCGCTAGAGAGGCCCCTCGTCTGAGAGCCTCGGTTCGTATTTGCACGCAAATCTTCGTACCCGGAGACCGTCTCCAATCTCTCCCGCGAAAATGTCGCGAAACAACAGCATCACCGTCGACGGCGAACAACAGCGCCGCATGTCCCTCAACAACGCCGACATCGCGCAGCTCACCCAAGATGCCACCCGCGCCACCAAAGCCGAGCAGAAAATGACCCTCATGGAGGGCATCCGGCTGTACCCCAAAGCCATCGCCTGGTCCGTCCTCCTCTCCGGCGCCATCATCATGGAAGGCTACGACATCAACCTGATTGCCAACCTGCAAGCCGTGCCGGCCTTCAAGCGCAAGTTCGGCGTCCAGCTCGCAGACGGCTCCTACGAGGTGACTGCGGCGTGGCAGGCTGGGCTCACCAACGGCGCGTACGTCGGCGAGATCCTGGGGCTGATGGTCAACGGTATCATTGCGGAGCGGTACGGGTTCAAGAAGACCATGATTGGAGCGCTGTCGGCTGTCACCGCGCTCATCTTCATCCTGTTCTTCGCGCAGAACATCGAGATGCTGCTCGTGGGCCTGATCCTCATCGGTATCCCCTGGGGCGTCTTCCAGACCCTGACCACCACCTACGCCGCCGAAGTCACGCCCGTCCCGCTTCGTCCAATCCTGACCACCTACGTCAACCTCTGCTGGGTCTTCGGGCAGTTCATTGCCTCCGGCGTGCTGAAGGGCATCTCTGAGCGTCCTGACCAGTGGGCCTACCGCATTCCGTATGCAATCCAGTGGATCTACCCCATCCCCCTGATCATCGGCATCGCCTTCGCGCCCGAATCCCCGTGGTGGCTCGTCCGCAAGGAGCGCTACGAAGACGCCAAAAAGATGGTCCTGCGCCTTGCCTCCCCCGAGAAGAACCCCGACTTCAACGCCGACGAGACGATCGCCATGTACAAGCACACCAACGAGCTCGAGAAGGCCGTGTCGGATGGGACGTCCTACTGGGACTGCTTCAAGGGGACCGACCTCCGACGTACGGAAATCGCAGCCATGACGTGGTTCACGCAGGCATGGTGCGGATCCTCCTTCATGGGCTTCTCCACATACTTTTTTGAAAACGCCGGCCTCGACACCTCCAACGCGTTCAGCATGTCCCTTGGCATCTACGCCATCGGCGCAATCGGCGTCTTCGTCTCCTGGTGGCTGATGCCCCGCGTGGGCCGCCGCACACTCTACGTCTGGGGTCTCGTCGTCATGCTCGCCATCCTGCTCATCATCGGCTTCCTGGGCATCGCTCCCTCGGGCAACTCCAGCGTCCAGTGGGCCATTGGCGCCATGCTAATAATCTTCACCTTCGTCTACGACGCCTCCGTCGGCCCCGTCTGCTACTGCCTCGTCGCCGAGATCCCGTCTTCGCGCCTCCGCCAGAAGACCGTCGTCCTCGCCCGCAACTGGTACAACATCGGCTCCATCATCGGCAACATCATGACGCCCCGCATGCTGAACCCCTCCGCGTGGAACTGGGGCGCCAAGTCCGCGTTTTTCTGGGCGGGCACCTGCTTCCTGTGTCTGGTGTGGACGTATTTCCGCCTGCCTGAGCCCAAGGGCCGTACCTATGGTGAGCTCGACATCCTCTTCGAGCAGCGCGTGCCGGCGCGCAAGTTCAAGGAGACGGTGGTGCAGGAGTTCGAGGAGGACGAGACGTCGGTGGCCGAGAAGAAGCTCGAGGGCGAGAAGACGACGCACTTCGAGGAGGTCAATTCGAAGCAGAGCATGTGAAGCGCATGGGAGTGAGTGACAGATCGATCGTGCTTTTTTCGTTCGTTCGCATCTCCTCAGGTTCTGCAATAGACTTTGTGTACATACAATATGATTTTTTTGTTCCCACCTTCAATGACCATGTGAAAATGCAGTGCGTGTACATGATACCCTGCTCAAGCTATGCAACAACACCAAAATGACATGTTTGAACACGAGCGTCTCCACATCAGCTAGCCGGAAAATGCGCCATGGACAGTCGTCTCGAGATATGGTTCCAAGTGGCCGCATGTTGGTGCGCATTGGGATGGTGCTGCGATTGGCCCATATACGGCAAGGGCGCGAGGCCCTGTAGCCCCGCCGGATCCACCTCCGCGTCTGGACCAATCTTCGACTGCGCGACCTGATACCAGGGGTCGGTGGTCGGTGACTGTAACTCGATTGGGAGGTTGGGCGAGCTTGCATTGCTGACGACTTCTGGGAACAGGCTTTGCAGCCGCTCTAGCTTTTCGAGGAGGATCCCGCGACGCGTGGCGTCTAGAGTCGGGAATTGGAGGACGAAGTCGAGGATGAAGAGGAAATCGTCGATACGGAGGGAGGTTTCTTCGAGCGTGGCGGCAGGGACGTGGATGAGGACGTCGGAGATGGTGTCAGTGATTTCGAAGAGCTTTTGGACGATGCTGCTGCCGTGCACTTCGATGTCGTGCCGGGACATGCTGGTGACTTGTTGTCGAAGGTTCTGCGACAGTCGGACGGGAAATAGAAGAGAGAGGCACTCTTTGGACGACTTGGATGATAGCAAAGACTTGCCCATTGCCATTCGCCATATTAGCGTTCTGAGCCACTCTCGGGTGATGGCAAGGTCGGCGCGTTGCATCTAAAGAAGACCTAAATCAGTAACTGAGCAATTTTTGTTATTCAAGTCTTGACGTACTGTGGAAAGATTGGCCATCTCTCGAGCAATACCCTCCTCGTCGCCATCGAGCTCTCTAGTCTTCTCTTCAATCCAAGTGGACGTGACATTTCCTTGACTCCCCAGCCAGTTCTGTATGAATTCAGGATCCAAGAGGCGGAACAGCTTGATGATCTGAATGAAGCCATCATGAACCTGAAGCGGAATGTTGGGGTCAGCCTCAGGCAAAGCATTCAGAGGTGGTAGAATGGCTGCGCGGTAGTCGAGTATCGCAACGAATCTCTCGTGGATGTAAGCTTGCCAGTACAGCCGCTGTCTCCGAGACCGTTCCGGTGGCGATAATTGAGCCATAGTATCGGCGTTGTCGATCCGCAGTAGCTGGACAGCGGTGATGGCGTCCCGGAGGTAGTGGAAGGCGGCATCGCTGGCCGACATGGTCATGAGGCAGTTGTGTATAAACATGGAAGACATCGCTCTGATGACAGAAGACCGGAACGTTTTGTAGACAGGCTTCAAGGTCGAGATGGCATAATTCGTCAGGGTCTCGATATTGTGGAGGACCTCGTCCGTTCGATTATCACCCGCCCGCGTGAGATTCAAGGTGCATGCCCCAAAAGCACATACGAACGTCCGTAGCTCTTGGTCCACGTCCATGGATGCAATGTGTTCCCGGAGTTCCGCTTCTGTGATGACTGGCTGCACGGGATATACGCCCTCTATGTAGTCATGAATGAGGTCCAGAAAGAAGGATTGATCATATTGAAAGCCGGGCTCGATGGGTGACGAATTCACTATGCGCAGATTAGTATCACACCGCATACACGGCTACGAAGTGGACTCTCGAGAAGTAAACTGCAGCCATGCGACATACTTACCTCCATCTAGCTCGCCCGAGAATGGCACAGCAGGACCCCGCTGCGGCAGTGCAACCTGTCCCGCAATAGCTGGCAGTATAGGTGGAGAAGTAACAGCCGTAGTAGACGTCTTGTTTTTGTATTCAGTAATTATTCGTCCCCGCTTGCCCTGTGAGCGCGTCTTGTTGGACACCGAATAAACGCATCTCAAGCCGAGGTGACTGCATTGCTGACACCGCTCTTGCCCGTTGCACTTCACTTTCCGCAGCTTGCACGCGTCACAGGCTTTAGATACTCTTTTCGCCTGCGCAGAATCCATTGCATACCGAACCGAGGGGTTTTTGGGGCGCGTGAGAAGTGTCCATGGTGAGGAGCGGAAGAGCAGGCAAGATGGTGGACAAGAATGGTGTAGCGCAAACTCTAGCCATTGGTTGCCCCCGCGTCAGAGGAAGCGACGGGCTAGACTGCGACATGTTGTGGAGATTATGCCAACGTTGGGCATCTACCCCGGATCTACTTTTCGACGTGTTTGTGGGATTGGTTCAGAAGCGAGTGTGCCGTCTTCTGTCTGCATGCAAGTCTTACATTCGAACGCTGCATGATGCGGCGCAGCTAGTGTCGTACGTGAAAAGCACGCCACCGCCTGTGGTCGAATGAGCTAAATGCCAGTGGAGAAGAAGGCACATGTTTTGGAGTATTCAAGATTGGTAGTAATTCAATCTATTGGTTCGCATACATTGTCACAAATACAGGCCCCTCTCCAAATGTGCGCATGTGCATACACGAAAAAACAGAAACGAATGCACAAGCCAAGCACACAATGCAGGTCATCCACCGCCCTCTCAATCCAACTCATCGCCCGTGGCTCTATTCTTTTACGTGAAAGCCATGCTCTTCTTGATCTCCGCGATGGCCAACGCCGGGTTCAACCCCTTGGGGCACGTCCGTGAGCAGTTGAGAATAGTGTGGCATCGGTACAGGCTCATGCTGTTGTTGAGCGCATCCTGGCGCTCGGCCTTCTTCTCGTCTCGCGAGTCGGCGATCCAACGGTAGCTCTGCAGCAGCACGGCGGGGCCGAGGTACTCCTCCTGGTTCCACCAGTACGAGGGGCACGAGGTCGAGCAGCAGGCGCAGAGAATGCACTCGTACAGGCCGTCGAGCTTCTTGCGGTCTTCCTTTGTCTGGCGGTACTCACGGCCCTGGAATGATGTCAGCGGGACGTCGAGAGATACATGGGGGAACTAGACGTACGTCGGGTGACGGCGTGGTGCGCTGGAGGTAGGGCTTCACGGAGCGGTATTGCTTGTAGAAGAGCGTCATATCGGGGACCAGGTCCTTGACAATGTACATGTGCGGGAGGGGGTAGATGCGGGATTCCTTCTTCTCCTCGGTGGGGATGCGGCCTGTACAACGCGATTAGCACCTCTGCCCAAACCCAAGCGGTGCCTACACGTACACAAGCAGGCCAGCGTGTTGACACCGTCAATGTTCATGGCGCAGCTGCCGCAGATACCCTCGCGGCAACTCCTTCGGAAGGTCAGGGTCGGGTCGATTTCGTTCTTGATGCGGATGAGGGCGTCGAGCATCATGGGGCCGGTCTTGTTCAGGTCGAGCTCGTACGACTGCATCTTGGGCTTGGACGTGGGCTCGTCGGGGTTCCAGCGGTAGATGTGGAACGTCTTCATCTTCGCATCCTTGGTCGGCGCAGCCTCCTTGATGGTCGACGTCTTGCTCTCGGGGGTGGGCGCGCGCGACGCATCAGGAGCCAGGGCCTCGCCGGCCTTGGAGATGGGGTCGCGGGCCTTGGTGTCGCTCACGGAGGCGAAGCTGCGTGCGAAGACGGCTGGGCGGACGGCAGCTGCGGGCGACGTTAGCACAGCTCCAATTGCGCCTTCCTGGGGTGTGCAGGCGAGTGCACAAGGTGCGTACCGGTCCGCGACGTAGCCAGGCGGCAGAGGGCGCGAGTTGAGGCCATGTTGGGCGTGTGCGGATTCGAGCGTGGGGATGGCGAACTGGCTTGGAGGTGGTTACGTTCACGATGTGCAAGACCTCGGGCAAAGAAAGAGCGACCAATCACGCGCCTTCCGTTGTCATGAGGGCCGTGCCTTCCCTTCGGGCCATCTCGGCACATGTGCCACTCACACGCGACATCGCCCGCACTGTCATCATAGACTTTGTGCCCTCAATCGGCACGCCAAACGTTCTATTCTGCATAGAACCTCCATTTCCACTGCATGTGCCTCCGAAACATGAGTTTCTAGAATCCCTGCCTTCTCATCTTGCAGATCTTCCCTCCATTGCTGCGAATTGGTTATCCTCATGTGGCGTCACCAAACGAAAGTGTCGAATCCTTTCTCTTCGCAAACATCTGAGGAGCATCCCAAATTCGACTATCAAGAGCTATTGTGAGACAATAAACTGGGTATCTCATGAAATCAAGGCCCGAGAGCAAGCCCAATGCACCGCCAGACAACCCAGTATTATCCATGTCCTCGTAGGACCCAACGCCCCGCAAAAGCACAAGCCCAAAATGCCCGCACACAAACTTGAAAAGACATCCTTCTTTCCAAGACTAGCCACACCGTAGTCATGTGATCGTGCCATTCAGGCACCTCCCCACCACTTCCCTTTTCCCTTCCATCCAACATCCACATGATGCCTCTCCTTTAGCTCATCTAAGTACCCCCTATACTTCTCCCACTCCTTCACCTCGTCCTTCCCCAGACATAGCACCGGCTCTTCCTTGGGCTTGACCCCCGGGAACCCGCGGTAGACCATAGTGCCATGCTCCTTCGGATTTGGAGGCTCATGCTGGATCGGTGGAAGTTGCGGGCCAGGACGATACTCACGGCGCAGCGCGCTGGTGCGAGGCATGGGCTTGGTAGTGCTGTTGTGGCGTCCTAGTGCAGAAGAGACCTTTGCATCGCGGGCCTGGCGGGCAGCTTGGGCGGCGAGGGAGGGTTGGCGGTTGAGGAAGGAGGACTCGATGTTGATGCTTGAGTAGCTTTCCATTACGGTTGGGAGGGCGGCAGCTGGGGGACCAGGCCGGCGGGAAGTGTGTGTGAACGGAGCGGTGTAGCTTGGGGCGCTGGAGAGCGGGTCTATGGGTATCGGGACGGAGGTGCTGTGCAGGGAACCGACGTCTGCGGAGGGCGGTTGGCGGGATCGACGTAGAGTGCGTTGATCGAAGGACTCTTTTTCTGGGACGAAGAAGGAGTCTTCGCCCATGAGAGAGGCGGGGACAGAGCCTACGCCTACTCCACCAAGGCTGTCGTCCGAGTGTGAGCTTGTCGAGGAGGGCGATTCGGGAATTCGCGCGAGAGACTGCCGGGTGAATTGTGCGGCAGCTCGTGTGTGCCACATGGAGTCCAGGTCCGTAGACTTCGCGACGTCGTGCAGCTCTTCGGCAGAGAAGCTTTCTCCCCTGGATGAAGAGATCTGTACCGGTTTCGTAGCAGGCATTGGGCGAGATGCAGAGCTCTTCAGCCTGTCACCGGGCTTTGCAAGGGATCGTATATCTGCCAAGGTGAGAGAAGAGGAGGCGCTGTTCCAGGAGCGTGTAGGCAAAGAGGGCTCCGGAGGAATTTTGGGAGAATCAGAACGCGGGGTGCGCTTCTTGCGCTCGAAGGCGACCTTCTTCTTGCCGTACGCCATGGTTGGGGCCGTATGTCGCGACTTTGCGTGTGTCTGTGTTTGTGTACGCAGACGAAGAGTGCGCGAGCGCTTTGAAGAGCGCAGAGGTAAGAAGTGATGTAGTGTAGGCAACGGAGGTTGTGCGCTGTTGTTGCTGTCACATGTTGTCGTGAAGCGCTTTGCGCAAATGAGAGAATTTGTACGCTGTAATGGGTTGAAGCTCAGCATGAGTGAAAGTGAAGGAGACTGCTCAAGCAACAGCCCCAACCACTCAACGGATATTGGGTCTGTTGCCATGGTAAGTGTCAGGAGATTCAACCAAGTAACCTAGGTCTCTGAGCATTTATTATGAAAGTGTCTGTAATCAAAATGCCGGCAGCTCAAACACAGCAATCAGACATGCGCAACCATCATGACTTGAATCCTGCGGGTACCTTGCGAAATTTCTAGCGACGGCACACCGTGATTTTTCACTTCACGGCCTTTTCAAGCATGAAGATCGTACGTTATAGTCCAGTTCCCCATTATCCGTGCATATCCCCGTTTTGTGGTGCAAAACTTCACCGAAGTCATTGCGCACTACTCAGCTCAGCTCTTTACCCACAGCCATTTGTACATCTTCCCGATACTGCGATTACATGCTATCATAAATATATACCCTATAGTTAGTATGCTCAGTCTTGTCCCTCTCTTACCGCATTCAATGGACTTCCACATTCGCTACGCTTTTTCACGCTCTTGTACATTGTCTCTCTACCTCGTACATAGCACTGTTGCAATGTTTTCCTCCATCATTTTCTCTTCTAACACTTTCTCCTCCATCATATCCCTCGATATCTGTGAAAGCACGGGCATCAAGCAAAAGTGTGTTTTGGACACATCTTCTTCTGGGAATTGGATCATGTGGCCTTACGATTCGTGTTTACGGTTTCGAAAGTAGCACGCAGAGATGCGTCTCGTGAAACCTTCCTGAGCCTTCGATGCTTCCTTATCATCTGCCCCTTCATCGTCACTGTCTTCGTCGTTCTCTTCGTCCTCCTGAGGTCCTCTGTTTGTGTTGCCTCGATAGTGAGGAAGCATGTCGGTACCAGGCGGTGAGGGTTCAGGTGGTAACTATATAGGTAGCAATCGTGCACGATCTTGTCCACGCCTGAGAGCTCTTTATGGGTGACCTGGGCCATCCTATGCTCCCTCTCTGACTTCGTCATAGGATTTGCCGCAGCTCGTCGCAAAACAACAGCCATAAGAGTGATGACATGTTAGTATCAGCAGCTTGAGTTCTCCTGAAGACGCGGATCATCACGCGGGTGGTGACAGTAGAGGCTTTGATTGGAACCAACTCAGCCGTTGATGCAGTATTCGGATCCAAAGCATGTTGAGCCGGTGCAGAGTCCTTGGTCTCGGTTGCTAGGTTCGCAACAAGTTCCCGCTCATTCCAGAAGGGTTTTTTGAGTCAGAAGTCGTGTCTGCCTCCAGCTGGCAAACATATTCCACTTCTTCAAGGCCTGCCCACAAGCATGTCGTCTTGCCCTAGTCTATTGCGCCCAGCACAAACCCTCAGAAATCTTGTTGTCCCTAACACCCACTCAAGCTTCTTCTTCTTAATCCTCATCCTACCCATCCTCGTCCACGGAGCCTTCCTACCATGGTCTGGTCGAGAAGGGGTTAGGCAAGGGTAAGCGGGGTTTTGGGAATACTAAGTTACCCAGCCCAACAAGATCCTATAAATATATATAGAGGGTTGGAAAGGGAGAGAGGCGGGCATTCCAACCATAAAGCCATGGCTGGAGAGGCTTTATGGTGAGGATGCGGTTGACTTCCTAACTAATGCTGAACGGGGCATTCTCACATAGATCGACCTCTAAAGCTATCTCTCACATGAGCCAGCATTATCCTTTGCGCTGCAGGCGCACCTCAACCTGGGATAAAGAGCATTTCGTTTGCTAATCGCTCGGGTAGGACAAACTTCCTACTCGCAATCGCGAGAGCCAAAGAAATTGGGAAAATGCAGGGAAGCGTGTGAGAGGGATCATGTCCATTACAATTATTGAGGTCAAAGAAATGAAGGGAAGCGCGCGGCAAACTAAGTGCGATATGTACCCAAATTCCGCGTTTGCAGCGCATGATTCCCTCTCGCAACTCGACCTCGAGTTCTGGACACGGCGTTTAGGTGAGATGGAATATGTGTTTGCTGCCCACAATTGTTCGAGGTGGAATTGTGTTTGTGGTGTGGAGTTCTCTTGAGGTCGAGTTGCAAGAAGACAGAAGGATCTGCTTCTTGGACGGGTAGGATACCCCAATTGTGATTGTTAAGGCAAGGAACAGGAAACAAACATGCAGGAAAAGCATGTGCGAAATAAATTAGAGATATATTTCCGCAAACAATCCTGGACTGCAAACTTTGATGGGAAAGCGGCTGGTTGGATGCAATTTCGCATGCCGCGCGGAACCGGTAAGGATGGGTTGCTTCAGTGCCGCCCATTTTCTGACCTGCAACACCAAGAACGGCAAACTAGTAACCGGTAACCGAACGAATGGAAGATGTTGTCGCTCATGGCGACTGCTGTGGAGGGTCGAGTACCATAGGGTCAGATATTCAAGAAGTGGCCTTGCAATGATAATTAAGAGATTTGCCAAGGTGGATTATAGAGAATTGCGTGCAACGAGCATCAATGTGGGCTGAGAAACGTACATGGGTAGATAACCGCTTTCGAAATACCACCTACCACTTCTCCACACTCGTCCTGATATCAATCTCATTCGTGAAAGCCCGTCTACTCTGCGCATGCAGCCCCCAGTACGCCTCCGCAATGTCATCCGGATCAATCTTCTGCTCCGCCGGCAAGTGCTTCCTGTAATCGTCTCGTCCCGGAATATCAATGGGCCCATCAATATTCGCCCATGCGACATGAACGCCCTCAGGCCCAAATTCCTTGGCAAGCGAGATAGCAATTGCGCGCTTAGCGAAATTAGAGCTAGCAAAAGTAGCCATGCGGGCGTTTGCTTTTACGCCAGCAGTCGCGCCCGTGAAGATGAGCGTGGGCGGGTGTGTGGCGGAGGGGTCTTTGGCGTGGGCGAGGAGAAGGGGAAGGGCTTGTTGGGAGAAAAGGAAAGCTCCTTTCCTAGAACCTCATCAGCACTTCCATAAATTGCGTAGCAATAGGGTTCAATCCTCCGCGGATGGGAAATACATACTGACTAACTTCCCACCCGCCCCTAAACTCATCCTCCGTAACCTCCAGAAACGGCTTCCTCACAAATCCACCCGCAGCATTGAACACCGCAGCCGCGGCACTGGCACCTGGGAACTCCTTCTCGATCTGCTTGAACGCAGAGGTCAGGCTCTCTGCACTCGATACGTCTGCGCTGATGCCCACGGCTTTGCCACCTGCGTCGTTGATTTCCTGCGCGAGCTTCTCGAATTTGTCGGTCCCGCGGGCGAGGAGTATGACGGGGTAGGCTTTGGCAAAGCGGCGGGCAACGGAGGCGCCGGTGCCGGGGCCTACGCCTGCGATTATGGCAATGGGTCGGGGGGCCATTGCTGAGAGGAGCTCTAGTGGTGAGGGTGAACGGAGTTGCAATCTAATTTTGTTTCTTGACTTGAAGATTTATTTGCTAGATGAATGTAAAGAAAGAAACCTGTTGTTTTTGTAGTGAAATGCTCGGTGTACTTACGTGAGCCATTATATGGTGCGGTATTCGAGTCGATGGCGCAACTGCGGGGATAGGCATCAATTACTAATCCGAGTGATGACGGATTTGTGAGCATGCGATATCTTGTGGAGGCAGCTTCTCAAGGTGTTTTCTAGCATAATATCCACCGGAGGCATGCTTAAAGTGTATGCTTCTGATCTGGAGAAGATAAGAGTGTTGATTGCCTCACGTGGACACGGACTCAATTGCAGATGTAAGATAAACCGCGGACACAGGAATAATTTTGAATCAGGAATAAGTAGACTTTCATGTGGCTAGGCGTTGTTCCAGGTATAAACATCATGTTCCACGTGGCCCGTGATTTGTGCGAGGGCTTTCAATGACAAGCTTAGGGAATGAAGAGAAAAGAATCGAAATAGGACGATTGTGTGAGTCGGGATGAGAGCCTCGATGAAATGAACTCGATAGAATCATTATGGTGTACCTGCAGTCGATGCTGGTGGCTGTGCAGATATCGTTGCGCCAATCATCTACCTTCTTGCCGATCCTTGATGCCTGTCCTCTTCTTCCCCAAGCATAATAGCTGCTTTCGTAGTCGGCATGACTTCCTCGAGAGCTCATAGAGCATCCGTCTCGAATGTAGTCCCATCCCGGCTAGTTCAGATCAACGTGTTCTCAGACAAAAGCCTTCTACGCGTTATCGGCTGAGATGTATGTGACTTTTCCTCATCAGTATGAGTCAAATATGAGCCGAAGTAAGGACACGCTTACCGTTGTTGCCTCGGACAAAAGCATCACCCCAACTTCGGACAAGCTTGCCATCAGACCATTCCTTGCATCGCTCAAGTGCAATGTTCATGTAGCCGTCGACCGACTGTAGGTCGCCTGCGATTCGTCAACAGATGTTCTCCTCCGCTTCGAGTTGTGAAATTCGCTGCTTGAGCATAAGACTCTTTTGCAAGGGGTCAATGTTGAGCCAGAAAAAAATGAAGCTGACGATGGCGCAGGCAACATCTATGCCGACAACGATGGTATTGCGGTTCCAGAAATACACGATGAAGCAAAGTAAAATAATAACGCCTAGGGCCGGACTATTGATACCGCTGACCCACGCCAAAGTGGTAAAAACGAAGTCATTGTGCATGGATGCTCTTCGCCGTTGCAGTACCCTCTACAGGCGACAGCAGTACAGAAGAAAATCATGTCAAGAACTTACCCTTGTAGACTATACCGGAGTTGAGCTTGACCGTCACAGGTGCGCCAATGATCTCGCTCAGAAAGCCAGACGGGTCTCGCGAGGTGTCGGCAGCGGCCGTGTCGGGGCTATCGCCGTTGGTTGCCATGTTGGTGGTGGTGAGAATATGCTGGAAGTGGGGCTGTAGTCAGCGTGTGAATCTCTGCCTTTCAAAGAGAAACAATCGAGGACATACAACAGTGTGCCTAGGCAGAGCGGGTAACGTGACGTCGGAGCGGACTGTTGATGCTTTAGCTGCGAATGGGAGTGTGGTGAGCGAAGAGGGCAGGTTATGCGCACAGACCATGTACTTTTCCCCGGGTCGCGGAAAGCGTGACCTCGCGTTTCCAGCCCTACACGCCCCCGCTCCGCACCCCGTTCCGAAGATATTCCTTCCTCGCGCGTCGCTCGCCAGCTGCAACACCCATGCGCGCTCGATGACGGACCCGACCGACGGCGCCGCCGCGCCGCCCAAGAGGCGCGCGTTTGGCTTCAAGAAAGCAGCATGGCAAACGGCGCCCAAGAAAGACGAGCAGGACATGTTCAGCCACTCAAACGAGTTCCAGGACATTGTCGCCGAGCAGGCCAAGCGCCAGGAGGAGAAGAAGAAGGCCGAGGAGGCGCAAAAGCAGAGACAAAAGGCTGAGGAGGAGCGACATCGCAAGCGGCGGAAAGTCTCGGTCGAGAGCGATGAGGGAGTGCAAGCAAGAAGCTCTTCCCGGAACCATAGAGTGACGAGCAAAGGGTGTGTGCAGCGCGAGCATATGGCATGCTGCAAGACTGATCAGCAAACAGGCGGAGCAAGACGCCCATGTCCCCAACACGCAACAACTCGACCTCCGAAACCCTTGCTGCCCGCTACGATTCCCTCACAAAGTCATCCAGCAGCTCGGTGGGGGCCAGAACCAGGTCTCAAGTCATAGATTTGGGCGACACCGAGGATGAGGACGAGTATCCGCGCAACCCATCTCCGAGCCCACGGGCAATACCCATACACTCGCGGCCACAGAGCGAACGAGAGTCTTCGGAAGAGGTCGAGGAGGTTGACAGCCCGCATATCGCTGTCCTTAAAGCCCAAATACGAGCAAAGGCCTCTGCCAAATCCCCAGACGCCGATCAGGCACCCACAGCCTCGTCGAGCGCACAAGCACCGATGCCCGTAGCCATCGTCCAGCTACTCATCGAGTCGGACATCCCAGACACTAAACCTCTGATGGTCAAGATCAAGACGGACGCTTCTCTTGCAAAGCCCAAGGAGGCCTGGTGCACAAGACAGGGCTTCACACCCGCCCAAACGCGCGCTATCTTCATGACGTGGAAAGGCAGACGAATTTTTGACTACACAAAGATACAACGGCTGGGGATTCGCCTAGAAAATGGCTATGTGTCCGTCGAGGGCGATCCCAACATCTACGACGACGAAAATCTGCCCAGGATTCACGTGGCGGCATGGACAGAAGAGGTCTACAAAGCAAGGAAGGAAGCCGATGCACTGGAGGCCGCGGCAGCCGCCCAGGCCGCAAAGGTCGTCAACGAGCCCGAGCCAGAAGCGGAGCCCGAGCCCGAAGTCAAGCAGATAAAACTGGTGCTAAAAGCGAAAGGCAGGGAAGATTTTAAGCTGAAGGTCAATCCCGTACGTATGCTCACGTTTCGCTCATATGCATATCTAACCAGCACAACAGCACACCGAGGTCAGCCACATGGCATCCGCGTACAAGATGGCTATGAAAATTCCGAAGGAGCAGCCCGTCACGCTCATGTTCGACGGCGATCGGCTGAAGCCTATGGACACTGTCGCGGATATAGACGTTGACGATATGGACGCCATCGAGGTGCACTTCAAGTGACCAGACAGCTCTCTGCAAATGGTTCACTCTTTGCAACGACACGCAGCATCATTGTCTCGTTAAGAGGCTTATCGGGCATCAAAGACCTACCTGGTTTGGGCTACGAACCCTTGATTTGGATGCACATCCTACGATCCCATATTCAGGGGGTTTGATTTCCAGCAATGAGAGGAGCATGGCGTTGGTGGTATTTGGGCGGGTTTATGGATATACCGCAGCTTCTGCTAGGACTTTGGAGTATTAGGCGTTGTTTCTCCGGCTCACCGGGCTTGGGTCACCCTTGAAGCTACCAAGACCATTCAATCGAAACCTCCATGCGACACCCAATCTTTTCTTGTCCGCGCAAACTATAGCCGCACCAGTTTCGCGATGCGGCGCAATCAGCCTGCTAGCGCCCCAGATTCAACCTCACTTTTAACCCCATCTTAGCTCCGCCCTTGGTCGCGTCGACTTACCCCACCAAAAATTTGTCGCAAGCACGTCCCCTATCGCATCCCACCACGCCCTACTTCACCGTAAACCCCCGCCCCATCCCTGCTCCAATCGCGACCAATCCCTCTTGAAACTCGCCAAAATGAAACTCATCACCCTCAACTTCGTGACCTGCGCCCTAAAATCCTGCAAATCCTCCCCCGCCTCCTTCCCCCTGCACCCGCGCGACGCAACTCTCGAAGTCATCGAGACAGACCTCAACCTCGCGTTTCTCAAGAACATTCTCCCGCGGCTGGAGTGGAACGAGCTGTGTGTCATAACGGCCGAGGTACGCTACAACCCCTCCCTAGTCCCCAACACCCCTCGGGAAGCCGTTGTGGAAGACGGAAGATGCAAGATAGCGACTGACGTTCGGTGCCGTAGCTCGGCCTCCCCCCTCTCCCTTCCTCGCCGCCGACGCGCGAGGACCTCGTCGTTAAGCCAGAAGGAGAAGTCGCCGAAGGTGCAGAGGCCGAGGAGGAAGCGAGTCAGACGGCGAAAGATTTGCACCGGGTGCTGCTCGAGACGACGGTCAAGGAGGGGAAGCTGGTGTGTGGGAACTGCGGGCACGAGTACAAGGTCATGGAGGGTGTGCCGAACTTTTTGCTGCCGGGGCATTTGGTCTAGGGTGGGAACGATGCAGGACAAGGTATTAAAAAAAAAGGTCAGAGGCGCGCTTGAGAGGCTGGCAGAAGCAAGGGAAGGAAGATGTGAAACAGGAGAGGACGACAAGGGAAAGAGAAGGCAGCGGCGGACGCAGCTGTTTGGAACGAGGAAATGCTGGCGGATGCACTCGCGAAGAGCGAGGATGATATGATACCCTTTGATGCATAGACCGGAGTTACGGGTCCTGGGAAGTTTCCCTTTGTACCGCAAAAGCTAGGATAGAAAAGCACTGCCGCACACGTAAAAATGTCTCAGCATCCAATCTTCAGCCTGCACATTTCTGCAATGATCATCCAGCTATCCTCTCGCCTCTTTTTGTCTCTTACAAAGCCACATCAGCCTCCCGCTGATTTTTCCCATATGAACGGGGTCCCGTGCCTTTAGTTTCTAGTAGTGAAGCGTCCTCCTGCCGGGGAGGCCGACGCTCCCCGGAAGCATCCATTCTTGCCACATCGAGCACTTCCGATCCCTCAGCCGGACCAACATGGCCTCCAACTGGGAGTCGTCCCAATCTGACAACTGCTTGATGGGCCCTATCTTCCAATTCCGTCCCAGTTTTTTTTTACCAGGTTACCGACTGCTGGATTGCAACCGCGATTACCGATCCCGGGTGCTAGGATGAGGCTGCCGCCCATACCCACGTAGAGGCGAAGGTCTCGGAGTATGTTGGACATCTCGTCGTGCTGTTTCATAAAGAGTCCCGCGTCCATGATCACTATTGCATAGGAGCTTGAAACCGATTTAGAGATGCACACGAGTTGTGCCAGACGGTGCGAAAGTTGCTCCAACGAGGTAGCTTGCTGCAAGCGCCTGCGTTCAGCTACTTTCTGATGCCAATCTGTGTATAGTACGTCCGAAGTGGGGTCCAGATCGTGCCAAACAACAAGGACGGTATTTTCACCAATAGGTCGCGTCCATTTGCTATTGTCCTCATATGAAAACAGTTGTCCTATATGAGTCTGCATAGGTTCACTCTGGATCTGAGGCTGTAGATGTTCGCTAGTTGATGGTAAATTCTCGCCGGCGCTGGTGATTTGGCTTCCTGCAAGGTGATCTAGAAAGGAAGAGGGAAACCAATTGAAAGAGTTTTTGAGAGGACACGGAGGCTTTGGTGGACCTTCTTGGGTTTAGATACAGCTTGTAAATTCATCGCCCTTCAACGGGCCTGAGAGGGAGATTTTGAAGAAGAGGGGGTTGCGTACATTCATCAGAAAGTGCGCAGGGCCACAACTCGGAGTCAAGACTTTCGTAGTAAGAATGCCAGCGCCTTCGCTTGCCAGTGGGAGGCGGGACTGCATCCTCTTCGTAGTTGAAACAGCAGGTGTGTGCTAAGTTTGGCGCCATCCTTCGTCCTTGCGGCAGTCTGTTGGCTGTTGGATGTATGATAGTAGCTTACGTTTACGACTCGAGGGACGGTCGATGAAGCAATCCGATGTGAGGTTCTACGAAGGATATTGGGTATGAACGAACTCAGTGACTGGATGAAGGGGTAAATGTTTTTGACGTGCTTGTCGCAGCTGCAAGCACCTGGCAGTGGTGGTGACGTCGGTGCGCCGCAGTAGGTAAGAAGGAGCATACTTACCCAGGTAATTGCAATCTCGGGTGAGGTAGAGGCTTTGATGGCACCGTCCGGACATGTTTCGAGCTTGTGAGAACAACAACAGATCCAAGCAATAGTGATGAATACATAGTGTAAGCGAGTGGGTCGGAATCGTTGCATGCGGTCATAGCCTTGACTTTCAAAGGAAGGTACCGCCGAGGCTGCCTATCCTCAACCTGCAGGGCAAGCACGTACGCAAGCGTACTCTTCATGAGCGAGCGCACTCGACAATGTCATGCCATGAATATCAGTCAACTACAGAGCGTGAAGTAAAATGCAGGTCGTCCATACGTGGTTGGTATCTAATCCATTCGCTGCGCCAGAACGCCGCCCAATGCTCATACTTTCTGTCTATGTAGTCCAGTAGTTGGACACAATGCGTTTTTCCTTTCCTTGGTCGCTGTCGCTCATGAACCCACCGGCCTGTTGATCTGTACCCTCTTGTCTTCGCCGGCGCTGACAATACCGACTTCCTTGTCCCACCGCACACCAAATACCTTCACGTCTTCTCCGTGACTGTGCGTAGGACGTCCCTTTGCGCTGTCCCTATAGATGGTGTACATGCTCTCGCCAAGTTGGCCTTCGCCTTGCACTTCTGAAGGCCGTACACTGCGCACGTCCCATACCTGCACGGTTCCATCGTGCGAGCCAGAAAGCAGGCCGTAGTCTGAGCTTGGATCGGCGTCGAGTGAAACGACCGCGTTCTTGTGGCCTCTCAGCGTCATCACGCTGATCTGTGCAGCTGAAGCACGCGGGTCGATGAGCGTTATGTGTCGCGCTGACGTTCCTGCGGCAAGGAGATTGAGCTTGGGTAGCGCGCCGAGAGAAAGAAGAGAGTGGCCGGTTGTTCGTGTGTCCACACATGTGGAAGTCAACAGGTCCCATGTCTTCAGGCTGTGGTCGTGCGATGCGGAGTAGGCAACGGTGGCGTCGTCCGGCTTGAAAATGACACTCGAAACGGGTGATGCATGGCCAGAAAGTTTAGTTAGGGCGCCGCGCGCAGGGACAGTCTTATCAGGTTTGGACAGTTTTTGCCGTTTGTTCGCGGCAGTATTTGAAGAGGGCAGGAGCTCTGATGGAGGCGCAGGGTTTTCTTTCGCGTTGGAGGAGAAGAGAGAAACCGTGGTGTCTGCTGAGGCAGAGAGAATGCGGTTCGAGGGGCCGTGGACGGCGAGGTCTTCGACGCCCCAGCGATGGCTGAAGAGCTCTACGCTTGGTGCGATGGTCCGCGTGTCTTCGTCATACTTGTATAAGCGCACTGTATTATCCATGCCTGCAACCACAATCTTCTTGTCCGAGATCCACTTTGCGCTCTTCAAGCTGGTTATCCGACCGCCGTTGTTCGGTGCGTCCGACGTTGCGAGCACGTTTCCTGACATGTCCCATACCCGTATCAATCCATCGTAGCTCGCGCTCAATATGCGCTCCTGTCCGCTTTGTACGTGGCCTCCAGACCAGACGCCGGCCACCGAAGACGCAGAGAGGACATCGACCGCAGATACCCAGTCGTCGTGCTCAAAGCTTGTTACATTGAGCGGTGGGATAAGCGCGCGCGTGTACTCGACGTCCAGTGTCGTTTCCGCTGATATGCCATTCTTGGTGAGAAATTCGTCAATCGTAGTGCGCAGAAATTGGCCATTGATGAGGATGTCAAAAGGTATCGGTTTATCGTCTGGGCGGAGGAGGCTATTTACGAGCGCGGAGAGCTGTGGACGCCTGAGAGCTGGCAGAGGTTAGCCCATGAAGAGACAACAAGCAGCATCCATGCGACAGCCTAGCAACGACAGAGTCTAATATCTGGTATTGCGTATCGCATGCGCAAAAGTAGTGCGAAGAATGCACTTACTGGTCTGCACGAGCAAGGGACCGGGTTCTTGCTCAAGCTGTATGGAAGGATCGCGGGTGCTCAGGCGCACGGGAACTTTGACCTCTGTTTTGGAATCCATTGCGGCGGCGTCGTGTGAGGTGTTCGCGCTGAAGCTCTTCCAAAAATTTGGAGCAGAATCTCGAAATTCTCCAATTAGGCTTAGCGCGGGACAGTCGGCGTTCGAACCTCCGATCTCGTAGCATTCACAGTCCATGTCATCACACCCCCCTCACTCCGCTCACAAAGCACGTGGGATAGATTCTCCAGGTCCACGACACCAAGAGTGCTTGATTCGAATTTCTGACAGATGTATTCGAGTTTTCGTATTCAAGATGTCCCTTAGTTCACTGGAGCCAATGCTTGCGTGAATGCATCCAAAAACAAGTACAGCGCCAAATATTACCGCCCAGCATCCCAGTGCCCTCAAGCACCGGCAGGAAATACTCTGGCGACGCCTGGTAGAGGATATATCTGTGAATTTTTCCCTCTCAGGGAGGTCTTGCGTCCATTAATACTGCGATTCGCCGGTCTGTGATGCGGCTCCATGCCCGTGTTCGCGAATTTCGAAAAAGAAATTCTACAAGCACAAGCCTGTTTCACCGCAATCTTGAGCGCGGATGAGAGCGTAGGTCTTGGTTCAGATTGGCATCGTTGGTGCTCTGCTAGAGGGGCTGCGGGGAAAATGGACGCGTTTCCATCTCAGCTGACCTCTCGCAGAGTCCGCGAAGAGGTAGCTGCATTTACGCCCTTCACTTTGATCACGAAATTCAAGTTGTGCCGACGAGGAACAAGAGACCAGCAGCGCTACACAGTTCTCTCACTCAGTGCCATGCAAGCTGTACCGTCCCACAGCTTCTGCATCCCTCCTGGGCGTGTCTTCACCATAGGTACATGTTGTCTTCATCCAAACTCAATATAAGGTGTCTTCGCGATGCAATTTAACGTGTGGGTACCTTAAGACGAGGCTGACCTACCCATTGTGGAAGTGTCGAACGCAGCAGTTGTTACCCCACTTCGCCTTGACCAAGTTTACCGCAACTTCTAGCGTGGCCTGAGGTTAGAATGTCACACCGATCGAAAAGAGGTATGAATCGCGTCGTGTTCAGATCCCTGGCATCGGGAGTGAGCCTATTGATGATATCGCACCGATTTCTATGCAACCCTTAGCGCGGATGAAGAGGTTCAAGTTATCTTTGAGCATCACGTGTTAGTTTACCCCTTCATTAAACGCATGATGGACACTTGGAGTGTCAGCGTCAATTTGATAATCTTTTTCATGATCAGTCTCGTCCAACACCTCATATCTCCCACCAAAGCTATGCATAAGTTAAGGGTTCCCTAAGTCCCTCCAAGCCAGCCTTGGGAAACAAACGCATATTGCAAGTCTACCGTAATTCGAACGCCACATACTTCGCATCAGCCACCACATTGCACTGTCTTCTAAAGTCTGGTGCAGCACCGCTATACCGGGCTATAATCCGCTTTTGCTTCCCAGCAACGTTCTTATTCACGCCGGTAAGCCATGAGTCTACCTCGTTGCTCAGCAGACCTTGGCCCAGCTCGTGGACATGCTCAGTCCAGTTCCGCACCTTTAGCCGTCAGCATTACCCACTGCTGTCGAGAACACAACTTACACCCTCTTCTTTGGCTTCAATGTACGAAATGTTGTGGTTGTGTAGGAACTCGATGCATTCAGCAATCCATCCTACAGCATACTCTATGCTGGCTGGGATGTTTCCGTATGCTTGGTGAGGCCCGATAGACATGAACATGTTCGGGAAGTGCTGCACTGTGAGACCCAAATATGTTCGAGGGCCGTCTTTCCATTCGTCGAGAAGTCGGTGGTTGTTGGTGCCGCGAAAGTCGATCGCATCGAAGGCGCCAGTGACTTCATGGGTGAGCAAGGTGAGACGAGAACGAAGGTAACTTGCTTACTTGCGGAGAAACCAGTTGCATAGATCAACATGTCGAGCTCGATATTCTCCTGTGATGTCTGCACGGATTTCTCTTTGACACGAGTAATTGGAGTTTCGAGTAGATCGACAAGGCGTACGTTCGGCCGGTTAAAGGCTTCGTAGAAGTTTGTCTCCATCGGGACCCGTCTGAGTCCGAAGCCTGTATGTCGTCAGTCGATAAACCCAACATACTGACAGTACAGCTACCATATGTCTTAGGTATCAATTTCTCCGCTGTCCATGCATCATGCACACGCTGCCTGATCTTCTTCGCCACAAACTCGCTCACCAACGCATTGGCCTCCCGGTCTTTCAGTGTCTCTTTATAATTCGACACCCAGAATCCGAAGCCTGGCTGTGCGTACATGTACTCCCAGAACGCCTCTCTTTCCTCTGGCGTGTAGTCCCAGATCGACTCATCACCGTCTCCATGGAGAAAACTGAGTCTGTTTGTGTTGATCTTGTTGAGCGTTTCCGGATATGCAGCTCGGATCTCTTTCATCCCCTCTTCGTCAATTGGAGAGTTGTGCAATGGGATAGCCTAACTGTATGAGACCTGTCGTAGATAGCATAAGCTGGAAGGTACTGACCCAATTAGGCGTGCGTTGAAACACCGTCAAACTCTTCGCCGCCTTCGCTACCTCAGGAATAATCTGTATCGCCGTCGCCCCCACCCCAATCACACCCACGTTCTTCCCTTCAAAGCTTACCTTCTGCCTTGGCCATCTCGACGTATGGAAAGCCTCACCCTTGAAGTCCTCCACGCCGATAATATTCGGCAGCGTCGGGTCACTCAACAGCCCGATACCTGTGATGAGGAAGCGCGCAGTGTACTCTCTCTTCGTCTCATCGGCAATCCTCCAAAATCCTCCCTCACTCTGCCAATGCGCACTTTTCACCCGCGTGTCGAACTGCATGCTTTTCCAGAGATCATACTTGTTGCAGATGAACTGGATATACCGTTCTGTTTCTTCTTGCGGGGCGAAGTGCTCGCTCCAGGTCCACTCATCAAGGACTTCCTTGCACCAGAAGAAGTTGTAGCTGTAGGATTCGCAGTCGAATCTGCAGCCAGGGTAGCGATCTACACTTTGTCAATACACGCAAGTGAATGTGTCTGCTCGTGGGCAATCTAACTCCAGTACCATGTTCCTCCGACGGATGAGCCTGCTTCGAGAACTTTGACTTTGAGATTCAGTTGTTGCATTCGGTGGCAGGCGTAGCAGCCTGAGAGACCGGCTCCAATGATGAGGACATCGTAGTCGGGTTGTGGGAGTTCCAGTGAGCCCATGTTTGCGGTTTGTGTTGCTGTAAGTCTCTGCAGAACGGAGGTCCTTGTGAGGCGATCTGTGGCACAGGCTATGACACGACCACTCAGTCCTGGACAGACAAATCTGCGTAACAAGCTATCTCCCAGGGATCAACTAGCTGTACCCAATGCACTTGTTGCGAAGCGCTACCCAAGCGGATCAGGCGCCACGCGTACCGTCCCGTTTGTATAGATCGGAGATGTAGCCGACAACTCTGGTATCAATGCGATTACCGACGATGGGTCGCCTCGGCAATCATGCACCACCGCGATGAGGAGAGCTCATGTGCTCTGTGCAATTTGGAATTCTACGTTCGAGAGCATCCGGACAGTCAATGTCTGGTTTTCGGTATCAAAGGCGGACGTACAATCTTGTCATTCCAAAATAAATGATGCATGACCGAAACTCTGGCTTCAGTACCGTCTTGCTGAGTCGGTCATACTTAGGATCGACGGCAGGCACGATCTGCAGCCGAAGCATAAGATATACAACACGAAGAACTTTCCGCGTTCGATTACTTCGTATCGAAATATGATGACCAACTTGACGATAGTAGAATGCTGCGATCGGGGGAATCCGCGAAACCCCGCACGAGATCCGAAGTCACCACGTGATCATGGACCCACTTGAGGAACATCGCACTTGCCGTAGGCACTGGCTCAGGCAATTGCAGACACTTCATTGAAAGCACGAAATATCTCTACAATTACATTCGAGCAGTACAGTATCATTGCTGAAGCCGGATCTACGTCCTGTTCATAACTACGTCATTGATCCTCGACGTTTCTGCCTTTAGGAATCCCAGCCATCCACTTTGAACAGTCAACACCAAAGCAAATCAGCACAAGCTTCAAAGCGAGATTACTCCGAAATGTTACATGGTTGCATTCTGAAGGGTACTCTCAACAGAGGAACAGAATCATCTTTCGGCCTCTGGCAGACATTACCCGGCGCGAATGTCTCACGAATATTGGCCCGAGCAGGAGTTGACTGGGTTTTAGTGGATTGCGAACATGGGAATATTGACGGTACGATTACCAATTCTAGGAAACTTGAATTCAATCCTCATAACATATCAGATGCTGCTATGCACGACGCTGTTCCAGCTATCGCAGCTTGCGGGGTCAGTCCGATTGTGAGACTTCCAGATATGCAAGGATGGATGATCAAGCGTGAGTATTCCTTTCTACTGCAAACATCACGTCTATAATTAACAGCTCCCAGGCGCTCTTGATGCTGGTGCCCACGGGGTAAGATTCCTGATGCACAGAATAGCTTCACGATATTAATACTATCTAAGATCCTCATCCCGCTTCTTCGAACAGCAGATGAGGCCAAAGCAATCGTATCCGCAGCCAAGTTTCCGCCCCTCGGGAGACGAGGCTTAGGGTCACCCTTCGCAATGGAACGCTTCAACCCAGTTCCGACAATGACGGAGTACCTGCAGCAAGCTAATGAATCCCTGTTGACCATGGTACAAATCGAGACACAGGAGGCACTCGATAACATTGACGAGATTGCAGCTGTTCCCGGCATCGATCTTTTGTTCGTCGGTCCTTTTGACCTAGGAAACAATATTGGCCACCCCATCCTCAACGGTGTGATGAAGCCTGAGTTAGAGCAAGCTGTGGACAAGGTCCTTGAGGCAACCCACAAGGCGGGAAAGAAGTGTGGGTTTTTTGCGAGTAGCGCTGAGCAGGCGAAGAAGTACGCCGACAAGGGCTTCGACATGGTCTCGGCAGCGTTGGACACCACGCTTTTGCAGGCGTCTTTGGCTACGTCTTTGAGCATCGCGAGAGGGGCAGCGCCACCAACATCGGGTGGAAGATACTAGCTGGACTCGAATTGCTTCATTTCGCTACCCATGAGACTAGAAAAGAATCGTAGATCAATTAATCAAAACTACATGAATACGAGTTCCAAGCTCGAACAAAATGCACCATTGCATTACCAGGGATGAACCTACTCAGTCTTTTCGTCGTTCCAAAACACAAAACATCTTACTTCAATGCTCGTTCTCGGATCCCCATAATCACTCTGCCCCTTCAAGGGGAACGAAGAATGCACCGCACACTTCGCTCTCCCATCGTTCTTCGAATCAAAAATCTTAAATACCCATGCCTCTTCCGGCGTCATATCACTCGCGTAGTACCACTGCTGGTTCGGATTGTGCGCAAGATTAGTCACCTCGTATCGAGGGGCAACATCACCGTTGGACGAGTACTCTGCACGAGGCTTGTGTTTCATGTTCCTGGATACTTTTCCATACTCGCCTGCGTCTGGTGGTGGCAAATTCGCAACCACAGTGCGGAAGTCGTTTTCGTCGATGGACCGGAAGTCGGCGAAGGCGAGTGGATCGCGTTTCACTGGCTTCATGATGGGGGCCCAGACATTCATGATGGCCCAACGCTTCTTGAGGCGACGTTCCGCTTCTTCCTCGGGGAGGTTGAGGAAGAGAATCTGTTCAGCGCCGCGGTAGGACTGGTCGACGTGGACGAATCTCTACAAGTAATGTCAGTTATGCATGGCCCGTGCCTTCGTTTTGGTCGCACTTACTGCAGGATTCATCACTTTTACGGGCGTCTTATCGTCGAGGCCTTGGGATGCGTCTACAGAGGCTTTGTGTGTGTCTCGCCGACACATATGGGAGACAACTTGAACCTCATCTGCTCCAGATCTACGGACATTCAATGTGAGTGATGACGCAGCATGTAACCTTTGCCAATGGGTGGGCTTACACTTTCTTGATAAGATCAATGCACTCAGGGTAGTAGACCTGCTCCACTTCTTCTTCGTTGGAGAAGTCCTTCACAGCAGACTTGTGTTGGACGAACTCGAATCCGGCATTGTCAACGTTGAACTGGTCGTGAATGGATCTCAAATCCTTGATCGTCGCATCGTGTGGGACGTGTTTTCTGCGCTTCTCAAAGGCAGTACCTGGATAGGTTTGAATGATGCCTCCGTCTTTCAGTTCCAAGTAATAATAAAGGGTGGTTTCTTCGGTAGGCAGTTCCTCGCGTGGAGGTAGGATGTCTCGTGTAGCCACAGGCGCCATTAAGGTAGGTCTAGAGAAGAGATAAAATTAGGTAGAGGAGATTTGATGTCGCTGATGGTCTTTTGATTATAGATGGGCTAGGTACTTTTGAGCCCGGGTAGCAATATTTACGCCTTTAATCAAGTAAACCACAGCCAGGAGTGACGATACCAGAGCCTCGGTCATATGGAGCTGATGGAACAATCAATGCGATCGTATCGCTTATGTTGCGTGAACTCGACGCCCCAGACGGTAAGGAGCGTTCCAATAGCCGACGACTCCATTTGCCGCGGGTATCTCTGACAACAAGAAGCGCCAAAACTAAAACAAAAACACCAAAGAAATATCGGTATTGATCGTGACCAGTTGCAGCTAGTTCATTGGTGCCCGTTGTGTTTCCACGGACCCGGGCGCTCCCTACCCCACAACCCCAGATCGACGGACCGCTCTTGCACTACGGACCGTGCTTTGACACTACAACCATCCGAGTTATATGCTCGCCCAAAAATCGGAATCTTCGATAGATTGGGGCTTTTGAAGTCTGGACCAAGCCACCAAGAAAACGCTACAGCGTGATCAATTCAAATCACAGGCGGTTCAGTAGCGCTGGTACAGTCGCCTCGGCTATATTCAAGCACAAAATGTCTACTATCTTAGACAGAAATGTGGTTTCCTCCGTCGTTCGTGGCCAGCTTTGGAATACGCCTGTGTTGTGAACGATCTGCACACGATGAAGGGGCCAACTGGCGAGCATCGCGAATTCGCGGAGACGATATCCCCAGGCCAGGATACAAGCAGTCATGCCTCAGATAGTCGCATTGATATTGAGAAAAGAGGAGTTGGGTCAAGCCATCCCAGAGATAACGATGCTGTTACCTTCAAGACGTGGGCAGTCGTCGTCGTAAGTACCATACCGGCGGGTTTCATCGACCATCCGGGTATTTTACCTCAAGAACAACCATAGAAACATCAAGAATATCGTGTTCAAAGCTATGCTGATCGTTTCTAGGTTCTCGCCGCATCATACGGAATATCCTTTTGGCCAGTTCCATTCTTCAGCACCATTCAAAGCGAGATGGCTGTCGAATTTGGATCAAGGCCGGCCATGGGCGCTTGGCTCACATCGGTGTACAGTCTCGGCGGAACTGTCGCATTTATGGTCTGTGGCGCCAACAGTGATCTATTCGGTCGAAGAGCTTTTATTCTCCTTGGGAACATTCTCATGATTGTCGGCTCGATCGTCGGAGCAACTTCACATTCGATCGGACAGTCAATTGCTGCCCACACGCTGTTCGGTCTCGGTGGAGGTAATTGCCAGATAGCGGCGTTCGCGCTGCCCGAACTATTGCCGAACAAGTGGAGGCATATTGGAGTCGTGATTGCAGACGCTGGGATATATTTCGACGTCATCGTGGGCCCCGTTGTGTCTCGCATAGCTTACAAGCATAATGCCGTATGTATCCGCGGGGCTCCACCCACAAACAGAGATATGAGCTGACAGAGCATAGTGGAGATGGGGATATTGGGCTGTCACCATAGTCCAGGGCATCTCTTGTGCCATCCTACTGTGCTTTTACTTCCCACCAAAACACCCGCGTGGCATTCCTTGGGGTGAGGCACTACGGAATCTCGACTATGTCGGCATGGTCAGCTTCACAGGAGCAGCTGTTATGATTCTTTCCGGGATCGTCTATGTGCAGCTTGTGCCATCAAACTCGCCTGAAGTAATTGGTCTATTGGTAGCAGGATTTGCATGCCTCGTCTTCTTCGCCGCCTGGGAGACCTTTGCAAGACCCAAAGAAGCCCTTGCGCCAACAAGGCTCTTCACCGCCAACAAAGGGCGGCGTCTCACCGCGCCGTTCATCTGCGGCTTCGTTGTAACCATGTTCTACTACGCGAACAACATCACCTGGCCGACGATGCTGGGCGTGTATTTCACTTCAGCAATAACACCGCCGCACATCGTCTACTTGTTCGCGACAGTGCAAGGATTTGGCATATTCACTGGGGCCATGCTACTAGCATTCTTCGGCAAGCGCATCCAGCACTGGCGGTGGCAGATGGGTGTCCCGATCATGATCATGACCTTCTTCGGAGCCATGCTCGCCTACGTCACTCCAGAACGAGAGAGCTGCGGCATCGCTTTTGCTTTTCTTTCGTCCACGGGCTATGGCTACGCGCAGTATCTCTCGATCGCGTACATCCAATTTGGTGCCGATCAAACGGAGCTAGGTATATCAGGAGGACTTGCAGGCGTGGCTAGATATTCGGGAGGTGCTGTTGCCGTCACCTTGTTCTTGACAATCTTGAACACGGTACAAACTAGTTGGGCATCTATTCATGTTGTTGCGGCGGCAGAAGCGGCTGGAGCATCGCCTGCGACAGCGAGCGCGGTTCTTGCAGCGCTTCCTTTGGGAGCTGCTGCCCTAGAGAAGGTTCAAGGTTTGACCACCGCAATTGCGGAAGCGGCCGGAGCAGCCTTTGTGCAGAGTTATGTGGAAGGCGTCAAGTGAGTTGTGCCTTCGCGTTCCAACGACAGCAATTACTAACTCTCCTCTAGGAAGGTAGCATTTGCCTCACTTGGGTTTGGAGGTCTTGCGATCATTGCTTGCTTTTTCTTAGAAGATATCGGGCCCAAGATGAACGATCAGATTGAAGTCTTCTTGGAGAACGACGTTCAGGCCGAGAAGAATGTGTATCACTGAGTGTTCCGATCCTCAGAAAGACTTGGTCTCTGAATTACTTAGGTGCCTATCTCTCGCGAAGTAGCTATTCATCTCGTCAGCGCTCTCTATTCATGGCCAGTCTTGTGAGAACTAAGGCAGCGCTGAATTATCCTCGAACATAGCCGTCGGCATTACATGGGTCCAGCATCAGTGAAGCAACTACTACTACCGAGGGATTCGATCTGCAACTCCACTTCTAGACCAAACTACGCCACTGTGATTTTTAGATGTTGAGGGCGGACAGATCCGGGTGTACCACTAAGTTACATTCCAGCCACCATCGCCCCTCTTCCACTAGTGTACATATTAGAGTTCTCTAGAAACGCCACTGACTCGTTACTCACGAAACAACATAACCCCGCTCCATCCCACTCAAATCAGAGCGACCATCGCCTATCACTTTCCGTCAAGCTCAGGATATACACGCGCACTCGTAGAAGATAACGTGACTTCTCACTCGTTCACCATGCCGTACACCACCGACCCGGACTGGGCCGCCGCATCAGCAAGATCCCTACAAAACCTAGGCATCCCCCCAGACACACCGACACCCCGTCATCCCCGCGGGGACGTCGCCTCCAGGCGAGCTGGCGCCCCGTTCTACGAGAAGTTGCAGACGCTATACCCGGAGCCGGACACGCCCGTTAAGAAGACGAGATACGTCACCACTGCACCAGACGGGCAGGAAATCCCCATCTTCGGGTATGAGCTTGAAGCCGATGGTGAGATAAGGAATCAAGAGGGAAAAGAGAGACCAGCAGTCCTGTACATTCATGCCGGCGGTATGATCTTGTGCACGGCGGAGGAGTGGGACCGCACAGTTATGCTGGACGTCGCGCGGACAGGGGTCCCGCACTACAGTGCGGATTATCGGCTTGCGTCTGAAGCGCGGCATCCTGTTCCGGTGGAGGATTGCTACTCTGCGCTTGTCTGGCTGCATGCGCAGGCACAACACTTGCGGATCGACGCTGCGCGGATTGCTGTTGCAGGGCTCAGTGCGGGCGGCGGTCTTGCCGCTGCTGTTGCTATCATTGCGAGAGATAGAAAGTTGCAACCGCCTTTGGCGAAGCAGATCTTACTGGAGCCGATGCTGGATGACCGAAACATTGTTCCTAACTCAGAACTCGCGCCCTTCGTCACGTGGGATTGGGACGATAATTGGACGGGGTGGAATGCGCTGTTGGGAGATAGAACTGGGAGTGAGGACGTGGAGGCAGCTGCTGCGCCGGCGAGGTTGCAGGACTTCAGGGGGTTGCCGCGGGCGTATGTGGATTGTGGGAATCTGGATATTTTTGCGAGGGAAGATGAAGATTATGTAAGAAAGTTGAAGGAAGCAGGGGTTGAGGTAGAGTGGCATTTGTATGATGGTGTTCCGCATGGGTTTGAGCTAAGAGGAACGGGTTCCGGGGTGTGGAAGCGGGCTTATGAAAATCGGTGGGCGGCGGTCCAGGCAATTTGAGAGACAGGTCCGAGAGTGATGATTCCACTGATATCGAGGGTTTTCCCCTAGGATGCCGCTATGCCGTCTTGACGAAGACTGAATGTATTACAATTCCCTCTGATTGACAGTATATCCCATCCAACGCCATCTGAAGTCAGTCTGGCCGTCGTTCTCATGCACACTTCATCGCCTCTTGGGCCTCCAGCAGCCTCAAGTAGATACCTGCGCCAATTAGCCATCTCTCTACCTTCTCTTCCGCCTTTTTATACTCACCAGCGGCCCTCCAGCCCCGGTCAATGACCTTAAAGGCCTCCTTGAAGAACTTCACCACCTCTTCCTCCCCATTATTCTTCTGTTTCACCCTCATATACACAGCACAGACCTGATACGCAAAGAAACAGCCCCACACGGACATCTCCTCGGGTGGCCGACTCGTCAAAGGGCATCTAGACTCGGTGAAGTTGGGAATGTGGAAACGCTCTGTGACGAGCTTGCAGACGGCGAGGGCACGAGACATGCGGTCGGGAGAGAAAGACGTGCGGGGGACGGATGTGCCGGCCAGGCGGAAGGTTGGGGTGTTGAGAGCTACGAGGGCACTGGGGTTATTTAGTTTTTGTCACAACGTATACCTGTAATAAAGGTAAGGAAAGGTACCTGAATATAAACGTTATCTGGTCATAGTCAGGCACCTCCACATTGAGTGCCGCCGAGAGCATCGAGTGCAATGTCCTGTCCAGTTGCAGTCCAACATCGTCATCGGAGGACTCGGACCCGTCAGCGATGTGTATAAGAACCTGACCCAGGAGCCGAGCAGCTTGACAGAGAAGAGCAAATTTAGACATGTGAGATGTCAATGGGGTGGACAGAGTTGCTAGGTCAGCGGACTGTACAATCTGAGAAACGGTGAGCAGGGAAGATTCATAGCAGATCGGTGATGATCTTACGCCGTTATCCCATTTAGCATCGTCTGCAGGTAGTAGCTCATCTCGAGAGGGTTCGGGTATTGCAAAAGGGCGACCTGGGCAGCCTATGTTGACAAAACTGACGCAGCCTATTAGCGTTGATGTGGCGACGGTAATGCAGCACAAAGAAGGCTCACCGGTCCAGAATGACAATTGCCCACCAAACTCTTCTCCTCTCTTCAACCTCCACCATGGTGGTCGCTCTCCGGTAACTGACTGCCTTGACATTGAGTCCAAGCGCGTAAGCATACCTGGCGCACGCACCGACGGTCAGGTATGCAGCCGGATAGATAGCGTGGCCGATTTCATACAAGGCGAGCAAAACTTGAGCTTGCAACATAGGAAGTGATAAGACACTGGACACCTCGAGGTGAGAATGCCACCGCTTCGTCACTTGATAGAGTGGCGTGCGAGCGCTGTACGGGCTGGCGGGCGGTGGTGTTGTTATGAGCTTCTGTGCCAGAAAGAGCAATGCAAGATCGGGATGGGCAGATGGTGATTGGTGAATATAGAGGTCGTAGAAACGTTTTTTTGATATGATTGGCATCCATGGGTGTGTTCGCACGAAATACTTTCCGCTTGCAAGACATAATTCGTCTACATCTCCGAGGTGATCGAGCACTTGGCTAGGAACCTTGACGGTGGCTAATGGGGTGTCGGGATGCCCGTGTTGCAGAAGATCCGGGTCCATGAAGAGCACGGTTGCGTAGTCGATGCATTCGGCAGGCGCATCGTGGGCGTCGGCAAGGGGCTCATACGACGACTGGTCGACTTGAGGAGCAGGGCTGCGAATTTGGTCCGTCTCAGCATATTTGCACTCGAGTCTCTTTCTGGAAAGAGTTGGTATCGCCCAATTCCGGTTCCCGAATCGATCTGCAATCGCAGCTTACCTGACGCAGTGCGAACACTGCGGGATTGCTTTGTCGCACCCTCTCTTACGAGCCTTGCAGTTAGCACACACTTGCCGGGCACGGCGGCCTGGCTCGCCATCAGGCGTCGACATACGCGTTGATTTATGTAGGCTGCAGAGGTCGAACACAATTGAGTATTGTAGGTGATGCGGGGCGGGCGTGTGAGCGGCCGCAGTTTGGTGGGGCAACTGCGGGTTTCGATGGGATTTAACGCCGCAGACCTGCGGCTTTTTGCGGCCGTGCGGCCGCCGACTTGATGGACTGGTATCAGCAATCGTTAGTCCAATTTCCCCAACGACGAAACAACTACTTCGCCAGCTAAATTCATCCGGATTTTGTTGTCCGACCCCGCCGATACTGTAATGAGAGGATCATTGGAAGACTTGCGGAGGAAACTTGGTATGGGTATGCGGGAATGGTCATCAAAGTCGCCTCTCACATAATGTGCCAAAACATATATAAACATGGAGAACTGCGCACCAACTAGACATTAGCCATCCTTTCCACTCTTGGGTACTTAGGTTAGGAAAACTCGAAGATTTTCAACGCAATGGGTAGATACACTGCTGTTCATGCCAATCCGCAAGGCGTAGGCGATGCTCGCCGTAAGTGGCTTCCCACCCATCTCGACCATCCCATTCGACTAATCAGACAACCTTTCCCAGCAACTGCTCTCCAGATCATCCAAGACGAAGGCCTCGAAGGCAAACTTGTCGGCAAAGTCATCGTCCTAACCGGCGCCACCTCTGGCATCGGCCTCGAAACTGCCCGCGCCCTCTCCACCACAGGAGCCACCCTTTTCCTGACCGCCCGCGACCTTGCGAAAGCTTCAGAATCCCTTGCCGGAATTCTCGAGCCAGGGCGCGTCTCCCTAGTCCCCATGGACAATGCCAGCTTCTCCAGCGTCCGCGCCGCAGCCCAGCAGATCCTCGCCCACTCCCACAACAAAATCAACATCCTCATCGCCAACGCGGGCATAATGGGCGTCCCCTCCCTCACCCTCACAGAGGACGGACACGAATCCCACTTCGCCGTCAATCACCTCTCCCACTTCCTCCTCTTCTCCCTCCTCAAGGACGCACTCCTCGCAGCCTCAACACCAGCTTTCAATTCCCGCGCCGTCATCGTGGCCTCCTCTGCTCATCGTGCCGGCCCTTTCCCCGCAGACCATGACTACTCCTTCAGCAACACGCCCTACAAGCACGGAAAGGCATACGCCAACTCCAAACTCGCAAACATCTACATGGCGAACTATCTTGACCGGCACTACGGCGGCCGCGGTCTGCACGCCACCTCGGTCCACCCGGGGGCTATACTGACGAACATCACGCGGTACTCGGACCCGTCTGTCATCGACGCAATCCTGAAGATGCCACATTTGGTTCCGATATTCAAGTCGGCGGAGCAGGGGGGTGCGACAACTGTGGTAGCTGCCGTGGGCAAGGAGTGGGAGGGCAGGGGCGGCAAGTATTTGGAGGACTGCGAAGAGGCGGGCAGGGGAGAAGATGATGGGAATGTGTTTATGTTGGGGTATACGACGTGGACCTATGATGAGGGCGAGGAGGAGAGGCTGTGGAAGGACTCGGCACATTTCGTAGGCGTCGAGGCGCACGTGTGAGCGTGTGGGATGTGTCGCTGATGGGGAAGCTGAATGGTCTCGATGTACTGTCATGCTAGCTTAGCGTTGATGGGCATGGCTATGGCCATGCAATTTGTGTTGATACTCTCTTCAAAGGACTGGGAGAGATGGCGATCTTGTCGAGCCGCCTAAGATCGATGAGATGAAAGGAAAGCGTGCCATAGTAATGGATGACGATAGATCAGGAGGGACGAGAAACGTGAGCTTGATAAAGTGTAGAGTCCCGACTTGGTATCATCGATAGCTTCGGTGTTGCCGTCTCGGTTAGAAAGAATAGGATTGGTAGATAACTTGTTTTGGAAGCCATTGGGGTCCTGAAATTTCCGCGCTTAGATAGAATCGAGCCGTTGAAGTATTGTAGTAGGACTAGGGCGTCGGTAAATGCTGCACAGGCTTACGCAGGTGGTCTAGAACACTTCAATGATGCTCCATTCTGCTGCCAGAATTGTTATCGCCATGGAGTGAAGGCATTATCTCTCAGCGCCGGGGCCAAGTTGGTGTTGGCGGCATCCTTTGTGAAGGATCTCGTATGTACCGCACCAATGCGGAAAGGCTTGTATTCTAATGTGGACTCGCACGAGCTCCTTCGCACCACCACGTGCAATTCTAGCGCCTAAGAAGAGCAACTTGAAGTCTGAGTTCGCGTTCACTTTCGACGATTATAAGTACTCTACTAAGTCAATACCTATAAAGCACTCCCTCCTAAAGCATTGTCCAACTCCCACCTCAAAATCGCTGATACTTCAACCATGCATTTCTCGACCATCCTCACAAACCTCGCCCTCGGCGCCAGCGCCCTTGCTGTGGCCGTGACTCCTCGCCAGCAAACCAGCTGCTTTGAACCTCGCAATGGAGTCTGCCTAAGCCGTCAAGCCGACTTCAACAACGCCACCCTCGCCATCACGAACGCATGCAACAAAATTCCTTCATGTAGTCCAGGGCAGGCGGACACAGCACGCGTATCCGGTAAGTCCGCCCCTCTACATCTAAGTACAGGATGACATGCTCGTAAGTGATTCTGACGGCGAAAAATCCAGGTGTCGTTCGGGGCTTCCCTTACAGCGCCGCCCTCAAAGTGGGTACCCAATGCGCTGGCGTCGTTCCCTGGAGCACACAGGGCTGCGTGGATGCATTCATTGCGGTCATAGATCAGGGCTGCGAGCAGCAGTATCCGTCAACGGATGGGCTGTTCCAGTGTAAGTGGAAGCACTTCTGGAAGTAGATTCTGCTTGCTGACGTGGGAGTAGTGGGATACTTCAATGCTGCTTGTGACAGCAGCTTTGTATCCTTTAACCTTGGGGGCTAGAGACCGTCTTTATGGATGCTGGATGCTAGGACCTTGGGCAGCTGGGTAAGGTGATTTATTCGGTGCGGGTTTCTTTCTCCGAAGCTGCCAATCGTGTCTCTGCTCATATAGCCTCTTTTTACTGAATCGTAAAGCGTTGCAGAGAGGGGTCCTGAACAGATTTGTGATTCCAGTCTCTTAGTTTGATCCATCTGAGCGGCGAAGTTCCTATGATCCCATGTCAATGGACTGAAAGACGTGCTACGCACTCCATGTTAGCTCGACGGCTTTCGGAACAGGGGAACCGGTAGGGCAAAGTGTGAGCATGCGTCAATACAGATGGGTGGGCTCATTCGGAGCATGACTGCGAAGAGAGTCCTCTCGACTCAAAAGCGGCGCCAAAGAGCTGCGGAGTGCAGGTTAGCTATACGTCAAGCACCCTTGTGCGATATCGATGGTGGGTGCTCGGCTGATTTCTGTTGAGCAGGGCCAAGGGTAATTTGCAGGTGCAGATGCAGATGCAGATGCTAATAAGAACGTGAGATGCAAGCAGGAGACGGAGGATGGGGACCACCGCGTAACCAAGCCAGCGAGTCAGCGAGCCGCGGTGCTGGCGTAGGGAATGCTGCCCTGCAGAAGATGCGGTCCTGTAGTGTGGCACCGAGCGAGCGACGGGAGGCTCAAGGGTTCGTGCAGACGGGCCGCGCCCGGCACTTGATTCCCCAGAGGGCCAACCAGACGCTGCCCCTGGCGCCTCTCCTGAGACGTCTCTCACCAGCCACCATGGCGTCTGCCAGTCGGATGCGCGGTCGTGTGTATGCGCCGCCAAGGTGACGAGCGGCCCTCTGATGCGGTCGCCAGCGCGTATGGCGGCCAATCAGGCGGCATGCAGGCCTGGTCGGGCGCGTGCAGGGAGCGCTGGTCGCGCGGCCCAAGCAGCGACCTCGTGCAGGCGGCGAGACTCGATGCCATGGCCTGGCAGGAGAGCGCGGAGCCTACGTAAGTCAGCCAGTCGCCTCGTGGGTCGTTCAGCTGCGCATCTGCCGCCTTGCACGTCTACGCAGGCACGCCCTCATCCTGCACCTCTGCCCCGACCGGTGGAGCTGCTGCTGTTGCTGCGTCGTCGCTCGCAGCCCGGCGTCATCTCTCGCGATACCCCGCCGCCCGCCCACGTACGTCCAGCGGAGCCTCGAGCTGCACGCCTTCCCAAAAATAAGTGCCCGGTGCCTCCGCCGGCGATCGCAGGCCAACGCAGGCACGACATACATACACGCGCATATACATAGCCCGCGCCCGCGGCCATGAGCAAGCAAGGCCGCCCCGACGAGGAGCTGTTCCTGCGCGGCGACGGCGATGCGCCCGAGACGCCCATAGTCGGGCCCCTCAGGATCCAGAAGCGCGAGTCCAACACCAAGAGCCCCCCGCCGCGAACAGACTCGGCCGGCAGCGCCAGGTCCAACCAGCCCGTCTTCTCGCGCCCCCCGCCCATGCCCGCGTTCCCAGCGCCGCCCACGAACCCGCCCACCGCGCCGCTGCCCTACCCCGACAACGACGGCCCGCCGACCCTCTCTTCGGGGCGGTATACGCCGCAGAGCGACGCTGAGAGCCGCTCCAAGACGCACGATGTGCGGTTCAGAGACGAGCAGCGACGAGGCTCGGGCAGCTCCACGGGGCCGAGCCCCTCCTCACCAGCCCCGCGCGCCCGGTTCGACGCCCACGACCCCAACAGACCCTCGGTAGCCGGCTATGGCGGGCCTGGCAGGGCACCAGACGGGTCTGTACAGCCCTCGAGGCTGGCAGAGCGGAGAGGAACCGTGCCCAAGCCCCTCCCAGACTCTCCGGGCCCGGACACGCCTGACAAGGAGGGCCTATTCCAAAGAGCGCCGCAGAGACAAGGCAGCACGGAGCCAAATCCCTTCCCAGACTACCACCAGCAGTACTGGCCGCCGCCTCAAGCGCCTGGAGGACCCAAGTCACCACAGCCAGCGCTGAACATCCCCAACCCCGGCGGCATCAATCGGCTGAGCTCGACCGCGTCCACGTCCACAACAAAGGCGCAACGAGGATCGCCGCCTCCGCCCGAGACACCCATCGTTCCCCTTCCCAGCGGCGGCATCGAAGCACGCTTTGCTGCGGCAGGAATTGCGGGCACATCCACCTTGACCAGCTTACAAGCCCAGACCGCACAGAATGCCGCAGCTGCGCAGAGGAACCAGGTCTACGCCAACCAGCCGCCCAGACAGAACATCACTTCACCTGCGCCGAATCAGCAACCCCCGAGGCGACCATGGACACCCACGGAGCAGCCGGGCAGCCAGCCGCATGGTCCTCCTGCGGTGTACCAGGGAATGAATCAAGTTGGACCATCGAGCAGCCCTCCACAAGCGCCTTTGCCTCAGGTACCCGCTCACACAGGATCTCCGCCGCCTGCGAATGGGCAGCCAGGGCATAATCTAGCACAAGACATGGGTCGCATGAACATGAACGAAGAACCGCCGCCAGCCTACTCCAGCATTCAGCATCCCCCAACTGCATCTTCGACGGGGTTTCCAAATGAGAAGCAACGTCCACAGGGAGCAGCGACGCAAGCTCCCCAGCAACCTGGTGTCATGAGCGACCCGAACCTCCAGCAACACCCGGCCTTCGCAAACGATATGCGCTCTCCACAGCCGCAAACAGCCCCGTCTTCACAGCCGTTGGGTGTTGTTGCGCCAACGCCGACCGCAAGCCAGTTCCCGCAACAACCGCAACAGCAAGTTCAACATGCCAGCACGCCTAGCCCCGCGCCAACCGCACCGGGGCCTGGCCCTTCATCACCTCCTCCGCTCCCCGAAGGCTGGATAGCGCATCCCGATCCAAGCTCCGGGCAGTATTACTACATTCACTTGCCCACGCAATCGACGCAATGGGAGTTTCCAAAGGGGCCCACACCTCTTAACTTGAATGAGCCCATGTCTCCAGCAGGTTCGTTTGCGAATCCTCTGGCGTCTCCAGCATTCGGCAAGACACCCCTTGCATCTCCGGGCTTTCCTACGCAGACTGCTGGCTACCCTGACGGCATGCTTGGAATGGCTTCCATGGCAACTCCTACAACTAGCGGGTTTACTGGGCCTCCTCCAGTTGCAGGCGTTGATACGTACAAGATCAACCCAACAAACAGTGTGTACTTTGGTCCGTATCTGAGGTACACGAACATGGATCTTGAGCGCGGTCTGTGGTTAGGCTCAATCCTGCTCGTCACGAACACTCCACATCCTCCAGCAATTCACATCCACCAGAGCGTAGATCTTTCACCAAATCCTCGGCAACTCAAAGCCAATCCTATCTACACACATCAGACCTGGATCTTCTACCGGTACGACATCGACCTCCGAATGGAAGATGACCATGCGGCCAAGTGGACTTACGCTATCACGTCACATCTGGGCTGCACGCGATTCGAATTCCTGGTCGCGGGACGCAATGAGACCAGCTGGCGCTTCATTGCTCACTCTGGCAACGACTTTGCTCTTAATGTTAACGCAAACGAACGGTCCAAGCTTGGCGGTGTTGGCTACATGTGGAAGGACATCCTCCAGAAGAACACCGAGTGCGGTGGCTTCCATGTGCAGCTCGGGCTAGGTGGACAGATATATGCTGATCGCTTATGGAAAGAGATACCGTTACTGAAGCAGTGGACGGCAATGAGTGGTAAGGAGAACCGCAAGAACGCACCTTGGACGGCGAAACACGACGAGGAAGTTTGCCATGCCTACTTCCACTACTACACAAGCCACTTTGACCAGCCACATCTGCGAGAAGCGTTCGCGCAAATTCCACACATTCTAGCTCTTGACGATCATGACATGTAAGCACAGTGCTATCAATGATATCGCGAACCAGGCTAATTGCGACTGTAGTTTTGACGGCTTCGGCTCTTATCCCGAGTATATGCAGTTTTCAAACATGTTCAAGAACATTGGCCGGATTGGTATCGAGATGTATCTTCTGTTCCAGCACCACACCACATTGGAGATCCTTCGCAACGTGAACAACGACATGGATCTTTTCACTATTACGGGCACCGGATGGCATTTCATCAAATACCTGGGTCCTTGTGTCACTGTCGTAGGGCCAGATTGTCGATCGGAGCGGAATCCGCACCAGGTCATGGCTGGTCCCACATACCAAGGTATCTTTCCCAAAGTTGCGACTCTCCCTTCAAGCGTGCAACACTGCATATGGATGGTCCCCGTTCCGGTGGTCTACCCCCGGTTGGAGTCGGTGGAGCATCTCGCCAACTCAATGGCAACCGGAAAGAAGGCTGTCACTGGTACTTTTAACATGCTTGGGAAGGTGACGGCTGGAGTGGCCGGCGTCGTCGGTGCTAAGAGTGTAGTCGGCGATGGCTTCAATTCGGTCAAGAAGGCCATTGGAAAATCAGGTCTCATGAGCGGTGTCCTCAGTCCATTTGGTGAGATCGATATGCTTGACGAGCTTCGTGATCAATGGACGCACGATTCCAAGGTAAGCTCTCTACAAAACCATCGTATGACACTTGCTTACATATTTCAGGATCTTGAACGCACATACCTGATCAGAACACTCCAAGGCATCGCCCACAACAAGTCCCTTCGAATGACTTTCTTTTCTGGCGGTGTCGATGTTTGCGGTGCAGGCCTCGTACATGACCCTTCCAAACCCCAAGATCACAAGACTATGTACCAGATCATCTCTTCCAGCGTCGTCAATGCCCCGCCCTCCAACTACGTCCTCCGGCTTCTGCACAACAACCGCGCGCTCTACATCCCACAGAACGGTCACCGTTCGAGTCACGCGCCTTCAGATACGAAGGAAGACATGATGGAGATCTTCACACAGGACGTCAACGGCACTGCGCGAGAGTACAAGAGATTAATGGGCCGAAGAAACTACGTCGCCTGTGTCGTGTATGATCCCGAGATTGTGAATGGAACATTTGGACAGGTGCCTGGGCAACACGGCAGCGGGAAGCTGAGTCTGGCGGTGGACTTCATGGTGCAGAACGAGGGGCCGTACAGTGCGCCGATGAAGTATGGACCGGTGATTGTGCCAAGCTTGGAGTACGGGAGATAGGGATGAGGGATAGCTAGAAGGATGGAGAGGCAGCGCATGTACTAATGAGCGACTTGAGCGAGCGAGCAATGTGATGCATGGCATGTGCGATGGCTTTGGAGGCACTTTATTGCTGTGGATATGGGCAGGCGATTGGGGAGCAACGAATATACTATTATGACACTTCAGCTACGTTGGCCTTGCAGTGCACCGGTAAGACAACGACGTGTATTGAGCATTTGCATGCAGTCTACATGTGTATACCAGACTGTTCGGCGTGCCTCGGTCTTCACAACCGTCTTTGGCTTAGTCATTCCGAGATCGCGCTTCCTTTCCGAACAATCTGAAGGTAGAAGGCCCGAACCACGCATCCCTCACGACACCACGATGGCAGCTTCAAGATCGATATGTCGTTTAGCGTCACCTCGGATAGCTTTGGCTCCACGTCTGCTGCGCCCAGTGGTTTTCGACAGCGCAGTCGCTCCCTCGCGCAAGAGCACTTCCACACCGCCGTTGGAAAGAGCATCGCGGGCGCATTCGTCAAGTCGGCAATGTCTATATACCAACACTTGGCGAGTAGGGCCAGCGCAGCAGCCGCAGAGCATCACATCGATTCTGTCAAGTCGCCGGCAGTTCAGTGCAACACGGGCGCAACAAAAGGACCATCACTTTGACACGCTCAAGTTCGTGCAGCGATTGAAGGATGAGGGTTTCACCGAGGAACAAGCGGTGGCTATGATGAGGGTGCTCAGTGACGTGATAGAGGAGAGGTACGTGTTGGAAGGTCAGGCGGACTGAACCTGACTAATTTGAACAGCATCCAAAACCTCACTCGTACCATGGTGCTTCGCGAAGAGCAGGAGAAGGCGACGTACAACCAGAGAGTCGATTTCGCGAAACTACGCTCCGAACTGCAAACCGCCGACTCTACCGAATCGTCCCTGACCCGCGTTTCGCATGAGCGCCTGACAAATGAGCTGGCGAAGTTGAACTCTAGACTTCGCGATGAAGTGCAACGAACACAGGCATCGGTACGACTAGATCTCAACCTCGAGAAAGGCCGCATACGCGAGGAAGCCAACGTTCAGGAACTCAAGCTCAAGGAGACGGAGACGCGGATAGAGCAGGAAACAGCGCAGCTGCGCGAGAGACTGGAGACTGTCAAGTTCCAGACGCTGCAGTGGCTGGTGTACGTCCATGAACAAACCGCTATACGTGCAAGGAACCTAGCTAACATATTCGCAGGGGCGTGTGCACTGGTGCTGCGGCTCTTATGCTCGGTGTCTGGCGTATCCTCATGTGAGGCACACGGCGCCGCACATTTCTTCCAGAAGACGTCGGCATGAAGGAACCATTCTATTTGTACAACAGACTGACAAGACGAATCATGGGAGGATACGGCCGATCGAGCGATTTTTGCAGCATCCCGGTAGGGCGTACTGCATCATGATGGTGGTACAGCATGCACAGCCATGAGCGCTGGCAGCACAGCAGGATTGATTTGCGGCGGAAGCGACATGTCACGATAACCGCCGCTGCGATGCAGCAGGCTGAAGACGGGCACAGCAGTATAGATTGCGACGTGCAACATGTATGTTAGCAGAAGGGGAGCGTCTACATCACGGGCGCAGCCTTGTCACTCGGGCATGAATGTCGAGCAGAGGGCAGCGATGATGCAATGCAATGGCTCGCTGTCAGCCGTGCTTTGCCACGCACGTACACTTGCATGCGAGTGGGCGACGGCTCGCAACGAAATGCAGCCTGAAACGGATGGGCAGATGGAAAACTGGGCAAATTACATAGTCTGCTCCACGCGAAGCTGGGTGAAAGCATGTGGTTCGGGGTCTCGTCTTGCGGCCTGGCACCAACCACGTCCAAGTTTCTAGCTGGTTCTCCATCGCGGTGATTGGCCCCCAGGCTGCGGCCGTCTCTTGCTGGCGGCCGCGCGCGGACGAGCGTGACTGGTGCAAGGGAGCAGAATGGGAGGGTCGGTGGGCACAGCAACGACTTGTGACCGAGCAACTTACACATGGCAAGACTGTGTGGGCGAGACCGCTGGCGGAGTGCGTCCTAGCACTGGAGCCGCCGCAGCACGGCTGTTTGCCCACGTGAGGCGCTCATTTCAGACCCCTCGCCGCCAAGACAGGACTCCAGAGGGGAGCAGGCGCGCGCAAGCGCCAGAGGATACAGAACAAAAGGCTGCCTTTGCGGTGAGGGTGCGTAGGACTAGAGCAGAGCTAGGGCTGGTGCGGGCGGCGCGAGGGCCGGGGAAGGCGCTGTGTGCTGGATGGGGCGGATCAATAATGGGCACGCCTGTGAAAGACAAGACTAGTCGCCGGCTGCGCTTCGCACGCTCAAAACACTCCATCGCCGACGACCCACCATCGAACCTCAACACCACCCTCTTCCCTCTCACGCCCGCCCGCAGCCCGCTTCTTCCCACCCACCCGCAACCCGCACTCCGATCCAGCAACCATGGCCAACGAGGTATGTCTGCCCTTATCTGCGCTGCCCCCGCACACTGCTGGTGGGATGCCCCTCTGGCGCCCGCTGGCCTGCACGACCAACGTCAACAGCATGCTGACCCCGTAAACAGCGCGAAAGGTACGCCGCGAGCGCCCCGCCTCCCCGCGCAGTCCATTGACAGTACCGCAGCAAGACATTCCTCGCCCGGCTCTGCGAACAGGCTGAGCGCTACGATGGTAAGTGCTGCCGTGCCTGTGCTGCCTCTGCGCGCCGTCGCTGACGTTGTTTTCCTGCAGAAATGGTCACGTACATGAAGGTCAGTGCCGCTCTCCGCTCCCTATTTGTATCCGACATACTGACACCCCTCTAGGAGGTCGCCAAGGTATGCCAGCTGCACCCGTCCCGTCACCGCCGGCAGGGGCCGCGCCTCGACCACGGCAGCGTGTATTGACACTTGACAGATCGGCGGCGAGCTCACCGTCGACGAGCGCAACCTCCTGTCCGTTGCCTACAAGAACGTCGTTGGCACGCGACGTGCCTCGTGGCGCATCATCTCGTCCATCGAGCAGAAGGAGGAGTCCAAGGGCTCAGACAAGCACGTCTCCACCATCCGCGAGTACCGAAAGAAGATCGAGGAGGAGCTCGAGAAGGTCTGCCAGGATGTCCTCAACGTGCTCGACGACTCCCTGATCCCCAAGGCCGAGTCCGGCGAGTCCAAGGTCTTCTACCACAAGATGTAAGGCTGCCGCTGCCTCCAGCGCTGCGTCGGACGCTAACCGTTTTGCGCCTGCAGGAAGGGTGACTACCACCGTTATCTTGCCGAGTTTGCCTCGGGCGAGAAGCGCAAGATTGCTGCGACCGCTGCCCACGAGGCGTACAAGGTATGACGCAATCCCCACCACGCACGCAAGGGAGTGCATAGCAGAGCTAACCGGGCGGTTCAGACGGCCACGGACGTTGCCCAGACCGAGCTCACCCCCACGCACCCCATCCGCCTGGGCCTGGCGTTGAACTTCTCCGTCTTCTACTACGAGATCCTGAACTCGCCCGACCGCGCTTGCCACCTGGCCAAGCAGGCCTTCGACGACGCCATCGCTGAGCTCGACTCGCTGTCCGAGGAGTCGTACCGCGATTCCACGCTCATCATGCAACTGCTCCGTGACAACCTCACGCTCTGGACATCGTCAGACGGTGCCGAGGGCGAGGCTGCTGGCGAGGCTGCTCCCAAGGAGGAGGCCAAGCCCGCAGAGGAGGCCGCGAAGCCCGCAGAGGCCGCCCCCGCGACCGAAGAGCAGCCGCCGGCGCCTGCTGCTTAAGCGCATCAACAGCTCTCGACCTTGTAAGACTCCACCAGCCGCCGTCGTCTATCCCCGGATAGAAGGAGGAAGCTGTCTAGGCAGCGAGCGTCATCGGAGTTGCGTGTATGTGTTTTGTCGAAAATCGGTTTCTAGCGAGCGGACGGATTCCCCCACGACTTATGTGTTTTCCTCTCAGCCGGCACTATCCCATCTTGCGCATGCCTCCGTCGCCGGGGGCGTGCGATCCGCTTGCAGCTCTGTTTCTACGGAAGTGAGGTGCAGGGGCAAGATGCGGGTCTGCGTCTGGTTCCTCCCCAACTTGTAGCTGTCCGGAAGTTTTCTCCCCCAGTGTCTTTTCCCTTTTAGCACCGTGTGAACACCTATGCCCCCTTTTTGGCGATGAAGAAGGCGCGAGGGTGCGAGTTTCTGAGCGGCTGACTTTCCTGGGGCAGCGTCATGCGGGACTTTTGGTCGGTCGGAGATGGGGCGTGTCTTCGGCGGGCTGATTGCGTGGCAAGTATTGACTGGGTGACTGCGCTCTTAGGATAGTTGGGGAAACTCTTTATACTTCATTGCTGTGCGGGTGTGCGTGATGTGGGTCATGTGGTGATTTTCAGAAAGCCTCCTTGTATAGCTATGTGAAAAATGTCGGCTACGGCTCGTATAGGTTCCGCTCCAGGGCCTCGCCGCTCAAATGGGCGACCCTGAACCCCGCGAACGGGTGTGGTGCGGGCGCTATCGTAGCCACAAAAAAGTGTCGCGGACGCGACCCCGCTACAAGTACACGCCGGACAACACCAGGCGAGACATCCCACAGCACCTTCAGCTGGGTGCATGGCACGCTGACGCTGACGAATTGACGGTGCGTATACCACCTGCTCCCGTACAGAGGTCATAATCTAACAGTCGAAGGACGTGGACGAGGCCTGCGCAAAGGCGAAGACGTAATCGACGCGCCAGACGGACACGACAGCGCCCCCGGGAAGCCTACCTGCAGCGCACTCAAAGCCTCGAGGCCTGTCGCCAAGAAGGAAGCCATGGTGTTTACGAAGAACTACTACGCCGTCCTCAACCTGGCTGCGCCGGGGCTGGGAGAACAGCTCACGCAGGAGGGGCTGAGGAAGGCGTACAAGACGAGTTTGCTGGCCGCGCATCCGGACAAAGCCGCGGCTGGTGCACCCGCGGCCGGGGAAGGGAAGCACACCGTCGACGACGTCAAGGAAGCGCTCGCCGTGCTGAGCGATCCGGGGCGGCGGGGCGCGTTTGACAAGTGGCTCGCGGCGCAACGGCAGCGTGGGGATGCTGGCGCGGGGTGGGAAGGGAACGGGCAGGAGGACTTTGTGCTGGGACTGGATTTGTTGGATCTCAGTGATTTCGAGGCGGGGATGCCGCCGTTCGTGCGGATGCGGACACCGGACGGCGACGAGGACGGAGAGCTGGATGGCGCCCTGGACTTCGACGACCTCGACCCGCCCTCTCCGTCCTCCTTCCCTGCAGCTGCGGCTTCAAACGGGGACCACGCCGCTGTCTCAGACCTGCCTGCCTCGCCTGCACGTCCTTCAGAAATGCATGAAGAGGAGAGGGGCGGGGAAGAAGGCGAAATGGAATGGACCCGCGCCTGTCGGTGTGGCGCGGAGAAGGGTTTTCGGATCCGGGAGCGGGAATTGGAAGATGCGGAGGGGAGGGGGGAGAAGGAGGTGCTGGTTGGGTGTGAGGGGTGTAGTCTGTGGGTGAGGGTGGGGTTTGATGTTGAGGAGGGTTGAGAGGATGGTGAGATATTGGGTTGCTGAGGGTGATGAGAAAAGACAGCGCCGAAGAGGAGACGGTACGGAAGAGGAAAGACGGTATGGCGGAGGTGTGCGAGGCCACAGACTTCACGAGCACTCCGCAAGAAGCGCACCATGCACACGCTCCGTTGAGCCGTATCCCACCGCACACATCATCTCTGCTAACAGGGTTCTCTCCAGAGCTTGCGGTACGAGACCCAGGAACACGTACTGTACAGACATTGTACTACGCAACACATCGTAGACAGATGGAAAGTTGCCCTGCCAGTACTCCGCTTCAGCCAAGCCTAGGAACACAGCCTTTCCATCTATGCAGCAGCAGCCTTCGAGGACGCATATAGTAGGATTGGGGAGGGAATGGAAGATCTACGGGAGTACACTCGCTAAGATAGATGGCTACAGAAAGGCGAATCACGCGCATGACGGGACTTGGCTCGTTCTCTATCCTAGTGCAGCTTCAGACTTCATTCGATCCAAGCAATGCAGTTGGGATGGCGACCAAGCAGGAGCACACGCACCCCGCTCCGTTCCACCCCCCGTGGACAGCGTGTACATGCAGCAGATGCCAAGGCACACATCATCCTTACTATGCCTCGCCCGCAGAGCGCATGCTTGTGCAAAGTATTGAAGTGCCTGTGTGCGCGTGTGCCAGCTCGACCCCTGTTCACCGGTCGTTCACCGGAATGTGCGCTAGCGCCGCGCAGCGCAGTCGCACGTAAGGAGTGCGACTCAGCCCGGCATTTACAGCGACTACCGCTCCGCGGTGCAAAGACTGATTGGAGATGAAGAGACGATCGCGTCATGATTTGCTGATGAAGAGAAGCAAGGCTTTGATTATGCATGCTAGAAACTAAGGTACCGCCGTTTTTGGTAAGACAGGTGAGAAGGGGAGGCCGTGACGCGCAACGTAACGAGTAACCTGTGGCATTCCACGCAAAACGTATATTCCAACGGCATGTGCGAGGCCCGTGATATCCAACGCCGTCGCTGAAACGCATCGCTAGATGAAGCCTACACACCGTGTGACCGTCATAAAGAAGGTATGTAGGAAAGCAAAAAGGCAAAAGGACATGGTCGTGAAGCATCCGAGGCAGCACGCCGGCCGGCCTCAAGGATGAAAGTGAAGTGGTCAAGTCGAGCATGGGTATCAGGAAAACAACAGCGCGGGCTGGCCATCGCAAGGCTACTGCGGGAGCCAGAAAGACAGCAGGAACGGGGCGACGAGGCGCGCAGTGTACTTGCCCTGGTTGGCGTGGGAGACGCTGATGCCTTGGCGCTGCTGGAGGTAGTCAACTATCGGGCCATCAGTATTTCTTCAGCAATAGTCAATCGCAGTCAAACTCACTGTTCTCCTTGACTAGCTGCGCCACGCTCCGCACAAACGTCACGCTCGTCTCGTCTCCAAACCCAGCCTCCTTCTCCCAGTCCTGCTCGCAGTCCCGCAGCGGATTGCACTTGCGGTTGTATTTCCAGCGGAAGATCTGGCTGACAAAGTTCATGCGCTGGTCGACGTCGCGGTTGGCAATGTCGGCCTGCGCCTGCGCGTCGCGCGGGTCCAAGCGCTCGGTCACGGCCCGCGTGTCCATGACCTGGTGCGTCGTCTTCTGCTGGTCCTCTGCGGCCATGGCCATGCCGACGACGGCGACGAAGGCAGCCAGCCACTTGTCGCAGCCCCTGCTCGACTTGAAGATCTGCTGGAGTTTGTTGAGGACGGCGGCGAGCGTGGAGCGCTGCAGCCGCGCGAAGAAGTATTTGAGCTGGCGCGCCGTCATGCGTGGGGAGGTGTAGTTTTGCACGTAGGCGGAGGGGTCCGTGTACGAGTGCATTTTGGAGAGGGTCTGGTTCTTGGTTTCTTCGGCCATGGTGATGGTGTGCGACATGATGTAGGTGCACACGATGAGGCGGAAGACCTCGCGGAGCAGTTTGGCCTGTTTCAAGTCAGCGTAGAGCGTTCTTGCGGGTGAGATGCCAAACGTACCTCGTCCTCGCTCTTTGGCTTCACGCGTGTCATGAGCTTGAAGAGACGGGGTGAGAAGTCGTTGTCGTCTTCCGCCCAGCAGATGTCGCCAAATGCATCGAGGTGGTTGTCGACGATGTCGTTCAAGTACTTGTCGTACTTCTTTTCTTCGTTGTGATTTATGTGCACCATGCCGAGAGCTGGGCTTCGCTTCCTGATTGTGTAGCGCTCCTGGGTCTGGGGGTTGGTCTGGTACTGCAGCTGCACCAACAGTTCTTCTCCGCGAGGTTGGAATTCGTACACCTTGACTTGCATGCGCGGCATTGTCCTCTGCTCGCAGGTCATGTACACGTTGATCTCCTGGTTGCCCCATTGATGGATGAACTGGGTCACGAAGTGAGTAAGATGGCTGTCCTCGTGGATCTGCATGACGAGCATAGGGAGGAAGTATTCTGAGAGTTCGATCAACTTGATGCGAGAGCACCCAAGGCCACAATCGGCATTGGGACGCTGGGCGCGCTTGACACAGCGTTCGCAAATGTCACCAGGACCGCACTATCAACCATTAGTCTGAGTCAGAACGTGACGAGGTGTTGTGCTCACCTTGTCGCGCTGTAAAACGCAGTGCCAGCAAGCAACAATCTTGCGCATGTCGTGGGCTGCTTTTGCGACTTTTGGTTCCAAGTGAGTCCCCAGTGCTCGTCCACCAGGCCTGCCAGTGTTTCGTATTGGGCCAACTTGCCGACGAGCTTTTGGACCTTCGGGATCGGGCGAGAGTCCAGTGACTGCCTCTGAGAGTGTCCTGTCTGGGGAGAAGTCATCCACGATGGATGGAGGTGGTATGGTCTGACCGAAAGACTGGTGCGACTGCGACTCGCGGCGCTCCGCATCGAGGTCGGACTGCTGATAGGACGAGAACATTCCCTCCGAGCCACCAGGGCTTGAGACTGAAGCATACGCGCTAGAAGGTGATTGTAGATTAATCCGGGACGGTAGCTCGATTGATGTGGCAATCGGCGATGGGTGCTGGTGCGAGGATCTACGGCTTCCCATATATCCCATCTGTAGGACAGGCTTTGCTTCATAGGGGGCATAACGTCGTGAACTCGGCGAAGGAGACGCCCGAAAGGACCACATATCAACGGGACTACTGTTTGAGTAGTAAGTGTTGGCATGGACCTGGCTTTGGGTGACTGGTTGGCTCGGTTGTTGCTGAGCTAGGCTCTGGGTCGCCATGGAGTATGGGTCTTGAGGTGACACCAAAGGTTCATTAGGAGATGCAAGGTAGGTTGGATCAGTTTCGTTCATCGCCCAGAGACCGACGTCAGGACTAGTGAATCGCGAGTAGTCTATGAAGTCAGTGATAGGATCGAAAAGGACGACGCTTGAACCCGGCTCATCCGGGCTTCGCATAGGCTGTTCACTCGTCCATGGAGCTGCCTGATTGGCGAAAGGTTGACCTTGATAATTGTTATAGTGTTGAGGTACTAGAATACTTGGCTGCAATCGAGCTTGCGCATTGAAAGGTTGTGGATGGAGATGCTGCGGCTGATGAGCGGCGAGTGTGGTGTTGAGCGGTTCCGTCAGAGCTGCTCGCGATTAGCATCAACGCCACAGGCGACAAACGGGATGCATGCCTTGACCTGTGAAGGTTCCTTGGGGTGTAAAGAACATGTTCTGATCATGCGCAGTGAGAGGTCCAGGGGAGACCTGAGTGGTCATCATGTTGCCGTTGGCTTGATAGGCCTCTAGATGCGTATCCAGCGTGAATTCCTCGACACTATCGTTGTCTGGGGTTTTCACTGAGGTAGGGGAGTCGGACGGGCTATCGCCATACAGCATCGGCTCCGGGTACTGGCCTGGAGGCGGGTCTGGTCCTCGCGAAGGGTTACGACTCATAGGCGGGGTGCTAAGAGGGCCACCAGGAGATAATCCAGTGTGATTGACCAGGGATGTAGGCGTCTTTGATCGCTGCGCGGCATACTGTTCGTAGTTGCTGTATAATTCCGGGGCGACTGGTACCTCAGGCGCCATGGGCAGCTGCTGGTCGTAGCAGTAGTAACCGTTATCCATGGTGAGCAAGCTGTTGGACATAGCCTAACCTCTGGGGAGCTGAGTCTCTATCGCCTTGCGAAGTGCCTTACGGAAGTAGGCCAGCGCCGGATCCACGAGCTGGTGGCCGACGACTCGTATTCGCGTGAATTCCACCACGAAGGAGCGGTAAGCCGATGAGACGCACGGCTGTCCCGCTGCCAGTGCGGAAAGATTCGAAGACTCGAGAACAATGCGCAGCGAGGGAGAAACAACAATTCTCACTACGGCTGGGGAAGAAAGCAGCTCAAAGATGATCAGATCAGACTCAGTGCTGGGCCCGATTCGTAGAACCCCTCAAACCGGTGAAGGGCTGCGGGTGGATACTGCTGCAGCTATTGGGTTTAGCTGCATACCACGCTGCACAGCATTCGCGTAGTACCAAACACAGACGGCGCGCGGCAAAAGCGAAAATCATAAATGGAGGAGACCAGGATGAGACTACAAGCTGACAGCAAGTCTGGTTTCTCTGCTGGCGCGCTGAGCAGAGGCATTCGTTGCCTCAGGCCCATGGTGGTGACAGGACGATGCACTGCGCCACCGCCAACGGAGCCTTAGCACGGAACAGAATGCGTGCATCAACCCAGCATCTGAGCACTGTCCTCAATCGTCGTCGCGCGGCTCTGCTGCATTGACCGACTTCTTCGCAATGAGCTGGAGCAGCCAAGTCGCGCATGTCGTTGAGACGCTCAAGCCAGTCGTTTGGTCTGAGGCTGCTGGTCCTGGCAATTTTCCACGAGCCATGACAAAAGCGTCCACTGCCGGATATGGAGGATCGGCGAATTGCCAGCGCATACCTGATACGAGCCATGGCACGAGGATGACCGCGCCGGCACCCGACAGCGTCGTCCAGCACTTTAGGAAACATACAACATGCCGCAGATTGTTTCGAGTCGCCGTTTGGGGCGGTGCGGTTTGGCTTCAGAAGCTTGTACGTCGCGGGACAAGAAGGTGGCTGCGTCCACACTATGATCATTGAGAGACTCTGCCTCGCTGCGCAGAACACTTGCAACCCGATCGTCCTAGTAGTCAACGGGCAGGCGTTACAGTGCCGTGAACATCGCCATCTCCAGCAGTACCAACAGCAGTCGACGAGGGCAATGTGACTAGCGACTGGAAGTTGATGGTGCAAGGCGCATTCGCACTGTGTAGAAGACGACGCCCTTCGACATGGTGCAAGTGCACCGAGTACTCCGAGGCTTACCCCTTTGGGCGACTCGCCCATTCCACCAAATCACCTTGTCAGATGACCGGCTAGCTTGCCGCTTGGTAAGCCGCGGAGCTCAACATGGCACTAACCACTCCGTTCTCGGAGCAAACATGTTCCATGCACGAGAACTCCGATCTGATAGAGATCCCCACGTTGCAGTTGTGCGTAATATTCGTTTGCTATTCCACCTCACCTGCACTGCATTGTGTGGAATGCCACGCAATGCTGAGACGGAACGGAAAGCCTAGGTTTGTACGACGCGGGAAAGCTTGAGCCGACGCTTATACTCCATTTAGGTCTTGCGAACCATGTCGTATATCGAAGATCCGCTGTGACCATGCAACACCGACTTGCGAGAAATGCAAGACCCGAGGCATCGCAGAACAAGTCAGCCGCCGCTAGTCACTGCCCACATCCTCTCTAACAAGTTCGCCAGTGCTTTTATCACCCGGCACCTATGACCAGGCCTCCTGGCGTGCCTCGTAAAAAGCCAGAGCCACGACGTCGCGCTTCCAACGCGCGCCAGAACGCAACGCGAGATCACGAATCTCAACCTTCTCTTAGTCTAAGCCCTACGGCGCTTCGGAATGAAATTGGAGTTCCTTCCATTGTGAATGCATGGCCTACTCCTCCTGAATCTGCAACAAGGACTACCCAAAGCAGCTCTGACACCAGGAGCTTCTACCTTGGGAGCACTAGCTATGCAAGTGTTTTCGCGCAGGAGCAACCACTTTCAAATGCCTTACATGAGCACCCTCCTGCAAGCGCCCAAGGAACGCCTACCATCATGGCTAGTGGGCTCGAGGGAACTCGCCATTGTCGTATGAGCGTTGGCAGGGACATCATATCCAAGTGTGGACAGTTTGCCTTCTTAGAGCGGCTTGTGCGAACATACTTCAGGATCAATCAAGGATCAGCAATGATCGGTCCCTTGATCACTAATGCATTGCCTCATATGCGCAGAGACATTGAATACATCAACTCCAACTCCGATAATCCATATCCCTTACTAGCCGAGATCACGAAGAACAGTACTCAGCCCCTCAAGGTCCCGCCGACCATGCTCCCATCCGAGTTTCACACGCTCTTCACAGGTCCGAACTTGCGGTGGGAAGCGATAGGCCTCATGATGGCGCTGGCGGCTTCCTGTGCACAGTTCTCTCCACCAGATGATCCCTTGTTCACTCTTGAGAACGGAGATAGGGTCAACAAGGACGACTTCATCTTGGACATGATCCACGCCACCAACGACTGCATCACCCTTTGTCAAGTCCATGGTGCCGTGAATGACATCATGGTCTGGCTAATGTACAACAATATGCTCGTACAAAGTAATTGGTACGGCGACAACTGTATGCCATTTCTTGTATTTCCATCATGGGATATTGACGAATGTAGATCACGGTGTATGGCGTCGAACTGGCGATGTTATTTCGGCACTCCATGCAGAAGGAATCCATTGCGAGAATGCAGTCGTGAATCCATGCGATGAGCCTCTGTTCCTTCGCGAGTCGCGCAGGCGAATCTACGCTGCAGTGTATCGAACCGACAAGAGCTTGGCTGACTTCTTCGGGCGTCCACCGATGATGCACCAGCGGTATAGTGACCGACCGCTACCTCTGGATCTTGACGACGAGGTCGTTACTTCCGACGACCATGCGATTGTAAATGAAGTTATATCAAAACTCGATGTCGACGGGTGGGCTCTTGATGGTCAGATTAGGCCAGCCTCGTGGATACGATTACGTGCTGCACTTGGTCGTGTCAAGGAGCGCTTCCTCGAAGCGTCGCTCACAGGAAAGAAAGATGTCTTCATGATTGAAGAGATAGAGTAAGTTGACACCATATTCCGAAAACCACGTCGTTCTCCTTGGCTCAGATGCCCTTCATCTGATGTATTATTGCGCAAGTCTCAGACTAACAAAAGCAGAGCAATACGCGAGCAACATCGAACGAACTGGGAGACTTCGCCCGCCCATCTCAGATACGACCTTTACGACAATGAAGCTGTTTGGAGAAATCTCAAACCAAGGGCGGCCTTGCGAATGATAGGAGCATACCTCGACCACCTACATGCAGGCTTCCAGATTCAACGTCTTCTTCGCCGTCACACCCAAAACGCTCTTCCCGCCCTCCTTGAAATCGCGATGAACCTTCTCTCTACCGCTCTCATTTTCAACAAAAATCGAAACCACGAATACAACGTGCAGCGACACTTTGCTACTTTGGTGTTGTTCTACTGTTTGCCAAGTGCAGGTGTTCTGGCTCTAGAACTCCGCCGCTGCACACTGGAAAATTTACCGCTGCCAAACACAGTGTCGCGTGCTGACATCATTCGGAACTTATCCGTCCTCATATCATGTGTGGAGTGGGCAATCGTACCGGACGACGGCAATCATCGCCTGTGCAGCGAGCTCAACAAGATGATTGCTCTTGTCTTGGACGAAGTGCTCAACTACCAACCTCCCTCGAACGAGGGTCAAACCGATGGAGCTTCGGCAGTGCTCGCCGGGGTCGGAGCTGGTTTCTTCGACCTCCCAATGATAGATGGCATGGAGCCTATTCCAACCGAAAGCGAGGACTTCTTGAACTGGCTGGATAATGCGAATTGGAATAATACGGTGGGTCCAGGCCGGTTTTGAGAGACACAGCAGAAGAGTTAATAAGCACGTAGTATCTCTTCTGATTTTTAGCGTTCTTTTTCACGGCCTCGCTTATTCATGACGACTTGACAGGATAGAAATCGGCATCGGACGTAATGAGCATTTGGAGATACCCTTTGATTATTGGGGGCTCGTGTGAGCGCGAGTCGACTACGCACGTGCCAGCTGAGGCAGCATTAGCAGATAGATTGAGAACGAAATATCTTGGACAACTCCATCCGTAACAGCATAACGGACGTTGAATGTTTTTATCGTTCTTCAACAGCTAGCTATCTGACCCCCCGCCTTGACCCCAGAAGACTGGCAACTATATTCCCCATCGCTGAACTACACCTTGCTTTCTCGCACCCGCTTTAATACACCCTTGCTACACATCTTCCCTTCCCTTCCCAGTCCTCTAGCTTACCGACTCTCGGACCTGGTCTCCAAATAACTCCGCGGACCCTCAACACCGAATCCCAAAATCTAAATCCGAGCACCGCCGCCCGAGCCTCGCTCCCATTCGCCAACCCAACTACGGTGCCCTGACACCGTGATGGCTCGGAGATGCACACGCGTCTCGGATTTGGTTGTACATGACGCGCCGCTCTCACCACGTGGGAAGACGACTTCCCTGCTGCGCGAGAGTTAGTGTACCGCGTCGGATTTACTTGTACGCTTGGGGGAAATGGCGTGCGCGGCATGTGCCGTGAGATGCAGGCAAGGCTCCCAACGTACCTTGCGATCTCCACGCTTCTGCCTAGGCTACGCTGTAAGAGCACACGTCAGGTCAGATGGAAGCGCGAATCGGAGCTTGAATGGCGGTCGGGGACTGCGCGCATTTGGAGTCATACATGGTGTTGTCGCTACTCCGAGGTGCGGCGTTGACGCAGATGAGAGCTGGTATGGGCAGCGCTGGGCTGGGGAGACGTCGCGATGGGAGGGGACGGCCGAAACGACGTGGTGTATAAGAATGAGGACAGAGGGTGCGTGGAAATCCGGTACCGGTTCAACACCAGGTGAGCATTACAAGGCCATCTACCTGCCTCCTGAACAAGACATCGAAAAAGACAAGATACGAATATAAAGAACTACTTGGGGGTTGCGATACCTATTTAAGCTGTCCACCAAACAACCGCATGAACGCCGAATTCCACGCCACGAGACCTGTCTCCCTCTTCACAAACAAGATGTCTTCGACTACCAATCACACTTCGAGCGAAACTGCTCCGCCGCCGTACTCCCCATCCGACACGGCCTCCCTCGCCTCGACGAGCTCGAAATCAGCACTCCTCAAGCAATTGCTTCATAAGAAACGTTAGTCTCTCACCCCGCCCCTCTTTGTAGCGTGCTGAACTAATCTGAACATAGCATCGGAAGGCTCAACGCCCAAGCAAGCGAAGAACAAGAGCAAAAAGGAGCAGCGGCCGCAACAGGAACATCAGCACTATGACAGAGAGACGTTTTGGGCGGCGGCGGCGGTGTGGGCGTCGATGCGGTAATGAAGATGAGCCTCGCGTTATGCTTGGGAATTGTGTTCTGAATATTGTGTCATGCTGCCTCAACCAACCGCCCAATAGCTACTTCCAGAGAATGGAAAATGTCCGGTACTGCAACTCGCTGTCGTCCTTCAGGGACATCCGTATGGCCCATGAGCACATCAAGTTACTTCCCGGAAGCTTCTCGGAGTTTCTATAGCAAGGTAGTGCCGCCACTCCATAAAACACCATTCTAGATGAACACAATGCCATGCACGCACGATCATCGCTTTCGATAGATTGGCAATTCAGAGTCTTACAGAATTGGTGAAGAAGTGGACAAAAGTGGGCAAACAATGGCTTTCTCCGTTGAATTATAGACTTCTTATATTCGACCATACAATAGGGAAGTGTCACATAGGTCCTCAGCACTGTAACACGGTGTGGGCGCATCTGTGACCTGAAATTGCAAGGTTGAAATTGAATTTAATAAGCTTCACAACGGATTGTTCGATCCCCAACCCTTAACTGCACCCTTGCGTGGTTGCGCCAATATGGACAACCAAAGTTCTTGATTGGAGTACATACGTCGTCCTTCGTATTGGAATGCATCGGGTTCCGTGGTGGTTTTGTGGATATTCCGCCTGAATTACTGGTATCTCGCATCCGCAGGACAGTCTGGAGCTTATGCTTGGTCCGCTACCGTTTTTTGCTGTTGAGGCTTTTGCTTGTAGCATGCTAAATCTAAGTTTGTTTCGCTTCTAGAGAGAAGTCAAATAGTCTTCAAATAGGTAGAAACTTTTATATCTGTGCCTAGAAATATTTGTAATAGGCAGCACCATGAAATATAAATGTCGTTTAGTGGCGCATGTTAATCACCGGTGGGATAGGTACCGTAGGTATAGTGCGGGGTTTCAGCCCCATCTCCTCGATACCTTCATTCACCAAACTCGTGGTCCAATGCACATATCGCCTCTGAACTCTATGCGTATCGTCTACAAGCATGGGTGGCTCTATTGATGCAAGCTTTCTCGATCGCATGTGGCTCCCACGGCCTGACATCACGCAAGAGGACGCAAAAGCAATTCTTCTCAAGCACTACGACCTTTCCGGAGATGTAGAAGAACTTGTTAGTCAGCAAGACCGCAACTATCTCATAGTACATGGCGCGGAAAGTTATGTTCTTAAGATTTGCCTAGCGGAATATGCGCTCACCGAACTCGAGGCACAGATTTCGGCATTCCAACATCTTCGTACCAAGGCTGGTGTGCCACGAGTACCGAGCATCCTACCAACCACCGAAGGCGGTTCCATTATTCTGGTAGAAATCAGAGGACGAAAATACCGGGCACGTCTTCTCGAGCACCTTGAAGGAGAGCCGGTGATCGAGGAACACAGTCTCTCTCAGGAATTGATACGTGCTCTTGGGGCTTTAGCCGCAAGTCTTACGCTTGGTCTTCGCGATTTTGCGCATGCAGGTCTCAATCGTAGCCTGCAATGGGATTTGCGCAATGCTGGTGCAGTAGCGGACCACCTACTTTCGTCAGTTCAAGACGATGAGCGACGTAGCCGCATGTCTAAGGGAATGAACACCGCCCTCACGCGACTGAAGCCTTTGGAGAAAGAGCTGCGAATTCAGACAGTCCACCACGATCTTACTGGCGATAATATCCTATGCCGCAAAGACCAATCCGGTGCATCTATACCAGATGCTGTCATCGATTTTGGCGACATCACGCGAGGCTGGCTGGTGAGCGACCTGGTTGTCCTCTGCGCCTGGTTGCTTCAGTACAACGAACAGGATATTCTGTCAGTTCTTCCAGCAATCACAGCGTATCATGAACTTTGTCCTCTGAACGATGCCGAACTCCGGGCATTTTGGCCACTGGTCATTGTTCGCTCTGTCGTTCTGCTTGCTAGCAGCGAGCAGCAGCTTTCAGTGGATCCTGCAAACAGTTATGCTTGTCGGGACCTCGAAACTGAGCGAAGTGTCTTCGAGCGAGTGACAAGTGTCGATGCGGATCTGATATATACCAATATTATAGAAGCACTCGTGGGAGCTGCAGATTAGGGAGAAGAACATGCAAATTACTTGTAGAAGCAGATTGTCTCTGAATGTAGGTTCCCTACGATGGGTTCTGGTCGAAGAGAAGTTGCCATATGTATAAGAGCTGGTGAATTCCGATATCTTCCTATCAGGTGGTGAATCAAACAATTACCTTGGGGTATCTTGACTGGTATAATAATCTACGATCTGAGAAAAGGTAATATGCGTCATCAAGGTTGCGCTCCTGTGGTCATACGGCCCCGGAAGACGGACCTCGATCCTTTTGTTTTTTGGCCTAGAGGGACTCGACAGGCAGTAAGCTAAACGTCAATAACGGTGCATTCCTGACGTGTTCGCGAATGTCTTCCAGATCGCTTCCCCTTGGCTTGACCCAGCTGTGCAGCGGTTCGTCTAGTTCTGGGTTCAGGAAGTATATTATCGATTGACGATTGTTCAAGCGGTGATTACGGCCTTGGTGGTATATTGTCGAAACAGCTCCAGCAGTCAATGCTGTGAGTACCGAGCCAGACACCCAAATAATCTGATTAGAAGCAGGCAGCATCAGTAATGTAGTCGATTGTTCCTCCTCCCTGGGAAATATCTCTAAACCAGGAGCGTTGGCGTATAAGGAAGTGATCATATGGCCATCTTCATGACTATCTTGCCGCAGTTCACGGTCACTTGGTGCCACAAGTGCGTTGTTGATCTGCAGGTGAGGTGCCCTCTTGAAGGCGGGGTTCTGGACGAAAGGCAACCGCTGCGATTGATCCAATTTCTCAGCCTACTCACTGCACGCACGTTTCATCGGTCGTCTGTCCGCTTCACTTTTCCAGATAGCATAGATCAGCACACCACCGCCACGCGATTGCATTGCATTTTTTTATTTTTTTTAGCCCAGACAAGGAGCCTACAATTTGAGGACTTGGGCAAGGACACTACCTCAAAACGTTCACAGCTAATGGAGCAACACTTTACCAAGCGGAAATTCTCGCGGGACCAGGTCCGCAGAAGTAAAGCCATGCATTACTTCCCACATCTAGTTAAAAAGCGGATTACACAGTTGCTCTCAAAGCTGTAGAAATACAGAGTAGAAAATCTTTTTCATTTACTGGTCATCCTAGAGATTGGCCCCTCTAACCAGCACCCACAACACCACGGGCACAACAACATTGTCATTCCCACCCGTCAGCACCGCCTCTTCCAGACTCGCACCTGCGGCGCAGATGCTCGCTTTCCCCACCATCTTCGTGCCCTCCAGCGCCCGCTCTAGCAGACTCCTATCAGACGCAGCACCTCCCCACCCAACAACGAGCCAGATTTTTCCTGCGACAAGCCCAATCGTGACCGCCACCGCAAACGCCAGACTACCCTCGAGCGACTTGCCGCCTGCCCAGGGCCATTTCCTGCGTCCATACCGCCGCCCAATGAGCGACGCGGCCGCGTCTCCCATCCCAACGCACACGACGCCCGCGATCATGCTGACATCTCTCTTCTCGACGTCCCAACCCACCCAGGGCTCTTCGCCCTTTCTATCCACGCCCGCGAGACTCAGCCATAGTGGAATCGCACACCCAATCAGGAGAAAGATGTGACTAACCACCACGGGGCCCCTAAGATCCCTGCCGTCCACGTACGGCGTGAGGAACGTAGCGATGGGCCCGCTCAGCGGCGGTAATTGGCTCGCACGGATGAGGTCGAGGAGGAGGAAGATGGCGAGGACGAGCGCGAGCGCGAGCGCGACGAAGCAGGGGTCTATGAAGATGGTTGGGAATAGCATGGCGACCATCATGCCGTGGAAGACTTTGCGGCGGGTGTCGACTTCGACGACGGAGGAGAGGCGGAAGACAACGATGAGTCCTACCAGGATGATGCTGACGCAATAGGCACAGAGGAGGAGACGGACGTTAGCGGGTCCGAGGATGGTTTGGCGGAAGGTCTCGGCGAGCGGGAGTCGATAGGACCATTGGTCGTCGTTGGCGTCAAAGAGCGGAGGGAGCGCAATCCACCAGCCCAGATCCCAGTTGAAGACTTCGAAGCGTAGGCGTTGTATGTTGCCGAAGAGGTAGCCGAGTGCCCAACCAAAGGGCTCGTGATCGTAAAGGGCGTATTTGCCGATGATGTAGCGGACTGGACCGAGAATGAGGGCAGCTACAACAAAGTAGAAGTATGCGGCATAGATCCACTTCCGGTAAAGTGCTTGTGTGGGCGTGAGTGTGAGGAAGTGTTGCGCTATGGATTTTGTGCGTCGGCGTTGTCGAAGCCCATTTGGTAATATGGGAAGTTGCACAGGCAGACTGGGGACTGTGTTACGCCTTCGTGAAGTTGAAGCAGATGGGGGTGAATTTTGTTGCCTGTCACGATGTAGGTATTCTGTCTTGTTAGGCTCGACTGCTGACCGAGCTTCGTTGCCATTCGGCGTTCTGTTGTTGTTCCTGAGAGCATTCAATATGTCTAACCTCAAGCTCTTAGTCTTGGTCAGAGAATTTTGTAACAAAGGCTCATCCTCATCAGCATCGCTGTCGGACGCTGCTCGAGTGGCACTGCGTGTACGAAGGCTCTTATTGAGCACTTGTAGGAACGATTGCTGCGCCTGAATGACACGACCCACGCGTCGAAATCTCCACCGCGGGATGCGTGCCAATGCCACTCCCCATTTGAGGACTTTGCCGCAAAGCACGAAGAGAGTGAGACCTCCAACCCATATCAAAGTTCTCAGTATACCGGCTTGGGGCGAGCCCGTAAATAGCAGGAGGTTGATCAATCCGATAGCGAGAAGGTGCAGCTCTGCAGGAAGTAGACTTGTCGTTGTGAGGTAGTGTAATGGCGGCAAAAGTGCCTGGTGAAGGGGGAACAGGCACACCAGCAACTCTGGATGCAGCCCCTGTTCGGATGGGGGTAGCTTGATCTTATGAGGTAGTGGTGCCAGGTTTTTGGAAGGGAAGTCCGAATTCTCAGAGGCGATTAAGGGTAGTATGGAGATGAACCAGTGGACACTCGAATAGCCCCCCGGCGAGACTCCGCAGGGTATTAATTGGGGCGGCAATGCTGCTAAGCCGAGCAGAATGTTGGGTAGCAACGCCCTTGGTAATGCCGAAAATAAAGATATGGAAATCAAAACTGGTAACACAGCGGGGTATAATATGGGAGCAGGATCGAAAGCGGCTGGTATGCGAATGCGCTGTCTGAAACGGAGGTTCGAAGGCGGCTGTTTTTGCCACGAATAAAACAGGAGTCGGAGCGGATAGATAGCGAGGATGCTACCCATGATGAGGACATGAGTGGATAGATCTACTGAGAGGTTCTTAGCATGTACCTTGGTGGCTTCGTGAAGCAAGCAAATACCTCTGTGCCAGCGCAACAGCTTCTCCCAGCACTTGCACCCGCCAACCGCCAGCATGCCTATGACCCCGAGCAATGCTGTCTCGGTCGTCCTCCTTACGATCTCGTTGCGGCGTCTCTTCAAGTACTTCTGGCGCGCTGCTTTCGCTTCGTCATCGGTTGGCGAAGGCTCTCCAGTCCGCGACCCCTCTTTGCTTGGCTGGAAGTATTGCATGGAGAGCTTGCGGCCTTCCTCGTCCACCTGGGAGGGTGTTAGCAAGGGCGTTGCATCGCCCTCCAGCCCTGATCCGCGCGCATCGCGTAGTCCTTTGCGCGGCCTCAGAGGCGGTGCTGGCAATGCCTTGACGAAGCCGTAGCCCTCATCGTCAGCCTCTGTGCCGCTCTCGCTTGGAGATCGTGACACTCTTCTCCGCTTCTTTTCGCCCTCTTCTGACGGTGTGCCTAGTGACGTTGGCCCGGTCGTGCGCGACAGGTCGTTGCTCGACGATTGGGAAGATGGCTGAGAAGTGCGCAGCTCGTGCTGGCGGCGGTGGTACGGGTGCGGCGAGCGGCGGAAGAGCTCGAGAGCTTCTACATCAGAGGCTGTGGGCGCTTCCAAGTGCGACTCGGGCGGCTCGGAATCTTGCGCCATGCTGGGGTGGTTTGGTGGGCAAACGGGTGGGGAGTATGCGCTTGAGCTTCACGAGGGGGGACGTTTGTGAGAACGAATGGCGCAACAATGGAGGCGCATTCTAGCCGGGCTGCCACATGTTTCGATCAGAGGGAGAATGTGGGAGCATGCGTCGTGCGTGCAATACAGGAATTCTCACATGTTCGGGCATACGCGGACCTTGAGTAGCTGACGTTGCTTGTTGAACCGCTTGCAGGGTTGCACCTGCAACGCCGCCAAGACACGACTACCGCAACAGGATATACTGCAGCAAGTGGGCGAACGCAGACGAAGATGAATTTCAGGTGATTACAAGAGTATATGCATTTCTATTGTACACGCATCTATCAAGATGTCTTATGCTGGTATCGGGGTATACACCAACACCCGCCCGCTTGGCTCCCTGCAACTTTGCATACTTCCACAGCCCTTTTTCTACGCCACTTGCTAACTTACAAGTACTTGTTCTCCTTCAACCACGCCTTCACATCATCAGAATCGCGCTCAATCCAAGCTGCCTTCGCGCTAATGGCGTCAATGCTTTGGGCAAGTGCCTTGTCAAAGCCCTTGGTGCTCTTGTCCGCAAAGAAGGTCTCAATCTCCTTGATGTGCTCCTTGCGCGTGAAGCTAGACGTCGCGATAGACACAACAGAGCTGAGCATGCTCAAGCTGGGCGGCAACCTCTTCTCGAGTTCCTTCCAGTTGTCCTTGGTCCATTGCCAAAGAGCCTTGATACCCTCTGGGTGCGTACGCAGAGAAGAGAGTGGTAGGTAGATGTCCTGCGCTTTGACGTCGTCACTCAGGGACAGGTCCAAGGTGCGCTGTATGAGCTCAGGAGTCTTGGCACGACCTAAGGCCCGCATAGCCGTGTTACGCTCATCACTCGTCTTGGCATTGATGGCCTCGTACTTAACGACGTCATATTCTGCCGCACCGCCGTTGCTCAGAACGATGGCGTACACACTGCCACGGAGGTTGGGGTGGATAGCGGACCGATCGCCGTTCTTGAACTTCTCGAACATGTCGAACGAGGCCTTGACAATGGTGTCGTCCTTCGCAATACCAGCAGTACCGAACATCATTGCCTTGAACTGCTGCTCAAGATGTCCGTCCTTCTCGGTGAAGGTCCAGCCCAGTTCGTGGGCCTTGTCTTGGGTCAACTTGAGCTGGAAGGTCTTGAGAGCATCCTTGACAGCCTGGTCTTCAAACTGCCATGCAGAGCGGAGTACGCTAATACGGCTGCTGATCTCCTGCCACACGACAAACTCGGTCTCGCTCTTGAAGCTGTCCAGGAGCGAAAGAATGCCGGACGTCTTCTGGTAGCCCGAGGTAGCCAAAGCACCAGCGTCGGCAATCATACCGGCACGGTCTTCCACGGTGAGGAGCCCCTCCTTGGCAGCGAGACCTAGCTTTCGAAGACGCTCAGGACTATACGAGGTGCGGTAGATGCCAGTGTGATCGGCGTTGAGCTTGAAGAAGTCGAGATCATTAACCTTGAAATCAGCTTCGCGGGTGGTCAGAGCCAGTTCTTGGTCGACACCCTCCTTGGTGCGTAGACCGAGGAAGATGGGGTATAGGGTCTCGTCTTCCTCCGGCTTGACATCCGCTGTGCGCAGGAAACGGTTCTGCTTGAGATGAATAGAGTCTGAGTTTTCGGTCACGGTAACGACTGGGAAGCCGACATGCTTGGTCCAGATGTCCATGACTTTTTCGACATCTTTGCCGCTAGCGTCGCTCAAGGCCGCCCAAAGATCACCAGTCTGGGTGTTTCCGTAGGCGTGCTTCTTGAGGTACCTTCGAATTCCTTCCATGAAGACGTCCTCGCCAAGGTACTTTGAGATCATGCGGATGACGCAAGATCCCTTGGAGTACGAGATGGCATCGAAGATCTGATTAATCTCGTCTGCGCGCTTGACTGGGACTTCGATTGGATGGCTACTGCGAAGCGAGTCTAACGAGAGGGCTGACGCGAGATTGTCGGTAACGTACCCCTCCCAAACCTTCCAGTCGGGATAGAAGACGTTGCACGAGTACCAAGACATCCATGTCGCGAAACCCTCGTTCAGCCACAAGCCATCCCAGAAGTCCATAGTCACAAGATTACCGAACCACTGATGTGCAAGCTCATGCTGCACAGTCTCGGCTACGCGCTGCTTCAAACTAGCACCGCTGTTCTTCTCATCAATGAGCACGTCGACGACACGGTATGTAATCAGACCCCAGTTCTCCATGGCACCCGCACTGAAGTCGGGAATGGCAACCATGTCCATCTTGGGCAGAGGAAACGGGCTGTTGAAGGTCTTCTCGTAGAAAGCGAGCGTCTTGGCCGCAAGGTCGAGTGAAAAGCGGCCGTGCTCGATGTCTCGGTCCTTGGGCGCATAAACGCGCACAGGTACGCGGAAGTCGTTCGTCTCAATGTAGTTAAGCTCTCCGACAATGAAGGCGAGGAGGTATGTAGACATGAGCGGTGTCGGGTTGAATGTGACTGCCTTGCGCTTCTCACCCTTGACGACAAGGGAGTCCACCTTCTTCTCCGAAGCAACATCCATGTTGCTCAAGCAGGTCATCTTGTCTTCGGCGACAAGCGTTACAGTGAAGGTAGACTTCAGCGCCGGCTCGTCGAAGCAGGGGAACGCGCGGCGGGCATCGGTAGGCTCCATTTGCGTGGTCGCTAACCATGTCTTCGAGCCATCCTCAGCCTTGAAAGACGAACGGTAGAAACCCGCCATGTTATCATTCAGTGTGCCCGTGAATGTCAGGGTGAGGGCGGCCTTTGACCCGCTTGATATGGTATCCTTGAAGGAGACTTTGGTGGTCTGGCCCTCTTCATCGTGGGTCAGCTCCGGGGAGCTCGAGACGACTTGGTCACCAGATGTGACCTTGGCGGAGTGGATCTTGAGGTCGATGGTGTTCAGTGTGATCTCCGTGGAATTTTCGACCACGTCAAGACTGTAGCGGGGTCAGCAAAATGCTAGAACACAAGCTGTAGAGCGGGCGGAATACCCCCCCAAGTTAGACCAGGCGGTATGATATACAGGCAGATTATTGCGCATGACCTGCTGCACTTGGTGCTGCACTGCCTGCTGTCTTCTGGATCATGCATGCTGGGCCAACTTGCGGGGTGTGTCCAATCTTCCCGCAAACGGGGAGCGTGCGATTGCGTACTCAATGGTCACCGAGCCCTCGTAGGTGGCCTTCTCGAAGTCGGGCTCGAGGGTCAGGTCGTAGTGGAGGGGCTTCACGTTGGTGGGCAGCACCTCGCGCGCCTGGTTGACGGCCATGGCGGAGCCCTCGTTATCTGCGCCGAACTGTCTGCACATGTTGCGGCGGTGGGAGCAATGTCGGACTTGGTTAGGGAGTGTGGTGGTGGATTGGCGAGGGGCGAGGGTCCGACGAAGGGTCGACTCTGCGGCAAAATGGCGTGGTGAGGTCGAGGTGGTGGGGTAGAATGAGGTGGAGTTCGCGGGCCGCGCGACACTCAAGAAGGAGCGACTTAGCGGAACGCGACCGCTGCTGGCCGCGGTGATGGAACGTATTCGATTCGCAGCCGCACCCGCCCCAGCCGCAGGCGCTGGCCGCCGCAGGGCATTCCGTGATGCTCTCTGCAGGGCGCCATACTGTCTGAGGAAGCCCATCTACGTCTAGATGGTATGCGGTGAAGCGCCAATGGCAATTCGTCGGTGAAGGATGTTGCAGCTCTTCCGTCCGAGAAAGGCAGGCGCGCCAAGCCGTCCTATGCATCGACGCACACGCCCCTCGGTTAAAACCTCTTCGCATGCAGCGTGTCTCTCTTCTTCACATTCACAGCAAGGAATTCAGTCCTCCCAGCCCTCCTCCCCATGGTCGCGCTGGAGTTCTGGCGCCTCGTCGCCAGCCTTGCGAGACCGAAACACACGCGCACGTTTGAGCCTCTCCGCGATTCCTGCATGAGCGGGGAGGTATAGAAGCTTCGCGACATTACCCATCCATGACCGTGAATTTGCAGAACTCGTCCAAAATCGCCTTCTTGCCTGTGGGTCAAGGATTTCTGCACGCTAATACGTTGGCGAGGCCAGGTGACTGCTGCCAGGGTGAATGTTGAGCTAAACGGTTTTGACCGCTCATCACAGTGGTACAAGAGGCGCCTCAATCTGCTGTTCGGGTGTATCGCGATGTCATGTGGTCAACTTCGACATCTTGCTTACATTAACCGAGAGACCCACCATTTCACCGCCATCTAGGAGGAGATCCTGTGATGATATTATTGAATCAGCCTCTAGCTATGCGGTGAATCTCATCTGAATTGCCTTGGCAGCGTTGTGCACTAAACCCTCCATCATCAGACATAGCACTTCTGCATGGTTCGAGCTGAGACTTTGCTGACAATGAGTCAAGCTCATGACCAAAATAACGAAATACATGCTCTTGAGAGCAATGGAAGTTCGGTACCCAGCATTAGATTGCGTTTGCCATCAGCCACAGTCAGCCCGAATACGCTGTTTATAATGGTGGGCACTCGTGGAACGCATGGATTCATGTTGTCAACATACGCTCATGCAGCAACAGAGAGTGGTCCCAACCAACGTGCCTTAGCGCCGAGTCACAACATCTAACATGATACCGAACATGCTCGGCAATCATTCGCACGGCCATCACTACCTTGCATTCAAGCCTGTGTGACATTAACCACTGCAAACCTTCCAGCGAGCAGGCCGGCAGAAACATGTTGACAGCATGCATTACTTTCATACCATTTCCAGTCCAGTCATCTTGTTGCCCTCCAGAGCTTGCTCTGACAAATAGTCCAATCAAGATTGCCACTTATCATGGCCTTGTTTACTACAACCTGGCTTTCCAAGTTGGACGGGGGATATCAAGATTAGTAAAAACTATATAGCGCCTTTTCCGTGCCATTGGCGAGTCGTAACGGTCATACAATGTCTTTTCATAGCGGCGGTTCTCGCGAATAACCGCTCTGAAAACCCAGATCTCGCTGTACACTCCTCGCTCACAGATCAAAATAGACGTGACAACGTATTGCTAAGCGTGTGTCACTTCGGATGACGAACGTGGCCGATGAGGCACTGTGTAGGCAGCACTTGAGCATGCGGTTCCTGGTCTCGCATATCGGTCATCTGCAGCGACACTTACGTTGGCCATAAGTATCAGATTTGCGGAACAGTGGTCCCCGGTACCAGAGAGCCCTGATCAGCAAGGAGGACAGCCATGGCGTCTTAGTAGAATCTATGATTTCGTTGCTTGGGGACGCGGCGTCGATGAGGCCAAGACAGCCCCGTTTTGCATGCTGCTTAGCTCGACTCATGGCACCCGATACGGACGTTATATAACTGTGCATGCAATATGACATGCGGTCCTTCGGTCTTGGTCTCCATTGCTTCGAAGGTTGTGGGACCAACACCTCACCATTCACCACGCAGTTTAACTTCCACTGTATATCCGAAATCATATTGAGGGTATGTGCTTAATTGAATAGATGGTGTTGGCTTTTCCATCCGCAGATTATGGCTGAGCAGACAAATTTGAGATGTTATCGTTGCTTTGCATCGAAAGCAATATTCCTGCAATCCAACCTCATTGGTGTTTACTTGAGTAGATTCAGGTTTTGAAAGTCAATCATGGATTATAGGGCTGCCAACGGGTCTCCCACGGCACTGTACCATAGAGACACTGGCCGTGATACTTTACACTTCAAACTGAACGAATAATAGTACGACAGACGCGCACCTCTTGCCTTGACCGTCTGTACGTAGATACAGATACAGTATCTGGTCAGATATCCGAGTGCGCTGTGACAATCAGGAGAACCAATGCAATATTCACACTTATGGCCTGGTGCTGTACGGTGCATCTAGTTCATTTGGGATTCCAGGGACTTGCATTGGCCATGCTGCGACCTCAAGGACAATGTCAGATGGCCGCCCATTACTTCGTTCCCATCAATGAGCGAAAGAAAGAGACAGCACCAATATTGACGAAGAATGATGTTCGGTGTCCTGCCGCTGCTTGTCGTTGGTGCGCAGGAGCAGAGTTACTAGCGTCTCACGTGCACCAGCCATATCGGGCAAGCGCGGCTGGGCACAAAATAAGCGAAGCGCACCGCTATCTATCGAAAAGCCAACTCCACGAGACTTCTGTTCAACGACAATACTAACCGCCACCATGCCCAAGGAAGTGAAGCAGAAGTCTGGTATGCAAAACGCCCTCCCGTAACGCTATCGGGCATCGCTAACCTAATTGCAGGCCTCATCGTTGGCCCCAACGCCGGCCACCGTACGTAAATCCCACGAGCGAAAATTACTCAACCGCAACTACCAAACGTATACTGATCATGACAACAGAGGTCACCCCCAGGACCCCGGCCACCCGGATCTCGCGGAGGAAGGGTTTCCTGTCCAAGAGGACCGCTTTCGTCAGGGAGATCACTCGTGAGGTTGCTGGGTACGTTACACCTCGCAGACGGCGCCGCGAAATGGCAGGAAGGCACGCACTTGAAAAATGGGTTCTGCCAATCCAACCGACGGCCGCCGCTGGAATATTGAAGACAATAGAATGTCGCTGACTTGCTCGTCTCCAGTCTTGCCCCGTACGAGAAGCGTGTCATCGAGTTGCTCCGAAATGCCAAGGACAAGCGCGCCCGCCGCCTCGCAAAGAAGAGGGTACGTCTCCCTCCGCTCCACACAGCCCATCACGACTCGCCACCACTGCCGCAACAAACATCCTGCTAACAACAGCACAGCTCGGTACCTTCGGCCGTGCCAAGAGGAAGGTCGAGGAGATGACCAACGTCATCCAGGAGTCCCGTCGTGCCGGCCACCACTGAGCGTTTTCACGCCGCCAGGGTGGGCAACGAGCATCGCGACGGACGGCAGGGGACCTCATACATTTTCCGCTTCATCAACCAATCGAATCATGGGTGTTGGGTCTCTTTCATGGCGGGATTGACACGACTTCGGAACATGCATCACAGAATCAAGGGCACGATTTCGGAGTACTGGCAACGAATGGACGTTAAGGGGCAGAGGATACCTAGCAGTGTCTCCTAAAAGATGAAAAATGTTATCGGTTCACGCCAGTGCAATACTTGATTCCGCTTTCGAATGTGTACGCCGTTCTTAATGTGTGCGCTGGTTCCCAGACTGCACATGCTGCATAATCGCACCTTGGGTCTCTCACTGATAACACAGTGTTCATCCGCTACGCGCTTGCTTCATTGATGTCCTTCGGCTCGTGAACTCGCGACCAGTATAAAGACCGCCATAAGATACAGTCACTACATTGACCTCAAAAGACCGATGTCGCACATAAACATCATGACTTCATTGACAATAGGCATATCAATGCCGAACCTGGTGCGTCGGCACCATGCGCCATCAATGCTACAACCACAGTGCCACCAGAACATTCGTCCCTAGAAAACGAAAGGCCTGCGCATCCTGCCCTTCCTCCTTACCCACAAAGACCACAACTCTATTTCTTCTTGAAGATGCTCTTGTTCAGCAAGCTCTTCAGCTTGTTCTCCTTCTCCGCCGCCGAATACTCCTTCTTTGGCTTCCCTTCTCCGAGCGTCTGGCCCTTCAATGACGAAGACGCCTGTGCCGGTTCGTTGACGACTGGCTCCTCAATCTTCAGCGGCGCAGCCTTCTGTTGCCACGCTTTGCTCAGCACCGGCTTAACGCCCCGGACTGCCGCACTCGCGCCGTCGTCCCAGCGGAACGTGAGCAGTTCGTTGCTGCTGAACTTCATGTCCTGGAAGAGGAGCTTGGAAGTACGATCCATCTGCACGAACTGCCCCTTCGCGTCGCGGTAGGAGAGATGGAAAGGCTCATTCTTGTGCTCGAGACAGCTGGTGACGAAGTCGTAGACGGCGGCTGCAGTGTCGGTCTTGGAGACGGAGAACTGGACGAATGCGCCGTCGGGAAGGCGTACACGTATAATGCCGCCTTTGGATGCCATGGCGGCGATCTTCTCTTGTCGTTCGGCTTCTTGCTGCTCGAGCTCTTTGTCAGAAAGTAGCCGGGTGTTTTTCGAGCGATCTTTGTATGAGGCTTGGAGGCCTCGTAGTTGGTCGACGGATGGCTGGTAATCTGCTTCATTGAAGGCATGACGGGCGGCTTGGGGAGTTGACGATGTCGGAGCAGAGAATATCTGTATGTTTCGGGGGAGTGTAGACGAAGAAGGCTGCTGCGTAGCTGGCGTTGGCTCTGGAGGTGGAGAAAGAGGAGCTGACGATGTTGTCGAGGGGACATGCGCTGGACCGTCGACGGACGGCATTGAAGGTTCAGCATCGATTGGATCCTGGTCTACGTCCATTGGTGAAGCATCCGGCTCGTCGGATCTTATGGTCTCACCGGCTACTGTTTTTATCGCCTCAGGAGCAGCTTTACCTGGGTCAGGGATGGAGCTAGCTTGCGCAGAGCTCTCTGAATGAGCACCGCTGGGTGCAGGATCAGTGCTCTTGAAATATTGTGAAATTTGTGTCATCGCCTCTTCAAGTGGCGTGCCACTATTCTTGAAACCCAGTTTCAGGGAAGCACTTCCACTGTCGAAGCCTAGCTGGCTAAGCGTCTTCTGGAGATCTACAAATGAGCCATACTCCTTGTGACCAGGCATGACTGTGATGACGGGCATTTCGTAGTTAAGTCTACCAGCACCCGTCCCGGTCCCGTTCATCTCCGGCACGCCGCGCTGTGTGAAGTTGTAGTTGGCACCCTGCCCGCTCTCGAAGTGTCGCAGCAGCTCCCATAATGAGGTGTTGCTTGCGAACTTTTGCATCAGGCGTGCGCTCTTCTCGGACGGGGGAAGGCTCAAGGCTACGGAAATAACAGTAGGTGATCGAGACGCTTGGACGAGTTCCAGCCGTGCACCTTGAGGAAGATTGACATGCCGTATTTGTTGCGATAGCGAGACGGGCTTGTTGTTGTACCTGCTCCATGTTAGCCATGTTCCTACGCACCACAGCTCCGCAGCAAAACGTAGACGGATGGACCGGACCTAGTTCACAACTCTTGTCCTGTTCCGCTAGGCATAGCCCTTTTCGCCAACGAATGAACAGCCCAGGATGTCCAGCTACTTACTTCAGAGTGAACTGCTCCTTGTTGACGCCAAACTTCTGACATGCCTCGTCACGAACCTCGGTCAGGTACTTGACGGGTGTGGTCGGTATCTTGTGGCTCCTCGCCGACGCATTGAAAACCACGACGTGTGACATTATGCCAAACGGTATATTTTGTACAGGCTGAAAGCGCTAAAGATGACGGCGGGCGTATGGATTATGAATGCGGCGCGTGTGTACCAGCAATGCCAGCCGTGGCCCTTGCGCACAGAGTCGCAGTGTTCGAGGGTCAGAAACAGGTTAAGGATGTGGAGCAGCGAAGCTTCGGGTGTGCGGAGGGCGAGCGTTGAAGTGTCTGGCAGTGTTTATTAGCGATGCTCATGCTGGGCGGGTGAGCCACACTGCAGGACCGCGCAGGGCGCGCAGGGCAAAGCTGCAGACTTTCATCATGATAGAGCAGAGGCACGTACCGTTCGCTCTTCTAGAAAGACTCCAAGAAAGGAAAGATGTTATGTACTGGGTCGCAGAGAGCATCGATGTCCAGCTGGCGAAAGGCGGCTTAGCTACGACGTCTTGGCGCACCTCGAGTTCGTCGGGAGCCTGTGCTAGCAAGTGGGGGGGCTCTGAGTGCGGCGCGAAGTGGTGCTTCTCGAAGGTTCGCGGCGCGTGTGCGGGTGTTTGCCTGCGGCGATGATGAGGCAAGAGCACAGTCCAGTCTACCTACATGATGGATGCGCCTGCCCCGCCCCCACCACCAACCAACACGCGCTAGGGTCTCCGGACTTGTGTACGCAACAGACGCATTCTCATCCTCACCACCGAGCGAACACTACACCATGTCGGGCTCTACCCAGATATCCTCGCCCGAGCAGCTGCGGACCCTGCTGTCCTCGTCGCGCATCGTGGTCGTCAACTGTAAGCTGCATCCGAGCCCATGACCGCCTTCAACGACACACCGGTGCTGATGTTACAACCCCGAAGTCTACAACGAGTGGAACCCCGCCTGCAAGACCATATCCCCCGTCTACGACCAGCTGGCCGCTTCGCTGGCCCGCCCGGGCGTCGTTTCTTTCGCCAAGGTCAACGCCGAACAACAGACGCAGATTGCGCAAAGCTATGGCGCCACAAAGTGAGCTTACTCATGTCAAGCTTTGCGGTCCGCTGCTGACCTTCGCCCGTAGTCCGCCCCTCTTCGTCATCTTCAAGAACGGCAACCAGGTCTCCAAGTTTACCGGCACGAACCCCCAGCAGCTCTCGGACAACATCAGGAAGCTTGCCGCCGAAGTCGAGTCGGGCGAGGGCGGATTCGGGGAAGCATCGGGTTCCAGCGGTGGTGCTGGAGGATGGAGGGGCGCTGGCCTGCCCAGGGGGTACACAGATGTTACGGACCAGGTAGACGTCCGCGGTCTGGACTTGCTGAACTCGGACAGTGAGTTTGGAGGCGTGCGAACGCTCTTCGACACCACGCAGCCGAGCAGCGCGGGCAAGGGCAAGGCAGCAGGCGAGTCCAAGAGAGACTGGGTCGAGAGCGATGTTGACGAGCAGCTCATGCTGTACCTGCCCTTCACGTCCACCCTCAAGGTCCACACCATACAGATCACCTCGTTCCCGCCTAAAGCCGACGACGACGATGATGATGAAGATGAAGTTCCACTTCGGCCGAAGACCATCCACCTCTACACGAACCGCCAGCACAACCTTGGATTCGAGGAGGCCGAAGACATCGCGCCCACGCAGACCTTCGAGCTCCAGCCATCCGATTGGGACGAGAGCACCGGCACCGCGAAGCTGGAGCTGAGGTTCGTCAAGTTCCAAAACGTCTACTCCCTGGTGCTCTTTGTGGTGGATGGCGATGGTGACGGCGAGAAGACGCGCATAGATCGCATTAGAATCATTGGAGAATCCGGGGAGAAGCGTGAAATGGGCAAGCTGGAGAAGGTCGGTGCTGACGATTAATGATTCGACTTGAATCATTTGTTATTTACGGAGTATGTGCTCATATGACTTGACGGGGCTCAAGATTTCCCCGTGCCCAGCCGGTATTCCCAATAAAAAAGAAAGCATAGCTAGACAGGATCTGAGGCGTTACGACGGGCATATAACGAGTAGTGTAGGAGCTTTCCACTTGGCGAGGGTCTTGTGTATGAATCGATTGGTTGTGTGTTCGTGCATCCAGCATGCTTCACCAAATTTTGAAAACGATCTAATATTTGTGTCTATTGATGTTCACATTTCTAAGAGTTGCGGTATGTTCTAGTACTGTGAAACAATCCCACGACGAATTTTTCTCCGATAAGCGTGTCAGCTTGCAGTAGCAATATCAGGGATAATCGTCCAATCAGTACACCGTATTCGTGAAAGTGTCGCCGAGTCTGAGGTGGTCAACAGCTGCTTGATGTAATGGTGCTTGCAGCTTTCGATAGTCCCCGGTCTGGGACGAAACAGAACAACGGAGATACTCCCGAGCAGCAACACAAATTCTTGAATATCTAGATCGGCGGAAACATTGCAACAATGAGATGTTTAGATCAACCCAAGATTGTGAAGTATGTTTGGTCGCGGACATGCAACTTCCACCTCACGTTGAGGTTTGGACATTGTTTACCACAGGCAGTTGCCTCGCTGCATCCAACCTGTATACACGGACAAACTCAAAGAATACTGGGCTGAACAGAACGCAGCAAACGCACATCGATTCCAGAGCAGGCCTCGTGATAGATACACACGCGTGCTCAGCGCGAGGACATTGCGTGTGATTTGCGGCTCCACTATGTGACAGAGGCCGACACGCACGTACGGGCGCAAGAGATTCACGGTGCATTTACAGACACCTCGCAAGTCTCAACATGTGATCACGCGTCTCTCCGGCATCCGCGCTGTGCTAAATTCTCATTTCACGGTGGTATGTTCGACCCTTTTCCAGTGACGGCGCCACAGCAGCAGACGCCTCCACAAAGTGTATACGATCGATTATGCAATATGTTTCTTCTGGGAGATCAATGACATTTGCGCGCCACAGGATTAACTGCACGCAAATAACGTTTTGGGAAACTTCAGTATGATCTTCGCCGCACGAAGAAGAGAAGCCAGATCCAAAGGTGCGTGAAGTTTTTGTAGGCGGTCGGAGGGAGAGTTTGGCCGTTCCGAAGCGCTAGCGTGGAAGGTGGAACTTCAAATTTTTGCGAGGGAAGGGAGAGGTTTCTTTTTCATGGCCAATGACGAGAATCTTTATACATATGATAGGAAGAGAATGACCTGGCACTGCCGGGACTGATCTCACATCTACAACCACCGAGGCCTGTCTTTGAGAAGCAAAAGTATGCGAGGCGGCGCGCAGCATGTTGTCGGCTCTCCGCGCGACGAGCTGCGCGACTGCGAGTTAACGAGCAGCTGAGGCTCGTAGTACGAAAGAGGCTGTGGGCAACGGTACTTTCGTATGAAACGGTGAATCGGAACGTACAACTTGCGGACGTGAAGCCATCGGTCTCTGCTGAGAATCGGAGATGAGCACTGTTTCGCGGTAGAAGTGCAGATGTCGATACGCAACGGCCTCGACGATATCAACCTATTCGACGAACTTGGGTGTCGCTGACGCTGCTCGGCCGTCGGATTTGCTTTTGTCGCTGTGCATGCAGATTTCTGTTGTTGATACAATCAGCGAGCGAGGTGGCCAAGATACACAGAACGCAAATCTCAAGTACGCAAGCACGAGTGTCATCTTCACAAAGACGTTCCGGCACTACGTCCACGTCCACTTCTAAATCTTCTGAACACATGGAAGACGCGTTATCGCTGCTTCCATGCATTCTTCGGGTCTTCTACCGACCTTCTTCCGTCGCACCTGCGTTTCAAACCTCTACTCCCCACCAACATCGCGTGGCTATGAAAAGCAACAGCACCGATGCCCCATGTTAAGCGGTGGACAAGCGAACGTTGGGCGAGAGGACGCTGTGGAGAAGGTTCGCATGAACAGGCGGGCGAGACGGAAATGAGGTGTCGTACCGACATGGTACTCGAGGGAGCTATACCCATGCGCTGACGGAAGTTCCGACTGGACGGACGGCTGGTCGATCGAGAACATCGAAGAAGCCAATGGTAAGGCTTCGCTGCAACGTCGATGCGACCCATGCGAAGGCCTTCAAGTCCCAAGCTGCATCGAATCCTGCACGAGGATGCGTATCCAGTGCACTGGGCGTAACCTTCGGAGCATTCGCCTTATGCGCCAAGCCGATGCGACGTTCAAGAGCACCTTCCAAATGTCCGGAAAATCTATGTGCTGGAGAGCCAATCATTCAGCAAGCGTTTGATCTTGTCAACGTTTGGGATGTTTGATCGTCCAAGATTTCAATTCGTGCTACTCACCGCGTGTCTTCATGATAGCAAGGTATCATCTGCCAAAGAGCTGTCAAACATGCATGTGAGACATGTCAAACACTTTTAGAAGCACCCCACGGACGCGTGTCAATTCAGACGCGTCGTGCGGTCAAAATCGGGTCAACATCATCATGCGTCATCGAGCTATTACGATCAACACTGCCAGCGTTCATGCCCAAGGGCCCAAGATCAGCTCAACGCTTGACGTCAAAGGTCTCTTGCTCGCCGAAGACGGCCACATCCATGGCTCGTACGACATCAAGATCTTCGAAACGCGCTGTCGATATGTTTCATGTTATTACCATATGCGCCAGCATGATGGTTGGTTGTTGGGAATGGCAGAGCACCATGAGGTGATTCACCAAGAGATGAAGTTAAAGCATACTGCCCGCAGTGACAGGCCACGATCTTACAGTTGACGCTCGTGGGTCAAACAGGACGCCATTGTTTCATACAAGGAAGCATCTCTAGATCCCACACGAAGTCACTGACTGTCATTTGACAACGCATAGCTGTGGCGGTGCGAATTCGCTCAGCCTCATCAACCGAGAGCCGAGCCGAACACGAACTTCGCCACAGTCAGTGCTACAGTATCTTCGCTTGCTAGTAGAAGCTGAGCCGATGGCACGTTCGACGCCATGGCACCCTACTGGCCGAGGTAAGAGCGAAGGCACAGACAGCTGAATCAGGACCAAAGCTATCCATTCCACGTGATTTGACGAGAGCCCTATCTTGCCGGGATGAGGCCGCCGGCAAATGTTCATCAAAGACCACGGGCAACCTGGACGAACTGGCGTGACTGCCGGGAAGCGTGCGCTCAGTGCGCATTGCTCACGGAGATGTCGCCACATCAGACGGCTCCAGAGAAGCGGCCCTCGCCGAGGTCCCACTTCCCGTCTCACATTGCACGAGACACGTCTTTGAATTCACTCGCCAACCTGCGGTCCACTGCAAGTCACTGAGCTGTTCGTTCTGGTTGCGGAATGCTGCCAGCTGAGTTGCATCTGCGTGCGAGGATTACATGCGAAACACACAAATGCTGGGCATCGAATGGAAGGCGTTTGCTAGCGGCACAGTTTCCTTTACGAATCGTAATGCGTGCAAGAAAACTACCCAAATTTTCGCGAGGCCACGGTCCAGGGACGCGGGTGGCTGTTCCTCCAGAGCTGTCTGGGGTCAAGGCGTACCAACGCCATGGCCAAGTTACGCACATTCTGTATCCGTGGAAGCACCATCCAGCATAACTATGCGTCGAATTTGAGGACAAAGAACGTACTGACCATCAGGGTCTTTAGTCCCTGCTCCGACAACGGCTCGTGGATGCCCAGCGGGTTGGATCGCCAGGAAGGATGCTGCCAACTGCCTTATCTAGATTAGATGTGGAAGCGTGTGGGGTAGTTATGCAAGGGCGAGTACAAAATGTTTCGACAAGATTGCGGTTGACATGGGTGTCGATTAACTCACAGACGTGCAGTTCAGGCTTCAAAGCCAATCTCTACTGAGCAAAGAGGCCGCTGTCATATCTTTTGACGCATTGAGAGCCACATGTCAGATGGGCGAATGGCATCTTTGCATCCAGTCTCGAGACTCGGACGCGACTTCAAGCGAGCGTCTGTTTCGTATTAGTGGGGTCGTCCCGACAGCAGTCGTTCCTGTGCCGCGGATCATGAGCGTTTTGTCACGACGTGTTCGAGCCGAGTGTGAGGATGGTGGGCGAATCCTTACGATTATCGAGCTAGGCGATCTTTGGGCACGACAGACACTCACGCGATGAGGCGAGACATCCTTGCATGAACATTCTGACGCAGGAACACACAGATTCTCAACACTTCGAAATTACTCATGATACATTAAACGACGCTCGGGCGGATGCGCACCGAGAGCCGTTGGTGCGCTACACCAACTTGACATGACAGCACATGCAGGTTCGAAGGTTTCAGGTCCTGAATCAAGAGAACTCGTGGTGTGCTCTTGCCTACCCCGCCGACCAAAGTGCCATGTGGACTTAGATCAGAGATTTTTCTGAAGATCAGGGTGCCACGGCGAGATGATAAGGTTAACAAAGTGGAGCAGGGCCATGACCACATGGACGCTATGGAAGCTACGCGGGCTTCCCCGGCGCCGAGGCCCTGGCGAGGCGGATGCCAGGACCAGAGCCCGCGGACAGACTGTTGGAGGCGGAAGGGACCTCAGACCTTCCGGGCGGGCTGCTTCCTGAATCGTGCTCTTCGTGGGGCGTCGTCGGTGAGTCGTGTAGGATCGTCTAACAAAGCTTCCAGAACGCAACTAATGGGAAAGAGGCTAAGGGCTGCGTGGCATCGGAAGCGTGCGCGCGTCGGAAGGAATGCGACATTGGAGGGCCCAAGTTGCAGACATATGTATCGATTTTGACTGATAGCTCTCTACCAGAAGGCATCGTGAAACACAAGTTGGTGTGGGATACCGACGGCGTTGGTCTCTCTGGCTGTTCCTGCGTCGGTACCTGCATTAGAGGCGCTGTCGACCACAGAAGAGGCCGCTTTTCGTCACTGTGGGGGAAAAAAAGAATGGGTGACGACGCGATTGGGCGAGCGAGGTGCCCTCCACGCCGTTTCGCATGCAGGCGAGCGTGTTCTGAACGAGGATTTGCGAGGATAAAGCAGCGGCACAACTAGGCCACATGGGGACGCAGTGGTGGCCGATGTGCATTCAATGGTGGTGTGCAAGCCAGCATAATTTGCCGCTACCAAACCCAAAATAGAAGCTCAATAAGTTGTGCCGATTATCACGACGGGATAAGTGTTTATTGAGGGCTGACGGAATTATACACGGTGTGCACAAAAGTGGCAGCCGCGAAGATAGAAACGCCCGTGCTGACTGCGTCTGCCTTCGTGTGATCCACTGCTATCGATAGAGAAGACAGGTGGTGACATCGTGCAGATGCGTATCACAACCTCCATCTGTTCTATCGTGGGCAGTCTCTACGAATGCATGCAGCCCCAGCAGCTTCGTCTAATGCAGGATTGAAACGCCCGATTCGCAGGCGGCGCAACTAGATGGCAGCATTGCAGCGGCGGACGGGAGGCAACCATGGATGAAGCTCAACACCATAAGTGGCGATATGGGATCGAATCGATTGCATCGCAGCTACTCGTTTGCCATTATGTTTCACCATCGCCTGCGGCCGTCTACCGTCACATGAAATTTCCCCACACACCCAGGCGGACGGCAGCTGCAGCGAGCGCCCGAGCAAATCAGGCCCCGCGGGCGCCGACCTACTGCAGGAAAGCCTGGTGTTCCTGCAGGCCTCGAGTCTCTCCTCAGCATACGTCGCGCGAGCAGGATGGCTACTGCAAGAGGCCAGCAAGACTGCCGCGTTCTCGTTGTTCGGGATTGTACAGCGGGATACCCTCAACGACATACATGTACGCGATGCAGTCATCTTCCATCTCACGCGCCCGCAAAGACAGTCTACCGTGGGGCTGTGGTTGATGAATGTAGCTTGCAGCCTCGCGGATTCGCCCGTTGCAATGCAAGCCTGTTGAACCGCCGGCCACTGACGGCGCCTCCGGAGCAAGTCGACGTCGACGTCGTCGTCAGGCACAGGCTTCGTTGCCTCCACATGCACTTGCGCCGTCGTGACAGTGGCACCGCGCCTGGTGGCCGCGATTCGACTCGGCGTTTTTCCATCGTGTGCATCTGAGACGTGGTAGGCCGGCCGTCAGCGTCGCTGTCTGGCCAGCACAGAAGCGTTTCCAAACATCCCACATGGAGGGTCAGCAGGTCTCAGCGCGCGCTCTCGCGGCACAGCAGCCAGGACCAGGGCCTGTCCAACGGGCAGCTATCACTATCGATTGGGCGGATAGGCTGACGGCAGCCGGCGGGCATCACGGCTGAATGTGGCCTCTTGTGTCCCGTTCGACAGACGCTCCGCCAACGACTGTGAGACGCAGCGTCACAGCCTGCTGCTACTGCCAGTGGAGCACGCAGCCCATTATTCAACACCACGGCGGCGGTCGTCCCGCGCCGCTCAGCTTGCCAGTCACGGCCACTCCATCCCCAGGGCCTGGCACGCCTCCAGTCGGCGCGTGCGGATGCCCTCTTGCGGGGCGCAGGACGCAGTTACCTATCGATAGCTCGCTGCGGTGGGCGAGCAGGCGTAGTGCCAGGTATGGACGCGGTTGTGACGCCGGTGTGCACGACTGTGCCGGTCCTCATTTCGCGACCCTCCACGACGGCGCGCGGTGCAGCCACAGGCAGGCCAGGCGGTTGGCGGCCAATATTAGTGCATCCTGCAGCATAAAATAATGCCGCGCGTCGTGCTGCCCTAAGCTGCGCATCGGCCGGCCCACGAGTCAATTCCCAGTCACAGAATAACCAGTGCATGAGTCCGCGCAGGGGTCGCTGCAGCATGCATGCCCTCCATTGTGGTTGGCCCAAGTGGAGTCCGTTACTGCGCCTTTGCACGCTTCCCGACTCCCCTCCCACCATTCTAGTTAACCAATTCCGTGCGTCCGCCCGCCTGTGCCTGGTCATCTTTTCTTCTTCTAACCTAATCCACGTCTCGTCGCTCGCTGATCCGTCCTACTTATCCAAGCCCTGCCCTTCACTCATTGCCTTTTCCTTGTATTCAGGGTTTATCAACCTCTTCGCTTGTCTTTCTCATCTTCTTGATCTTCCCTTTTGGTGTACATTTGCGCTGTCCATCTCGACGGTAGTGAATAGTTGCCAGCCCTTCCTTTGGACCCATCTTCTCGCGCACGACCCCATGACATCGTCCGCACTCCAGTATACCTATTAGTAGACGGTTCGCTATATCGATCCGTTGTCCAGTCACTCCCTCAGCCAACTTCTATCGTTGCTTCTATTGTACGGTACTATCGCTACCAACAATCTAATACCCAACCAACTACGGATACATCGAGGACCATTCCACGTGTATAACACGCTGTATAGCACGCTGTTGTAACTCCATCAGAGTAAGTCGAGGCACCATGGTACATTGATGGCAAGGAATGGATGGTCTAACATTCCACGTGGTAGAATACACACACCACACTACACAATGGAAGGATCGTATATGCACCCACAAGCCATGGGTCAGGCGCCATTCTTCTACTACAACCCAGACCCCACAAGTGAGAAGGCACGGCAGCACGGCCATTTCACACCGCACCCATCAGGACAGCAACAGCAGATGTTCCACGCACAGATGCTCCTGCAGAGGCCGTCGTCCTCGTCTAGCTCGCCGTCAACACCGTACCAGACCAGCTTTGGCCATTCATTGATGACACCCGTTGCATCGCCCCAGCCCATGTACCAGAAGCCAACGATCTTGGTGCAGCCTCAAGACTCGCCTTTCCTACACCCGATCGACACCGACTTCACATTCTCACCTGCCACACCGCCGCTATCATCATGTGGCAGCAGCGTCAGCAGCCCGCCATCGTCTTGCGATGTTTTGCCTACGCCGGTGCAGCCCTTCTTCCCTGGCGAGGGCATCGAGGGCGTCAAGCAGGGTTGTGAAGAAGAGGTTTTCACCGAGATTCTTGCTCCTGGTGCCGACTGGTCCGGTTCTGCATCACCACCAATGACTCCAGGTAAGAGAAATAACGCGACGCGTTGATTTGACGTTGCGACGCGTAAAAAATGTGGTGGAGACGGCGGGCTGACTTTGCGACAGTTTACATCCAGCCACAAGCGCCCGCGCTTGGACAGGGGTCTTACCTTCTGTCTGCCACCTCATGCCCCTCTCTCACCCCTTCACCCTCACCGCGTCCACAATTCGCCGAGGCTGAGAACAACTTTTGCAACCCGCAGGATTTGCTCAACATTGCAGCCTCGTCGGGCCCGTGCCTGCCCACGCTTTTCTCCGGTGACGAGGAGCACCGAGTTATCCTCAAGGGTGAGACCGCCAAGCCTTTCGAGCCCGTGCGGTCATTCAACCCCAACGGCTTGCCCGCTTGGGAGCCCCTTTTGGACTTCGAGCTCGATTCCGAGGACGATTTCAGCACCAGCTTTGTTTCCTACCCGTCGACCGAGAACTCCCACTACCTTGGCAGCAAGCGCCTGCGCACTGAGGTGCCTGATCTCATCACACCCGAGGAGGACTCGTTCACCGACGAGAGCTATCTCGACTCTGAGGACGACTTTGTCATCCACGGCCTGCCCTTGACCCCGTGCTCTTTCGACAGCGAGATGCCTTCCGAGTCTGCGCCTAAAAAGCGCTCGAGCAAGAAGGCAGCCAAGGATACCAGCGACAGCGAGTCCACCGAGCAGCAGCAGACTTCCGGCGACAACTCCCAGTCTGGTGCTTCCAGCCAGCGCGATTCTGGTGCCAACGACAACGCAATGACCTCCAGCTCGGACGACAATGCAAGCCCGCCTCCTCAGCCAACCAGCCGACGTGGCCGTAAGCAGTCTCTTACTGAGGACCCGAGCAAGACTTTCGTCTGCCAGCTCTGCAACCGCCGCTTCCGTCGCCAGGAACACCTCAAGCGTCACTACCGCTCGCTCCACACGCACGAGAAGCCCTTTGAGTGCACCGACTGCGGTAAGAAGTTCTCGCGCTCCGACAACCTCTCGCAGCACCAGCGCACTCACGGAGCGGGCGCCATGGTGATGGGTGTCCTCGAGCCCAATGAGATCTCCGCACAGCAGGATGTCAACTACGCACACCAAGATCCCGCCATGCTTGGTCAGATTCTGTACTCTGCTGCTGCCAACATCTCCAGCTCCTCAAGCTCGGATGGCTTCTCAACGGACCTCGAAGCGTCGCCTATCTCCAAGATGCGCAAGCGCAGACGGGACGAGTAGGATTCAACTTCTGGCTCTTTTTCCTTTCGGCATCTTTACGACCCGACATGACCATCTCTCCTCTCGCCACACTCCGTAGCAGGAGTACAGCACCCTAATGCCGCACCCGTCTGCTTAATGTCGTTACGCAAGGGCGGCTCGGCTTATAGACTGGCGGACCGGGGCACGGCTTTCTTCATTCCACCTGGGCACAAAAGCCCTTCTTGCACCACCCTTTTCTTGTGTATTCTGCTGAGTCTGCTTATACTGCCTCTTGCATCAGCGTTTGCCTTTTACCTGGGGTGTTTTTCCTCGGTCGGTCGGCGGATTGGCACGGTATGGTTCGGTCGGTGGGTACAAACGCCTCTTGGCTCGGATAGACATTTCTCCCTGGTGTTCTCTGGTCCTGTCTTTCTTTTTCTCTGCTTTTCATCTACGCGGGGATCATATCACACTCGCTCACGAACGCCATGGCCATCACAATCCTCTTGGGCCTGGTTTGTCCGTCAGCACATCTCACATCACACATGTCCTTGAGTTCTTACGCTCGTTGTAATAGTGGGCTTGGCCATGCGGCCAAGCCTGTGGTTGGCACATTCTGGAAATTTGTCAGTTTCGATTCGATAAGAGACGGAAAAATTGTAGCTCTATCTACGTTTCTTGCATCTCCATGTGTGGCTTTGGTGCTCCTCTGCTGGGTTTCTGTCGCGTTTGCGTGGATTGTAGATTAAGTGCTGGCACTTGAATCGCCTTAGTACGTTTTAATATCTTAATGGGTGGTGTGTATGATGTATTGTCCCGTGCGTGCAAGCCTGGCGTGAAGTGTGACGTGAATGGCGCATTGATGCTTGTCCTCTGCCAGTGAGAGGTAGCCGTTGGGTCTGAAAGGAGGGTAGTCCTGGTATTCGCTTGTGGGTCTCGGTGTCCGTCGTGCTTTACTGTGCTGTGTCTTGATTGTATAGCGTGAATATGTCTTTCTTGTACTTACCATATCCTCCTGAGCTGCTGTGATGTCGCATCGTCAGCGGCACATAGGTGGTTGCACCACTATCGTCGTGTTGTCTAGGTCGTCGTGGTAAATGCATCCGTTTACAGCCACCTGCGGGTCATATCCCAGTCAATGGAACTCTAGTCACGAGATGCAGCAGACTGATTTGCCGAGTGCACTTTTTACTTGGCCCCTCGGATCATAGGCATCTGAAAGAAGTTCTGGCAATGATTGTGCATAGGTACTACTTCCTGCCAAGTACCTACGTTCCCGCCCTCGCCATTGCATCGCGCATGTATCTCGCCGTGTCGCCCGGGATATCAGGATCAGCAACGAGTGAGGATATCAGCAATTTTGTAGCCCTTGAGCTCGTTGCAGCTCAGAATGGCGGTCACATTCGTCGGAAGAAACATTTTTCGCACCTTCCTCACCTCTAGCTCCGCACCCCACCAGTCCACCATCGCGCGCGTAAATGCGCAGCGCCACAACACCACGCTCAAACCGCCATGGCCGCTTCACTGAATGTCATTGCCTTGATATCTGGCGGCAAAGATTCCTTTTTCTCTATCCTGCACTGCCTAGCAAATGGCCACCGGCTCGTCGCGTTAGCCAACCTACACCCGCCGGAAGACGGCGATGAAGACATCAACAGCTTCATGTATCAAACCATCGGCTCCTCACTGATCCCGCTGTACGGAAAAGCTCTCGACGTCCCGCTTTACCGCCAGGAGATCCGTGGGTCTGCTGTTATCCACGATAGAGACTACCGTGAAGAGAAGGACGATGAAACTGAGGACCTGGTTCCGCTTTTGAGAAAGGTCATGGAGCAGCACCCGGAAGCTAATGCTGTTTCTACAGGTGCGATTCTATCGACGTACCAGCGGACGCGCGTCGAAAGTGTTGCTCTGCGGCTCGGACTCACGCCGCTTTCCTTTCTATGGCAGTATCCATTTCTTCCGCCGTATTCGCAATCAAGTCTGCTCAGTGATATGCACGCCGTCGGACAGCATTCCAAGATCATAAAAGTGGCTTCTGGTGGCTTGGATGAAAGTTTCCTAGGCGAGAATGTCGCGGATCCCAAGACGGTGAGCCGGATGAAGAAGGCGCTTGGTCGGTTTAGTGAAAATGGTGACGGTGCTCTAGTCGGTGAAGGAGGCGAGTTTGAGACGCTCGTCGTGGATGGGCCGTCATTATTGTGGAAGCGGAAGCTAGAGATCCCAGGGGAAGGGGAAATTGTACGGCAAGAGGGTGGGACCGCAACCTGGAAGGCTACTGCAAAGCTTGTGGAGAAAGATCCTGACACCATAAGTCTACAGGTAAGTACACATTCATGCAATGTGCGACACGGCAATAAGCAGGTTTTCTATTTATGTCAACCTCTACACAGGACACTCAATAAATATTGCCCTCTTCTGACCAAATCGCAGGACCTCAGGAAACCGCCTACCTTTGACGATGAATTCGTCCGAATCTTAAAATCTCCGCTAGAAACACCAACCATAACAAGGCTCTCAGAAAAACGACCAAGACCCATCACCTTGCCTACAAGCAGACACTTCCAGCACGCCGAAACCCTCATCTTCAGCAACCTGATCGGCCTCTCCCATCCTCCCTCCACTTATTCCGACCCCTCCCACCCTAGCATCAAACTCCAACTCACCAACATCTTCCTCCGCCTCATAAAACTGCTCGAATCTTACCAAACAATGCCAGACCACATAACCCACTGCACACTCCTGCTCCGCGACATGAAAGACTTCACCTCCATCAACGCTCTCTATGCGCATTTCTTCAGATTCACAAATCCACCCAGCCGCGTCACCATCGCAGTCGGCGACACCATCCCGGCAGGCCTCGACGTAATGCTCACCGCAATCGCGCATCCCGCGGGCCAGCGTACCGGGCTCCACGTGCAGAGCCAGTCGTACTGGGCGCCCGCGAATATTGGGCCGTATAGTCAGGCCATCTCCGTACCGCTAAGACGAGGAGATGGAGAGGGAAGGGAGCTTCATATCGCTGGGCAGATTCCACTGGATCCAGTGTCTATGACGCTGTACACAAAGGATGGGTTCAACGGCGAGGCGGTGCTCGCACTACAGCACTTATGGCGGATTGGGCGGACGCAGGGCGTGAAGTGGTGGACGGCGGGAGTGGCCATGATTCCTGCGACCACTGACACGGATGCGGATGCGGGGAAGCAGGAAGAACGCGTGGGGCTCGCGCAGGCGGTGTGGAAAGTTGCACACGCACGGCCGGAGGCAGAGGACGATGATGAAGAGGTGGTGGATGTCTGGGACCGGAAGAACTTTTCCAAAGCGTTCGACGACACTGTTGCGCGCGCATCGATTCCGGATTACAGCATCTTCGATGGGCAGGAGCAGGCCCAACTACGCGCGCCGCCCTGCGTGGTCGTCGAGGTGGATGCGCTGCCACGGTACGCGTCTATCGAGTGGGCATGCACGGGGCTTGACGTGCCGTCACTTCAGCAGTCATGCTCCTCTACTTTTGCTCAGGGAGTCAATGAGTTTGTGGTCAGACATCCGGAGGCTCGCTTCGAGTACCGCGTGGTGGAGATCCCGGATGGAGATGTGGATGTTGCGCTTGTGTTGTCTCAAATAGAGCATGGGACGCTGTATGCTTCCGCAAATGGCGACTGGAGTGATAATAGATGGGGTAGGAAGGGTCTCTCGTGGGTGCCGTGTAAGCGGGTCTGGGGAGAGGATGGAAGAGAGATTCGAGGGGTTGTCATAGGTGGAAGATAGTGTGCTAGATCAAGCTGTAGATGATTTGAGCGCGATGACTTGGACCATTGCCTCCTCCTCCCCGCAACGCGCTGATTGAATATTTGCACTCCGTTTAGTCGAGCTGTTTGACCTTACTGGATCGTATAGTTCCCCGCTCCAGCGCTACAGCAACGCTCTGCAACATGTCATAAACGCCAATTCGGGCACTAAAAGGACCCAAACGACGAGAACGCCATCACGCCGTGACTTCCCAATGGTACAAATTACAGGCCCATCCGATGACTCCAAATTCAACTCTAACGCCATCGGCCAGAGGCGCCCAAACTCCACCTACGCCTCCGTCTCAATCCCCTTCCCGCCCTTCCCTTCCATCTTGAACATATTCTCCACCTTGTTCTCGCCCCTCTGCGCCAAATGCTTCAAATACACCAGCGTCCTCGGACCCTTCCACTGCATCGCGCCGCGATTCCTGCGATGCAGCTGCTTCGCGTTCTGTTTGTAGTCCCTGACCTGATCCATTAAGCCCCTCTTTCCATCGCTTTCCAAGCTGCTGTTAGAGTTCGGGTGCAAGATGCTTGGGATAAAATCAGACTTGTCAGTGTCGGAATCAGACGAGTCGGAGTTGTTGTCTGAGTCTGAGCCATTGTTCCAGTCCATGTCGTCGCTGGTGTTGTTAGTAGGGGATATATATTTGTGTGTTGGTGGGATCAAGGGGGCTTACTTGTCGTTGCACGCATCGAGGACCTCCATGACCTGGCCGAGGTGTTTGTCCTTCTTGGCGAGCGGTTGGTGGTAGCCTGAGAGGCCGGACCAGAACGTCATGGTAAGCTCGATCTCGCCGACTTTGTCGCCGTAGGACTCAAGGACATTGTTCTCGGCGCGGTTGAGGTCGCCTTTCCACACGATCAAGCGAACGGTCTGTTCCTCATTATCCGGAATGTCTTTGAGCCAAAGAATCGCAAACGCAGGGGTACGGTCGGACAGTGCGGAATCCTTGCGAAACTCGACGACGAGGGGCGAAGCGTAGCGCTTGCGTACAGGTAGACGGATGCTGTTGTCTTTCCGGGTCTTCCAAACGGTGTGGCCGTCGTGCTGATTTGCTTCGCTGTCTTGAGTGCCAGAGTGGAGCTTGCCACGAGAGAGGCTGGTGCGTATCTTCATCCTTAAATTCTTGAGGTCATCTGTTATCTTGATGGCTTTTACAACGGGCTTGATATCCAGTGTCCCAAATTCCCAGCCTAACATGCTTGGGGGAGCCTGGAGCTGCACCGACCGGAACACAATTGAGATACGAGCGCGGCCGTAGCCGACGCCACCAGCGATCGGGAAGTTGGAAACGAGTTGGCTGCGGTGCTTGAGAATCCTCGACAGGGGCAGATAGACAACGCCGAGAAGAGCGTCATCCTCATGCACACGTGCGTCGCGTATTGAGACGTGTACTTCGGAGTTGCGCCAGTCGCGAATGAATCGCTCGCAGCCAGCATTGAAGAAAGGCTTCGAGTTCTTCGGCTTGGTCCGTGTTCTGAATATCTTTTGATGATTGAGGATGATGGTACAATATGCGGAAGGCAGATCATCGCCCTCCTCCTCTTCCTCACTGGCGTCGTCATTCTGCTTCTTTCTGTTTAGGCTTTCAAATCCTAGGCCCGTAATTTGATGGACAACGACACTGAGGATACCGGAAGGGTAGTTCGATGGTGGAGGCGAAGCGATGATGAGATCGTCTTCCCGAGCCTTGAGATCTTGAGCCTTCTGCTGCTCAATTTCCTCTCCTTCGTCTTTACTCGCCTCCCGCAATTTGCGCTCGCTTTCCTTGTAGACTTTTTCCTTGAGCTGATCGATGTTCTCAATATCCGAGTCCTCTTCTTGAGCAGTGAGCTGATCGTCGGTGATCCTGGTCTTGGAGTAATACCCAAGACTCCAGCACAGCTTGCCCGGCATACCCTCACCCTTCTTGAGGGATTGAAATCCATCCTCACGGTCATGCATCTTTCCGTTCGTTGCCTTATCCTTCATCAGATGCTTGACGTCTACTTCGATGCGGCCTAGGTCGTCGTCGGCTGACATACGATCTGCGTCCCATAGTTGTAGTCTCAAACGTTCGTCCACGTTGAGCTCGTCCGAAGTCACCAGCAGGAAGCAAGTCTCGTGCCAGTAGGGCTCCATGTTCTTCGTCTGGACACGAGTCGACCACATGGGTTTGCCAAACTTGGCCCAGCCAACACTCACATATGGATCGGCTGAGCCCTTGATTGGACCGATACCTCCATCTCCTTCCTTAAAGTCATATGCACGCTTGATCGTAACAACAATAACGCCACGTGCGTTGGTGTCTTTCTTGAAGTCGTCGCCCATCATCATGTCCTTGAGATCAAGTGTGAGTGACTTTGGTGCCACGTACTCAGCCATGGCGGCGTCGACCGACGACTGGACGAAGCGGGAGATCAGCGGGAAATCCATCAGATTGGGAGCTTGTTTAAGAAGTGGAACGCAAGAGATATCGACCTTGGGCTGTCCGAGGAAGGTAAAAGTGCACAAAGAGAAAAAGGGCGGGTCAGGCGTGAGCTGCAGACGCATGCGCATCACGCCGACGAAACCCTCGACCTCGACCCAGACAGGAAGCTTGATGTTGGAAGGTAGATAAAATGCCATGTAAAGGTGCGCTTTCTTTGCACGGTCCTTCATGCGTTTCCGTCCAGTCGATGGGCGATAGGCGAATGCGATTTCCACATTGACGAAATCACCTTCTTCGGCTTCCATGCCTTCGGCAATTCCATCATCCTGTCCGTCACCATCTTCGTCTTTCCCTTCTGCTTTGTCGTCGACTTCTCCTTGACCTGGGATCGATCGATCACTTGTTGTCTTATCCTTCTCGCCGCCCTTCTTGAGCTTGCCGTCCTCACCCACAGACCGTGCCGCTGCACCTGTGGGAAGCCATCGAACACCCAGTATGCGGAGGGACTCGCTACCTTGGCCAATGTCGTCTACAGATACCATGCGAACCATCCTCGGTAAACTAGCTTGCATAACATCCTGCATTGATTAGCTTGTTGGATATAAAGACCGGAATGTAGGACTCACCTCAAGAGTATCTGATATGCTAGTAAAGAGATCAGGGTTGATGAGCGGCCAGACCGAAGCCAGAAATGAATTCAGCCATTGCGCGCTCTCTGGAATGTTGGTTTTGATCAGCTTCTGGCCTTTCTCCCTCTCGGCCTGCCAGACTTCAGTCTCCCATACGTTGTTAATCTTATTCTCTGTCCACTGTCGTGTGCCCATGATAACAGCGCCGGAAGCACCAACACAAGCAGCTATCTCGAGCAGAAGGAAGAAGGCTCTCGACCAGCCAGTAGAGTTACGCGTGAATTGAAAAAGCGCTACGACGGTAACTATGCTTGCGGCGACCAATCCAAGTCCAGCGGTAATGGCCTTTCTATATGCGTCCGTGATGCCTTCGCGTGTCATGGTAAAGTCGGGAGGCGGGAAGAGAGGGTCGACACCGCTGTGGGCATCCTGGGACTCCTTCTGCTCATCCTGAAGCTGCTCGTCGGACTTGTTCATGGCCAGTGCGCCAGTGGCCGACCTTGCCTCCGTGCCTGCAGGTGGCCCATTCTTGGGTGTCATTTTCAAGTCTTTCTCCGTGTAATCATGGATTGTCACAGGGAGATGTGTAACTGGATCTGTGACCTCGCGTTCTGTCCCGTCTGCACTCCACTTCTTCATATCCTTTCTAGCTTTCTTGGGGTCCTGTGAAACCAAATTTCCTTCTGTAGTATCCTTTGGCGTGTCATCGTGGTCATCATCGCCATCGCTCTTGCGCCTGAACTTGTCGTCATTACTTTTTGGTTTCACGCGCCCGGCGTGATCGTCTGCTATATCGTTTTCGTCGGTATCTTCCAAGTTCTTATTGATGGACTTGTACGGCTGTGTGTTCTCGTTCGGGTTCACGGCTTCCTTGCCGTGTCGCAATGCGGTGTATGCGTCCGTGAGTCGGTTGGTCTTGCTGCGATCATCTTGACCGTCAGCATCGGGATGGCCGTACTGCTGCTCGCGGTCCTGTTTCTCTTGACGGTAACGTTGAACGGTCGGTACAGGATGATGCGGCGTGTAGGGAGGCTTGTGCTTGCGCCCCGAAGCCTCTACGTCCTCTACACCGGACATGGTCGAGGTTGCGCGCGCGAGTGTGGTGAGTGGAAGCGCCGGACTAGCTGTGCTATTATGAGTAGTTGGTCAGTCGTGGGCTCGTCAGTATTCAACCTCAGGTGGTTGATGTCTGGTGTACAGGCGGCATGCGTGAGAACAACGAGGGCATGGATCTACGTGGAAGCGAATTGAGCGGCAGCGAAGGCCGTGGTTCGAATTGACGTATGTACAGCGATCGTGACAGGTTTCTTGAAGCTTTGAGCTGACCAGTTATTCTCCACTGTGAGCATTGCAATGGGGGTTCCAAGCCACAGGCTGGGCCGTGTAGCCGTTGGGGAGGGGCTGCGTTCAGGTAACCTGGTTAGCTATGACGTATGCACCAGGGGACCATCGACGCAGGAGCGGAGCCTTGGCCGCTTGCCCCACTCATGTTACGTTTGCGACGTTTGTGCCGAATGCACGCGTATTGACCGTGCAGACGTGATACTAACAGACGACCATGGTGAATGTATCTGGGACAGTTCTTGCAAGCTTCTGACAAGAATGCCATGATCGCTAGCGGCTCGCTACCATATCGATAACGCGAAGCCTCGGCTCTCGCTAGTGTGGGGAAGGACCTCGGAGTACTTTTCGAGGAGTAATCGCTCTTCAGCAATGCTGGAGGTCACTATGTGATGTTGCACTCTCGTTGAATTGTAGTAAAACCAAGCCTGCAAGACCGCGAAGATGCCATCGTGGAAAGAAGCCACAGCCGTGCGCAAGCTTAGCTCGAACACCTATGAGTGTACGCTGCAGGGCGACTGGTGCATTGGAACTGGTAAGCTACATACCATCATCGATCACAATGGAATATACTCATTTTGGACAGTTCCCAATGGTGGCTACGTAACCGGCTGCGTCCTCGAGGTTGTGTCTGCCCACTTCGCAACCACCCTCGCGAAGCAGAACCAGCCGCACACCATCGCCCTTCACATCGAGTTCCTCCGCCGCACCGAGGTCGGGCCCGCAACCTTCCATGTCGAAGATGTCAAGCTCGGCAGACAAGCTTCGGTCGTACACGTCCGCATGTCCCAAGAGGGCCGCGAGGAGGTCATCGCCTACGCGACGAATTCCAACATCGATACCGAGCAGGGTGTAAGCTTCGACACAGAGTACAAGCTGCAGCCACCGGCAGCGTCAGTGGTTTTGAGCGACTTAGCAAAGGACGGAGATAAGAACTGGTATCTGGAGGAGAATATGCCCTTCCCGAAGTTCAGGAAAGCGTCGCGGCAGGTCAAGTTCCACTTTCCGCGCAACGGGCAGGTCAAGCCCAACATAGCAGACGAGTGGCTTTGCTTTCGCGATGGCTCCAACTTCACAAACTCGTCAATTGGCTTCGTCGCCGACATGTTTCCCCAGATCGTGGAGGCCTACCGGGATCAGAGCCAGGGCCCGTTCTGGTACCCGACGCTGCTTTTAAACCTGGACGTCAAGAAGAGCCTGCCGACAGAGGGGGTAAAGTGGTTGGCCATACGGGTGCAGACGAAGAAGGTGAAGAATGGGCGGATGGATCTGGAGGTGCATGTACATGATGAGCAGGGTGACTTGATTGCATTGAGCCACCACGTTACGTTTGTTCTTGATGCAGCGAGGAATACGGCAGCAAGAAGGAAGCCCGACGCTAAAATATAGGATTGTACCACTTTGAAGAGAGGAACGATACCCTTTGAATGGATTGGGTGAACTATCCAACCTATCTTTGGGCCTGTTGCTCGTGCAACTATGGGTGCTTTCGAACCCTTCGACATGAGTGAACAGCTCGGGCGCTTGTGAAAACATCTGACTATCAAAGTAAACGGAATTTGGTGAAAGAAATTTGTGTGTGTAGCTCAGCTTGAGAGACACAGACTGTAGTCCTGACCTTCAGAACTTTGACCACTTTATTGCTCCTACTAAAGTAAGACAGTGTACCCAAACCTCTGCCCAGGTATTATAATGTTGTTTGTTTGGTATGGCATGGGAAATGACTGGGGTCGTGGTGCACAGTACTTGGTCAAACGTTTGAACACTGCATTGCTCCCCTGGAGTAACACAGTGTACTCAAACCTCTGTCTAGGTACTGCAGCCAAGTCGTGACTAGTCTATTGTTGGAAGTGGCGTTATATCACGTAGACAGATACCCCGGTCTGGTAGTTCACGATTAGATACGATTGACTCTGCCTGCGGATGAACGATCTTCACTCCCTTACAATCACATATGTCTAAGCCTATCGCATATCACTGCTCAGGATCCAATGCTCTCACACTCTGCGTGTCTCCTGGGTCTCTCATTGTCTTCTCCAACGCCCCCGGTGACAACTTGCCCATGAGCTCATACACCTTCCGCTCATAAACCTTCACCAACTCCACAAACTCTCCCTCAGTCTTTTTCAAAGATTCAGACAAGTCTTCATATCCTTCGTCAACCAGGTCTCGCAGCGCAAATTCCATCATGAACACTTGGTTAGAATGCTCTTCCATCGCGGTTATGATCTTGCGTAGAACCTTCGCCTTGGCTGTTGAATCACTCCGCGTTTCTTTGGCTGGCAAAGTTAATCTGTTCAGTAGTCCAAGAAGGTGCGTGTTGAAGCCAGCAATCTGAGTGTTCAGTCGCGCAGTACGCGACTTCAAGGCGACGAGCATGTTAGCCGCGGCTTGGTGACCAGCGGAAGATTTTGGCGACACGATGAACTCAAGCTGCGGACTGGGACGGCGTCTGCTAGGAGTGACGACCAGGACGTCTGGAGTTCTTATGGGTCGATTTGGAGTCATAGGCTCCTGTGGCGAAGGTGAGTTTGTGGGTGTGCGTGGGACATAGTCGATCGGTGGGCTTTGATGGCGCGGCGGAATTATTTCGTGCAAGGTATCCGGCACAAGTGTGACGGTGTTCTTCCTCGGCAGTTGTGGATGATGGTCGTTTCCGTAAGCGGAGTCAACAAAGTTATCCTGCATCGAGCCGGAGTTGTCCTCTTTCGGATCTATCCATCCAAATTTGACAGCGAGGTCGTACTTCATCCCTTCGTCGACTTCAACCACTCGAATTGGGAAGCTATGACTTTCTGATTCGCTAGCAGCTTCTGAATTCTCCAGAACTGCACCCTCTTTTTGCATCTTCGCAGTCTCCTCCACGGTCTCCATGGGCTTCGCTCGAGGGTCTGACGGAGATCGCTTCTTCCTTTCTCGACGCCTTTGCTGCTTTTTCAGTTTCTTGAGCTGTTTCTTCTTTTCGTTCCGCAATCGCTGCTGTTCTGAATTCCAGGATTCTGAGCTTTTGAATCGCTCTTTCTCTGGGGTTGATAGCTTCCGTTTCCCTTTCTTCTGGGAGTCTGTGGCGCCTAGTGGTGAACCAGTCTGTTCTAATTTGTGTGATAGTTTCTGCTTGGGTGCTGCATTGGAGCTCGTGGGCGAGCAGCCGAGGATCTGTTCCTCGGGTTGTCGTTTCTGGCCTCGTTGCTGTGCACGCTTCCCCCCGAACAGCGACGCGCGCGCGACGTGTTTGTATCCGCCCAAGGCCATTGCGTTACGAATAGTGTATATTTTCTGATGCAAGTGGTATTTGCGATGCGAAGTTGCGATGGAGAGCTTTTTGTTTGGCTCTAGGCAGGTATACAAACAGCAGCGCTGGTGAAGGAGAGAGTCCAAGGGCACGATCTAGGAAGGAACGAATAAGATCGAGCGCGCCTCTGCATCTCAGTGTATCTTTCAACTGGTGACTCAAATGCACGCAAAAGACTCGGAAAAATGCTGTGTGACCATTGTAACGTACTAAAACGAAATGTTGCATAAATTCGAGAATTGAACCGAGCGTACCTCAAAATCAAATGCTATCATTGTATACTCCCCTCCCGCACTCCGCTTTCATTTTCTTTGCCTATAGAAGTCTACTCATAGAATACCAAGCACCGGACCTCAATACTCTGGCGACCAGGCGCATCAGCCGGCGTGTTGGGATCCACAAAGGCGGTATGTGCGACCCGCAGAGCGGTGTTCGGATTTCCGCCCGGCTCACCATCTCCTCGAGAGTCATAGCACTTCAAAAGCATGACTTCTTCTGGAGTCATGTCTTTCATGTAGTAGAACTTGTGCTTGTCGTTCGGGGCAACCGAGAGCGTCTCGCCGAATACCTCGTAGCCCTCTGTTGACGTTGTGGACTCAGGGTTAGGCAGAACCTCCTTCCCGCGAGCATCGTATTCAGAATTGATGGAAGTTTTTGGGTAGAGTAAGTCTACCGGAACGAAATCCTTAGGCTCGGTGCTGCGGTAGTCGACTACTGCGAGAGGCATGTCCGATGCTGGGTTCTCGATTGGCCGCCAAACATTGATGATTTGATAGCGACCCTTCAATAACTCTTCGGCTTCGTCTTTCGGCAAGTGGCGACGAACACGTGCAGCGGCAGCGGCAGGCGTTTGGTCTACATGGACTTGCTGAACAGGTTGGCGAGGTGCATCTTTCCTACGACGACGGATCGTGTGGTCGAACATGACAACCTTCTTGATTCCGGGCAGCTTTGAGCGGAGCATAGCTTCCACTTCGGGGTAGTATTCGTTTCTGACTGTGGTGTCATCTTCAAAGAGCTTTTCCTTGGCAGCCGACTTGTAGACGGCAAATCCAGCGTTATCGGTGTTAAATTTGTGTTCCTGGCCACGCAGGCTGATGACATCGCGCTGGTGAGGATTCTGCTTGTAGGACCACCCTGGGCCGTCGACTTTGGCCCACGGCTTCCCTGTGAAGGAAGTCGGGTCAATGTGGATGAACTCGGCGGTCGTCATTGCTCTGGCGTTTGTGTGCAATCTTGCTGATGAAATTGGACGGAAGAGACGCTGGAGTTTTAAGGACATGGGCTTGTATTTAGAAGAACTTGGTGTCGGACTCCGACTTAAGCGTACTTATATACGGCGTTGTTCCGCACATACTCGTAGGTCGGGCCGGATGTGTAAGGTCATGATTAGAAATGACCGTGACGCCACCTGTGCGCGCAAATTGGCCAATCAGGCCCGACCGAGGTCACAACGAAACACTTTCCGCGGCCTGCTTCTGTAATTTCTTGGAAGCAGGACATCGCATTCCATTGTAAGCAGTTTACCTGGAAATACTCATCATAGAATGACGATTGCCAGTTGTCTTTCGTTCGTTCTGCTGCACATTTCTGGTTTGTCAGATATCAACGATACGTCGCCAGAGCTACACACGACCATGTATTTTTTGCAGCCTTGTCGAATGAAACAGACATCTCATCTCAAATCATATGCAAGCGTAGAATTCTTCAAAATTGTCACCGCTCGTGTGGCATTTAACGCTGCTTCTCGACAGTTCGGAGATGGCTTACCTCCGATTGGCTGGTGGTCAAACATCATTTGCATCATCGCCCCCGCCGCCCTTTCCATAGTTCTGTGACTCCAACACCGCGCAGGATGCCACGCCATGTCACCAGCAATAGCGACAATGAAGAGCCACTCGATGACAAGACAGCCGCTTTGCAGCTTCACTCTAAGCGTACCGAGCGCCAGAAGAAGCAGCAGGCGAAGCGCAACCGCAAGCGCGACGCTATCATAAGTCTCACAAAACTCCCCACCGAGCTGCTCATCGAAACCCTCATATATCTTCGGCCAGGCGATGTCCTGAGCTTCAGTAGTGCCTGCCGCCGCTTTCGCTCCCTCGTCGACGCCAATGCGAACGTCATCGGCAACGCGATCATCCAGCAGCGCTACCCGCTCCTTGCGCAATGCCTCGTTCTACCAAAACTCCTCGCAGACATCGAGCCTTCAGCACGCCCCTTGCTCCTCAGTGAGAGGCGACAAGAATTTCTCGGAATACAGCGCAGACCCTATCAGCATTTACAACCGCCGGACAAACACTTCATATGCACTTGTCTTTCCTGCATCCTGGCTTGGAACAATCTCTGTGTGGTGCTCGACTTTGCGCATTGGCAGACACACCTTGATACTGGCGAACCGCTGCCCATTATAAAAAGGGGCACAGCACCAGAGTGGAATATAACTCTAGTGCGTCGGAATGCCGACTTCGTGCAGTCCGCCTTGCAGAGTCCTCTTTGGCATGCACGAATACTAGAGATACACCTCGGCAGCACCATTAGGGCAATCAGAAGGCAGGGGAAGAACAAAGGCAATCAACGGAAGCACGTAGACATGACGGAAGACGATGCAGCTCGAGGTACTGATACTTTCTTATCCAAACCTGGGCCACTCAGCTTGGAGTTTCCCTACCTCCGAGATGAATACCACATGCTGGAGGCATATCTGCCAAACAGATATTGGAAGAAGTCCGAGGAAAGATGGATCTATGGCACCGCCGTTCACCATGATCGCGATCTCGCCTATGTGATTCGATGTGAAAACAGCATAGGGATCAAGTGTTGAGGACTATCCGTAGCAGCACTTTTAATTGGTAAATGTGGTGCCCCTTTGGACACAACTCATGGTAACGCCTCGTATCACTATGTTTGCTCATTTTTTTCGATCACTGGCAGTCGTGGTCTTATCAATCAACCGTCATTGTCGATGGCCCTCTCTATGTAGAACAAGATTTCTCCGCACTCTATTTCGAGCGCGCTCCTTCGCTTTATAACGTTCGGTTGACCCCCACACATAGCCGACGCTAGCCACTCACATTGGATGCGTTTACCCATGTAGCGTTCGCTTAGAACTCCGCATCGCTTTTCTTTCCGATGAACGGCGCAAAAGTCAATAGGCCGCTGTTGAATTCCTTTCGGCGACCCCCTCATATGCGGCATAATCGGCATATCGCTTTGATCCGGTGGTGCACTAGATGATCAGCATTCAAAGATAGGGCGCGGCCCACATCTTGCATGACTCAACATTTCCCACAAAAGTTCGACCTTCAGCATCATCCAGGATCCAGTCGTTTACAGCACTGTTGAACGTTCTTTAATGTGTAAGCTGATACCAATTGGAGTTGCGCTTCGTCATTAGCAAGAGATGGATTCAAACGTAGAGAAAGCTGAGGGACCAGATCGGACACAAACACCAGACAATACATTCTTACCTATACAAGGCCAAGGTGCTCCCTTGACCAGGACGAAATCAGCAACATCCAATGCGCTGGCCAGAGTGTCGTCGCGCCTCACCACTCGCTCAATAACGAATCCTGGTCCCCCTCCAGATGGAGGTTTACGCGCCTGGGTTCAGGTCTTCTGCGCCTGGCTCGCCGTTACCAACACGTGGGGCTTCGTGAACTCCTTTGGCGCTTGTAAGTCGTGATGATGTCACCCTAAGATTGGGGGAGCATACAGGTGGCTGATTGCGCAACAGTTCAAACGTACTACGCGTCAATTTTGCCGGAGCCTAATTCGACGATTTCCTGGATTGGATCAACGCAAGCCTGTCTTCTATTCGTTGTCGGAATTTTCAGCGGACGCGCTTTTGACGCTGGGTGGTTTCGTCCCACGGTGCTACTTGGCATTTTCGTCCAAATCCTAGGTATATTCGCCATGAGCGCAGCGAAGAACTACTGGCAATTACTGTTGACACAGGGGATCTGCACTGGAATAGGAGGAGGAATATTCTTTATGCCTGTCATGAGCCTAGTGGCTACGTATTTTGCCAAACGTCGTGGCCTAGCCGTAGGACTCGTGACTGTAGGCAACTCGGTAGGCGGTATGATTTATCCGACTGTCGTCCGGCAGCTACTACCTCAAGTCGGGTTTGGCTGGACTGTAAGAGTCCTTGGATTCATCAACGTAGTCTGTTTGACAGTTGTGATCGCCTTCACCAAGCCACGCCTTCCCCCGCGAAAGAGCGGACCGTTGTGGGATAAAGACTCTCTGAAGGACATACCGTACATTCTGTTCGTCCTGGGCATCTGCTGCTTGATGCCCGCGATATACTTTGTGTTTTACTACGTAAGTTCCAACGTTGAGTTGCCCCGTAGATATTAGAAATTGGCTGATACGCTTACAGGTTGCCTCTTTTGCCCGTGACGAGCTTGGCATGCCCTACACGCAATCCCTAAACCTCGTCATCATCCTCAACGGCGTCGGCCTCCCCTTCCGTATACTCCCCGGCTTCGTTGGCGACCGCTACCTCGGGCCTCTCAACACCTTCTCCCTCTGCACGTTCTTCGCATCGGTGATCCTTTTCTGCTGGCTCGGTGTCACTTCCATCCCAACGTATTACACTTTCATCTCATTCTACGGCATTTTTGCGGCGGCATTCCAATCTCTTTTCACAACAGCGATTATGGCACTTTCGCATGACATTACGAAGACGGGGACGAGGCTGGGCATGGCGATGACGGTGATTGGATTCAGTGCGTTGGTGGGAGGACCGTTGAGTGGGGCGATACTTAAGGCGAGTGATTATACGACGACGATTTGCTGGGCTGGAGCGAGTAGCTTCATGGGTTGGGGGCTGTGCACGGCGGCAAGGATATGCAAACATGGTTGGGTGGTGAGAAAGAAGTGTTGAAGACGGGGTTGTTCGAAGAGAGGATACCCATCATCTTCATGATCCACAGCAACGCTTACGATACACACATGTTAGATTTATAACCAGGAAGAGGTGAGCGAAGGCATAGTTCTATAATAACGAGGTATAAGACTCATCGTGGCACTCAACCAGAAAGAGCCCTACGGCCCTGCTGATGGTGGTTGCCCAGCTCAATATTCTCTACTGACTTGGCTGATGCCGAAGACGACTTCCGCAGGACCGGACTCAAGTCCTCGTCACTTGCGGTATGTCTAATTGTTGGGAACGTCACTGGACGTGGCTGGAGAACAAATGGTGGCATTAATGCAGAAAGCCTGTGCCTGACGCCTTGGAAAGCTTGAACATTTCTGTATGTATACGCCAGCGAAGGCATGCATGCACACATGGCGCCGATCATTAGCTCGCATGTTCTGCAGCCAGCATTAGCAGTGATTGGATTGCTCACTGTGCAACTTGACTCACATGGCGATGTTAGTCGCAAAAAGCAGGTATATGACATTTTCCGCGGTCCCCTTCCTCGTTCGGAAGTACAAAGCCACCGCTGAGCAGATGCATGCCCTGTTCCAAGTCAGTACATTGAGAGCTGGCGTTGGTAGGACATGTTTGAGAACGTACAGTAGACCAGACAGGAAGATCAGCATGGCCCCGAATTTCTTCCTCCTGGCCACATTCAGGTTCGCGACGGCAATGATCGGCAACAAGAGGATGGTGATGTCTGAAGCCAGACCAAAGGCGGAAATAGGAATGGCCACCATCCCGTACACGACTATGTTACGCATGATGGAGAGATACAGGGTTGCCACTGTAAAGGCTGTGTAGGCCGCGACGCTCACACAAAGCCCCACAGTGGCACTGATCCTCATCCATCGGAGCTGATAGAAGAGCTGGAGATAGAGGATGAAGAAAGTCGCCTTTAGAAATCCGTATGTGACTGGTAGCACGGTGAGCAAAACGAAGGCTGGTGTGACGAAAGCGTCGTCCTCAAGCGCTTCGAGAATGTTCTCGCCGGGAGGACCTTTGTCGAGGTTTCCGCGGGCGGAGATCCAGAGCGTGGTTGAGTATAGTATGAGCGTGCCAATCACGGCCATGAATAGAGCGCCTGTCGTTGTTTGGTCAGATCATCCCATGAATAAATCTCGAATTCATGCTACATACCATCGTCCCAGTGGCATTGCCTCACTAAGCAAACCTTTACATAGGCGCGATTCGCCAGCAAAGTCATCATGAAAACCAGTAGAACCGAGGTGACAATCTCCTGCTGGGTCCTGACACGGTTTATTTTGGCCCAAGACGGCGATACATCTTGGTCTTGAGCAAAGGAACTCATGGAGAATCAGGTCGGGTCAATCAGCGGAATTCGGTACACTATGGTGTTCGAGCCAGGTGCGGAAAAAGTACATTGAAAGAAGTAAATGCGAGGACCGGACACGAATGGGACCTCCCAAACAGTAGACACGAGGATATTGTACAGAGGTTTTACTAGGTAGTGAAGTAGTCAACACGAGAGTGATGCGCACCACGAGGTGGAGGATGATCCTTGATCTCATATAACGCGATTGAGCAAGGGATCGGCATCTCCGTGCGCACCGTGTGGAGGCGGGGGAATGTCGTGTATCATCAACCCAAAGAATGCAGCTTGAAACCGCTTGCCTTTCCGCTTTGAAGTGTTTGTGTTACGCCACATACTGGCCTAGTTATGGAGCTCGACCTCCTCTATCGCGATCGGGGTCGATTTCCCAGCAACAGCCAATGCCCTAAGCTCTCCTGATGCCTCCTAGAACATTATTTTTGACTATTGGCCGAGTACAAGCACACAAATGAAACGACTCATTCTTTGGTCTAAACGCCAGTCGCGACCTACGAAATCGCAGCTGTGGCACTAGGCATTCATAACATGGGTTGGAGTATCCCATTGCCCGAAGCTCTCATTGTGTATCAGTATGCCTTAGCTTATTCTCCCTCCACGCCCGTATCACGACAGACAAATCTATTTGTGTAACCAGCCAAGATTGCTGATCCAAGTATGAGGAAAGACGTCTGCTAAAGAAGCACATGTTCTTAGGACGAGTGCATAATTTTACAACATTGAATGTGATTCACATCTTGTATAATACCTCTGAATGATGCTACCACAACTACTCACCAATCCTCAGCACAAACCTCTCCTTTCCTCCCCCTTTCTGTCCAACAAACGTCTTCAGGACCGTCTCTTCATATGGCCTCGTCACTTTTCCCTCCACCAACTCATCTAAAAACGCTTCGAAGTTCACTGGCTTCAGATCTGGGTACAGCTCCTTCGCATCCAAGTACCCCAAATATTTAGCATTCTCCAGCGTCCCATCAGCCCGAATCCACTTCGAACGATCGTATTGCCCAGAGTTCATCTTTAACCACGCAAGCATGTTCCCAGGTTCTTCCTTAATCATGCGCTCTGCGGTAGTGATTGAGGCCTCGAGTCTTTCCGCAGAGACAGTTGAGACAGATGGAGTCTCGCCGGTCTTGGCTTCGATGAGTGAAATGATCTCGTTTTGGCTGATCTCGTCGCTCCACGCGACGACACTACGATTTAGCGTGCGGGGGTCCCGGATGATCCGCGCGACGAAGCGGCCAATGTCGCGTTTGTCACTAAGGAGGGTTCTAGTATTGCCTAATGCACGAAGATGGAGTTAGTTAGATCCAATCAGCCTGTGTGTTGCCTACGCTAATACAAGCCAAGGTACCAAACTATTAAAGAGCGTCGTATGTTCGTAGAGCTGAGAAACACGTACCATCGCCAATGACCTCGGGCCTATCGAAGGTGAGAGCATAGTCGAAACGGCCGGATGGGACGCGGAATAAAGAGATTTGGTGCCAGTAGCCGATCTCGATAAAAGTGTAAGGGAGGTGCGCATGCCCTTTTGACAGTCAGTATCATCGTTTTCCTTCTTGAATCAATCCCAGGATCAAGCTGTTTTGAGGTCGAATGCTCCTGGTCACATTTACCCGCCCACTCACACACGATCCTAGATTCTAAAGTTGGAGTCTCTAGCCAACTCAATCCGACATTGACCAAGATGATAGGGGACAACTCACAAACTCTCTGATGCACAACCTCCTTCTCGTCCCTCAACTTCATCAAGCCACCCGGCGGGATCACCACAGCGAAATCGCATGGCACAAACCTTTTCACACCAGCTTTCTTCGCCGCATCCACAAGCTTCACCTGCGCCAGAATTTGATGGGGATGAATCGCGCTAATCACCGTATCGAACCCCTCCAGCGCCTTCGCAAGCTCATTGACATCGCCGGAGAGGTTTCCGACAACGATGGGGAGGCCGCGGGCAGCGAGGGCCTTAACGGCTGGTTTCTCTGTCGAGGATGGCTGCACGAGGCACGATATTTCCTAGACGAAAGCGGAGCTGAATCAGCATCGCTGAGAAATGTATCGAAAACCGTGAGACCGGTCACTTACGAAATCCCCATCCTCAACCAAGCCAGTCAAGATATCGCCCCCAGTCTCGCCATGCGCGCCAAGGAGAAGTACTTTATGTTTTGCCATTACGATACAAGTTTACTTAGGTTACTCGATCCGTTCATTACACCTACACTACCGTTGTTGCTTTTAATATACCAGATCCATTGTGCAATTCTGACATGCCGATTTCTAATTCTGACATGTTCTCACCAATCGGAGGGTGAAATCGCTAGGTCCAGAGTTAGTGGCTCTTTGATTCGTTTTTGCACATTGTGGGCCAGTAATTAAAGTGAAAGGAGGAGCGGGGAGCGTAAGATATAGATGGGGACTGTAGGGTGCTGACGACAACTGTATGCACTGTACGTTAGCGGATTGGGTGCCTCAGGGTCTTAACATGACGATGAATGATAGGCTGCACTCTTGAGCTGGTCGAGCAAAGCATTGAAGTAATTCATTGTCGACTTCTCCAGTCGAGCTTTTTCGTGAGATATTCAGGTTGATCTGATCTCATAGTAGCCAGTACGACTATCCTATTCCACCCTCAATCAACCAAGCGTCGGATGACACCACCCACCGAACGCTCACGCAATGTTCACGCTCGCTATACCAAAAGCCTCCTTGTGTCCCAGAGCGCGCTCATCGCTCGTTATGCTTGCGGCTAACAGAATCGAAAAATGGGAATTCATTAAACAAACATGTACAGTTCGAAGTCGTACGTGAAGCGATGTCTGTCCCGCAGCATCACAATGCTAAAATTCTCGCCTCGCCGTGAATATTACGTCTGGGCTTGTTGTACACCAGGGCTTTGCTGCAGCTGCGCATTCTGAGGTGTTGCACTCCGGCTCGAAGGTCTGGCGGCATTCATACCCGGACTACCTGCCTGCGCTCTCTGCTGGCTCATCAATTGCTGCTGGCGAACAAGTTGCTGTTGATAGTGCTGGACTGCGTTCGGAGAAGGGCTGTTGGCACCCATATTGCCATTTTGAAGATACATGTTGTTGCCGATCTGAGGGGAGTGGGCCATGCCAGGGGAGCCTGCGGCTGCATTCATTGCCTGTGCGCGTTGTTTTGTTAGGAACCGGGCAAGATGATCAGACGCCATTTTTTGGACCTGTTCTTGGGACCAATCCGGATGCTGTACCTTTAAATTGTTTTGGATCTGCAGTAATTGCGGCATGTGCCCACTGGACAATGGACGAGCAGGAGTTTGCATGTTAGGCGTGGCCTGGTTGATGCGAGGGGATCCAGCGTTGTTCGACATGCCATTCATCCCGGGAGTCATGTTGCCGTTCATATTCTGGCCCACCATGGATGCCATCATGTTCGCGTTCGGCATGTTGTTTATTCCCATGTTTTGGGTTAGGTTACTAGCCATATTGATCTGTTGTTGTTGTAGCTGGAACTGGTGCTGTGCATTAGCATTGGGGAATTGACCTCGCTGCATGGCCGCCATTTGAGCCTGGTTTGGAGGACCCATCCGCTGAGAATTCGACATGTTGGCCTGCATCTGCGCCTGGGGGACACCGGTAGAGCCCATTGCCATCCCGCCGTTCATGTTTGCATTTGGAAAACCTTGTTGCATGGCCTGATTTTGTTGAACCCGAGCCGCCATGGCAGCATTTGCAGCTGGATTTGAGCCCTGTTGAGCAGCATTCGCCATCTGTGGAGTGAGATTAGGATTGGAACCAGGCGTTCCCATCCGTGGTTGTTGACCGGAACCGTTGGCGAGGCCTTGGGCTTGCATTTGTGCGGTACGTTGCGCCATTTGCTACGTGCTATTAGCCACACGGACATATGACAAACATCTATACGTACCCTTGCATGCATCTCTTGCTGCTGTTGCTCAAGAAGTTTCTGTTTGATTCTTTGCTCACGTTCCCACTTGAGGCGCGAGAACTCTTGAGGCGTGTGCACGTTGCTCTTAGGCTGCATGGGTTCTTGCGCTTTGCGTAGCGCGGCTGCTTTCTGCGACTCGGCTTGTTTATGGGCAATGGACTCGCGCTTCCGAGCCAACTTTCGCATTCCGTCGATGATGGCAAGGTGCCTATTTTCTCTCCTTCTTTCAACGCGGATGGGCTGATTTGTCCGCCTTCGAGGGGTCTGAGCGGGGATATTCTGACCGCTCTGTTGCTGCTGCTGGATAAGCTGCTGCTGAGCTTGGTGCTGAGCTGCAACAGTCCTTTGCGCTTGCTCGAGCCGGCTTTGGTAGGTACGGAAGTACTGCGTCTTAGACATCTCCGCTGGCAAACCTTCAAGCTGCACCCAGCGTTCAAAGCATTCCCAGGGTGTACGTCGACCAGAACCAGCTACGAGCATCGAAGGCAAAGCAAGTTGCTGCGCAACTAATGACCAGTTGAAAGTGTATTCCTTCACCAAAGCGCGCAACTTTTGATCCTCTTCCCACAGCCACTGTGAAGACTGTCGGTTTTCGAAGAAAGATACTGAAGGCATCGGGAACTCGGTAGGGGGCCTGAACTGGTGCGAGGCTTGGAGTCGATCGCGGATATGCCTGTTCTCGGGGTGGAACAAGGCTACGTCACTCATCTCTGGCGGTAGATCATTTCGGTGGAATAGTCTTCTTCCGGGAGTAGAAGGCATAGAATGTTCGGCCGAGGTTCCCGACCTGCTTGGTGGAGTAGACGGCTCGTCCTCGGAATCATATTCGTAACGGCTTCGCTTCCGTGGGGGACCCCTGACTTGTGACACAAGCTTACCGCAGACGAACTTAGAAACAGGGGCGAGAGGGGGGTCCACGAACGAGAGGGGTGTAACGTCGCTCGCTCCTTCAAGGATCGGCTCGTATAACGGAAGTTCATGCAGTAATGTATCGCTGGCGGGTGTTCGATCGATTTTCAAGACGACATCGTTGAATCCCAGAGAGAAGAGAGAGGCGGGCGGGTTTAGGTATAACGGAGACAATAGTTCGTCGTCGTCTACGTAAGACTCGCTCTCCGCATCCCCGTTTGAATGGACCAGATCCGGAGTGGGTGCATCATCCATGTCTAAGTCTGCCGCACTCGACTTCGGTATACGGGCTTTGATTCTTAATGAAGTTCGTTCCTCGGGCGTGCTATTCACATAGTCCGCACACCATCCGGCAAAAGTAGCTGCGAGAGATTGCTTCCATTTCCTCTCCTCTTTAAAGTCAGTCTGCATCCACTTCATCTCGGCAAGTAAATGATCTTGATGCGTAACAGGCCGCTCTGGCTCAGCGGACTTCTTCAGTTGCCGAAGTGACCATCGGTTCGCATTCTGCAACTGGTAAACCCTCTTGAGAATCTTGTAATCATGGGCCTCGCGGATGGTGGCAAGAACGCCAGCCGTGGATACCGTCTTTCGTGCAGAAGTGACCAAATCCATAAGAGGAGATGCTCGGGGTGGGTGATGAGCCTGGTAGTTGAAAAGTCCCTGCAAATAATCCCTGCTAGAATCCTGCGATGCGCCTTGAAGAGATGCGTAGTCCTCATTATACAATTGTAGCGCCTTTGTGGCCCTGTTCAGGTCAGGCTTCGCGAAGATGATGGTCGACACTTCTCTACGCTTATGCTCCTTCAATACCCGGGCAGGGCTCGTTGTCGGCAGTATGTTGCTTGATCGTGGTGTTAGGACGACCTTCGCCGGCGATTTCTCTGCACGCTCTTCAATGATCTGAGCTATGGACTTTTGCTGTTGAGTACCAGACGATAATAGTGTTGGGGTGCTTTCGGAGTCGGGGTTAATCGATGAGGCCGGTTGCTCTTTTGCAGGAACAGGCGCTTCGTCCATCTCAACATCATTGTCGGCAGGCGGGGTCGGATGCTCCGGACCTAACGAGGATCGTTGCCGATGCTCTTCAACTGCACTTTCTGACGTTTCCGGCTCTGCTGTTGACGGATCAGGAGCTGTCGTGGTAGGTGTCGGAAGCGAGTCGGCCGCCGGTTGTTCAGCAGCTGTTTCCACCTGTTCCATCTCGATCTCACGGACGACATCTTTGGCGTGGTCGCTTAGCGCTTCCGGTCCGGCAGGAGGCGCGTTATCCGATTCATTTAGTCGTGCCTTTCCATCTCGTGCAAGGCGTATAGCCTGCTCATCCTCAATCTGCCTCTCGACATCATCCTCCTCGGCATTGCTGTCCGCACGAGCATTTTCCCTGGCCTGGCGCATCTGTTCTTGTAACGCGCGCTCATGATCCTCTTTGGCTTGCTCCGCCACAGGATCCACGAGACCTGCATCAACAAGCGACTGCCGTCGCTCGCGGAAAGACTCAGTTTCCGGGCTTGTGTCGGGGGAGTGATGTTGAGGGTGAGGTGTCGCTTGCGAGTAAGGTCCAACAGTTGATGAAGGTGACGATGCCAGGTCGGTAGGTATATTCCCGTTCGGTAATGTTAGTCTCTCCTCCTCTTTGCGTTCCTTCTCTGCTATCTTCTCTAACTTCTGCTCCGTCTCTTGCAACCTCGTCTCTTGAACATCTTGTGGTGGTAGATGTACTACCTGGGGCGCTTTGGGTGCCTTTGGCCTTCGCCCGTTCACTGGTGCATTCTCAGACAATGCGGTGTCCTCGGACGACGGTGGTATCGCAGCTCGCGGGTCAACGGCCTGTCCATCAGAGTCGACCTTCTCTCCTCTCGAGATTTGAACAACGGGTGCTTCTGTTATCGAAGGCGCCTGCGGCTGTTCACTGGAGGTCTGGTCATGGTCCGTCGCATCCACTGGGGATGCGGAAACGGGAGTCTCGACGCCGGACGGGAGTGATGCAGACTTGGTGGTGAACTTGAGATCGGTTTGCGTCGATTCTTCATCAACTGGTGCGATCTGCGTCGCAACAGAAGGCGACGCAGATGCAGCGCGTAGCTGTTCTTCAAGGCTAGAACCGACAGCTGTGCTTGGTGACGACTTTGCAAAGGCTGGGCTGGCGGGCTTCTGCAACGGTGATGTAAGAGGGAGGGGATATGCAAGTGTAGAATCATTAAAGCGTCGTCGTCTGCGCAGTATGGTCAGCGGAATGCGCGTACATCAAATCCGCCGCTGCGATGACGATGTTTTGTTCGATGACATAATGCATGAATAAAAAAGGAAAGATAGCCATACTTAGTTATATCATTTTTATCCAGAAAGTCGGCCTCGTTCTCGTCTGGCTCATCGTTGTTGTGGCAGTACGGGACCTCTGGCGGGAGGCCCGTGTGGATGAGCGCTGTATAGCGGTATAGCTCGCGCAGCTTGCGCTTCAACGAACCGTCGCAATGCCTGCACGAAACGTCAGCATCTCCACCACCACGCAATAATAAATGAATGTAAGCGATTTTTCCGCCGATGCGCGGCTATGCGACACCAGAAAGTCGCGAATTAGCAGCAAAATTGCGAGTCACTTACGCGATCTCGTTCTTCTTCTCCCGGAAACGCGCATCACGAGGGCTGTCGAGGGACATATGAAGACCGACAATCGGTGGCCGACATCCGTTTTCCACGAGTGCCGCCAATGTGATGAATTTTCCGGTGTTGGGGTGGTGAGCGTTGATGGATATGTCGATGGCAGTACTTGGGCTGATGGGCGGACGGGCTCCCGCGCGATGATGAGGAAAGGAGGATGGGCCCGCGGGCGGCGGTTGGTCACGTGCCGGGACTGATAAGCTCCAACCCCCTGTCTAGCGGGGACTAGCGTCCTGCAGTCTCTCAAAATTTCGTGTTGCTGCTGAACGCGTCCAGCAACGTCAAGTCTACCCAAACAACTCCAAAATGGCCAAAAGAAAGAGAGAGATCGCTGATAGGACGAAGCCGGTGAAGGCAGTGAAGAGTGAGAAGGAAGCGACTGCCTCGACCCCGAAGAGCAAAGTACAGATCGAATCTCCAGCACGCAACAGCAAGGAAGCTGCAGTAAACGACAAGGCAGGCGCAAACCACAAGGCAACAGCAACTGCACCGGCGAATGCACCAGCAAAGGAAGTGGCCGACATCACCACTGTCCAGATCATCACCGGCTCATATGAAAGAGTCTTGCACGGTTTCTCCGCAGCCATACCCCAGGCCCTGATCACGGGACAAGATGACGGCGCAGAGCAAGACCTCCCAAAGATCGGATTCTCGGACACTTTCCTCTTCAACGCACACACATCCGCCATCCGCTGCTTGGCCCTGACACCTCCCACGGATGAATCTTCCAAAGTAATCCTGGCCACCGGCAGCACCGACGAGCGCATTAACCTGTACACGCTCTCCACTGCACCCCCAGCACTCTCAAAATCAAAACCACAACTTCCATCACTCAACGGCACTTCCATCTCCGAGAACTCCAAGAACAAGGAGCTCGGCGCCCTGCTGCACCACTCTTCCAGCATCACCGGCCTGTACTTCCCGTCCCGCAGCAAACTCCTAAGTTCCTCCGAGGACAGCACCATCACCATCACGCGGACGCGTGACTGGGCACCCCTCTCTACCATCAAGGCGCCCATCCCGAAAGCTCAAGGCCGTCCCTCAGGCGACACCGCGGCGCCGGGCGAGGTCCCCGCCGGCGTCAACGACTTCGCCGTGCACCCCAGCAACAAGCTGATGGTGAGCGTGGGCAAGGGGGAGAAGTGTATGCGCCTCTGGAACCTGATCACGGGGCACAAGGCTGGCGTGCTGCAGTTTAGCAGGGAGATCCTCGCGTCCGTGGGCGAAGGGAGGTTTGGCAGCGGAGAGGGACGGAAGGTCGTATGGGATGGCGAGGGCGAGGAACTGGCTGTCGCATTTGAGCGCGGCGTCGTTGTCTTCAGCCTCGATATGAAGCCAAAGGCTAAGATCCTGCCGGCGCCGCGCACGAAGATACATCAGATGCGGTACTTGCCGTCTGACTCGCACCCGGGCATCCTCTTGGTTTCCACGGAAGACGGCAGGATTATGTTCTACGACACGAATTCTACGAGTGAACCTGCAGAGAGCGAGGAGAGGGAAGACGATATCCCGCAGAGCAACCTCGTTGCTGCGATCGGTGGTCCTGCAGCAGGTTTCTCGGGCCGAGTAAAGGACTTCGACCTCCTCCGTATATCAGATACTTCCTTCCTGATTATCTCCGGAAGCAGCGACGGCACGGTCAGACTGTGGAGTCTCCGCACAGACGAACTCAAGGCGCCTGCGTCGTCTGAGCAAGGAGCGGGCTTCACCGCAGGGCAGGTCGGACGGTTGATAGGGACGTACACGACGGGCACGCGGATAACGTGCTTGAAGTCGTTCGTCATGACGGGGACGCCGGATGTGGAGGAAGAAGAGGAGGAAGAGATACCTGCCGCTGAAAACGAGTCGAGCAGTGAAGACAGCGAGTAGTTCTATACGTAATATACCACGAATGCCCATGCTCGGAACTCTGTAGTATAGTTTACATATCACCACTATGCTCAGGCGTGAGCCTTGGCTTTTCTATGATCTACCCCTATGCATGCACGCGTCCTATCTACAAGTGACAGGGCAACTCCTCTTAGACACTAAACAAACAGACAATCGATGCTATCGCTCAAGTACTCACGACAAAACTACACAACGAAGTTTGAAACAGTTCAAGGCGCCCTCTCATCACAGTATCCCGGAGCCTTCGCATCACCTCCATGCACCCAACTATTGATCGTGAGCGTGGTAGTATACACCATGCTAACGAGCCCAACAATGCCAACCAAGACATCGAGTATACGCGCGGTGGTGGTGCGAGCAACAGCGCGGTAATGCAGCATAGGCTGTTCGCAGTGTCAGTGAAATCGCCAAGGGAGCTAGGGCGGGGGAAGGGAACTCACCGGGTAGATGTAGACCAACGGAATGCAGGCAAAACTCCCGACAAGGGACACGAACTTGTCCAGGTCATTTGCGCCGACCCAAGCGACGGTCGCGCAGATGCCAACCATGAAGAAGCGGAAGAAGTTCTTCTTCCATTTGACGTAGGGGTTGTACTTGCCGGTTCTGCATGAGGTCAGTGCATGTCGAATATAGACGGGTACGCGTTTCGCGCGGGAACTTACCTGCTGAAGAGCTGCTGGCTCGTGATCTCGATGGCTGGGTACAGCTGCAATGGTGTTGATAGCAGGATTGCAAGAGAGTAGATGAACTGAACGCCATTCACGAACTTGTTGTCCTGCGGCATGTTCAAGATGATGACGGTCTTTGTCTTCGAGCCGAAAGCCGCATATGAGAGCGCACCCATGCTGATGAAGATCACAGTAATGACAATCATGACCATGCCGAGCACCTTGGGGAACTTTTTTGGGTTCTTCATGCCACTCTGCACCGGAATGACGAGTCCAATACCTTCAAATGTGAAGATGGCGGTTCCAATGAACAACGTCCAGTCACTCTTGTTGAAGTTGGCGATGTCTGAAATTCCGCCTTGGTCAACGATGGTGAAAATATCAAAATAGTAGAGGTATACAAGTCCGAGGACAATGAAAAGATCCGCAATAAGGGCGAGCTTCTGAATGTGGTTGATGTTGCGGTACAGAGAGAGGGGCAGGAAGATGACCATTTGTATGAGAATCATGAGTCCAATGCTTATATGCGTTTTGCAGTCTGATACAGCAAGCACGAAAGCTTGCATGTTCTCCGCAACGAAAACGGTGTAGGCTGATGAGAAACCAAGCTGAGAGATGACAAGCGAAAAGTTGATCAGGTTGCGCATCCATTTTCCGTAGAGGTGCAGCCCCATGTCACCGAAGGAGTGCTCCACGGCAAGGCGAGTGTTGACCAAGAGGACGAAGCAGAAGTAGGACAGGGCGGCAACGCTGAGGAGTACAACGTTGGAGAAGAGCATGCCTCCGTTCAAATAGGCTCGCGGGAGGAAAAGTACACCGGTACCGACGAAGCTCTTGAGTAGCAGCATAGCAGCACCTGTAGGGCTTCCCTTTCCTGCCACCTTGGTCTTACGTCTCCGCCTCTTGCCCGGTGTGAGCAGAGCGCTGTTTTCTCCGTATTCTCGTTCGTCCTCAGTGTGTTCGCCAGACGTCAGAGCATCGGAAGAAAAGTACTCGTCCGGACCAAGGACCTCGTCGTCCTCTTCCAATGATTCACCCGCAAAGTGTCCGTACAGTGTCAGGAACTCGAGGAAGTTGTTCGTGAATACCACAGGCTGAGGTTTCTGGGCGACGGTGCCGTAGCCGGAGGGACCGGGCGCTGGTGACTGGTCGGCAGCTCTACGAATGAAATTGCGTCGGAATCCGCCAGGTTGATGGATAGAGTTGATGTCCAACAGGGGCTCGTGAGCTCGAGCGCGGTCGGCGGAGAAGCTCTGGCTACGCTTCATCTTCTGCCGTTGCTCCTCTTCCTGCTGCGCTGACCACCGGTATATCTGCCGTGTGATATCACCACCCTGCAGCTGCAGACTGTCGAATTCTTCTTCATCGTCGGACGACCCTCGTCTCCCTCTGCTGACGTTGTCTGCGTCTGCCGCGAATCCTGCATGCGATCGGCTAGGAGAGCCGTATCTGGCCGACAGGTTGGAGATGGAGGGTTTCTGAGGGCCAGCCAAGTGACGGCGAATGATCTCGGGATCTTCGTAGGGCACCCCAGGCGATCGGCTCCGCGCGTCGTAGGAGCCATACTGGCTGAGGGTATCGCGCGGAGCAGTCTCTGCTGCGGGCGATAGCGGTCGTATCGGCGGCGTGCCAAAGCGCGGCGGGCTTCGTCCGAACGACTCTTTCAGCGCTGAAGACAGAGCTGACTCGCCGGGGCCGGGGAGCGATGACTGGACCCCTTCCCGCCCGGGCAGCGGCGTCTGGTTATTTGAGGGCTCTTCGGATGCGAGCTGAGCTGGTGTGGGGATCTGCTGTACTGGCACAGAGCCGACAGGAACCGAAGGCACTGGTGATCCAAGACGGGCTATAGATTGTCCGCGAGAAATGGAAGCAGACGGCGAGCTGTGTTCGGAGGCGCGCGACGAGGAAGGCACAGCCCGCGGCTCCGTCGGTTTGGGGCTATCGTTCGCCATGCTCGGCACGGAGGAGCGTTTGCTGCTCGCGTTTGCGAATCTTCTCTATCGCGTCGTGGGAGCTATGGATATCTTCGTGTAACAAGCGGATTCGCTCAAATTCAAGCGAGCTGCCAGGAGTAAGGGGGTGACTCTGCCGAAATGTGTTATGGGTTATTGGGAATATTTGGCCATGAGGAGACTGCGTAGAGGAGGAGAATAAGGCGGCTGGGTCCCAGCTGCGGTTGACTATCGGCGTGCTGGTGTGCCGCGGCTGACCTCATTCGCTGCACGAGTCGCGATGGAACCTTAAGCGTGGGGCTTCCGTGGGGTGGTCACATGCCGTGCCCTGCAGACCTCAAACCTCGCCAGACCGCGCCAACTTGGCGGCGACTGCATGGCACATCACTGACGTCTTTTATGTTTCCTACAGCTGCCGACTCAATTTTCCTGTCCAGGCTACATCAAATGCCTCACTAGCGAGCCGAGCTGCCCAAATTCCCTCAGGACCTCAGGACTCCGAGCCGTGAAGAGCTATTACTTTCCTGGCAAGAACCTTGTCGAGACGCTTGGACCCGCACAAGAACCCGTGACCTGGATATGGCCACAGGGCGTGCAAGATGACTGACGATGCACCCACCCGTCGGCGGTTGCCACCGAGATCTCACTCGAGCTTTGCAACTCGTACCGCCACTGACGATGCGGAACGGCTCAACAGACGGGGTTCGATCTTACCAGCACCGTCACCTGGTGAAGAAACACCCCTGCTAGCAAGAGACGCTGGCTCTTCGACTGTGCCTGCCTACGATGGACCAACCGAGACTTCCCAGGAGAGCGATCATGCACTCGAGTCTATGCGTGATTGGTTGTCTAGACCGTTGCGCCTATTGCGCTCAAATTCTCCCAAGGCTGGTTCGAACGTACCTGGAGGCAAGCAGCATTCAGGAACAGATGCCGTGAAGCCTAGGCCCGGTGCCTTCCCACGACCTATCGGTGGTACTAGCAAGCTTGGGACATTTGCTGGTGTATTCGTTCCAACGACGCTGAATGTCCTCTCCATTCTGATGTTCCTGCGTTTTGGCTTTATCCTAGGACAAGCTGGTGTATTGGGCATGCTAGGTCAGTACTGTACTGAGACGAAAGTCTGGGTACCAACGGTCTGCACGTTGTATATCCTGGGGTAATACACAGTACTCAACCTCGTACAACCGGCTTATGCACTAGCTATCCGGGGGTAACACGCTGTACTCAGACTTTTGCGCTCCCTATGCTTTTGATCCGCCACTGACACCAATCAGGCATGCTCGTCGCTTGCTATGCAATTAATCTCTTAACGACAATGTCGATCAGCGCAATTGCCACAAATGGTACCGTTCGTGGCGGAGGTGCCTACTACCTAATCTCTCGATCATTGGGGCCCGAGTTCGGCGGTTCGATAGGTATCGTTTTCTACCTAGGTCTTGTTTTCAACACCAGTATGAATGCCGTTGGTCTTATAGACTGCTTTATAGAAAACTTCGGTGTCGAGTCTGGCAGCTGGTCCCCGATTATGCTGGAAGGCTTCAAGTGGCAGTTTCTGTGGGCGACCATAGTTTTGTTGGTCTGCACTTTGGTTTGCCTCGCAGGATCCGGCCTTTTTGCGCGATGTAGCAACGGCTTGCTATTCCTCCTGGTCGTCTCGATCGTCAGCATCCCACTTTCAGCGCTGGTTCTTCATCCTTTCTCCGATGCTAGGGAGGGAATCGAATTCACAGGGCTGAGCTTGCAGACCCTTCGGGAGAATCTTCTACCACACTTCACAAAAGGTGCTGATGGTAGCCAGGACAAGCACCATCGCGAGAACTGGAGTAATCTGTTCGGAATTTTGTTTCCTGCATGTAGTGGAATTTTTGCGTCGGTACTACCCCTTCAATCTGGGCCATTTGCTGACTTCTCGAAGCGGCGCCAGTATGTCTGGTGACTTGAAACACCCATCGAAGGTTCGCCGTCTCCTCCGTTTGCCTCTTTACTATCGCGCATTGATATTTTACCTAGGCTATACCTAAGGGCACGTTATATGGTCTAGGTTTGACATTTGTGTTCTACACTGTGGTGATTTTGGCTATGGCTGCGAGTATCACGCGTGAATCATTCATCTACAACACAAATGTCATACAGCTGACCAACATCTCTGGCGTCGTCATTCTTCTGGGAGAGTTCGCAACTTCCTCGTTTTCCGTTCTTATGGGTGTCATTGGCTCAGCAAAATTGCTACAAGCACTTGCTCGAGACCACTTACTGCCTGGGCTTTCGATCTTCGGCCAAGGCACAGCAAAGTCCGATGACCCGACCTACGCTATCATGATCACGTACCTGTTGGCGCAGCTCACAATGCTGTCAGACATCAACCAGATTGCCTCTTTTGTAACTATGACTGTATGCTGCTTCCACGGTCACTGTTGAACAAGAGGCTGACTGGACTTGGAACACAGTACCTAATGACCTTTCTGGTCACGAATCTAGCAACATTCGCGTTGAAGATTGGGAGCGCGCCAAACTTTCGCCCATCCTTCCACTTCTTCAATTGGCAAACAGCAGCGACCGGCGCGATCGTCTCCGGTGCTACCATGTTCTTCGTGGATGGAGTCTACGCTTCCGGGTGTGTCGCTTTGTTGATAGTCGTCTTCTTGCTCATCCACTATACAACTCCACCCAAACCATGGGGTGATGTCAGTCAAAGTTTGATCTATCATCAGGTACGAAAATACCTACTGCGTCTGCGCCAGGAGCATGTAAAGTTCTGGAGGCCTCAGATTCTGTTACTGGTCAATGATCCGAGGCGGCAGTACAAGCTCATCCAGTTTTGCAACTCATTGAAGAAAGGAGGACTCTTCGTGCTGGGCCATGTCATTATCTCACAAGACTTTGGTGCAGCTGTGCCAGAGGCCCGCCAACAGCAACAATCCTGGACCAAGTATATCGACTTTTCCAAGATCAAAGCATTCGTTAACATAACAATCTCGCCCATGGTCGAGTGGGGCGCAAGAAATCTTGTCCTCAGTGCTGGCCTCGGTGGCATGAGACCTAATGTCGTTGTGATGGGTTTCTACAACCTGGGTGAACTCCGTCAGTAAGTGACACTTGGCGCCTCTCAAAGTCCACTGATTGATCAATCCTCGCCAAAGGCTGATGAGGAACTAAGATCTTGCGCAGAAGGCTTTTGCTTGGTCATTGTTACTGACTTTACAGGTCCAAGCCACTTATCGATATACCTTCGCCGCAGCCGTCTAGGCCTGTAAGCAAGGCCACGAATCATCCACTTTCTCGCCAAGCCATCCAAGCACTTGCAAGGCGCAAACAAACTCCGGATAAGTTGTCTGGAATATTGCCAACCGATGCAATGAAACCCGAGAACGCCATCGGGATTCAAAGCTATGTAACGGTCGTGGAGGATCTTGTCCTCCGTCTTCAAATCAACGTCGCGCTTGCAAAAGGCTTCCACGAGTTGGAGGTGCCTAATCCTAAGCCTACGAAGAGCCAACAGCTGTTGAGTACACTCAGACTTGCTGATCTCGAGGAAGATGATCCGACCAAAAAGTATATCGATCTATGGCCCATTCAGATGTCCGCGGAGATTACTACTGCAGGTGAAGACCTATCTAGAAAGAATGTTCTCACAACGAACTTCGACACGTATACTCTCATTCTTCAGCTCGGATGTATATTACACACGGTGCCGTCGTGGAAGCGGACCTACAAACTCCGCGTCGCTGTGTTTGTCGAGTATGAGACCGACGTTGAGGAAGAACGTGTGCGAGTCACTACCCTGCTAAGGAATCTAAGGATCGAGGCGGAAGTACTTGTGTTCTGGCTGGCAAGTGGAAGCCTCAAGATGTACGAGATCATCGTGAATGGAAAGAACGGGAGCGACTTCAATGAAGCCGCGCAAGATGTCAATGATACCCTGGATGATGAAGAGTGGTGGGCAGACATTCAGAGACTCCGAAGCCCACAGGACATCACCGCCAGCCAAGAACTTATTCAGGCAAGCGACTTGCTGGAAGCAGTCGTGAATTGGCCGACTTCATCTTTCCAACACGGGAGGAGAGAGTCTAAACCGAAGCGGTTCGCAGAGCTGAAAAGGTTGCTACGCCGCACAAAGCGCAAAACGTCTGTGGGCGACCTTGAGAGGTCTGGCGCTACGATCGGTATGCACGCGCAGCGTTTACCCGCGGGGCTACTTCCGGACAGCGATAGTGAGGCATCAAGCTCCTCCGACGGGGCATTCGACGACTATCAGGAAGAAGCTGTCGATACCGGAAGTTCTGTTGGGATGGAAAATAGTCTCGACGAATACGACTTGGATGCCTCTGACAGTGATGACGAGGGTCGACCCTTAGGTTTGCTACAACGAGCGCAGACCACGACTGCCACCAAAAGCCTTCCATTCATTACCACCAAATTTGGTATACGGTGAGTTGCTCATCTCATCCTAATTTCGATTGACTGACTGCTCTGTAGAAAAGCTCTCTGGAAGGCACCGTCGCAGGAGGAGCGACCCACCGCAGATTCAGTGACACCGCTAAAGCCGCATCCCGATGCCACAACTTCGGATACCGCACTCCTGACGACCGGCAAGGTTGACGAAAGCTTATTCAATGGGCATGCAACTTTTCGAGAGACCCAACCTGTGCCTGTGCGACCACCACCCATCCGCCACCAGTCTCTGCCGAAGTTTACGTCCAATCCGACACCACGCACAGCAGTCGCACCCGAAGAAACGGCCGGACCCTCCATCATGTTTGTCGACACGCCTTCGCCCTCAGCCGCCCGAAAAAAAGACCCAATCGCATCCGCCGTAGCCTCGACGCACCTCTCCTCTCCTTCGTCGTCAACTGCACCACTACCACCCGCAGCCTCACAAGCCTCAGGTTACCCGCTGCACCAGTCCATACCACTCTCCTTTAATGACCTTCCGTGCCGCGCCCAGCATCTCATTCTCAACGAGCTCATCCGGCAACACTCAAATGACACAGCCGTGGTATTCACAACATTACCAAGTCCGGTGGAGGGCACGAGCGCGAGCGAGGCGGAGAGCGTCAAGTATATCAGTGATTTGGAGGTATTGTGCCAGGGGTTGCCGCCGTGCTTGCTGGTGCATAGCAATAGCATGACTGTGACGATGAACTTGTAGGGGAAGGAAAGGGGCGAGAGAGCGAGGGAAGCATTTCGTGGTCAGAGTAGATGCATTTGCATGGCGTTGATGGTGTCTTTATCCTGCGGCATGAGATTGAGAAGCATATGCATATGCATTCCTTGGAGATTTAGGTGACTTAGTTGACTTGCACAAGTAGCAGCAATTTATGGTGTCCAAGGGTTTGGATTTTCTTGAAGCTGTTCGGACACGAAAAGGCGCACAGAACGCGCTCACCTTTCGCATTATCAGAGCTTGACGGTGAAGCTTTCTGTAACTTGTATTTGCGGCATGACAGGTCGCTTGCCATAGGCGCGTGTGGAGATCCGTGCTCCGTGGAGTAACGGCATCGCAACCGTCTACTATGGCCAAATGCAAGTATGAACTGTGAGTATAACGGCAAAAATTATCATGGCGCACACCGGAGATCCTTCCAGACACATGTCCAAAAAAGTCACGATGATACAGGTGGCGAGACCTGCACAGGAACCAGCCGCGCGCTCCGAACGCGATTTTCTTCGCATGCAACGACACGCCGTATCCGTAATCCCCGTCAGCAACGCCGTAAGCACAGAACCCACGACAACCGCCACAATGGCGGCTGAGGATGAAACCACCTTGGGGCGAAGATAGGGCCTCATGAAGGATTCTTGGGAGTAGCGAGGCTCGAAAGGCACAGTCAGCTTTGTGGGATCTGCTGCCGAAAGCACGCCCTGCTCGACAGCTCACGGCGGCACGCCCGAAGCGCAAGGCTAAAACGGCATACACAAATACCACCAGAAGCTAAGGCGCCCTACAAAAAAAATCGAGCTGTCAAACCACAAAAGGTTTGAGCCGTCTATTGGATATTGTGTAGAACCAGCGCAGGGGCTTGGGGTACCTTTTGAAGGTGCGTCTAGCCGCATGGCTGGAGACGTTTGGTGCATTTTCTGGCTGCGAACTGCAAACGGGACGCCATGGCGGCTGAGACACGCAAGGCGGCCTCGGATTCACGTTGCACAGCTGCATGGCGCGATAGGCCGGCTGCACGGTAGAGACGTCGAGCGCGGCTACTTGCTCTCAGAGGCGCGGTCTGCGTGCACGCGTGCGAGTCGTTGCTCACCGTCTGATAGCAGCGTTTCTGCCATTGTGGTAGGTGGAGACATGGCTGTTGGTGGGCCCGAAGGTGTCCAAGTGGAGAGGACCGCGGTGCCACGACACGTCTTCCGGAGCCAGCGCCCTTGTGAGAGCTTGAAGCTGCCGTGCTGGGAACGAGCAACCGACTACATCCACGCCCTGTCTCGAAAAGTGCACGGCAGCAGGGTGCAGAGTATTGATTGGCGGTTGGGGGCATGGTGCTGACGTTGTTCCCAGGTTGCATGGTGTCGCGGCGTGGCAGCTTACCCAGAAGCAGGAGGAACAGCCAGGTACTAGCTACAGGTGCCGGCACCAGTACTGATCGCAAATATCGAACTCGGGAGACAGAGCCTTTGCAGCATCGTCGACGAGAAAACCAATACTGAGGCCAGTGGCTAGCGTTGCTATTCTTGCAGCGCTGCGCCCCGGGCCCTGGACAAAGCGATAGCGGCGATCAGGCACGTCCCAGGCCCGTCCCAGGCCTGAGGCGCAGGCCATTGGCCTCGTCAAAGCTTGGGGCTCCGATCGACCAGCATGCTCCCGCGATATGACGAAACGGTGAATAGGGGACGCTGGATGACACGGCGGAGAAGCGCCGTACTACCGTGGACGGCCGACAGGCAGCCTGGCAGCAATGGTCGGCCAGTTTGAGGCGACGCCACCGTGCAGGGGCGAGTCGCGACTAGCAGCTGAAAAGCGAAAAGCGTTTATGTGGAGAGAGCGCTGCTTGGCTGACCACTATAAAGAGAAACAATCAACACCGCTCTTTTGCTCCTCTCCCCTCTCCATTGCACCTTTGCGCACCCTACCTGCTCAGTGCACCCAATTGCTGCTTACATCACTGCCACGATCTTTCCCGCTTGATACCCTCCACAATCGTTAGACAGCAGCACCATGTGGTAAGCTAGCTGCCCCGCCGCGTCGCCAGCAGCTCCCAGCTGGCCGCAAACACACAACGACTAACGGGCAACGCAGCGGAATCTTTGGCTACATTAACTACCTGGTGGAGAAGGACCGCAAGTACATCCTCAACACACTCATCAATGGCAAGTGCCCCCGCCCTGGTGCCTTCCCAGCTCCAGCTCCCAGCAACACCCCGCTAACCCCCACCACAGGCCTCCAGCGTCTAGAGTACCGTGGCTACGACTCGGCCGGTCTCGCCATCGACGGAGACAAGAAGAACGAAGTCTTCGCCGTCAAGGAGGTCGGCAAGGTTGCCTCCCTCAAGAAGCTTGTTGAGGAGAGCAACTTCGACGAGTCCAAGGTCTTCGACTCGCACGCCGGTATTGCACACACCCGATGGGCCACCCACGGCCCGCCCTCGCGCATCAACTGCCACCCGCACAGGTATGTGGTATTATCAGCCGTCACAGCCCACTACCCGCCCCTAGGGTTGCGGCCGCCCGCCAGCTGAAACGGTTGGTCCGTAGATCGGCAGCCCTTGTAACCCCATATTCCGTCATATATTGTGCGCAGCGCTAACACGCGTCCTCACTTTAGGTCCGACCCGAACTGGGAGTTCTCAATTGTGCACAATGGCATCATCACAAACTACAAGGAGTTGAAGGTCCTGCTTGAGGGCAAGGGCTTCAAGTTCGAGACCGAGACCGACACCGAGGCCATCGCCAAGCTCGCCAAGTACATCTACGATGAGCACCCAGAGCTCAGCTTCGTCCAGCTGGCGAAGACCGTCATCAAGGAGCTCCAGGGCGCCTTCGGTCTGCTCATGAAGTCGGTGCACTTCCCCCATGAGGTCGTTGCGGCCCGTAAGGGTTCGCCTCTCGTCGTTGGTGTGCGGACACAGAAGAAGATGAAGGTTGACTTTGTCGACGTTGAGTATCAGGACGATGCCGCGCTCCCCGCTGAGCGTGCTTCCCAGAACGTTGCCCTGAAGAACGCAAACAGCCTGCTCGCACCCCCAGACAAGTCGCTCCTCCACCGCTCGCAATCGCGCGCTTTCCTCTCCGATGATGGCGTCCCCATGCCCACCGAGTTCTTCCTCTCCTCCGACCCCTCGTCCATCGTCGAACACACCAAGAAGGTGCTCTACCTTGAGGACGACGACATTGCCCACATCCACGAGGGCTCCCTCAACATCCACCGCCTCACCAAGGAGGACGGTGCCTCCAACGTTCGTGCCATCCAGACTCTTGAGATCGAGCTCCAGGAGATCATGAAGGGCCGCTTCGACCACTTCATGCAGAAGGAGATTTTCGAGCAGCCCGAGTCCGTCGTCAACGCCATGCGTGGACGTCTCGATCCGGAGAACAAGACCGTCACCCTCGGTGGTCTGCGTCAGTACATCACTACCATCAGGCGATGCCGCAGGATTATATTCATTGCTTGCGGTACATCGTACCACTCTTGCATGGCTGTCCGCGGTATCTTTGAGGAGCTCACTGAGATCCCAATCGCCGTCGAGCTTGCGTCCGACTTTTTGGACCGTGCCGCACCTGTTTTCCGTGACGATACCTGTGTGTTCGTCTCTCAGTCTGGTGAGACTGCTGACTCGCTGATGGCTCTCCGCTACTGCTTGGAGCGCGGTGCCCTCACTGTTGGTATCGTCAACTCCGTCGGTTCCTCCATCTCCCTCCTCACCCACTGCGGTGTACACATCAACGCCGGTCCCGAAATCGGTGTTGCCTCCACCAAAGCCTACACCTCGCAGTTCGTCTGCATGGTCATGTTCGCTCTCTCCTTGTCTGAGGACCGCGCGTCCAAGATCAAGAGGCGCGAGGAAATCATCGACGGTCTTACCAAGATCTCCGACCAGTTCAGGGAGGTGCTCAAGCTCGACCAGCCCATCAAGAAGCTCTGCGAGAGGTTCAAGGACCAAAAGTCTCTGCTCCTTCTCGGCCGTGGTTCTCAGCACGCCACTGCCCTCGAGGGTGCCTTGAAGATCAAGGAAATCTCCTACCTCCATTGCGAGGCTGTCATGTCCGGTGAGCTCAAGCACGGTGTGCTTGCTCTTGTCGACGAGAACCTCCCGATCGTCATGATCCTCACCCGTGACGGCATCTTCGCCAAGTCATTGAACGCCTACCAGCAGGTTATTGCTCGTGCCGGCCGACCCATCATCATTTGCAACGAGAACGACCCCGAGTTCCCAGCAGACAAGACCGACAAGATCGAGGTGCCCCAGCAGGTCGACTGCCTCCAGGGCCTCATCAACGTCATTCCTCTGCAGCTCATGTCCTACTGGATGGCTGTTGCTGAGGGCGTCAACGTTGACATGCCCCGTAACTTGGCCAAGTCGGTTACCGTCGAGTAGAGTATGATTGTTATGAGCACATTGTTATTGGCGTAATTAGAGGCTGCACACCGGGCTGGCTGGTCCGGGAATTGAACGATCTGTCTGGGTTGAATGCACGATTATATGGGTCAAAAGCTGTCTGGCTTGGATGGAAGGAAGGATTTGCGATATGATGTACGAGCTCTTTTGCTGCTGGCTTACTATTGGGCGAGATAGCAGATTGGAATATGAATCACGTATAATATGACTTGATCCTGGCAATTTGCAGTACGTGATCGTTTCATCTTCGGCATGCTCAAGTTACAAGATGCAGAGGCCAATATACACGGTGTCTGTCTTACGTGTGACAGGCCTTTGCTTCATAGACGATGTAGCTCTCGTTTAGTTCGTCACACCCTGTGCCGCGTAGAGTAAGACGAACGGAAGCGGTGGCTGCTCGCTTGGCTTGGCGGGGCTGATGTCGTAATGCAGGCGACCCTTGTCGAATACGCGGGGGCGGCGCTCGCCGTTGACTGTTCCTGCATTCTTTCCGGCAACACCCACTCATCACCCTTGACAACCGTCCTTTCCACGCCTCCTTAACCTTATAACGCTCGGTATATATTCATTTCATCGCGATGACTACACTAAAGGGCCCCGGCGAGGCGAAGACCTATGATGGTACGCAGGAACCCTACCCCACCGCCAAATGTCAGCGCTCGTACACCCCGCCGTGCCTGGAGCTTGTGAGCTTCGCGGAAAGCTGGAGCTTGTATTTAACTGGGGATTAGGATCTGGTCTGCGGATTGGTATCATTCACGCGCGCTGGAACACAAAGATCATCGATGCGCTGCTCGACGGGACGAAGAAGGCGCTGAAGGCCGCAGGGGTCAAAGACGAGAACATTGTCCTGCAGAGTGTGCCGGGGAGCTACGAGCTGCCGTATGCGGTGAAGCAGTATGTCCGCCTCCAGAAGCTCCTACTTTGTGTCTCTGTACCTTCTCCTCGGAGGCAGAGGACAGGAAGTCCCCCGGCCACCTTGCGCCCAGCTAACAATCCTTAGGCTCTACGCGGCCTCGCAAGCTCAAGCCTCCTCCTCCACCGTCATCGGTGCCGCTGCCGACCTCCTCGGCTCCGTCTCCGACCTCTCCACCGAGCCCTCCAAGCCCATCTCCTCCACGCTTTCTACGCCCTTCGACGCCATCATCGCCATCGGCGTGCTCATCAAGGGCGAGACCATGCACTTCGAGTACATTGCGGACGCGGTCAGCCACGGGCTCATGCGCGTGCAGCTGGATAACAACGTGCCGTTGATATTTGGGCTGTTGACGCTGCTGAGCGACGAGCAGGGGTTGCAGAGGGCGGGGATCGGAGGGGCGAGTGGTAAGGAGGGTCACAATCACGGGGAGGATTGGGGGAGTGCGGCGGTGGAGTTGGGGGTTAAGAGAAAGGGATGGGTGGAGGGGAAATATGTTGAATAGAGGACTGGGAGGATACCACTGAGGACGGAATATGTCGCAAATCAATTGCAATGTAGCAGGCTTTGCGAGATGCACGCCGCACGCTTTCTTGAGTGCATGTTCGTGCGTAGGAGCAGCGTCGCCAGATCGGGCACCCCGAGATCCTGTCCTCATACACGCCTGGTATCACTTGCGGGTCTCTACAAGCACCGTCTCCATGTCGAACATGCATGCCTATCCCGCAATGCGCGGCTCGGGCATCATTGAGGCTCTCGTGTCCCGGCTTTGGTAGTCGTCGCTGTGCTCACGTGAACATGCTAGAGGCGTAAATTTGCTATTCACATTGATGCGACGTGGACGGCCGCACGCGTAGACGCGCATTGCAAACCATTGTCGAAGTGTCTTGTGCGACGATGGGATCGGGTGCAAGCGCGAGAGGCGGGAAGCAAAAGGACGCAATGACGCAGCGGGCTGGTTAGGGCACGCAACACCTTGCAGCGGGCTGCAGGCTGACGAGGCGCTCAGGGTGAAGGGGCATCGTATACGCCAGCGGAGGTGAGTGTCAGCAGCGCGCAATCGACAGGCGGGCTCAGCGGCAGTATTGTCACAGAGAGCGGTGGTTGTTGGCGCAAGACTGGCTCTCACGCTCGCGCCTCCCCTTTCCCAAGGTTCCCTGCAAATCGGCTCTTGGCGCCCTCGCGACCTCATCTCTTTCACCACGGCATTCCGCCTGCCCGCACACCCACCAGAGCTCTGTTCGTGCGTGCTGTCCGCCACCGATCGCAGCGCCGCACCATCCCTTCCCATTATCCTTCTTTTCGCGGCGCCCGCACGTCTGTGTAGCCGCCCAGAGCCCGACACGCCTTCACCGCGTCCAACGCGCGTTGTCTTTATCCTGACAGCCGTCGAGGCGCCTCCGGCCACGCTGCCTGCTGCGACAGCCACCCACATCTCGAGCACACGTTGATGGGGCGCGCAATCCCGCTGATCCGCCCTGCCAGCCCACTTCGCGCGCCTCCGCTGCCAAAGCAGCACTAACACTCCGCATCATATTGACAGCAGCTATTGCGACGGCGCCGGCAGTGCCAGCGACAAAGCTGCGGTGCGCGGACTCGACAGTCCGTCTCCGCGACACGGCGTGGGAGGGGGGACGTCGATGGCCCGGGAGGAAGTCACGACACAGGCGAAACACACATATACACTCGACAGCCATGGCGCGCCGCGGAGCGATCTGCTAACAAGCTCGCGGTCTGACACCTCCGCCTCCAGCGTCGCCTCGTCGGTGTTTTCAGCATCTGGCGCCATGTCGTATCCTGGTCGCACCGCATCAGTACACGCTCTCACACCTTTGACGAGCTCAGACTCGTCCCCGCCTGGCAAGCTGCCTAGTCCGCGGTCTGCGAAGCCTCCGAGTGAGACGATGCACGCGACTGCTCCTTCACGCAACGCGCCGTCAAGCGCGCCCGTCAAGAATGGTGCCGATACCATAACGCCTGTGCATACGCCGCCAGAGACGAGAAAATCGATATTCCCTGCAGACGGGATTCTGGGCTCGAAAAGGCTTTACGATCCTTCGCTAGACCCCAAGCTGGATAAGAAGGATAAACAAAAATACAAAGCGAAATATGCGCCGATAAAACAACTGGTACGTTGACGGATACACACATACCCCAGAGATGGGTCGTCCTGCGACGCTAAGGCTAACGTGACTTGTGTTGCAGGACGACCCATCTGAGATACCGGATCCGCGCCTGGTTATTGCGGGGTATGCTGTTGGCCAATATCGCATCAAGACTGCCCCAGGCAGCGCATCGCCAAAGTCGAAACTGCGCATGGCGCCCAAGACTCTCAAGCCTTACTCTTTCGACGAGCGGACCTCATGCGGGCCTGGACCGGCCACACAAGTCGTCATCACTGGGTTTGACCAATTGACCACCGACGCCCAACTCCGGGCTTTTGGTTCATCCTTTGGTGAGGTTGAGTCAATAAACAACAGGGTCCACCCAAACACTGGTAGCCCTCTTGGAATATGCCTCGTCAAGTTTCGCGACGGTCCAGCGCCACGGGGTGGACAGGCTGTGAAAGCTTCGGACTCGGCGAAGAAGGCAGAGGAAAGAGGGAACAATGAGCGCATTGGCATGTCGCGGGTCCGTGTATTTCGCGATCGAGAAGGTCTGAGGGCCAAACGACTGGTCCACATGATCATGAAGAAAGAAGACGACAAGCGCAAGGCGGCTATTGCTGCGCAGTCCGCAACCGCAACCCCCGCGACACCTACCGCAACATCGTTTGATTTGCCAGCAAACGTCCCGAAAGGCCCTTCCGGAAAAGGCGCGCGTCCTCCCCCTCCAGCGCGTGAGACACTCTCTCGAAAAGCGCAATTGTCACATCTTATCGAACGAGAGCCGATAAAACCGAAGTTGAAGCGGAGACCATACATATTTATCGCGCACCAATACGTTCCAGTTCTTAGTACGACGATCGAACATCTAAGGAAACGGTTAAAGGCCTTCCGTATGCAAGAAGTACGGTGTGACCAGACGGGATACTATGTGGTCTTCGAGGAGTCGAAATGGGGTGAAGATGAGACCGTGAGGTGCTATAAGCAGTTTCACATGACACCTCTGTTCACCTACGTTATGAATATGGAATGCAACCAATATGGTGACCCCAACTACGAACGAAGCCCGAGCCCGGAGCGCGTTGTGGCTATCAAGAAACGGAAAGCCGAGGACGATAGAGCAGCGCGTGAAGAAGCGGAAGATTTGGAATATGACAAGCAACAGCGAGCGTTGGCTCTGGATCCAGTTGCTGCTGCTCTGGAGATTCTGAAGCAAGAGCTGCAGGAAAGGCTGGTGGGTGAGGTCAAGACACGAATTGCGGGCCCGCAGTTGCTGAAGCTCATGGCCCCGGAACGACATATTGAAAAACGCCGGAGGTTGAATATCTCAGACCCACACGTCAAGGAAGAGACAATTCGACCCTCTTCTATGTTGCTTCCCGCTATGGACGCTTCGGCCCTGGCACCAAAGTCGCGAACTGCCGCGCTCAGAGGTCGCGGTCGAAAAGCCCTTGGTCCACGTGATCACAATCGCGACCGGGGCGGTAGAAAACCGCTCCGTCCGGTTGACGTGTTTGTCGACGAGCGTAGGAAAGCAACTCATAAACCGCGCCGTGAAGTACACCGGAATCCCTACCAGAAGTTGTTGGAAATGGACATGGACGAATCGGACGACGAAGGCCGAAGCTCTATCAACCGCGGCACCGAAGAGCAGGAGAGCCGACCCATCAGCCGTGCTGCAACCTCAGATATCGAAGACGACGACGAGGAAGATTCCGCTAGAAGTCGACGCTTCAAGAGACGGCGAGTCGAGGCAGGCTGGGGCTTGGAAGATAGCGACGATGAGATGATGGACGACAGCCACGCCCGCAGTCTTCTTGCGCACTGTATCCATAAGGATCCCGAACAGATGGCAGAGAAAGAGCTCGAACAGGTGCTCGCAATTTTGCCTCGTTCCTCGCCCATATGGAAGAAGGCAGACAAGGCTCTGAGAGGCTTCAAGCGGTTACGGAAGATCGAACAAGAAGCGGACGCCATCTTCGGAGTGGAGCCAAGTCTCGATGAGAAGTTTGAGCCGGAAGTCATCATTACACAAGACGAGGATGAGGCTGCCAAGCCTATTCAGACGACAGAAGTGGCTGAACCCGCTAAAGCGACTAAGAAGAAGAGCGTCGCGAAACCGAAGAAAAAGACCAAGAATCAACTGGAGGAGGACGCCAAAACTGCACAAGTCACGGTCTCTGAAGTGGTCGAGCCTGCTGAAGAGGACATTGTTCTACCTGAAGTCGCCGAGCCCACGCCTGTTGTTGCCAAGGCTGAAGTGGAGGAGACGCCAGAAGAGGAGGAGCGTGATGGCGTGTACTGGGGTGTATCCGCTGTCGAACCGCGACGAACCGTTCAAGATGACTCCAGTGTGGTCATGGACATTGATGGCTGGCAGCATCTGGTGAAGGACGAAGAGGATTTGCTGCTTCTTAAGACCGCCTTGGACAAGATCGTTCCAGCCAATATCGGAGATGCAAACTCGTGGGCATGGAAGCAAAAGTCTATCAAACACCTCAACCGTCCAGGAGAAGAAGGTGTTTCTCGATCGGAGACCAAGATCACCGGTTACTTCGTACCGAACAAGACAGGTGCTGCCAGGACTGAAGGGGTGCTTAAGATCAAAGAGTCGGAGAAGTCGAAGTACCTGCCTCATCGTCTCCGTGTAATGAGGGAACGTGAAGAACGCCAGCGCCAAGCCCAGCAAGAAGACCGTACCGGTACCACAGTCGTCGAAGGCTTCCGATTCCAGACTGGTGGCGCCAAGGCAGCTACAACTGTCAACTCCCGCGCCAACCGTGCCAACAATCGTCGTCTCGTGAATGATATCAGCATCTCCAAGAACATGTCTGGTGCTGAAGGCGATGCCTTGCGCTTCAACCAGCTCAAGAAGCGGAAGAAGCTCGTCAAATTTGACCGATCTGCGATCCACAACTGGGGGCTGTACGCCCAGGAGCACATCGCCGCCAACGACATGATCATCGAGTACGTTGGTGAGAAAGTACGGCAACGCGTGGCAGATTTGCGCGAGGCTCGGTACGACCAGCAGGGCGTGGGATCAAGCTACTTGTTCCGTATCGACGAGGATACGGTTATCGACGCGACCAAGATGGGTGGCATTGCTCGTTTCATCAATCACAGCTGTACGCCGAACTGCACGGCTAAGATCATCCGCGTGGAGGGCACGAAGCGAATTGTCATCTATGCCCTGCGAGACATTGGCCAAGGTATGTCCTATCACTTCAACCCTTCCTCCCGCGTAATACTCGCTAACGAACCCTAGACGAAGAGCTCACCTATGACTACAAATTCGAGCGCGAACTCGACGCCACCGACCGTATCCCCTGTCTCTGCGGCTCCGTCGGCTGCAAGGGCTTCCTTAATTAAGCTCCGCCTCTCTGCACATCTCTCTCCACCTCGTACGTTTCAACATCCAGACTCATCGGCGCCTAGCCCACCAGACCGCGCTGTTTCAACATCATTCATCATTTTCGCATTTACTCCAACGTGGGGCGGGGCACTCGACCTCGGCCGCCTTGACGCGCGGCCCAACAGCACAGGCCAGAATCTTGCATGCATCCGGAGTTCTGATATCATCTTTGTTTGCTTTTGAAAGGCTTTTGCGAACCATCATCTCAGCGTTGGAATGGAATGAAAAGGGGGTTCAATATTCATTCGAGCAAGGGGGCTGAAAAAGCGCCTTTGGCAGCGCCGGGTTTTCCATATGTGGAAGGTATTGGCTCGCCATGTTCGACTGTGTGCCGTGAGAGGCACAACGTGTGTTATAGTGTATCGTTTTATCTATTTGCGAGATGGGAGGTAGATGGGTAGAGGTGAAGGAGAGAGAGAAACTGCCCAGTGTGGGCGAGTGATAGGTAATTGAGAGTGAAATTTGAAGTCTGTGGCTGATCTCACCGACCAGAGACTTTACAGTGTTCATGATGTAACTGAAAGCAATTGAAGTATTGGGTATACAGCAGCGTCCCCCGCACACCCTATCTCTTTCTTTCACTCAGCCATCTATCTACGGAGGGTACCTCCACAGCTCGCCCTCTCGAAAGGCATCCCACCACGCGTCCCAAGCGGACTCCCACTTCGTGTCCTCGCCCACCTGTTATCTGCTCGCCTCGTGCTATGAGAGCGGCCTCTGGTACCCGAAGAGATTCTGAGCTGAGGGGCAGGTGTGGTTGACGGGGTGGGCTGGGGAACGGGATGTCGAGCTTGGTCTCGCCCGCGTCTCCAGCTGCCATCCTCTCTGGCCTGGACTGCAGTCCGGACGGCTAGGGACAGCCTTCCACTCCATCAGTCTCTCCCATGTTGTTTGGCATTCTTTGCAGGCCTTCAACGGGCCCCGTTACGGGACGATCTTCAGTGTCAGGCACAGCTTCAAGCATCTTCGGGCCTCGATTCGAGAACCACCTGCGGGCAACGAGGCTGCTCTCGCTGGGCAATCTTTCCGCTTCCCGGACTAGGATTGCAAAGCTGTCGGCCCGCCACTGCCTCAGCACGCTATGATTCTGCGACTGGGAGAGCACATGCCGCGCAGAATCCTGCAGCAGGCCAAGAGCGTCGAGCAATTTGTACATTTCCGTGTGCTTTGAGGTGCCCACCCCTTCGGCAAATCTCAGGGTTTTTCCAGCATCCCGCATCAACGTCTTGATATCGCGCACCCATCCGCGAAGGGTAGGGATGTAAGTTTCCGTGGTGCCGGCGAGTCGAGCGGCGGTAGACTGAATGAATGAAGCCTCGGTGAGGAGGTCTTGGACGTTAAATGACTTCGGATCCGGGTATGTGCGGGCGCGGGAGCACGCTGACTGATAGGTTTTCACGCTTTCTGCGAGCTGATCAAGATCGTGCATGGTTTCGGAGATGCTGTTTGCGTTCGGAATTTTGTCGTATGCGAGTTGCTCGAAACGGGTGAGAAATGCGAACATCTGGGCGCACGGAACAGTTGTCGTTGAACTGGCGACGGGCTCTTGGGCCGTAGACACGGGCGAGCGTGGCAGAAGGACGGCGTTCGATACAGCTTGGGCAGTCGAATCGCTCAATGCTATGTCTTGGTTTGGAGTACCACTTCCAGATGCCAAGTCCTGTGCTGTCGTTGTTAGTTCTAGTGCTGTAGCTAGTGTCGGAGTCTTTGGCGTCGAGGGCAGAGTATGCATATCGGAAGTACCTTTCGTCACAGACAGGTCCGGTGTTGTTGCTCTGCTGTTGGGAGAGTCCATCTTGAATACTGAAGAAAACGTGCTTTGATTGCAATCTAGTAGTCAGCTGAGTTGAGTAATCCAGAATATGGATCGGACTGTGCGATCTAAATACAAACTCCTGCTTGCCATTAACTCGGTTGACAACAGCAAACACGCCCCATGTTTCGCTTCTGGAAGACACCAACTGGTTGACTTATGTTTCAGCCTGTTCTAGAAGCTGGAGCGCTGTATCTGGAGTTGCCTGGAATGTCTTGCGCGGACTTTGTTGCGTGTGACGATAGTTATTGGGCGATTTGGGTGCACAATTCGGGTGGTTAGGGTGGGAATGTTATTGCGTGATGCTGCGGCTGACAGTAGAGTTGTGTGTGTGTGTGTGTGTGTGTGTGTGTGTGTGTGTGTGTGTGTGTGTGTGTGTGTGTGTGTGTGTGTGTGTGTGTGTGTGTGTGTGTGTGTGGGAAGCTACTTCGTCTTATGATGCTCAAGCTGTGTGATGTACATCATGAATCATAGAAAGTCCGATACCTTCGCATTCCCAAAATCAACCTAAGACTATTGCATTGATAACATTGGTCGTCTTTTCCATGCGCACGATCCACCTGACAAACGACCTTGCCTTTCTAGTTGATTCTCACTTTTGACAAAACACGTAGTCGGGGCCGCCCACAAACAACCATCACCTCTCTCACTCCATCTTTCTCAGTGCGGTTTACGGGGTAAATATATATTATTATTGGGATATCTATCACATTCGACCGTGCCGTCGACTCGGTAGTTGGCGGTCGTGCGATATGTCTACGTGTATTTGACCCGAACTTCGGGAGAGAGACCGACCGGCGTGTTGGAACCCCACGGCGTGCGATCTCCCGCTGTTCTTTTCACTTGTTCGAGTTCGACGTCTAGCTGCGATTACACTGTTTGCGACAGCATGGAACGAGGTCGTTTTTTTCTTTAGTGGGATGTATATTTACAGACCACTCTGTTTGGGCTGCGTTATAGTGGCTGTCTCACTTGCAGTATGTCGTCACCGGTGCATGAATAGCTGGGAATTTGTATACAAAATGTCGAGGTCGATGTATGCAGGTGAACTTACTTGGAAATGGCATCGTCCTGCCATGGCTGTGCGCTGACCACCTCCCGAGAGGAGGCTTATTTGCACAGATGGTCATATGCCTAATTGCGCAACAGCTCCATATTGTCGCGCTGACAGGTGTTCGCCACAGGATCTTGAGGAGGGTCTGGTTCGATGGCCGGAGGCATGGTGTACGTCACCAGTCGAGCATTAGGCCCAGGAATGGCGGATATTGTGATCGCGCGAAGGTGGCGGCGGGCGAATCGTCGAGTGTGGATTCGAAAACCTCAAAGATTTCTTTGCGCCAAGTATTTCCAAACGCCCGAAGCGAAGCGAACAGATACGATGGTGACGAACGGCTGCGGAGATTCGTTGCTCCGGGTGGTGTGGTTGAAAGTGAATGGAGCGCCACTGGTGTTGCGACAGCCACGGGTCAGCTTATGATATTCTCAAACCATGAAGAGCTGAGAGACTAAGTACACATGTGATGAGGTGAAGCTTCGAGAAGATCACATTCGAAGGGACATTTGGATGCAGTTTTTGAAGAGAAGGAGGTTGAATCGAGCAAGACTGTGATTGCATCTATAGCGAGAAAATGCTAGCTACACAGGGGAACCGGATAATACTTGATTCCGTTACTGTTTCTGGCGCAGGGAAACTATGAGCGTGCCGGCCATCTAACTCTACGCCATAACGGCAATGGCTATATCATTTCCAAGCAACCGTTGAACCATGATCTCATCAATACCAAGAGCTCAAGGTTGACCATCTGTGGAAGGAAGGTACACCATGTCGTGGGACGTACGTCTTAGATCTTACATCTGAACGTGAACAACATCCCGCCAGTGTCATCTCCTGTTTGTTGCTGACTGCTACGTAAGCCTGGTCAGCACACAAGTTCTGGCTCTCCTGGCTAATTTTCTCTGATCACTGGATCTGCGTTTGGTAGTCACAGCAAGCACCGGGGGGTTGAAGCCAGCCAGTTTGATATTCCGAATGCGCTACAAAACAGACCTGTACAACGCCAGTGCCAATGCTCTCATACATGTTACAGAATGTACACCCTTCCTCCACTGACCCATTTACTTCTGCTGCCTCTGAGCAGCCGGGCCCATCTCCTTGCTGAAGGCGAAGTACGAGACCTCGAGGCTCAGAAGCGCCTTGACACCAACCAGGACAATGAGGAAAAGCGGGACCATGGCGGACAGCCCCATGAAGAGTCCCGGTGTGAAGTACTGGTATCTCTCGAAGAGGCCAGCCTTGCTCTTCTCGGCGCGCTTGTGCGAGGAGAGATCGCGCTTCAATTCCATCTGTACTGCACCGCCGAAGGGATTCTCCATCTCGTAAGGTGGGTGCTCCGACTGAAACTTGGTCTGAGGTGTCGAGGTGTAGATGACGGTGAAGTCTTCGAAGTCGGCGTGTTTCGAGATGAGCTTCTGCAGCTCGGCATCTGGGCAAAGTCAGTCTGGAGCTCTGTGAAACCGCACCGTAGACGCTTACCCCGTTGGCCTAGTTCGGGAGCCCTCAGGTCCTTGTCTGGCGGAGGCGCAGTAAACGTCACTTCCACGATGCGCTGCTTATCGCTGGTTGAGGCAGTCGCGTCTTCTGATAGCACTTCGGCCCCGCACTTGCTCTGCAGGTACTTGGTGATGCCTGCCGCCGTGAAGTTCTCTTCAATGACCTCAGGCACGACCATGGTGCTCTTCACAAATCCGCTCTTGCCGCTCAGATGGCTGGCTAGTCGGGGCGCGGATCGATGCGCATCGCTGAAGTCGGCGGAGGAGACACCGTTCTGGCGCACAACAAAGTATGTCTTGGTAGGGCAGCCTTTGAGGGCCGAGGCCATCTGGTCAACGACAGCATTGGCGCGGGCGACGTCGGCATCGTCGGAGGGGATGTTCAAGCTGCAGGTGTTAGCCTAGAAGCGGTCGAGGGGGCGCTGGCACGCACTCGGCGGTGGAGAAGAGGAAGTAGGGCGACGTGTTGCGGAAGGCGAGGGCGGACGGCAGCGAGGCCAGCGCGAGGGCGCCGATTATCGACTTTGCCATGGCGCAGATGGAGCTGTGGTGGATGCTGCGCGGTCGTGATGCTCTGCGACAGCTCCGCGCTGGCGAGGGCGGCAGCTGGGCCGGAGTTGAGCCGAAGGCTGGGCCGTCGCCTATGACGCGCGCTCTGGCGGACCCTCCCCAAAATTTATTGCATGCACCGTCCTGCGCCACGCCAGAGCCGCAGGGCAGGAACGACAGTCATATTGACTCATCCTCTCCCGCCAGGCGCTAACCCAGGCATTCACAAGGGGTTGCATATATTCCGCGATGCACTAGTCGCTTGATCGCCACTAACCGCTCGACATTCTTTTCCAGCTACCCTTCGCCGCAGGTACAGTATCTAGCTCGCACCCTGCGCGTTTGCTTAGACCCAGGACGTACAACACGCAACACACCACACACCCGCTTTCTCTCCGCCTTTCCCGTCAACATACCCGCACTGGATCGTCCAGATATCTCTGAGCAACGCCTAATTGAGGGCAGTATGTCGGCCGCCAGTGGGGCAGCAACAGCAACTCGAGGGGCAGCAGAGAACAACGACCAACGCCCACGGCGTCCTCGCAACAGGAACCGGAACCCAAATGGCCAGGTAGCGAATCCGCCGCAGCAGGAGGCGGGACAAGCACAGGGTGCCCAGGCCCCACATGCACCTGCTGCACGAGGAGGAAGAGGTGGTCGTGGAAGAGGGCGGGGACGGGGACGTGGTCAGGCAGCGACTGGGAACAGGGAGCCTGAAGCTGGAGTCCCCACCGAACCGCGCTTCCAGAACCGAAGAGGGAGAGGCGGTCCCCATCACCCCAGGGTGCCGCCCCGCGCGGTAGCACAGCTGGCGGCCGAGCACGAGAATACGCCTCCGTCGCAGAACTCGGACCTACAAGCCGACGCGCCAGAATTCACGCCCGGGCGACCTGCGGCTCCCCAGCGAACACGACGACCACCGCGCGAGAAGAGACCCCAAGGCCCGAGATCCACGGCCCAAGATATTGCCACTCGTACGCACGAGGACATAGACAATGGGCATTACGAATGCGCGATATGCACAGAAGAGGTCAGGAGGACAACAAGAGGCATCTGGTCGTGTAGAACATGCTGGATGGTATTCCACCTGAGCTGCATTAAGAAGTGGTCCACCAACGAAGGCTCAGTCGCGGCCCGACAACAAGCACCTGAAGGCGTGATGCCCCCACCGAGACAGTGGCGGTGTCCGGGATGCAATTATCCAAAGGACGAGCTGCCGAGGGTCTCTTCATGTTGGTGCGAGAAAGAAATGGATCCTAAGTCTCTCCCTGGTCTTCCGCCCTTCTCATGTGGCCAGACATGCGCCCGACCGCGGATCCTGCCCAAGAAGTGCCCGCATCCATGCTCAACTACATGCCACGCTGGGCCTTGCCCTCCTTGCACATTGATGGGTCCTACACAGCATTGTTTTTGTGGCAAGAACTCGGTCACGCGCCGTTGCTTGGACACAGATTATGAGAACGGCTGGAGTTGCGGCACTGTTTGCGGACAAGTAATGGCATGTGGAGAACATACATGTCCCCAGCCATGTCATGAGGGACCTTGCGGTGCTTGTGAAGTACGCATTCCGGCGAGGTGCTACTGCGGCCAAGAAGAGAAGGATATCTTATGTTGCGAGCGCGCCCAACAGAGGGATAGTAGTGTCTTGCATCAATTGGACGACGGCTCATCAACGGTCGAGAGGTGGGTGGGCATCTTTGAATGTCCCAATTTTTGCCAGCGACCATTCGACTGTGGGAAGCATTTCTGTGGAAAAGAGTGTCACCGTCAGGATACCCAGGCAGCCCATTGTCCACGCTCGCCTGACGTTGTTTCGCATTGTCCTTGCGGGAAGACGCCTCTCCACCAAGTATCGGATCACCCACGGACTTCGTGTGAAGATCCGATACCCAACTGCTCGAGACCCTGCGATACCAAATTGAGTTGCGGGCACGCATGCCAAAAGCGATGCCATCAAGGCAAGTGTCCACCTTGTTTGCAAACGGTCAGTATCAACTGCCGTTGCGGACGCACGACCTCCACCACAGTCTGTCATCAGGGCGTTGAAGAGCCACCACACTGCATGAGGATATGCCGAATATCATTGAACTGTGGACGGCACGAATGCGGAGAGCGATGTTGTTCTGGCGAACGCAAAGCGGGCGAGCGGCAGTCTCAACGCCGGAAGCACCGACCTATTGACTCTGCACGCCGGCCCCATCCTGATGATGGGTTTGAATCCGAGCACATCTGCACGCGCCCCTGCGGTCGTCAATTGAGATGTGGTAACCCCGATCATCGTTGTCAGGAACTGTGTCACAAGGGCCCGTGCGGAACCTGTCGCGATGCCATCTTCGACGAGATAAGCTGTAATTGCGGCCGTACCGTACTCCAACCACCATTGCCGTGTGGCACACAGCCCCCGCCTTGCCGATATCCGTGCGAACGACCAAAGGATTGTGGCCACCCTCAAGTATCGCATAATTGCCATGGGGGTGACGAGAATTGTCCGATCTGTCCATTTCTAACCACCAAACATTGTCTTTGTGGGAAGAACACCCTAAAGAACCAGCCATGCCATCTGAACGAGGTGAGATGCGCGGAAGTATGTGGGCAACTGCTGAGTTGCGGTTCGCATCGTTGCCGAAAGCAATGTCATCGTCCTGGAGAATGCGAAGAGCCTTGCGCGCAGGCCTGTGGCAAGGAGTTAAGTGCATGTGGTCATCCGTGTATGGCCCCATGTCACTTCCCTATGCTTTGCAAGGAAGAGAAGCCGTGCATGCACAAGATCCTGATTACTTGCGAATGTCAGCGGATCAAGCAGGAAGCGAAATGCAATGCCTCCAAGAACGGCGAAGGCAATCTGAAGAAAACTCTCAAGTGCGACGAGGAATGTGCGCGGTTGCAGCGAAACCAGATCCTTGCTGCAGCACTACATGTTGACCCTGACCGTCAGGATGATCATGTTCCCTACTCTGCCGACACACTGAACATGTATCAGCGCAACTCCACATGGGCAGCTGCCCAGGAGAAGATACTGCGACTGTTCGCAGCCAATCCAGAAGAGAAGCGTATGCGGTTCAAGCCTATGCAAAGCCAACAACGTGCTTTTGTCCACTCGCTCGCCGAAGACTTTGGCCTGGACACAGAGAGCATGGACCCCGAGCCACATCGCCATGTCGCCCTGTTCAAGACTCCGCGTTTCGTAATGGCACCTATGAAGACGCTGGCCGACTGTGTCCGCATCCGACAGCGCGAGCGCGCAACAGCAGCCACAACAGCTCGAACCACTACCACCTACACCCCCGCCCCGCAACCCAAGCCCAACAAAACTGTGGACCCATACAACGGCTTCTTAATCACCAATCCACGCTTCGCTCTTACTATTGAAGAGATTACATCAGTGCTCAGGGCAACCATGCCTAAGACCTCATATCCGCTCGAGCTTGAAGTCGCCTTCCTCCCCTCCGAAGAAATCTCCCTTAAACCCCCGATCGCCGCCCGCGTCTCCGTCACCGAGCGCGAAATCCAGACTATGCTTGAGTCCATCAAGCCCGCCGTGTCCGCCGCCATTGCCGCAGAGTCCATCGGAAAGCTGCAGCTCGTGCGCACCGATGCGTCACTCAATGTGCAGCGTAGGGAGAGCGATGACGCGCCCGGCGCGGGGTGGAGCCAGGTCGCCAAGGGCAATCCTGTGAGGAAGGCACCAACGAATACGCCGCTGGGGGTGAAGAGTGGGTTTGCGGTGTTGAGTTTGCCGCGGAGGAAGAAAAAGGAGAGGGTGGAGGTTGCGGATGATTGGGAGGTGGAGGAGGAGAAGGAAGAGGAGAAGGAGGCTGAGCAGGAGGCAGAACAAGAGAGGGGTGCCAGCGGTGCGAGCAGCGATGCTGAGTTTGTGCCGGAGAAGACGGGTACGGTGGAAGAGGAGATAACGCTTCCGGAAAGGCTTTCGGGCGCGTGGGCGGACAGCGAGTAGAGTGCGCTGTCCGACTGGTCGTTCCTGGGGGATGAGGTGTGAATGCCCATGCCTCCATGGTCGGTGATTGTGAAGCAGATTTAGTGACTGCATGGCACATGGAATGATAATGATACCACGACACTGCCCTGATTTTCTGAGCACTACATGTGTTGTGCTACGTGATATTGCAACTCTCTTCGTACATACAGAAGTCCCAACCCGACTAGCCAGCGAAAGTATAGCAGCCCAACGCAGTCTTGGATGCCTCACTTCTCTCTACCTAGGAGATGAAACAACTCGGGGTTTAAGCCTTGGGTTGTTCAAGTCTGGTTTTGTTCACTGACTCTGCTTGAGTATAGTGAAGTCGTTTGGTGGTGCCGTGCCGGTGGCCAGTGCTCTGTGAGTCGGTGATTCACGGCCTACGAATGATGCTTTCAGGGCCGTATGGAGTGCTGCGATAGGCCAGCTGAGAAGGCTGCGACTTCTAGTAGCTGACGAGGCGAGGCGAGAGTCATTGATGAGAGCGGGACGCCTGCAATCCTTTGTCAAATGTCAGCATCGGCGTGATGTAGATGTGGGGGCCAGCTGAGCGCAGTGAGCTCGAGTGTCTAGTTACTGGCGCTGTGCCACCTAACAAAAGTCATGGAGTCCCGAGCCTTCCCCCCTAAATTCGTAAAAACGTCACAAAGTCAGTCCCTGCGTCTCTAGTCTGATGTTAGACGCCAGTCGTGGAACGTATTGAGGCAGCCAGCTGAAGAGGCAAGATCCTCGGAGCGTGCGGTGCTGCTGCTGCGATCGGAGACCCTGCTTCTGCGTGACATTCGGCAGCATGTCATCGACGTAGTCTGATGCTGTGTGCTCCGCGTATCGTGTGTCACGATGGCTGCTTGTTCTCGTCCACAGTGATACACATGGGGATCGCGGGTGCGAACACGACGGGACCGAAGAAATGCCTTAGGGAACGTTAGCTGTCTTCCATCAGCGTCCTGACTTGGTTCGGCTGCCTAATCATTTGACTGACCGGAAGACTCCTGGCGATCGGGATCAGCAATGTTTGATCGGATGCCTAGGACGTCTGGCCCGGGGCCTCATATCCTTGACCCCACGCGGTTCTCGTGATTGAAAGGGGTGCCTCGTGCAGCATGCATCATTGGACGCGGTCCCTCACGAGAACGGATGCCGGTAGTTCAGTTTCGCGACATATGTCGCATCTCCGTGCCAGTCTAGCGTCCGAGGCCGTCCCAGCGCTCAGGGTCCAATATAGTTGGTCACCGTGGTTCTGCAGTCGCCGACGAGTAACAACACGAGCAACTCCGTTCTCGCAGCATCCCGACCCAGACTCGCATTGCAGAATGCCATCCTCGGCTTTTCTTCATCCGCCCCCAGCCGCATGGCAATGTAGGTGAGAAGGCACCCAACCCCAACCGGCCCAAAGTCCGCCCTCTGTACCCGATCCGAACAAGCTGAGCCGCGCAGACCGTACTCGCCTTCTTCGTGTTCGCTATAGGATCCATTACACGCACGTGTCTTGCCGTCATCCACGCCCTTATATCCAATTTTGGAACCCCGCGTGAACCCAGGTCTGCGTTCCCGCATCCGCTATGCACCTCGCCAAGAAAGAATTCGCCTGTGAGTGTCTACCATAGTATTGTTATGCAAACGCGGAATCCTGTTCCGCGATTTAGTATGCCAAGCGTCGCTGCATCGGGTGCGAAAAGAAGGTTGTTTGCTTTTGCGGTAGTAGGATTGATAGGAGGGGGGCGTCAGCGGACCCGGCGCAACGCGCGGAATACGAGGGTGTGGCGTTTACGAAGACCTGGCTCGGGGACAAGGGAACGACCCGAGCAACTGGATGCAAGGCTTGGCGCCAGACCGTCGAGAACTCCTTTCATACACATCATTGGAACATCTGCTGCTTGGTGATGCTTTGCAATCGACATCTTCTGCATACAATGCTTCATACGTTGCGGGGCACCTTGAACCTACGCGCAGAAAGCTGCACGAGATGAGGGATGCTCGGGCCTATATCCTGGCCTGCTCCCGTGACATAACGGTATCTGGAAATGGCTTGCTAGGCGAAGCCTTCGTTGCTTGCAAAGTCTTAAGTTGGATAGGCGTGTGCGCAGGAGCACAGGTACGACGTCGGCGTCATGATGTGGCGAATTTCGTCGTGCTCGCCTCCAAGACATTGGATCGCCTACTATTCGCAACAAACCCGTGTTCTGAGATTGGAACAAGACTGAAGCAAAACGTCGGTTGCTGGTTTTGAGTAGAGGGCGTCGACGTGCCGATACGATCCGCAGGTACCAGAAGCGAATCGTTCCCGCTTCTGCACGCGACGGCCGCTCATCAGTCCATCGGCAGCGGGCCGCTCCCAGGTTGACTAGGTTTGCTGCGTTCCCTGACCGCCACGAGGATCTAGTCAAAGAGTGCCATGACTCTCAGTCTGTGTCTGAACGTTCGAGACCCGTGGTAGTTTGGTTGGCAGTCTTGTTCGTGACCATGTCAGTAGCCTCGGCGATCGGCCCCCGGTCAGAGTTTTCTTGACCAGATCTCTCGTCAGACTTAAGTTGTTCAGCTCTCGTAAAGCTTTGTGACTTCTCTATAGCGCGGGGAGTGGTTGATCAGTGTCAGAGGACGCGAGCCATTTCAGGTGGTTCGTGGGCATAACATGGCGATGAAGAATCATCTCCTAAACGGCCAATACGGCTGCGGTACGATTTGTACCGCCTCCTCAACACAGAAGAGGCTGTCTTCGGCATACCGAATGACACAGCCACTGAGACACTGACTCCTACAAGCCTTTTTCTTGGCTACGGATGCAGACAGTCGTTGACCTTGAACTCGGCGCTACCAAGCTGGACACATTGTGCAGCCTTCATGCGTCACCATGCGAGCATGGGATCGAACCTCAACCCAAGGTGGTCTACTTCAGGGGGTAGAGGCCTGTCGATGGCTTCATCTTTTGTTCCGCATTCTGTTCGTTCATCGAATTCGTCGAGAGGGTCCGACACATACTTGGCGGTGGAGGTAAAGTCCAATCCAGGAGCACGCCAAGGACGACAAGAAGGTGCCACAGTGGTGCAATCCGCGGCGAACGAGCTTATGCTCACTGTAGTCCGTAGTCTCAGATTCAGGCGTAGGAGTTGCTGTGGAAGGTTTTACTCTGCTTGCAAGTTGTCATCGTCACTGAATGCTTTTCGGACACAGCTGATTGCACCCTGAATTGATTGATGATGACATAGACTGCACGAACGATGATGAAGTTCACATTAAAGACACACTTCGTAAATGTCACAGTTCCTCAGCGGCTTGACCGAGCCGCCCGTACACCTGGCTCGAGCTCGTTCTGCAGCGGTGTCTTGGCCTTGTGAAGGTTGCCTCGCGTGGTCTGCCCCGTACACGAAGATTTCCTGGACACGGTTTAGTTGCAGTCCTTCAAGGCCGTGCCGCGCTCGGTCATTCACTACACAGCTGGTATGCCTAGGCCAATAGGAATACCGCAATCTGAAGCTTCAGGCCACGGGATTCAAAAAATAGCATCCGAACCGTCTTCAATCACCCAGCCCCTGGGTACCGAAATCCTGGCACAGTCGAACTCAACGCCCCGGCTCTGAAATCGATAGCACGATGCAGTGTGACTGAGTTCGACGCAGGGGTAGTAGTAGTAGGACGGCGGCGGCAAGAGCGGACCACACTCGGAGGTGAAGCTCCTGAGGGATAGAAGCCCACGGCACGAAGTCAGTGAAACATGTATAAGTAGCCGTACGAAGTCCTACTCAGAAATCATCGAACACCGACTACTCAGCTCAGGTGGTCAACCTTCTCTCGCCTCATTATTACCACTGATATCTTTATCAAGCATGCTTTCCAAACTTGTTCGAGCCACATTGGCTCTCACGCTCACTTCGTCCTGTGTCGTCCAGGCTCAGTTCGTCACCCAAATCCCGGCGGCCGAAGCTTCTGCGATAGCGGGAATCGTCGAAGACGATCCTGCCAATGATCCCCAATTCAGGAAAATTGGAAGTCCTGCATACACCCTGTACTCCGCAGCTCTTCCAATCCCGGAGGTGGCCACACCAAAGTAGTACGTGCCATGATCTTGATCTTTTCCCAGGGGACTTATTTTAACACGCTGTAGTAAAATCACCAATCCTGTTACGCAAAAGGAGATCTGGTATTATGTGCGTACCAATCGAATGCGGAGTCGACATATGTTGACTGACTTTGCGATTAGGAGTTCGAGATCAAGCCATTCACTCAGCAAGTCTACCCCAAGCTCAAGCCTGCTCGGCTTGTGGGCTACGATGGAAAGTCTCCTGGGCCAACCATTATCATTCCAAAGGGCACCGAGTCCGTCGTACGATTCGTGAACAACGCCGACAGAGAGAATTCGGTCCATCTGCACGGATCTCCAAGCAGAGCTCCCTTCGATGGGTGGGCCGCTGATTTGACCAACCGTGGCGAGTACAAGGATTACTATTATCCAAACTATCAATCCGCTCGCTTTCTCTGGTATCACGTAAGTATTTTACCGACATGCAAATTGCTATCGGCTGACCATGTGCGTGTGCAAATAGGACCACGCTATCCACTGGACAGCGGAGAACGCCTACTTTGGCCAGGCTGGTGCTTATCTCATCACTGACCCCGAGGAGGACCAACTTGGGCTTCCTTCCGGATATGGGAAGCAGGACATCCCCCTCGTGCTCTCATCCAAGCAATATAACTCGGATGGTACTCTGTTCTCTACTCAGGGAGAAACTAAGTCGCTGTGGGGTGATGTGATCCACGTGAATGGTCAACCGTGGCCATTCCACAACGTCGAGCCTCGCAAGTACCGCTTCCGATTCCTGAATGCAGCCGTCTCTCGTAACTTCGACTTGGTAAGTCCATGACGATATTCTGCCGAGGGGTGACGCTGACGACATGATAGTTCTTTGTCACTTCGACGGCTACTAACACTAGGATCCCATTCAAAGTCATAGCTTCTGACGCTGGACTCCTTGAGGCACCGATCCAAGTCAGTGACCTGAAGGTCGCTGCCGCCGAACGCTATGAAGTTGTCTTCGACTTCTCGCAGTACGCTGGCAAGACCCTGTATCTCCGTAACGATGAGGATGCTGGCGGAAGTAAGTCGACTCACCGTTTGCCCTGGTCTTTTGACGCATGCTTACATGAGTAGTTGGTGTCGACGAGGCATACGACAATACCAATCAGGTCATGAAGTTCGTCGTTAGCAGCACACCTGTGACCGATACCTCGGTGGTGCCGTCAACCCTACGAACCGTTCCATTCCCTCCCGCTGGTCACACCAGTATTGATCATGCATTCCGTTTCCACCGTTCTGGTGGCGAGTGGAAGATTAATGATGTTGGTTTTGCCGATGCCGCCAACCGTGTGCTTGCGAAAGTTCCACGAGGCAAAGTTGAGATCTGGGAGCTTGAGAACAACTCCGGAGGCTGGACCCATCCCATTCACGTCCACCTCGTTGACTTCAGGGTTATCCAACGCAATGGTCGAGGAGTTGAGCCTTATGTGTGTACATTGTCTCTGCGTCCCTGAAACAATAACTGACAACATGCTCTAGGAATCTGCCGGCTTGAAGGACGTCGTTTGGCTCGGCGTTAACGAAGTTGTGCTGGTTGAAGCTCACTACGCTCCCTGGAATGGTGTTTACATGTTCCACTGCCACAACCTCATCCACGAGGATCAGGATGCAAGTTCTGTCTTTGTCGCCTATCTGTCGCATGCGCTGACCGTGAATAGATGATGGCCGCCTTCAATGCCACCCAGCTCACTGACTTCGGCTATGACGAGGTCACCGACTATGGTGACCCAGAAGATCCGCGCTGGTCTGCGAGACCCTATGTCTACACAGACTTCCAGCAGGGCACCGGTCCATTCAGCGAACAGTCTGTCACCGACCGCGTCCAGGAGATTGCCCGGGAGCAGCCATACAGCGAGCTTGCCGAGGTGGAAGCGGCTCTTGATGTAGCCTGGGCTGATGGAACAGCACAAAAGCGCAGCGGGGTCATTCCACGTTTCAGGCGCTTCATCATGTAAAGAGCGCTCCCATCGCCCTTTACACGCAGTCCCACGCGACTAGTGCACTTCAGATCCGACTTTCCTATCGTTATCTTTTCCCTTTGTCCTGTTGTGCTGTTTACTGTGCTGCAACCTTCGATCGTACATATTTGTCCCCATTCTTGATCGAGTATATATTTGTGGAGGAGGAGCCCGATACATATGGGCTGTGCAAGAAGCGAAGAAGGGCCGGCGGCTTGATAGTGCTGTAATCAAATTGAATTATTTGTTGCGATGTGCCAGTCCAAGCTACCAGGAGTGCAGATCAACGAAGTGGACGCGTCTCTTCTGGGAAGGGAGAAGCGGGGGCGCTAACTCCATCCGATCTAGCGGCTTTAGGACAGGAAGGTGGGAAGGTATACGGTCTTCCACGACGCCCTTTCTATTCTTCTTCATTCCTACAAGACGTGAGTAACATTCTCAGTCGCTACGCTTTTGGACTTTGTTTCGTATCTTGCGCGTATGTCATGCCACCCAATACGCTGCTCAACCCGGCCCTGCCTTATCGCCAGTACTAACGCGAGCACCGAGATAGGACCTCGGGAAAATGAGGGACCCCAACTTCTCTCACAAGCACATGAGTGCGCCGGATCGATTGCCAACGCGTGAGCTGTTGTCGAATAGCGGAACGCCTCCTGGTCAAAATGAGGCGTCCCCAAGAGGCGGAGAAATCAACGAGAGGATTGCCGACCGTATCGTGCGAGTGCAATGGGACTTGACCAACTTGAAGGATTTCTGGAAAGTCCACAGCTCTCCTCATCGCTCTGAAAGACTAAATGAGTATTTGGATGCCGAGCTTAAGGTTCTTGAATGGATGCCATTCCAAGCCTACGACCAAAATGAAAGGGTTGATTATTTGCTGCTCAAGAACTTCCTTCGCAATCAGCTCAGCGAAGTGCACAGGGACGCTGAATTGGATTCTAAAGCTCTAGCTTTCTTGGGCGGATTCTTCCCATTGTGGATGGCGAATATGATTGAGGCAAGGCAGAGGGTCGATGACCTCGACCAGAAGAAAGCAGCGGAGTCGCTTGTGCATTGCACGAGGCTCGTTATTCTGGTCACAGAGTTGATCGCGAACAAGAGAGAGACAGCTGAGCCAGTAGTTGCGTTCAGAGCTACCAAGAACTTGGAGGAATTCAAAGTTCATTGGCAGGAATGGTATAATTTCTATGACGGATACGACCCTTTATTCTCGTACTGGATATCTGAGCCTTATCCCAAGCTACAGAAATCCTTGCAAGGTCTCATTGACACCATCAAGAAGGTTTGCCTCGGCTTGGATACTGAGGATGAAGACACCATTGTTGGAGAGCCAATAGGTCGAAGTGGAATACTGAAAGCCCTCGACACTGAAGTGATTCCATACACGCCGGAAGAGCTCATCACGATTGCCTGGAAGGAATATGCCTGGTGCGAATCAGAGATGCAAAAGGCTTCTGATGCACTAGGCTTTCAGCACTGGCGCAACGGCTTAGAATATGTAAAGAATCTTTACGTTGAGCCTGGAAAGCAACCCTCGCTTGTTAGAGATCTTACGAGAGAAGCAACCGCATATGTACGGAAGCACGACAGTGTCACTGTACCTCCAGTATGTGCAGAGACCATACAGACGTTCATGATGAGTACGTACCAATTCTATTCTTTGTGGACCGATATGGAAGCCGTCACCAAAGTTCTTTCAGAGACACACTGTACACGTTGCTTCCCATCTGGAGGTCTTACTCACGAACATCAAAGGTCCCAAAGCGCAGAAGATGAATCCTTTTTTCTTGGGTGGCGATGAGGTAAGCTTCCTTTATACGTATCGTTCTGACCTGTACTAAATAAACACTTCTCAGATCATTGTCTCGTATCCGACCCAGACTATGAACCACGAGCAGAAGCTGATGAGCCTTCGGGGGAACAACGTGCACTTTTCACGTGCAACAGTATTCCACGAAATGATTCCTGGCCACCACCTTCACATGCACTATATGGCGCGCCATCGTCCTTACCGCCAAATCTTCCAGACGCCCTTCTGCATCGAAGGATGGGCATTTTACTGGGAGATGGTGCTATGGGATTCTCCTTCGTGGACGAAGACTCCAGAGAACCGCATTGGGATGCTGTTCTGGCGTATGCATCGATGCGCGCGCATCATCTTCTCGCTGAAGTATCACCTTGGTGAAATGACCGCACAGGAATGCGTGGAGTTGTTAATTGATATGGTGGGCCACGAAAGAGCGACAGCCGAAGGTGAGGTTAGAAGAAGTGTGATGGGAGATTATGGTCCACTGTACCAGGCGGGATACATGTTGGGTGGATTGCAGATTTATGCTTTGCGAAAAGAGGTCGTGGAGAACGGGGACTGGTCAGAGAAAGAGTTCCATGACACATTCCTAACGGCAAACCAACTCAACATCGAGTTGTTCCGCGCTCTCATACTCGGTAAAGATCTTGACAAGGACTACAAGAGCCAGTGGAGGTTTTATAAGGACATCAAGCGGCACTGAGGTGAACTAGCCATCATCGACCCATACGCAAGCCGTGTTGATGATTGTTTTAGTGGGTCTTACGATGAAGTTTGAATTTTGAACCTGTCTATTGTAGGGTGACTACGAACAGAATTACAAGTTGGCCTTCCCCAGCCGTTTCCCGCTCTGGTCGAAGTGGATCTGCCTCTTAGTCACTAACGCTTCCTGCAACCAGCTACCAATCTGCACCGCTTTTACTGCATTCTCGATTGGCATGGGCAACGGCGTGTCGTCGAGACAGGCCGCAGCAAAGTCGTTAGCCTCCTTTACGAAAGCCATCTCAAACCGCCCATAGTAGTGTGCCGGGACTTCCTTTGTGATACCCTTCCCACTGTACGTCTGTACCAAGTTGATCTGTGGGTTGAGGTTCACGCTGAGCTTGCCCTCAGTGCCGATGACTTCCGTAACGTCCTCTTGGCCATGGGCCTGGGTATGTAATGTTAGTGATTGCGCGTCGCCGCTAGCTCTGTGGGGATTGCCTACCATCATACGCGAGCAGTAGTAGTACGCGATCTGTCCGCCCCAGAACTCCACAATCCCGACGGCGTTATCGACATCTTTGTGCTGCGCGAGGCCTGGCTGGACAGCGATGCACCCGTGAGCGCTGATCGACTTGGGCACGATCTGGTTGCCGAAAAACCACAGGGTAAGGTCGATGTCATGTACGGACATGTCAACGAAGACGCCACCAGACCAGGCCGCGTACTCCACAAAGAATCCAGACGGGTCATGTTTGTCGCATGTCTGTGAGCGCAGTATAGTCGGCCGGCCGATCTGACCTTGTTCGATTTTGCCGTATGCACTTTGGTAACTGAAGACATGCGCGTAAGCATATTACGATTGGATATGTTGTACTTCTTCATACCTGTCATCAAAGCGTCGCGAGAAGCCACACATGACCTTCAAGTGCGGCCGCTTCTTCGCTTCCTCCACAACCTGTCTGCAAACATCGACGCTCGTGCTGAGAGGCTTCTCGCACAACACATGCAAGTTCTTCTGCATCGCTTTTATCGCTTCTTCCGCATGCACTGACGTCGCAGTGCCAATCACGACAGCATCAAGGCCTTCCTGCTTGAGCATCTCGTCATAGTCGGTATACAAAGTCACTCCATGCGGCTCGAGGTGTTCACGCGCCCACTCGTGCTCTTTGGAATCAGGCGAAAACGCAGCGACGAGCTGGGCGCGAGGTGCGCGGTTGAGGAAGTTCAGCGCGTGACGATGGCCCATGCGACCTAAGCCTGCGGCTGCGATCTGGAGTTTTCGGGGTGCCATGGTTTCAAGATAAGGGAAGTTTGCCTGCAAAATACGATGACTGCGATCACGGAGAATGCTTTTGAGGACGAGAAAGCAGGGCGCAAAGAAGTGTCATTTTTATATGTGTGATGAATTGATTATGTAGGTTGTGCTGCATGTTCGGAGGAGGTTTTCGCTCTGTTGGCGTTACGAGTGCTTTCGATGTGTGTGGACAAAATCTCTCTCGGAGGAGGTTTTCGACTTCGGAGGAGGTTTTTGCATGTATGTACACAGTATGTTTACGGCAAATGAGCAGTGCATTCGGCCCTTCTGCCCTCCGTGTGGGGAAATCAAACCCGAGATATGTGCACGAGACGAGGCACTTCGGCGGGCACACTTGCTATATCTAGGCTGCTTAGCCTCATGCGGCGCTCCAATCGACGAACGCCAATTCTAAAACGTCACGAGGACCCACATCCGATCCGTCTGAAGACTAAATGCGGGGAATGTTAGACCACGGCATCTGCGAATAGACCAACAAAAACGGTTCTATTTCCCGCACTCCGATGTAGCATCATTTCATCCTCTCACCACGTCTCCCAGCAAGAACAATGCGGCAACGAAGCGGTTGGTATGTCATCCCCGGATCCACATATCTTACCCAATGTAGCTAATTGGCAGCAGCAAAGCCTGTCGTGAGCGGTACGTGATCAGATGTACAGCATTTGGACCCATCCGGGTCATCGCTTACCCATTCCGGCATCGAATACCTAACTGAGCGTTACTGACTGGGCCATTGTGTAGACACATCAAATGTATGTCTTCCAGTCAGTTTTGTACTCGAGATCCGATCGTTTTCCCTTGTGGGAGGTGAGCTGCCTCAAGATTCCTCGCTGAGCCTCACCAGGCGTCAAACTTCGTGACTCGGACAAGTGCAAGTACTGCACAGAGCGCAAGAGACCCTGCATTCGAGGGAGCGCGTTTCGCTTCCGTCCAGTTACTGCAGTAAAATTCAATGCCGGAGAAGACCTCGGAAGCGCGGAGCAGTCCTTGGAGTTTGGAGGAAACCAAACATGGGTTTCAATACCGCCTTCATGTGGGTCGTAATCTATCGCTAACCATCGAGACTTACTAACCTGCCAACAACAGTGCGCTTCATCGCCCCGAACACCGATGGGGACGAAGTGGCTGTGGAAGACGAGCTTGAACCAGAGCCCGGGTCGGTATCTGAAGGCTCTGATCCGACCCTCCGGCAAATGCTAGATGTAAGGTTCGAGACGAAGAGCCCTGTAGACCCCCTTCTGCTGTTCCACAAAAGGACCACATCGCAGACATTGCACAGATCAGAGTCAAACACCTCCCAGGTCCTCGGCGACATCATTGACTTCCACGCCCAACCTCCATTCCTCCCGCCTATCGCCGATGTCTTGAGTACGACACCAGCAAGTCGCGATGTGAACAGCGATGCTGCTTCTCATCCATACTCCGGTCCGCCTCTTTCGAGAGCGGACTCAGGGGCCTTGTTACGAGCCTCAGTCGACTGGTCTATGATATCACCTGGCCACAAGCACAGCTCGCCGTCCTTGTCCCAGAAGAGGAGCCCCAACGATATCAATCATATATCCCCATTCTCGAACTCTGCTTTTTCCGCGAACTCTTCGCTCTCCTTGAGCTGGCCTGTGAAAGACCCTTTCGAAGCTCGCCTGCTCCATCATTACATAGTAGCCTGCAGCGACTGGATTGATGTATGTGACTCGAGGCGGCACTTTACTCGCGAGGTTCCTAAACGCGCCGCACATTTCCCGGTCATCTTGAATGCCATTCTTGGCCTGGCGTCTCGGCACTTGTGGTTGATCGAGAAGCTGGAGGAAGATCACTCGCAGCCCTACGTTGATCAATGCCTCCAGTCACTCATCATTGCCTTAGAGGACCCCTTGGCCCACTGGGATGAAAACTTCTTAGTCGCCGTCATTTTGCTTCGTCTTCATGAAGAGATTGGGGAAGATGACGAGCAGTGCCATGTCAGTCAATTCCGCGCAGCGCGATAATAGTGATACTTACCATCTCTAGCATTTCGGTACAGCCCGCATCCTCAACTCCATATCTTCATTCGCTGCCGATGGCGGCCTACGCGAGTCCGCAAGCTGGGTCTCGCTCCGTCAGCATATCTACGTTTCTCTAACCAAACAACAACCCTTCAATCTGAGTTTGGATAATTACAAACATTCCTGCGTATTCCGCGAGTACGACGACGAGGCCTGGGCAAACCGTATCGTCTATCAATTTGCACTCATACTCCAGCACGTATTCGAAGACGCAGAGCATACGAACGCGCTCTCGCGCGAGAAGTGGACGGAACTCAACGCAGACACGGACGAGTGGTACCGCACAAAGCCATGGTCCTTTGCGCCTCTATACTCTGACCCGAAAGCCGGAGACTCCTTTGATGGATCGTGGCCTGCTTTACCCACATCACAAGGCGTCGTCGCCATCGGTTTACAGTACTACCACCTTTGCAAGATACTACTTACGATCTACTCTCCAAACGCATCTCTGGTCGGCCTCGCTGGATTGCGCGCGAGGAAATCTACAGACGCAGCGATAAGAAAGCACATACGGATAATTATTGGCTATGGTGTTAGCAATAGTCACTGCAGTAATGTCATGTTCCAGGGGAGCCACATACTTAGTGCTTGTGGGGCGTACATAGTTGATAAGGCGGAACAGCAGGCGTGTGTTGAGTACTTGACCAGCTTACAAAGATTGATAGGGTGGAGGACAGACAAGGTGTTGGCAGAAGTTCGCGAGCAGTGGGCAAGTTGAAAGATCCCATCGCTCCCGGAGTGAGATTAACGACTATGCTTTTCGCTGCTTACTGGTCGAATCCCAGTGTCACGGCATCACTTGTACCGTGTGAGTTCACAAATCTTATGCCTCCAACTCGCATACCGCTCCCATTTTGCCCACGTCTTGTCAATCGAATGAGTCGTACTCTCGCTGCGTAAACGACCTGCTTGACTAATCGACTTGCCTATTGAGCAGTTCCAACCTGGAACCAGGGTATGGAGGTTCTTGCTGTCCTAAAGAGCATTAAACAGTGGCAAAGATGTGGCCGGACTGATCAAGGTTGCAACTTTCGTGTTCACCTGCATCGCCACTGGTAGATGGCTCAACCCATATTGATTGTCAAGACCTACTCCTACTTTGCATCTGTTCGTAAACATTAAGACACATCGTCTTGTCGTTATGATGTACCAGAAACCTAGATGCAAAGCACAAGGTATCACACCGCCATCTTGCCAGGCCCTCGCTCAAGCCATGGCTGCACGACATTCTGACACCTCAATGACGGAACTTCAAACTTCGCCAGGTCATCGTTCATAAAAGCACAGGACTGTGCCGCATACCCACATAAACTTCATCGGACATCTGACAAAGCTCCACGAGAACATATGCCCCGCGAGGCTGACAGTCACAATTTCGACCTAGATTCCGCTGCACCCAGCCGATAGAGCGCTAGCACCTCTTAACTGGGCAGTAGCTAAACTCCTTAGGGCAGAGCACGACACAACTAGCTTTGAAGATGGACTTCAAAGCAGGATGTAATGAAGCCACAGGCAAATTTTCATCGCTGGGAGGTATGACCGCCTTGATGGGTCCGGATGAGAAGCATACATAATGAAGCACCCCTCAGCCATGGAGATTGGCATTGCATTGAGTTCTGGGCAAGCGATGCTCTTCCTTGCTGAGATGACCTGCTCACAAAAGACGTCATCAAGTTCGTGTAAGCAGCGCTCGTGGCTTTCTCCCAGCAGTCTGAGTGCGTCCTATACATGGAAAATACTTCCTTCCGATGGTGTTTCACTGACTTTCGATGGCACGCTACGCACCGTCCGGATTCCCAGTTTCCACTGGAAACCTCTGCAGGATCCACACACGTAAACGTACATACAAGAAGGACCAAACACCATCACCATGGAACCAGCCTGCAACTTCGGAATGCGAAGACATGACGCCGGCGAGCTATATTCTGGGTTGGGGACGGTCAAACTAGGGCCATTGTTGAAACTCGCCGAAGAAGTGGACATCGTCCATGTGCCGACGTAGCGCGACCGACCATCATCGCGGATGGACCCTCAACTCCGCGAGCGCCTGAAGCGCAAACTTCCCGAAGCCGTGCGCCAGTGCTCAGCGCTTCACGGGCCGTTCGTGCGGAGGTGTCCGTCGGAGATCCGGTCATTCTGTCAGCCTGTCATGAAAACATGACGTCACAGTCACCACTGAGAAAGCGTCAGTTACCGGCACGTAATGTCAGGTAAACTATCTCTCGTATTGACTATGGTGGGCTGATGTCATTTGCAGCCAGTAACACCGATCCTTTTTGCGCCGTAGCAGCGCATGCTGCCCAATCCGCCTCGTTCGCCAAACTCGTAACAATCATCGAATATACCCTTGATTACAGTCAACATCGACGAAGCATATTACGCTAGCCCGTGATACGTACTACATGCTTCGTAAAGTCATCGGCCTAGAAGCCGCGTGATGAGAGTCCATGTCTCGTAGCCGTCCTAGCGCATAGGCCCAAACCCGATCAACACCTGCACTGCTGAAAGCACAACCTTGGAAGAATACGGCTGTTCAAGCCCGGATGTAGCCACGATCTGTGTGAGCAGCGACCACAAGTCCGGAAGGAGTTCTTGGAAGAAGGCAGCCTGAGCCTGCGGGCTGCTCTCCATCTCCTTCATGCCTTCGACGTTCCCGTTGCGCATAGCCTCCAGTAGCCGCTGAACCTCGATGGTCAGAAACTCTTCCGCTGCGGCAACAATCTCTTCGGTCCAGCCCCGTCGTTCCCTAGCGCCCCATTGGATAGCGTTCGCTTTGACTGATGATAAGAATGTCCGGAGGTGCCTGAGGCGACTTTGTCGTTGCATGTCGTACGCGGCTGAAGAGCGCGCAAAGTCCGTGGTGTAGTATGCGGTCGCCATTTCGTCGAAGTTGTTGAAGCCAGCTGCCGTCATGGCTTTGAAGATGTGGTTGAAGCGGACGCCGTCCGCTTGGTTCGGGGTCGCCTGGATTGGAGGCCCAGCCAAATTCTCTCTTAATCTTGAGATGCGTTTCTGGGCATCTTGAAGTCCTTCCGCTGATGGGAAGCCTTGTACACTCCCTTGCGAAATGGACGATGGAGTGATGTAGCCCTCGGCTATTGATTTTGTTTGTTGATGTGAGGCTGGTGATGGATTTGAGGACGCCATGAAGGTGTTAAAGTCTGACATAGGAAACGGATATGATTCGGGTGAGTTGTTAGGAAAAAGAGAAGGGTCGACCAATGCATCCAGTTCCAGGTCCGGCGACATGAAGAATCGGTCCCCATCTTGGATTGTCCATTGATCATGGCCAGTCTGATCCATTGTGGCAGTTTGTTGGGGTGACTGAGGGCTAAGCCTCGTGGTGAGCTATGTGAACTGGAGCGGATGTGGAGGCGTGACGACTGACCTCCTACTCGACTCACTCATAGTAAGACTGGGTGGTTGAGTAGTTGTACCCTCTTCCATAACACCTTCTGTCATCTTTAAACGTTGCCCTACGATGATCAGCTTTGCGCTGACAGGTGGGGTCCATTACCATGACTTTGACTTACGGCGTCTTCTCTGTGCTAATCGATTCTGAATCTTCTTTCTGTCTTGAGAATCGCTCACGTCCCGCCATGCGTCGGCGTCTATTGCATGCATCTTGAATGTAGGTGAAGTGTGATTCTCTGTCCGAGGTTGCGCGGTTGTTGGCTATGCTACACGCTCTGCTACTAGCGTGAATCTCTCCTCGTGGTGGTCTTTAAGATATATCGGCATACAACAGCCCGTGAGTGCAAAGTCCTCAGCGGCAGCAGCAGGCTATGCATATGTCATTCTGCCAGACCCATGTTGTCAGAACCGAAGCCTTGGCAGATTAACTAGTGGCGCATGCCTCTGAGCTTAGATCGTGACCTGTGCTGAGCGCAGAGTCGTTCTTGGTTTTTCGGATTCCGGGGCACTCGGCGCTCCCCGAAACTGGCGCAAAAGTCGCGGTATCCATCTCATTCGTGCGTCCACGAGGGCAACAAACAACCCCGGTCAAGGGCTCCATCGTAAAGGATCGTGCGACTGACGCATCGAAGGTGATGCGATGATTCTACGACCTTTCACTGCCGCTTGTAAGAAAGCTCACTGGTTGCGGCCCGCACCGTTGCCGCTTCTGGGTTAGCTGAGGACCGGGGTCGCGTACCTGGTTCTAGTTCGGAAATCACTGCATGCGAGCACAAGAGACACGAAAGCTTGGGAAAACTGGGGGAAAAGGCGGTGATCGTGATTCACCCACCGTTCTCTGCAATGTTCATTAGCGAGTAATCGTACAACCCGAGGCTAGACGGCGATCACTGACCGTCGTATCTCATATAAAGACGGGCGCTGCAGACAGATCGACGATCGGACCCAGCATCCTCAGTACTTTATCTTGATCGCTGCTGATAGTATGCTGCGCCCAACTGCGTCGCAAGCTGCGAATCAAGCTCCGGATTCAAGATCTCCCAGCCAGAGACGCTTGACAAGCGTTGTCCGGCCGAGCAAGAGCGTGATTATGGCTATGCTCCACTTCCCCCAGGATTGAGGCTCAACTCTGATACAGCGCAGGAGCGGTGCGTCTGGAGAGCCTAACCGAGAAGCTGCGTAGCACGAAACCTTTACGGTATCGCGCTGCTCGTGTTCGGGTCGTTACTCTCCACTGAAAGACTCACCGTTGAGCACAAGATTGGAGAAGAGCTGCATCCCGGCAGAGCGTGGCTTGCGCGGCATATGCGGAAGCCTTCTAGAATATTCGGTGCATAAGCGTTCGGGAACTGGCATCTAGACGCATGCCTAACCAACACGCACGTAGGCAGACAAGCGACCTGCAAGAGGTCAAAACCGTTTGCTATTGACGGATCAGTGTTTTAATGAGCCTTTGGGCAGTCCCAAGAACTCCGCTTTGCGCGACTGCTGCTACTTGGGTGCATACTGCGGCGACCCGACTTGCCAGGGATTATTTGGCGACCGCTGGAACGAGCGCACCCAGCCTTGACGTTCCCCGTGCTTGAATCCCGACCTCCCATGTCACCAGACCATGGCATTACTTGGTTTTAGTATTGTACCTTTTTCAAAATATCCGCGGATGCGATGATTGTTATTGATAAATTGACGCCGATTGATTTGCATCGGGCGCGACAGCGCTGCCAACCCCTTCACAGGTTCTGATGATAGCAATGACTTACACCCTAAGTTTTGAGGGTTGTGAAGCCTAAGGTGGTGTCATCTGGAAGTATGCAGCATTGCAAACGAACACACGCGCACAGTGACGTGTAAATGCAATTCCGACCGGTGCGCTGGTGCAGAGCCTCATGATCCCTGCGCGCATAGAAGGCGTCACATCCTCGCTTGCGGCAGGCATAGCCGGTCCCCGAAGGATCCTTCCGAACGCAAACGCATACAAATAACAGATACCTTCAAGATGTGATGCGATGCGATCGTAGTCTTTTCGTTCAGATCGAAGATGAGTATATGAATCGCTGCAAACCTCGTCCTCTGGTAGACATTGGAAGGATCCGCACTCCGAAAGTGCCCGTGCCTATGAAGACCTTGAGAGATCGATCGAGTTCGGCATGCAACGACATCGATGGTGTGGGCCCGGACTAGGGTCTAAGGTAGCCATATTCAGCATCGTAAGTATGTTTCCGTATGCGCGCCATGCGCCATGCGAGGGGCAAATACCTGATGTCGCCTTCGTCCATTGCACCCTCAGGATTGTGTGCCAACGGAGGGACCCACGTGGACGAATTCGCCGCGAAGAACCGTCGTGGGTCACCTAGACGAGCTGTTAAGATGCGAGACGGATGCGGGTGCGCCTGTCGCATGGAAATTGTCGCCTGAATCTGCTCTTCACTGGTCGATTTGAAGGGTTCGTTACAAAAATAGGCGTGCATTCGTTGCTGTCTGCTCATTGTCACCTTCAGCTATGTGCTGTATCCTCGGGCAGCTATAGCTATCAAAGCTTGATGGGCTCATCAACCCTGATACCGTTCTGTTGGTTGTAGTTGCTGTGTCCAATCACTCTGCCACGGCATGTAAAAAAGGGCCGCATGGAAGCACTCTCAGGCGGCCAGTGGATGAGGCTACTGACGTTAGCCAGCGTCTTCGAGATTTGGAAACGGTAAGCAGAAGTTCCCGCATGCGGCTGAAAGAGGCGGGCGGAGTCAAGTCTTAGCTACTGCCGGCAGTGTTGGTATGGCCAAAGCTGCATGACCGTCAGAGGTGATGACGGGTAATAAAGTGCGGGTCGATGCGTGTCATGCTTGTGGCGGAAAGCGCATTCTTTGTCACGTTAGGCGTACCTTCCAGTACCATGACCTGCGAAACAATCCACCAAGAAGGTACGACACTGAACGACTCATGAAATACGACCTTGTTTCACTCTTGCATGTGAATGTCTGCTCTAGTGACAGAAAGCTACCTCTTAGAAGATGCCACTTGACTTCAGCGGTTCACAGCTTGTTCATCAGTGTACCAGCAGAATCATCGTCTCCGGGGCATGTATTCTAGAGAGGGTCGGAAAAGGCATATGTAGATTTGGTTACTCTACAAGCATGGTCGCTGACCATCCTTCAGCTGGCCTGGACTGTAGAAGTGTTGAGGTCACCTAAAAGCACACGTATGCGAATCCCTAGGCCAACATGCACGGAACCCCTAGCGAGGAAAGAGGTTAGAGTGTACGAGCGCTGGATTGTGGTTGTATTTCACCGCCCATCTCGATAATCAAGCCAGCGTAGCCGCGTCATCGGACGCCGGGTCTCTCGTCCTCAGCAACTCCATATCGACGCAGCCCGGGAACCTGGTACCTGCCCCCTTGCACGTTTCACTTGACCAAAGCTTGCACCTAGGGGATAACCACGAGGTCGAAGCATGGGAACAAGGATTGTGTCAGAAATTTGTTTGCCACCATCCTATTCTGTCCGCTGCACATGACTTTCAAGCCGAATGTCGTGAGGCAAACTGTGTGTCCGCGATCTGCAGCGGTCTCCTTTATTGTTGAGGTATAAACCAAGAGAGCCTACTCCAACCAATGCGAACTCCATACACGAATATGGCAATGTGCCGAGAACAGCGTATCTCGCTTCTCTCGTAGCGGATGGCGAGGCACGAAGACAAGGCCGAGGAATACATGTCCGTTGATACGAAGACCGTGAGGTTCCCAGGCGATGAGTCGATTCGGCATTCTCGTGAGACCGAGACACGAGGTTCAGGTCGCCTCCCAAACGAGGTTCATAGGAGTCGCATCTTTGTACCCTTACTAACGACGAAGGGTTCCTTTGTCCGCACAGGCCGTGTCGTCGGTCCGTGAGTCGCGGCTATGTACGGAGTATCAAACAGCCAGCCACTATCCGTTCTTCTTCGTCGCATATCTTCCCAATTGCTGAACAGGATCTGCTTAATTACATTTCATACCTGGTCGATTGAAGGGCATTCTGGTCTTGGCCTACGCCTACATGGCAATAATGATGCACACGAACACCCCGCCATTATGTGCCTGACCAAAACATACCTTCTATTAAAGAAGTCGCTGCCTTGCGAAGTCAAGATCGTCGCCTCAGTCAGCAGAGTGGGCATCACCCACGAATAACAGACTGAGCATAGTTTGGGATGAGAAACTAAAGATAATAGAATGTTTGGCGCGCCCTGATTCTCGCAAGTCGGCCTCCAACACCGATGACGTCGCCCCACTTTCTCACTCGCTCGAAGCCGATTTGCGCTTTCTCCTCCACACCTTGACTGGCATATCACCCAATATCCAATTAAGTGTCTCCAACCTTTCAAGTTGCCAATCAGGGCTAGTCAAAGCGAAGCTGTATCTTCGAAGCAGACTCGCGACGACAACGGCTTGTTCCAGGTACGAGATATTGCGCCCGATGCAGCCTCTGGCGCCCGCAGAGAACGAAAGGAAGTACGGCTGGAGCCTTTTGCCTTCCTCACCGAGGAATCTCTCCGGAATAAATTTGTCGGCTTGCGGGAACGCCGACTCTTGTCGGTGGGCGACAAGTGCAGACATGGAGACTGTGACGCCGCCGGGGATATAGTCGCCAAGGATATTTGCACCGTCGGGAGGCGTTTCACGCGGCAACCCGTGTGGTGTTGGGGGGAAGAGGCGAAGAGATTCATCCAAGCATGCCCGCAGGTAAGGGAGATGCTTAATCTTGTCGTACGCGAGCACTCCGCTTTCATCTTCGTCCTCGTTATCTTCCACCGCGGCGTCGATCTCTTCAGTTACCTTCTTCAATATCTCGGGATTCTTGATGAGCTGATAGATGATGTTCGTGATCGCGATGGCGGTCGTTGCGGAGCCGGCGTTCATCATGATACTAATTTCAGCCACGATCTCACCCCACTCCAAGTTGTTTGGGTAGCCATTCTTGTCCTCCATGAGTGCCTGGAAGAAGTCATCCAGCTTCTCGCCTGTGCGGTACCTCTGGAGACGGCGATGCGCGAGCTCCATCGGAATGCCTTCCCAATCCTTTGAGAGTTTGCCCATGCGGCCATAGAACGGGATCAGGTTGGAGACCTTGTCGATGAACGGGTACCACTCGTAATTCCAGATAAGCAAAGACTGCTTGCGGGCAGTCTGATACAATGCAGGGCGGAAATCGCACTCGTATGTAGTTCCATCGGTTCGTCTTCCAGTCATACGGTCATGGCCACGATCAAGGAATCCAAGCTTTTCGGAGAGACCAATGTCGGCGATCGCGTCGAGCGTGAAGAAGTTGCTCCATTTTCGGAAGTCGACGTTAACATCTTCGGGTTTGACAACTTCGCCGCTTCTCAAGGGAGCAGTACAGCACTTGTCCAGATGCTGAATGAGCTTATAAGTCTTATCGGCGACCTTGTGTTCCCAGCCTTCTAGATTCTTCAGAGCGTATGCTGAGCTCAATGTCTTCCTCTTGCGAGCGTGGTCATGCTTGTCGACTACATCGGCAAGATGATAGTGGGATCCAGCACCTACAACATACTGCCCATCTTTCGTACAAGGTGTATTGTGTCCATAGATGTCCTTGATGGCACGCAGGTCACCGTATGAGAGCGCATTGGGACCAGTGCGAATGACAGGGTACTTTTGATGGAGCTTGGAAAGGCGCAGCGATCGTTCACCAGAGTGCGAGAGTATTATAAAAGGCAGCCATGATATTCCCGAGAGTGGGTGCATATTTGGGTAACGTCGAAGTCCTACTTGAGTAAGTTAAAGTCGTTTGGAGAACAAATTCGTCGAACCTACCATTAACATCGCGAAAGTAAACAATGACGGGGTATACAACGAAGTAGAGGAGAATGCAAGTGCCAAAGGCAACCGCGTATGGCAAAGATGTCGTAGCCATGAAAATTGTGTGAAGAAGCAAAGGCGTTGGATTTCTTTGGTTCCAGGTGATAGTGAAAGTGTCTTGATCTTTTATCGCGGCGTTACCATCATCTCTTTAAAACTGCGATAGTAGCATGCACATAAATCATTACTGCGGAGTCTAGGATATCGATCAAAGTACGCCAGTCCAAGTGCTCACTGAGATGGAAGTGTACGGAGAACATCACCATATCGAGTAACCCCGCTTGTCGTGCGTGGGGAAACGCGGGGACCTGTGGCGGGGTTTACTCGTCCTGCGAAACGCCGTTTCCAATTACGGCCCACTGTGGAGCCCAAGTGCTCCGCGACCTGGTAAAACAGAGCGCAGTTCCTTACAGGGAAGCTTATGTCTCTCAACACGCTTGCGGCTGTGTGTTGCATGGCCGAAAAGGAACAGCCAAGGTGTAAGCGTGTCCCAGGCGGATTTTCCTTTGTACACATGTGATTGGATTAGCTTTTTGGAGCGAGATGGCCTTTGTGGGGGATCAAGTGGGAGATACTCACGATGTCCTCTGCCCAACAATGCCCAAGGTAGCAGGCAATTCCGGAAGCTTCCAAAGGCTTTTGACAACCTTTGGACTCATTTTTGAAACGAAGCAGACGTTCTTGCCATATATGATCGTGTCTTTGGTCTCCAAGTGTTCCTCAACAACACATTAAATCCCACCATGGAGTCTTTCACTTTTCCTGTTAAGATCAACGAGCTGCCATCGACGCTTAATCCACTTCTGCGAACACTGCAGTCTTCTTCAATTCTTCCCGCCTTGAAACCCTCAAGTGTACCAGATGGCATTGCCGCCTTTCTTTTTCTTCTCTCCGCTCTTGGATACGTAACGAGGGGCCGTCTATGGGACAAGCCGGACCTTCACTACAAGGTCTGGTTCGAGCGTCCACAGCTGGCAGGTGGTGCCTCAAGTATCAAGGGAGTCACTACTCGGAATGTTGCGCAACGTTTGGAAGAGGGGGACTACCAAGCGGTTATCTTCTGGGGTTCGCAGTCAGGTACTGCGGAGCGTTTTGCAGAAACCTTGGGTCGCGAGTGTTATACTATATTCGGCATCAATGCGTTAGTAGCAGTAAGTTGGCTCCGCTCTTACAATGGTCGTTCATGAGTCTGTATATACGACGCAACAGTTTCAATCTTGGCGTCTGTACATCAAGAATCATGAATAGGCACTACAATATAGCTCACAGAACGCTGATAGCTTGCAGGATATTTCCGACTATGACGCCGAGTCCATCGCAGACCTTCAACAGAAACATTTCGCGATCTTCCTCCTCAGCACGTACGGCGAAGGCGACCCGAGCGACAACGCCGCAGGACTTTGGGACTGGATCAAGCGAAACAAGGACCAAGCAACTAGGGTGGAGAGCCTCCGATACCTTGCATTTGGTCTTGGGAACAGCAACTATAAATACTACAACCGAGTTCTCGATGTTGTAGTCGACGCACTCGACGCAGCTGGGGCAACGTCACTTATACCACCACAACGAGCAGACGATGCTGAAGGTGCCACCGAGGAGGACTTCCAGTCATGGAAAGATGACTTGTTCGCATTATTTCGTGTCTTGGGATACGAGCAGAAGGCCGTTGCATATCAGCCTACTGTCAGTGTCGAATTCGGAGACAGTGCCCAGAGCGAGAAGGACGACTCCGTGCATCAGATTTCGGTGCACCACCAACAAACGTCACTGAACTCCGCCATATTCCCGTTACCTGTACGAATCTCTCGCGAGCTATTCACAGCCGGCGACCGCAACTGTATTCACATGGAGCTTGACCTTGGAAACAACGATGTTGTCTACAAGACTGGGGACCATATTGGAATCTGGCCGTGCAACCCTGATGAGGAAGTTGAGCGACTTTTGGAAACCTTGGGACTCAGTGATCGGAGGAAGGACACTCTGACGATTGTAGCACTTGACGATTCCGCGAAGCCTAAGGTGCCTTCTGGGAGCACACTTGAAGCTGCATTGAGACATCATCTCGAGATCTGCGCGTCCGTTTCTCGCAAGATAGCCTTTGATCTCGCACAATTTGCTCCAACACCAGAAGCAAGAGCCATGCTCACTGAGATCGGCCAGGATCGCACTCGTTACGAGCAGTTCACTTCGTCGACACACATCACCCTCGCCCGCCTACTAAAACTGTCCAGCCCGCTGGAGCCATGGACTGCCTTGCCGCTCTCGTTTGTACTGGAGAATTTACTTTCACTGCAACCGCGATACTACTCCATTTCCTCGAGTTCCGTTATTTCTCCACGCCGCATCGCATTGACTGCCCTTGTCGTGAACAAGGAGGTGGCAGACGAGAATAAAAGCACCATTCATGGCCTGTCATCAAACTATCTCCTTTCTGCGTCAAAGCTTCCGTCGAACGCAAAGGCAGCCACACCATCGTTCCAGCATACCTCATCCGTGAGTGGGGAGGTTGGGACTGTGTTTGCACATGTGCGGAAATCTAAGTTCAAGTTGCCGATCACGTCTTCAACCCCTCTTGTGTTGATCGCCGCAGGAACTGGTTTCGCTCCGTTCCGAGCCTTCCTCGCTGAGCGCGCTAAGCTGCATGCTCTAGGCAAGCCTGTGGGCCGTATGCTCTTGTTCTTCGGTTGCCGCAGTCCAGAATCGGATTACATATACCGCGATGAGCTGGAGAAGCTACAGGAGACGCTTGGTGATAGGCTCCAGATTGTCACCGCCTTCTCAAGGGATGGGAACAACAGGAAGGTCTACGTGCAGGACAGAGTAGCGGAGGAGAGTGAGACCGTGCTGGAGATGCTCAATGCAGGGGCAAACATGTACATCTGCGGGAAGGCTGGCATGGCGAGGGAAGTTGACGGGAAGATTGAAGAAGCTGCGACTCAGCAAAAGGGGATGAACGGGAGCGAGGTCAAGAACTGGAGTGATGGTCTAAAGAAGCGAGGGAAGTGGAGGGCAGACGTTTGGGGCTGAGTTGTTTTGTGCGAAGCATGATGCTATAGACCCATATACGGATTTAGGAGTTCATTGCAAAACTGCTTCCATCGTTCTCTGTATTGCCGAGATACGTGGGCTTTCACTGACTCGTAGCATCCGGCTTCAAGCAAGCCTCAATGGCAGTCGCCGTGCAGTGGATCCAGCAAAGGCCGTACACAATAGTATCGCAGTGAAGTCCGTAGTTCATACTGCACCGTGTGATGTCACATGAAGATTGTAATTTCATCCTGTACTGTTTGGACGAAGCCTGTACCGGATTCAGCCGCATGTTGCGTGTATAGTCACTTCCCGATTCCGCCGAGCTCCACCTGGAAAGGGCGCCTGACATGGAAGGAGTCCCACTTCCTCAAGTGTGGTGAAGAGCAAGTCCCAGATACTACGTCACTGGTGAGTGTCTTGCACACGTGACGCTGAATGGGATCGAACAACATGACGCACAGCGGCGAGGACCGGAATGAGAGTGCAGCAAGTTTGAGATTTTGGCGGTGAAAATTGCCATTTGTGTCGTGCGCAAAGGTCGTTTTCGGGCCGAGAGGCTTAGGTTAGAACATGGCAGTGAATACCGCGATCGGCAGCTGGACGTGCGCAGGCCCTCAACAACGTCTAGCATATCATCCCCATCCAATCATCGCTGGTTTAGTCTTCCTGAAGAGACATGGCAATGTCCTATCCAATCGCAATTGCCCATTCCCCGCGATCTTGGCTGTCCAGGCGGTTGGTTCCATGTTCAACTCCACGCGACAGTGATGACGGACCCCAGGTTGGATCCTCGAGCCGACGCCCCGCTCATGCACCCCAAGCAAGCTAACCTAGCTTCCGATCATCTGGAATGCGGAGGAGAGGCCTAGGGCGGGTCCCAACGTAGCAACCGTGCGGATATCGCTCAGTCCCTAGCAATCTTGGTCTCACAGAGGGACGGCATCGTTACTTCGAAAGCAGGGCTGGCGGTCAGCGTATATAGTTCGCTTCGTGTCCACCGTTGGAAGACCATCACAGCAGGTGCTTCGCTGATGCTGCGACCAGGACATCGACAGTACAATTACTCCATAATACATACGTCTCGCTGACTTCCATCTCCTCTTCACTCCAGCATCATTTCCAACATTGACGATGGCTACATACGACGACAAGCGCGACATGGATAAGAAGATCCACCTAGAGGTGGGCTCCAACTCGTCCTCGGAAAAGATCGAGAAAATCGACACGTCGGGGAATACCGACGCTGCGCAACTCCAAGAACTCTCTGGCATCGAGCAGACTGCTGCATCTAAGGGAGCATGGCTGATCAGTTTTGTCATTTCGCTTGGAGGTCTTCTCTTCGGGTACGTCTGTGAACACGCAGAGAATAATCGCAGTAACTGACGGAATGGCCTAAGCTACGATACTGGATACATCTCCTCTGTACTCGTCACGATTGGTACCTCCCTTGGCCACGAACTCAGTTCCTCAGAACAAGAACTCGTCACATCGCTTACCTCCGGCGGCGCATTCGTAGGGGCTATCTGCGCTGGTCTGACAGCGGATAGATTTGGCCGAAAAATGCCCATCTGGTCGGCTTGTATCGTCTTCATCATCGGCACTGTCCTGCAGACTGCCGCTTATCACGTCGCACAATTCGCTGTTGGCCGCTTTGTGGTTGGACTCGGCGTTGGAAGCGCAGCCATGATCTGCCCACTTTACATCTCTGAGCTTGCTCCTGCGAAGTACCGCGGTCGCATGGTGGCGTTCAACAACATGTCGGTGACATTCGGACAGTTGTTTGCATCTGCTCTCGGCGCAGGTTTTGCTCATGTCAAGGGTGAAGGCTGGCGTGCGACAGTGGGCATCGGTGCCGTTCCCGCTATTCTCCTCGGTGGACTCCTGTTCACTTGCCCAGAATCTCCACGTCAGCTTGTCGCGCATGGTAAGATGGAACAGGCTGAGCAGGTTCTTCTTCGACTCTACCCTGGTTCGACCGAGCAACAGCGCCGAGCGAAGATGGCGAGCATCGAGCTCAGTATCCACCAGGCCACACAGACGATGGTTGACGATTCGCTCTGGAAGACTTTCAAGTCGATTTTCAAGAACATGGCCACGCTTCGCGCTGTGGGTACCGCTTGCATCATCATGGCTTTGTCTCAATTCAGTGGTTTCAACACGCTCATGTATTACTCGGCTACCCTGTTCAAAATTGTTGGCTTCAACAATCCCACGGGAGTCGCTATCGCCGTCTCAGGCGCCAACTTTGTGTTTAGCGCTCTCCTCCTCGTCGTAGTAGACAAGTTTGGACGTCGCAAGATCTTGCTTGTCACTGTCTTTGGCATGTTTGTCTGCCTTACGATCGCCGCCGTAGCCTTCTCTTACATTCCCGTCGACCTGCACACACTCGAGGTTACCAGCGACCAAATCGGCTGGCCAGCCTACTTGTTGATCGCCATGATTATCATCTTCATCGGCTTCTACGCGTCTGGTATCGCGACCATCGCCTGGATCGGCACTGAGTTCATCCCTATGGAAGTCCGTGCTGTTGGCACTATGTTGAACACAGCCACGTGCTGGTCGACGAACATCATTGTCGCATCTACCTTCTTGTCCATGATGAAGGGTATCACCCCATCGGGAGCCTTTGGCTTCTACGCTGGACTCATGTTCATTGGCTGGATTTTCATCATCTTCTGCTTCCCTGAGGTTCGCGGTATGCCCTTGGAGGCTGTGCGCGAGGTCTTCGAGAACGGTTTCGGTGTCAAGTATGCGAATCAGTGGCAGAGGGAGAACAAAGAGTTCGCAAAGATGCATGACCAGGGCCCGGCTTTCGGACATTGAGCTTGTAAACCATAGTAGTTCTTTGACAAAGTGCTTCATCAATCAAATCACATCCCAAAAGTGTGCCGCGGCCCGATGTGAATATTTCTCAGTGTTCAAGACGCACATAACTCGCCTTTGCCCTAATCAGCCAAAGTTCTGTCAGCTTTGGACAACCAAACTTGCAAAGTACATCCAACAAGTTCACGATTCAAAAAAGCAAGCACGTGCATAAAAGTCATATCTCCATAATTCAGTCTGCCGATCTCTCCCATTCGCCGTGTACCTCATAAGCGCGCAGCACAGCACACATCCAACCCGCAACAGAAGAGAATCCTAGGAATACACATACCATGACAGTCTATTCACTTATTCCCTAACCTGGCGCAATCAGCGAGCCTCCCTTGTCCCCCTACTCAATAATCCTCAGCTCCTCAAGCCTCTCCTTCGCGAACTGATCCTTGTGATCGTTCCATATCCGCAACAACTCCGTCTCATACTCCGCATGCACCTTCTCCACATATTCCTTATCGGGCTGCTGCTGCATGACCACCCTGATCGGCCTGCCAACAACAATATTCATCGGCCTCCTATACGGCATCATACCAACATCGTAGTTGAAGATTCCCCGCGCATGGAACAGCGGGATCGTCCAGCCCATGACCTTCTTGACGAGGAGCTGGAAACGGTTGATCCATGGGTGCGCGTGCGGGTCGAGCTGCTCGTAGATTTCATTTTCGCCGAAGCCGATGACGGGGACGAGGTCGGCGCCTTTGCGGATGGCGAGCTTGACGAAGCCCTTGCGACGGCGCACGACGAGGCGGAGACTGCCGGGCTTGGATTCGAGGGATTCGCGGGCGCCGCCGACGACGATGGTGATGGCGCGGCCCATGCCTTCGTTGTTGGGCCCGCCTTTGGAGAGGATGTTCTCGCACGACTCGCGAGAGACGGAGGCTAGGCCCATGCGGAGCGCGTATTCGCGGTAGAGGGGTAGCTTGAAGTTGCCGTCCAAGGTCAAGAGGGTGTTTGTGATGCCCGGGAAGAGCTGAGAGAAACCCAGGGCTTCGGTCGCGAAGGCTGCGAAGGCGCCATGTGAGATGATGCCGTGGGGATGGTATCCGAAGACGTATTTACGTGTGGGCTCGAGCTCCTGGGAGCGATGGAGACGGGCGGGAAAGTACGATGCGAAAAGGGACCACAGCTTGCTTCTGCGCCAGCGCTCGCTACGGAAGGAAAGCTCGCCAGACTCGCCGGCCTTTGAGAAGAGGACATAAAGAAGATAAGGCAGCAGGATGGGCCACAGGATGGGGATTGCGCACAGGAAGAAGAAGATGCCGACGAGGCCAGCGACGCTGAGAGTATGGAGCAAGACGGCCACTGTCTGCAGGCGGCGTTGCAGCGGAACGTGGAGCGGCGCAAATCGGATTCTGCATGTGTCAGCGTTGGTCGAGCATGTGCGCAAGCTGCAGACTACGCCGTCAATCCCCGCTCGAGAAGAGTAGGCGTCCAGCGCGCCGCAGGCAGGTAGTGGTTGACGTACTTGCTCTTAGACCATCCTTCGCCGGCCTGTCTCCCGGACTTGAGCTCGGAGTTCCTGCGCTGCTTCGGCTTCTTGTCCTTCCGCGTCTCTGATTCGTAGTCGGCGGTGGGCTTGACGCTGGTCAAGGTATCTCCGTTGCCGTCCTTGTGCTTGGCGAACAGCTCGTGCTGCAGCTGCTCGCCGTGCTTGTGGCCGAGGAAGCCATTGGACTTGAGCGATGACTTGCGGCGATGAGAGTTCCGTGTTGGGCTCTTGGGGCTGTTATCCTGGCCCTCGCCCTCGTATTCTTCTGCCGGCACGATGCGGATGATCTTGGTTCCGTTGGTGTGGTTCTCGCTGTGGTGCTCGTCGACCTTCTTCGTCAGAGCTTCGTTCGCATCGGCGACTGTGCCATCGGTCTGGCTTTCATGTGATTGTGGCTCGCGCTCGGGCGCAGGCTCGTCTTGCAGGGCCTCTTCGGCGGCAGCGGCGTACGACTTGGGCTCGAGGTTGTGCTCAGCTCGCTCCGCAGGCTGCGAAGGCTCTGGATTCAGCGACATGGCGAGCGACTGAGTGCGACGGTATACGGAGGGGAAGAGGTGCGGGCAAGGACTACGGGTAGCTCGCCATGGCGCGTTTTGTTGGAATTTGGGTCAGGGTCGAGCTTCCTACAGCTTCCGCCCACTGCGACACGCCATGACGTCTGTCGCGCCGCGTACCCGTGCGCTGCGAGCTGCTGCAACGACACGCGTGGGAGCACGCCGTGCTTTGATTTGCAGGTATTCCTACACAAGGCCACCGCACGCGCTGCTGCTGGCTTATGCCACTGTGCGAAGACAGCGTGGCGTTCTGTAGTCGTGCCCTGTCCCTTGCATGCATGGTGGGAGGTACCTTCTGCTGGTGGCGTTGTGGCAAGTGGGGCTGTGAGAAGAGCCGCATCGCTCTTGCCTCTGAACACCAGTACCCGATTTTCCTGGCATGCCTCTGATTTGTCGCATTCGAAGCACGTTTGCCCGGTCGTGAGATGATTGCCTCGATATCTCCCTCTGCAAAGTCATTTCTCGTGCTGATACTGCCACCGGACTGAGTCACCCTGCTGCCTTCGCATCCCGCACCAGTCGCCTCCAGGAAGACTGGCTGGTAGAACCTGGGAAGGAGAAATCACATCCAGCATGCAAACCACGCCGGCGCGGTCGTCGCGCATCACAAAGTCACGAAAGCCAAGCGTGGCTGCAGCATTGGGTCTTCGCCGTTCCGTGTCGTCGCCGTCATCAGGCAGTCCTCGGCGGAAGTCAGCGCAATCAGTCAAGTCAGAGAACTTTGACTATGACGATAAGCTCGACGACACAGGTGTCATTGCTTCGCTAGCAGCCGACCTCAATTTCCGCGATGTGCCTCAGTACATGGAGTACATTCGTAGTAGGATGTTCAGCGACATTCCGCTGAGAAATTCGGGGCTGAACTCAACGCGAATCGCCGAAACCTTGAACTATCGCAAGGCGTTACCACCAATCGTTACACTTGCACATCTTGACGCCTTGGGCACGTCTTCAACCAGGACTGAGCGCGAGATTGCTGAGCTTTCGCAAGCCGGCATACTTCGACGAATAGCCATCCCTAATCGTGGTACGGGCATCGCTTCAGTGGGAGACGGTATCGCTTCTGTGCAAGAGTGGGGACGATTGGTCAGGTCGCACACTGGTCTTACTCCCGAAGTACAATGTAAGTAGATCGCACGAATACCATGCTCGAGAACTGACATCGAACCAGCAAAGTATCTCACGGCCATGCATGCCAACCCGACTTCCACAATCGTAGCTAGTACCGCTTTCACGCCAGGGGAAATCTCTAGCTTATCCGCTGCTGGTTTTCTGACCACCTCCACAGCACCTGAGAGTAGATCCTCCTTGTTTGCAATGCCTGGCACCGGCAGTCTCTCGGCCCTTTCAACAGCTGGTTCACGCCATGCATCTGGCTCCATAGGTGCGGTTGGTGGAGCTTCAGCAACGCAGCACATGCACGGGGGCACCGGCCAACGCATGGTATCTACCACATATTACAATTTTTCACTCCCAAATACTGGATCACACACAAAGTTGATCGTTGAGGCTCGTACACACTTCCTCAGTCTTCTTAAGAGATCCAAGTATAGAGAAGCACCGTTGGATTTGTTGAGGGAACGATGGGACGGCGGTATACTGGGCAAGGAAGAAATTGCAGACAAAAAAAAAGCGCGAGGAGAGTTCGCTGGGATTCTACCAGGACGGACGAAGAAGTGGAAGCAATTTCATGGCTTGCGCTTCGAATGGATCTTGGAGGAGTGCGTGGGAGCTGGACTTGTCGAGCTTTTCGAGACAGGCAGCGTAGGCAAAGCAGCAAGAATTCTATGATGCTCTCTCTAGCGAGTCATTGTGTCTTTCACCAGCTCGGGATTCTCATGTCCAACTGGTGAGATTACCCTACTTCCGTGTGGGTCCTACCTTCCAAGCCATTAAAAGGGCGATCCAGAGCGAACACCAGGGAAGATCAACTACGAAAGGGCGTATCGCCTTCCTTGTTCGAGCCCACTGACCATGACTCAGCTGGCGACCTCCGAGGACGGTGAGGGCCGCTAGCCGTGAATGCGGGGATCTCAGCCCTTCGCTCACCCGGACTGACGAATCGCGTTTCCCCCCGGCTTGGCGCAAAATTAGTCAAAGACGTCAAACAGAAGTTCCACATACATAACTGTCGGTGCTGTCCGTGCTACGTTTGTGGGCAAGAAAGGGCACCGTCGAGGAAACGACATTTGCGAGAAACGATGCGAAACGAGACTGAATTAGACGTTATCGAACCCTCGAGCCGGGGTACATTAGCCCCACTCTATCAGGAACCCGATGCCGCATCTACGGGATCGAAGTTGGAGAGAAACATTACTGCTGTGTCAAACGATGGCAGAAGGAGAGGGAAGTGGCAGGTGGCTGCCATTCTAACAGCGCTTTTTGTACGTCTCACAGTTTAACCAAACAATGCCATGGGTATTGTGCAACCTTCTCATCCCAACGACCAATACATGCAGCTTCCGTGGTACAAAGTTTTAACTCTTGTTCATAAGATGGACTAATATTCCCAGCTTTCCCTTTTCGTTGCTGCTCTGGACGCGACGATCATCGCAACGGCCGCGCCAACCATCTCTGCCGACCTTCAGTCTTCTGCTGGCTACACATGGATTGGCGCCGCCTATCTTCTTGCCAATGCATCCTCGGGACCAATTTGGGCCAAGTTGTCTGACATTTGGGGACGGAAGCCGATTGTCCTAGCAGCTCTGGCAATCTTTTTCGGGGCTTCCGTGGTCTGTGCTACGGCGAAGACTATGATGGCATTGATCGTTGGGAGAGCCTTCCAAGGTATGGCTGGTGGAGGTCTGATCTTGCTGGTGCACGTTTGCATCAGTGACTTGTTTAGCATGAGGTATGCTCACTCGTTTCTCCGCTATTCTCCAGCTACCGCCGAGCTGTCATCCTGGTTAATGGCACGAATACTGACAATCAACAATAGGGTGCGCGGTCTGATCATGGGATTCACCGAAGGCATCTGGGCGATTGCTGGCGGCGTCGGGCCAATCTTGGGAGGTGCCTTCGCCTCCCTTGTTTCCTGGCGATGGTGTTGTACGCCCTCCCTCGATCCTCATACTACTTCCAGTTGACTAAACTATCGCAGTTTACATCAACCTGCCCGTCTGCGGTATTGCTGCCATCCTCATTATCCTCTTCCTCGACATCCGCCACGAGCACACCTCTTTCTTCGAAGGCATTCGCGCAATCGACTGGACAGGCATTGTCACCTTCCTCGCCTTCACTCTCATGGTCCTCCTGGGGCTCAATTTCGGTGGTGCCATTTTCCCTTGGGACTCCGCAAAGGTAATCGCCCTGCTCGTGGTGGGTAGCCTCATGATCTTCGCCTTCGTCTATAGCGAGACCAAGATCGCGAAGTACCCTTTGATACCCATGGACCTCTTCAAAAACCGCTCCTGCGTCGCCGCCCTCGGCGTCGTCACCTTCCACGGTTTCGTCTTCATATCCGCCGAGTACTACTTGCCTCTCTACCTGCAAAGCGTCATGGAGCTCAACCCCTTGAAGTCCGGACTCCTCCTACTACCCTTCATCGTTCCCGGCTGCATTGCCGGCGTTATCTGCGGCGTAATCATCCACCGCACTGGGCATTTCCGCCCCATCATCTGGGTGGGCAGCGTCCTCCTCTGTCTCGGCTTCGGACTCCTCATTTCCCTCGATGCGAACGCAGCTATCGGGCCCTTGGTGGCCTTCCTCGTCGTCGCCGGCCTCGGCTCCGGCGTCCTCTTCGAAGCCCCCCTCATCGCAGTCCAGTCACAGGTCGAGCAGAAAGACGTCGCGACCGCGACTTCCACCCTCTCCTTCATCCGCAACATGTCGCTCACCGTCTCCGTCGTCATCGGTGGCACCATCTTTCAAAACTCCATGGACAACCGCGCGGGGTTCTTGAAGGCTGCTGGGCTGCCGCAGGACGCGCTGGATAAATTGGCGGGCGAGAGCGCGATGGCCAATGTGCATCTGCCGAGCACATTTCAGAATAAGGCGTGGGAGCAGGCGGCGAAGGAGGCATTCGCGTATGCGACGAGGAATATGTGGATTACGTATGCGGCGTTTGCGGGGCTGGGGGTTGTGGCAAGTGTGTTCGTGGGAAATGCGCATTTGAGCAGTGACCATGTTGAGACTGTCACGGGATTGAGGAAGGAGAAGGGGGCGGAAGGTGAGATTGGGGCTGAGCCTGGGCACGTGTAGGATTCTGTGAGGTGACAATCTCCTTTACTTTTTCAAGATTTCCCTTACGTATACAGACTTTCGTATACAGACTTCTTCAACTAGGCAGAAACCATATTCAACACTCTCCATCCTAGTTTTGTCATCGCTCCTCCGCCATTACTACCTTTCACCACCAAATATCGTACATGTGCTTCCATCTCACACTCTCACACTCTCACGCATGTCCCCGACATTATCCCAGCCTAGTAGAATGCACCTACCGCCGCAACAGCCCCAATCAACGCAACAACATCGCGCACCTGCACCGTCTCTGCACCACCGGAGAACTCAGGGGGAGCCGAGGCAGTCTATCTCATATCAGTCCGAACTCTCCTTGTTCACGAGTTCAACTCACAGGAGTGATCTCAACGGATGTTCCGTTGCTCGTACCGTACGGGGCGCCAGAGACCGTGTGCACGGGAAGTGCCGTAGGAGTTTCTGAGACTGGAGAGACCGCAGAGCTCACTGCAGAATCGCCAGTAGTCGCCGTACTTTCCGCCGGAACTGTCACTGGCTCCGCCGTCTCGCTCGGCGCAGCCGTCGAGATAGCGGAACTACCGTCGCTGTTGCTGCCGCCGGGATGCTTCGCATCTCCTACATCCTCCTGTTTGCCGCTCCTGGGCTCAGTCTCAAGCCCGCTGCACTTACCCGCTGCCGTGGTCAACGAGCCGCCGTAGTACTTCCAGATATCGACATTGTCTGGGCCTGCGCACTGGAGGCAGTTTTCGTAGTCGTAGAGGAAGACGTCGTCGGTGCAGTAGCCGCTGCTAGCTTTGGAGACGGTGATTGCGGTTCCTGGTGGGTAGGGTTAGTGCCGTGTGGGAAATCGACGGAGCACTTAGGGGCAGTACCGCAGTTGTCGTGGCAGGCAAATTCTGGGGAGCCGGGCGCCTGGCGCTTGAGGAGGGTGGCGAAGAAGGCGTCTGGGGTAAAGGAGGCGGTGGTGAGGGCGAGGAAGTATGCGAGGAGGAGGCAGGAGGTGACCATCGTGAGTACGTGCAAGCAAGCGAATGTTGAAGGGAAAGAGCGAGGGTGAGATAAGATCTGGAGCAATTCAAGCAAGCAGCAGGCACACAGAGCCCAGCTCACGCGCTGGTTCTTCCATCTTATATGATCAGCTAATAGCAAACATCTGAACGAAAGCTACCCGCGCTGTCCCACTAGAAAGCGGCACGCTAGCTCGTGTCGTACAACCGCCTCTACATCCGCAGCGGGGAAGCTATCCTGCATGACTGCAGAACATGACCTGACGGCGGCCGTACTCGGCCCGGCCGAAAATCGGAGATGGAAAATTCTTATCAGATCGATTGATTAGATGCATTCTTTTGATGAATGTGTGGGTCAGGTGGCAGCGTTGCATCCCTCCCATTGGCTTTGCAAGCGTCGCAAAGCCTTGGCTACATCCACTAGTGCCATCAGATAACTCAAAATGCCGCCGTAACGTCCGAGTTCGTGTTCGAATCAGACTACATCTTCCCATTGGATATTCTTTCGAGCCGGATGGGATGGCGTCGAGGGTCAAGTCCAATCGCTTCATAGCTGGCGTGAAGTTTCTGTACGACGCGCTAAAGGATCAATAATAAGTGCTTGGCCGTGGAGCGGGCGTACCGAGGATGGGGACTATGGTTGCATCGGTGTTGTTGGAGTCATGTCCACTCATACTCGGTGCATGTGAGCAAGGCCGGGGGCTACAATAATTCGACCTTGGGGCGTGAGAGCACTGCCGCGAGTCACCCCTCCTCAGTGATTCAATGTTCTCCATCCTACTGCCAGTCTTCGTGGCCTCATTCGCTTGCGTAGAGGCCCAACATGGCTCTGGCGCGGAAGGCACAGAAATGGGTCCTGTTGCCTTCCTCTGGCCCCCGGACCGCAACTGGACAGCCCAAGGAGACAACATCGCGCCATGTGGCAGTCCAGATGGCCCGTCGAATAGGACTGAATTCCCGCTGACGCAGGGTGCGGTGGCCTTGACAATCGCGGACGAGGCTTGGAATGTAGCGATACGTCTTGCGACTGGGAATGGTAAGCTTTCGTGCTCTCTACAACTTGGGATGCAGGATTCATATGGCGGCAGACCCGCGAACGCAGGACGACTTCGTAGACGACCAGGTTGTATCCAATGTTTCTGAAGTCGATCCTGGCCACCAGTGCTACAAGCTCCAGAATCTAGAGGGGATGACCGCGGGCATGAATGCGACGATTCAGATGGAGTATTGGGGGGAGTTTGAAGGCGAGAATGATGGGAAGAACCAGTCGTTCTTTGCTTGCGCAGACATTGTATGTATATCACAACCCTCTTCCGAACACAGTCCTGTTTCATTCCTCTCGGAAGTCCAACAGCGCTTTCATCGCTAACGCCGACTAGACCTTCGTATCCGTATCCGACTTCACTACTGCCGTTCCCTGCTTCAACGTCACTTCCGACGAGTTCGAAGCCCCATCTCCCTCTAATACGTCTTCTCCTACCTCATCCTCCTCCATTTCTCCATCTTCAACCTCTAATGCCTCCTCGTCCGAGTCTCAATCCCGCGGCAGCGGTCTCTCAACGGGTGCAAAAGCCGGCATAGCAGTCGGCTCGATCATCGGCGGGCTGGCGCTGATCGGGGTTGTGGCGGTGTTGATGCTAAGGCGGGGCAAGGCGCAAGGGCTTAAGGGGAAGGAGGAGTATGAGTTAAGAGCGAAGAGTTTGGGGGAGCCGAGGCCTGGGGGAGATCAGAGAGGGTAACTGATTTAGTTGGTAGGCAGATCGAATATTGCTTTGCATTAGATAGAGCAGTCCACGATTGGTTTAGGTAGAAGCTTGTGAGATGGTTCTCCGTTAAAGCACCTCGACTTCCTCAGCATGAGATAGATTGCGGTGCCTAGGTTACTATCCCAAAAACCAGAACAAAAGATTTGGAAGATGATCTTGTGGTGAGTATCGACCTTGGTTCTGATTAGGTACGTGTGTAGCTATTCTTGCTGCTTCTCATGTTCGTGAGATAAACTTCAAAATTGACGTCTATGGCGCTCCAATGCTCGCACCCCTCCGTGATTTTTGTCCTCAACGGACCAAAGTGGATGAGACCCATCATTAACAGCCCCGATAACATATACTGCACCGGAAGGCCGACGAATTGTCTATACGAAAAAAGCCGGTATCTCCGCCCCGACCCCGACACTCGGCGAACGCGGACTTCCATGGATAGTCCGCCGTCCGTGCATCATCTTTTGTATTACTTTAAGTACATCTCAATTTCGACCATCTTCCAGGATTCAATTTAGCAACCACTATGATATCCGACTACATCCACCTCGCGCTCACCATCCTCGGATTCCTTCCGAAATTCGCTGCAACTCTCCTACTTCAACGTATCTCAGCCCTTGCCCACAGACGCACTTACAAAGCTCTTCCGGAAGACCAAATAAAAAATGTAGTAGTTGTTGGGGGTTCTTTCGGTGGTTTTAAGGCAGTCCAGAGACTAGCTGCGACGCTACCAACGGGATATCGCGTGGTCCTGGTGGAGAAGAACTCACACCTCAACTACGTCTTTTCTTTTCCGCGATTCAGCGTGCTGAAGGGACATGAACAAGATGCGTTCATTCCATACAGCGGTCTCTCCAAGGGCGCACCGGAAGGCATATTCCGCCACGTGCAGGACACGGTTACAGAAGTCACTGAACGCTTTGTAGAGCTCAAGAGTGGGGAGAAACTGCGGTACGAGTACTTAGTCATTGCCACCGGGACGTCTTCTAGGCTTCCGAGTAAGGTGGTTTCGACGGACAGTAGAGACGCGGAGCACGAGTTAAGAGGAATGCAGGATGAGATTCAGCAGGCTCGAAGGATAGCCATTGTGGGTGGAGGCGCAGTGGGTGTGGAACTTGCGAGCGACATCAAAGACTTTTACCCCGAGAAGGAAGTCACGCTCGTTCATTCGCGCGCGCAGTTGTTGAGTTCTTTCGGTCCGCGACTTCAAAACCATGTTGCGGAAACATTGACGGACATGGGGATTATACTACGCTTGAACGCGCGACCAAAATTTTCGTCGCAGACCAGCACGCTGCATTTTGAGAACGGGGAAGAAGAGGCGTACGAACTCATCGTGAGACCTTTTCACTCCAACTTTAGATGACGAGCTATTAACGCGTAAGCAGATCCCGTGCACCGGCCAGCAACCAAACTCGGGCATCATATCCGCAATGTCTCCAGCGTCTATATCGAAAGAAACATCACATATACAAGTGAAGCCCACAATGCAGGTTGCGGACGATATGTTCCCTCGCATCTTCGCGTTCGGCGACGTCGCTGCAACGGGAGGGACGAAGATGGCTCGCGCAGCCATCTTCCAGTCCGAAGTCGTTCTTGATAATATCCATAAGATGATCAAGGGAAGCAAGGATCTCAGTACCTACACGCCGAATGTTGTGTTCGAAAGTGCGATCAAGTTGACTCTGGGAAAGGTGAGTTTAATAAGCTTGAGTGGGTAAGTTCATAGGCTGACGAATGCGGAACAGACTCGAGTAGCATTATACATGCACAAGGAGAATGGGCGAGAAATACTTGTGTCTGCAAATTTTGGAGCGGAAGAAGGGGATGCGAAGAAGCAGTGGGCCTTCTTTGGGGCGGATGTGAAGGAACTTGAAGAAAGGAAGGCACACGATGATTCGATCGCACCCTATTGTAATGCTTGATTCATTGATAGTACTACAAGTGGAAGGTGCTGATCAGACGGCCTGAAGACGTTAGATTTTTGTTCGATAAAACCACCACCCCATAATACCTGATAGCCAAGAGAATAGTCAAGTAATTGATGCGATCGGAAAGGGTGCCTATGGCTCCTGATGAGATTGAAGCCAAGTTCGACATCCTGCACAATTGTACCTGCGCACGCCTTTGCGTCGTGGAAAGTCTTGCAGGCATGACTCTCTGTATTGATGGCCGCAGCTCGCGATCTTCTTCATGTCGGCCGCGTCGTGACTTTCGAGGCAGATGTTACACTGCTTATATAGCGCAGCAATGTGTTCATTTTGAAATAGTAGCACCAGCTCATACTCTGGCTTCTGCTCTGGGTTTTGATCAGACTCAAACGCAAATTCTCGGGTGGACTCTGAGCCGAAGTCCTTGTCGAACTCCTGGCCGAACTCCTGGTCGGACTTCTGCTCCGGTGTCGGGCCTGACTCATATCTAGGCTCTTGGTCTTGTTCCTGCTCGGTGTTGAATTTGCTAGCAGTATACGAATGTTTCGGTGTAGGTTCGGCATCCTGCGTGGTTGGCATTGGGTATGTCTTTGGCTCGGTATCTGACTCGGTGTCTGGCTTCCCCTCTGGTCCTGCGTCTATCTCTACGTGGTGCTCTGGTTCTGAATCTCGATTCCCCTCCGGCTTCGAAATTGCTGAATACCCCTCGTTCCTAACATCTTCGGGCAAATTGCTGTCATGCTCGCGTGGAAGCTCTGCCAATGCAACACTGGTCAGCCACTCGGCCATCCTGGCTTTCCAGTCAAGTACTTCAGATATCTCACTCGCAGGCTCGTGCTTCTCACAAAATTTCCTTCCGGTGTCGTCGTCGATCATAGTGTGCAACTTTGGGCACTGCATGCCGCTGCCCCGAAAGTCAAAGAAAGCCTGGCACCGATCTTGGGCAAATTTGTCGTGAAAGGAACAGTAGTAGACTTCGCCACCCACTTGGTGCATGTTACCGGCGCGGGGACATTCGTAGCGGGTGTTATGGGGCATCTTGAAGGAACAGTGGTGGCGCCGAGGGCCTACCGGTGGAACCATAGTGAGGGTGGGTCCTGCCATTACTAGGGTTCTGGATTCAAAACCTGCTGAAAAGGGTTTGGAGTTGGCGAGTGATCTAGTGAGGAACATTCATAAAGCCTCGTCGCAAGCATTGTGCACAGATCACAAAGTGAGTAAAAGCTTGCTCAAACTTCCTTTGTCCTATCCTCTATTGACTCGCGCACTATGTACAAAGCTCAAAGCTGGAACGCTGGCGTCATTGGATTGGCGTCGGGTCACTTTACTTCGACATGGTCAAAACACCCGGGCGGTACGGGAGCTGACCGTAGTCGCCACCCGAGCTGGGGGAACGTCCCTGATACAACAGCTGCAGGTTGCAGGGATCGACGGGGAAGGTCTGGTCGTTGGCGGTACGGACAAGCTCTCCGTGACTGATGTCGTTGGTCCAGGTGGCACCGCTGTTGGCCTTGCCGGCGAAGGGGTTGCTCTCAGTGGCAGCGTTAGGGGTCCATGACCCGCCGAGCGAGGTAGCGGTGAAAGACCTGAAGTAGCGTCCGTTGGAGCCGATAGCCTCAACAATCATGAGGTACTTGTTGAGTCCGGTAAGAGTGTAGACCTGCACAGCCTCGAAGAGGTTGTTGGTCGAGTCGCTCATGACGACTGTGGACGACGAGCCGAAGCTACCGGGGAAGTTTCCAAGAGGCATGCTGGAACGGTAGATCTTGCCGTTGTCTCCAGCGAAGAACAGGTACATGTTCTGGCTGTCGGCAATGAGCGTCTGGTCAATGGGACCGGTACCGCTGCCAGAAATGGATCCGGTGAAGAGCGGCTGCGCTGCGCCCCAGCCATTCGGGTTGGTTGGGTCAGACGACGTCTTGTAGGAGAAGGCGGTGGGTCCCCACTGGTAAGCCAAAACCCAGACGTTCTTGGGCTGGTGGAAGAAGAGCGTAGGGGCGACGGCGGCAGCGTTCTGCTTTGTCTGAGAAGCAGAGCCTAGATCGTTCCAGTTGGAAACCAATCCGAAGGCCATGGATCCCCAGCTGGAGCCACTGTCGTGGGTAGTGGCGTATACAAGATGCTTGCCATTGTAAGGAGCGGTGGTGAAGTCTTTCAGTGACACCCATCTGCGAAATGTCAACAAGTGGGATTCGTAGTGTGAATTTCTTCACTTACCCGTTCTTGGGCTGAGCAAGGGCTCCAGTCGATGTCCACTTGTACTTGGTAGGGAGGTCGCATGCACGCTGGGTAAGTGGCGATGCTTGCGAAGTGCTCGCAAGAGCCAGCGAGAGCAGACCGAACGACAGATTGAAGTTGACCATCCTAAACGATTGTATTGCTTGTAAGGCGATTGTCAAGGCTGCGGAAGGAGTGCTTTCGATGGAAGGACAGCATCCGGCCTCTTATAGTAGAAGTGGATAAACACATACAAGCAAAGCCCGGTCCGTCCACAAGACTAGCAGACAAGGAGTAATTCGTTATGCTGTACCCCATCCTGCAATATGCACAGGTTATGCTAGGGGCACTATCAAGATTGTTTCGATCGTCACAGTAGGCTCTGGTTGGCTTAGCTTGTTTCACGATCTTGGGTCCACCGGCTATATACAATCTGCGCGAACAACCTCTATTCGGAGACTTTCGGATCCACGAATAACAGAAACATCTCAGTTGCGCGCGTGTGCCTTTAGGAGTTGTCACGCTACGTTCTTGAGCTTCAAGGCGTATATTTCGCCGCGCCACCCCGCATTCTCGCCTCCCAGTTTGTTTACCGGCGCTTCAATTGCTAGCGGGCCCCACTCAAACCGTTCGCCGTTGATGCCCATTTTGGTTAGAAATTCTTCTTCTCTACCTTTATTGATTCTGGCGAATGTTTGATTTCCCCGTCCGATAATACTCAAGTCAAGTCGCTGGTTTAGCGCCAAGGTTGAATTGAGCCGATAATGATTGCCTCCCTGGAAGAGCGTGATGTTGGGCGTTAGCATCAGGGTGGAATCAAGGCCCGATATCAGCGTTGCGTCCGTGGCGTTGCCCAGGGAGGATACGAGTAAAGATAGAGTCAGCGTGTAGTCCCTCCCCTTTGACAGCAACGGTGTCGTAAGGGTGCAAGCATCAACAAGAAGAGATCCTCTCTCTGTCCTTGAACAGTCGCTATTGCCATCATAACCGTTACCGGAACGATCTGATACAGTTGATCCTGTAGCGTACCCTTCGTCGAACGAGTAGTCCAGTATCGTCGATGTGACGGAAGGGACCGAGCGTTCGAGGTTCTGCCCCGGAATGTACGTCCTGAGTTCCTCGAGGATAGCATCAAACTCATCCGCAGTCAGGTTACCACCCCATTGCTTGTCAGCCAAAGCGGGTATTCCTCTTCTCCATGCGTAGAAGGTCTCCGAATACACGGTGGCATTCGGACCATAATCGTTCCAAAGCGGTGCTATCTCCCCAAGAACGTGGGGCTCATCACGAGATGGATTATTTGAGCTGTTTCGGGCGTCGAAAACATATCTGTATACAAGTTAGTCAATGCAATCTGGTGGAATTGCTTGGCCCCACTCACGGATACCAAAGGCCCCCTCCAGTGTTGGGGTTACCGATGAAAGTTGCGGAGACGTTGACTTGAGGCGGGTAACTGCCAGACCATTTGTTCACCACGTAGTACGTGTCATCAGAGTTCAGTACTGTGTAATTGTTCAAGATATAGTCGTACAGAGGGTTGTCCTCGAAGAACTCCCAGTGTTGCACTGAAACGTTTTCGTAGATGTTGATGTAGTCGGGATCAGTGTAGTTAGGTGGAAAAGTCCCCCAGATCCTTGTGGACTTGTTTGCCTCATTATGAATGTGGTCTGCCATGCTGTTGACAAAGATATTATAGTCATTGACCTCCGCTGTGTACTCGTCTGCGCCTATGTGGACGGTTTTCGTATGGAACCACGGTAGGAAAGTGCTCCATACTGTCTTCATTGTCGGAATAGTCTCAGGGTGGCTGATGTTCAGCAAGGAAAGGTCATCTGCAAGTCCAAGTTCTGGTTTCCATTGGACAAAGGGCAGAGAATGGCCAGGAGCTTCGATTTCTGGGAGAATGGTGACTCCACGGGCTGCGCATGCTGACTGGATCTCGTCGAACTGTTCCCTGGTATAAGATTCGTTCTTGTAGTTGTTCAGTCCGGCAACCGCATCGTCATCCGACCAGAGTCGAAAGCGAGCGTAGAGGTCTAGTGATCTTTCCCGGCTGTAGATCTTGACATTGTTATAAAGGTTGTCGCTCAGATGAACATGGAAGGTGTTCTGTTTGAAGAATGACATGTAAGCGCACATTTCCATCAGAAAATCAGGAGGATAGTAGTGGCGACCGGCATCAAGCATCATTCCTCGGATTCCCCACCCCGGAGTGTCGCTGAAAGAACCGTATGGGATTGAACCATTGCCTAAAATGGCCTACACACTTAGTACTCTGCATTATGTGTGAATACTGGATAGACTCACCTGCTGGAGAACGGTTCGCGTTGCCCACCAAGCACCGAGAGAACTGGCTCCCGCGATCTGTATGCCATCGCTCGATACAGACAGCGAGTAACCTTCCGCAGATTCCCGTCCAGCAACGTCGAGATATGCTTCCGGCTCCCCGAGAGTAAGAAAGATGGATCCAGCAGATGCGTTAGCTCCGGTCTGGCAGCTGACATTGACATGCAGTCCTCTGAGGTCTTCCGCAAAAGTTTTCGCAAATTCTTCTAGTGAAGGTGGTATCAGAGTCTCCCCTTTGGTATTAGTAGACTCAGCGTACTGGCTGTCCACAACGATGCTGCTGATCCCGCTCAGGCTTAGTTTGCCATCGGTATCCACCAAAGGGATTGTTGGAATCCCGCGAGCTTGAACTGTATACATTACTTAGTATACTGTGTATCAGGGGCTGGTATAGTCGGCTAATCGTACCTGATACCGACGCGAGCAGCAATAAGCCGCCGAAACGAAGGACGTCGTGCATTTCGAGAGGCGTTGGAAAGCTATCAAATTCCACCAGCCCATGCTTTCTTTTGTAGGGAGCAGCTTGGATATCGGCTGCAGCTCCAAGTTGGGCCATGTCCAGATCGTCGTGCGTGCGATGTAACCTTCAGGGTTCGTACCGGAGTGGGGCAATACGCTTTGCGGTAGCAACCGACTCTTATCATCGCGACCTTCTTGATCAAAACATCCGCACGATTCAGAAATGGTGGCTAACATTGTCGTTGGCTCGGTAGTCACGAAGAGTGCCACAGGCGGCTGCTGTTTGTCGGGCCCTCCCGATGGTCGGCTGCCGAAGGACATCACCAATGTGCGCAGGTGTGGCGCGGCAATCCTTGTATTGAGTTACAGAGCAGCCTCCCGTCTCTTAGCCTGGGGACCTATAGCAGGCCCACTGTCCCAGCAGTGGCCTTATCAACCGGCGCTCATCTTTCTCGAAAGCATGCTGGGCTCGTCATATCGGAGCAACGATGAGATTGCACTAGTCTTTAATCGGCTTAGTGCATACATCCCCCTCACCTGACGTCGCATCCGAGGTCGTCTGCATCATGACCTTGCTCAGCTTCTGCAGTAAACAGTACGTTACACCTTGCCTTCCCACGATGGAGTCGCTTCCGAACGAGCTGCTAGACCAAGTCATTACTCATGTCGCGCAATCCAATGATGGCGCGAACATACAGGATGCGGACAGTCTAGCCAATTGCTGCCTCGTGTCCAAGGCCTTCCTCCAAAGCGCGAGGCCCGTAAGTAGACCACCGGGTACAAATTCTATGTGTCTTGCCTTTCGCGTTTAGTTGAGACATGCAGCACGCTTTCTTAACTCAGACTGACTCTGTATCCGTACCTTAGGTTCTTTATAGCGCAATCCATCTTGAGCTAATGACAGATGAACCATCAAATCTTCTGAAAACGTTCAAGTCGGACGTACAGCTTGCCCGAGCTGTTAAAAGTCTCTTCATCCAATGTAGATCTCCCTGCTCTACTCCGGTACAGCGCATAAATGAACTACGAGAGTTCCTGGCCGAGGCACTCCCTTTGTTCGTAAATCTTACCACTTTCCGAAGCGATCATCGTATTGCAACCATAAAACTTATTGAAACAACTCTAGTAGGCTTTTACTTGCTTGTCTTGTGAAAATTACTAAGGAGACATCAGTATCACAACAGCGGAGGGTATTCCATGGGCATTCCTATCAATCTGGAAAACGTACGGACCCTCGAGCTATTCGGGGCCGATTACATTTACAAGTACAATTACATACTACGTTTACCGCAGCTACGACGAGTTCTACTCCATTCAATGAAAATCATAGACCTCGATGGCGATGACAGAGCTTATCCCGATGATTGGGGCTGGATGTCGCACACTATCAAAGAACTTGAAATACATCAAGGTTTCAGAACCTGGAATTCCTCGCCATATAGACTCTGGTCCAATTCCTTACAGGCACTGTCGAGGTCTATGCCTGCCTTGTCTTATTTACGACTCTTCCATCAAGAGTGCACCTTCTACCCGAGACAATCTCGTCATCTTCTGGGTTTTTTTCGGCCTCAGTTGCGAAACTCTTTGCGCAGACTAGCGGTAGAGGACGGTCGGATCGACCGCCGCCATCCTGAGCTTGGCTATAATTACCTTGCCGAAGACGTCTCGATCCTTGAAGACATCACGGCTTCAAGCCTCGAGTATCTATCGATCGACTTACATACTTTGTTCACCAGGATCCATCACGTGGGCCTTGCGGAAGCGATCCATGCCGTCAGTCTACCTCCTTCGCTTCGGCATCTCCGACTCCGACATACTGAAGTCAACGATATGTCAAGTGTAGGAAATACTAGTACCCTCTTCAACTGGAATCCCGAAATGGCAGTGCAGGAGCTTGCACGTAAATGCTTGTTGTTGTCGAAAATCGATCTTGAACTTCGACTACTTCGGAATCCTGATTATGCTATGCTGGAGAGATACAAGACCGCATTTGCTTCTCAAGGGATACGCTTCAACACACTGATACACGAATGTCCAGCCCAGCGACGTACATCTATCATCTGTTACAGGGCAGCATAGAGAGGATTATTGCCGAGTATATATTGCAACGAATTGAAAATTCTGGTCAACACTTTCTCCACGTCAGATTGAGCACTTGCCCAAACTTAGCATCGGCAGAGCTCCCTTGCACAAGACCTGAAAGCGAAGCACTAGTCGCTGAGAGGGTGGCGGAAAGACTCAGCTGAAACATTGCAGAAGCTTTTGAGCACACAGACTGCTCGCTATCGGACACTTCGCCGTCCTTGTGCAGAAGGAAGTCTTCTTGAAAAGGCCCGTTTACTACCTTCTTCACATTTCCCTACACGTGTAAACACTCCCATTGCCGGCACGGATGGCTGGCGTTGACCTACCTTGCCCTTCATATCAACCCCTTTGCTATCGATCCACTTCCAACGGCTCACAAGGCTTACGTCGACTCCTTTGGCAATGTTGACATAAGAACGAAAATCCACCGAGCTGACTTCAAATGCCCAGCCTGGCGAGGCCAGAGTTACGTTCACGCGACAAAACGCGCGCTTCTTCAAAGTTCCAGCGGATGGTCCGACGGCTGCTTGGAAGTTATCGAAAATCAATGTCAACGCGGTGTTGTCCGTAGTAAAAGCAGCGCCGACCGAGCCAGCTCTGCAGCCATTTCCTTCGCTGTCAACGTCCGGGTTGTCGACTTTTACCGCTCCGATTGTTGCCGCGCCTTTCGGGGGCAAGGTGGTTGTCGCAGCTGGATGAGGTGCTGCTGTCACAATTCCGGTACAAGCTAGCAGTACGATAGCAAAATGCAGCATTAATGGTGCCATGATACTGCAGGGAAAGGACAGTTTGAGGGTATGCTGAGTACATGCCTGGTCTTATACTGTAAGCCTTTCGATTATTGTCCCTATTGTGCCACCTTAAAGACGATGTGTTACTTTCCAGGTGTACATCATTCTTCGGAGTACTATGGCTCAACAGATCTGACATGAAGGCTTACGTGTCACGACAGGTGTACGATTCTATTTTCTTCCATATTGCTTGTTCACCAGGAACAGAACTGCCTGCAGTAAGCCTTGCTCGCTTCGAGCGATCCCTCAAGGCCAAGAGTGGAGTTATTAAGGATGCAGTGGGCTGGACCGGGTATAAGAGAACTTCTGGCTGTACAAAGCCATGTGGGATTTAGCCTGACTGTATCCCTCGCGCAAATTCTTAGCCAGCGTGTGCTCATTGGACTGTCACGGTATGCTACTCGAGATCTTGAACATCTCTGCCTCTAAGCGATTATCGCTTCAGAACAGAGCCACGTTGCCTTCCTACCGGTACGTGGTTGTATTTGCCACAAGTTATCCCTCGATCTAATTAGCCACTTGCGGCTGCGCTCTTCGAGCTTCCCCACGTCGGAAGATACGCTACTACTAGTTCTCGCTGTCACGCATCAATCAAGCATTGGGCTGTTGGACATAGCGGATGGAACCGGGAGGTGTCTGCAAAAAGGTTTTCACCGCCTATAGAATCTTGCTCAACATTTGAGCATAAAATCTTACATGAATCTGACCAATCGATCCAGATCCTAAAAGCCAACGACCAGACTCCAAATTCACCGTACGCGGTGCCAGGCACGGAAGCAATGGGCGCCGTACCCACTCGCTAGCGCCGTTTCACCACACTCAAATCTCGACGCTCGCCGCTTCGATCTCAGCCACCCCACACGTTTTTCAGTGATTCTGTTTCGGGGAATTACAAGGTTTGAAAGGGTGGATCGAAGGGATTCCAGATCGTTGGATCGGATCCAAGCACCCTACCCACGCGCTATCAAGCCTTGCGCGCGTGTTCTGGTTCCGTCCCGCAAATCTCCGCTCGACATCAGCTCCCCTTCATACATGCCTATCTACTTTTTGCGCTGTTACTTGCGTTATGTTCATGCAAGCTCACAAGAACGTATGTTGAAGGCAATGGTAGATATTTCCTAATACGCATTAAAAAATACACGAGGTACACCATCACGTCCAGCTCCTATATACATGCCGATCGCTGGATACCCATCAATCATTACTTTTGCTTGTTCATTACATTCAGTTGTTCTTCTTGGCCCCCTTCTTATTGCCCTTACCCTTCCCGTTTCCATTGTTCGTTTGCGCCGCCGCAGCAGCAGCACCAACGACACCATTGGGCGGGTTAGTTCCAGCAGCATTGTTGACAATCTGACCTCCCGAGATGCCTCCTCTAGGGCTCTTGTTCTGCTTTGCCTGAGCAGCAAGCTGTCGGTACTGCGCGACGCCCATGCCCGCGGCTGGGGGGTTCACGACCATGACCATGCCTTGCTGGCAGTGCTGCGCTTGCGAGCAGTAGATGTAGATAGGGTTGTTGTCTGTGACGGGGACCATGAACATGGGTGTGTTGCCGGTCTGGCGCTTGTTGTTTTTGTTGCGGCCGTTCCTGTTCTTGGCGTTGCCGCCGTTACCAGTGGCGGCGGCGTTGGTATTTGCGCCTGCGGGTGCGGCAACAGGCTGGAAGTCGCTGAAGATGGCGTTCCTCTGGGGTGTGCAAGGGGAGTTGGCGTTTGACGAGGCAACGGAGTGGTTCTGGGAAGGCATTAGTGGCAGTCTCTGAGGTATGCCTTAGGTTTCTTACCTGGCTAACGAAGTTGAAGGCAATCATGTCTCCAGGCTGGGCAACGACAGTGTCGGGAGTGAAGACGAATTGATTGTTGGTGCCGACGGTGACCTGCATCGTAGCAGCCAAGACAGCGGAGCTGTGGGCGAGAGCGGCAAGGAGAATGCTGGAGTACATCATGGTGAAGGTGTTGCTCTGAGGTTGAAATTATTGAACAATGGTTGGGAAGAAAGATTTATGTGTTGATCAACAACGGAATTAATGACGAGTATTAGATATTGAGTTGATACGGCAATGACCTGCAAGCTGATAGTCCTGAGGAGACGTCGAATGGTCTGGTTATATACTCGTCCGAACATGCAGGCCACGGAAATGCATCGTGAAAATCATGCATATCGGGCGAAGCGGGAGCTGGTGCTGATCACAAACGCCTCTCTTACTTGCTAGACTGACTTTGCAAGTCTCAAAATGAGTGGTGAGCCTCACCTGTCAGATGTTTCACGCCTAGTCGAGCGCCGAGAAGCCTTGTACGCCTTGGCTTCGAAACGAACGCCTTAGCGACGAAACCCAGCGCCTTAGCCACAAAACATATACCTTACGTTCAAAACAATGTCGTATTTACCGACAGGGAAGCGCTGGCTTCCGGCCGATTGTGAAGCTGGCCAGGTCTTAGGTTCGTGTCGCGATCTTAGGTCTTTGGAATTCTTGAGCGGAGCGGGGTGCGCATACACTACACATGCCAATTAGGCGAAAGTTTCGATCGTATTGCGCTCGGTATACGCACGGAGTAGGTCCGCTCCTGTGCCCACTTCGAAACGACAATGTTTGCTGTGCGTCTGATCTCGAAAATAATGTTCTGGCGTGATCAAATCGCACGATTGCATGTGGCGGCCATACGGAGGTGATCAACTGTGTACCGGTACCGTCTTTCTTTGTCAGTAATACACTACAGCGAACACCGGAACCCTCTCACAGAGGATGTGAAAGTCGAGGCCCGATCGTACTGAATAAAACGCTTTTGATTTTCAAAATCCATTTATTGATTGCAAGGACGCTTGGTCTTTGCTTTCGATAATTACTGTGCTGAGAAAGTTGGGAGCAGACAAGCATATGCGACTTGCGTAGTAATCGGCTACGTCGACTTGCTCTCGTGGATGTTGCTGTCGCCCAACTTGCTTCCAACTTCGCCCGTCTCTTCTCCACTGTCATCAAAGCTTCCTTGCTCAATACTCGATTCACTCAATCGCTTCTTCCGCTGTTCCCTGGTATGTAACACTTGTATACCTACAATCGCGATCAAAGCCGCAATGACAAGCCCCCAGGTCGCGGGAAATCCGTATCTGAAGGTTGGAGCCATAGTTTGTGGGAAGATGACGATTGGTAACCATGCAGCCACAGCGTATTGAAAGCCGTTCATGCTGCTGATGACAATTGCCCTTTCTTCATTGTTATCTGCGCAAACCTCATTCGCCCAGGAATAGAATATTGCGGTCATGAGCTGCACGCCGATAGTCATGAACGCAAACATCTTCACTCCCTGACTGGCCGGCCAGAATGCGAGGATACCGTTCGGAATGAGCCCATAGATCAGTGGACAGAGAACCAGCGCGAATCTACTGCCTGTGTAGTCGGAAAGAAAGCCCCAAAGCACGACACAGAAACCGGATATGAGTTTAGAACCGGTCGGGATCAGGTTGCGGTCCACCACCGAGAACTTCTCGCTCTTTAACCAGATGCCGAAGTAGTCACCTGCACCACATGAAGAGCCATACAAGACGTAGCCCAAGACGAAAGCGTACCACCGCCAGCGGGTAAGAATGACTTTGAACGTGGCGAAGGTTAGTGGTACTGGTGCAGCCTTGCCAGATGCGCGGACACGTTGAATCGCCAACTCTTTCTCTTCCTCACTGAGAAACCAGGCTTTAGTCGTATACGGGGTGTCGGGAAGGATCCAAAAGGTCGCGAACCCAACTGGCACCGTCATACACTATGCGCGTCAGCGACTAGAATTTGAGAAATGAGAGCTCTTCTTACTCCACAAACTATGTACAGCCATCTCCACCCAGCGAGACCATGATGCCCATCCAGGCTCTTGTAGACCGCTGCTTGCAAATAACCGCCAAAAGCGGTCCCGACTGGCGCAGTCATGTGGAAAATGGCGATTCTTTTGGCCAGCTCTGTCTTCGTATACCAACTACCTAAGACGAATAGCAGGGCTGGGAAGAAGCTGCTTTCGAAAAAGCCCACCAAGAATCGGAACGCATACAGCATGTTTGAAGTTCTAACACCTGCCTGCGCGAACGTGAATGTTCCCCAACAGATTTCCATGGCCGCTAGCCAGTACGAAGGACGTATGTACTGAATAATGATGTTGGACGGGATCTGCATGATGGCGTACGCAACCGTGTAGCACGTAACGGCGTAGGTATACTCATTCCCCAACATCTTCAGGTCCTCTTGCATCCCTGATACGTAGGCATTCGAAAGATTTCCTTGGTCGAGGTACTTGAGGAAGAACCCCAAGCACCCTATTGTCAAGATGGAGAAGTCTAGTTTGCGAAGAAGCTTGCGCTCTTCGTGGGACTTGAGGTGGGTATCTGAGTCCCAGATAAAGGAGCGAAACTGATAGCACATGTATCAGCAGCATCATTGGTTCATTTCGGAGCTGAGCTTACGTTTTTGATAAAACTTGGCGCCATGACAGCGTTCAATGACAGCCTTCGAGCAGCAGTAGACGGCGAAGAGACCGAAATCTCTTCGATATGCGATTTATAAAGGCCATCCTGTTTCGCTGTCGTGCTAGACACTAACCTGGTGCAATGCAGGTGCTGAACGGAGATACAACCATAGTAGGTGAGCGTTATCAGAGCTCTCCTTGGATGCGGGGAGCGAAAGCACCTCATGACCGGGATGTGTTCGCACATCGCTTCTAATCACCACAGTGGCCGGCGTCAAGCATACATCTCCGGCTTAGACTTGTCGTAGTATTGTGAGTCTCACACCAATGATGACTTGTGTTGGAGGGTTTTACAGTCTTGGTGCCATCCATCGCGGGCCGGGGCGCCTAGATGCCCAGATGGTGTAACTAGTGCTCCAGGTAGCTGTGGTCGTGCTACAAATCCTGCGCTGCTGATCCGACAGTCAAAGTCTGAAAGCCGATATAAAGCTTGAATTTGATAAGACAGGCGGTCTATCAGTAGTCGCGAGTAACGGCGAGGATAGTGTTGGGGAAAGCGTTGGGCAGGTGCAACATACCCCCCTTGAAGACAGCCCCACCACAGTGCTTTCTGCGTCACTCCCGACATCCACCCTCCCGGACCCACCGCCTCCACTCCCTGCACAAAAAAACACTTACATCTCGCGTGCCGCTGTCGCTTTCATACTCTATATGCACTTTCCTCGCTCTGAGTGAGCATCGATTTCTCCAAGCTGAACGTTGTCACAATACACAGACTGGGAGACGCGTCGATACCTGGGTGCTCCCGTTTAGACCAGACATGAATTCCAGAGACAGTCGACGCTTCACAAGGTGTCAAAGATTCGCCAATGCTCCTCGCTCATCCACACTGGAAAAATGACGCCGTGTGAGCAAAGAAGGAAAATGACAATTGATTTGGCGTCAGCGATTCTTTAGAGGCATATACATCTACGAGTCAGGTGGCTCGATCGATGAAATATCAAACACCATTTGTAGCTTTGCGGCTGTCATTCGCAACAAATTTTCAAAAACCACTTCCAGAGCAGACATTGACTGCAACGAACGATGCTTGCCGAGGCTTGAAGCGACAAAAGAGGCTTAATGAGGATCAAGGGCGTAGTGGGGGCGAGTTTTGGTGCTGACGATTCATATACAACAACACGCCATATACCACACCGCTCCAATTCAAGGTACTAGCAAGACTCCCTCGGGCTGCTAAATTATAACAAAATGGCAAGAGGAAGTCATCCGCAAAGCCGCAATAAAGTGTTGATTCATGTCCTAGACGATATCGCACGCGACAATCCCTCCAAGATCTTCGCGGAGATACCCAACTCTCCAACCACGTTCGCAGATGGGTTTCGCAAGGTAACATACCAAGAGCTCTCGAACGCCGTCAACGGGATCGCAGCGCACCTGGAAAGAGGACTTGGGAAAGGGAAGTCGACCGAGACCTTGGCATATATAGGCCTGCAGGATCTGCGCTATGTGATTCTGCTCCTAGGCGCAGTGAAGGCCGGGTATAGCGTACGTATCTTGAGGAAACCCTTAGCGCGATGAGACCTGAGACAGGATAGATGCTTTTCTTCAGCCCACGCTTTCCTCCTCTCGCTGCAGCAACCCTTTTCCGGCAGACCGGCATCAAAACCATTCTCATCTCCAATCCACGCCTCCCTTTTCTAGCGCCTATCCTTGAGCAGCATCCGTTGCAGGAACTGGGAATACCTGATCTGCAGGCCCTCCTGGACACTGAGTACCCGCACTACGCTTACAACGTAAGCTTCGAAGAAGCCCGGAACCAGCCCTTCATCACAGTACACACTTCCGGATCGACAGGTTTTCCCAAACCCATAATTGCTACGCACGACTGGGTAGCCAGCATTGCTGAGGAGATTTATCTAGAGCCGCCAGAGGGATATATGTCAACGCTCAAGCCCCTGTTCGACACGAAAATCTACTTTCAATTTCCCTTCTTCCATGTAAGGTCATCTCCCATCTTGCCGCTCAAGCCCTGACCGTCCCCAGATGAGCTTCGTCATAGGCAACGTCATCCTCCCCCTCCTCACCGGCACCACCGTTGTCTACCCACCCGCGGGCGTTCCCCCTTCCGCAACCTCAGTCGCCGAAGTCGCAGAAGCTAACGACATCTCCCTCATTGCGCTCAGCCCTCTCACCATTCTGCAGCTTCACCAGGACGACAAGCTGCTCGATCGCATCGCCGCCCGCGTGCCCCGGCTGTTGTACTCTGGCGGCGACATCCCCACCGCAGTCGGGGACGCACTCTCCAAGAAGGTCCACCTTGCCAACGCGATGGCGAGCACCGAGTGTGGTATCTACCACGGCATCGTGCCTGCCTCTCTCCCCGTAGGCACGGCCTGGCACTCGCTGGGCTTCCACCCTGCGTCCAACGTCACCTTCGTGCAGCGTGAGGGGGATATCTACGAGGCCATCATCCGGCGCACGGAGAACAAACACACGCAGCCCATTTTCCGCATCTTCCCCGACAAGCAAGAATACGCAACGGGAGACTTGTACCGGAGGCACTCGCAGCTCGAGGGGCTGTGGGACCACCAGGGCAGAAACGACGACATGCTCGTCTTCGCGTCGGGCGAGAAGTTCTGGCCCGTCGACGTGGAATCTCGCATCTCTCAACACCCGAGCGTCAGCGAAGCACTGGTTATCGGCACGGGGAGGCAGAGGGCGGCGCTGCTGCTTGAACTCCAGCCCACTGCAGGCGAGCGTACGACCAAGGAGACGCTGGATGAAGTGTGGCCGGCTATCGAGGCGACGCATGCTATGTGCTCGCCCGCAGCGAGGATTCTACGGGCGTTCGTAGTAGTGTCAGATCAGGAGAGGCCGTTCGTCAAGACGCCCAAGGGCACTGTGGCTAGGGGGCCGACGGCGACGCTGTATGCCGCGGCTCTCGCAGAACTGGACAGAGCAGCGACGCAAAGGGGGGTCGCGGCACCGGAATCGGCAGTCGAGATTTCGACGGGTGGCGTGCAGCTGTGAGATGGAACCTGTCGCGGGTGCCGTCCGGGCGGTCGGGGAACGCTGCTCGAGTCGGGATGTGGGACTGCATGCCAGAGTCCGAGGGTTATGTATACTGGATCTAGGAAGATTTCTCGAGAAACCGCTTTGCTTTGTTCAGAAGTATAGAAAGGTTGACGGTCGTTGGACGCTTCGACATGTCCATTCGGCAGCCCCTTGCTTGTCTATGGACTTCAGTCACACGCTCGCTTCAGCCTTCGACGGTCACGACTGGGAGAACGGCGCGCATTTGCTTGTTCATGTATTTGATGTATAGTAGACTCTAGATACCATCATATGCAACGTTCAATCAATCAATCAATCACACCATGCGTGCTAGTCCCTTCCACGCAGGCGAGCTGTGCCGACCACCGGCACGCTCAAGCCCAGGCTCGCTGGCTCCAACCCATGCCATGCATACCTCCATGCAGCACCCGCCCATGCAAATGCATCCTCTAATGCAACGCTAAATCTCAGAAGAAACCCCATCCCCGTCCCCAAAAGGAAAGAATAAAGAAAGGAAGGGAAATTCAGGAAAACGCCGGTAGCGCAGGACACTCGGCGCTGCTCCGCAGATGCGCCTGCCGGAACATCTCCTGCATCGCAAAGTAATGCGCGACGATGCCGCACAGCACGGCCACGTGCCAGATGTTGTGGCTCGCGCCCAGATAGTCGAACTTCCCCGGGAGCCACCTTTCCGGCACGCGCGCCGCGTAAATGAGCGCGCCGATGAAATAGATCAGCATGGACGGCACGGCGGGGTAGTAGAAGCTCGCGGTATATTCGAGCCCGTGGAGCGCGATGAGCTGGAAGAAAGGGAGCAGGGAGGTCAGGGCTAAAACGACGTAGAAGGTGACGCGCAGCCAGGCGAGGTCGTTGCGGTTGAAGGTCGGGTTCCAGGGGAGGTAGACGCCACCCAGGGACAGGGCCGCGGTGAGCGCCATGTAGGCCCAGCGGGAGCGGGGCTCGCAGTAGAAGGCAGTGTACTCGAACGTCATGATGGAGGCACCCACCAACAGCGATATCCCCGTGTAGTCGATGCAGGCGTAGCGCTCGAGCAGCGTCTGGTGGGAGATGCCGTTCATCGTGTGCATGATGCAGGAGCACAGCAGGCACTTGCACGCGGCGAAGAAGAAGATGGCGGCGATGACGATGTCGGTCGTGGTGCTCGCGTGGAAGTTGATGTGCTGGGGGTAGAAGTAGAAGGCGAGCCCGACGATGACCATGACGCCGAGCAGGTGCGTCCATATGTTTGTGGACTCGTTGTGGATGCCGCAGATGGAGCGGATGCAGGCCCAGTGGCCGTCGTAGAAGCGGTAGCCCGTCAGGATGTGCTCGTTGGCCTGCCACGGCGCGGGCAGGTCCTCGTAGCGGATCAGGCCGTGCACTTTGGCGCGGGCGAGGGCGCGGTCCACGGCGAAGTCGATCTTGAGCTCGATGGACTGGCGCGCGCGGTGCGCCTTGTCGAGCCCGGCGTCGACGGCGTGCTGGAGGAGCTCGCGGGGGTCGAAGGAGCGCGCGCGCACGAGCTCCTGGTTGACGGTTTCGAGGCCGGCGTCGCGGAAGGCATAGGCGCGGGTCTCGAGGTCGGTGACCCAGTCCTCAATCAGGAGGATGCCCTCGACGACCTTCTCGGCGAGCGTCTCCTTGGACCCCAGCGCGTGCTGGTAGCGGCCTTCGAGCGTCTCCACGAAGACGGCGGCCTGGCGGCGGCCGACCTCGAGGGCGCCGTCGGAGATCTTGGAGCATGACTCGCGCACGGCGAGGAGGGTCGAGTATGCGTATTCGACGCCCGTGTCGAGCTTGAGCTGGCCGTACGAGTCGATGCGGTCGAGCCGGCAGTTGAGCTCTGCGAGGAAGCCGCCGAGCTGGGCACTGGTTAGCATGCAACGTCGCTGGTGTCCCGGAGCGCAACTGCGTACCAGCGCGTGGAAGTCCTGCTGGTCGACGCACGGGGTGCCGCCGTGGATCAGGAACGACGACGAGGGCCGCCGCGGTGCTGTCGGTCGCGGGCGTGGTTGCAGCTCCCCTGCGTCGAATGTGCCGTAGCCTCGGGTCGCGCGCAGCACGGGGGGAGCGTCGCCTTCAGCGGGCATGGGCATCGCGACCGCAGTGCTCGTGCCGCCGCCGTTGCGGGGGGCAGCGCGGGGCATGGCGTCGCTGTATATCTACTCAGTGGCTGCGGGCCAGACCGGAGCAGCTGCACAGCCCATGTACTGCGTCGCCGCACGCGTTGCGAATAGCTGTGGGTGGTACAGCACGCGGCGTGCCGGATCCGGGCGATTGGTTCCTGCAGATGCGGCGGGCTGCCTGTGGATGCGCGTGGATGCAGCGGAGACGGCCGTTGGGAGGTTGGGCGGGGCGCGGATGCAATTGGCGGCGAGGGGAGGGCAGGATGGCTTCTTCTAGAGGGGCGCAATGCGGCTGGTGGATGCTCGCGGATGACGCACGTTGTTGGAGGCGCTCGTCGGGTGGACTGTGGACTTGGGCGAAAAAGGGCTCGCGGCCACAGGCGCCGGCCCGCGGTACTTCAGGCTTGGCTGCTTTGCCGCCTCACCCGGCCTTCTCTATCCTCGGTCTTGCTGTCCACGCGCGCCGCTCTTTTGTTGCGCGCATCGACCCCGTGTCTCGCGGAAGGTTGTGCGCAGACACTGCACGGCGAGACCCTCCGCCGTCGGCACGACCCACCAATCACTTCCCCACGCGTGTACGCATCTCGTCGTCGCGCCAGCTGTCAAACGCCAAACGGTGAACCCTGCAGCTGTTCATCCGCAAACTACCATGTCATTTGCTCGTTAGAATGTTGCCACCACGAACGTCGGCAGCGAGCAGGAATGCCGGCACCGCTTTCTCTACCGAAACCGGCATTGTGCGGCGAAGACTACAACGGACCACAATCTGACTGTGACCATCAATTGAATCAATCTTGTCCAAGTACTGCCCTTCACTGCTCGTGAATTCGCTCTTACTCCTTCAGGCCCAGCCAATGGAAACCACTCCGCGCACGGCTCAATACGTCACCTGCCCAGACACCTTCCGCGCCGCTATAGCCGCCATAACCTTACAGTCGTCATACCGTCGCACCTCTTACCGCAAGTATACCGATAGTAGCATAGTCATGGTCTACCTCTATGCTTGTTGGCGCAGCTCGTTTAGATTGATATCGTTGTAGCCACAGGGCCCAATCAAAGACATGTTCGACCAGGCTTGATACACTGAAGCGAGCGTGAAATTAACTACGTAGACAAGTAAGAGGCTAAATGGATATCGTGAAGCGTCAAAGGAGGTACTGTACAGTATATGTACAGCAGATGTACAGCAACGTACAAAGGATCGAAGACGAAAAGGCCGTCGTTACGTCGTGGCATCGTCGTGATCGTGTCTTCGTCAGACGTACATCGTAACAGTCGCAACGTAGGTGCGAGAAACGAAAAAGGACAACCGCAGAAAGGCAGCAGGACCAGGCCTCCAAGCATCCACCCCAACGCCTACACCTCGCTCACCTTCAGCATCAGCAAACCCGCCACCACCCGATCAAAGAACCACCCCATATCATCTCCATGGCGCTCCGCACCCGCTTTCGCCGCAAGATACGCGGGACCTGCACCCCGCACCGCCTCGCGCATATTCTCAATGAACTTGTCCTCGGGAGGCAATTCCATCTTCTTCGCATCCGGCCTCAGCCCCGCCTCCACATCACCACGCCACTCTGGACTTAATCGCGCATGGCACCCCGCAAAGCACCGTCCGTAAAACTCCCGCAGCTGCCTCACGGCGTCTTCATCGCCTTGGAAGTCGTGCTGCCTCACACTCTCAGGGGGAGTGGCCGGGTCGTGGGCATTGTGATATGGCAGCTTCGCAGCATGGTACTGCACGCTCTCCACCGTCATACACAGCGTTACCAGCGTCGCCACCGCAAGCGGCCACTCCTTCTCGGCGCGGCCGAGCAGTAGCTGCTCCAGACTCAGCAGCACCTCACGCATCAGTTTGAGCGCGAGGCTGGGCAGGATGGCGCCGAGTTGGGCGCGGATGAAGCATGGGGTGGGAAGGACGCCCTCCGGCAGGTCTGGGATGCTGGAAACGAGTGCAGACAGGGCTGGCGAGCTGGACGCCGCAGGCAGCGTGATGTCGCCCCCGACGTGCACGAGGATGAGCAGCTTGAGCGACTGCGCGAGCAGGTGCGCCGCCGGAGAGGCAGGCGGGAGCGCGCGGTAGTACGTGTAGACGTGGCGGAGGACGCGGAGGGGGGAGGTGAAAGGGGGGAAGGCGCGGAAGTGTTCCCTCACGAGGAGTGCCAGATGTGTATCCAGCAGCTCCTCCAGACTCTGCATAGCCTCTGGTGTCAGGACCGCGGGGAGCACGGCGTGGGTGCGGGTTTGCGGAGGCGCTGCGGTGGGCGGCCAGGCGTACACGGTGTGCGCGTGGAGGAGGGGGCCGGTGTGGTTGTCGAAATGGATGAGGGCAACAGGGACGTGGAGCACGGAGCCGAAGCCAAAGGTTATAGGGATAGAGTAGGAACCGGGGAGGACGCGGTAGGCGCCGAAGGAGGCCTCGATCGGGCGCGCGGTGGGGTGCCAGCCGTGGCGCTCGGCGAGGAAGACGCTGGCGAGGCCGGAGACCAGGCGGTCGCGGCAGGGATGGTTGACCAGGTCGCCTTTGTAGTGGTCGATGCAGGATTTGCAGGGCGTTCCCGGGTCGCACTTTTCTTTGCGTTTCTTGCAGTTGGAACAGGAGCCTACGAGGCGCATCAAGGCTGCATGGCTGCGTTGTTGCGCGGTCAATGCTCCAATGCGGCCTCTTTGGCGTCGACGGCTGCCTTCCGCTCCTGATGGAACCAGTCTGTGTTGTGTGTTGGGTTGGTAAGAAACCCAACCCAAGTTGTCAGTCGTGGGAGAGGGTGACGCCAGCTTGTTTCGACTACGGCGCGGGTTCGAAAGACTTCGTGTAAGAAGGGCAGGGCGTGGTGAGCGCTGCTGCTCGGGAGAAGCAGACAGTACAGGCGGTACCCGGCGAGACCAGTGTGGCGATTGCTGTCTCAAAGATGGATGCCGCTCCATAGCAGCTCTCGCGCGGTAGTCTGATGGCGAGCTGGACACACGAATCTGCGGCTGAGGGATGGTGATTGATCGTGGTTGACCATGCTGCGCTTGGTGATACGATGAGTGATCGGTCCAGGGGTGTGAGGAGAACGTGTTGCTAAACCTCTGTGGGCCAGTTTGAGGAATGGGTATGGGTATGGCACCTGTTCCATCCTCCTGATGAACCTCAATGATGGGTTCTACGGACGGCTCGACCCACGTCCCAACATTGTCCAGAGCCTGTGAGGCATATACATCAAGCCCGCTGAAGGAGTGAGATGTTCCAGCTACATGGGGGTTGAAGAGACCTGATGTCGGTGCTGTCTGGTAAGAACTCGATGAGCCATAGCTGTGAGCATCGAGGAATGGCGATGATGAATATCCAAGCCTAGAGTCAGATATGTCAGTGCAATTCGCATAAAAAGGTGGAATGAACCCAAATCCCAGCTCCATAAAATGTAAGAGACTGCGGCGCGAGTTGTGACTACCTGTTTGCGCTTGTACATACCCAGGAGAGAGCATAGAATTACAAGCTTCAATTGAACCCTGATACAGCATGCCCACTTGCGCTGCCAGGGGTGAAGTGGCTGACGTCGTGTATGAAGGAGAGCCACTCAGCCAAGAACCACCCTCATTGACGGACGGCGGTCTCGAGACGGCAAAATCGAATGAAGTGGGGCCATCAAAGACCGATGCCGTAGTGGACGTTTCGTAGAATTGCTCAGAGCTTACACTCTCTGGAGCATGAGTGTTAGACGAGAACGAATCGCCACCGTAGGGGTTACCGGCCGATGAGGTTGTGATGCCGAGGTCACCTTGGAACAATGGGTCGTACAATTCACCGTCCCAGGAGATCAAGTCCTGCCAGCCCTCTTCGGAGGAGAGCTTCTGGGTGAGGGTGGACATCCGCTGCGCATTGGAGGCCATGTTGGAGGTAGCGGTTGCCGGCGCTATGAGGTCGGAGGAGTGGCGCCCGTGTCGTGTATGCTGGGGTAACAGGTCACAATGTGCCTTCAATGGTCAAGCTTGAGTCGGTTGTGGCGTCCGCGGCGGTATCAATTGGGCGAAAAGCGCTCGCTTATGAAGGTTGGGCGCGACGTTGCGGTCCGGAGAAAACGTGTGCTGAGTCGAGTGCTGAACGGACGGAAGTTGAAGTTAGGCACCCGTGAGATGATGGAAGCCCACCACCTCGTGTGGTGTCATCTAAGAGAAGTGTTGAAACAAAGTGTGAGCGCGTACCAAAACCGTGGCCGTTGACCAAGGGCAAGCTGTCGAGTTGCACGGCTGGCAAGATTCAAGCCTAAGTATACAAAGATGCGTCGCCCCGGTCATACCAGGATACCTGCGGCTGAAGCCAGCGTGAATGCCTTGCGGCGGCCCTAGGAAGCCTCCGCTCCAGTTGCAAGTTGCGGGCTTATCACGTTGCGCGAAGGGCGTGGAGATGACCGCATGCCATTGAGTAAAGTATCTCCAGGCTGTGCGCGCCGTCGCGCGCTGGTCGTGGCCGTGGACGTGGTCGGCAGTGCCCTGTGACTGTCGTGCATCCTTGGTTCGCCTAATGCAGTTCACCGGCAATCCCTAGCGCAGGGCTGTCAAATCATGGTGCCGACACGGGGAGCTGCGCATTCTTTGGTGCCGGGGCATCGCAACAATCCCCGTGCCGCAGACGTGCGCCATTATTCTATTATTTTGTTTGTGTACGGGCGAACGCAAGAGGAAGGCTTCTGGAAGGTCCCACCCGCGCTGTTCCCTGCTTCTCCGCATCATCGTGGCGCAGCTCCCACGCCTCGCAAGCATAACAGCAAATTCATTGTGGACCATGTTATTTCCGCAAGACGACCACTCGCTCGGTTCAGGAGGTAGAGCGATGCCAGTTGATGATGCCTGTGTTCCGCTGTGATCAGCCTGACTGTTTTGCATCCGCATCAACAAGTGGCGATAGCCAAGCACAACGCTTACCCAAGTGGCCATGCGTATCATGCAGTCTTGGGTCATATGCAGCTCAAACCGAATTCCTTCCACATCGGTTGCTTAAGTACTGTCATTAAAGGCTCTCTGAACATGCCTGCCTCAGTGTTATGTCTATCTGTCCTTTGTCCTTCAGGTTCAACACCACTACTGACGTCCCAGACAGCAACCGACTTCTTTATAATTACATGTTGCCCAGGAAATGGCCCAGACAAATACTGGGCAGCTTTCGCTGTACATTTACGTGTGCATATTGACCAGGAAGAAGAGGCGCGAATCCAAATACGGAAGGCTTCTGGAAGGCACACTAGCTCGATCACCCGCCTCCCCACGGTGGCGCAGCCCCGCAAGCCCCCCGGGGCAATATCGCCTTGCGTCACATGCAAGCAGAACATCACGGTTAGATCTCATCGATGCAGGATTCCTCCTAGTCGGACCGGGCAGGATGTATCGAAGCGTGTTCACTCATAGGCTCAGTCATTAATCTTGTATCAATTGCTCATGTACACTATGAGAATCGCCCACTGCGCAGCACGCTTACCTATCTACCCAGCTATCTGAACCTCGGGTCAAATGCATGCGTTAACGACACGCCCCACTCACAAATCCCACACACTCTTCGACCTGTTTTCTGCAAGCGGGGCAAACGCATCAATAGGGCTTCGTGCCGACGGCGCGCTCTGACGCCCCGGCTGCGAGCCAGCTGCACCCTGCGGCGAGGCTGCCTTGTGTGAACTGCCCTGCAGCCTCATCTTTCTGAACATGGGCATCATTCTCTCGTATTCGGTAGTGGGCGACATGCCCACGTATTCAGTACCAGAAATTCCCGCAACAGTAATACGGGGTTGGGGATCAACGTGGTCGCCATCACCATCATCGTCACCCCTCCCTTCATCGCTGCCCATTTCGCGGCGGAGAATCTTGACTTGCGCTTTGAAGGCACGCCAGAATTCGTACTTGTCAAGGGGGTCGTCTTCTTTGCTGGCCGAGTCTTCGTCCTCGCCGTCGCCGTCGTGGGCGCGCGCCAAGTCAAGGAGAGTTGCTACGAAAGCTTCCTTTAAGTATGCAAAGGAGAAATCTTCGGTGATGTCCGCGACTGCATCACACAATTTGCTAGGGAAATCTATGCTTTTCTTGTTCTTCAACTTGTGTCTCCAGTATTGCGCTAACATTGGTCAGTCGCATTTCCGTCATCAGAAAACAGCAGAGCCGCTCACCATACTGAGCCCTTTCACCCTTGCTCGGCAGAGGGAAGAGATATTTGCGGTCAAACCGCGACGGTCGCTTGGATAGACCAGGGTCGAGCTCGTCCAGATGATTCGTTGTCGCGATCATGAGCATGCCGTCATTGTTCTCCAGTCCGTCCACTTCGTTGAAGAAGTAGCTTCTCGTTTGCTTGGTCACAATCGTATCGATATCTTCGAGAACCAACATACAGGGCGTCATGGACCTCGCCATCTGAAAGACCTGCCTAATGTTCCAGGGGTACGGGGCGCTCTTTACGTACAATGTGACCACTGGCTTTTTGCGCTCCTGGACGGTATGCATCAGAGCTTTCAAAGAGATGGTCTTGCCGTTGCCCACGGGGCCGTGGAAAATAAGACCACGTTTCCACGGGACGCCGTACTCGCGGTAGATTTCCTCGTTATCGAAGAACTTGTTCGCGACTTCGGTCAACGCCTTCTTCATTTTGGGGTCGAGGATGACGTCTTCCCACTTCGCCTTTTTTACTTCTTCCCAAAGCTTGGTGGATCTCATCCAGCCACTATCATAGATGTAGATGGCCGGTTCTTCCTTGGTCAGCCATGCACCCACCGTAGCCAGGAGTCGATCCACCACCGACGAGTGCGACGTCGTGGTCTCGTTACCCTGCGGTTCCTTCAGAATATACTGCATGGATGATAATCCTATTATAACCGTGTACACTATGAAGCGCTCATTGTTCCAGGTGTAGTTGTATCTTCCGTAGAAGACAGCGTCTGCAAGGTGACCTGAACCACCCTGTTGAAGTAGGACCTGGGTTAGCTGTGCTCATTCGTAGTAAAAAAAAAAGCATGTTGTCAAATAACGTACCCTGTGACCGGGCCCTACAAACCCCCTCCATCGGATGACGGGCTCGGTATCTTCGTCCAGCTCAGCTTGAGCATAACCTGCGGCGGCAAACTGAAGGAGGTTGATGTTGGTGGCAGGCACGCTCGTAACAATCAATTCTGGGTGCTTCTCTCGCAGCGCGGTGACAAGTTGCACGTCCGGGTCAAAGCCTTTGCCGTTCAGCAATTGCTGGAAGTCGGGAAAGATTTGTGGTGGGTTATGCAACCCATCATTGTCGATGAAGGTGAAGTCGTCCGCGGATGCCATCTTCAGTACCTTGAAGAAGCAGGATGTTTGATGGAAACAACTGTTCACATGTACGTTTGTATGGTCAGGCAACAATGCTTAGCCTTACTAGGGCGGGTTTCGTGTTGACGCCGCGTGGTCGTGATTGGCTTGTAGGAAGGATGTATGGCTTCAGATGCGCCGATGACGTCTGGTGTTTCACTCTCGGACACGGACGAGGAGGCCTTGAGAATGCGGAGCGGAGTAGATACGAGGGCGCTGAGATGCTGCAAGTCACGATCACTGCACGACCACTGCAGGTTTCGCTTCGAAAGGAGACCAGACGGTGGAGCTGTGAGAGCGTACTCTCGGGGCGGGTGGTACGGGGCAACTATTGCGGAGAACGCAATATCGGAGGCGTCGTACCTTCCCGATTCTCACGAATACGGTGGCCTCTCACGAGACCAAACCCTTGCAGGCTCGTTCTCCCAGCAACCCATGGAGATTGGATGCATTTGCGCCGTTGCAACAAAGCAGCTCGCAAGCGGAACCATTCGCAGCCGGTGTGGGGAGTGGTGATCGTCGTGGCGCGGGCTTATTAACAGCGAGTGTCCGACGCGCTCATTGACGGGGCCAAGCGTACCGAGAGCTGTGGCTTTCACATGCCACTGGCCTCTGCATACCAATGTGAACAGAGAGAGCGCGTCCCAACGGTATGCTAACAACGCTTGGCCAGCTGCCCATATAATGCCCGTCTCACTGTGACCCGTTTTGCCGCTCGAAATCACTCTGCGAGGTGAGGCGACCAACACTCGGAGACGCGCCAAGCGGTCAAGGTTTTGTTCACGCGTCGGCTGACCCTGGCAAAGTTCATGTCATTTGGCGACGCCGATTCCCTTTACGATCCACGCAACAATTGACGGCGGGGCGAGCGGGGGTGCAGCGCTCCGTGTTTCTTCTTCGCTCCTTCGAGAGCCCGCCTTTAGGACCTACATCTTGTAATTGGGTGGTTGTCTGGCATATACATCGCAGCGCATCCGCACGGCAGCGCGGAACGTCGGAACTAGCAGAGGCGACCATGGCCGACGACCCTCTCACCACGAGCTCGACAGAGCAGCCGCGCATTTACCGGCCCATACCCCGCCGCAACTTCTCGACACAGACAGACGCCTCAGACTCGCCCGCACACGCTTTCGTTCCGTCGACACCGCCCCTGGTCGCCGAGACGCAGAACCGCCCCTCCGACTTCCTTGCGCAGCTGAACGCCCGCCTGCTACGGACGTACAATGCGGGTCTCAACCTCAATGAAGACGGCGACGCTGAAGGGGCGCCGCCCCCGCGGAACAAGAGTCTCATGAACCTGACCAAGAGCACCCTGTTCGGAATCTACGACGATGACGAAAGCACACCGGTAGAGCAGAGTGTCCCGGAGACGCCCTGGGGCACCGGCGCAGAGACGCCTGGAAGGAGACACTCAGGCATGAACAGATGGGACAGCGGGACCGATAGCCCGGCCATGGGTCTCACTATGCAGCCGCGCAAAAAAACCGCCAAGGGCATGGACCGCGCACCACGATCGCCGTCCTCTAGGCACGCTCCGAAACCAGAGCGGAAGAGCATGTGGAAGTACACTGTGTCTTTGGGAAAGCTGGCGGCATTGTTTCTTTTCGGGGTCACCTACGGCGTCATTGTCAGCCACCTGCATGACACCAGGGAGCTCGCGGCCGTACGGGTAGAGGGTGTAGATCGAGGAAACTGGGTATATCTTGCAAGTTGGGGTGTGGCTGGCCTCGTACTGGGTAGCTGCTTGCCCTATGTAGAGCTTACATGGGGCGGGCAGACAGCGAGCGATCAGGAGGACGAGGGTGCGCCAGAGCACGAAACCGAAACCAGCTTCAGCGAGCAATGGAGCGACATAGTGCGGAGTGTGGGCGCTTTTCTGGCAATAGCATTCGCCATCGTACGTATTCAATTGCATCCTCCCGTGGGCCTAAGCTAACAAATTTGCAGCGCCGACTCCCCTGGCAGTCTACACTCCAGCTCACGTTGACCCTGGCCCTCGTCAACCCGGCGCTATGGTACATACTCGACCGCACTAAACCCGGTTTTTCTTACTCACTCCTCGTAACGTCCATCCTGACCTCGTTCATCTTCCTCTCGGACCCCAACATCCTCCCCTCGCCGTCGCTACCAGCTACGGTCAACGGCACGCACACCCCCTCAGCAGCACGAATGCAGGGACAGCAAGACATGTTCGTCGGCGTGGTGAGCTACGAAACACTGGCGGTGGTTACATGGGTGGGCAGCGTGCTGTTCTGCAGCTGCGTGTGCTTTGGCAGTATAGGCAGACGTCTTGCCGTCTGGGACCATCACGAGTCCGGCAGAAAGAGAGAGATTTGATACCCTGATGGTTTTCTGGCATCCAAGCGAGCAGCGGTCGTCCCGCGCCGCAAATTTTGTATAGCATTGTAATGGTTAGTTTAAAATGGGCATGGAGGATATCCGCTCCGGAAGGTTTCATTTCTGGCGTCATCTACCACGGCGGGGAAGTGTTGTGAATGATACCTTTGTTGACGTGTTTATGTGCTCCATTGACCTCTGTAGTTGTGCTTGGTCGGCGAATTGCGCCTTTCCTTGTTCCAGAGCTCGTTCCCTCCTTCACTTCGCCAGCTTCTTGCGCTCTTTCCTTTCCCTACTCCACGGTTGTCATTGATCTGCACGTTATCTCTTAGGCATCCATCCACCTCTTCACACAATGGTTATGGAACAAACCCCCTTCTCAGGCATGTCCGTATTCGAACCTTTCCTCGACCCTCAAGGCCAGTATACTACTCCCTCGTCCCGATTGAATCTCACAAGTGAACCGGACGGAAACCTGATGTCCAGCACAGTCGATAGCTCTGTGAGGATTTTGTAGCCATGAAGGCCAATGATTCTCAAATTAAAGAACAGCGAGTTCATTGATACTTCATCGAGGCGGATTGTCTCCGCATCCCACATCCACTAATGCGGATGCTGCGTCCTCTGCCCATGCAAGTCAGACACAATGGCATGCCTACCCGCATTTTACGAGTTACGCCCGTACATATTGCAAGATCTTCGCTTAAAAGGCTTACTTACCGACGGTCATCGTGTCCGCAATGAAGAGTATGACGTATTGTGGGGTCCATTGGTATTGCCTTTCCTCCTTTCGCCTTGCTTTTTCCATCCTTCTCGGTGTGACTTCGGGCAGGTGTAGCGAGCATTTCCTCTTGACAATCCACTTTCTAAGAGCCTCGTATACGGGTGAGGGCACAACGAGCCGGCTAACCAAGTTCCAGCAGGTTAGCCCGCCTTGGGGTTCGCTGACTTAACGCTTAAACGGCAATGCCGACCACTAGCATTCTCCTACGGCCTTGGAACCTCAAACGAAACTCCACAATTTTTGGAGTGGTATCCCCGCGAAATGTTCTCCGCGTACCCACTCTTTCGATTCACGGGCTGATCTTCCCCGGATACGTCACGTCGTCATGACCCGTACCGGCTTCCTCGATTGGGCTCTGGCGCCTATGTCGGATGTGTGTGATGGACTTTGCAAAGACTACATTAATCATGAGCTCGCCTTGTATACAAAACAACCGACACATTCTGATCTGTGCCGTCTAGTACTGGTACTTGGGCTTCGTTGAAGCTTGCAGATTTACTTGCACCCGTTGAATACGATTGGAATCAGCCATGGGTGTCCTCGAGCTGCGAGGGAAGAAGCTCATAGCGATCATACTCATGACCGCTGGCTTCGACTTTCTGCTTGTCGGATGTAAGAGTTCCTCTGTTCTCCCGTTCAGCTCGTGCTAACAATGTGCAGATGATCAAGGCCTGTTCGGCGGTATCCTCGGCGGAGAACGCTTCAAGAACACGCTCGGGAACCCGAATCCAACGATGACTGGGCTCGTCACTGCGATATACGATATTGGATGCGCGTTAGGAGCTATATTTGCCTTCATGTTCGGGGAGCAAATCGGTCGAAAGAAGTCGATCATTCTAGCCAATATCATCGTCATCATTGGCGCCTCCGTACAGACTGCGTCTTTCGAATACTGGCAGATGTTTGTGTCCAGAATCATAGGCGGTATCGGTGTGGGCTTCTCGACGGTCGCCATTCCGATCTTGCAGTCTGAGACACTGCCTGCCCACAAGCGCGGTGCGCTGCTCGTCGTGCAGTCTGCGTTGATCATTATTGGTGTTGCGCTTGCTTCATGGCTGTGCTTTGCCTGCCTATACGCAAACAGCTCGCTCCAATGGCGGTTTCCGGTATCATGCCAAATCCTGTTCTCGCTACTAGTACTGAGCTTGTCGCCTTGGCTTTGCGAATCGCCCCGTTGGTTGGCTCAGCGTGGCAGGGTCGAAGAGGTAAGATTTCTCTTGCCAACTTTCATTTCACAATGCTCACCTATGGACAGGCCAGAACCATCATCAGCCGACTACTTGATAAGCCTCTCGACGATGACCAGGTTATGGGCCAACTCCAAGAGATCCTCGACGCCATTGAAGCTGAGAAGGACGAAGAAAAGCCCTCGTGGGGCGAGGTCTTCAGCAACGCCACCAAGACGCGCAACCTACACCGCGTGATTCTCGGAATGGGGCCGTACATGATGAATCAGTGGTCCGGGGTAAGCAAATGAAGCACGCACACGGTTCCGCATGCCTATCTGAATGCACGCTGACCCATTCTAATGCACTAGGTAAACGCACTATGCTACTACCTTGCCTACATCCTCGAGAACTACATGGGTTACTCCCCCAGCATGGCCCTCATCCTTGCCTCCGTCGCCTTCACCCAATATGCCGTCTTCTCCTGGCCGCCATACTTCTACATCGATCGCATTGGCCGACGCTGGTCCGTCATGCTATCCTCCGGCGGCTGCGCCATCTGCATGGCCATCATCGCCGGCGGCCTAGCCAAAAACAGCTTCTCCAGCGCCGCCGCAGCCGTCGCCTTCATCTTCCTCTACCTCGACTGCTTCACCTCGGGCATCCTCCCCGTCTCCTGGTCTTACTCCTCCGAAATCCAGCCCCTCCGCGTGCGCAACAAAGCTACCGCCGTCGGCGTCTTCTCCCACTGGATCAGCAACTTCGTAGTCGTCATGGTCACGCCCATCGGGCTCGACGCTATCAAGGGGAACTACTTCTGGGTCTGGGCGGTCATCTGCGCGTCGTTTGTGCCGCTGACGTATTTCTTTGGTGTGGAGACGTCCGGGCGGACACTTGAGCAGATTGATGCTATGTTCTTCAATGAGCCGAGACTGCTGATGGGCTTGAATCCCGAGAACAGGAGGGTGGTGAGGGGTGGACGGATGGACGAGGAGCAGAGGTACACGGACCTTGCCCATCGGAAGGAGAAGGAGGAGGTTGTCATGTCGGAGAGGGTGTCGGAGAGTAATTAGCCGTCTTTGACTTTGGCAGGGAGAGGTCACAGTTGGAATTGGCGGTCAAGGTCCTGTAGCTTCGAAGCACGTGTCCGGAAAGATAGAATCACTGAGGACTGTCAGCAACGTCCCGAAACCACAATTTTAACCGTGGCAAAGTCTCCAAACCGGGACATGGAAGTAGCCCCGATCATACTCTTCTGCATTAAGGTTAACATGAATAATCAAGCTACCTTTCTGTCTCTACCATCAAGCTCCCGAGTCTACTCTTTTCCAACCTTCGCCAACACACCCCTCACAACCGGACTCCTCTCCCCACCATCCACCTCCGGCTTCGCCTTCTCCACAACCCACCCGCAACCCCCGACCTTCGCAATGGCAACGAGAGCCTCCGCCCGCTTCATCCGCATCGCCTCGGGCAACCCCTCGAAGCTCGCGTCAAACAACAACTTCTCTAGATCCTGGTTCGCGTCATCGTTGACAGCAGTGTCCTTCGGCAGCCGCTCGAACAGCGCGTGCAGCGCCGTGAATGTTTTGAGGTGGATGTCCTTCGCGTGGGTGGCGTTTGCTTTGACAACGAGGGGAAGGAGTGTGGAGAGGTGAGTTGACAGGGCTGGAGGGGAGAGAAGTGTGGTGTTAGGGGCGAGAGTGAGGGCTGCGATGCACGCTGAGAGCGTGCGATCTTGCCTATACTTAGGGTTAGCTTGCTTGCTGCGGTGTTTGAGTGTGGTGTGGCGGGAGAGGGACGCTACGTACAGCTGCGCATCCTTCAACGGCTCGCCACCATCGACGTCCATCTTCTCGCCATCGTCGTCGACACCGAGCGTCTCCTCCAGAACGGTCTGTACAATCTCGACGACTGCGCCCGAGAGCTCCAGATCCGTGCGCGCGAGACAGATTTTACCCAGGGCGTCGAGTGCGTGAGGGCGGTACGGCTTGTTCTGCCTCTTGGCCTCGCGGAGCGCGACTTTCTCAATCTGCTTTGCGACCTTCTTGTCTTCTTTCCATAGACTCTCGCCTCGCTCGACAAAGCGCACGAAAGCCTCAAGCACGGTTTCCTTGCCGTCCCACGTCTTGCCACCCATCGCCTTGTCGAGAGACGGCCAGATGATCTCTGCGTTGGTCTTGCTGATCGTTTCGCTGCCGGTGGTAATGGATGTCACAGCGTCGGCGATGGTCTTCGCGGCCGCGTGCTTGAGCACCCACTTCGGGCTCTCAAGGTACTTGTCTGAAAGGCTGACGATTTCTCTGAGGTAGAGCAGGACGGCGCGCGAGCCAGCGACGTTGTCAGACCAGGTGTCTTCAAAGAGTCGTTTGACTTGCTCGCTTGTGTCGTGTTTCGCGAGGAAGATGAAAGGAAGCAGCTCGGAGGAGAGCGATGTGAATCGATCCGCAGCATTCTTCGAAATGGAGAGAATGATATCGCCTGCGGTGAGACGGGACTTTTCGTCTTCGGAATCGAAGTAGAGTTTGTGGCAGAAGGCGATGGTGGCGATGAGTTGCTTGTCGGAGGCTAGGCGGGCAACGTAACCTGCGGCTGCGGCGTACGACGATGACACGGTGTCGTTGCGGTCGTGGACATACTTTTGTACTGTCTTGAGGAACCCATCGGCGTAGGGCTGGAAGACAAAATTGTGCCGTGTACTGAGTGTTACTAAGATCCTGGAGCAGCCTACTTTGGAAGGCAGACCGACCGCAGCTTTCATTGCGGCTTCGATGCGCGGAACAAGGGCCTTCATTGTGTCTGCGTCCGCGAGATCAAGGCAGCGTTCGATAGACTCTGTAAGGGGTGATGAACGGACGCTTTGGAGGCGCATGTCATCAATCTTCTGCTCGGTGAGATTATACTTCGATGCGTTCAGATGGATGTAGTTGACAGCTTCAGGCTCCAACGAGCTCAGCAGACCCAGGAGTCTTTCGACGAGTTCCGGGACATGTGGGTTCAGCGTCTTTGCGTTGCTCTTCTTGACAATCTGAAGAAGAGTATGCACCGCAAACAAGCGCACTTCCTCGGCACTGGATTCGAGACCTGACCCTGAGAACAAGAAGGGTAGTACTCGTGAAAGCATTGCGTCTGCAGTCTTGATCGACGAGTCGCCCGCTTCAAGCGATCGTGTGAGTATGCCCGTGAGCACTCGAGCAAGGGAAGCAGCAGCAGCACGGACAGACTCCTTTATGTCATCAAGAACCTTGAAACATTTGTCCCAGATGTCGCCAAGGTATTTCTCGTATTTTTCAATGCTCCTTCCCTGCACTAGATCAGAAATCGCTGCGCATGATGCTTGACGTACACGCCACTCTTTGGTCAAGATGCTGGTAAGCAGGTCGTCCATTATAGCATCGAAGTTCTTATCGATAGTGGCAGAAGAGTCCTTGACCAGAGCATTCCAAATGTCGTTCATGGATCGCTGGACGTTAGGATTCGGATCAAATCTGTAACGATATAGCTTGGGGTAGAGCTTCGGGTTCTCAGCAAGGTACCCGTCGACGCTAGAATCCGAGAATATGTTGCTCAAGCCGAAACGACCAAAAGCTGCGCGGCTCGACCAAATAGAATTGTTGGATGCCAGTGACATGAATCGATAAACGAGACTAGAGTCCCCGACTTCCGATGCAAGACTGAGAATGTCCTTGTACGTTGTGATCGAGCCGTCGCCAGTAGGAAGAGCACCAGGCTCAAAGAGCTGTGTGTCTTCCGAGACGGTACCGGACATCTTCGCTTTGTTGTCCGAAAATGATCCTACTAGGTCGCGTACCAGATCGTCCTTCAGCTGGCGGTCGCCCTTCTCATATACTAGGCCAAGACCTCGCGATGCTGCCTCTTGTACCACCTCGTCACGGTCCGAAAGGCAGTACTTGAAAGCAAGCTGGCACTGTGGGAGGTATTGTTGGATTTCTGACTTGTGGCCGCAGTACTGGAGCAGGCATAGAAGCCAGATTACGGAAGCTTTCTTAAGAGATGGCTTGGTCTGTTTGCAGCCCTTCAGTGTTTTCTCGAGGACGGTAGTCAGCGTTCTCTCGCGATTTGGTCCCGATGGGGTTATAGGAGTCGCATCCCAAGGCTCGTGTTGTTGGGTCGCGTGTTCGATATCCAGCTCCGCTACCAGCGCTTTCGATCCCCATCCGGAAGCAAAGCAACTCAACGCTTCGCCAACGGAGAACTGCACTTCAGATTGTCTTACCTCATGTAGCTCGTACAATTTGTCGGCGATGAAACTGTAATCGCTTTTGTCGTCGTCGTTGCTCGTCTCGTCGGTTGTAGTAGATAAATGGCCGAGCGCAAGGATGGCACTTGTTGTACCGGCCTTAGCAGAATCGTAAATTTGCTGAGCGACATCCTGGAAATTTGCGTAAGAAGCGATGACAGAAGGGCTAATGACCTGGAACAGACTGAGCTGGTCTATGCAGGTGAAGACGGAAGCTTTCAGCGTGGCATCTTTAGACTCTGCTAGAATCTTGAACACGACGTCTAGTGTCTTCTTCAGGGAATCTTCATCTATGGAAGACGACCGACCTCTCCAATGCGCACGACTGAGATAAAAGCCTAAAGCCGCGATAGCACCGTTGATTTGGTTGATTTCGCCACCAACAGCATCCTTCCATGTCTCTATCTTTCGGTGGAGTAAGGAAAGGGACTTTTGTGCGTCTTCAACTTCAACGTCTTCATGCGACGCCAACAAGCCGTAAGCATGAGTGGCTGCCACTCGACGATTTCCATTGTTCGATAGCACTGAAGGCTCTAGTGCGCGAAAGTCTCGTAATAACGATGCACGCTTCCAGATCTTGTCGGGGCATAAGGCGAGGAAGCGTACAAAGCTACTTCCAATGTCACCAACATCGCTGAGTTCATCTTGTGTCAGTCGGTCAAAACTTGCTCTTAATAGTATGGCAAGTGATGTTGCATGCGCATCCACAGCAGCAAAGGCGCGAAATGCCTGACGTGCGCGGAGATCAGACGACATTAGAGTCTCGAGCTTACGACCCCAGTCCTCTGCAAGCTTCTCATGTATGCCTTTGTCTGCGAGCGCGGCGTGCATTGCAACTTCAGAGCAAAATTTGATGACGATGGGAAGCGTATGTGAGAACTGTTGCTGGAAAAGCTGTGCCTGCGAGACTGCGTCTCCGTTGCTGTCTACATCCATCTCATCGTCGTCGTCGCCTTGTCGAGCGAAAATGAACTGAACAAGCTCATCGAAGTCTGGGAAGGGGAGCTTGTCGCCATCCGCATCTATGCCTGGTAACGAGTTTGACATATTGAACCAAAATGGATCGAGGCCTAGGTTTTTCGACCTGCAGTCAGCAAAATTTCCAGCTTATCAGAATCACACGAGCACACCTTTTCGTCCCTCTTCTACAACCTCGTGCCTTTCGCTGCTGCCTCCGCTTACAGCAAGGATATCAATCCATCTTGCTAGTACATCATCGTACGACAGGCAGCGATTCGCAAACCTCGTAGCAGTATATCGAGTGCTCCTGAGAATCTTGCCGTCCTTCTCGGAGCTAGAGTCGACGCTGGCGGAATACTTGAGCAGAATTTGCCTGAACTTCGTTCGTATAGAGTCGCTGAGGGATCTTGAGAATGCGCCAAGTACGGACGAGAGGGCTTCATCAATGCTCACAGCCACTTCTTTCCCAGAAGCATCTTCCCTCAAGGAGCGAAAAAGCCATTCGAGTAGATCCAAGTTGGGCTCGAGCAATATGGACTTCGGGGACGCTTTCGCCAACAAGCCAATAGTTTCATAACCGTATCCGCGAAGTTCCATGTCCTGGTCCCTATCTGGTGTCGGCCAACCCTGGTCCTGAAGAAAGGCTCTTAAATTACCCACGAGGCCTTCGGCAACAGTAGCGAGGTGATCGGCTGCACCTCTGCGGGCAACAAAATTGACTAGAGCAAAGATTGCCGACCGATATTTGGATGCTTCTCTGCCCGCCGTGGTCTTATTCGTAGCGCTTAATTCAGGGGAAAGCAACCCCTCCTCCACAATACGGGCGATATCTTTCGGAAATTTCGTACACGTTACTGATTTGGACAGGATTCCGAGTATCCTGATGCGTAGGGGAACTTTTACTGCTGGTGCGCCTTCGGGAGCTGATCTAATGGCTGTTAGACGTCTCCCTGAAAACCCCTGCTTGATTTGCAGGTAGCAATGCGACTTACGAGCCAAAGTATAACCCAAGCAACGTCTTTATGACTTCAGCATCCTCCAGATCGGTTGAGGGAATTACGCGTTTCAAAACATCCTCGCCAACTTCAGAGATCCGCGAATTAGTATCTGCGGAGGCGAAAAGCGCAGGTAGAAACTTCTCATCTTCAGTGAACATGCCACTTGCCAACAAACGGGTCACAAGAGCTTTGGACTCTATCAAATTCAGACCGGCATCCGAACTAGGATCCCAGGCATCAGGTTTGCCCTGTAAGGTGAGGAATTTGTACTCTTCAACAGCGAGACCAGGACATCGCATTGAAGCTGCTACATCCGGATTGGCGGTGCGAGTAACGGTGAGGAGCAGGAGCTTGCCAAACCAGTGTGAGAGGAATTTTGCATCCTCTGACTGGACGCCCAATGCAGAGCGGAGCTCGTCATCCTCTTTGCTCCCTCGTAAGGGGAGTTTGAAGTGTGTGAGCAGTCGCAGGATCAGATGGAACAGCTGAGAGGTGTGCTGGTTGGACTTCTTGTAGTCGCTCGAAATCCCCTGGATCAGAATGGGAAGGAGTTCGAGCCTTTCGGAAACAGGAAGGCGTGATATACCCTGTTGTATGTACAGAATATCAAAATGCCGGATGAGGGCCACGTCGCCATTCTCTTTGAACTGTTTGAGCAGGGCAGCTACTGGGAGCTTGATTTCTCTAGGAAGTTGTCAGGCAGATGAAGGCAAACAAAGGACAGCTCGACATACTGCGGTTTTATGCGAGTGTTGATGTGTTGGCAAATAGATATAACCTGACGGGACCGCAGTCAGCGGTGTTCCAGGTCGGTTACGGTGGCTGGAAGAAACTATGCAAAATGTTACTTACCTTGTTCCTCACAGCAACGCTCTCAGAGCCGAGCTTAAGAAGAAGTGGAGTCAGGTAGAGCTTCAGCAGGTCCTGTAGCTTCTGTTCCGAGTCGGCCAGAGCTATTCTGAGATGGAGGGTCAGTATGTGGTCATGACTTGCTTCGGGTCACGTTTCCTCACCGCATCTCGACCTTGCCCACCAACGCCAGCTCCCGCGCTTCAGGCGACTGCGTAGACGCCATGTTGAGCGCTGAGGATTGTGTGGTGTTGATTCCCGAGCAGAGGTGCGGCTCACGAGGCGAAGGAAATGTACGCCACAGGCAGCGGCGATTGCGTGGCGGGGTGCTTTTGCCTCTTTGCCGGACGATTTCAGACGCGGAAGCTGCTGCTGAGAAACGGAGCTCGCGTCAGACGTCTTCTGCCTTCTACAGGTTGCCACATCGCATGCCCCATTCACTGGCGGGTGCGCAGGGGTCCATTTGCGGCGAGAGCGCAATCCGGCGTCGGAATTACACGTGCACAGACCACGAATGAGTGACGCACAGCTTCAGTGCCTGGACCAAACAATGTCGCCGCGTCGCAAGACAGTCGCCTGCTCCATACCACTCGGTTGCCTGCCCGCGCATCTCGCCGTGTTTTACTAACCCTCACCTCCAGACGACCAGTGCGCCTTCCGCCCGCCCTCACCTCCACCAACGCGCCTGCCGGGATCGATTCGTAAACTCCGGCGGTAGTCGCGACCCACCACACTGCGCACTCAAGGCCGGCAAACTGGCAGCGCGATAGAGCCTGTCAGTCTACAGCTCACGGCATCTTCTCGCCAGCACACCCCGAGCGTTCAGCCAGCCTCTCGTTAACGTGTTCATGGGCAGTTGAACTACCCCGCCGTCGCCGTCAAACCTTCATCGCCCGCCACTTGGGTTCTCCCAACCACTTCTCCCTTTTGACTTCACCTTCTCAACGACACGGACCGTCCCACCGACGCCATGGACGACGAGAATATTTCCAACTTTGTGGCCATCACCTCGTGTGAGCCCGCAAAGGCTGCGCAATACCTGAGCTTGACCGAGGGCAACCTCGAGCAGGCCATACAGCTGTACTTCGACAGCCCCAATCTCGACTTTGGCGGAGCGCCAGCTGCTCAGCCAGCCGCTTCGAATGCGAACAACCCGATTCCGATTGACTCGGACGACGACATGTCCGACTTCGATCCCGCTGCTTTCGAGGCAGATGCCCCGCCGCGAGCACAGCCGAATACCGAAGACGATGAGGCAATGGCCCGTCGCCTGCAAGAGGAAATGTATGGCGCTGGTGGCGGTGCTGCTGCCCAGGATGAAGTCCGTGCTCCCATGGAGCGGAGGACCGAGACGCTGGTTGGTCCCGATGCCAATTGGGGACCCGGGAGCGAGGACGATGTGAACCAACTGGTTCAGGAACAGCTTGCTCGTCGCGCCAGGAATCCCACGGCCCGCGCAGGCATATTCAATCAACGCAACACTCAGGCCTCGGTGTGGGAGAACAGCAGTGATTCGAGCGCTCGGCGACGTGAGCTAGCAACTGCGACCGGAGGCGCTTCGGAGCAGTCTTCCAAGATGAACATGCTTGCAGAGCTCTTCAGGCCTCCCTTTGAGATCATGTTTCAGCAGCCCTGGGAGAGGGCACGCGACTTGGGCAAAGAAGAATCGAAGTGGATCATTGTCAACGTCCAGGACCCCGCCATCTTCGACTGCCAGCGCCTCAACCGGGATATTTGGAAGAACGACGACATCAAAGACACCGTTCGAGAGAACTTCATCTTCATACAATACGCAAAGGATGATCCCCGGGGCCAAGAGTACATGAATTACTACTTTCAGAACCGTGAGAGCGCGGACGCATACCCCCACATCGCCATCGTCGACCCACGAACTGGCGAGCAAGTCAAGGTGTGGTCAGGCCCTCCTATCCCTGAAGCTGTCGACTTCCACGCCCAACTTCACGAGTTTCTCGATCGCTACAGCCTCAACTTGAACGTGAAGAACCCAGTCGCAACGCGCAAGCCCGAAAATTCTAAGAAAGACGTAGGTCGGATGACCGAGGAGGAGATGCTCGAGATGGCCCTCCAGAACAGTCTAGGCAACCAAGACCAAGGCCCGAAGGACGAAGACCCCGACGCGCTCACCAAGGGCGACGCCGCAAACAAAGGTAAGGCAAAGGCCGAGGAACCTGCAGAAGCAGCAGAAGCAGCAGAAGTGACCACGAATGGTGACTCACCGTTTGCGCGAATCTCCTCGGATAACCCACACACGGAGCCCACATCAACCGATGCAACGGTCTCTACGCGCATCCAGTTCCGTGGCGGCCCCGGTCGGCCCATTGTTCGACGTTTCAACTTGTCAGATCCTGTTCGTCGCATCTACGAATGGATCAAATCCGGACACCCCTGGGAAGGCAAAGAGGGAGCAGACTTCGACCTGTCCTTCATGGGTAAGAACCTCTTGGAAGTTCTCGACTCCAGCATCCAGGAGGCCGGCCTGAAGGGTGCGAGCGTGATGGTGGAGTTCACCGACTCGGAGTGAGCACGGGTTCGAAACATCTTTCAGTACGTGGCGTTATCCCTGAATGCGGCCTCGCATTGGTCGTTCTTTGGGAGGAACGTATGTCACGACAGGAATAGGGTGCTATTTGAACAAGGAAGTAATGACGGCGCACGCATCGAGGGCACAGAAGCTTAGACGGCTTAGATCTCACGCCTGCCATCATCACGACATGATGGTAGACATCTTCAACATACCCCATTGCATTTTCGGTCTTTTGGCCTAATGGTCTGGAGACCATTCACCGGCACCAGCTGTAGATAGTACGACAATACCTGCGAGCAATTGGAGTTTTCCATGAATTTACCATTCCAACCTGCCTGTGTCTTTTCCTTTTTGGCCAATCTACCTATTCTCCATCATCTCCCTTGGGCTGCTTTTTCTGGTGTTGTGCGACTCGATACGCTACACTGTAAAGGCATCCAAGCTATACGCTGTGTCCATGCGCTCGCCGCTTGCCTCCACTGGCACTCATGTCATTTTCCCTGCTTCTTCCGCGTCCACTGCCTTCTTGTCCGCGTGGGTGCTTTCTTTCTACCCGCCTCCAGACTGACCGGTGATGACTGCCGACACCACTACCTTACACTACAACCAAACTCCTCTGCATTCCATCATCTGTACTGTCAATATCACTTCCCTATCATTCAAGCAGCCACACTGCTCCTTTCTTTCCCTCTCCTCCCTTTTCATTTTCATTTTCTTGTTCGCCTAACAAACTACACACCACCCTTCGCCTGCGCACCTATCCTTTCTCTTCTTGGAAACAATTGCAGAGGTCTTGTCTGCAGCTAGAGGCTTCGCCGTGCTTTTCGGGGAGTAAATCTCGTACCGCGCGGCTGCGTGCGGGGCTAGGAGACACGTCTTGTGCAGGCCGCCTGTGCGGAGCTTGTAGTCATCTAGGTAAGGGGTTGGCGGAAGTGTATAGGCCATTTGACATACGTAGAGAGACTGGCTAGAAGGGGCCCGTGATGTGAAGTGGATTTGAGTGAGACGTGAAAGCCAGGACGTACATAGAATTCGCGACTGATGTTCCAATAACGTCACCAATCCATGGCGTTGTTCTAGGAGGGATGGTCTGGCCTTCACGAATGGTATGATAGGGCTGGCGGACAACGGACGTGTAGTGGTGGTGGGGTGCGCGGCGAGAACAATAGTAACGCGGTGCAGGGGCGCGGGCTATTGGTCTGCAGGTACGAGGCATTGAACAAAGAGATGGGCCTTGCGCTGCAGCGTATGGGACGACAGTGGAGTTCTAGAAGTTTTTCGCAATGCTGTGGGAGCCGGGAACGAAGGTGAGGGGCTTGATGGCTAAGGAGGGGAGGGGTGTATTGCATGGTGGGTAGACAAAGGAATGCTAAGTTACGAGGTGAGGCGGAAAGGTGGACGAGACTGATCCCGATACATGTGCACAGTTACTTGATCAAGTGTTGTGGAGTTCCTGGGCGGGACTGAGTATATCATGTGTTGTTGCTGTTTGTAGGTTCGAGGAAGGCATCAACTGTATGCGGCCTATAAGTATGGACGGATAGTTCTGGTGTCGAGTCACCCTTTCAGCCCCACAATGACTTATTGCATACTTGCTAGACTTCTTCTGGTCTCATGAAGAGGCCCGCGCGTCCACGATGCTATGATTGTGGGAGTAGATGACTTTGTAGCGGCTGTGTGAATCACAAGGCGAAGTAGGTCGACCGTTATGAAACTGCCCTAGCGAGCGCTCTCGAAATGCAGGATTGAGTTATCGAAACTCGAGATATGCCTCACGGTATATTCCGTTCACGGTATGTTCCGATTGATCACCTTGTGTTAGATTAACCTTACGTGTTCTGGGTAGAGCCTGAGAAGTGGAATCTTGCCATGGTGCCCAAATTCACGGTTAGCGAATATCTTCGACGATCATATAATCGGTAGAGAGCAAGGCTGATGAACACATCCTTGCAATGACCAAGTGGATCTGATGCCCAAAAGTGGTGGTCGTCGGAGTGCGACGCTGCACGAGTGGGGAACGCCACTCACACGCAACGCTAGGCATGTATTAATTCTGAAAGTACAGTCAGACATCATCAATACTTCGATTAGTTGGTTCACATCGGACGACATCGTAGACAAGATCACAGATGACGAGCCGCAAAGCGCTGAGCTACAGATTCTGCCACATCGTTCCACAACTCCCGTCTCGTCAGAGGTTAGGCGACCCAGATTATATCAATGACAGAATCGTCAAGCATACCCCAGATTGTCCTGATTTTAGTCTACAAGTGCCGCGACTGCGAATCGCGATTTAACAACGTCGGCCCGAAGAAGAGAGGCGCCGTATCACCGCCGTGCAAGCAGCAAGAAGCAGCTGTCACGTTTCCAGCGAAGGCATGGTTTCCCTGCGTTAATCTGGTTCCCACCTCTTCGTGTCCATTGGCCGTACCCACGACCCACCGCCGCATTCCAACTCCAGGATCCCATACTCGTGTCAACCAGAACAAAGAACCATCAGACATTCGATGTCGCCAGCTCCAACATCCGTGCCGCCCGCGCCCTCAGCACAGCACTCTCACTTCGTGACCACCGCTCCTATACTGCATACCGCCCTCCTTAGTTCCAGTCCGCCGTTTCTCCTCCTGCACCTGCCTCCTCCCATCACTCCCCTACGTCTAAAGCAGCCGCCAAGCGCCCTCAAACAAACGCGCTCCAATCCCTCCGAATCACGTACCTTTCTCGAATCGGCTAGCACCTCGTTGCGCAATCACACACTCTCGATCCCTCGCCTCATCGCCATCACGCCCCACGTGCAACCCTCAATATATTGCCAAACCACCGCCGGAGCCACGTCCGCGCTGGCACGAGACTTGCTTCACACTGTATGTAGCAGAGCAGAGGCAAAGCACCCGGATCACGCCCCCCATCCAGCGCGTTCCAATACATCCACCGCACCTACGCGCCACGCGCCATCCTCTCCCTCCCTGCTGTCTCACCTATACCTCGCCCATTATACCCCCGAGCGATAACACCAACGTGATAACTACCTATCTTCCTATAGCGTCGCTATACATTTGGGGACTAGGCTGGCGACGTGTACACGGTACTTGCCCGCGTAGATATGGGAATCATGTGTGTGACGGGCGCTTGAGCAGCGCTAGGGGTGCTGATTGGACAGGAGGATTTTGAGCGTATGCACGTGATGGGGTACCGTATGCATGTCGTTGGAAGCGCTAGGCTGGATGGGACGGGCCCTACGGCTGTCGTCCTCGCCATCTTCCCGTGGCGACTTTGATGTTTTTCCATCCACTACAGAATATGCCGTTCGTATCGCGACGTGCATGCGTAGACGGACCTTTGGCCTCCTCGCGCACAGCAACGCCCGCAGCCACCACGCTCCAAAAAGACAGCGAGAGGCAAAACCCACAACTTGGTGCCAGCGATCCCAATATTCGAGCTATACCGGGCGCTTAACCATAGGCCCGGGCCCGCCCCTCAATCAGCCACGACCCCTGCCCCAGCGCTCTCCGCCCCTCTGATTCGCTAGCCCCCGGCGGGAAGGTTACGCACTGTTGGAAATGGGAACCCCTCACCGGTGAAGCTCGCCTGCGCTACCCTGTCTTCACGCTCGAGCGCATCCCCCTTATTGCGCGTGCCATTGGGCAGGCGGCTCGCGGTGGCATTTTGCGAGGTGAGGGCGTGAGAGGGCGTGATTGGGCAGAGGGCGGATATGACGGCGGGAAGGTCCTGATGCGAGAATGGGTGTCCCAGGGAACGATGGGAGAACGGCTGATCCGCACGCGCGTGGTGGAGGCTTCCTTACGTATTGCTTTTGCGGTGGTGTGGTAAGAGCTGGGCAAGGGCTTCGGTGCGTCCGAGGCGATTGCGCTGCGCTGCGCTGCGCTGCGATGCATGAATAACGGGTCAGATCGTCGGGTCTTATCCATCGGGGATGAGGTATACTTCTAGAAAGACGAACTTTATGCCTGTAAGGCGAGTCATCTCGTCGGAAATACGATACACATCAAGCGTAAGAATGTCTCGATTATTCGGATATGATATCGACTTCATTTCACACGTGTGAATGTGGTGTGGCCCGTCTCATCGTCTCGACGTAGGCGCCGGGTGCCTTGCCAGCAGCCCTATCGCGCTCCCCTTCCCTCCATCAATCACCCGCCGGGCGTAAAGCGCACGCCTAACCCTCCCACTGCGTTCTTCCATCAAAGTGAAACTCCAGCCAATGAAACCTGCAAACTCCACCAATAGATCCCCGTTAGCGCCGGCGCACCCAGAGAGGTATCCGCATTGGAACAATAGTTCCGTCCAAAGCTGTCCAATAACCCAGAATTTTCCGCGCCAGACACCACTGATAGTCATGAGAACATGATCTCGTCTCTAAGCAATAGCGCAAACATAGAAAAGAAGTAGTAGAAGTGGTGTGACACGACGCGAAGCGGTTCAAAGCAACGCTCGAGTGTGCCGAATGAAGAGAAGCCGCAAAAGGAATGGCTGCGATCGAGTCTCCCGGACCCAAGGATTACTGCGTGTCGGATAGAGTGGCCAAATGGCATTATCGAGCAGGATTATGTGCAAAGGACTCGAGCTGGTCAATATGATAGGCGCTTATCAATAGCGCTAATCGAAGTTAACCCAAGTAATGAGGTCGTCAAGTGGTACACGAGGTCTGGGCGGCGGTTGGGTAACCACCAAGCTCGCGGGTTGCGAAACTAGCGTCGCGTCCTTTGTTTACTCGAGTTTTCTTCTCTTGCCGCGCGGTGCGGGGTCGATCTGGGGGAAGCTGGGCGCCTTGGTGTCCACTGGTGTGCTGCTGTAGGTCACGGTGCGCGTAACAACTTCTCGTACGCTGACGCGTCTTGTACGGCCCGTCTTCTTCTCGACCTCCCAAGTCCGCGGTGAGACTGCTGAGTATGGCGAGTTCGTGGATTTTGCAGAGTTCGCACTGGCCGGTGAAAGCACGGTTGCGGGTGAGTGATAGGGTGACTGTGGAATGTAGAGGCGGGGGGTGCGCGCTGACGAAGGTCGTCTGAAAGGTGATGGAGGAGGAATAGTGACTGTCTGCTCCTTCGGCTGCTCCTTGGGTAGCGGCGCAGTCATAGGAGTCTCCTTGATCGACTCCTTAGGCTCCTGTTTGATGTGGTCACAATTGCTACAGCTGCTTGCTCTCGAGGTCGCTGGTGTTGAGGTGATGGATTTGTCCTTGTCTGCCGGGCCGGACGTAATGGTGAATGAACCACTGGACGCTGATGAAGTCACTGAAGCCATGGAGGTTGGTCTGTTGCCGTGGAAAACAAACTTCTCGCTGGTGCCAGTGGACATTGGGCTCATGAGGACAGGCGAAAGTGTCTTGAGAAAGTCCAGGTAGGCAGTCGGCGGGGTAATAGGTGTCTTGATCGCGTCTTCCCTCTTGAGACTTGCGAAAGTAGGAGTTGTCGCAGAGAAAACCATTGGAGACCGCAGTTCAGAGGGGTAGGTGGCAGACACAGGCGTCTTGAGGGCCGACAAGGCCGGCTTTGAGTCCGTGGTGGCCATGGTGGGAGCTAGATCCAGTGCGCAACGAGTGACTGTGTTGTTGGTGTAGGAGGGAGCGAAAGCGTGCTGTGGTGGCCTGCCTCTGCGGGAGGTGTGGAAGGCTGGTCGGTGAAGGAGAGCAGGGCAAGCAGAGGACCTTGGCCGGGGTGTGGAGCGTGTTTATTGTGTACAGCGGCTAGTTGGTCGATGCGGGTCTTGTTGGCGGTGGCCGCTTGGTGGGCCTTAGAGGAATACTTGCCCTGCTAAAAAAAGCGGGCGCTTCGTGGTCGGACGCGGGGCCTTGCTGATTCACAGTGCCCGCCGCTTGGGCCTCCTCTCCGCGAGTGATGCAAAACAGCCGCCGCGCTGGGTCTGTGGCGAATAAGATCGACCTCTCGAAGCGCCGGGACGGGATTTGCTGGTCTGAGCGCTGGCGAACAGCTTCAACACCAGGGCGCCGCAATTGGCTGCACGGCGATGAAACGACGTGTGTGATTTGCCTGCGGTCCTTGCAGCTGCTCTTCACGAAGCTGCTACTTGCACCCTGTGATTGGCGGGCAACCTTGTTGAGTGTTTGACGCGGCCACCGGTCTGTGGATGGCTGTGAACGTGGTTGGGGCCTACTTTTGCAGGCCGGGGGAGGCAAACGTGGCCACCCGGTCAGATTGTCAGACGGAGAGGGTATGTGAAACCAAGACAAGAGGATGAGACGACGGCTGAGGGACGGAAGGACCGAACGACGGTTCAGAGGGTGCAGAGCCTATCTGGAAATAGATGCGAGGGCTGCTGTGCGAACAACTGCCTCGTGGGCTTGTCTTTCATTTTATGTTGATTGCAGGCGCTGGCTCTGTCTGTATAGCAGTCGCGCGCTTCCACATGACACTTTCTCCACGCCGCCTGGTCGCCGACGGACCACCCGTTGGACAGACCCTCCAGCTTTCTCTGGCCCGCCAGGTGGGCGCGCGCCTTACCATACCAGCGCTTGGCCCCCCTGTCCGAACGTAGGCCGCGCCGAACACGCCTGCTTGAATCGTCTTCACAGGTCCGACCTTTGCCCAGCGCTTTCGTTGAAACCTCCACACGTCGGCGCGCGCTAATACATGACCCTTCCGCCATCCAGTGCTACATCACGATACCTTGACTGGATGGAGCATTGTACTTTTTAATGAGGGTACGACATGAGTTGCTTCTGCCAGTAAAGCACATCCTAGATCGTCAGGGGCCAATAGCGAGGCGATCCTGCACGCCATGGAAAGCCACGCGCGGAGGATTTCTCATGTAAGATGGGGCCAGCGCGACCCGCTGGGTCGATTGGGGCTGTGTTCCGCACAGTTAGGTCTCCAGTCCAGAGACCCAAGCCTAAACGCTCTCACGATATGAGTGCATGCAGCACATCGTCGTAACAAGCTTCATCTTCGAAGTATGTCCGCACAGTGTCACCTACCATGATGGCTGCTTCCTGGGCCAATGGATACGGACTGTCTCGGGCCAGGTGACTGGTGTGTTCCCCAAAGTACACACGACCATCGAAACGCCTCGTCTTAGATAGAGTGACAAAAGGCTCCTGATTGCGTTCTGCAGTCTGCTGGTCCACGCAAATCATCTGGCACCTGCGGCACGGTCCCAGCAACTCAAAGTATTGCTGGCCGATCTGTAGGTAGCGCCACTCGTCTTCCGCATATGGCTGTTCCGCCCCGGGCGGGTAGTGCGGATTTTCTGCAACCACTATGTTGGCTCGGAAGACCTCTGACTGCGCCGCCTTGCCGCCCTCTGCCTTGATCTGTTCATTAAGGCGGTTAAGGCTTGATCGCGATATTGTCAGTATTGGGCTCTCATTTGACAGAAGAATGGGTTTCGAAACCGTCATTCCCGGCATCAACGGTCTTGTTTCTGGGAAAGCGCCGGGTACGCGCATCTTGCTAGACCTCTGGCTCTTCTGCAAATGAGGTTTTGAGTGTCTGACGCAAGCCAATGGGCCACTGCCGTTCCCGACAGCTGGGAAGCGAGCGAGGTGACAAGCCACTCCCAGAGCCTGGGAAAAGAATGCTGATATCTGAGGTGATCGATATGTCTTCGCTTGTATTTGGTCTCCACACACCTGAGCACTGCCGTCCTTGTACATGGAATCTTTGGCGAAGAGGCTCGGGTCCGCTGACAGGGGCACAGTTACCTCGTTGGCAAAGGTACTATATCGTAGCAGACCTGTTAGCTGTACACGTAGGACGCCAGCTTCCAGATCAATGCTCGGTCGAATAAGAGCCATCTTTGGGTAGCGCTTTTGGCTTAACGCTGCGCCGGTTCCCTGGTGAACAAGACACCATTCGCGGTCCCAAGCTAGACCTTCGCGCCGCACTCCCCATGCTACGCCCGGCGGCACGCCGAACGCCCCACAACTCTTTATGGGATAAACAGAAAGGCTCTCCACGTGCAGCCGACTATGTGTTGGTGGCTTCATGTCCAATGAGACGACTGGCGGTACTAGTAGAGGCGGGGTATCTTCAACGAAGAATTCGGACAGGAAGTCAACGAATAGGGTGACATCCTTGAGTGTGCTCATAGCCCCAAGGCTAACTCGGATCATGCCAGTCGGTTTGGCACGAATGATATCGTTGTCGTTACCACATCGCTGTCCAGCCGAGAAGTTTTCTTTCATTTCCCACGGCGCCAAATCCAGCGAGGATGCAACACCGCCCGGATTGCAAAGGCCGCCTGTCCGCAGTTGGAGGTTTCTAACGGCTGCAAGCTTTTCCACCTCTGCGTTGCTCACCCAGCCACTGCAGTGATTGCGGAGATTGAACGCAACAATTGGTCCTTGTGTGCTCGGATCACCATAGGTAGACGAGGCGTCTTTGTAGACGTGGCAAACGCTGGTGCCATTCCCGTGCCTAAGCGAAGTCAAGCCATCGTACAATTTCGAAGCGAGGAAAGCGGTATGGTTGGAAACTTCATCAAGCGAGTTGTATAGTTCTTTGTGCACACTCATTGCAGTATCAAGGGCCATGATGCTGTGAATCGGTAGAGTTCCGTCCTCCAATCTCTCGTGCAAGGTTTCCTTCTTCGCGTGCCACTGTTCTTTCAAGCAGACCTTTGCCATTTGGTCAGCAAACAGCATCACATGCATTGTTTGTTTGGGATTACTCACCACCATCTCGACTGTACCTCCACCAAAGTACCGGCGCCTATCAAAAACCGATCCTGCAGCCTTACGAATTATCAGTGCACCCAGATCGGGAAATCCAAATATCTTGTATAAGCTCATGACGGTGAAATCAGGGGCGCTGTTAGCATCGCTTAGATCAAGCGGCGAGGTTGACACCAAGGCGGCCGCATCCAACAGTGTATAAACTGAGCCTTGTTTCCTGGTGCGTATGTGGCGCGTCCAATCCAGGGGCAATCTGCGCCCATTCATGTTGGACTGTGCCGGATAGGCAAAGAGACCGAGCCTTGGGCTCGCCGTGCCATCCTCTTCGACCCAAGCGTTGACCTCGGCATCTGTTGTAAAACAGCGATGTTGTGTGGCGGTTTCCCGTGCTCCAATTAAGCTCGTATGTGCGTCTCTGTGGTAGCCGTACCAATAGCCCTCCTCTTGGTCCCGAAACACCTCCGTCACTAACTTGATACCCGCAGTGGCATTGGCGACAAAGACGACATCAAAGTCGTCCGGATCTGCCTTGAACAAGGCCAATAAACGCAGTCTGACATCTTCTATGCGGCGCGTGGTCAACTGCGACGAGTTCGAGGCCGAGTGCGGATTGCCGTAAAGATTGCCAATCATGTCAGCGGAGAAACGCTCGATGAGGGATTTGGCGTATAGCGTAGTACCCGCATGATCCAGATATGTGGTATCTGGAGGCTGTCAGTAAAGAAGCCACTGCCACGTCCAACCTGCTTACCTTGAAGCATGGGGTATTCGCGGAGGCGCAGTGCCTCGATGGCTGCGTTGTAGGCGATGCGCTCGTCTTCCATGATGGCAGATCACAAGGTCTCTTGCCCAAGCTACCCTGTATCCTTGAGGTAAGGAAGTAAGTCCAGGACAGGAAGACCCATTTGAAGGTAGAGGTGCTGTTTGCGAAAGTGGGGGATGGCGAATCTGTGGGTTGGTTGTAGCGCGGCAGACCGCGGCGCCCTCCGAGACCGAACGTGAGGTACTGATAACGCTGGGGTCCGAGCTTACGACAGCTGTGAAGGTTCGCTGACTTCTGATATAAATGCGACACCTCGTGGTATGCACAACAGCAGACACTACTATCCTCGTCTCATGTGTGCATCTCTGAGCGCGGAAGGAACCCAGAGGGTGGGTGAGCACAGACCTCGTGAGGGGGCAGCCATTCACATTACTGATGTTTGAACTACGCTAAGACGCGTCGGTTCAGTACAAGCAACATTCACCCCAATATAAATTTCTGGGAATGCCATACGCACCACTCCTCATTCCAATTGTTCCAATTTTCATGTAGCAATAGGAGACCCAGTTATGCGAAGGTCTCTGAGATTCTGCATGACATCCCGAGCACTGCGCAACGTTGTTTCGTACCTTCGTCGAATGGTTGCCCACCCAGTATCCCTCACGCCTCGCCTCTGACCTTCGAGCCTACGCATGAAGTCATTCTCGATCCCCCGCTAACCCAACGAACGTATCGTGATTCCCCGGCCTTTACAACCGTAGTCCAAAGTCAACTCCACCGACCACCCTCCCCCAACCAATCAGATCCCGCCCATCCACCACTCCACCGCTCCGTCCTGAACAAGCGTGACAAAGTTAACTGCATAATGACGCCTTGTAGAGGTGCTGTGAGACCGTGAATGAACATGTGAACAAGCCCTCAACTGCCTAGGTCTTATGTGACATTGGGACTAACAACGCTCTAAAGCAATGTAACAAAACCGCTCAGTCCATCTTTCATCAGATCGACGACTCGAAAATACAGCACTCCTACAGCCGCAAAACGCTATCCCGGCCCCAGTCCAGCCCACGCTTCTGCGGCTCCCCCGTCGGCGGGTTCTCCGCCCTTGGCACGCCCGGAGCCCCAACAACAGCACCACCCAGCCCCTCCAATCCCCTCAGTCACTCGGCTTCAGCGTACCTTTTCACTTGAACAATACTACAATTACTATCTTCTTCCTCCCCTCTCCCGCGAACACAGCCAATATACAAATGACCCTTCTTCTACTCAATCATGAAGCGAAGCCCAAAGCCAAATCATCCCAAAGAGCCGTCCAATACACCATTCGGTCAAACACCTCCAACGCCCATGCATGAGTTAAAGATACTAAGAAAAGCCCGAAAGCATCACATCATGCTCTTCAGCAATGCGAAAGAAAGAACGACGGGACCGCCCACGCCTACGACTCGACACGGCGCTCATCAGTGCGGTAGGTTGTGGTAGTGGTGGTACAGCAACGCACGGTACGCCCTCACGAAAACCACCCGCATACTCCTTGTCGCAGAAAGTAGCACCAGGAACCGCCGCATGCAAGGTCCGACTGGAAGCAAGCAGGAAACAAAATGCACGCAACAGGTCCCCGACTAGAGATAACAAGGTCGTTGGGTTCGACTCTACCTCACACCAGCGACAGCAGCGTCCCCGACAAACTGCGATGCAGTGCGCCCGCAATCGTCCACACCCTCTTCGTTGGCACCGGACGCTCAGGTAAGGGTCCTTGGTCCCCCTAGAACCGCTCCCTAGGTCCGTTGCCGTGGTTCTCGAACAGGTCATCCAGATACGCGCTTGGTGCACGTCCTCCGGTCGTCGATCCGCCCGGTACATTGAGAGAGAGTTGACTTGCGCTTCCATGGTCGTTGCCATATACACCTGCTCTTCCTGAGGGTGATCCAAGGGTTGCGACACTGTTCCGGTTGTATATGGACAAGCCGTCGCGAGAAGGTGGTGCACGGTCGTAACCCCGCGATGGAGGAAGCGATGGGGACTGCGGAGGCGAGATACCTGAACGAGAACTGAAACGATTTCCTGGCATGGCCAAAGAGTGCGTGGACAGATGCGATCCGGCACCGCCAACATGGGTCACGGGCGAGCCTTGCGCAGCCTGTGCGTTACCAGCAGCGTAGTAGCCTGCTGGCAAGTATTGTGACGACCGGTTTGCAACAGAGTCGCGCAGGCCAGTGCTGCCACCAGCAGTAGGAGAAAAGAATAGGGAGTTCGACTTGGGAGGTGTGCTTGTGGCATTGTTCGCGAAGGGCTTGGGGGGCCTCGATGTTCCCGTTGGTGCAGCTGAGAGGTGATCGAGGGACATGGTAGAGCTTGCGCCGACAACATTGTACATCCCCCGTTTCCTGCCGCCAGGAAAAGCTGACTGGTCCTTGAGATCGGCAAGGTTTTGAGCCAACGCAGCGCGCTTGACAGAACGGTGCAGCGACCATGCTACAAGGCCTCGCCAGACGAGCACACCCAACCCAAAGAAGGCCAAGATGGCGCCTACACATATGAAGACGGTACCGTCTGGCAGATCAGACTTTTGCATGAAAGCTGCCCCGGCGGTATCTGGCACTCCCACGACGGGTATGCCGACACCTGCCTGCGAGGGGAGAAGAGATAGAAAGTTGCCTGCGCCACCCTGTGTTTGCGTGGCATCTGCAGATGTGCTGGTAGTGACGGGCAGTGTGGAGACGAAGTTGCCGGAGTTGGAGGACCCTGTGTCGGTCGATTTGGGTGCAGCAGTCGTGGACTCGGCTTGATCCGTGGACTTGTCTTCCGTCTTCGAAGGCGCATTAGTTGTTTTCGCCGCGTCTGTTGTCTGCGCGGCTGCACTTGTCTGTGTCTCCTTGTCGGTTGCCTGGGTGGCGCTCGGCTGGTTCGTCGTCTTGCTATCCTGGTTGTTCTGCGCAAGGACTACTGGTGCGGCAAGGGCGAGCACGCCCGCGAGGCGTATGGAAATTCGCATGGCGGCGAGTTGTGTCCGGTATGGAGGGGCGAACGAAGGAGAAGGCGTCGGTGGACGCTGGCGGAGGGCCGCACGATCAGGGGCGCGGTTCGGCTGATGGGTGCTGTCTCAGGATGCCGTCGTGGCTAAGGGGCGGAGGCGCGGGAAGGAACTTGTTGTTGTCGATTGACGACGGTTGCTTTGGTAAACGAATGACGGGATAGCGAGAGGCGGAGAAGAGGACCCTTCCGGGAACTGGTGGTCGAGGGTTCAGGGAGGCGTGTGGGTGACGCTGGAGCCCGCAGGGAAGAGGATGCCTGAGCGCGGGTCCAGCAAATTGGCACTAGGGGGTTGGCGAACGTGGAGCAATGACTCGGGCTGGGAGGATTGGCAGCGAGGGAACTGCGGTATTAGCATGCGAATGTAACGATTCGGATGTGCACACTGTGCGGGAGCGACGGCGCGGCACGTTGCGTGAACGATGCAGGGCTCAGCTGTGCGTGCTCGTGGCCTGTATGAGGCTTCTTGTGTTGCCAGAGCCCGGAATGCGCCGCGTGACGCTAGGCCATCGTCCCAAAATAGCAGGGATGAGTTGCGAACTCTTGGCGAACAACTTTGAAGCTTCCAAAAAGTTTATCGATAGTCGACGCAGTTGCGCCCACGATACATCCACACATCCCGCCGCCATGGGTGTCGCAAAGAAGACGCGCAAGTTTGCGCAGATGAAGCGCGTGATTGGTGCGTGCTTCGCACACCAGCCTCTGACCGTTGCTAACACGCGCAGGCCAACGAGATGCCCGACTGTATGCGCCCGCGCCCCGGATCTGCCCTGCTCAGATGCCCCCTCGTCGGCCGATGCCGCAGTTGCTGCGCTTTTGTTCCTCCGGCTGACGATACTGCAGGAAGAAGAACCAGATGTCGGGCGAGCTAGAAGCCAAGAAGAAAGCCGACACCGAAAAGGCCAAGCGAGAGATCCCCCAGGCTCCTTCCTCCATGTTCTTCATGGCCGTGAGTGCATACCGCACGCCCAAGATTCCCCCGATCTGACAGTTCGCAGAATGAGGCGCTTGGCCCGCCATACCGGGTGCTCATTGACACCAACTTCCTCTCCCACACCGTGCGCGGGAAGCTAGAGCTTCAGAAGTCTCTCATGGATTTACTCTACGCAAAAGCTACGCCCATCATCTCGTCGTGCGTCATGGCGGAGTTGGAGAAACTGGGACCCAAGTACCGGATCGCACTGCGCATTGCGCGAGACGAAAGATGGGAGCGGATAAAATGCGACCACAAGGGAACTTATGCAGACGACTGCATCGTTGATATGGTCACGAAGCACAGGATATATCTGGTTGGCACAAATGGTACATGCTGTCTTGCTACAAAAGTGCTTTTCGGACATCATACTGACCAGCAATTGCAGATCGCGATCTAAAACGAAGAATCCGCAAGATCCCCGGTGTCCCGATCGTCAGCGTTGCAAAGGGCAAATACGTTATCGAGAGGCTGCCCGATAACCCTGATAGCAAGTAGACACGTTGGATGGAAGACAACACAGGATAGGCGCACAGAGGCGGGACTTTGGCTCGGCTTCGTATGCATAGCGATGGCGTTATCACGGTTGGCGGACCTCGCCCAAGGAAAACAAATCTGCATTATAGAAGCATTCTCCACGTATTGGGACTGCGTATGGTTCATATGGTCGAATGCAATGTTAGCTTTCTAACATGAAGCCTTGTTCATCTCCTTCCGGTCAACACATCTAATGGCACTGGCCCTTGAACTTTGCCTTGCTGCCTAGCGGTGCCTATGACAGCTCCTGGCGATTGCTGCTGCCAAATTGCCGTTTTTGGATGGTGTTGGGTACCAGACTGAGATGCTACCCTTTAGTGTTTTGATTGAATCGCAAGTGGCGTGCTGTGATCCGGTGAAATCATGGAGCTAACCATGCAACACACCAAAAAGCCCCCAGTCGACATGAGACTCTTTGTTCTACCGCTCAAGATGAAGAGCCTGAAGTAACCGCAACTGGACGTCGGGCCTTGTTTCTTTCGTGTGAGAGCCGCACATTGCGCACATCATCAAGCTTCACCGGAACTGAGAAGCTATCTCTCGAAGAGGGATTTCGTAGACACAGATATATTCACGAGCGGTATACTATCTGGTGCTAGCAGTGTCAGCTCGTGTAGCCCTGGCTTGAGCCTCACAGAGCGACATGGTAGATCGAGCTCAGCTGGCAGCTTGGCCGAGTAATCGTATCCCGCTAACATTACGGTGGCATGTATGATCGCGGAATGTTTGTAGTGATGCACTCGATTCTCTGTCGCGATGAGCCACAATGAGTATAACAAGACGTCTCTCCCATTTGTCGGTGTGCATCGCTTCGATAGTGCAGCAAAAGATCGCTCGCCAAAGCCTGGCTGTCTGGGGTGCAGCAGTTCGTTGCCTTGTTTGTGGCGTAGGCGAATCGTTCAGAGGCTCTAAACCCCATTTTGAGGCCGGTGTGCATAGTTTCGGTGAGTCCCTGCATCCGGGGCTGTGCGATGACCTCACGCTAGACCACGAACCCACCAATATCCACAACCCAACGCTTTTCGATGGCAATACAACCTTGAAAGAAACATCGACATTGCAGACTGCAGTTAGATCTCGTCAAACTGAAGAAACCCACACCACTGGTCCACGAAAGCACATGGCCGTCCTTGCCGCCATTCTTCCGCTCGTTTCTCAGAGCTCAGCACTTGCACTCGTGCTCTACCGGCTAGCTGCAGTAGATGCTTACGCCGCCAAAGAGCTTTTAAGGGCTGCGAAAGCGATTTCGAATTTGGCGCTGATAGTGAAGGAAGTCGGGACAATAATAAAAGAGGATGATCGATTACCATCGGCCGAAGTATGTATGCTTTTCGTGATGCACGCCACTTGATTCTAACGCGACACGTAGGCTTTCGAAACTATCGAGGATATTCTGGACCAAACTTCGACCATTTTCAACGAAATAGATCTTCTGGTATCAGGCCAGGATGCACAAAGAAAGAGACGATCGTATGATGAGCACCAGGATGGAAATCAAGCGCCCACGCTCACCCCGCAAATGTTGGCGAGGTTACACTACCTCGATGCTCATCTGGATTCGCTGAGGACTACGTTGTCAGTGATGCTGCAGACTTTGTATACAGCACAGAGTATTATGTGGGCACGGTACGAATCCATTCTGTTTCACTGACTGCGACAATTTCTGACAGTCGCGCAGAGTCAGACCCACAGTCTCACCGAGGCAGTGCGCCACCGCAGTGGCAAATGAGAAGCAACAACTAGAGACACTCATCATCGACCAGCAAATCTCAATACTGCAGGCATCAAAACTATATGAACGGGCGCGGCCAGATGCGCGGTTGCTGATGGAAAATGACAGCTCTTTGAGCTTGAGTATCGTCGACGAAAATGCACCTAGTCCGGCAAGCTTGGCCAGATATCAGGACAAGTTCATCGCCACTCTAGACACTCAAAGTTCCGACGAACAGCAGTGGCTGGCGTCAGTATGTGGTATCTCAAAATCGCAACTAGACCGCTTGTTGGATAGGTGGACCAGGCTGCACCAGTTCGAGGAAGAACTACTTGACGCGGAACGTAAAGTTCAAGCAAAGAAACGAGAAACCCAACAGCCATTCGTCGAATCAGATAGTGAGGACGATATAAACCCGCTGCCAAAATTCGGTAGCAGTGGCGTTGGTCTGGACTCCCATGTTCCTCACAGACCGGACGCAATCCCGCCTCTGTTCACAGAGTCGTCTTCGCTACAAACCCCAAAGTCAACAACGCATCAAAATTGTACAGTGCCCGCATCCCCCCGATCGAGTATTTCCACCCTACCCGTGGAAGCAGCGGCAGCTGTTGAAGCAAAAGACAAGGACGTCGGACTAGACCTGGAGATCCCCTGGACACTACGCACGCGCAGATACTACTGGAAATATGTTGACGGCAAAGTCCAAGAATCCAACACGGACGCACCCTCCTCGGAAGCATTTGCCCACCGCCACAGCTGGACTGAAGTACAAGCATCCTGGGTCTGCAAGGAAGCGCTTCAAGAATCAGGCTACTCCCACACCCAAGTACAGAAAGAGATACCGGATGGGAGACGCACCAAGTTCGAGACGTGGTTCTGCATAGACCAGCCTCTGACCTTCGACCAAGTCCAGCACCTCGTTGAGCGAACGGTAGAACTCTACCGCAAGACGCAGCCACCGTCACCGCCACTCGTCAGAGAGCGTACACGGCGGACGTCTTTCGAACGTCGGACCCAGGGCTACGTACCTCCGGACGCAAGCAACGACCGCGACCGCACGCCGATCCCACCTCAAGCGCGACCGCCACCCCTCGAGCGCTCTACAACCGCATACCATATCTCGCAGCCCCCACCCCTCGACCGAGCCCTCTCAATGCCCGGCCAAGCAGCCCCCTCCTACCCTCCAAACCCCCGCTCCAGCAACATCCACCTCCCACCCCCATCCCCGCGAACCAGTAACCCGCAGATTCCACCCCCTCAAGCAACACCTATACCCATCCCTCCCCACCCCAGCACAAATCCGTCCTTCCTTGCACCCTCTCCCCGCTCAACACGCAGCTTTGTGCCACCAACGCCATACCAACCGCCTCCCCCTCCGCCCCGCCATCTTCAGCCCCCGATGTCGACGTACGGACAATCACCCCTCCGCGCATCGCTGGATGGCGCGCGGTATGAGCACTATTCCAGCACGTCTGGGGCTTCGGACAGCGAGAGCGTCACGAGGAGTCGGAAGAGGGATGGGAGTCGGCGGCGGCGGCGGGGGTCGGATGAGAGGCGGAGGAAGAAAGGACATGGGCATGGGAAGGCGGGGGCGTTGATGGGGGTAGCGGGGTTGACGGCGTTATTGGATGGGTTGGTGGGGATCTGAGGGAATTTGGCAGAATGGAGGGTTGGATACGTTTTATGATGAGTATGAGTTCGAACAGACACGGCATATGATGTGTTGCGATTAAGGAGATACCTTTTTTTTTTGGAACCGCACAGATTTTACAAATTATGGGTGCGTGTGATTGCCCAGAGAGGAGCAACCCGTCCGGGCAGGCAGATTGTCTCATCACTTCATATATAGAGCTATGAAGAAACAAGCGCAGATATACACTGCAGTTGTACTTGTTCATGGGTTGTGAGCTACGTGACTTGATTCCAACATACTAACGTGTAGACAAAACGGACTATCAAGGCCTTTCTAGATATTATTCAGTATACTCTCACACCTTCCCGATAGGACATCGGCCATTGCTGTGGGGATTGAAGTATTTGACTGGAGAGGAGGTTGTTGAGGCGCCAGAGCAATGGGATGCGGGTGAGCGCAACGTGTATCGACGTACCATCGACTTCGAGTACATCCGGACAATAATGAAGCGGGCACTGTCTCAATCCCCGGACCTAGTCCATCATGGTTGATATTGAGTGCCCAGACCATTTGCATTATGCCGTGGTCGTCTTGCGGCACTCATAGGTAGTCGACTCTCATTGGTTATACGCTCTTAGCGCGCACTTTGGGCCACCATCCACCTCCGGAAGGAAGTACATACCGATCTCCTTCAACAATCATTTGCCGCCCCGGTGTTCTTGTCAATATGGGCAACGTTCTGCTGCATTCTCCCTCATCCACCGATTCGTCTTTCTCTGGGATTCCACGCATGCTGAGAAGATAATGTGCATTGGCAGCTGCATGGCCTGGTGTCAGTGGGCATTGTTTGCTCCCGCCGCAGATGCATTCTCGAACCCGAGAGCTCATCCGGCCTGTCCGAAACGACACACCTGTTTGTGGCGCGAGGAGAGATGTCGAAGAGAACGCACGGAGGCCTTGGTGCAGCTTCGATTGCTAGAACGCACTGGCTTGTACACCAGCCGTCTTATGCACCCGCAGCCGTCTTCGGGAAGCGACAGCGACTGCTGCACTGTTGTCCAAAATCCCCAAATCCATTACCGCTGATGCCGCCACATACGAAGAAGGTCATCGGATAAGGCAGAAGGGAGCAAGTCCTTGACTGAAATCCATTCGAACTCCAGATTGTCTTGAATGCATCATTCGGGTATGAGAGTCTACGCATGCCTGGTTCGTATCGCTCGCAATCTGCACAAAATGCTCTGATACATGCACTAGGGTGAACTTTTTACCGTGTCCAGATGCATGGAATAGAGTATTGAGCTGTAGCAAAGCTACAGACTCGCTCTCGCGTCATGTATAGCCTGACCGATGTACGCAACATCGAGAGCACCGCATGTGCTATCGAAACCAAGGTGACACGGTAACGCTGGTGCCTGTAGACCCCTGTCAGCGAGTCAGATATCTCCGTGCACGATTTCAGTCCAGTGTCGCCTAAACATGCCTATAGTAGGGAATACATGCAACTAGTCGCCTTGATGAACGGGACCTAGTGCTGTCATTCCAGGACTGTGGGTTTTCTGTCACCAGCATACCTGATGTTCCAGTGCACGAGGGACACATCAACGCAGTGGAGAACGATTCGACTTTAAAGCTGCCAAATCCATAGGATGCAACCTCTACACGTTTGCAAGCTGGCAGGGGTTGTGGAAGGGGTGGTTTGCTGCCTGTACTAGTAAAGCCATATCCGGAAAGAGTAGCCTGATAATGCGCGAATCGCGTGGGAATCTAATCGATCTGAAGAAGTCCTCGCTCATGGGAAGGATTCTTCCAGTGTTGATCAGATGTGCCTGCTTTATTCACCCTATCACAGAGCCGCAACAGCGAAACACCCGCTCTAGAGAAAGTCACACGGCGAATACTTGAAGCACTTAGACCCTTCACTTCTGCTCTTTGTTACGCTTGTAAAGCAAAAGTCACATCCACTCACCGGAACACTTTCCCCCGAAGCCGGGGTGTTATGCAGGCCTTCGGACGCACTTATCATCCCGATTGCGCTCCTTTGAGCTACCGTTAGGCGCCCTTCAGCAGGCCCAGCCACAGATCCTATGCAAGACATTCGATTGCGCTGTGAAAGCCCGGGAGACTGACGGGGTTCTGGGGTAAAGCTCCAGCCAACACACTGGTCCTCTTTCAGGGCGACATGGAGGTGATAGCACGAACGTTTCACGTTGCCCCATACTTCGCCCTTCAGCGTTTGCTCCGATTCCATGCGCCATTCACGGCTTCCACAGAGCGGTTGTATGTTTGGAACATGCAGCTTTTGTCCATAGCTTTTGAATATTCCTCGGCGATGCGTCTTTGCTCCTTTATGCGTCGTCTCACGGCTGTGGCATCTGAATGCTCGCTCAACTATTAGCATTGCACAGGCTTGAGGCGGAGCGCAGCTCGGATCGCACGCCTTATATTCTGACTTCCGCGATTTGACCATGCGTCCGCAAACAAACAACCTAGCGATCAGGCGGTCGCCTGCAGCCTGCAGCCTGCAGAAGGGGGCCAAATTTGGCCAGTCATGTTTGCATACTTATGGTGTGGCCGCAATGTCCTATTGCATAATGCTTTTGCTTGTAATGCTGGGCTATCACTAGTATACACCGACCTAGTGCCAGGTGGCTAGGACTGCGAAGCCTGCTCAACCACAAGCAGGATGCTGCAGGTACGGCACATCAAATTTCATTTGTGCGATGAACCGTCTCGCCCTGCGCAGACCTACTTCCGTTTGAAATACAGTGTGACTAGGATTCTGAGCTAGCACGACCTGCAGCCTCCCGCCTGCATACCACATACGCCTGCTGACGAGATCTGCAACGCAACCCGCTGAATGCATCTCTATACATTTCTCCCCTCCACGTATCAATACCTGTGCTCATAATCTCACGTCTTTTCTATAAACTATTCGAGCAACGGGTTCAACATTCTTCATCTGGTCGCGCTGCTCAGCGGCTCCCAGGGACAACTGGCACTTATAGTGTCCACTTCGTTGGCGATAACGGTTAACGATTAAGTACCCGGGCATTGGTTAGCTACTGTTTCAACCTTGGGTGCGACATCATGTCTCTCCGACAATGCTTGAACTAAGACATGATGCAGTTTGCAAGCAATATGGAGTTCGAGCATGCATACCGATACGGATCGTATGCTAGTACTGGGTACCCACTACAACATTATCAGCTCAATGGACGAGACCCGACGTTCCCAATGCCTAATGGCGCAAGGATAAATCGGCGAGTGTGCCCAGTGCGAGGTCCGATTGGCGGCGCGAGACTACACATTCGCGGAGATGACAATGAGACTGGACCGTCGAGGCGCCGTGTTGCTGTCGCGGTGAGCTATGCAATATTGAGCTGGCGGTTGCTGCGAGATCGCTGGGTGAGATCAAACAAGGACTGACATTAGTAGTGTGCTCGGTGTAGAAAGCGGAAGATCCGCTGCAGCGGCGATCCTGGAGACGGCACCGGTTGTCACAATTGCACCTCAGCCGGAGTGGATCCATCGCACTGCCAGTTTCATCGCGTAAGCTTTTATCCAAAGGGGGACATCTTCATTAGTTGACCGTCTACAGGTTGGCTCGGGTGAGGCCGCAAGCATGATTGATCTTCACAACTTCAACCAGATCGCAGACACCCACCAGACAATGATGCAACTCTACAATCCCCCGTCGAGCCCCGTTCGATCGCGACCTTTGACATATCCTTCCGGAATAGACAACAAGTCTATCATGCCTCAGGCCTGGTACAGCTCTCCATTTAATTCCGAAGAGACCTCCCCAGTGGAGAACTATGGTTTAGATCAGTCCTCTGCATACCTTCCGACGCAACAGGCATACAACGGCGGTTATGATTGGAGCACCGATGCCAAGCCTGCTACAAACAGTTACCTGGGTCCCGACTCTACTACGTACCGTGGTCTACCATACGCGCAGCACAACATCCGGAACGTTGCGAGCTCTGATGCACTCTCTCACAGTATGACGTCGCTTCAACTCACACTGCCCGAGAGGCCGCATACACGTTCCGGTCTTCCGGTTTCACAGAGACCCCATTTGCCAATCCCGCAACCGTCACCTGCGCAAACAACCCGCAACGTTGTTGACCAACTGCAAGATCGACGCCTACGCTCCGTCCAAGCGATGGGAGGATCTTCTCTTAGCAACGGAGGTTTTGTGAAGCCTCCTCTTCCCTTCAGCAGCGACACAGATGTTCATGGCACAACCACAGTAGAAGTACTCTCAACTCAGATTACCTCATCTGCCCCAGCATCTACCACGGACACTTTATCTTGCTTTGCCAACACTACCACGAGTACTGAGGCAATTCCAGTCACTCCGGCTCCCCAATTCGACTTCAGCACTTCGCCGCTTTTCGATGCTATGCCAGCACCTGCTCAGCCAGCATATTCCAACTTTCGCGACAGTCAAGACTACAAGGCTTTGACTACATCACCAACCAAAGATATGATTTCGATGGCTCGACAGCTGTCGCGCAACAATCTCTATAGTGTTGCAAGTGCTTCCAGCTCGAAGAATGCTTCGGGTGCCAGTGACTCGATGCTGGTCAGCGGCCATCGATATACGCCGTTGAGCCAGACCCAAAACCACCCTCAGCACCAAGAATCTTCCAAATCCGCGTCAAACAATACCGCATTCCCTGTGCATCGCAGCGTTCCTGCGACTTTCAACAGAACTTATTGATTTCTCAGTAAGTCTGCTTGCTATTGTATCTCGAGCGCCGCAGTGTCCCTCAATGCCGGAGACCCAGGCAACAACCTAGGTAACGCGTGGAGGGGCAACCGTCAACCTTTTTCACTGCATCTATATCCTTCTCGAGACTTTTCAAAGCTTGGAGTCACTTACGGCCGAGGATCTCGATTGTGTGCACACTATATCTCGCCGCGTTTGTTTCATGGCATTAGTAAAAGCATTTGGCGGCGTACCGATCTGATCTGGAGCGGACACACTGCGAAGATTCGCATCTATTGAAAGACTCATTACTAGATCCACATGGCTCGGCGTCAGTTTTTGGACTTCTTCTCATCACCACCAAATAGCGTCATCGCCATTGGCTTTGATATTCGATTTCGCATTGTATTTCCCCGCTTTTACTGTTATTCAACCGACCTCCCACTTTCACTACCTTCTGAACACGGTTCTGGACTGGTGTATCCGGGCTCTCGAAGCGCATGAAATATTTGCTCTATCTACCGCTCTGCTAAGTTGCATTAATGTTCTTACGGTTATTATATATCGGTATCATGTCCACCTCCGTCCTCTGTACAGCTAGGAACACTGTTTACACCCTAACATCTGCTTCCGACGGCAAGTTTTTACATTTTCGGAAGGCCAACACACTCGCTCCACCCGACTGCGTAGATCGCTCATGTACCACCGCACTCATGTATGGATAGGAAGGCACTTTACGGAAGACTTGGAGCGGCATGCGCCAACCTGGGGCACCATCTCGTACATTACAGATTCATAATGAAACCCTCAGAAGCAACGTTCTCACATCCACTCGGGACGTCCAAACAGCCTTTGCCCACGCTCCAGCCTGACCCACAACCAACGTGCCACAGGAAAATCCCTCACAGAGAGTATGCCCAGCGACCACGCACGCACGCACGCACGCTTCCCAATCCAGCCACCGCTCACCCCAGACCGCATGTTTCAAACGCACAGATCGATATAGGCATGCACCCCTTCTGCTTGAAGATGCTCGTGCATGTCCGTCTATCTGACCCACCTGCCTTCTCCTCGCCTCCCGTCCGGACCCACACTGCCAGCAGTCTCCACTGTGCATGGCAGCGACCAGTTGCCTTCTGTGCGTGACGCGTGCAAGGATCATCCAGGATGTGATGGTGCATCTGCAGGTGTGGCAACTTCAGGGCCGCAGACGCGCAGCACAGGTGGGGCGTGGGGGGATTGTGCGACGGCGTGATCGCGGTTGTGTGACGTGGGCTGTGAGCGGTGAAGAGGGCCTGAGTTGGGGGAATTGGGGTGAAGTGAAGCGGATGACGTGTGATTGAAGTGATGAGGCGAGGGGGTATAAGGGAATTACCGTGGGGGCGGAAAGGACGGTGAAGGTGTGAGTGTGTGGGGGTTTCAGGAATGTCTGTCCAAAAGGGGTGTAGGTAATGCGGAGAGTTGGAACGAGAAGTGTTTGCTCGGCTTTCGCGCCACCATCCGGTGTGTGAGGGCACGTGTGTACTGTGCTAGTTTAGGGCTGGTTCTGTGATACCATGGTGGTCGATTGCTTGTTAAGGCAATGGCAAGTGCCGTGAATAAGTAATGTAGTTGCATGACAGTGTCTGCTCATGCTTATGGAGTGTGATACTATACATGGGAACCAAAAGAAGAGGCCAAGGCTCTTTTCATGATCAATTGCAAAGTCAGCGTAGTAATGGTCGTCACTACCAACTTCTTGAGGGCTTAGACGACTTCCGCGATGGTCTTTTGCGTGATCAGGTCTGTCGCATGAGAGAAGCCTTCTCATCCATCCGTGTAGAAAATCCTGGTCTTGGTTCAGCTTTTAGAGTTTTGGATACATGCTTCTGTCATAGTCTTCATTGTATCCAGCCAACTTCAACACTCCCTCAATCCTCTCCACGCAACCACTCCCTCATCCACGCCACCATCGCCCGTTTTGCCCTGACCATTGCCCTTCTCTCCCGCTCATCCTCCAAATTCCCTCTTGTAGCAAACGCATGCTCCACTCCATGAAAATACTGATAGTCATACGGCACGCCCTTCGTCGGGATAACCTCGTTCGCATACGCCTTCAGCTCGGGCGTGAACGCGGCGTCGATTTCCGGCGCGCAGATCTGCACCGGGACGCCGATAGTGTCAATCTCATCTCTCGTGAGCCAGGTCGGGTGGGCTGTGGAGATGCCTAGTATCTGATTAGAGGAGAGGCCGATTGATGAAGTGGGGACATACAGTCCACCAGGCCATTCAGGTTCTTGTCCCCGAGTCTGAACAGACTCCACCCGCCATAGCAGTACCCAATAACACCCACCTACCAATGTGCGCACGTCAGCAGATCCCTTCACCTCCCCTTCTCACCACCTTCTTCATACGTACATACCTTATCATACTTAGCCCTCAACGCCCTCGCGACACCCAGAATCTCCAGCCACCTTACATCCTTCGCATTCTGCTTGCTCCACTCCTCCAAATCAAATTCATTCCAGCGATTGGTATTAGCTATAATCGCGGGGTCGATGACTTGGCCGCCGAAGCTTTATCCACATCAGCAAACACGAGACCGGAAGCAGAATGGTGAAACAGGATAAGGCGACGCACAAGTCAGGCATGTACACCGTAGCCGGAGTCTCAGCAGCGTAAGCGTCACAGAGGAGCCTTGTGTTGGTGAAGGACCAGCCAAAGAGGTCTGTAGTCGTTAACTTAGTAGGAACGCGCTTGAAAGCTGACGATGGGAACACAAAGATGGTCGTGGGTAAAGGTTTGAGATCGCAAGGGCAACGTACCTGCTATGACTAGTATAGCGACCTTATTGCTGTCTCCCACAATGTAGGCGTTGTTGTCTGCGATCCTGCCTTCGCTACCTATGGGCGTGCCATCCCATTGGAAGCCGGAGATGCAGCATTCGGTCACCATTATTGCTGATGTCCTGGAAGTATTACTTGCAACGCCTACCAAAGTTCGATTGTGGATGAGGCCAAGTTTTCTTTAAAGGAATACACCCTGCAAAGCATGACGGAGTTCCGGTATGGACCTTGGTCAGCAGACGCATGCCTACGAAAACAAAGGAGCGCTAAAAAGGTTCCACACTGAATCATTGCCTCAAGGTCACTCGATTTCCATGAATGGGATGACAAAATTGATATAATTGGAAGCGTGTCGGCGTTTAGTGTCCATGGAGGCCCGCGTAGCACCGCGGACCTCCGAAATGTCCTTGCAGACTCGCAGTAGCTACCAACGCCTCATTCACGCATCTGTTTTGGGAACGAGAATCCAATAAGATCCTTTCAAAAAATTGTACCAGATGTATACGCATCGAAGTCGTACCGCATTATGCTCTCTATCGGTTTCTTCCATAGATGCAACCCTGCAACATTTCGAGCCCAAGAACGCCAACCCGTGGTATAGAAGCATGCAGACGCTGGAACGGAACAAACTAGACACCAACGCTAAGATCGGCTGTGAAATCCCTCTTGATGGACAGATCCTCGTAGTTTTCTTGGTTGATGATTTCGAGTCCTTTCTCGTTTGCCAAGTGCAAAAGACATATAAACCCGTAAGACGTCGAGATCTCATTGTACTTTTGTGGATGATACATGGGCTTGAGGTCTTTCAAGACCTGTGTGAACTTGAGTGAGCCGTCCACAGCTTTCGAGGCAGTATCGTCCATTGCATCTTTGGAAGGTGGTGCTTCAATCTGCTGTCTGTTAGTTCGTGACTTGCGCATGCGATGATGAGTTGAGCGTACCTTTTCCAAGCCCATACCAGTCCATAAGTTGTCCTTCAGTAGTCGGACGTCTACGTTCTTCGCTTTCCGCGCATAGTTCAACATTATCGGACGAGTTCTTCCGATTCCAGTGACCAGCTGTGTTCCGAACGCGCCCTCTTCGGTGGGTGGAGGCATAGATGACATGGGCACCATGTTGTCACTAGGTGGCGGCGAGAAATGATCCCGCGCATCAGCAAACGTTTCACCATCATCATCCATTCCGCCAACCATTGGCAACGGGCCATCCTCGAAGAAATTGGCATCGTAGTCGTTTTGCGGTGCAAGCTCCTCGTCTTCCGCTGCTCTTTCGTCTGCCAAAGCTGCCCATTGCGCGGCATCAGGCTCGTCGTTGGCGGTTGCACTTGGCCTGTCTCCATAGGTCGGTCGGTTGACTCTCCGGGCGCCTAGTCGAACGTTTGGCTTCAAGAAGAGTCTTAGCAATTGTCGGGAGTTGAAGTGTTTGTCATCTGGCGCTAGGTTTCGTGTCTTTGACTTCCACTGCGATTTAGGCAGCATGATGCTGGCTGCTGATGGAGCCGGAGCATATAGCGCATTTGCCAGCTCCTGGCTCATCGGGGAGAAGAAATCGATCTTGAAAGGTTCTTTTTCTTTGCGCTTTGGAGGGGCAACGGTTTTGCCAGAATCCTTGACGCGACGAATGCGCCAGTGCTCAGGGCCAGCCCAGTTCTTCTTCAAAGCCTCATCAAAGTAGCTAAGGATGTTTTCCTGCTCTTGACCCGGTTTTTGGCCATGCGTCAAGGTGTAGGGATCATCCGCATTGAGTTCACCGTCGCCGGCTTCACCAACTTCTTCATCGCCTTCGGCCGCTTCGATGTTGTGGACACGTGCTTGTGGTTCGAGTGCAATCTGGTTGGCGTACAGCTCACCGCCCTCGCCGAACCCAACTTCTGGAGGTAGGTCGAAGCCAGCGCCGTCGTCATCACCGAAGTCTGGTGCATTATCGCCATCAAGGAACATACCAGACTGGTTAGCAGCTTCGTCGTCATCCTGGTGTTTTGGCTCTTCTTCTTCTTCTTCTTCTTCGATGGCCTTCAGAAACGGCAAGTTCGTTGATGCGTTGGGATCTCCAAGCTCAAAAGCTTTCATGGAAGGGCAGATGTCCTGGCCGTCTAACCGTGAGAGATCGGGGAAGTATTTGGCAGCCAAGCCCGAGATGTCGATGACGGCGTCCTCAGACGGCTCATCGACCTCTTCCTCGTCGTCTGCCTCTACTCCGAGCCCCTCCGGTGCCGGAGTTTCCCTTGATGGCTGTGTACCATCTTTTATGTCGTCGCTGCTGTCGAATACAATCCTGCCGTTGCTGTCGATGGACAAGTGGTTCAAGAGCAAGCCCTTGGCGCCACCTTCGTCGAAGTCTGCAGAGGCTTTCTTGAACAATGGGTCCACAGAGAGGTCGAGATCCATCTTCTTGATCTGGAGCTGTTCGAACGAGTCCGCCAGACTCGACTCCTTCGCGCGCGGTGCCCGTTTCTTCTTCTTTTTCTGGCCGTCTTCACCCTCCTCGCCGTCACCGTCCTCGTCCTCATCGCCTGAGCCCTCGGCATCGCCTCCTCGCTTTTTCTTGTTTCCGCTCTCGGCTAGACCGCTGAGCAACTTGCTGGTGTCCGTGTTTATGCTGTCAACTCTGCTCGTGTAGATCTTGACACAACCGTCCAGCGTGACACTCGCTTTCTGAAAACTGATCCCGTCGCCTTCCTTCAAAAGAGACATGTCGTGGAAGTAGTCGATCAGCGCATAGTTGAAGGCATTGTTCGCATTGATTTTCTGCCACCAGTCAGTCCCATCCGTGCCCAGCTAAAGATGCCTGCTGCTTACGTTGTCTGCCGCCAGCCTGATCCATTCGTCGAAGTTGGCCAGAAGAGGCACAGGACGCTTCATAGGCGTAATGGCGGTTCCGGTAACGTCAGGCATGTCAATGTCCTGGTCTATCGCGGGCGTGTGAGGGCTGTCTTGGGTCCCGAGCGACCGCCGGTTCCGCTTCGGCGTCGCAGAAGCCCGCATCGACTCTCTCCGAAGCTTATCATAGCGGCGTTTCGCTTTCTCTTGTTTGTCATCGTTCAGCGGTACTCTGCAAGCTGCGTTAGCCGTCTGCCTGCATGCCTCCGCCGAAAGCGGGCGCGTACTTTGTTGTGGACGAGCGCTGGGGCGTCTCGGCCGCGCTGTACACGGAGCTGGGGCGCGGCATCGTGGATGGCCGTCGTCGTGAGGGTGCGGGTGGTGTTGTTTACTTGGTTCCTCACTCACAAACACGCCGCGCGCCAAGACACCAGTCGCGCTCGTCGCGCCTTCCCCGCTGCCGCCACGCCGCGCACTTGCCACAGTGTGGCTTAGAGTGATGATGCGACGCAAGCTCCTGAAGCTTGATTCCCAAGCGTCGTGTGCCGTTGACGTTGAATGTGAATGCTGCGCGCGCCGTTCGCATGCCGTTTGCGCGTTGAATCTCCTACCGCCATCTCCCTACACTTATTATTATCCTGCCATCGTCCGCAATCCCATACAAGTCCCAGCGCACACGCGCCTCGGATACCCGCATCTTGCGACGGCATTATCGCCGCCTCAACCCACTGCGTATCGAGCCCTTATCGCCACAGAGGTCGTGTCGCAAAGCTGCAGCGAAACCAGCTACCGCGAGACTCGTAATAAAATGCGGTGGTCATGAGCCTCTTTACTGCTCCAGAGCAACTCACAATGCGCCGGCGCTCCCGCTACTCCGCGCGCCCATTTGCGCTCACGATATTGGCTGTCTCGGTCTTGGTGCTGCTGGCATGGGCCAAGAGTGGGCAGGAGGACAGTGCGAGGACAGAGTTCGGGCCCAGCGCTGGTTTTGTAAGAAGAGATATTGCAGTTCGAGATCAAGAATGTCGCCTGGTGCATCATGCAAAGGACAAGTGCGCATTTGTCCGAGAGAACTGCCCAGACGAAGAGGCGGGCATCTTCTCGTACCTCACGCTGTACTACTGCCGCCTCCCGCATGCGAAACCTGTCGCATTCACTATTCTCGTACTATGGCTTGCGCTCCTTTTCAGCACTATTGGTATCGCCGCGAGCGATTTCTTTTGCGTCAATCTGAGCACCATCGCCAATCTCCTGGGCATGAGCGAGAGCATGGCCGGAGTCACCTTCCTGGCGTTCGGTAACGGAAGTCCGGATGTCTTCTCCACATTCGCCGCCTTCAATACCAATTCCGCAAGTCTCGCAATCGGCGAATTGATAGGAGCGGCAGGATTCATTACTGCAGTCGTGGCAGGCTCGATGGCCCTAGTGCGGCCGTTCAAAGTTGCGAGACGAAGCTTTGTCCGAGACGTGAGCTTCTTCATCGTTGCCGCGACCTTCAGTATGGTCTTCATATGGGATGGGAAGTTGACCCTGTGGGAGTCATGCGTTATGGTCGGGTTTTATGTATTCTACGTGTGCTTCGTCATGGTATGGCATTGGTGGCTAGGGCGTCGGAAAGCTCGAAAGCTTAGAGCTGCCGCGATGCGGAGTCACTTTGTTGTGCCCGGTGGTGAAGAGGAAGAGATCCCTCAGGAGTACCACGACGAAGACGACGCCCCGGCAAGCGCAGGCCGACCAAGCTTACACCGAGGTGTGTCTGCTGATGACTTTGCGGCCCTTGAACGTGGTGATGATTCCAGTGACTCTCTGGAGGCAGACGAAAATGAAGAGATGCGCGAAAGATGGTTAGGGGAACTGAACGACAATATGCGTGTCAGCAGACCACAAGTCGGACGCAGGAGAAACACCCATACGCCTATCAGACCCAGTTTGGTTGGCGCACTCGAGTTTCGCGCGGTGCTGTCATCGCTACAAAAATCTAGGAACATACAGACGATCCCGCTTAATCTGCGGCGGTATTCTGACGACCCAACATATACCACTGCACAGCAGCAGGACCTCATCTCCGGACCCTCCGATCCTGCGCAGCGGCCCCCATACGACGTGGAGCAAGGTCCTACTGAACAAACTCCCGTAGTCACTCGACCTACCCTAGAGATACAGAGAAATTTACCCAACCGTATGAGGGCCGTGTCTGCTAATGATGTAGGCAATGCCCGTTTAGATCCTGACACACTTCGTCCTTGGGCGGTGCCCACCATCCATTTTGGACCGGCTTCGGTGGACAATACCTTTATTGAACAGAACGCCGCAGATCTCCAACCACCGCCATCGCCGGTTATATCGCTCTCACCACCAGCGTCCGAGTACGACTCGTCAGCAACAAGTGCTCAAGTTCCTACGCTAATCCCGAACCCGACACCTAATTTGCTAGCACCGCCAATCTGGGACGGCTCCGGATCGACAGCGCGTTCGACAAATACTACTCCGAGCCCATTATCATCACCTATTTTAGAGTCCACGGTGCCATCACGCCCACAGCCCAAACTTGTTCTGTCAGGTCCTGTCTCACCTCCGATCCCGTTTCCAGCATATACCGAGTATCCAGGCTCAGCTCATAGTTCCAGGGCTCCGAGCCTCCGTCTGCCCCCTCCGAGTGTGTCTGCTGCCTCTCTGTCATCGGACTATTTCGCGGATCACATAATGGAAGGCAGCGATCGAGCTAAAGTGCCTTGGTGGTGGCCATCTACTATACTGCCGCCACCGATCGTTCTTCTGTCGACTTTGTTTCCTACCCTATGGAATTGGAGGGACAAAAACGTATGGGACAAAATGCTTGGCGTGGTTGCAGCACCAAGCGTCTTCCTACTCACGATAACTTTGCCTGTAGTAGAGCAAGAGCAAAGAGACGATGCTGGGGGCTCAGATCCAATAACGGTGTCCAGTCTCAGTCTGCCCGATGCTCTTCTGACGCCCACACACCACCGCAGCATGGTCTCGGGACCGGACGTCGAGAACCCCTCAAACGAAAACCCTCGCAGAGATCACAGCGCGATTTCACTCGGTAAATCTGATCTTCGGGGCAGAAATGGGAGTGCTGGCACAACCCGCCAGCCACAACAAATTATTGCCACGGCCGAGAGTGGAATCATGCAGTCACCCGAGCAGCTCCCATCAGCATCACCCTCATCTGGCCCGAAGACGTGGAACCGATGGCTCGTGATTGTCCAGACCTTCACAGCGCCATTTTTCATCATTCTCATAGTGTGGGCGAATACGGAGCTCGAGTACCCGCGTGCGCTCATTCGCCCGACCCTGTGGTCTCTTCTCGTGTCACTCTGCACGTTGGCTTTTCTCTTAGCCACGACGACACCGACACGTCCACCGCAATGGCGTTCAGCGCTTTGCTTTCTAGGCTTCGCCGTGAGCATAGCGTGGATCAGTTCCATCGCCAACGAAGTGGTAGGGGTGCTCAAGACGCTGGGTGTCATACTGAACATGAGCGATGCTATTCTGGGATTGACCATTTTCGCGGTCGGGAACTCTCTAGGGGACTTTGTCGCTGACATCACGGTGGCGCGGCTTGGGTTTCCAGTCATGGCTCTCTCGGCGTGCTTCGGGGGCCCGATGCTGAACATTCTTCTCGGTATCGGTCTGAGCGGGTGCTGGATCATCCTCAAAGGCGGGCGACACCACCACGAAAAGCATCCAGACAGGCCTATGAAGTTCAAGCCCTACAACATCGACATCAGCACTACGCTGGTCATATCTGGGGGTACCTTACTGGTCACCCTGGTCGGGCTTCTGGTTGTGGTACCATGGAGACGGTGGAAGATGGACAAGACAATTGGCTGGGGACTGGTGGCGCTGTGGTGCATCAGCACAGTTGTCAACGTGGTCGTCGAGGTGTTGGGCGTCAGTAGCAGTGTACGTTGAGACGAGACCCTGACACTGTTTCATACGCGGACGGCTTGGGGTCGATCACAACGCTTGTCTGGATAGCTTGAATACAGCCCCGTTTTCAGTTCAGTGAGGCAGACGTTGAGCCGGTGAGCGGAGCGTGCCAATCCACGCCAGTGCAGCAGAGCGGGCGGCTTCGCGGCCGGAACATATGCATACAGGGCTATGGTAGGCCACGAAGACGTGGAGCTATGAATACGCGCCGCACACGTGGCCCCCGGGCTGCGCACACTTGATTAAAATTCCATGTTGGGCTGCATGGCGGAGGCTTCGAGGCTCCGCTGCTGCACGATGCGGCATTCATGCAGGTGTTTTGGGCTCAAGTGGCTGCTGGAGGCGGTAAGGCGCGGCCTGAGTGGGACTGGCGGACGAGCGTGGAGCAATGGGAGCGCACCACGTCTGAAGGGAACTGAAGGAACGGACGCCGTCGACAGGTTTTTTGGGTCGAGAATATGACTCCTCTGCTCAAGTTCCGGTGTGCAGCAATAAATAAGGGCAAATCGGGCAGGCACAATGCTCGCTCTTGCATACTCACCACGCCTCGTTGCCTGCACGCTTTCTGCCCGCCGGCTTCTCGACTCTCGCGCTCTCTGCCCCCGTGCATCCCCGTCCTTCGCCAGACTCCCTGCTATGTCCCATTCAGCCTCGAACTTGACGCATTGTTACTTGTTGATCCGCAGAGTTCGGCGCAGAAGGCTACTGTTTTCATGAGCACCAGCGCACCATTCCAGCCCACATCCCCATTCCACATATATCAATCAAACCATCTCCGTATCTCTCAACACCACGGCCCCCACTACCGTCCTGCACAACATCCTGCTGCCTGCGAGCGAGCCACTGAGCATCGCCGCCTGACTTGAGGACTGCCATTCTGCACGGCGCCTGTGTGTGCGACGGCCCCGCTTCTCGTAAGGGTGCGGCGTCCACTTGACATCGTGCCATACCACACTTGATCTGCAGCCTCGGATCGCGCATCGTCATCCTGCCTGGGTCCGGCTCCTGGCGGCCATCCATCTCACGCTGCCGTCCCTTGAGGCATCGTGTTAGTCGCTCGGGTTCTTATCGATTGCCTTGACCCCCGACTCCTGCTCGCCGCCACCAGCGACCCCAGCAGCCCCAGCGCAGTCATTGCATCCCCTCCTGGGCCTAGCTGCCGCGCCTCTCAGACAGATCCTCCCCGGCATCCCTCGCTCTCGGGCACCCAAAACGAGCGGCAAGGGAGTTTGGACCAGGATAGGCCCAGTCCACGCCTCAGTCGGCTCCTGCGACGAGATTTAGCCCGGCATCGAATCACACCCCTCAGCCTTACTGCAGCCCAGCCCGCAGCCTCCAGGCCTCTTCAAGACGGCTGCCACCCCCTCCCGAGCCAGCCTGCCTCTCCTCCAGCCCTCTCCGCCGCCTGCAGCCTCATCCCGACACGCTGCTGCTGCGCCGGACGGCCCTCCGCTCTGTTTACAAACACGGCGCACGCTTGCGCACCGCCGTCACCCCGCCGACTCTAGCCCAAGCGCGGTCAGCAAACATCACCCCGCCCGAGGCTCGCAGGCCTCTACTAGGACACAGGTCCGTCTCTACACCTTACACCACACCGCTACGTTACCGCACACGTGCCCTCTCTGGTAGACGGCGCGAGTACGGTGACGCCTGAACAAGCCATCCTCATGCCGTTAGTCATAGCTCTTCCTCATCAGCGCGCTGCTTCGCACTCGTCCCCGCGGTCGCTTTCGCGCCGCCCAGTCCGTCGTCGCGCCCCCTCTGCTTCCTCCTCCCGCATCTCTCGCACCACAAGTGCCTCCACCATCTCGATCTCTCCTGCACGCACTGTTTCGCTCTCTCCCTCCCGCGAAGACCGAGGCGACACTAACGTCGAGATCCAATTTAGGAGAAACATCACCATCAACAACTCGACCGGTGCTGAGCACTACGCATACACCGACGAAGAGGAAGACTCCTCGGGTGTGCAGGTCTCGTCTGGCAGCCAGGGGTACACTGACGAGTCTGAGGAGGACGACGAGGAGTGGGACTACATTGAGGACGAGATCGATCCCTCCGACTCGGCTTCGCGACCAGCAGCGCGAGTAGTGAAGCACCCACATCACACTGTCACTGCGCCCGCACCTCCCTCTCGCCCCGCACAAGGCGCCCGCCGCAAGTCTGCACGGCACACGCCAGTCCACGAAGCGCCTCGCCACAGGTCCAGCAGCAGGCACGACCTAGAACACGATTCGAGGCCGCGGCGGCGAAGGCCTCAATCTGTCCACTCGGAAAGTCTGGACAGCCACGACGACTACCCCTATGGCCCTCCACGGCCGGGGCCCTCTCCACACCACCCTCACGACCAGTGGGCGCACGTTCCTCAGCAACCCACCCCGAGTGGCTATGCGCCCAGTATGATGTCCGACCCGCGCTACCATCCTTTCCAGGGCGGCCCTGGTGGACCACCCACCGCGCCCGATCAGCTGGTACCCTTCGGTGGGCGGCCCGACCAATATGGATACAATGCAAACCCCTTTGCGCCAGGAGCTGGAGGACCCAACCCTTTCGCGTCGCCCCATGCTGCTGGAGGGCCCAACGGCTACTTTGATGGCCATGCACCTGGCGCACACGGAGCGCACGGAGGTAGACGCGGCCATCGCAACTCAATGCCACCACCTCCCCCCGGCGAGATGGGCCCAGGCGCAATGATGCCGTATGCCTACCCCCCTCAAGGCTACTATCCTCCCTACGGCATGCCTCCGTACGGCGCTCCTGGTGGCATGCCTGGCATGCACCCAATGTACCCTCCGTATCCGCCGCGCGAACACAGTCCTCCGCATCACCGGTCTCGCTCGCAAAAGTCTACCCCGGCGCCACGCGAGGACCACATGCAGCCTCCACCTCCACCGCCATCCGCTCCGCCGCCGCCCCAGCAAGTTGCGGTGGTGCCTCCGCCAATGCCTCAGGTCTTCATGCCACCTCCTCCCGACCCCAAAGAAGACCAAGTCCTCAGCAAACTCGAGATGCTCCTACTCGGGAAGCAGGAAATGGAGGAGAAGAAAGCCGAAGACGCAAAGTTCTCCCGCTTAGAGCAATTGCTCATCGAACAACAACAGGCACGCATAGAGAAAGAAGCAGCTAAGCGAAAGGCCGCCGAGGAAGCCGCCGCCGCTGCCGCCGCCGCCAAACTGAAGGGAGACGAGGACAAGCTCGAGAAGCTCGAGAAGCTGATCCTTGCGCAAAAGGAGGAACAACTCAAACGCGAGGCGGCCGTGGACGCGCAACGAAAAGCAGACAAAGACGAAGCCGATGCGAAGGTTGCAAAGGAAGCCGCCGAGGCTGCAGCTCAAGCTGAGGCTGCATCGAAGCTGTTAGAGGCAGCAAAGGCAGCTCGAGAGGAAGCAGAGAAGAAAGCGGCCAAGGAAGCAGAAGAGACGAAAGCTGCTCACGAGAAAGCACTCGAAGAAGCTAAGAAGGCTCAGGAGGAACTCGAGAAGGCCAAGAAGGCTGCAGAAGAGGAGGCCGCGAAGTTGAAGCCGTCCGATGCGCCGAAACCCCCAATCAAGTTCAAGGACGCGGTCGGCCGCAAGTTCAGCTTCCCGTGGCACTTGTGCAAGACATGGAAGGTACGTTGTAAAGTCCCTCACGCCGAGTTCTACAGCTAACAGTCCCAGGGAATGGAAGAATTGATCAAACAAGCCTTCCTCCATGTCGATGTGATTGGTCCCCACGTACACGAAGGCCATTACGACCTAGTCGGCCCTGACGGGGAGATCATTTTGCCCCAGGTCTGGGAGACGATGGTGCAACCCGATTGGACGATTACGATGCACATGTGGCCTATGCCAGAGCCCCCACCTCCACCGCCTCCAGCTCCGGTTGAGATTATGCAACCCCACCCCGGTCCACCTCCGAAGAAGTCCAGCAAGAAACCGGGCAAGAAGCGTGAGTCCGCTCACCATATCCCTCCGCCTCCTCCAATGGTGATGATGGACCCGATGCCGCCGCCGCCGCCACCACCACCCTCAGGCCCAGCTGCCCACCCAATGGACCCCCCGATACAAATCTTATCCCCTCACCCAGCGCCCAGCGTTGCCGGTTCACGTCCCAAAAAGAAATCCGCTCCATCGCCATTCATGAAGTGGGCAGCTGGGGGCAGCGGCTCTGGTCGCTCATCATCGGTGAAGAAGGCGAAAAAATAAATCTTCATCACCAGCCCCCTTGTCCTTTCGCTAACATGTCGTCTCCGCAGCAGATGATTGTCTCGTAATGTGAGAGTCTGCTGACATTCACTCAGTGCTTGACGTCGAGTGGGACCAAGCCGAAGACGAAAACGTGCGCATCGTCCGAAGGTACAGGAGATACGACTATTACTGCTCCTAGTCCGTGTTTTCCTCAACCCTTTCGCACGCCTTCGTCATCGCTTCGGTCGCAATCGAAACGTTGGGTTCTGGTGGATGGACGCGAGTTGCTCGCAGCAATTTCTATTTCTATTGTTTACATCGTTTGCGCTTCTTTTCTCGGTTCTTGATTGAGAGAAACTACGTTTTAGCGTTTCGCTTCGCTGCTGCTTGATTCCCTTGCTTTATTTTCTCCTTCTGCTTCCTTGACCGCGGACGCCCTCCCTATCTTCCTGATCTTGTTAACGAAATGTCTGGCATATTTATCGGTCAGGTGTCTGGATCACTTGTGCGGGTACGCGGGGCGGTGGGTTTAGGAAAAGTTCAGATACCACTTTGTTTCTGTTGTTCTTGGAGTTTGCGTTTTGCTTTTTGGTTTTGAGGTTTGCTTTTGATGATGGTTGGAGATGGCAGGAGGAAGGGAAGAAGGAGGAGGATAGCAACGAAGCTGATGCTGATGAAGTGGATGCCTGATGTTAATGATGGTGCGGGTTGTCTGTGGCGTTTTTGGCGTTTAAGTTGCGTTTATTATCGAAGTAGAAGAATGGGAAGAAAGTCCACTCATCACTATCTTGTGTGCGTGAAGTGAGCAGTTGATGAAATGGGTGGGAGCTGGGGCGCGAAAGGCACAGGGACGACGCACAAGCGAAGATTGCGCCCTCAAGCACAATGTGAACCATGCCCAGCTCGGGACGTGCTGTAATGTCAGCGAAAAATGGTGGAGCTTTACTCGACTTGGCTAATGCCGATGATTTGCTTGGCCTCTAGTATCTGCTCCACAACCATAGCAGTTGGGGTCGAGCATGTTATCGGCGTTTAAACCGTTCTCGCAAAGTTTTGCAAGTATACAAAGCGTCAAAGTTGAGTATCAGGGCTGCGCTAGAAGTACATAACTACATCGAGCTCTTGTACCCTCTTATAATTTCGCGTATGTCCGTGGACTGACGTAGTGGGGTTTTAGTGTGATGTTATCTGAGTATTAGGGCTACTTCCTTAACGGGATTTTGCTTACGCCCGATCCTGCGACTCCACAGCCTAACGTGCTACAAGCAGTCACGAGCTCGACTACAACAGCATGATTGGTAATACTTGCCTGATTCATGAAGGTGAGCTTGGTTACTCAGGTCATGCTTTCTGTGATTAGTCTACCACATATAGCCAGGCCAACGGGCACGCGAAGGCAGGGAGAGGACGAGCGGATTGGCTGCTTCTTCCAATTTCCTCACTTCCTCTCGCATGTTGACATATGCCAACGGTCGATCACCGACCCAACACAGGGCTCGGACATGGCAATGCCCAGGCTTTCACCGTACATGGCGAGAATGATCCTAATTAGGCTCGTCCTGAATAATCTTACATGGTAGTACGCCCAGTGTATTCGCCCAGGCATTACAAATGCAGAGTATGCGCGGGATTCTGTCCGCGATGCTCAGGATCTGTAAGCACACAAGATATGGGATGCATATAAAATGTCGCAGCTGCACTATACATTCTCAGTACAGCAGACAGCTTCATCTCCAGCAACTATGTTTACTAAGATCGTTTCTCCGGCAGTCCTGCCGTTACTAGCAGTACTGACTGCTACCTCGACCGCAACTCCACTGTATGAGACGTCTGCTGCGGTTCAGCCGAAGCCTTTCACAGTGGACGTTGATCCAGCCGTCATCGAAGAGATTCGGGTTAAGGCCAGCAAGTTCCGCCAGACAGAGCCCATCGACGCTCCCGCGTGGTTCGATGGGGCCCCGACGTCAGAGATCAATGCGATTGCGAAGTACTGGGCCGAAGATTACGACTGGTCTAAAGTGCAGGACGGTATCAACAAGAACTTCACACATTTCTACACTACAGTTCCTTCGCCTGGAGGAAACTACGGCAGCAATGAGTCACTGGATCTGCACTTCATTCACCAGCGCAGTGACCGGGACGATGCGATCCCTATCCTGTTCCTCCACGGCTGGCCCTCCACAAGCCTAGAATGGGAGAAGATCATCCTGCCCCTCACAAACCCTGAAGACGATAGCCAACCCGCCTTCCACGTCGTCGCACCCGATCTCCCAGGCTACGGCTTCTCCCCTGCACCGAAGGCACCCGGCCTCGGACCGGCCGAACACGCAACCGTCTTCGCCAGCCTAATGGCACAGCTCGGATACGACCGCTACGTCCTCTACAGTACCGACCTCGGCACGGTCGTCGCAATGTCCTACATCGTCGACTACGCCCCGCGCATCATTAACCATGTAACCGACTTCTACATCGTCTTCCCCTCAGACGCGGATAATGCGCGGCTCGCCGCGAACCAGACGACGCCCGAAGAAACTGCCTATATCAACCCCATGAACACGTTCTTCACGAACCACTCCGCCTACTCCTCCATCCACTCCACACTGCCGCTGTCACTGGCGTACGCCCTCAACGACTCTCCCGTCGGTTTCCTCGCCTGGCGCTACCAGCTCGCCTGGACCATGTCAGACGTTTCGTACACGCCCGACGAGCTCATTACGGAGACGATGCTACTCTACCTACCCGGCGTCTATGGCAACATCCGCAGCTACAAGGAGCTCTTCGCGCTGACTGCCTTCACGCCGCGGGTCCCATTCACGGTGCCAACGACAGTGTTACAGTTCGGCGATACCTCGCATTATCCCGAGCTGGCGAACGTCAACTACGCGCCTCGGGACTGGGTGGAGAGGACGGCGAACGTGACGTATTTCAAGCGGCATGAGAAGGGCGGGCACTTCCCGGCGCTGAGCCAGCCCCAAGCTGTGATAGATGATATCAGGACTGCGCTTGCATAGAGGATGGTGTGATAGTTCTGATACATGGTTGTGTGCTTGTATGGTAGTATGGATATAACAACTGAGTTCCCGCAACACGATAGCAATAAAGTAAAGTAATACATCTATCCCTAGAACCTGATCGGGAGTTTGAATGACTGAGTCCGGAACGAGTGTGTGAGGCCAATCAGTCTCAAACCTATGAACTTTCTGTATATTGCTATCTACAGTGCCCTAGACTATGCTTCTACATCTGTGCGCAACGTCTAGATGCGCCGTAGACACTCATTTGCATGCTGCGGAACGTTATTGGATCGAGGAATCGCTTCTCTGTAAAAACGATGAATTTCGCGTAGGATCAAGATACGAGGGTGCTCTCGGCTTCGTGGCACGGCTCTTGCGAGGTTGCGTGTTATGTTTGATGTTTGGGTGGAGGATATATTGCCCAGGTGGGTTGTTGGGTTGTGATGTAAGAGTGGGCCCGTGTTGGGGAAGCGACGCCGCAAATGCAGAGAGCCTACATGAAGTCCCGACTAGATTAACCTAGTCAATGGTATCATCACAGTGATGACTTCCGATACGGTAATACTGGACTATGAGAACACGCTCGAGAGGAAGTAGGGACTGGAAGTTGATCATCGGTGCCGCGAGAGAAAATCGCGTTAGATGTAAACACACAACTAGAAATGACATGCTTCAACCACTCGACACTATTTCGCTTCCCATCCACAGTATCTCAATAATTTCATTGATGATCGTCTAGTAGTCTCCAATTCCTAAGTTCGGCGAACACTTTAGCATGGCCTCAAATTTGCTCAATCCCCAGTCCAGCGTCAGCCTCGACCTACTTTCTAAGACCAAACAGACCCTTGCATCATATCATAGGGCCGCTATGTGGGATGCGCTGCCAACCAGCCTCATCCCGAACGTTGCGTAGAAGTATGCTTTAGACTTGAACCGCAGGTTATTCAGCTCCAATCATTCCACCTATTGGTACCCGTCCTCGAAAAAGCGCTTGTGCTTCAAACCAAGCTCCTAAGCACTCAGATTGCCTTAGAATGCGCCTAGATTGAAGTACAACCGGTCACGACCATCCAAGGCCCGCAAAAAATAGAGTGCCTGACCCAGGCGACAAGGTTCTTCTCCACGATGTCCGCAACAGCGGGCAGACGACCGGCAATTAATACCTCGGGACGTTTACCATGATCCGTGCACACCCTGTCTTTTTATCCTGTCCTTCTATTTTAGAGGGGAAACATCGACCTACTACAGGTCTGCTACTACAGTTTATCTGTTTTGGTATGTAGTTCGTATTGAGTTTGTCCGTTTTAATGAGGCTTATGTGCCGTTTAAGCTCACTCGGCCCCCTCTACATGAGACGCTGGCCGACACTAGTAAATAGAGTCCGTCATTCTGTGTCCGGAACGTGCGTAGCAGCACCGCTCATTGTAGAAGATGAGTCCAAAAAGGAGCATAGCGGAAGAATAAAGGTGTAGGAGTGGACGCGCGTTCAACATTCTAGAAGGACACTGACAAGCCTCCGCCACAATCTGTACCGGTAACATCTCCCTAGATACAGCAGCCACTATGCTTTTCCAACTCACCCTAGCCGGTCTCTTAACAGTCGCCGCCGCCAGCCCGGTCGCCGCCCCGGTCACCCCGGTCCGCCGCCAAGCTGCCACCCTCTGCGACCAGTACGGCTACTACGCGGCCAACGGCTACGAGTTCAACAACAACAACTGGGGCAAAGGGGCCGCCAGCTCGGGCAGCCAGTGCACGACGGTGCAAAGCACGTCCAGCTCGGGCGTCAGCTGGAGCACCAACTGGAACTGGCAGGGCGGCCAGAACAACGTCAAGAGCTATGCGAATGCAGGAAAGCAGTTCGCAAAGGGCCTTGTCATTGCCAATATCAAGAGCATGCCCACCAACATCCAGTGGGACTACCAGCCCAGAGACATCCGCGCAAACGTCGCGTATGATGTGTTCACTGCTGCGGACCCGAACCACGACAAGAGCAGTGGTGACTACGAACTTATGATCTGGTAAGTCGGGAAACACTCCCTCGACCGGGTTCCTGCTAAGGTGTCCAGGCTTGCACGCATTGGCGGCGTTTACCCTATCGGCAATAAGGTCACGACTGTCAACGTCGCGGGGTACAGCTGGGACCTGTATGTCGGACCCAACGGCTCGATGAAGGTGTTCAGCTTCATTCCCTCGGACGGCTCCTGGAAGCTGTCTTTCAATGCCGATGTCAAGCAGTTCTTCAACTACCTTGCACAGAACCAGGGTTATCCCATCAACAACCAGAACTTGATTGGTGAGTTCTTGCAGTTGCTGTTGCGGGGTGTTTGAGGACGCGTACTGACGACTTCTGTGTAGTTTTCCAGCAGGGCACTGAGCCTTTCACAGGGGCGGCTAAGTACACGGTCAACAGCTACAGCGCCAGCATCAACGTTTGATCAACGACATGATGGTAAGCAGGCTAGCCCATGCAATCATCGCTGTGGCATGTGGCTTGGTAACGCGGCGGTAGAGACACGCGAGCAGCATTCTTGGAACTTCTCCCCTGTACATATTTGTCCCAGCAATCTAGCGTAGTTCACATTTCGTAATATTTACAAGTGACTACCAAGTTATGTCTATGGTCTTGATCCAAAGGTCTACGTACCACTGTCCGACCTTCGCTTGCTCCGGGACAGTTTTCCTCGGTCGGCTTATTGTGCGCGACTCCTAATTCCTTGTAGTCTTGTTATACATGCATTCTTTCATTCATTCATCAATCAACTCGTGAGACCACCCCATCTCACAGCCACCACACAGTCACCCAAACCGCAACCGCCAACGAACTCACGCCGATCCTCACACCGCTGCTACAATCCCCACCCAGCGGGCACTCTTTCGCATCTGGTTCCTGCTCTGGGACATCCGGATCGCTCGGGCCCTCCGGCTGCTCATCCTTGGGAACCTGCGCCTGCACGTTCTCGATAAAGCTGCCGATGACGTTGCCGGGCGGATAGTACTCGCACACGACGAACCTGTCCATTGTCAGTTATCCATCTTCACCAGATAGTCAAGAAAGAGGAGAGAGCAAAAGAAAACGTACCACCCGGGTGCCTTGCCCTTATCCTGGCCATCGCACTCTGTTCGCCCGCAGCCTACTGTTTTTGTGGCTTTCCACACGAGCTGCGAAAAATGCCCGGTCTCATGTCTTTGCTACCGTTAGTATGTTCCGTCACTGAAAGAATTCAACCATACTCACGTAAACTCCCCCTTCTTGAAATCATAATCTACCCTCTCATGCCCCCATGCGATGATGCTCTGACTCGCGTTTGGATACCCGCTGCTCAGATTCTCCCCGTTTGGCCCGCCCGAGTGCTCAAAGTTGCATTTCTCGCTCCAGTCCTTTGCGAAATCCGCGAGGGTGTCGTTCCACTTGAGACTTGTCGCGTTGTGCTGCTTTCGATAGGTGTTGGTGACATTCAGGATTGTGCTTTTGAAGAGGGAGTCTGAGGTGTAGTCTGCGCTCGCCTTTGAGTTTGAATCTCGGGGGATGTGCAGGGAGAGTGTGGAGGCGGAGGCGGTGCTGAGAAGGAACAGCAGGGCTGTGGGGAGGCGCGCGAACATGGTTGATTGATGGATGTCTATTCGCCTTATGAGGTGTTGGAGAAATCCCAACTTGGGGATGGAAGGTCACGACAGCCGAGTTTGTAGTAGATTGGGCTCAGCGTAGGAGGTAGGTCGTCGCGAGTGAAAGTGAATGCTTGTCTGTCGCGCGGGGGTATATCATCCCAAGTAGCTCCCACGTCTAGCATACATACAAAGGTCATCGACGCGCTAAAACAAGGTATGGACCCCTGCATGTGGCGGGAGCCTTGTTTCGCTCCCGCCATTGTGAGTTGTGGTTAACGGCTACTCCGCTTTGACGCGGTTCTCCGTGGGCGCTTCCTGTGACGTAGTCATCACGTGCAGCGCTGCCTTGGCAGCAGCGATTCGCTCACCGTGCTTGTCGTCCGGGCTATACTTGAACGGCGTCAAACGACATAATGTGGCATCGAATGTATGCAGAAGTCGCTAGTCAGTCTAGATGTGCTTGTGACATTGGAATCCGGCCCTCAAGCGTGCACCTAGGGGTATCCTAGTGCAAGATCTCCGAGCTTGTGGAACCGTGGTTTATACCACAGCCATATGTTTAGATCGGGCAGCTCTTTCGAGCGAGGGAACACGGACGGTCGTCGCCGGACAATTTGGGGCACATGGTCATACTGAACCCAGGACAGGCTCGCAATACGCTAGCGACCCTGACAACATCGGTGCGATTTCGAAGCATGCTGGGGTCACAAGCAAAGCACTACAAACGACGAGTAAGCATGAGCGCTCGAACACTGATGTCATCGACCACTTAATATCGGGTTTCAGCGCCGACGTCGTCGATCTGCTCAAACTTTTCATAGGAACAACCACAACAGCTCTTGAGACCGATGAACTTGATGAGAATGGACAATATGTTGGGTGCACGATGGAGTCCGCTTTGCTCGATTCCGCTAAGAGGGTATAGGGGTGTCCAAAACAGCGGAGGAGAGAAGCAATACTATTCTCGTAGCTATTGTGGGCATTGGTCCATCCCAAAGCAGCACAGCGTTTGTCGTCAACATTCCGACTGGGGATACAGAGCACTGGTGAGGAGCCAGCTGCGCGTCTGCTCCGTGCAAGTGGCACTATCGTTGCGGATCCCAAATGCGGCCTGGATGCCATCGAACTATCTTTGAGTATGAAATCATCCTTGCAGCAAAACCTGAACGGCATCGAGTCTGTGCCCCTCCAAACAATCAGATTTGGCTTCAAAGACTCTGAAGCCTGGCCGTGACTAGCTGTCTATCTCTGAATCGACGCGCATTGTAGACTGTGAACCGGTTCTTCGGACCAAGCGAACCAAGTACACTTTCGGCTATCCTTTGCAGTCCACATCCCATGCCTCCTTCGCGGCAGACACTAGTCTGCGATCTGAATTGCTCATTACCAGCCTGTGTCTCACCATGTTCTGCCGACTTTACAATTTTCTCGTCTTTCTGGCTTTGATCAAGACTCCAAATCGGGTGTTCTTTACTTGGCTGGTATTGTTCAGTTGCTGCGCACAACGCTATGCTTCCATCCTCCCATGACTCCAAAAAAATGCATACAGAAAGCCAGCTTTTCTTCCTCCCCAAAACGAACGTATGTACTCACTTCCGGGTATCTCTTCGACAAAAGAAAAAAATGAGAAAGGGAAATAAAGAAGGACAGAAGGGAAAATGCTGTGCTACCACACAATCCCCCTCCAATCAAACTCGCCATCCACGTTAACCCAGTCCCCCTTCCCCTCGCCCTTCCCAAAGGCCCTGTCCCACCCCACCATCACCCCCAGAATCCTACAGCCCACCGAGCTAACCGTACACACCACGGCATCCGCGGCCCCCACGACCGCCAGATCCATCAAATACGCGCGGCCCACGAGCTCCCTCAGGCTCCTCGCCGATTCGGGGACATTGGCCGGGTCGTGCGGCGCCTGCGCGTCCTTACTAGGCTGACCGAGACTGAAAAACACGTCGCGATAGAAGCCGCCCTCCCAGCCCGTGATCTCGTCGATCCAGGGGTTCTTCTTGCCCTGGGCGGCCTCGAGCGCGGCTTTTGTGGCGAGGATGATGCGGTCCTGGGCACGGAGCGCGTTGGGGCCGAGCTCGCCGGCTTCGTAGACGGTGGGGTCGTCGGAGGCGAGGACGAGCTTGCTGGACGTGTGTCTCGCGGCGAGTGCGTTCTCGTCGGCCGCAGACGTGGATCTCGACTTGGCAGCTTTGCTCTCGATGCGCGAGATGTACAGGTCGCGCGCCGTGTCCATGTAGCGCGCCAGCGGGATGTAGTCCTCGCGGTACTGGAACTCGTACGGGTGCTTGTCGCCCCGGCGGACGTGCAGCCCGATGCTGAGGCCGCCGTCTGCTTTGATGGGATCGTACAGCGCGCGCGTGCGGTCGAGGACGTAGGTTGCGTCGTCGGCGCGGAGCTTGAAGAGCGTTTCGTACCCCGTGCGGACGAGGGCGAAGATCTTGCGCTGCCGCTGGACGTACTGCTTGGTCGGGTCTTCGTATTCCTCGGTGAAGGCGTGGCCGAAGGTCGAGGTTACGGTTGCGGCCGAGACGACGAGGTGGCGCGCGCTGTGCGGGCAGGGTGTCATGTGCGAGGGGGGAGGGGGAAGACAGCCTGCGGCGGGCGGGGGGAGGAAGAAGGTGGAGTATTTGCCGTAGGGCCTGTGGGTGTCAGCTGTAAGCGGGATGGAATGGGGAAGAGGAGGGCAACATACCATCGTGTGTCGTCAATGAAGAAAGTGCGGTTCTCCGCCATTGCGAGCCCGTACGACATCCACAGGCGCATCAACGTGTTACCGAATCCAGCATCACTCGTCTCCATGACATATGTGAGCGTCCTGTCGCAGACCTGCTGGCCGTACGTGGATTCTTTGTTGGCAATCGCGGTGTCATCCACGAATCCCTTCGGCCTGGCCATCGGCTTGGTCTTTGGCAGCAACGCCTGCGCCTCGGCATCCCCGATATCAACATAGTACTGGTCTTTCTGGTAGTACTCCAACATCCTCCTCGCAATGCCGCTCTTCCCCTGCGCCTCCTCCCGCAGCTGCGCCTGCAACTCCATCGACTGCCCGCAGATATCGCGGTAATGTTGCGGCTTGAGCGGGAACTCGTAACTCGCGGGGATCGACACGGTCCACTTGGACTTGCCCTTTGCATCCTGCACGATGACGGCCGACGGCTCCTCGGGCAGCAGGTTCCCCCCCACCATCTCCCACTCCCCCGCCTCCTCATACGGCGAAGCCTGCTGGTGGTGCGCGTACATCTGGCGCAGGATGAGCCAAATGAGCACCGCGACACCACATCCGCCTATCAGCAGCCGCTTGACGAGCCTCGTCTGGCTCGTCGACGACTGCTTCTTCCCATGTCTGGGGATCAAGCTCGGCAGGCTAGGACTGGGCGGGGGACTCGGGCCCAGCAGGCCTCTTCTGGACGCAACGTTGGGCGAGAGCAGGGTCGCCGAGGTGATGGAGGGGCTGAGCTGGCTGTACGACGCCGTGGAGCCGACTGTCAGGTTGTTCGGGTTGCGCCGCGCGTGCATCTTCCTGAAGCTCTTGGTCGCCTGGTTGAGCATCCTGGCCGACGGACAGACGAGGTGCTCGCCGCTTCAAATTCTCTTTCCAGTCTGCTGCTGAATATTGGTACCGGTGCTGACGCGGGCCGCTGGCGTTCCCAATGACGAGATGTGCGCGGTTCGATGGGACGCTACCTGTCCCTGCAGGAAGCTGCTGAACGGCTTGTCCTCCGCGGTGAGATTCTGTGGACAACGAGACGAGGGGGTAAGAAAGAAAACAACAAGGAAAAGGGTCCCGGGAAAGCGGAAAGGAAGGTCAGAAAGTACAGCGCAGGCTCGCTCAGCGCGCATCCATCAGCGTGTCCAAAATTCAAAGTCAAAGTCGAAGCTGGAGAAGGAAGAAGGGCACGACACGAACAGAGCTCTCCCACGAACAGTTTCACAGCAGAAGGGAAACAAAACAGGCGTCGATGCGCATCCAGGAAGATGCGCCTCTACTGGGCGGCCGGGCGTGCGCGCGACGGAGAAAATCACCACTCCTTCCAGAGGCGGGCATGTAATTTGGCCAGGACTACTCGCATGAAGCGTCTGAAGCTCGCGGCGTTTGGGGCACAGACGCCCGAGGACGCACGCCGCGGGGACCCTAGAAGCCGCCTTGTCCCTTCTGGTGCGGGCGGCCTTTGGCGCGGCCTGGGACCGCCCGGCGTGAGCCTGACTGCGGCGCTGCGACTGGCCGGGAGCCGCGTTTCAGGCCGTCGATCGTTGCATCGCAGCCGAGCATCCCTGCCTGGCCGCACACCACGGCCGACGCCAGACGCAGTTCCACCCGTTCTGTGTCCGCGCAGGTCACGCGTCGCTGGGGAAGCTCAGTCACCTCACGTCGACGCGCGATGCCTCTGGGAACGGCGACTCTGCCGCCGAGCCAGCACGCTCAGCAACCGCCCGCCGCCCGCACCTGAAACACTGTGCAACCGCCTCGGTCGCGCTGCCGTCCTGCCCAAATGGGCCATCGCGCTGCCTCCTCCGCCGGACTCCGGCACCACGCTACGCGCAGCCCTCGCCATGGCTCGCCTGGAGCAGCGGTACGCTATGCTATGCGGCACCGTCGTCGCTGGCGGCAGGTCACCGTACGGCGCAGAGTGGCGCAGAGCAGAGCAGAGCAGAGCAGCACAGCGCTCGCGCCCTTGCGCATCGCGCCTAGCATCGTGACGCTGGCTAGCACTCCTCGCGCGTAAGCAATATACTGAACACATCCAGCGTATAAAAGTAGTACCATGGGTAATGCAAGCTCGTGCCAACCCCAAAGCAGCAGCTGCGTCAAGTAGCAATGTACGTGCATTAAGTAGCCTCCAGGCATCGCCCCGGATAGATGACCACGCCAGAACCGCTGAAATGAATACGACATGCAAGGAGAATACGGGGTATCAAATCGAGAATCTCCCACCGCGACGGCCACGCCCGCTGCAAAAACGGAGAATAGCGAAGCCAATCCAACAAAACAAAAAAAGATCCCTCCCGACTGCGCGAGCCGCGCAGCCTGAACCTAGTAAGACAGGTGCTCAAGAAAACAAAAGGTCGCAGGAGAAGATATAAAGTGAAGGCGCCGTTGCCCTCGGCGGAGCTCTGTTCCAACCCAGCCGACAAAAAACTCCCTTGCGCCTTGCTCTGCTAGAAGGAAAAAAAGGATGCCATCGTACACATCTGAACATTACATGCTTCACTCCGCATGTCTTACAACCATTTGCCTCTTCGGTGGTAGCAACATGAAGCGTCGTTCAGTCGTATGCATGCGCTGCACGCCCTTGCGTTCCGAGCGTCGTGCTACATCAGCGCGTCTCACTCGAGAGCTCACAGCTCATTGACCGGACGAAGACTGCTTCGTCGTTGGGCCCCGATAGCATTTGCATCCCCTGGTAGGCTGCTACGTCGTATTCCCTCAGCACTGCCGCGCCGCATCTCATTCGGCTTCATCAATTGCTCGAGCAATTTATCGATTTCTTGCTGCGCGTTGCGCTCTGGTCTGGCCGAAGTCAGAGAGAGCGTTCTCGGGCTGGCAGTGCCCACGTGCCGCTCCGCCACAGCTGAGGTCATGGAGAACGCTCTCGGGCTGGTCGCCACCGGTGACCCTCTTACGGGTCCGCTGCCGCTGCCGCCATCGCTGCGCTGCTGCGATGTTCTTCTGCTTCCTGGTGACCCCTCGCTGCCAAGATCTTGTGCTGCCTCGTTCTTTTTACGCGCCGACGTAAGAGCCGCAATCATACGCTCCTTGTCCTCTAACTGTGCTCGCAGGTTGGATATCTCGGCATCCTTCTCTGCGATGGTCGATAGGAGGCCACCCTCCTCGCTACTACCGCCCACTTTCTGCGAGAGCGACATGGACACGCGAGAATGGCTGGTTCTCCGCGCTTGCAGTAGCCTCTTCTCCAGGGTCGCTATGTATCGGTTCTTGTCGGCGAGATCGCTCTGCAGTGAGTGGATTTGCGCAGACTGGCTTGCGGTGCCATCGCCGTTATCACCAAGCGAGTCCTCATCCTCATCCCTATCCATAGGGACCGCCGAAAGGGTGGTTTGAGAGCCTCTTTTCGGGACTTCGAGCGTGGCGTGGCTTGCTGACGACCGAACTGATACGGGCCGAAAGTCGCTGACCGTTGATCCCCGTTGGAGGCTCATCGATGAAAATGATCGACTGTTGTTGACACCCAGTGACTTGGAACTCAGAATCAACCGGTTCAGGTGGTCAATTCGTTCCTTGAGCGCCGTCCTCGCGATTTGCATCTCCACCATCTGCTCTTCACGACGATATCTGTCTTCTAGCTCTCGTGCCTTTTCCTCTTCTTCGTCCTTCTCTTGCTCTGGGGGTTCTGACTGAGTCTCCTCTGCCTTCTTCTTCTCTTCGAGTTGCTTCCTAAGCTCTTCAATCTCCAGACGATATCGATCGAGAAGTGCTCGGCTTCCGGCATCGCCAGCAGCGCCAAGCGACTCTTCCGCCTTCTTCGCGTGGCTGACTATGTTGTTCTTGGCGCGCGATGCAAACTTCAGCGTGCTCAGTGTCTCTCCGACGTGCGTATTGGTTGCAGCGATGCTACCGCTTGCGCCAATCTGGATGGTGCACAGGATGCTGACAAGAGAACCACCCGAGAGAGCACCTTGTAGGAGGCGTGTGAGTTTGCTGTCCCGATACGGCAAGTGCTTCTCTTTGCTAGACTTGTCCTTGTCCGATATCGCCTTATCCTTGTCACCAGATAACCGCGCGATTACTGTTCCAAGAGTGAGCAGACTTTTGTTGATATGAGACCCTTCTGTCCGCCTCTCCTTGTTGTCGGCGGCCTTTTCAGATCCAGCCAAGTCAATGAGGCTCAGTGTAGAGACACGAACACCACCAGGCGTGATGGGCGTCCGCTTAGACTCTTTGAAGGTTCCGGCAGCACCGCGCTCCCGGCTTTCCACGACGATTTGAACGACGGCGTGACTTCGCGAACTCCTTGCGTTGAACTGCGTTCCTGCCACTCGTCGTGCATTGTCACCACGCGCAATAACTCTCAGCAGCTGCGTTGGGCTTTGCACAATCTCCTCCTTGAGCGGTGTCGCATAAACACCGCGCTTGCTGTCCTCTCTCAACTTGATTTCCTCCTGAGCTCCGGGTTGGCCATTTGCACCCACAATAGGCCCAGCAAGTAGATCGTGAATCTTTTCGTTGTAGATTTCCAGGTAGCTGACGCGAAGAAGAAATTCTCGGTGTGGTGTCTCACGAATGTAGGAGAAGATGTCGGTAATGGCCAATGGAATCACACCAGGGTTCGTTGCAGTTCCTTGCATAGAAAAGGTCTTGCCCGTGCCGGTCATACCATAGGCGAATACGGTGCCGTGGTAGCCCTCCATAACCCGGCGAACCAGTCGTTTCGCAGCTGCATCGTACACGCGGGCATTGTTGTCTTGGGTATCAAATACGTTGTCTGCAACATGACCAATTAGCCGGACTCGCAGCCTCATGCATCATGCAGTGCGACTTACCATAGTAGTGATCCCCGCCATCACGACCTCTATAAGAGATGAGCGCCTTCTTGTTGCTCACTTCCCACTCTGTCTCTTGCTTGCTGTCTTTGGCGCCAGCGTCAGGCCGCACTCGCACACTGACTATGACGTTGCCCTTCCCATCTTTCTGTGTCGCGTTATCGTCTGGCATAATGCTCGCACCTGGGTGACTTCGTGCGTCTTCGTCTCCGATGTCCTCGAACGTGGTTGCGCTTGTCGCGTACGATCCTTGGGCGGATGAGTTTCGGCTTTGGGGCGGCGATGGCAGGCTTAAATGGTTTCCGTCGACGGCAAGCGACTCGCCGCTGCCGTTGAGCAGGCTTGGTGGGGAAAGCGGTGACTTCCCTATGAGGCTGCGACCGCCGACATTCGAGACCCGCGGCGCGGTCTTTTTAAGACTGGTCCTCCTGGCTGGTGAGATTGGGGGCTTGAAACCGGGTGCAATCCTCGAATCCACAGTTTCACCGTTGGGGGTCGAGCTGGCCGACAGAGGGCTGGGCGGGTGGCTTCCTAGCCTGCTGGCATGTTTTGGGGGTTGGGGAAACGCGCCGATGCTGACCGTTTTGCGCAGCGTTTTCCCGGGCGGCAGAGGACCTGCGGGCGATTCGGTAGCGGTCAGAGTCGGGATGGTTGGGACGTTGGAGGTGGAACTGGTGTGGCCCCTCGTCACAGGGCGCTGAGGGGAGGAAACAGCCCTGCTGTTGTTGGCTCGGGAGGGCAGCAGCGAGCCTGGTGGTGATCGCGAAGCGGATCCCACATTTGAAACGCGCGACTTTGCGACTGGTAGCGAGGGCAGTGGACCCGTCGGCGGCGCGATCGACGGGCGCGACGGGCGCGGAAGGGCGTGGCTCGTCATACTTGGGTGTGTTCGCGGTGGTACGCGGTGAGCTGCAGCGCAGTTGTTGGGCTCGGAGCGACGGCCCTCGATGTCGAGCCTTGAGTTGCAGGCCTACCGCGCATGCATATCCCGCCTGCTTGCCTGGTCTTTCTGGGCGACAACACGCGCTTTTAGCGTTTGAAAAAAAGAGGGACGCAGCGTCCCGAGCCTGCGCGTTGCAGTATTGTCTTGAGTTGACGACGTCTTGGTGTAACGCGGGCGGGGAGGACCCGGCGTAGGCTGCCCAAAAGCGCTGGGGGCGTCAACAGAGCGTAACGGCTGGTTGCAGGGCAACAGGGTCCGCTTTGCGGCGGACGTGCGCGTTGCTCCACGTGTAGCAGCGCGAAGGGCCAACAGCAACACCGGCGACTGGGTGGTGAGAATAGCGAAGGATAGAAAGACTTGGTGAAGAAGCAGCTCAGGGTCCAGCAGCAGTGGCTCTGAGCAGGAGGAGGGAGCGCCCAGGGCAGGGAAAAGGAGCTCGGATGTGGAGCGTCGAAGGCGCGTGCAGGGGGGTTCGGCCGGGGCAGTCTCGCTGTGGAAAGTGGCTCGAGAGATCAACGAGAAATGCAAAGTGCGGAGAGCAGGTCGAAGGGGGCCGGCATGCGATCAAAGAACGATGCACAGGCGTTGGAAAAACAAACAACACTCCTGCTGCTCGAAAAGGGGGTCAAGACGCGTGGGGTAGTTGACGCCCAGGTGCATGTTCACTTAGAAAAGTGGCAGCGGGACCAACCCGAACTGGCATTGTGACTGACTCTCGCGCATCCATCCGCTCTTGCAGATCGGGGAACCATATTGTTGGTGCCAATCACACGGTAGCGACTACGCCGGCTATGTACACTCGAATGTCCGACAGCCACTCGAATCCGCTTGAATCCTCTTCATCCAGCCAGCGACGGTCGTGCTGCCATTTATTTCCAGAGTGCCCGTGGTCCTCCTGCCGACAACCCGGGAGACATGTTGCATAAACTCGCAATGTGGCTACCCTCGTCACCTGCAGACATTCCTACGCATACCCGCCGCTAGCCTCTCTTAGACTGTTTTTATTGCTCCTATTCCACCGATCCACGGCTCTGTGCCGAGAAACCACCATCCTTATGTCAACATAGTAGAACGTGCCTCTGTCGAGTACGCCTGCTAAGCCACCCGCCGTACTCCATCGTGATTGGGATTCAGGACAATCTCCGGGGCACGCTGCGGTCACCGAACGCAAGAGGATGCGCGACCCGGGTCCAATCAGTGGTGGTATGTGCATCACGCCAAGGCTCGTGAGGCCTCCGGGCACAGATAACGTTGTCGATCGCGCAGCCGATCCTGCGTGATGCGAGACTGACCTTGATGGCGAGCAGCCTTCGGCGCTCACGAAGCATCCCCCGTTTGGAACTAAGGGAATGTCTTGGAAACGCGACGATGGTCTTGTGTTTGTTTGGGGTACATGGTACACTGCTATATTGCGCTACACTATTCAAACACTTGCTACGCGAGTATTGCGCAACGCATACCTCGGCTCCGCAGATCAAGAGGCATCGACAGTGCTCTCCAACGCGATCATGGTGGATCTCAGTGCTGCACAGTGCACGTCAATCCCTCCGTCATCGTCTCCATCTGTCATGGCGTTCACTAGCTGTCAACGCCACTGCACGACGGTGGAAAGCGCATTTTCGTGCGGTATAGATGCAGAGGGCCTCGAGTGCTCCTAACGCTTCCTAATGTATCCAAGTCCAGCGCTATGGCCCCTACCGCCGGGTACTCTACGACTGTTGACTAACCAGACAAGACAATGTAATTCCGATGGTCTGGTTGCAGATAATGTAGACGTAACATCGGTACCAAGTGAAGCAGTTTCTTCCATAGTGGCGCCTCATCTAGCAGGCGACGGCATCCAAGACATGCTGCTCGTTGTACCGTATCTTGTATACAACATCTAGAGAGTCCCCCAGTCAAAAACTCTTGTGCCCAGCCACAGGACCGTCCAGTATTGGCAGCCCCAAAGGGAAAGATCGATAGCTAATTCCAGTGTTCCACAAAGTGCCACGCGAGACAAGAGAACACCGGTGGATTTCCAGTTGACCTCGCTGGGCAGAACAAAAGCACCAAGGACACTCCGCGAGCCAGCGAATTCCTCTCGACTGGTAAGATAATGCGACGCGACTAATCTGAGAGTGACCAGCTTGAGTGGCAAAGAAACCAGACTGACGATCTGAGCCTTACAAATAGAGCCAATCATTGCAGAGGGTTCCGAGGAGAGCTGTGTGACTCGGTGATACGGCGACAAGCCTGGTGATCTCGTGGGCGTCGGTGATGCAATGTCTCGTGGGACTGGGGTTGATGGGCCAGACCCTGCGATCTCGGTATGAGATGAAATAACCTGCGGCGGTAGGCGCACTTCCATCTCAACCAAGTCCCCGCGAGTGGTTATCCTGATCCTCGGGTCTGAATCGTTATGGCTGGTCTGTGAGGCAGTGGGCGACAGCGGAGGCGAAGGGAATGGTGAGAACGGCAATACTTCGTTCAGGTCGCTCATAGGGACAGTGTTGGTTCCAGGTCCTTCAGGAGTCTCCATCAAACGACCTTGGAGCATACCCGGTACCTGGAGTCTGCTGACGTTGCTTGCTCGTCGTCCTCCAACTTCAATGGCGTTGCTGTTCTGCAAGCCATGGGCTTGGGACGAGATCGAGATTGACTGTGATGCCGTGACATCCACGTTTCCCCAGCCAATGAACCTGATAAACCTGGCGATTGTGTCCCCCACGATTATTGGTGATTGTTTGCGCAAGCCCAAAATGGAAGTAGTCCGCTCTCTGTTACCCTCCTCTGAACTAATCATGTCAGGGTTACTTGGACGAAGGATCGTTGCCTGAATAGGCGCATTGATGATTGCGTAAACCCAGCACTCTAATAGATGCTCCAAGCAGACGAAAACAAAAGGAGAAGTTGCGAATGCTAAAAGAAACTCCATGGGTGATGCAAGTGCGCTGTAGTTGACTGAAAACGGCAGCAACGGCGACTGCCTGGAGAACGGTAGAAACGACCGTAAAGGCGGTAATAACGGCCTTGCTGATACCAGACCAATGCGTTGCAGGTAAGAGTGGTAAGAGAATGGATAGAACAGCAACTCGAGGGATAACCGGAAGCTAGACGGTCAGCTTGGGGTAATTGAACGCTGATTGTGACTTACGCTGTATTCAAAACCGACCTCCACCGGCGGTAAACATATCTAATTCTGACGCTGCGATGCTGCATAACAAGTCGATGGACAGGTCTTAGCACGTGTGCAGCATAGACGGTGCTCTGAGCGCATAGCTGCGAAAGGAGACGAGATGGAAAGCCACTATATATCAGGGTTTTCCCAGAGAGTGCTTGCTCCGAAGCAACTATGCTTGAGAAAGAATGAAGATGGGGATAGCGGAATGTCTAGGGGATTTAGGAAAGAGACAACAATAGACCGAGGCGGGGAACTTACTAAGAGCCTTTCCCTCAAGGATCCAACCCACCAAGTGCACAGGTTCTCTGACAAAGTAGACGTGATTGCGAGAGAATGGCCGGCAGTGTCCTCGTCCTCTAATGCGCGTAATCGTTCCTCGTAAGAACTAGGGAGGCCCTGCGAGGGAGAGCGACGCCTCTCGACGACACCGATGGACGCCAAGACGTCATTTTGCGCTTCTCTGAGGCGCCGACCATGTTCATGCGCACGCTCTTGCTGTGCTGAAGCGAGCTCTACGCATTCTGAGGTCGAGGCGGTGGTTTGCGGCGGCTCAAAGGCCGACCGTCCCTAACAATGTGAGCTGCAACCCGGGCCATAGGGCGTACAGCGGCGTACCAGAGCGATTTTTGTCAGATACGCCTGGCGGCCCATATTTTCAGGGCTTCCTGAGTGAACGTCGTAGCATAGGGCAAAAAAGAATATCTGGATGCCGTGTAATACGTGAGAGTGCAGCTGGTTGCTGACTGGCTGTTGACGTCGCGGTGGTGCTACGCGCCGTTCTTATCGATAAAGGAAAGCGCGCCCCGGTGCCCGCGAAATTTCCAGCGCCAAGATTTCCAGATGCAATTCACTCCGCTTCAGACAATGCGCCGAGAGCTGCACATATAATACCAGAAGCAATGGCCCAACGTACCACTGTGAGGACGACGTACGACATTGAGCGCACCCTCCAGCCAATCTACTCGGGCGGAAGCATCGCGTTGAGTGAGGATGGCCGCATTCTCGCAGCTTGTCTGGGAGAAGATGCGCTGATCACGGACGTTACCAACGGGAAAGAGCTCGGAAGGGTCGAGGGCGATGGCGAACCTATAACCGCATTGATTTGTAAAGCCGGACGCGCTACCAAAAAGCTCAAGTGCTAACCTACGTAGTAACACCCTCCGCATCGCATCTGATCGTATGCTCCCGCTCTACGTCCATGCACATATACTCGCTTTCGCCTTCCGAGACCGAAGACGGCACCATCGAACTCGAATTGCTCCGTTCGCTCCGTCCACACACATCGCCTGTCGTAACCTTGGCTGTCGACAAGACTGGTACCCTCCTTGCTACAGGTGGCGCAGACGGAATTGTGAAAGTATGGGACATTCGTGCAGGTTACACGACCCACACTTTCCATGGCCGTGGTGGTGTGATCTCCGCACTGCACTTCTTCCAGGTCGAGGTCGCGGGCAAAGAAGATGCCGGCGACAGCAGCAAGAAGCGTAAGAGGCAGTCTCAGCAGGATGCATCGGCTGAAACGGATGGAGCGGAGAGCACTCTGGAATACAGGCTTGCTTCAGGTGCTGAGGATGGCAAGATCCATATATGGGATCTACACAAGCGAAAACCTGCTGCCGTTCTGGATTCCCATGTTTCCGTAGTGCGAGCACTCGATTTCTCGCCTGAGCAGAATACCTTAGTATCGGGGAGCAGAGACAAGACACTGATACTATGGGATGCGAAAAAGTGGAAAGTAAAGCGTACGATTGCAGTGTTGGAAACTCTGGAGAGCGCTGGCTTTGTCGCAGGAGGACACCTCACCTACTCTGGCGGCGAGAACGGCCGTATCCGGCTTTGGTCTTCTGAGACCTCGCAAGAGATCACCCGCGAACAGGAACCTGGAATTGAGACTGACGCAATCGTGGAAGTTCTTCATTACCCGGACCTACCCTACATTATTTCAGTCCATGCAGACCAGGTGCTTAATTTCCACTCGCTCAGCTCGGTTGAGTCACCTCTGGTCGAAGAAATCATCGATCCTCTACCTGTATTTCGAAGGGTCTCGGGTACACACGACGAAGTAATCGATCTGGCATATATTGGTTCAGACAAGTCACTCCTCGCACTGAACACCAACTCTGAAGATGTTCGCATAGTAGCGCTGAAAGATGATGGAACAAACGAGACTGCGGCCGAAGGTAAATACATCGGAGCTGACGTAGCTCTTCTGAAAGGACACGAGGATTTAATCATCTCTCTCGACGTAGACTGGTCAGGCCATTGGTTGGCGACCGGCTCAAAAGACAATACAGCTCGACTTTGGCGGATAGACCCCGAGAACGACTCTTACACCTGCGCAGCCGTCCTCACTGGCCACGCTGAATCATTGGGCGCTATTGCGTTGCCACATGCGGCACCGCCAGAGTCGTCGGCAGCGTACACAGACCCCTTGGCAAACCCTCCCGCATTCCTTATCACAGGATCCCAAGACCGGACAATAAAGCGATGGGATACCAGTAAAGACATGAAGCAGAAGCTACGTGCGAAATATACCCGAAAGGCACACGACAAAGACATCAACGCTGTAGACATTGACCCGTCAAGTACATTGTTCGCATCAGCTTCGCAAGACCGGACGGTGAAGATATATTCTGCAGCAGATGGCGAAGCTGTAGGTGTTCTAAGAGGTCATCGAAGAGGTGTCTGGACCGTCAAATTCCAACCGAAAGAGTCTCAAGTGACAGGATCTGGAGGCAAGGGCCTAATCGCAACAGGAAGCGCGGATAAGACCGTAAAAATCTGGAGTCTGGCTGACTATAGCTGTCTCCTCACCCTCGAAGGTCACTCCAACAGCGTCCTAAAGCTCGCCTGGCTGCCATACCGACCTGTCGATGCACGCGACAAACGAGGCTCTCAAGTAGCGTCCGCAGCTGGCGACGGTCTCGTGAAAATATGGGACTCTTCTTCTGGCGAAACCATGTCCACGCTCGACAACCATACTGACCGTGTGTGGGCCCTCGCCGCACAGCTCAGCAATGGTGCACTGGTCTCCGGTGGTGCAGACAGCGTCATAACCTTCTGGAAAGACACGACCAGCGCCACATTAGAAGCCGCAACCACGGCTGAAACCGAGCGTGTAGAACTCGACCAGAAACTGCAAAACTACGCCTTCGCAGGAAACTACCGCGAAGCCATCACCCTAGCGCTACAGATGGATCAGCCAGGCCGCCTTTTCTCCCTTTTCAAATCCGTTGTGGAGTCTGAAACACCCGATGAGGGCAGTCTCACGGGTCTCATCGCTGTTGACGAGGTCGTTGGTAACCTCGCAGACGAGCAGTTATATAAGCTCCTCCTGCGCCTGCGCGACTGGAACACCAACGTGCGGTCTGCACCCGTCGCGCAGAAAATTCTATGGGCTGTCGTTAAGTCCTACCCCGCATCGCGTCTCTCAAGTCTCAGACCAGCTGGCAAGGTAGGCGCAAAGGGCAGTTTGAAGGATGTGCTGGACGCGATCAGGGCATATAGTGAGAGGCACTACAAGAGGGTGGAAGAACTGGTGGATGAGAGCTATCTTTTGGATTTCACATTGAGGGAGATGGATGAAGTTGGCGATGTGAAGAGTCTCACTAATGGGACAGCGCAGCTGGGGCTTGGTGGGGATGTCGTGATGGTGGAGTAAGCTGAGAAGCTTGGAGGTATGGGGGCCTGGTGTGAATATACCCAGTATGCATTGTTCGTGTCTACCCTGTTCTGGTGTCTGCCTCACGTGCCGTCACCAGTGAAGGATGGTGGTGCAGCAGCACCAATCATCTCGTGCCACAGAGCCAACGCTTCGCATAGCCACGCGCTTACCTGCGTCTACCTGTGCCTCACTCTCACGCCTCAACTACAACAGCCGCAACTTCGAATCTTAAACATTTGACCGAGTTCCCCACTCCAAAACCGGTCTTATTACTAGCAAAGGAGAACGGACTCCCACTCTGGCGCCCAGGACCATATAAAGAGCCAATGGTTGTTCCTGCCTTCGGTTTCTCCGTGGGCGATTTCATCGCCGGTACCAACCTTCTTCTTGACGTGCTCTCTGCTTTCAGATCTGCAGACGGCGCCTCATCGGGCTATGCATCGGACATCTCTTTTCTATCGTCACTCACTGCTACGCTCTCCAGAATCGAAGAGCACACTCAGAAGTACTCTCAAGATGAGACCACTCGAGACATTACGAAGCTCGTCGTTCTTTCGCAAAGGCCGTTGATGCATTTCAAGGCGTTTTTGGACAAGTACGAGAATTCTCTTGGGGCCGCAGGCTTCGGAAAAGGACCAAAAAGATCCGCAAAAAAAGGAGTGGGTGTAGTGAGGTACACATTGGCGCAGATATCTGACGAAGTTGGTAAGCTAAAGGAGGGGGTCGAGCGCCCGTTGGGACAGATACATGTGCTTCTTTCTTTACAGATCTTGTAGGTCTCTCAAAAGCATTATGGTCACTTTGTGTTTGATACAGACGTTTTACTGATAGAGTCTATAGCAAGCGGCTCGACGAAAGTAAAGATCAAATACTCCGTCCATCCCAATGCGCACAGATTGTAGATGCTATCGCTGCGGCCGATATTCCTGCTGCGCTCGGTCAGGAGTTGCAGAAGCTGCAACAGAAGTCGGACGAGACAAACACCAAACATGACCAGCTTGTCGTTCAGGTGGAGGAACTTCGTTTAGAGCTTTGTACCGAGATGAGATCAGTCCGTCAAATGTTGGAGCAGCTTCAGAGACAGTCATATAAAGACATCTCAACCACAGCAGCGACTAGCATTCCAGAAGTCCGTCAAACTTCAACTACTCTGAATACAGCCCGAGAAAGTATCACAGAGCAGGAAACCCTCACATCGGACACAATACGATACCTCCAACAAATGGCCTTGCTCAATTCCGAATCGCACAACGATGAGCAACAGGAGCGAGACCTATACATGAAGAAATCCAACCTTACCCTTCAAACAGCACACACAATCTTATCACTCCTGGCTATCATAAGGTCTAATGTGCTCACCGCAGCATCGTCTTCCCAGCCCATCCAGTCACCGACTCAGACTTCATCTCAGTACAACTTTGCGCTTTTCACAACCAAACCTCCTCTGCCATTGGTTCGCCCTTCGGACATAGAGGACGCCTGCGGAGATGGCTCCACGGCCAATCAAATCGGACCACCCTTGCATGTGGGCCACGATCGTGTGATACCCAGGGTCGACCACGAATCCCTTTGGTCCGGCATCAAGCATGAAAAGCCTGGTTTCTGCATCAAATGCGGCATGTTTCATGCTGGTGTTCAGGAAAACGAAGCGTTAGCAGTGGAAACGATATACCACTACGCGTATGCAAAGAGAAGGGGAAGCTTTGTTTGTTTGCTTATCTTGGTGTTCGTTGCAGTGCAGTTGTATTTTATTTTGGCACATATGAAACCCGAATTCAATCGTTGAATAGATGCAAGGGGAAGGTCTGCCTGACATGGATGAAAGGGCTCATATCACGTCGTTCCAAACGTTTAAAGTTGAATAATAGTATACTTGACAGGGGGTTGTTAGAACCTGAGCTCTGATACCATACGTATAAGTCGCCGCGTCTCCACTGTAGGTGCCCCGGGATTTCTAGTGGGCTCATATCACATTCATCACCAAGCTCTGCATGCCATGTACTTGTAGTATATGAATACATTTTAAGGGATCAATCCAAAAACCCTTCCAGCTACGCTATTGTCCACCACTGCCACAAAGACTTGCATTTTTGTTGCTTTCTATGGATCGAAGGTCTGGAGCCCCTCCCACCAATCAAACGCGTTGGTCGTGGTTATCCTGGCGGCAAATCCTCGGCGCTCGGGCCGCGCATCGAATTCGACGTTTCTCCTACCTTGTCTTCACATTGCATTCTTGCAGCTAATTTTATCGCATCAAGTTCATCTAAGAATTTGGGCAATTTTTCTGCTTATCCCTCATACACGCACGCTTTACAGATAATGACTGGGTAGGCGGGCTCATAGAGATATTGGGGAACATACTTTTTCACTTCAGACCCTCAGGATGAAGCTGCGAAGTTGTTGATATGAAACTGTTACACTTGCCTCCGGCTGCCCGAGTGCAAATTTGGTCGGCACAATTTCGACCAAGGAAACTCAGTGCACTTCAGCCTCAAGGATATACGGCATTATTGTCGAGCACCACATCTCCATTTCCGACGAACCTACATCGCAGATATGCTACAGTCGCCGTAGGCAACAACGACTCCTTGAGCAAGACCACTCAGGCACCCCTGAAGGATGATCTTCCGGACCTCGCGCCTGATGAGGTGTCACTTGTGAACGACGTCCGCGCATATTTGGTTCGGTGCCCAAAAGAAGAATCAGAAGCCGTGTTAGCAAATTTGCAATGGTGCATTGAAAACAAAGCTTATTATGAGGAATCTCATTCTTGGAGTAGAGTTCTTCGTCGTATTCGTGGGCGCCTTGATAACAGTGCTACCCCCGCTGCGGTACAAGAAATAGTCGAAGCAGTGATTGAAGAAACTCTATGGGCTAAACGGTACAGGGAGTACGGCTACTCCCCACGAATCTTTTTCCGTCTGGAACACACCCCTATCAAGCTCCTCGAGCTATGCAATCGACCGGAATTGGGTAGCAAGATAAGCCCGGAGGTAGTTACAGTGAAGAACGTCAGCAACTTCCACCTACATCTCAACATTCCGGGAATAGCCGATGACCGGACCTTTGGTGCTGGCCCAAGCGAAACGATAGCGAAGCGAAGAGCTTGGAGGGCGATGCTGTTGAGATTGGATGCCACTGGAGCATTGCCAAAGCTCCTCTACCCCGAGGCGTTTAGAAAGGTCCTTAATCCCCATGGTCCGTCTGTCGCCCATACCAAGCTGGCCGAGGAAATAGAGCTGGATTGGGTGGAGGACGACATTGTGAAACAAGAGAAAGATGGCATATCGGATATATACAACTATGCCGCGAAGTTTGGTCTTGTTCCGCGCATCGAAGCGTGCATGGTGACGCGCCGAATCCGGGGAAGTGCTTCGAGCAAAGCCCGCAAAGTTGCACAAGTGTCAATACAGCTTCCAGAACAGAAGATAAAGGTCGTTTCCCATGGTCTCGGTCCGAGGGCCGTAGCCTCGGCCGTGCTCGCTTTTAAGAGTGCCGCAAAAAAGCTACAAATGCAATACGACCAGGTCTCGGATGCCAACAATGATTACTCGTCACTAAATACAAGCACAGCAGTCGAGTTTGTAAACATGGTTAGGAGATTAGAGGGCGACTTTGATCTGACATTCACGAACAAGACTATGGAAGGTACTGGATCGGTGCTCAACATTTGTCAGTTGAATTCCAACGGGGAGCCAATCGGGCAACAGGCGATAGGATGGACGGTACGTGATGCTGAACAAGTGGCGCTCCTCACAGCAGCAATCGAGCTTGCTCGAAAAAGCCCCGACATCCTATCTCAATTTGCAATAAGCCTAGCTGGGGGCAGCTCAGGCAAATCCAGGATCCTAGAAAGATGTCCACCGGTGAGAACAGAGGTCAACGCCGCGGCCCTTGATATTATGGAGAAAACCCTTCTTAAAGCCAAACAAGCTGGGTTATCCGAATATCAAGAGCAATTGGCAGCAATGTCACACCATTTGACAAAATTTCGAGAACGTCGGCTGCCACGAGAAGCGACGTGTGTCACCAGCGAACGCCTACTGGATCGCCTACAGCAGTTCGAAGCGGATCCAAACACAATTGAACTTCGCAACGCAATAGCAGCATTGCCAATGAGTCGGTACTCGTCAAAAGTACTTGACATGGTGTTTAGCAACGTATACAGTATCGTTATTGGTGCGACGGGGTCAGGCAAGACGACGCAGGTCCCTCAGATCATCCTGGACGATGCAATACGTCGCTCGAAGGGTGGTAACTGCAATGTCATTTGTACTCAGCCGCGTCGTTTAGCTGCGATTTCCGTGGCACGACGAGTCGCAACGGAGCGTGACGAAAGGCTGGGACTGTCCGTCGGATATCAGGTTCGAGGAGACTCCAATCTGCCACAGCCTGGAGGAAGCATCACTTACTGCACAACTGGCATTCTTCTTGAGCGCCTCAAATGGAATGCCGATGACGTACTCGACAACGCGAGCCATCTGGTGGTTGACGAAGTTCACGAGCGAGACATCTATATCGATTTCCTGCTTATTGTGTTGAAAAAGGCAATAACAGCTCGGCATCTCGCTGGGAAGACCGTTCCAAAGGTCGTTTTAATGTCTGCGACTATAGACAAAAACCTCTTCTCCGCATATCTCCCGAATAAGATCAACGGCAAACCAACACCGTGTCCATATCTGGAAGTACCTGGTCGCACATTTCCAGTTAAAGAAAAGTATCTCGATGAGATCTTGAGCGAGATGACTGAGCTCCATCCAGGACTATCCAAGCAGTTGGCTGCACGAGAAAAAGACGACACGAAGGCTTACCTGATTGCCGAAAAAGCGTTCGAGCATACAGACGTTGAAGTGAACTCGGTCACAGCCAATATTGACGGGAAGAAGCAAGACGAACTAGATGACCCGAGATCCGGTGAAAAAGAAGAAGCTCTTGTACCCATCGCTCTACTTGTGGCTACGATCGCACACATATGCAAAATTAGTCCTGATGGTGCGATACTTGCTTTCCTTCCCGGGGTTTCAGAGATCGTAGCGACGGAGGAAGAAATGAAGCGAAACCACGTCTTTGGTCTCGACTTCTCGAATGGAGAGGCATTCCGTATCCACTTACTACATTCGCTGGTGCCGGCCGAACAGCAACGAGAAATCTTTGAGCCCTTACCGACTGGTTGCCGGAGGATTATCCTTTCCACGAATATAGCCGAAACGAGCATTACTGTCCCTGATGTTAAACATGTTGTCGATCTCGGAAAGCTACGACAGAATACTTACTTGCCTGCAGACCGAGTCACAGCGTTACAGACAGTCTGGGAAAGCGGTTCCAATGCGCGACAACGAGCAGGACGAGCTGGCCGAGTGTCCGACGGCAGCTATTATGCTTTGTATTCTCGCAAGCGCAGGGAAGCCATGCCAGAATCTGGGCTTCCTGAACTGCTTCGCGCTGACCTTCAAGAGACATGTCTGTCGATCAAGGCTCAGCGCTTTGAAGAGAGTGTATCGAGTTTCTTGTCTGCAGCTATCGAGCCGCCAGCGCCAGAGGCCATCCAGTTTGCGGTGGAAAACCTCAAGGCGATTGAAGCATTCACTGAGGACGAAGAAATGACTGCACTTGGTGGCGTCCTTTCTAAACTTCCCGTCCACCCCGCTCTCGGGAAAATGATTCTGCTTGGCCTCATATTCCGCTGTCTCGATCCCGTGATTATTATCGGCTCGATGTACGGTGAGCGAGCTTTGTTCGTGAACCCACCTGGCATGCGACCACTGGTACGAGCATCAAAACAACATTTCAACGTTGCCAATTCAGACCATATCACCAGCCTAAAAGCCTTTCAGTATTTGAGACAGTACTCGCGCGATGTCAATCAGAGATCCGTTCGTCAAAAGGCAACAACCTGCCTTATACACTACGGCGCCTTCCGCTCAATTTCTCAGACTGCGAAACAGGTTGCCGAGATTTTGGTTGACGCCGGTCTGCTCGATGCAAACATGGCCAGGAACGAGGATACACTGGAGATTGGTGGAGAGGCGCTGAACCGCAATTCGCACAACTATGACTTGATCAAGTGTCTGATCGTGGCTGGCGTCTATCCCAATATTGCGGTGAAGCCATCTTTATCTGCCAGGTCGTTCCGCACAGAGTCAAAGAAGAACATCATAAACCACCCCAGCTCGGTCAATGCCCTCACAAAGAAAGACGGGCCGTCAAAGGCGCAGCATATATTCGCGTTCACAACACTTGCGCGAGATCGCGGCAGCGACACGCTCTTCATGCGCGAAAGCTCTCTCGTCACGCCGCTCGCAGCCATGCTTTTTGGGGGCCATCTACAACAGGAAGACAACCTGGTCATGGACGACTGGCTTCCGTTCGAGATCGACTACCGGCAGGCAGGTGGCCAGATCGACACGATCATGCAGTTTCGAAATGCCAAAGACCGCATGTTGAATGGAGTGTTCAAGTTGCTTGCGGATCCGAACGAGACTGACACGGCGGTTAATGTGATGGAGATCATGACTGAGGGCTTGGTGAAGGCTTTGGAGGCGGACGCCGTGGGGCGCGAAAAAGATCAGGTTCTGTTTAGACAGGCAACAAAGGTCGGAGGGAAAATTCCACAAGAGCTCGCTTGGTCAAATATCTCTCAGCTCTACAGGTCGAATAATTTGGCGCGAATGGAGGAGCTTTAGAGTCGCAGAGGGGCTACATTAATAAGGACGAAAGGTGTAGAAGTAATACTGTATCAATAGGATAGATCGATAAACTAAACATGTTGTATTCTTCTCAAAGTCTTACCGCTCCCACCTCAACTCCATGATAAGGTAGTATCTTGAGTCAGACTACCCAGAAACTACAACTATTCCCGCCTTTACTTCGTCGGGCGAATGATGGTACGTCACAACACCCACAACATCTTTCGAGCCCAGATGCCTCAGCGTCGCGCCACAACCGTCACACGCACTTCACCTAGTTCCATCCTATCTCAAACCCATCGATTGAATGCTTGTCCCGGCCATCTTCCTCATCGATCAACAAATACTACCGATGATGGTGTCGCGTCATTTACCGTTGTAGCGGCGACTGCAGGAGCAGAAGCGTAGGTAGAAACACCAACACTCTGTTTGCTAGGCTGCTGGCCCGCCGAGCAGATGATGCATTGCGAGGTGTTGTGACATTTCCCAAGCTTGGAGATGAGCATTCAATTGCTCTTGTATTGTGATACAGTTAGAACCAATGGGCCAAGCAGGAACCTCCCTGAATGCACACACACCCCCCTATACGCCCACCTTCCTGAAGAACACCAAGGGAGAAATAACAGGTAGATTCGCCGCCCAAACACCCAACAACATTTCGAGCATAGCGAAGAAAGTAGGATTGAACACCCTCAAGATGAGCGGCGTCTCGTCGAAGGGAGGCGCAACCCAGCCGAACGTGATTCGGCCCATGGGATACGCGACACAAAGGAAAATCGTGCGCAGGACGCCGGCCACGGTGGATCTATCGATGATAAGCCAATGCGGGAGAGTAGATAAAAGGGAGGGAGACTTACAAGCCACCTAGAGTAAAGATCACGCTTACAGCGATCATCTCGGAGTGCCGTAGTTTCAGCTTCTGTACATATAGTAAAGGCAACAGCAAGACGGCCCCGTCAGTGAGCACGCTCGTCGCCGCGAACGCAATCAGCAGCCCGCCCTTGTCGCCGCATCCCTTTCTTGCCAGCATTTGGTCTAAAGCCCACTGCAGCTCAGGATGTAATCCGCAGAGAAGCAGATCCGCTAGAAAGAACGACACGGTCCACAACGCCACCAGCCAGATGAGCAGATTGTTAATGCGCTTGAAGTGTCCCATGTTGCCGAATAACCTGCGGTAGAAGTACAGCAGACTCAGCTTGACGGCGCCGAAAGAGAGCTTCTCGATAACGATCATGGTGAAATCGACTTTGTGCTCGACGATAGCAACCTCGGATTTCACGTGGCCCCCGGTCACTACCTCGCCGGATGCACCATCGATGGCGTTGTGGAATTGGATCCCGGTGCAGGAGCACGTCACGAGAAGGCCGAGAACGATGAATAAATCGTCGAGGTAGAGTTTGCGGCCGTTGTAGAGTCGGGGTTCGTACGAAAGCCGTACCCAGAACCGGAGGCTGGTGAGGATGATACCGATTGCTGTGAAGATGGCGTATAGAGGTATCGTCAAGGCCGGGGGGTATAGTGTGGCAGCCATGTTCCGAGTTCTTTACATGTCGTGATGAGGGTGATGCGGGGCGGAGAATAGATAATTATGGAGCACCCCGATATATGTACTCAGCTGTCGCGCATTGTCCTCTTCCCGTTGCCCACGAGTAGGGGATCTAGAGGTGCGTTTTGGGCGCCTTGGTATTGTGTATTCCCCCTATTGTAAGGCTTCTGTTTGGTGGTTTTCAGCTTGGCTATCGTGATAAGGCTTAGCGGTACAGGGGCCCGAGGCTAGAAATAATTAGAGGCCGAGCGCCGACCAAGGCGAGGTGCATGCTCAGCCCCGGAAAGCCTACCCCAGATAATGGAACACGGGAGCGTTGCATGTCGCGATCAAAGGCTGAGCGCAGCGCCACTGATTGACCATGCTTGCCCATACAAGATTGATTTTCGATTCGTTGAGCAGAAGTTAGATCGGTTAGATCGGTTAAGCCGGTGCTGGAGTGCATCTGAAATTGCCGAGACGGAGCAGCCTAGCCGCATCAGGGTACCAGTCTCTAGATCTTGGAACCGAAATGGACTTCACGGAAGGATTTGGCGAGACTACAACAGCTGGATTGCCTACTATCCCTGGCCCTGTGCGGAGTCTGCTGGAAAAGGAATTATGAATTGGATCACGAAAAACTGAACTGTACGGTAGGCAGGCGCGCACCTTATCCCGTGTGAACTTGCTCTATTATACGTTTGTAAGCTTATAATATCGTAAATCAGCGTACGTGTTCATAGTAGGGTCTTAAGTTTTCTTTGACTATTGTCGGCTGCTGTGGATAGCTTGGTTTGAAGCTTCGCCTCTGGGTATTTAAACATATGGTATGCAAGGTTGGGCCTCGCAAAGTCGTCAACTCGAACCACAATGGCTTTGCTGCGCATGGAAGGTTTCGCAATGCCAACGGGGCTGGAGAATACTGAAATCGAAGGGCAGGAGTTTCAGGTATACTGGATGGTTGAACGGGATAACCTAATCCAGCCCGGTGAGAAGACAACTGAGAACGAAGACGGAGGCGGGCTCAACCAGGCTCACAACGCACGGGTGGAGGATCCACAGATAACTGCAGGAAGAGCGACAAGAGAAGGCCGGAAGGAATGCCAGGAAACATGGCTAATGATAGGCTCTTTGGAGACAGTAGTCGTAATAGTCGACAAGCCTACTCCGTCATTCCATATCTGTAATTGTCGTCCGATAATTATTTACCCACGCCAGTGACTGCCTCGCGATGTTCTATATTCTCATCCAGCACATCTCGTGGACATTAAGTCGACCTGTGACAGCCCACGGCTATAATTACTGTCGTGTTCTCTGACGCCAAAGGATTAGATGCCCGTTCAAAGATCAAGGCGATCTGTTCGGCCCAGGCGAAATCGAAGGACGAAAGAAGGCTGAAAGCAATATACAGAGGGCAAGGAAGATGCATATATCGGATAAGCGATGTCCAAAAAAAGGTTAAAACGTTTCGAAACACTACCGGAAATACATGCAGCGCGGCTGACAAGCACGTTGTCTTGAACTGATGGTCCGGGTTACGGGGAGTGACGGGCACGGCAGAGGGGCACGTATGCATCCGACAGATGTGAGCGTGGACCTAAAATAAGTGTGATGGTGGTGGGCCGGGGAACACGACTTGGACCCTTGTGGGGAACCGTTGCTCAAGCACATAGAAGCAGGGCTGCATGCGGGCGTCGATAGAGGTTTGCCTACTATATGGCCGCCCCCACAGAGAATCCGTCATCCCAAGAGGCTGGGCCTGTTACGAGGTTGCAGCACGTTCACCGTTGCGCAGGCTGACAGCGGAAGGGAAGGGACGGGCCTCTGCCTGCGGCGTACGCGTTTCGTGTTGGAGGCGTAGACACGATCTGCTGGAGTTGCCGCATCAGAGAACAAAGATCGTCGAATGGTACGACGGGTCCTTTGGAAATAGCGTCGACGTTGCAAGAAGGTGTGAACTGCCAGGGCCGATCCATGGGTTGAGGCCCAAGCGGTCTCTTGGCGAGGAATGGACAAAAATAGAGCCGTGCGTTCTGCGCATGCTGGGGAAGAAACAATTGGAAACAAATTATGCCCAAAACGTACTGACTCCGGCCGAGGCGCCGTCAAATAGCATCGATGCAGCAATATTGCCACCATTAACATCTCCATCCGGGCAATTAACCCACCTGTGCAGCAGTTTCGCGGCGTAACCATGCGTTCGATGCAGCTGCCGTCACTCTACGAGTGCCAACAAGTGCTGACCGACAAGAGGCTAGTCTGTCCAGTGTTAGTTGATGGCATTATCAGCACTGAGGAACTGCGCGGACGAAAGGCGTCTTTATGCGACAGTTGCGCGAGCTTTGAGGCACTGTCGCGTTCGCCTTCGTGGTCACTCGAGTGCACCCACGCGGCCTCGAACCCACATGAGAGTGGAGTCGCTTGATCCTGCTTAAGGGCGACGGGCTGATCCGATGGCGCGATTGGCCTGCGTTACCCCCGCGAGGCGCCTGCGGGAGCTTGTTTTCATGAATCGTTTAATGCTCGACCCTGTATTGCCTGGCCATTCACACCCCGCAGCGCCCCATGTCTGTTTATTCAGGCGCGAAACGCCAGAGTACCATTGGACCACGCCTGCAGTCTCGACGCCCGCAGTCCATGGCGTCTATCTGGGCGTGTGCAGAGCTTCCGAGTGGCACGCAGCTCGCTGCCTTCGAAATGGCCGATTTTCTTCCACTCATTGTGACTCCTCCAGCGGCGAGCTTCTGCGGCGCAGCGCGACACAAGACTCGAATATCCCCTCACGATTGACGGCCGCTACACAGTGCTCAGTCGTCTCGACGCTACCACGCCTACCGTGCTGACGGGTTCGACGCCATCAGCAGGTGTCAGCGCTTCTCCAACACCAAGACGACCTTGCAGGTGTGCCGGTCTGGAAGCGCACACTTTTCAAATCGTTTATTGCTTTCTCCCGGGCGTCTATTTCTGGGCCACTCCCCTCTTCACGCGCCATCGCTAGTTACTCGTCGTCCCACCTGGCCTATCAGCCGCCGACCTGCAGTGTACACCACGCCGTTGGCGCCATACATTTAGTCTTGTGTAAGTACCCGCCAGCCTTCCATCCCGATTCTCTCCACCATCACCCGTGCTCCCCGCCCGCCAATCCCACTGTTCCACGCCCCTCCAAGCGCCCGAGACAAAAGGCCAGCGCTTCGCCCTCGTCCTTGCGTCTCTCCTCTCCTCCTGCCAGCAGGTCTCACTATTGTAATACTCTGTCTCTTTACTACGAACACACCTTGCTGGTGCTGCGACTTGTCGAAAGCTGGGCTGGATCCAAGTTGCTGTTCTTCCCATAGACGTCCCCGCCATACATCCTCACCTCACACCACCTACCCATTCCATGCAAATCCCATATACTCCCGCCGCGTGAAACCGCAACAAGTCATAGGATGGCAACCAACGATAAGAAGAACCCCACAGTTACCATCGAGAAACGGAAATCCGGAGACTCGCTCGCACCACCAACAAAGTCCCCTCGTGCAGCACGCTTTGCGGAAGCAACTTCAGTGTACTCGCCTATCGACCCGCCACAACGACCACTCGAGTACCCTACGAACCACTACCAACCCCAGGCTCAGGTGTCTGACGTGGGCTTCGGCTACGTCCAACCCATCGAGATGGAGGAAACCGACAGGAAATACCTTCCTCCCCCTACGCCAAAGACGCCACTGAGGAGCGCATTGAAGTCGCCTGGTGCACCACCACGGACACCCGGCGCAGAGACGATGATTCTCAGCCCGACCTTCAGAGAAGAGCAGATTCTCGAGAAGCGGGAACAGTCCACAGACAAGGAGCAACAAAAAGATCTGGTACGTTCATTGTTCACAACGAACGAATTGGCTCACTAACAACGAACAGAAAGTCAAAGTACGAGTACGGGTGGCAAAGATATTCTTACGAGGCATCAACTTTGCCTGCAGTCTTATTGTTCTGTCTATGCTTGCCACAGCCTTCTCCATCTTCAACGCCACAAAGCACCTGCCTATGCGGAACGGTCTCCCACCATGGGCTGAGAACCAAAAGATCTGGCCCCAGGTCTTGCTTCTTTGCATCGCTTGTGTCTCGCTGTTCTTCTCAATCTTCGTTCTGGTTGCGTACTCAAGAGGCGGACATAACAGAGCAGAGAAAGTCGCCGCCTACTACACCGTCTTCGCCGTTGGATTCTTCATCTTCAGCATCATTATGTGGGCTGTCGGTGCCGCTGCCTTCAACCAAAGTAAAGCACAAGGAGGCAACAAAGATATGTGGGGATGGTCGTGCGTAGACAACAAGCGACGGCATTTGTTCGAAGACGATGTGTCTTATGCGCTCATGTGCCGACTCCAGGTAAGCAGATTCGATTGCCCTACACAGCTTCCCATCTAACCACCACCACAGAACTGGTCCCTTGTCTGCTGCATCATCGAAGTCGTCGTCGAGACGCTCTGCATCATCATCTACGCAATCGTCTTCTACCGCTTCTGGTCCAAGCGCAAGCTCCGAAAGTCCATGGCTATGCGCGACAAGGCCCGTTCCGACCTCTACCTCGCCCAGCTCCGCTCCCAATCAGCACCCAACACTCCCGGCTTTGGCCCTCTCTCCCCCCGCTCCGGTGGCTGGCGACCACCCCCAGGCCACCCTCAGTACTACGACCCGCAGTCTGCCGCTGAGAACGGTGACGCCGACAAGGTGCAGTACGCCTACGCCCGCGAGATCGCCCAGCCGCAGCCCTTCACGCTAGGAGCACCCCCGATCAAGGTCACAGGAGCTACTCCTCACATCGAGCAGAACGGCTTCGATGCACCCGCAAGGACGCAGACGTCTTCACCACCGGCCTCCCCCGGCTTCCAGGAGCGGCAAAACGACCACGTCGGCGCCGTACCGGGCGAGCAGCAATACGCCTCGGTCCCCATCCCAGGCGCCTACCAGCCGCTCGCGAGCCCGTCGCACCCGCAGCAGGCCACGCCAGGCTTCGACTTCGGGCCCAACGTGACAGGTCCCAGATAAGCGTGTTTCTTCACCAAGTCAAACAGCTCAAAGTCGGGTTAGCGTATCGTATCGCGGCGTCACATCATTTTTCTCTTCTACCACCTATATCTGCGGGATCAGGGTCATTTTCTGGGCGTGGCTGGCGATCTCGGCGGGTATACCTTGTACATGATTTTACTCTTTTTTTTTATCGGTTTCAGCCGGTTTTCCTTGATCAATCGTTGATAATTTCCTTTGATACCTAGCTGCGCTGGAGGGCAGGATGAATGATTGATGGAGAGGGGGCAGTTGTATGTACAGTGTAGCTTCTCGCATGCGCGGAATGCAAAATGTGGATTGGCCTCAAGTCTACTCCGATCCAATGCGTGATACTTGTGCTGTGGATATTATCGCCTGTTGTGGGCTCACGAGAAGCCGACAAATTCTCGAAGGTAAACCCACAGCCACCTCGCGCAACCACAACCCACCACAATAGCTAGACAGAGAAATTGGACTCCCAGAGGAACACACTTCATTCTAGGAATTCACTGTATCATACGGTCATAAAATTATTATAAAATAGTCTACCCCGAAATCTCGCCGCCAGAAGAAGTCCAGTCTTCACTGTCAGCATTGTGCACTCTTCGCCTCGATCTCACCAGCCTTCCCTTCTGCCCACGGCGCTGGTCGCCCGCCCCCAATCCATCCCCAGCCCAGCCCAGCGGCCTACAACGCGACCCCATCACACCCCCAGCGTCTCGCCACACACTCCCGCCCGCACCCCTCTGATCTCGCCCAACGATTACCGCTATTGCCCCTTCCCCTCTGTATGAAAGGAATTCCCCTCATGCGCAAGCAATAGCGCATAATGCGAGCGCACGCTCCCAAAGGTCGCGGCCGCACCTGCAGCCGCCGAGCCCAAGCCAGGGCACGCTGCGTAGCCGCCCGGGGAAGCCGGCGGCACGGGGAGGGTCGCGCACGAACGGCGGGCTCCGGCGGCGCGGCCGTGGTACGAGGCCTCGATGTGTGGTACGGTGGCGCGATGAGGGTGGTGCAGGAGAGGCGGTGTTGGATGGATGGATGGAAGGGGAAGTCGATTGCGGTGCGGGGGTCACGTGTGGGTGTGAAACCTAGACCCGGGCACGTGTAGGGCGCGCCTGAACTGTGGTTTGAACCTATCTATAACGACGGAAAGGTGGGTGGATAGGCTGGACACAGCGATGGAAGGTAGCTCCTATGCGTCCTACACTATCCTGTAATTGGGACCTGCGATTGAGGAGGCGGAGTATGGGGACGAGCAGCTCGCATCTCTTCGTGCTGGAATCTGTCACGGGTAGTACTTGAATGGAAGTGACGAACATGATCTGAATGTCTGGAATAGAGTCCTGCGAGCGTCTACTATAGATCTGACCAGCCTCGTGCAGGTGCCGAAGCGCACCGCACGTCGCCCCCAATTACACGATGCCTGCGGCAGACGCTCGAACAGGAGCATACAACTAATTTGACGGCCGTTTATAATGACCAGACAACACATAGTCAACTTGATCATCACGCTGAGTGACAAGGACGTACGTACAGCTCATGTTTATGCGCGTCCCAGCAATGCTCTCAGGGACTGTCAAACCTTCCCAAGACAGACCTGTACGATGGCAAAGTAAGCACCAGCAGCCAGGAAGGCATTGCCTCTTGCGTGGGGCACCAGGTGCAAGGACTTTGAGCTGTTCAAGGATGGCTAGAGCTTATGCTTGACGCCACGAATATCATGAGAAGCAGTAGTGCTGGACTGCTTACAACGTCGCGTCGAAAAAGTACTCAAGGGTGCGCCGAAAGAAGGGTGATGCAAATGGTTTTGAGATGTTTAGGTTTACGGGTTGAGCGAACGGCTTGCTAAAGAGGTGTGGAGGACAAGAGCGGGTACACTTTGGACGGCAGGTGTAGAGACTGGTATGATATGCGGGTTCGGGTCGAGAACGCGACAATGTGGGCAACGAAGTCTGGGAGCATCAGTAGCAACAGCACAGCAAGCAACAGACAGTCAGTCACGACAGTCGCAAAGCGACAAAGATCACTAATGGTTAAACGGCGTTCACCCTAGTGAAGCCTCCATCGTATTGTGATCGAAAGACACTCGCTCGAAAGCAAGGCCAGCTCCATTGATGGGCCGCAAGTTGTTGCTTGCTGTTTTGGTAAAGTACACACCGGGACTCCATGGGGACCAACCCTCCGAGACCGAATATGCTTCATGTCATTCCATGCTATCCTCATTCACCCGTCACTCCGTCCACGCTTATCGGACGATGCCCTCGAACCGGTTCTTGTACCACTTGATGGTCTCATTGTTGTTGACGCGGTGGGAGGCACCGATCTTGCTCTGGCACCGCCTGCGCTTGGCAACGCGCTCGCCGGGGCGGGTCATGCAGACGTAGAAGTCCATGCCGTAGATACTGTGGGTTGTTAGTGGGTGTCCGCGCGCTGCCGTGCTCGCGGTGGACCTACCCAATGCTAGGGTCGTACTTGATGCCCAAGTCGATGTGCTCGCTGATACCGAAACCGAAGTTGCCGGACTTGGAGAAGTTGCGCTTGCGGAGCTCGTACTCCTTGACCTTGAGGCCACGCTCGAGAATCTCCTCGGCCTTGGGGCCACGGATGGTGACGTGGACGGAGATCTTCTCGTTCCTCCTGATACCGAAGGTTCGGACGGTGTAGCGGGCCTTGCTGTAGACGGGAGTCTGACCGCTCAACTGCTCGAGCACCTTGGCGGCACGAGTAAGTCTGTCACCAGACTCGCCCACGGAGATGTTGAGGACGAGCTTCTGGATGCGAAGCTCCCGCATGGGGTTGGAGGCTTTGGAGTCGGCCTGCGCATGGTGTTAGCGGGCGCGGTCCCATTGTACGTGCGGTGTCGAATTATTGCGTACCATTGTGTGTGCTGCGGAGGTTAGTTGGCTGGAGTGTCGAAGATGGGCGCTGTTGGTGAGTTTGAGAAAGTGTGCGGGCTAAGCGAGATCGAACGCGCGCTAGGCGTGCGCATTACCTAAGCGACTTTCTTGCCTAGCATCGCAAAGCTTCACGCCCGACGTCGACAAGCTCCACATATACACCCCGCGCGCTTCACGACAGGGGCCGTACCTGCGATTTCGACTCTTTTCCACCTCAAGTTGCCCAAGTCGTCCTCGGACGCACCACCTCCAGCATGTCTGGCGCCGCGAACAGGCAGGGGAAGATGGTACGTACAGCCGCCTGCGCACTCCCTCACGTCCTTGATCTGAGAGAACAACGCCTGTAGACTGACTGACTGACGCTGGGATATAGCAAAACCTGGTAGGTGCTCCTCACCTCGCTCCGAAGACGCGCGCGACTCACCAGTTTAGATCAACTACCGCATGAAAGTTACCCTCGCAGATGGCAGACAGATGGCGGGACAGATGCTCGCTTTCGACAAGGTGCGCACCCCAAACTTCCTGTGAGGATGCGCTGACTTTGGGATCTAGCACATGAACTTGGTTCTCGCCGACACAGAAGAATTCCGCCGCACGCGACGAAAGGGCAAGGCCGCACCAGGCGCCACGCAACAAGTCACCGAAACCGAAGAGCGACGCGCTATCGGACTCACCATCATTCGCGGCGCGCAAGTCATCTCCGTCTCCGTCGACGGCCCGCCTCCCGCCGACCCTGCGACGCGTCTGGGAGCAGCAACTGGCGGCCAGAGCACTGCTGCAGCTCTCGCTTCGGGCCCGGGCATTGCTCGTCCTGCTGGACGCGGTCTGCCTGTTGGCCTGACTGGACCTGCTCCGGGAGTCGGAGGACCTGGCCCTGGATTCGGACCCCCGGGAGGCTTCCCAGGCGGGCCGGGCGGTTTTGGCCCGCCTGGATTTGGACGAGGAGGACCTCCACCACCTGGGTTCCCGCCTGGCGGACCACCCGCTGGCTTCGGAGGCCCACCTCCGTTCGGTGGTGCGCCACCGGGCTTCCCTCCTGGCGGACGAGGTGGCCCACCTGGGTTCGGCGGTCGATAAGTTGGAGAAAGGGAGATTGCGAATGTCTGATAGAAAAAGGGTCGAAGCCGGGGCTAGGTTTTGAATGTGAAATGGCCAATTGAGGACCGACCAACGGCCAGCAAAGCACAGGGACTACCAGTGCACTGCTGTCTTACATCTTTACGAAAAGTCAATTGTCGGATAGTCTAGTGTTCTACTGGCGACGCAATGGCGCAAATTGAGGGGGAGCTTCGAACAGTTTGGAGAAGAACCGTACTGATACTGATGCGAAGGCGGCTCAATGGAGAATGATACCATGCAATAACTCTACAATCATCACACCATGACTGTGAGACGGACTTATGCGCTGATATGCTGTGAAGTATTTTCCGAATATGGAAGCAGCTTAACTGTCACTTGCCATCCCTGAATTCTGACACAGCCCAAGATTAAGAACAGCGTCTCGAATTTACCTACTTCTTGTGCCATGGAGCGTGCTCACCGCACCCAGTGCGTGTGAGCGCAGGATTGCTTGCGCACGTGACCCTCACTCGTCGCGCCGATGCACCGGCTCCGAACCGCCTTGGCGAACGGCGCTCTCCCAACGCCAAAGATTCGATTCGCTCGCCGAAGACTCACCCAGCTCAACTTCCCCGGTCGCAGCTCCCTTCCACCGAACAAGATGGCGGCCGCAATCAAGGCGCTCAATGCGAAGATCCGCTCAAACAAATATGCCGACTACTTCTGCTCAACTCGTAAGTGCGCCCATGGAGTTTGTTCGCGATCGGCAGGTCCGGTAACGGAATGCGATGGGACGAGGAGTGCGCGGTGATGCGACGCATTGCGCGATGCACGCCTGAGCTCGAGAAGATCGAATCCATGGTAGCGAGGAAAGACGAATTGCAGCAAACTAACAACACCAAACAGACTTCTGGGGCCCTGCGAGCAACTTCGGTATCCCGCTCGCCGCCATCGCAGACATGAGCAAGGATCCTGAGATGTCCGTTTCTCCCTCCTCTCCTTCCCTCTGATATATCATTAACATGAGCGCAAACAGCATCTCCGGCCCCATGACCGCCGCCCTCTCCCTCTACTCGGGCACCTTCATGCGCTACGCCCTCGCCGTCACCCCCGCAAACTACCTCCTCTTCGGCTGCCACGCCATCAACTTCACCTCCCAGCTCGTGCAGGGCTACCGATACGTCAACTACCACAAAATGGGCGGGAAGGAGTTGGCGGTGCAGGCAAGGGAGGCGGCGAAGCAGGCGGAGGGAAAGGTGGAGGCTGCTGTGAAGAGCGTGGGGAAGTAAAGTAAAGCGAGGAAGCGTTGATGCTGCGGTGGGATGTGGGGATATACTGCAGTGGGTACGATAGAGAAGGGGAATGAGACAGAGGAGGATTGCATTGTGGATATCGCTTCAGGTCGTGCTGCGACGGGGCTTGTGCTACTACTAGGGTATATGATTTCCTGAATCTGCGGAGTCGGTTGGCATCATGCGTGTTGCGGACGTGAAGGCTGTACTGATAACGATCAGAATGAGAGCATTTGCACACACAATTTCAGAACCACATAACCCGTCTTCCTTCCAAACGAAACGAAACAAAACAATCGCTGTTATGGATATATCGTCCTATCCTATCTATTCCTCCACATCTACGCCATTACGCACCCTTCCCTAAATCCACACACTTCCATCCTCCCTATACTCCCGAAGCACATTCTCATACTTAGAATAAGTCTCCCCGGTCTCTGACACTTTCCTCACCCCCAACGGCTTAGGCACCAATCTCTCATCCTCGACCGGCGGCCACTCTACCATCTGCCTGCTCGGCCCCGAGTCCTTGACCTCCCTCACTTGCTGGTCCGAGAACTGCTCCACGGGCCCCTTGAAAACCATCATATCCATCTTCGGACCCGGTCCGTCGTCCGCTTTTTGCTTCCCCTTCACAATCTGCGAGACCAACGCCGCACCCGCACACACCATCGAAGCATCGCTATCGCGCCGGGAGCCTTTGGCACGTTTAGCTTTCCTGTCTTTCTTCCCAGTCCCGTTCATCTCCTCGCCTATCTCTCTCACACCTATCTCTTTCACAAAGGCCGTGTGCAAGAACCCGAAATTTGGCTTGGTAGAAAGACCCAGCTTACCTGCATCCTTCTTGGCTTTCCTCTTCTCCTCTAAAGCTGCCCACTCCGGGTTCGATACCGGCGGCGCAACCGCCACCGCCGCACCCTTGCCCCCCACGCCCCCAGCCTCAGTCGCAAAATTCACGCCACCCCCGACAGGTGCCATGACGGGGCGTGGACCGCTGATGGCTTCTTTGAGTTTCTGCTGGTGCTTTGCGCGGGCTTTGTCCTTTGTGAGGGTGGGCAGGTCAGTGAATGGGTATTTGGGACGGATGTCTTTGTGGTGCGAAGGAGGGTCAAAAAAGGTAGAGAAAGCATCGGCTAGGGGCTTCTTTGGGGCTTTGTACGGCTTTGCTTTCTTGGGCTCCTTTTGGTGGCGGGGCCGCTCGGTCTGGCGGTCGTCGAGGGAGGTAGAATGGGAAGGGGGGTTAGAGGCGGCGTAAGGAAAGTCTTGACTTACTGCGAGAAAGCGCTCTGCTGGGTGCTTGTTCTGCGGTTTCGCTGCAGTGTTTGTGAATTTGGGACCTACCGGGTGCTGCGATGCAGGTGGGGGTTTGACCTCGCCGTGTCGAGGTGGACTTGTACCTACGCGCCGCCTGTACGCCTCCCTTTGTCTTGCAAGCTCAGGCGGCTCCGGCTCGCCTGGACAGCGTATAGGCGGCGGAGGGAGACCCTTCTCCTGAAATGCTCTGGACTTGGGCGCGGGAGCGAGCTTCGGGGCGAAAGCTTTGACGTTTTGGGGGTGGTCGATGATGTTCTCTTTGGAGTCGTACAGAACGCTCCGAGCGGCTGTGATTGGGACATCTCGGGAGTGGTAAGTGTACATAGAGGTGGTTCTCACCTGCGATCCTTCACGGCCACGCGCTTCCGAGAAGAAAAAACCTGGGGATGGCTCAGGGATTATGGGCGATCTTACAACGCCTAGAGGTTGCGGTTGTTTTGATATAGGAGGAGATACGGCTAGTTCTTTGTGCGGGGGCATTTCCATGGCTGCAACGTGTATAGCATCGAGCTGCTCCTTCTGCGCTGCTCGTGTACGAGGACTTCGCGCAGCCCATGGTGCCTTCAGAGAAGCTTTCGTGGGTTTCAGCTCGCGTTTCTCCTTCTTCAAGCGCCGGATGGCGTTCCACATCTCCTGGCCTTCGCCTTTGCAACCTTCGTGGTACACCATTCGGAGTTCATTGCCGAACTTCTGAACCTTCATCAGTGACTCCATGTCTGAGTGCTTGCGAGACTTGAAGGCCTTTTCAACTGAGGCTATTGGAACCTTCTTGTTCTTGTTCTCTTTTTCATAGTCTGGTCGAGCCCCGACCAGAGGTAGAAGGGAAGGCATCTGCTTATCAGACTTAGGCCATGAAGTGTATGGTGTTTCTGGGTCAGCACCATCGAAAGATGCGCGAGAAGAGCGAAAATCACCCCACCCTAGATCTTGAGGTGATTCCATGACGGCAGGTTCAGTGGAATTACACTCCATAGGTGTTGGTGGTGTCTGCAGCCTGTCAACGACGGAATGCGCGGACCTATTCACCAAAGAAGGAGTCCGAGAAAACGGATTCCTAAGAGGTGAAAGCGGTCGAAGTATTGGTAAAGAGTTTCCTTGTGGAGTATCGGAGTACCTTCGCTTCACCTTCGAATGTTCTTGTGATGTTTCAAAGTCATGGTGATCGTCTGTATGCGCTCGATTATGAGCACACATGCTAAGGTCCGGAACCTCGCTAGGGTCTTGTATAGTAGATTTCGGATAGTAAAACGAGGAGATGGTATAGATGCTTTCACTCCCGACGTCGTCTGTTGTTTGAGGCCGTCCCATCGCCGTAATCACCTTCAAGCTCGTTCCGAATGATGCTATCCGAGGATGCTTCACAGCGCTGTTTCTGTGAATGATGGGGCTTACTGTTCTAATATCAGCCATCTGTATTTGACACTCGAGAATTAATAAGACCTTTAACCAGGTATTTCAAGGGCGTAGGTCGGTGTGGAGAGGTGCGTACTGAGGATCTGGCCTCTCGCTGAAGGAAACACTCTAGTATGGGGATGTTCGAAGTGTGATTGCTCTGTACTAATGTTGACTTCGAATGATAGCTTCGGTACTACTTTAAAAAAAAATCTTTTTGGAGTATCTGTACTGATGTAGGTTGGTATAGGTAAAGAGTTAATGTTATGGCACGAAATGTATTTCGAATGCGGAAAGCTGAACGTGCTATGAATCGTAATTGCGTCGTTGAAGGAATTGCAACGCTGTTGAGATGCCGTATGCAAAGTAGGAAATGGATATGTGGATGGCATTGTGGGCACTGACCATTGATTTATGAGCTCATTGAGCATGTTGTGAGGTGCGGGAACAAAGAGACACCAAGTCAAATTAGAACCGTAGATTGATCTCGGCGGTCGAGAGGCAACAGTTAAACAATGCAGGAGTATTCCTGGGCTTGTCACTTTGTTCGCTCAAGAGGTGATGTGCCTGCGTGTGACAGCTATCTGCACAATGTAGTGGGCATCTGGCTTGTGGCTGCCACACTTGATATAGCAAGACAGTGATGAAGAGCTCCCGACCGAAGAGCACTGGAAGGTGGATGTACAGTAATAACGAGCTGCAGTAATTGCCAGAGGCTGGTTGAGAAGATGTGGGTGCCAGAACCCGAAGATGGCGCGGGTGGGGTGCTCCCAGTCATATTACAGTAGGCCATGTGCTCGGCCCAGTGGCAAGTTGGACGATAGATCAGATGAAGACGCACACCTACCATCCCACGTTCTTCGATCCGGCTTTGTCGGAGAAGAAAATGGTTCGTTTCGGGTATATCGACGAGGCGCATCAACCATGCAGAGTTGAGGTGCGAATTGAGATCAGGTCAAGGGTGCTCTTGAGCAGTGTCCTTTCATGCGAGATGGTGTCACGCTGAACAAGCTGGGAATGGACTATCCAGACCCAAGTTTCGATCAGCATGTTGTCACTGTCAGCAACGCAGTGGCAAGTCACTTTTCAAAAAGACGAAGTCGTACAAATGGAATTTCAATTCTTCATTTGCCTTTGACATTACCGCATCGGGCGTGTTCTCGTGATTAGTTTCGTGAATCTACAGAGTATGACCCGATCTCGCATCCAATATGTTTTGGTGCGTGGGCTTCTCCCAAACTTTTCTTGCGCTGAACAGTGGTGGCACAGTTGTTTACAAGTTGACCGCAGTGCGGAAGTTCGAGCCGGCGTAGATGGCGTTGGAGCCAAGCTCCTCCTCGATACGGAGGATCTGGTTGAGCTTGGCGAGACGCTCAGATCGTGCGGGTGCACCAGTCTTGATCTGTCCACTTCGGAGACCAACGACGATATCAGCGATGGTCACATCCTCGGTCTCACCAGAGCGGTGAGAAACCATGACGCCCCAGCCCTAGCTCTCCATTAGCTGAAATTCTAGCGAATCGAAGCAAGAAACACTTACAGCACCAAAGGCGTCTTTAGCAGCCTGGATGGCTTCTGAGACGGTACCGATCTGGTTGACCTTGAGGAGAAGAGCGTTGCAAGACTTGAGCTCGATGGCCTTCTTGATGAACTCGGGGTTGGTGACGGTCAAATCATCACTATTCACCACGTTAGCGGGCTAGCCGTAGGGTGTGTATCTGGGTCTACGTACCCGACGATCTGGAAGTCGGACGTCTTGAAGAAGTAGCTCCAGGCCTCCCAGTCATCCTCAGCGAAGGGGTCCTCGATGCTGACAATGGGGTACTTCTCAGCCAAAGACTTGTAGAGATCGGCGAGCTGCTCGTAGGTGAGCCACTTGCTCTTGTCGCTGTCGGGGTTCTTGAAGTCGAGGTCGTATTTCTTCTCTTCGGTCTTGTAGAACTCGCTAGAAGCAACGTCCATGGCAATCTTGATCTGGCCAGTGTAACCAGCTTCCTCGATGGCATCGGTGATGAGGTCGAGAGCCTCCTCGGGGGTCTGAATATCGGGAGCGACGCCTGGAAATAAAGCTTAAGCCAATGTATGAATGATCAGTGCATGTATGTACTTACCACCCTCATCACCGACGTTGCCGGCGGACTGTCCGTACCTCTTCTTAGCAAGGCCCTTGAGCTTCTGGTAGACTTCGGCACCCTGGCGCATGGCCTCGCTGAAGGAAGGAGCTTCCGAAGGAACAATCATGAACTCCTGGAAAGCAAGACGACCACCGGCATGGGATCCACCGTTGACGACGTTTTGGAAGGGAACGGGGAGGACGTAGGGCTTCTTGGTGCCAGCAAGGTCCGAGATGTGGGCGTACAGCGGGACACCCTTCTCAGCAGCAGCGGCCTTTGCAACAGCCATGCTGACTCCGAGAATGGCGTTAGCGCCGAGCTTCTCCTTGTTCTTGGTGCCATCGAGCTTGTTGAGGAACTCGTCAATGGCGGACTGGTCTTTGACGTCGATCTTCTCCTTGATGAGGGCAGGTGCGATAACGTCGTTCACGTTGGCAACGGCCTTGGTGACACCCTTACCACCCCACTTGGCTATGGACACGATGAGCATGCGTTCAGATGCGTTGCGGTCGGGGGTTGCTCACACTTGTCGCCATCGCGGAGCTCGCAGGCCTCGTGGGAGCCAGTGGAAGCACCGGAAGGTACGATTGCGCGGTGGAGACCGGTCTCGCTGACGAGGTCGACCTCGACGGTAGGGTTACCGCGAGAGTCGTAGACGGTACGAGCGTGGATCTTTGTGATGGGCATGTTGACTATGGAGCGGGGTCAGCTGAAGGTGGAAGAGCAAGAGCAATTGACGCAAGATAGAGCTTGCAGCGAGCTTGCGCGATATATGTATAGCTGGGCTGCGGGGTGGAGTCAAGTGATGGTAAAAGATTAAGTCAGGGCGTGGATCCCGGAGCAGAAAAAGCAGAGCTGTGGATAAGGCAGTCGCAGCCCAGAACCGCGCTCTGACCGGCGTCGGAGTGCGTGGGAGCTATGGGAATGGCCGGCGGCCGCGGATGAGATCTGCAGCAAAGCAATTGACTTACGTTCAAGTTTTTGTGATCAAATGTTCAACGGAAATGAAGAATGGTGATGGTGCGAAAAGGGTTCAGTTGTTGAGGGGCAATGGCACTTATTTGGCGTTCAAATGTTGGCGGGGCACTCTTGCAACTGCGCAAATGCGTTGGGGCCGACGCGTCATTGGCCAATACGGTCTTGCGGCCGTGGAATATGGAAGAAGCTGCATCGATTGAGTCTCACCACGGCCGCCAAGTTGTCAGAGCAACCGCTGTGGATTGCATCGTTGCACGAGGTTTGATCCCTTGATCTGCCTCTGAGGGTTGTTGTCGCCCGGCTCCACCTCCCAGCCAGACCCTGAACACGGGCAAAACACCAAGAACGCGACCCTCTCTGGGCTTGTAAGAGGAAGTTCCGGGGTCGGGTGACATGACGCTTTCGGGACGGTAATCTTGAACGTGACAGTGCCAGTTTCTGCGCACGCAATCCGGCATTCCTGATCTAGGGTTTCTTTGGCTTACACAAGAACCGTTTCCAGCGGTTCCTCACGATGGCGGGATGATCTGAGGTCACGTGTACGACTCTCCCGCGCTAAGCTGAATTGAGCCCTGGGGAGCTTCGTGCTTGGCGCAGGCAGCTCCGGCCGCGACACCACCGATCAACGAGCCCACGCCTTCGCGGTACCTCTCCATCTCGCTGCTCGTCTTGAGCTCTCCCACGTCTAATATCTGAGCCACCTGCGTCTGAAGTAGTGAAAGACCACGCTAACCCAATTCCGAGATCGCTCTGAGTCGTCGCCATCATGTATGGACAACAGCTGCTCCACGAGCTGTCACAGTTGCTGACGTAGCTCAGGGAGGTACTTCTAGGAATCACTGGCAAGGACTTTACCCTCATTGCCGCTTCGAAAGCCGCTATGCGAGGCGCCACCATCCTGAAGGCCTCGGACGACAAGACGCGAGAACTCAACCCGCATACGTTGATGGCATTTTCTGGAGAGGCTGGTGATACTGGTACGCTTCTTGCTCCCATAGTTAGACTTGGAGGTGGCGGGACTGACGGGGAGTCCAGTGCAATTCGCCGAGTACATCCAAGCGAACGTTCAGCTATATTCGATGCGCAACGGCATGGAGCTCTCACCTTCGGCGACCGCCAACTTCGTCAGAGGAGAGCTTGCACGAGCGCTGCGCTCAAGGAGACCCTACACCGTGAACCTGCTTCTCGGTGGATACGACAACATTGCGGACAAGCCTACACTGTACTGGATCGACTACCTAGCGAGTCTGGCACCGGTGCCCTACGCGGCACATGGATACGCTCAGTATGTTCCACCACAATGGCTTCCACCGAAGCCAGAGTTGATGCTCTATCGTGATCAAAACCGACTAACTGGCGCTCAGGTACTACTGCCTCTCGCTTCTAGACAAGCACCACCACCCCGACATCGACTTCGAGGAGGGCATGAAGATCTTGCGCATGTGCACCGAGGAGCTCAAGCGACGTCTACCAATCGACTTCAAAGGTGTCCTGGTGAAGGTCATAACGAAGGATGGCGTGAAGGAGCTGGACTACGAGGATGACGCGAATGTGAAAGTACCTTGAAGAGGGTAGGACGAGCAGCGAAGATGCGTAATGGCCGCCCCGCCCTACAAACATGCGGTGCATTTCCGCACCAAGCATGACAATCCTGTCGGTGGCAAAGGGTTAACGCCCTTCTAAGACAGCACGAGGCCTTACAAGGCTATGTATAGATTGACCTTGGGACGTCTAGACGCGCATCTTGCAATGGCCCACAGGTTCAGTCAATAAATGATTACGAATGACGTACAATTTCTCGTTGTGACAGAATTTCTCATATAGCTGAATACTTCTAGAGCCGTTGGTATTCACAGTTCTATGTCACTTGCTCTATGCAATATATATACACCACTACCCGTGCTTCACGCTCAGAGCTTAATCCTTCTCCTTTTCCTTCCCCAAAGTATCATATGTCAGCATTCCGAACGCAACTAAGATGAGCGCGCCGCCAATATACGTCGCTGAAGACGGACTGAGGCCCCAGACGTACCAGTCCGCCAATGCTACAAAGAACACGCTCAGGCTGGAATAAAGTATGTCAGCGCATGCGTGGACAACGGCACATCTAGAGGACAAGAGACTCACACATTCGCCATGGATCCAAACACAGGATCTGTCCACACGACTAGTATCGCGAGCAAAGTGATGGAGACTAGAAATTATCATCAGCACAGTCTGGAAAGACTAACGGGAGAGGACGCTACTGACCCGCCGCAGACAACACCGCAATAACGATCCACAACAGCGCATGCAAGCTCGGCAAAGCAAACTCCTCGATGCCAAATATATGCAAGATGGGAAACGCAATCCACAGCACGCCCAGCGTGTAGAACCCCGTCAACGCCGACGCAGCCAACGTCAGCGGTACACTAGACTCCTGCGTCTCAGGCCGCGACGAACACGCCCACTTTTTGAACAGCACCTCATACAGGCCGAACGCCACTGCGCCCGCACATGCGATGATGTTGCCGAGGAACCTGCTGGCGCCGATTGTGGACTCCGCGTGTTCGGCGGTAGTGTCTCCATAGGCAATTGTGAATGTGCCGCCGATGGAAAGTGCAACAGCGAGAATGCTGAGGCGGCCAAGTTTCTCCTTGAGAATGGGGACGGAGAATGCAGCCGCGAAGAAGGTGGCGCAGTTGTAGATGGCTGTCAGGTCCGCTGGCGTGGTCAGGGATAGCGAGGTAAACCACGACACGCCGCTGATGGTCAGGACGACGGTCACAATGGCCATTGTCGCAGCTAGGTAGTCCAGAGGACCGCCTTGCTGGCCGCGGCGCTTCAAGATGAGAGAGGGCCCGGAGGTAGCAAAAGCATCAATTGTGGAGATGGAGGAGCGGAGCGTGTTGTTGTAATCGCGGACCCAGGACCTGTAGGGTGTAGAGCGGTTCTTCCAGCGGAGATAGAAGATGTGGCAGACCCAGGGTAAGACCAAGGAGCCGTGGGTGAGATATAGGGTTGCGAATGGCTTCTTCCAGTCCAGTACGTCTTCGAAGTAGGCTGTTGCTTCCGTGTTGAGCGTGAAGCCGGCGACGCACACTGTCAGCGCGGATGCAATCCAGTACCATTCTACACCCCTTTTTGATGGTTCGTCTTGTCGTTTGTAGTGATTTACAGGAGTGCGCTCCCGGCCATCTAGCCCAAGATCGGCCAACTCGACATCATCGTCAGAGCTGTCTCTGTTGCCGTGAAGAAGGGGATCCTCATGGTCGCCATCATCATTGAATCTCCTCCGGCCTGGGCTTTGGAGAAGACGGCTCATGATAATTCCGGATCAGAATGTCAGGGCCAATGGATTCCGCTTCACTGAAATCAATCTCATACGTGAAGACAGTAATGGAAGTGTAATGGCTGGGAAATAAGGATGCAACGAGTGTTATTTCTCCATCTCATAGCAGGTTCAACCGGGGAAAGGCGGGCAACAACTAACAAGGAGGGATTTGAGGACGATGTAATGCAAAAGGGTAGCGATCGTCGTGTGATTTTGCCAATTTGTTGTACTGAATGTTCCTTGAAGTTACGCTGGCCTCGACCTCCGCGCGGCCGTGCTGGTGCGACGCACGTGATGATGGATGGTTAGCGGCTTGGCGAATTTTGCAATAAAATCTTCGCGGCTCCCACACCCTTCTTCTCTTCTTTGATCAAAAACAACGGAGCCAGCCACGACCATCAGCACAACTTTGGCTTTTGGTTGCCAGTCCCCTTCGGGGGGCGTGGCTCCGGAGAACAAACACTCCTGTAGGAAGCTGGTGTCTCGTGGGTCAGATTAAATTCTGGCGATGGGGCGTCGGTGTCGATTTTATGGAGAACATCACAATTTTCAAACGAGCTTATTGAATGTTTGTGGACTGGTCTGTGAAGCATCGATTTTGCTAGCAGCTGAGCATTTTGCGAATGGAAGCATACGCAATAGCCGACAGCAAACTTCAATCGAGGACGCACCTTGCTCAGGCCGAGGTGCCATGATATCTAGGTGACTCCTTGCACGTGCATGCCGGTGATATGGAGTGGGCAACAGCAGAAACTCTCACTGAGATTGCAGATTCCTGAACGGAAGCGTACGTAAATGAAGGAAGGCATTCATCGAGCTTGCAACTCCCTCATTTACAGGTATAAAGGGTATGAAGTGACAAACTTTCACACATGCATGCCAGAGTTTGGAGTGCGTAACATTAGATCTGATTGCTTGCAGTTTGGCTGCGTCACCAATGAGGCATATATACAGGTAAAGGAAACGAACACGGTCATCAAAGGTTGCATCCTCTCGATGCTTTTGGCCAAGCCAACTACCGGTAGCCTAGCGTGATATCTCATAATCATCATGTAGTCACGCTCACCACTCTTCCACGCACGCTTAGTTCTTGTAACCATTCTCATAACCGTTCGCCAACACCTCCTTGAGGCCGTTGGGCAGACCGTTGGCTACCTTCTGCGTAAGTCCGTTGGCGTGAGTGCCGTTTGTGCTCGGCATGCCCTTGGTCACCGCCTCGACAGGCACGTCGTTTAGGGTGTAGCCGGTGTCACTCGAGTCAACAAAGGCATCAATACCTTCACCGTTGCGAGGGTATTCCTTCATAATCTCCTTGTGTCGTCGCAGCGCAGAGTTCATCTCCTCTGCGGTAACGTCGTTGAGGAAGACACAGCTTCCGATCGGGCTAGGCACTGCTGCGCGCAGCTTACCATCTCGAGTCTTCAAGATTGCTGCCGTAGCCTTTCCAAGGATCTCTTCGTTGAAGTCTACGTGGTCCATAGACAGACCAGCGCGCGAAAACAGATTGAGAAGGCGATGATGCTCCTCATCGGTGATCAGCTTACGACCATTGGCCAAAGTCGCGGAGTAAGCCATATCAATAGAGATAGCGTGGCCGTGGCGAAGAGGAACATCGGGAGTGAGCTGGTCGACGTTAATAATTATTCACCCGAGGCATCAACGCTATTACTGACCTCGTGCAAAGGGCTCCAAGTGTGACCGTATGCGATGACACGGTCCAGACCGATCTCGTGCAGGTTGGGGGTCTCAAGCTTCAACATCTCGTAAATGCCGGAGCGGTTGATCTCGTCCGCAGCCTTGCGAACCTCACCGGACCCATCATCAACACGACCGAACTTTGTGGCGATCAGCCTCTCGCAGAACTGGTCAAGAAGGTCGAATGTCCTAAGATGAGCGCATGTTGAGATCTTGATCAACTCTGCAAATCCGTTCCGTACCTGGCCCTCAGGCAAAGTCTTCAAGAACGTGAAGTCGAGGAATGTATGCATGGGCGCATGGTACGCTCCCAGGCGGTTCTTGTAGTTGCCGTAGTTGACGGCGACCTTGATACTTACACTAGCATCGATTAGACCGATGACAGTCGTGGGAATCCGGATGAAGTTGGTATTCCTTCGGTATGATGCGCAAGCAAAGCTGCAATGGCGAGTTAGCAAAATGTTCTCGAAAGACTAATAGGCCAGAGTGCCTTAGATATGCTCTTCGGCGATGGACCAATTGGCATAGCTTTACCCAGCAACGTCGGTGACAAGTCCTCCTCCCTGGGCATGTGTTAGCGACGCGACAACTTACAACAAAGAATTTACGTACCACTACCAAAACCGGCTCCTTACGGATGATGCCGAAGTCGGTCATAGAGTCGACAATGCTCAGCAATGTGTCCATGGATTTAGCCTTCTCTCCGATCATGGTCTTATGGATCTTCAGCTCCAGCTTGTGGTGGTCGAAGTACTTCTGCATCTGTTCACCGTAAAGGTTGTAGATGTTCAGATCCATAACCGCAAGAGCACGGCCCCAGCGCTGGTAGCAGTCGGCAAGCTGCTTGTTCTGCGGGTTGAAAACGCCATCGAGGAACGTGAAGTCGTACTCGATCTTCTCGTATCCCTCGACGTGGAAACCATTTTGCGTCTCAACGACGGAAGCCTTGAGATCAGACATGGGGATTGGTGAGGTGAGAAAAAGCTGTTGAGAAGAGATAGTTGATATCTGCTACAGGTTGCCAAACCCTTACCCAGGGTTATGTACACTATATAAGGGATTACCTCGAACCCACGCATCCAATCCCCTGCTGGCTCATGTGGACACATGTCGATCCAATTGGCGCAATCCCGCCGAGAACCGGCTGTTAACGTCAATCAGATGCAGCCTCTTGCTCATCGCTTGGTGTTTGTGATGCCTTGTGTCCTGTAAGATCGAAGACTAGGCGCCTTGGACTGCTAACCTAGACTTCTATGGGAACAACATGATGAAACGACCCGTCTAGTAAGGAAAGCAACGGGCCTGGATCTTGCTTTAGCCTGTTCTGGCACATGGAAATCATACTCTTGTCATGCATTTCGTTCAGAAACCTACTTGTCAGGAACAGGAATAGGCGATCTCTCGTAACTAACTCTGCTAGGCTGAGATCTAAACCAAGTCACCATGGACTTAGTGTTGAGGGGTTTCAGCGGGGCAGTTCCGCAGGCAAGCTCCACGACTTTGCGGCCCTTCTTCGCATGCGGGAACATGCAGTCCGTGAGAGGACAAGGAGCCCAGGTGTATTCAAAGAGCCACGGCATTGTGTGCCGAGGTTTCTTTGTCGATTTTGACATCATTCAGCTCAAGGCTTCAAGAACCTCTAATCTCTCAAGAGGAAAACAACCCTGTCGGAATTTGCGATCTCGAGCGTGACGTTGCTGCAAGATCTTAGTTCCCGTCTCGGATAGATGCAAGCTCACGATCCGACAAAGATCTGGAATAACGCACTAAACTAACCCATTTGATGTCCTCGGAGAGGTTAGTCCGCTTCTACAAGTTCATGTACAACCCTGGCCGTTTTCGGTACGTGAGATTAACAAGAAAGTCATTGACGACAAAGACCCTCACCACCAACGTCAAGACTCCACGTGCGGGCATGGACACCAATGAGCAAGACACGCATTGTTCCGATTGGAAGTTCCGCAAAGAACCCTACGGAAGCAGGGCTCGTACTCTAAAGGATTTACCAAAGCAGGGCTCATCTGCGCAGCTCTATTTCCGTCGAGCTCACGTAACAGAATAACGCAACAATGATTCGACTGGACTCGTTTTCCAACCCACTTACATTTTAGACCTGACGTATACATTGTGTGGGGTACCTAATGCGCCTAGACGTCGCCGCGAACCTCCGAACCGTTTCCGTCATAGGCTTGTAAACCCCGCTATTGTTTACGCTCTCTTGAGAGCTTGCGCGGATCCTGAACGCGTAGCCAGAAGCTGCTTTCGCAAAATACTCTGAACTCAATAGAGTTGCACAATGGGAACCTTCGACCAAACGAAGGCGTACGCGCCGCAGGAAGAGACCTTTTTCGATGATGGGCGCGAAATTGAGCTTCTGCACTTCATTTACTCACACCCCAAGATCCAGCAGATTCGTGGGTCTCCGAAGGAGGTCCTGGCAGCCATTGACGAGTTTGGGCGGACGAAGAAGTACCTCATGAACGTGGGCGAAGACAAAGGCCGGATTGTCTGCGACTTGATCGCAGATGTGAAGCCAAAAACCATGGTTCGTGCAATCACTCTCAATGATCTTGCAAGCTGTCTAATGCTCCGTGTAGGTTGAGCTAGGTGGTTATGTCGGTTACTCGTGCATCCTATATGCCGACGCAGTACGGAAAGCTGGTGGTGAAATCTACTTCAGCTTTGAGCGCAACCCAGAATTTGCTGCGGTAATTTCGTCGCTAGTCGACCTTGCGGGTCTTACCGACATAGTCAAAGTCGTGGTGGGCTCCAGCGACGAATCCATTGCGCGACTACATTCATCAGGCGCTCTCAAGCACATCGATTTGATGTTCCTCGATCATTACAAACCCGCATACACCACCGATCTAAAACTCTGCGAAGAACTTGGCCTCGTCACTCCAGGCTCTGTACTTGCAGCAGACAACGTGATCAAGCCTGGTAACCCGCCGTATTTGGAGTACGTATGCAGTAGCGTGGCTGAAAAGAAGAAGAAGAGGGCCGGCGAAGGCAAAGGGGACAGTACACAGGGTATTGCAGAGAGGACTGTCAAACAGTATGCCAACAGATACGAGTCAGAGAAGTTCAGCAACAGTCCAGGCAATCCAAACTTGGTCTACGAGAGCAAGCTAGTGAACAGCTTTGAGCCTACGGGTGTACCAGTATGTTGGCAAGCTCATCGTGACAACTTATAGTTAACGTTATTGTAGGACGGTGTGGAGATTACGAGGTGTGTTGGTGAAGAGAAATAGCGTTCATATTACAATGTGCTCCCTGATACCAATTGATCACTCATAACATGTCGAAATAACTCAATTGCTTCCTTAGTAACTCTGCAAATGCAAATGAACAACCAGAGAGACTCCTAGCTTCGTCTGAGTCTCGAATTTGCAAATTGAAGGAAGAACTTTTGAGCTTGCCCTCCCTCCAAACCCCTCACCCCGCGAAAACAAATATCGCGGCAACCTAGCAACCGCGCAGGTACTACAAGCTGCACTGCTTAGATGCCCTACTGCTGTACGAGCGGCGTAGTTCATGCAGTCGGAGTCGAGCGGCAATGATGACGTGTAGACTATTTTGCACAAGCTTTCATCCCGCATGAGACAAAGCGCCTAGGCATATGTGTGCCGCATCGCGACATATTGACTACCCCTCTACCCGTCTCTTTCTGCTGAAAATTTTACCGCTGGCGCGTTCTTACGCGCAATCACGTTCTCACGCCATGGCCGTCTCACATGCTGACCCTTTCTACTATCGTCACGTGCCAAAGAACATCCTCCTCCCTCTACTCAGCCTCATTACGCTGCCGTTCTCGGCTGCTCTGGTAATTTTAAGTCTTGTGTACTCAAAGCTGTTCCCGCAACCAAGACAAATTCCTTTTCGCGATGCGTCCGAACGCAAAACCATCCTCGTCACTGGGGTTTCTATGACCAAGGGCCTTGTCATCGCTCGTATACTGGCCCAAAACACACCACATCGAGTCATTGGTGCAGATACTTCTGCCCTCTCACCAGGCCGCTTCTCCAGCTCTCTGGCCAAGTTCTGCATCCTCACACCACCGGATGGAAACGATGCAGAACCGTACATCGACTCGTTGCTGCATGTCATCAAGAGTGAAAAGGTCGATCTATGGATCAGCTGCTCAAGCGTCATAGCAGCTGTAGAAGATGGAGAGGTGGTGAGGCTGGCCGAGAAGGAGAGGGGACCGGGTTTCCACGCGGTGCAGTTCCGAAGCGATGTCGTTAAGCGGCTGCATGAAAAGGATCACTTTATCGATTACATACGATCTCTGGAACTGCCTGTTCCAGAGAGCCACAGATCCACATCATCCGCGGAAGTCGTAAAGATCTTGATAAAAGAGAAAAAAGGAAACGGAAAAGATAAGAAGTTCATCCTGAAGCCCATCGGAGTCGACGACCGCGCGAGAGCTAACATGATGACCCTACTTCCCTTCGAGAAGCGGGAAGACACGGTCTCCTACATCAAAAACTTGCATATTTCAAGCAATAACCCGTTTCAAGTCCAGCAATTTATCTCCGGCGCTGAGTACTGCACGCACGCTCTCGTGATCCGCGGCCGCGTTGTGGCGTTCACGTGTTGTCCGTCTTCCGAGCTGCTCATGCATTACGAAGCCATTCCCTCATCGTCGCACCTCTTCAAGCAGATGTTAGAGTTCACGCAGCGTGTAGCGGAAGACGGTGGAGAGTCGTTTTCGGGCCACCTCAGCTTCGATTTCCTGGCTGAAGGAGAGGGAACGGTGTCGAAGCTGTATCCGATTGAGTGCAATCCGCGAGCGCACACCGCTGTTGCACTGTTCTCCAACACGCCTCAGATGGCGTCTGCGTATCTTTCTGCTTTCGAACCTTCAAAGCCCAAGGATATGGAGATTGTCACGCCGCGCTCCCCGACTTCGTCGTACTACTGGCTCGGTCATGATATCGTCGCTTTACTGATCCTTCCGGTGCTTGACCTGTTATGGGGTATCAGGACTGTATCTGAGGTACTGGATTGCATGACGGACTTCTGGGAGCACGTTGTGAGTTGGCGAGATGGAACCTTCTCGATCCAGGACCCGGTGCCGTTTTTCGTGCTGTATCACGTTTACTGGCCGCTGAAATTCCTTACGAGTTTGGTAAAGGGGAAGCGGTGGTCGAGAATCAACGTGAGCACAACAAAGGTTTTCGTGCAGTGAGCTTTGATCGATGAACTTGCAAAGACTTGTTCAACCAGAATATCCATTCGGAATTATCAAGATTAGTAGAGATAGCTCAAAGAACCACGAAAAAGATGACTTCCTGCGACTTCAATACAATTATCACTCATGTGTTCATGAGGTCCCCAGAAGTGAGGTTAAATGAGGCCTGCTCTGTAATTTCGACTTCGTACCACTGGAGAGGCCGGAGAAGCACGACCAAAGCCCTCACGTTGGAAGATTTTAGATCCGAAGACAACCTCGACGTCATCGGTATCCAGGACTCGGAACCAAGCACGTTACGTTACTATGCCAAATCTAGCACACCGGAAGCTCAGGTGGGCTAGTCTGTCGCGATGAACCTCAAAGCCATTAAAGAATCTTCGCATTCCGCAGCATTTCTGAAATCTCACGTGTTGTGATCTTCCACCGTGTGACGAAATTGGACGATACAAAGCTGAACTCGCTCATCATCTCCAACACCGCAACGGCCGGTTCGCCGTCATCGCGACGGCCTAACAAGACCAACTGGTCCTTTTGCTTAAGGTCTTTGTGATTCCAAGTCCTCTTGGTATTCTCATCGTAGTTGTAGAATTTCGTTGAGTGGATGCTTGGAATATGACCATTTCGGAGTGGCCAGGTCCAAGGAGTGCTTTATTTGTGGCAGCAGCGGCTGCTTCTGGGTTCTTTGCGGCATTGTCGCTAACATCAATCCGATCGCATCCACGATACCCTACATCACCCTCTCACTTGTTTAACCCCTTCGCCGGCTTATACACCAGCACTGTAGCCCACTTCTCCTCTCCCTCCCCCATCACCCCAACCTCGTCCCACCCATACTTCAAGAAAATTGGCTTCGACGAATCCTGCGCCTCAACATAGCACTCCACGCCTTCCTCTTCCGCACGCTGCATTCCCCACCTCACCAACCTCCCTGCGCAACCCCGGCCCCCATGCGCAGGATGCGTCGCCAGGGCCTGAAGATCTAAGCCAACACGTGTAAGCAAACGAGCCATTCCAAGAAAGAAAGAGGAACATGAAGAGTCGGAAGGTATGAGTAAACAGAAGACATACAGTAGAACCTCTTCTCCCCCATCACCTCCTCCACCTTCTTCTGTTTCACTTCCTCCCGCCCCCAAATCACCTCCCTCCTACACTCCCTCGGCAGCTCATCCCGGCTCATCACCAGATCCACGTACCCACTCTTTTCCGCCTCTTCCCTTGAATGCGGACGCATCCACTTCGCGAACGCGACAATTTCATCCTCAAGATCGGTGTCCACGATCTTGGTAAACACTGCGAAGGGATCCTCAGCGAGGGTATGCTCGAGACGCTTCGTGCGAAACGCGTTCACAGCAGGTGTGTCAGGGAACACATTAGCCGGCGTGGGCGCGCTGAAAGCGGCTGTGGAGAGGGAGACGAGGGAGGGTATGTCCTGGGGTGTGCATTGCTCAACACTCAAGGGCATGGTTAGGTCATGGGCTTGCTAGGCCAGATTCTAGCGTTGATGCGCGTTCGTCGGCTGAGGGTTTGGTTTCCTATGGCGCCCTTGTTCTTGTGGTCGCGTTGAAAGTAGGGGGTGTTGTATTAAATAGATGAGCAAGGCAACCGTATTATGCACAAAGACGGAGTTGACGCAGCGCCGTGGAACGGCGACGATGTGTGGTGCTATTGGCGGAGGGTATGGGGGCGGGGAGGCAGATGTGGGGTGGTACGTACCCCTCTGAAGTACTCCGATGCCTATCCCGATAGTCTAGCCTGATGGAGTTAACTAGGGTAGGTGAATGAGCCATCGAGCATGTTCACAGTGTTTACATGATACTGAGACTGTAGTTGATGAAAATCTAACGTACCGTGCTTGAGATCTATCAAGGATGAGGAAGACCACGAGTACGGCAGGCTGCATCACGGCCACAGAGCAGCAAGATCGTAGTCAAAGTGTTCTGATATCATTCAATGACCGCCCACGAGCAAGCGCCTAAATGCATCGCTAGGCAATACTATGATGGATGTCGTCTACGAAGCGGTGACCATACCTAATGGTTTGCCTGTGGGAAGTACGGCTTGAACCTCGGTTCTCCTTGCAACCCACACTCCACCACACAATCGAAGCAGCTCATCAACAGCTTCGGGAACTTGCTTGTCCAGTATTGCAGATAACCATGAGGCAACGGCCCCACCTTCGCCTTGACGCTGTCGTCCATGTCCTCGTAGTGATTCTTCTTGTTCCTCAGTGCCCTAAGCAAGTCCAGCATCTTGTCTCCTGTGTATTTGCGCTGCTTGCCAAGCGAAGCAATGAAACTGTTGTCGAGCTTGGCAAGGAAGTTGCGTTTCTTGTCGAGGACCTCTTCGCTGTAGGTCTCCAGGATGGATAGATGGGTCGAGGGCGGATCGCGGATCTCGCGCTCCCAATGGTCAGAGCAGTCGCACAGGAAAGTGAGTCGCTTCTCTGCGGACCAGAAGAAGGGGTGATTCATGACCTCGGCGGCTGTCGGGCGGTCCTCAGGGCGGTTGGACAACATCCAGGAGATGAGACGGATAGGCTCTTCGGAGTCCGGGCCCAGGCTTAGTCGTTCATAGCTGGCTTTGTTCTTCTTGATGTTGTACTCGCGCATCTGCGCCCAACCCTCATCATCGTCGAAGGGGTGAGATCCATTAGTGAGTACGTAGTAAAAGACGCAGCCAAGCGAGAAGATGTCTACCGCTCGTTTAACACCTTGGGAAACAGGGTCAGTCGACGCAGACGAGTCGCGTGAGTGGCCTGTCGAACTTCCATAACCGATGTCTTTGGGTTGCAGGATGAGCTCCGGAGCTTTCCAGCCAACGGTGCCGGCGTTTCCCGTGGTGCCAATCAATGTACTCATGTTATCAGGCAGTGTCTTACATAGTCCAAAGTCAGATATGACGAGACGTGGTCCATTCTTCTGGTTCCGTTGAGGATAAGCAATGAGGATGTTTTGAGGCTTGATGTCTCGATGGATGATTCTCAAGCTGTGCAAGTGGTGAACACCCTCAGCAAGTTGATGTAACGCACGAGAGACGTTGCTGTTGATCTCAGTGACGAGACGCAGGTGAGTGTCTGTTAGATCACTGCCTGGTCTGCCGTCTCTGTACAGGTCGAACAGACTTGCCTGGCAGAGCTCCACGGCAATGTACAAAAAGTTTTCATCCTTTTCGTCATCGAAGTATCGTATAACGTTAGGATGCAGGTCGCTTTCCTGGAGCAACTTCACCTCTTGTTCTGCGAGGCCGAAATACTGAGGCAACATGCGCTTGACGGCAACATCACGATCCTTTCGTTGTACGTTAGAAATGCATCAGGCTGGTGGAAGGCAGTACTCACGTTCCACTTGCCCTCGAAGACAAAGGTGCCGCCACTGCCATTACCAAGCAGGCGATCGAAGTCAATGGTGAGTTTACCAATTCGTTTGATGTTGGATACATCCTGGACGTCATCGCCAACGTTGCTCATCTCATCGGGGTGCATGGCGAGAGGCTCGTTGAGATGTTTCGCGGCGTCTACGATCTGGTCGATTTCATCACCATCCTTGAGTCTTCGGTTCCTGCCTTTTTGGCCTCCACGTTTCCCACGGTGAGTTTTCTTCTTCTTGGGAGTCGCTGGAGCAGCTTGCTCTGGTGAGATATCGTCAGTGCCCGCCGTCTGGGTTGCGCCTTCGAGCTCAGACATGTTGCCAGTTGCAGCTTCAGCTGAAAGGGAAGCATCAATGGTGGTTGTTCGTGAGAGACTCAGATCTTCATCCTCTTCATCCTCAGGAAGAGTAGCGAACGTGACCTTCTTCTTTTCTGGTTCCGGAGGAGTAGGAGCTTCGACTTGTAGAGCTACCTCCTTGACCTCACCTATCGTGGCTTGAGGTTCCTCAAATACGATAGGTTCCGTAACAGGCTCGACGGCCGGCGCCTCAGACGCCGTCACGGTGACTGGAGCAGGACTCGGTTCGAAAGGGACAGGGACAGGTGCCTCCAGCTGTCGGGTCTTGTTGAGCTTCGTGTTGAATTTCGACACCCATTTCTTGAAAGCAGGTCCTTGTTGCTTTTGGATGGACCACAATACTAGGGCAAGACCGACGAGGCTGGTTAATGAGATCGTCATCACATTGGTCCACAAGGAACGAGTCTGGATAGGTGGCGGCTTAGGTGGATCCAAAGTCAGATGACTTGTCGGGATAGGCTGAGGTATGCCTGCAGGGACGGAGGGTTTTTTATCAGGGACTTGTTGCTCATCATTGCCTGTGGGTGCAGCGATAGCAGACCAAGTCTGAGCTGGCTCTTGCTGATAGTTCAGTCTGTGGACGCCAACAAGACCTCTACGCTCCGGGAGGATGTAAGAATCAGCTCCACCCAGATAATTGCCATAGGTATAACACGACGCTTTGGGTGCACCGTCGGTTACAGCGGGGTAGTTGGCTTCGGAAAGGGCATACCAACTACCAGCTTCTGTCGTGTTCAGCCAGACATTTGTCGCTTCGTCTTGAGAGATGTCGAGGCTCGGCGGCTGGGGAAGGAGGACTAGCGCTGGGTCGGGATCGTTATCGTCGCCTTTGCGTGCGACGTCGAACACACGCGTGACCGGCACTCCCAGCTTCTGTTGGAAGACATAGTTCTTCGCGAAATTACTCCGCTTTTTGTCATACGCGATGACATCGCCGTTGTATCGACTGACCAAATACATCTCGTCTTTTGTCTGTCGGTATTGCGTCTGCAGATCTCGGTCGCGGTTATTGGACGTCCACTCTGAGTATTTGATGGTGCAGATATGCATGCCAGTGTTTTTGTCATGAATGCTGACAGTGTATTCGGTCTGTCCAAGGTTGAAGAAGCCTTTGCATTCGTGTTGCTTGCTTCCAGTGAAATACTCTGGCGTCTTGGTATGGCAGCTTTCCGGCTCTCCCGGGCTCATGTATCCGTCGGTGCTGAAGCTCTTAGTGACGCGTCCGGTGCTCGCGTCGACGACGAGCATGATGCTTTCTTTCTTTGCCGTGTATACAACGGGAGGGTCGTCGCTCGCGTAGGGATTGAGGTCGTCGGTCAGCTGCTTCACAGTCAAGCCAAGGCTCTGGAGGACGGGCCGCGGCCCTGGCATGAGAATGTAGAGCGCCCCATCCTCTTTGGGCTCTACAATCCATATGAAGGGCTTGCTCCGCCATCCATCGGTGGGGTCGGAGTCGTTCTTGGTGTTGTAGATGGTCTCTAGCATGGGCTTGCCCACATCTAGTTCCCAGATCTCCATACCATTGTATCGGTTTCGTGCGTGTATGTGGCCGTCGACAGTCGCCAGGAGCATAAAGTCCTCAATTGTCCAATCTTCAATGGAGCGCGCACCCGGTGTCAGAACACCGGAGTCGGCTGCGTCCCTTCCATATTGGGCTCCGACAGCGGAAATCGCTGGAGCTGAGGAGTATGTTCCCACGGCGCGCTCGTCTTTGCCTTGGATGTATGTGAACGCCCGCCTGGTCGCGGCGGTGTCCAGCCTGTTGCGACTGGGCTCATTGTTGGGCTTGGGGGGCAGGATGGTGTGCAAGCTGCCGCCCTCACTAGGAGAGCGGCCGTGGGCACGATCCAGCGACTGCTGCTGCTGAGCGGCCGTGGAGATCCATGGTAGAGCGAAGAGGAGGTTGATGGCAACGAGTTTGGCGCTCAACGCCGGGCCAGCACCAGGCGGCCGGCGACGCGGCATGACGGGGTAGTGAGGGTCGGCTGTTTGATGCTGGTGCAGCCTGGGGAAGGCCTAAGGCGGGGTGAGATGGGTCATTCGGTGGAGGATGAGGGTGGATGGGAAAAGAACGAGAGCGAAGGTGCGAACGGGCCAGGAATAGATAATATGATTTGGCGAGGCGGGGGATGGGCTGAGTTCCGTGTGCGTGCGTGCGTGCGCTCAAGGGGCCAGGGCGGAGTGCAGACCAGGGTGTGAGAGCGCTAATACAACAAGGTGGAGTGCGGCGCTGCGGGAGCGAACCGGACCTTACCGTTCTCACCTCTCGTCTGGAACAGCGGCGGCAGACGACGGATAGAGAACGGATGCGAGGGTCGCGAGAGTCAAAAGCGTCAAAAGAGGACGCCCCAGACGCACACATGTGCGCGACGAGTTGGGGTTCCCGCCCGCTATGGACCTCAGCCGCCGCGCACAAAGACCCGGCGGACCGTATTCACACTGCCAGAGTGACACCGACTGTCTGCATCCTTACTGAGCTTGCGTCCACTCGCAAGCCCGTTGCGCCGTCCACTGCAGGTCGTGCATCAGCGACATGCCCGGCCTTACGTGAGTCTGTGTCTCTGCCCCGAGGAGTTGACCCACCAAGCCCCAAGCCCCAAGCCCCAAGGCCTCGCATCGCGTTGCTCCCTGTGCGAGCGTAGAACACCATAGAATAGCCCACATATTGTTCACCTGTAGCCCTCGTAGCCACTGGCGTCACATGCAGACATCCAGCAATCAATCGCAGGGCACTCCAGGTTCGGCATCGCACATGGTCGCACACAGATGACGGCACGGCAATCTACAGCAGCCCGATCTGCGCGGGTTTGGAGTTCCTCCTAGGGAAAGATTTTCTCCAGGGCAGCTGCAGCTGCCTCAGGTTGGTGCGACGCTGGTGGAGAGAGACTCGCCTCCAGCCGGCTGCCGGCTGCTCTCCTGAGGCCAGAACCACGCTGAAACCCAATCGCCGTCTTGGACTTGCACCGTACCTCGCGCAACAACCTTGCACCACTGCGCTTTTTGCCTACTCGAGCGTAGACGCAGCACTGTCATGCAGCTTACACCCCACTGCTGGTAAGGAACATGCGTCACGCTTGGCAACGTATCCGACGCACATGCACACGCACACACGAACAACGCCCACAATGACATTTTGACTGCATTAAATATCTTTGTGCGAGTACTGTACACTTTATCTAGTGCCGATGCCTTGTTGTTGCAGCATCTAGCATCGCTTTGTCACGTCGCATCACGTCGCTACATGCGCTCCCGTCTCCGGGGTGCGCTGCGTATGATGTTGTCCACCCGTAGAAGCAACTGTGGGGAATTAGTACGTTTTAGGTTTCCGTAGCGAATGGGGTGCACATACCTCTGCTGCCTCCGAAGCCGAAGAGACGACTGCGCGCTTCAACTTGTAGCTTTCGATAACACCGAGCTCTCGCATGTCGGTGATGCCGCCGCCTGGAGTGATGAGGTCCAGTCCAGAGCTGGTCAGACCAGAGTAAACAGCTTTCCGGAGTCGAGAGACGAGATCGCTTGAATCTAGACCAGCGTTGTCCGCGAGGATAGTGGGCAGTTGTTGGAGGGCCTTGGAGAAAGACTCTACAGCAATCGCCTTCTTTCCAGCGACGTTCTGTGCCGCCTCTGCAACTGCCTTGGCCATGTTCATCTCGGCACAGCCGCCACCCAAGGTCACTCTCGGCTCCTTGACCGTCTGCGAAAGCACAGCCAGAGCATCGTGGAGTGATCGCTCAGCCTCGTCGAGAAGCTGCTCAGTTGCTCCACGCAGTACGATGGTGCATGCTCGACCTGCTGCTACGCCCGAAAAGCGGATTAGGGTGTCCTCTCCAATGATCACCTCCTCGATCAAGTCGCAGTGACCGAGTTTGACTTGCTCTGGGTGGTCGAAAGTAGATGTGATCTCTCCTCCGGTGACCAAAGCCAACCGCTCAACACCGTCAAAGTCGGCGTGCTCGATGGAGCAGATGCCGGCGTCGGCGAAGAGCTGCTCCGGCCAGTTGTAGATCAATTGCCTGTTGACGAAGCAGTTGATTCCGTGAGACTTGATGCGCTCGACCTTTGCCTTCATCTTCTCGCGTTCGGCCTTCTCCAAATCCGCGAGCGCGCCTGTGGAGTCCACCTTCACTCTCGCGCCAAAGATCTTGATCTTGTCGGTGTCCATAGCCGTGTTCGCAACCAAGATCTTTGCATTCTCTATCCGCTTGGGCTGGTTTACGCCAAACTTCTTGTCTAGGATGAATCCCTCGTCCAGGTATGAGTCCTTCAACTTTCCTCCTGCTTTCTTGATGATCTGAATATGCGTGAGGTCGGTGGAGCCCTTCATCCTCAGGACTGCATCTACAGCCAGCTTCGCGAACTGTGTCCGGTCTTGGCTGAGCACCTTGGAGCTCAATGTGGTCCGCGCAATAGCCTCGAGGTCACGTCGGAACGCCTCCTCGTTGCTGCTGTTGTTGACGGCGAGCTTCTCCAGAGCCTGCAGCGCAGCGGTGCTTGCTATTCTGTAGCCCTCGATGATGGTCTGCGGGTGGATTTTCTGGTCGACGAGCTTCTCTGCCTCTCGCAGCAACTCTGCCGCCAGCACGGTCACTGAGGTGGTGCCGTCGCCGACTTCGTCATCCTGGACTTTTGAGATGTTTACGAGAACTTTTGCGGCAGCGTTGTCGAGGGCGATGGCTTTCAGAATCGTGGCGCCGTCGTTGGTGACCATAATCTCGCCGGTAGAGCTGCGGACCGTGAGTGGAGCTCGAGAGGGACAGGACGAGTTTGGACACATACGCAGACTGTAATATCTTGTCCATGCCCTTGGGGCCCAATGTGCTCTTTACGAGGTCGCCGACGGCAATAGCGCCCACGAAGGCGGAGAGGCGCGCATTCTCGCCCTTCTCTTCCGTCACGTCCTCTGCGAAAATCTGAGTGGGGTTTTGGTACGACTAGACGTATTTCAGTGAGCGAAGGCCACGGCCAGCGAGCAGGAAAAATCATACCATTACGGGACCAAACGATAGACAGCGAAAGGAGGGTATCTACAGAAACGTGGGGTAGTTGGTGGTGCCTGGACGACGCGAAACTTTTTGGGGTGCCCGCCGCACTGGAGCTTGCGGCTGGTCCGTGCCTGTCAACACTGCCAAGCGTCGTCTTTCTGCCTGGACACTTTGCATTGCGACAGACACGACTCGACGCTCGCTGCTGCACGATCTTTCGCAAGCCTTCCTGGCTGAGCACAGAGAGCTCTGATAGAGTGGAAATCCCCGGCCTCGCCAATTGCGCCTTCCTCTCCCAGAGCCGCCATGTCCAAGCGGCATGCACTCGAGCCGCTCGAGGATGTAGCCGATGCGCCGTCGCCAGCCTCGAAACGGGCGCGCGTGGAGGATGAGGACATGTCGACTCCCGAGCCGCCGAGCGGCACCACCAACGGGCATCTCATGCTCCCCCGGGTACGAGACCGAGACGTGATAGACATTCTCGGCGCAGATGCGGAGGAGCACGCGGAGCTCGTGGAAGCGGGAGCTCTGGACGAGGATGATGACGACGACGAGAACGAGCCAGCGATTGGCGCTCCAAGGCGGCAGAAAGCACCGGAAGCTGGATACACCGACCTCTACCTCGACACCATCGACCGCAAAGTGCTCGATTTCGACTTCGAGAAGCTCTGCTCCGTCACGCTGTCCAACATAAACGTCTACGCATGCCTCGTCTGCGGAAAGTACTTTCAAGGACGGGGCCCCAAATCGCAAGCATACTTCCACGCGCTCGACGAGAACCACCACGTATACGTAAACATGGAGACCAAGAAGGTCTACGTTCTGCCGGAGGGGTACGAGGTCCTGTCCAAATCGCTCGAGGACATCAAGTTTGTTGTGGATCCGCGACTCAGCAAGTCAGAAGTTGCGCGGTTGGACAAGGATCCTAAGGTGTCTTGGGATTTGTCGAACAGGGAATACATCCCGGGCTTCATAGGCATGAACAACATCAAGGCGAACGACTACTTCAATGTCGTAATACAGGCTTTATCGCACGTTGTCCCACTTCGAAACTACTTCATGTTGGAGAACTTGTCGAGTCGGCCACAACTTGCGCAACGATTCAGCACCCTCGTTCGTAAGATCTGGAACCCCCGCGCTTTCAAGACCCACGTTTCTCCACACGAGCTGCTGCAGGATATTGCGCTTCGGTCATCCAAACGATTCACCCTCACCGATCAGTCCGATCCGGTGGACTTTCTGTCTTGGTTCTTGAACAACCTACATCTGGCGGTCGGTGGATCGAAAACGAAACCAGGATCGAGCATAATCCAAAAGATCTTTCAAGGGACGCTGAAAGTCGAATCACAAGAGATCACAGCCCGTGCGGATGCAGGCGACCGTCTGCGGTTCGAAGACGCGGCTGTCAAGACCGACATCACCAAGTTCCTCGTCCTCACATTAGACTTACCAGCCGCGCCCTTGTTCCAGGACGCATTGGAAAAAAACATCATCCCCCAGGTCCCCCTTACTACGATCCTCAACAAGTACAACGGTCTGCACGCCCAAGAGAAGATGAAAAACCGGGTGCGCTATCGGCTACTACACCCGCTGCCCCCTTACTTGCTGTTCCACATTAAGCGCTTCAGCAAAAACAAGTTCGTATCCGAGCGGAACCCCACCATCGTCACTTTTCCTGCGCAGTCTCTCGATATGGCCCCCTACGTCGAACCGAATCCGAAAGAGTATCCACCAGGCGAACCCATCTACTACGATCTCGTGGCCAACATCACCCACGAGGCCGTCAAGAAGAAGGACGACAGTGTGGAGGGCGAGCAGGACATGAAGGTCTGGAGGGTGCAGCTGAAGGATCGAAGCAGGGATGAGTGGTATGGCGTACAGGACCTTTTCGTAGAGAAGGAGCGAGGCGAGACACTGTTTACGAAAGAGAGCTACGTGCAGGTGTGGGAGAGGCGGAGAGGGCAGGCTGGTCCAAACGCCGTCAACAAGGGCAAAGCGAAAGCATAATAGATGCCCGTGGTATTGCTGTTGGGAGTGCCCTCGCCTTGCCAGATGGAGATTTGCGCCTATCTCTTCTTGTACTCTAGAACATGAGGAATACTCTGTCGTTTTGTATACCCAAAAATAAATCGCACCAATCCACATAATGCACCTTTATCGCAGAGCTTTGACTGCACAGTACAATAGTCATGATCACCTTAGTGACCACCCATCATTCAGGGTCCAACAACTTGAATGCCTCGGTTCGGCTAACCAACCATGACCCCATTTCCCCATTTCCCCTGCTCCCCTGCTCCCCTGCTCCCCTGCTCCCCTGCTCCCCTGCTCCCCGTCCGTCGACAACCCACCATTCCCAGAGCAGCCAGATTGTATGTTTTTTCTATACCTATCTTACACCAAGCTATCGATATGTCCAAGCCTAAGATTACCCTTTTCGTCGATATCGTGAGCCCGTTCGCGTACCTCGCATTCTACGCTCTGCATGTAAGCTGCTTCTCGGCTATGTCAATGGGCTATGCGAATAGATAGATTTGACTATTTTCACGTTTCGAAAAGAGCTGGAGGTTGTAAATGGGCACATACTGACTGCGAGTAGAACTTTCCGGTCTTCAAGCAATGCGAGATCAACTATGTGCCGGTGTTTCTAGCGGGGATTATGAAAGCGTGTGGTAATACTCCTGTGAGTTACAACATAATTCGTCTTTGGCATACCGAGAGAGCTAATCCGATGTTTTCGTATCTAGCCGCTCAAGATCAAGAGTAAGTTCACATCCACGCATCTTGCCCTGCACTCTCCAATATGAAACCACGCGGACATCCCTCCCTCTCCAACAACCAGCTCCGCAAAACTCACGCACCCCTCCTGACACCCCTGCAGACAAAGACAAATACATCAACACCGAACGCCTCCGCTGGTCTTCCCTCCTCAACATCCCCATTTCCCAATCCCCACCCCCAGGCTTCCCCACAAACACAATCCTCATCCAGCGCGTGCTCACCGCAATCTCCCTTTCGCACCCCACCTCCCTCCCCAGCGCTCTCGCTCTCTTCTGGCAGAGCTACTGGGTCCACTGGAACGATCCTTCGACCGAGGAAAACATGCTTGCCATCCTCAGAACAGTTGTTGGAGGTGATCAGGAAGCGAGGAAAGTGCTGGAAAAGAGTCGCGGGGAGGAGGTGAAACAGAAGCTTGGGGAGGATACGGAGCGGGCGGTGGGAGAAGGGGCGTTTGGGCTGCCGTGGTTTGTCGGTGAGTGCTTGAGCTGTCCGTAGTAGGGGAGATTGGATTTTGGCTAACGAGGTACAGCGACGAATAACAAGGGCGAGACGGAGCGGTACTGGGGTGTAGATCACCTGGGGCAATTGTGCGATCACCTGGGTCTGGAGCGGCCGGTGGGTAGGGGGTGGAAGGCGCTGCTGTAATCGCGTGGCACTGATCCACCAGACTTTAGAATATGTCTCAAGTGTATTGGTATCCCAGTCAATGTAATGTACAAACTCCCGTCCCACTTCAGCACACCCTTCCGCCACACAACCCCATCAAACGACACCACCGTCATCCTCCCATCCCCTTTTCCTTGTCACGGTCTCGCGCCAGCCCCAGTACCTACATACCCCATTCCGTGCTCAAACCCATACTCCCCAGTTCCCCTCTCCAACCTCGACGGACTCCTCGGCGGCAGCGGCGGACTCTCTGCGCCCTCCCTCCCCATCTCCACCTCCATCTCCCGCCCGCTCTCCTCCCGTATCGGCGATGCCTCCATATTCACCGCCGGTGGTGCCCCATATCCCGACGTCGGCCTGTGGCTCGTCCTGAACGCGCTGGAGTACCCTCCCGTCTTGGGGTGCGGCGTCGGCGGGTGGTCCGAAGATCGAAAAGCGCCGTACTCTGAGGGCTGGGAGTGTAGGATGTGGGTGGCCTCGTGGCTTGGGGGGGAGGGGGTGTGCTGGATCATGGGGGTGTGCATGTGCATCGGTGTTTGATTTTGGCATTCGTTTTGGCTATGGTTCTGGCTCTGCGTGTCGGTTGGAGAGCGCAGATGGTGCTCAGTCGCCACGCTGTTTGCATTTGGCGCGGTCGCGGAATAAGGGATGCTGTATGTGGTGTCGTGCACGATGGAGTCTTTTTTCTTCTCTGAGAGGCCGTAGGCAGGCTCGTGGGCGAGGTGGCAGTGGTAGTAGTACGCGAATGCGATGGTTGTGAAAAGGAAGAGGAGGCTGGTGATCAGTCAATCAGCATGCGTCCTCTAGCTATTCGTCTTGTTTGGCATGAATCTGGACTCACAATTCTATTACCACAAATACAGCAGCTGCGACACCGCTTTTCCACGCCCCTCTGCACTTCGAGCATATTTGGAATACCTCGTCGACAACTCTCAGTGCCTTGCCATACTCGTGGAAGATATCTAGGTACGATGCCAATGCTGCAAAGGACGCCAGCCAAAATAGTGAAGCAACGAGGTCCAAGACGAGCGCGATGCGTGGATCATAGAGGTGGCGTTGGGAGATGTGGAGAGGGGTCGTTAGTGGGAGTACAGAGAGAAGCGTCAGAAGCGCAATGATGATGGTGGAGATTAGAGGTGCTTTGAACTTTAGAGCTGTCAGATACTCGTCTCGTTGCATGTGTCAATCGAAGTCACTCACGGGACCACCACTATCGATGGAAAGTGAATATGCAGTCGTAGCAATAATTAAGACAGCGAAGAGAGCCTGCAGGAAGCGGAAGGTGAGGAGCCACGGGTGAACGGGGATGGATCCGCCTTTCAGGATGTTTGCCATGGCGATTGGTGTTTCGAAATGTCTAGAAGTAAGTCTGAAAGATTTGGAAAACAAGAGGAATTGTTTGGCCTAAGTGAGTCCATGACGGGGGCGCGAACATTATAATTAAGACAAAGAGGTATTACTGGTGGAGGGATGGATGGTCGTCGTTCGCGGTCGTTGTACGTTTGCGGAGCACTGGAATGTGAAAGGAGATTTCCTGTTTCGGGAAACACGATCGGTCATACAAACTCTAACCAAATGTTTTAGTGCCGAACTCGAAATGTGATCAGAATCTGGGACCGGTACAGCGGAGGGTGACGCGAACTATGTGTGCATGCCAATTGAGTTGAAAAAGCTGAGGTTCTGGCGAAAAGGCAAGTAATCCAAGCTTGTGAAGGTCATTGACGTCCAAGAACCCGTTGCATACAGAGCGCTACTCCAATTAATATAGAAGACGGGCAATTGCGCGCCCAGTGAAGCTTGTGATGAATAGTCCTAATTCTAATTGTTTTAGTACTGCATTAGACCTCGCTGGGCAACAAAGCGTGCCCAGCTCTTCTCAAGGTAGTGTACGACATGGTAATTAGGTTATGGAGAACACTCGACATATGTTCGTTTAATTCTGGAGATGCTGGCCACCTAAACTAACAAGGCACGACCCTGATATGTTCAACGCATGTGACAGGTTTCGAGGAGGGTAGCATTACGCGGATAGACCAATGGGCATAGCTAGCGGCCTAACAATGTCGCTCGCAAGCTTTAGTTCACTGCCTTCAATACAGTCAGCCTTTAATCGATTAGCGAAACAGTGTGGGAGATCGGGGTACATTCATGTCTATCATTCAGCTGTCAGCACGTATGTAATGTTTCATCGGCGCATTCGACAGCCTCAATCCATATCATTCATCTCCGGCTCACATCTGGCCTCTCTTATGCCGTTTGTGTACCATATCCTCTGATCTGCTCCGCGAATGCCCAGCTCTGGTTCTCCAGCTTCTCGTCCTCGTGAAGCTCCACACCCTCCTTGGTGATGGTAGCGATGGAGTATTTGTCCATACTCCTGGCATCCCTGTAGAAAAGCACCTTCATGCACTCCTTGACAAGCTTCACGGCGTCCTCCTTGGTAACGTTCTCCACCGAAGCCTCATCGGGAATTGTCCTCCTCATGATCGGCTGTGCAAGATGCGCTCCGAAGCCGGTAGCAAGGGTGGGTGACGAAAAGGTGGTACCCAGCAAGTCGGCGCTGGCGAGGAAGGGCTTCGACTCTCCATCTAGCCCTGCGATCAGGAGATGGTTCCATAGCGGGTTGAAGTCGGAGCGACGCTTGTACATGACCTTGGCGAGGTATGTGTGGAGGTTCTTCGCGTTCAGCGGGTCGTCACTGCTTGCATAGTTCTCTCGGATGTCAAGGGAGTTGAGCAGACGGTCGAGGTACTGCATGTCTGATACGTCGCCGCCGAACCCCACCACCACCGTCTCGTTGAATTTCCGTAGACGCTTGACGTCGGTGAACCGGGCGAGAGAGCCATATGAAGCTATTGGATCCCGTCAGTAGAAGCCCGGTTATCACAGCTGTTGCAAGTGTTGTGCCATACCCAGGTTGTCTGCGGCAATCACAACGCCATCCTTGAACTTGGCTGCTACGACTGATGTGCCTGTGACAATGGGCTGTTGTGTGTGTTGGTTTGGTCCGGCAGCGGTCTGGAAGTGCGAGTGGTCATATGCGCCGTACACATCGTCCCTAGGCTGGTACATCGTCAGTAACGACAGCGGCCTCTGGTGGCTGGCTCAACTCACGCGGCCCCAAGCTTGCGGAAGGTGGTTCATCTTGAGATTTTCGGTCTTAGCGGTCAAGCAGGAGAGGAGGTGGGGTTCGTAGAGGTCGTATCGTGGGGCAAAGGTGTCGTTGATGGCAAAGCTGCGGAGGTGAGGGCGTTTAGGCAGCTTGACGCGCATTGCGACCCCGGCCGGTGCCAAGACTTGACATGGCCCAAGCTCCCGGCCGTCACTGCCACTTTCAATATCTCCACATTGACCTCCAGACAACAATCATGCTCGGAATTGACTACGTGAGTAGTGACGAGGAGGACGTGGCGCCTGTCGTCAAACCTGAGGTTAGTTCTGGAAATACTTGAAGAAAGGACGCGATAGCTACTAATATCGAGTTGTCAAAACCACCATCTCGACCAGCAGCTGCATCGATCGCAGAGCCTGTCCCAGCACCAGCGCCTTTACCTAGTGAGAAGGTCCCGACACTCACAGCTCTGCCAGAAGGACCCTCTCAAGGCCGTAAGCTTTCACTGCATGTCATGTCGCCCGCGTACTCTATCTAACTTTGTGCCTTTTCTCAGCCTCTGCAATTCCTCAGATTGAATATGATGAGCCAACCGAGGGTGCTTCGCCAGGGTCTCCCTATACTTCCAATCGTCTGATGATTCAAAATCTGACCTTGCCCAATGTCCCGAATCTCAATATACCTCCCTCACCACCAGGCTCGCCACCACGGAGAGCAACCCAGAAGTTTGCACAGTTCCTCGAACTGAAAAAGAAGGGACAGCACTTCAACCAGAGACTGGAGAACTCATCTGTCGTACGGGATCCGAATCATTCGAGCAAGTTGATGGACTTTGCCAGCGTGCGTAACCTCGTGATAAGTACTCCGCACTGCTTCCTAACACCATTACTCAGATCACCGATGAGGATCAACATGCTTCAACCCTACCAGAAGGGCTCGGTGTGCCGGTATTATGGCCAGACTGGGCATATGGCGAGGCGCTCAATGCTTCTCAGAAGAAGATTACCAAAGCCAGGGAGAGTGAACGATCGAGGGTCCCGCGTGGGTTAGTGGATTTTGTACCCGCTAAAAGCGGTACTTCTAGCGGGTCTGGCACACCCGCGGGGAAAGGGCCGCGACAGAGTACAGCTGAAAAGGTCGTTAGAGGGACAGACAATCGATCGAGGGAGAAGCGATAATACGCTACGTATCAAAATACCCAGACGCTCGTACATTGCAGAAGACGAATCCGTTAATTCTATATCGAACCAGCAAAACATGCATAATGCTGAAATCAGCCATGAATGTCTCTGCTCGGCTCGCGTCCGTCCCTTGTGTCAACTTGAGGACTAGACTGGAGGACTAACGTGGAAGCGAGAATTAAACCGAGTGCTAGCAATCAATTCCATATAACTTAGGCTGCTATCTGTGCCGGGATGTTGAAACTTACATAATGTCTTGTTGTGAATGTCGGCATCACGTGTGATAGGTCCAAGGGCCCGTGCGCAAGCTGGGCGGAAGGTGCCATCGTAGGCACCTTCCGCGTCGTCAACGCAGCAGCAGCAACGACCACCCCACGCCACACCCCTCTTCGCACGCCAGTTCGAACCTGCACGGCTTCCCCCTTCCACGCAGCATAGTCCGACCTCAGAACCCCGCATACTGTCCACGATGTCAGCAATCTTCTCCGGTGCTCCTCCGCAAGGCGGTCCAGGCTACTCGTTCAAGCAGACCCCCACAGCGGCTCCGTCAGGCGAACGACAGCACGGCTTCTACCCGTAGGCTGCTAACGCACACTACATCATATCCCAATGCTTACATTTGTAGCTACACCGACAATGGTGGATCCACACTCGGTATCTCGGGCGCTGACTTCACCATCCTTGCTGGCGACACTCGATCAACCTCGGGCTACAACATCAACACGCGGTACGCACCCAAACTCTTCAAGATCGGTGGCGAGGGGCCAGAGAACAAGGGCGCGCGAATAGTACTCTCGGTCGTCGGCTTCGCGGCGGACGGCGACGCGCTGAAGGAGCGCCTCGACACCATCGTCAAGATGTACAAGTACCAGCACGGCAAGCCCATGTCCGTGTCCGCATGCGCACAGCGCCTCAGCCACATTCTCTACAACAAGCGATTCTTCCCGTACTACGTACATGCAATTCTGGGTGGTCTGGACGAGGACGGCAAGGGCGCATTATACTCGTACGATCCGGTCGGCAGCTACGAGAGGGAGCAGTGCAGGGCTGCTGGTGCGGCAGCATCACTCATTATGCCCTTTTTGGACAACCAGGTCAACTTCAAGAACCAGTACATGCCGGGAAGCGGAACGGGCCACAACCTCAAGGCGAAGGCGGCTGAACCGCTGCCGCAGGACCACGTCGAGGACTTGGTGAGGGATGCGTTCACGAGCGCGGTGGAGAGGCACATTGAGGTCGGTGATGGTCTCCAAATGATGATCATCACAGCAGATGGCATCGCCGAGACGTACACGCCGTTGAAGAGGGATTAAGGAGGGTACTTGGTCGGGGCGGACGAGGCCAACGACTTCTTGGCCTACAGCATAGCCGGTTTGTATGAACAGTATCTAACGGCAGAACGAAGCAATGACACAGCTGTCTGAAAGACAAAATACATACACATGATCTAACTTTTCGTTCTCCCGTCACGTCCACTTCTTTAACTCCTTCCTTCCCATCCCATCATCCCACTCGATAGCCTTCACCTCGCTCTTGCTCATCATTCGTCACCCTCGCCCTGCTCCGACACCCACGACTCGGACGAGGAATCGCTGCACAAGATGAAGCTCTTCACCGCTGTGGAATTATGCATCACCGTACTGCGGTCGGTGCTTGCGTTCATGCCAGGTCCCAATAACACCCCCTTCGATTCTACCTCGGTTCTTAATGATGGAGCCTCTGATCACTCTCCCAATCTTTCTCGGAGCAAGCACCTTGACCATCAGCTAGGTTCTTCAGAATTTAAGAAACATGATGTTTCTCTAACCTAGAGAAGGGAATTGACTAATGGCAACTGCGATCCAGGGCTTAGTTCTGGTGGTCCTACTGGCAATACCCGACCTTGGCCCAGACGTATTGGGTTGAGAGAGGTTGCGAAAGGAGACGCTTCTACCATCCCTTACTGTTTTTTCGACAAGCGCTCCTATGACGAGCTGCTTGGGTACGTACTGCCGGGGCACGAAGTGGGTGTCTCTGATGTCAATGATATGCGAGAATCTCGGATGTTGTTTATGAGCTGGAGTTAGAACATCTGCTTTTTTTCTCTTTTCCTCAAATCTCTAACAATTCACTGACTGTATACCCTCCCTTTAGTCCTGTCAAAGAAGTGATCGGGCTCTGGCAGGATGCATTAGGTGATTTTAAATGCGGCAAAGCCGGGCCTGAGAATCGTCACAGCCTGGCTTTCAAGACCCTCCCGCGTGGCAACCCCAAGATTCCGAACCCATACTGTTGTGATGGATACAACTATAGTGAAGAAGGGAATGAGCTCGATCTACGTAGAGATCTGCGGTGCGTCTCCTGGAATTACGAATACAATATCGACAGACTTGCGATTCATTGGGTTGATAAGGTCAAAAAGGGTGGCGATATCGTTGCCACCGTCAGCTACACTGATGGTACAAGGGAGGGACGACACACCCTATTCATTTCGAAAGGCAACAATAGACTCCCTGATATCGCGCACGAACTTGGGCATGGTGAGTAACAAAGATCTCAGAACCTTATAACTATAGACCCGAGTCCGCTAAAACTTCGCAGTCTTCAGTCTGGCTTACGAATTTCCGCGATGTTTCGTGATGAATACATCCTATTCAATCGTAATAATTTACGAGGTATGCAAGAGACGGTCGATGGGGTACTCGATGCTCTTAATCATAGTCTTTCTGGGGAGGAAGTCTGGCAAAACCTATGCACCGAATCGGACTGCGCCAGGAATTGGGTTGCACTATCCTTCGGCTTCACAAAGGGTGACAAGCTCGAAGATGGAGCAGATCTGGACGGGCCGGATGGATTCGACATGAACCCAATCATGATGTGCTCTTTCGCTGCGGGGGCTCCAATTAAGGACGTTACCAAAGGCACTGCAGTATCGGTCAAGCTCAAGAAAAACTCCAACGGTCAGAAATACGTGGACCCTGATGACTGGGAATTTCCGACCCACATCGTGTATCACTGAAGGATGCGGAGTTCGTTCACCGCATCTATCCTTGGGGGAAAGCATCGAGTCCAACTCATAAGCGGCCAGAGCAGTCTCAAAAGCCACTTGGTCTCACCCGCCTCCATATAACCACCATCAGCCCCAATCCAGAACCCACTGCCTTTGGTGTCTCACCGCATCCACTCGAATATCCCCGCTGCTGCTGCGCGCCACCGACGATGAAGCCATTTGCCTCTTTCATCGCGTGGTCGTTCACGCTGCAGTGGGCGCTCGCTACGAGCTTGATTCCGGACACTGATCTCACCTAGTCTTACTGCAGTCGAACACAGGACATTCCAGCTCGCGGAGCCCCAAGTCTCCACCCTCCTGGGAGTACCCAGATGGGCTATGTAGAATGCGTATGTACCTGCTCTTCCCATGTGTGCACATGTGCAGCCGAGCAACTACTAACGCTCAAAATCTGGTCATGACCTCCGTCATCTTGCAAATTTGCCGATATCAACTTGGCCGTTTCGGCATGAGCTAAAGAACCCCGGTAAAGGCTACCTGCGCACAATCCCGTACTGCTTCATCAAGAATCGCTCGTTCGAGGAAATTGGAGGGCTTTCCTGTGGAGTGCGAGCAGCTTTTAACCTCTGGACCGATGCTCTGAAAGCAGAGCCAGTGCACAGTCTGGACACTCGCTTGCATTCTGGACAACAAAAAATACGATAAGCACAAAGCACTATGAACTTGGTTAGGAACATGCACCTCTGGATTATGACGATGAATCTTGTTGTGAATGGGACGACAAGTGGCTTGAAGGCACCCTGGCCATACATTGGGTGGAGGAGGTCAAGCTGGAACAGTCCACTCTCGGGTATACTGATATCGCAATAACCCTGAAAAGGACCGAAACTGGATAGATGTGACTGAAGGCGCGACGACGGTTGGATATTGCACACGAAATTGGACACGGTCAGTCTGTACAATCGCTGAGGAGGATCAGGCCTGGATACGTTATGCAATCACCTTGGTACTGCGATGGATTACGACGCACCAACCAATAATCAGATCATGGATGATTGTCTCGACCCCGTTATCCGGAGGCTTCGACATGGATTTACTCATAATGTATGCGTCGGTGCACGGCTCCTACGCGCGAGACCAAATCGATCTAAAGTCCCGCGATCTTAGTTGGAAGGTTTCAATGGCGAGAAGATTCCTGGGAGCGAGTTCTTGATTCCAGAGCTGAAGAGACCATCTTTACTCGATGTTGAATTTGTGAAGAAGTTCTATCCTTGGGATGAAGTAAGATATCAGAAATACCAGCGCAATAAGAAGGATCCAGGTTCGAAATCTTGATTTTCCAGCCGAGAACGTAGATGGCGCAGGTCGACTCTTGAGGCTCAGATGTACATAGAACATGAACAGGAGGTGAAGCATATCTATTGTAGACTATCGAACGTTTGAGCATGCAGTCACTTCTTGATGTCCGCCGGTTCTCTGTAACCGTAGCCTGGTTCGAGCCGGCAAAGTTGGTGATGCCCGAGCCGCAATTAGCAAAATAATCGGATGCCATGTGATGATAATAGAGATACTTCTTTCAAAAATTGCAGAAGCTTGCATCTGGCCAACGCGTCTCACGATTGTACCCGAGGATCCTGTCGCTAGCACTAATGACCGTATCATATATGCGCCCCCACACGATGCACGATTGAACAAACGCGAAGCAAGAATCAGCTCGAACTTAATGCAGCATCTCAAGTTCGCATTCCGGGCCGGATGATGGAACGTGCTGTGACAAGCACGTGGCGTATCGGACGGCTTCTAGGTCGCGCCTGGCGATCGTCCGATCGGGACCTTCTGGAAACTGCAATACCCGGGCTCACCTGCTAGTAGGAGAACGTGAGATCGTTTCAAGGTGAGCGTTCGGTGAGACTTGGTGATTTGCAGCTGGTGCGACACAGTGGTGAGTGACATTAAAGTTTGCCCTACTGTGATAGTACAGGTAGATCTGCATGCGTGGACGGTAGCGCGGGCGAGCAGGATTATCGATATATCAGGTCCATCACGCCGAACGCGTCGCAGCACGAGCACGAGCACACGCGGACGGCGCTTATAAGTGTCAAGCTGGATGTCAGAGATGGAAAACATGTTGGCTCGTCATCCGTATTCGTGGACAGCGCGTGGTCGCTTGGCTAAGGTCGCGGCCGGTGCTTCAGATTCCGTCGCATGTGGAGCACTTCGTTTCATCCTCATCTACCCAAGCTTTCAGCTGGACCAGCGAAAACGGTCGTAATTCCCAGCGCAATGGTATCCGGCTCATCAACAAGAAAGGCTGTACATATTTTGGGTTTGGAATACGAAGTAGCGTTCGAATTGGACTGAGAGTGTCCATGCTTCATTTCCAGGATCGGAGCCTCATTATTTGGATGAAAACCGGAACCGCTCTTTAATCCAAGACGACGCGTCGCAACTCTCCTGTATTCAGGGACGACACCATTAGCTCTTATGGATTGCGGAACTTAGCATCCGGATCGATCCCCCGCGACCCGCAAACGCCACACATCCCGCAGAAGCGTTCCATCGATCGTTCGAAAAATCTGCCACTCATACATGAAGGTCACGACTCGCCAAAAAGTTGTTCCAAATTTTTGAGACCGGTTTTGACAACAACATTGCGCCTCGGCTGATGCCTAGACTCGACCAGGCGACCGGAAGTCGACCTTTCCACCACACGCATCCTGGGACCGGGGAGTATCAAGGCGGAGCTTTGCCGTCGTTCGGAGAGGTTTTGTTTTGGTCAACAGGCTCGAAGTCATCACCACTACAAAACGAACACGACGGTAAATTTGATCAACAGGAACCCGTATTGACGCATCCATATCTTGGAAACCACTCTACCGGTATCTTCACATCGATTCCCTACGTTTCGGACAGATGCGCTTGCCTTGCAATGATGCTCCATCCACTGCTCTACATTCGACAAAGTTTCTCAATTCCCCATGTAAGTCGTACCATTGTCCACCCCTTGTTGCCTACATACAAGATTGATCTTGACAAGGCTCCGGGCATACAACCTCTGCCACCACCCCGTCTCTTTGACGAATCTCGAGCCGCAGATATCGTAGCCGGAAATGTCCTCCTTCAGCTTGTGGGAACTCTGTTCTTCGTTTTGCGAATATACTCTCGCCTATGGCTAACCAAGTCCTGGAAAGTAGAGGACTCTCTCCTTACGATTGCATGGGTGCGCCTTACAGTCAGCCCTAGTTTTTCACACTGACTCCATCAAGGTGTTCGCTACCGCCTTCAGTACATGCCAATACGGCCAAGTCGCCCACGGTGCCGGTCACCATCTCGGCGTCGTCCTGCACAATGACCCTAAGGACGCTGTGGAAAGCCAGAAGTGGGCCTACGCCGCCAACCTCATCCTCTTCCCCGCGCTTGCATTCCCCAAACTCAGCATCTGCGATGCGTACTCCCGCATCTTCGGCGAAAGCCTCATGAACCGCCGCATGATCTACGCCCTGATCGTCCTTGTCGCAATCCCTAATATCCCTTTCTTTTTCCTAAGCGTCTTCCAATGTACGCCGATACATGTGTACTGGACCGAAGGCCGCCCGTTCGAGAAGTGCCATCTCATCGACTTCAAGATGTTCTACATCCACGGAGGTCTGAATATCTTCTGCGACGTCGCGCTCATGATAATCGTCATGCCGCGTGTGCTAGAGCTGCATGTCGGCCGTCGGCAAAAATGGGCTTTGGTCGGAATAGTAGGGCTGGGTTCGCTGGCTGTTATCGCTGGTATCGTGCGGATGACTCGCCTTTCCCTGACATTGTCGAAGCCCAACTTCGATGCTAGCTGGGACGCATACGATGTCTCCATCTGGACCTCAACTGAAATCTACGTCAGCTTGATATGCGCTGCTGCCCCGGGCATCAAGCCAGTGGTTTCTCTTGTGCTTCCGAAACTACTTGGGTCTTCGCTTGGGAGTCGGGCGCGCACCACGACTGGAGATGGACATGGTGGTGCTGCACCGATTGAGCTGCATTCAAAGATGAGAAGAGCGACTATCGGCAGCGCAAGAACGAGGAGAAATACGCACGAAAGTATCCTAGACGAAGCAGATGGACCATATGCGGAAGTCGGCAGAGGTGTCGATACGGAGTCGCTGGGTTCAAAAGAAGTCAAACCCGCAAGACGACACACGAAGAAGGTGTCAGAGATACTGATCATACAATCGAACGCTGTGTGAAATGGGACTTGAGGACATCGCCCAAAGCCGCCTCAGATCTGGAACACGGCATGCCTGCACATCAATGTTGCTATGTCAGGTGCATCATCGCACTCTTGGAGTCGGGATTTCACTTCGGGAATTGTGGAACTTATTTTGACCGGAATACCCGCCCTTGCGTTTTCGCAGTGTCGCTGCGAGGCAGTCTTCATCCTTCGGCTCCACACCACTCTCAGTAGAGCTGAAGAACGACGTGTACATTCTGGACCGCAAAGGTGTCTCTTATGAAATAACGCAGAGCCATCAACTAAGGCAGGCAATTGATACCTGGGTCTTTAATCACCAAGCAGATTCGGGTTTGTCGTTCCCACGTCCACCTTGATAAATGTCCGACTGACCTACCAGCACAGTATCTCAAGAAGCCAACATGACGCAGTTGCCTCCAACTTCATTTCAGGTTCGGTCGATATCACCCAGCAAGCTCAAACAGCAGCCAGCCAGGACCCGGGGTTGAACGTATGTCGAAGGAACTCGAAGAAGTGAAAGGACTAAAAGTGTCGCGCATCTTCGAAGCCTGTACTTCAGCCCGTCCATAATGCGACCGAAGCAGCGACAGTCACTTCTACGTCTAGCAACAAACCATAGTCGATGCGTGCTTACCCCAGGAACAAAAGATACACAGCTTTGTCGTGGTGGGAGCAGCTCTTGCAGACGCTCATCAAGTTAATTATGATGTCTGCTGTATGCTACGGTCTCTGGAAGCTTTTTGAGGCTTTTCTAAACTGGTTGGTCAAGGACGCTGCCTACACGGGACAGATCACTCTTCACTACAATGGAAGGTGGTACACAATCCAACTCTCGAGGCCTGCAGCTATACAGCTATTGACACAGCTATTGGTAGAAATCTATAGAAGATGCATGTCCATGGCAATTAGACGTTAGCTGCCCTGTTTCGAAGGGAAAGGAAATTGACCTCGTGCGTCATACCATCCTGTCCCGTGATAAGAAGTACAATTGCAAGCATGCTGCCTATGTGATTGTCTCACACCCCCCTCCTCTCCGCTATCAGATTTGCTGCTTGGACTCTACCATCCTGTCCTTGCAAACTGCAGATGGTGATGCCACTGAGTATACTGATTCTCCCATGCACCATTGAAGTCCTTCATGGCCACTTCTGGGTTCGCACCAAGTATCACACAACCGATTGCTTCCTCGAACAACTTGTGAAGGTGTAGTGATGCCAATTGCAAGCTTCGGTCTGTGAATGAGTCCCATCTGTTATAAGCAGTAATGAGGTGCACGTTTGATGTTATCAGTGACTTTGCAAGGGTTCTGCTAGGGTCAAGGCGTTTGCAAAACCAGCAGAACGGTTTAAGGTAAGGCTCATCCATGCCGAAGCGCAAGCTCCTCTCACGAGTGTAAATCCAGATGTCAATATGTTGTAGATTGGTCAGCTTTTTGGCAACAGTCTTACAGGTACGGTTCCAGCTGTGAAGGTGTTTCTCCTTCCATCGAACGTCCTTGGTCTCCCATGGTTCGCCATAGACACGGTAGTGCAGCTGTATCTTGGCCACATTGGCCAGATTAGTCGCCGAAGGAACCTTCAAGAAATTGGCGATCCGGCTGGGCGAGTCGAACACAAATGTTGTGTTTAGGTAAAAGAAGCCTATGCACTCGGTGTATACCTGTTTGCATATAAAGATCAAGCCAGTAAGAGATGTGTTCCAACGGGTATCGAGACCTTGAATGCGCTCATAGCGACCTGTGCGCGAGTTTATTAGTACTCTAAAGGGTTTCAACGCTCAAAAAGCGGCTCACTCCTCTGCTTAATGTATATTGCAGTCACATAGAGTGCCCGTATTTTGCGGATCAGTACGTTCAGTATACATACCCAGAACTCTGGAAAAGCGCACGTCCGCTACAGGCGCCGGCCTTCGCAAATAATGAGCGTAGATATCGCTTGATCGACGATTTCGACTGAGGAACTTGAGGCACTCGCGTTGCGTGTGACCTAGCTTCGCGCCCATCTCGACGAATTCGCATTTGAAGCCCCTTTGGAAGTGGTACTCGTAGATTTGATTCCTAATTTCCCCGGGAAGCTCCAAAAATCCAACACGCTTCTTCAACGTGACTCTTGGCCGCGTGTGCGCGAGGGTGCCGCATTTCTTGTTCATGTTGAAGGGCCGGGCGACAACGGTGAGTGCAAGTTGGGCTGTCAAGGGAGTAGGGTTATCAGTCAGTGATAACAGAGATCAGGTAGCAACCAACGAGCTCTCCGAAAGTGAAAGAAGTGAGAGAGCGACAGGTGTTTGTTCGCTTGGCAATTGAGGAGGTTAGAGAGTGCTCTTTGATATTGCGAAATCGTTAGTCACTGCCAGGTTAGTCGGTGTCATGACCGAGCCGGCCTTTCGGTGACAAGAATGGTGAAGCTGATCACCGCCTCAAATCACAGGTGCAGTCGTGCGGTGAACGAACAATGAAAGGCGAGACCGAGATGAACATTATGGATCCCTCGCATCTGCCGCGCGCTAAACCCGCCAAGCTTAGCGCCAATCAAAGTCATCGTGCATACCACCTTCCCCCCACCGAGGTCATACCCCCAGAAACCTCGCCATGCCTCTCTCAGTCCAGCCCATCCTCCTCCGCAACACCGCCGCCCTTCGCCCCGCAGCACGGAACTTCACCACCTCCTCCAAGACTTTCTCTCGTCTCCGCCAGCCCGGCGAGCCCACCGGCCCTAACGAGCCCCCGAGCCATACTTCCTCACCGCCCTCCAAGTCGCCCCTCAAGGTCTGGCCGATCATCTTCATCTTCTGCGCGGGCAGTTTTATGTTCAAGAAGATCGTCGACCGACAGCAAGAACTAGGCCAATACAAGCCTCAGGGTCCCGTAGCTGGCCACTCGCCCAGTCGACCATAAACAACAATCGTCACGATGCCGGCGATTGAGAAGCTCGGTGCGACCACACGCACGTCTCCGCTGTGGTCTGCCGATAAAGTCACTGTCATCTTTGTGCTTGGTGGACCTGGCGCCGGTAAGGGCACGCAGTGCAGCAAGCTGGTGTCCGACTATGGCTTCAAGCATCTGAGTGCTGGAGACTTGCTTCGCGAGGAGCAGGACAGGCCTGGCAGCGAGTTTGGAGAAATGATCAAGACGTACATCAAGGAGGGCACCATTGTGCCGATGGAGGTGACCATCCAATTGCTGGAGAACGCCATGAAGAAGGCAATGGAGGAGGAGAACAAGAGCACTTTCTTGATCGACGGTATGCACCCTTATCGTCTATTAGTTTCTGAGGTGAAAACTCACCATGTAAACAGGTTTCCCACGCAAGCTCGACCAGGCCCATGCCTTCGAGCGCTCCGTCGTTCCATCAAAGTTCACTCTCTTCTTCGACGCCCCCGAAGACGTTATGCTAGAGCGTTTACTCAACCGCGGCAAGACTTCCGGCCGTGCAGATGACAATATCGAATCGATCAAGAAGCGATTCCGCACGTTTGTCGAAACCAGCATGCCTGTAGTCGACGAGTTCGAGAGCCAGAAGAGAGTGATCAAGGTGAACGCAACCCGCACGCCAGACGAAGTATACCAGGACGTACAGACTAGGCTGAAGGAGTGGGATATTGAGCCAATTACGCTCAAGTTTGTCAAGACTGATGCGTAGTTAGACAGCACATCCCGGCGTAGAAGTAGATGCTTACACTAGCGTAAACGGAATTGACAACAATCGTACTATGCTCTTCTTAGGTGTATCGTGATTGTCAAGTTTGAAGTGTATATTGCATTTCTATCATTGCAGCACTCAGGCTGCGATTCCGGCCATTACCAAGAAAGCCTCTGATGCATTCGCTTCCAACCCTACCGTTTTGACGAAAAAAGCAAACAAGCAAGCCAGCAACACCCCGATGCCCCGGTCATTTAGTCCATCTCGTCATCAATCATAGGCTTCTGCTGTCGGTTGTTGTTGCCGCCGCGTGCGCCGCCCCTGTTCACCTGCGCCAGCTTCTGCTCAATCCTGTTCTGCTCATCTTCCTTCTCCTGTGCGAATCTCGCCTTCTCTTGCTGAACGACCTGGAGGACGGCCTCCAGACCGCTCCGCCACATGTCCAGTCTCGATGAGACTTCCCGCCATTGCTTCTCTCCGAATACGCGGTACGTCGATCGGTGGATGAGGAACGTCTGCTTGAGCTGGCTGAGCTTACCCTCGACGAGGCCAGCACGGATCACATCGATGACCCACATCTCGACGTCCTCAGATGGGATCTGCAGTGACTTGGCGATATGTGCGTATGGCAGCTCGCGGGTCTGCGCCGCTGATGCGGCTATTGAAGCAAGAGTGAGGAGTCGCATCTTGCGGTTGAGAGCAGCGCCGTCGAGGCCAACCTCATCAATCCAACCATCGTGCTCATCCTTGAAGTCATTAAAGTCGTCCAGCAACTCGGAGTTGAAGATCTCGAGGAGTTGGAAGTATATCGGGTCGGAGTTGCGGAGCGCCTGCACAGAGTCAAGGCCGGTAAGGTCTTGGAAGTCGAAGTGGCTGGGGTGAATGAGGGCGGACTTGAGGGCACGAATAGAGAGATCGCGGGCTTCCTGGGAGGAGACCTGGTCCGCGCTGAATGTCCGGAGAGCGCGAAGGAGGTATGTGTATGCCTGCTCGTCCTCGCCAGCATCGGCGGCAACGTCGCTCACTGCCAGGTACAATTTGCGGTCGTCTGCCTCCTCCGTCTCCCAGTCTTCGAGCCACTTGTCCAACTGCTTAAGTTGTGGGCGCAGAGTTTCGAAGTTCGAAGTCGCCCGGATGACCCGCAGGATGGCAAGGAGAACGTGGAATCGGAGCTCAGAGTGGTCTGAGGGGAGGGTGTTAAAGACGGTGCTGAGTACCGACAGAGCGAGTCCACCACCGTTAGCGGGCGAAGAGGAAATCGGAGCGCTGAGGTGAGCGCAAATCTTGGGAAGGAACATGGGAACGTTCGGCGACTGTCGGACGAGGTGGATCAGGAGGTTGTATGCTGCTATGAACTCTGCGCGTTGTAGCATTAGTATTGTTCTTCCACAAATTGCATTTGTGACTCCGTACCCTTCTCTGGTGCCTGGTTCAGGACCTGGCTGCCCATGACAAGCTTCTTGAGGACCTCATCCTTTTTGTTCTCCTTCAAAAGCTCCACAGTCTCGGCCTGGATCGCCGAGCTTTCATCTCCCTGGGATTTTTTGAGGCTGTCGATGTATTGTGCGAGCTCGTCGGCAAGCTCTTCGAAGGTGCCCTCGATGAGCAGGGTAGTCTGAGGACCGGGCATATTGATGGTTCGCGTAGGAATATGCCTCGAGGAAGGGAACGGGTGGGGATCACGGTGCGCGCGTTGTCGTAACTTCGTCAAAGGTTGCGCCTGCCGTGGTGGGTGCGTGCCAAGATTTCAAAATTCAAGGTCACGTGGTGCGGGGCTCTCTCACCCCGATTAGACCACTAAGTACACTTATCTCACAGCCTTAGGTCAAGACTTCTTACCTTGCACCTCCAATACCTCAGGACTCTGAAACACAATACACTCATCATCTCACTGACCTTCAGCACTAACTTCTACGATATACGTGCAAAAGCCCGAGCAGAGGAATTCAGTCGATTGACCTACGAACTACCACTGGTCGTATGCCAGCAATAATGGCACCATCACCACACCTCAGCATAAAGACCAGCAGCACCACTTCCCAAGCAGCATCCCGTCGTGGAGCGCGCCAAGTGAAGCAACATGTTGAGCTCTACGAAGAGGAAGTCACCAATGACCACAACGCTGCTAACGACCTCGACATGGACAATGCTGAAGCTGAAGATCTCACCGGCGACACCCTGACCGAACCCTCTCAAGAAGCGTCCCAACCTAACCCAGTGCAGCAACTTTTGAGGGACATGCAAGCCGATGTATGTCCCGCACTCGCACCGTAGAACTTTGATCATCATCCAACCCAATTAAGGAATGCTAATAGCCTGTAGCAACACAAGCGCAACGAGCACCGCAAAAGAATCGTCTACAAAGCGTACAAGGATGCCCACGCCAGCACGCAGGACGCCATCACCTCGCACTTCGACGAGCACGAAGCGAGCGCGTAGAGTTTCCCCTCACTCTTACTGATCCGTAACTTCTTCTCGTGGACTAACATGACGTGCAGCGCTGGAGCCCACGAGGCGCAGATGGCCCGCTTGAAGGAGCTGCTTAGATTGAAGGCCGAGATCGAGAGGGAGATGGCGGAGAAGCTGGGCAAGCTGCGCGGGGACTATCTGTACCACTCCAAGGCGATGGAACAGGTTATTGAGCATCGCATGAATCAGCTGAAGTGAGGAGGGCAGGGAGCCCCGGGAGATGGGGAGTGACGGAAGGAGCACATTCTAATGGGGACATCATCTACTTTCATGCCATATAGTACCGGCATGTAATCACCGAGACTATTATCGGTGTCCACGCGAAGTACCAAGTTGCAGATAGGAAGCCATCAAGCATACACACAAGCACTCGGTTTCACACTCATAGCTCGCTCGCATTGCTCTACATACAGGTATCATGAAGTCCAACCAAGAAAAGGAAACAAGGCCATTTCACAAACCAATCTACATGCGCCGGATCTACGCCAAAACCCAATCCCCAAGTACACATTACAAAGAACGCATGATCTAGATGTCGTTACACAAATGATGTAGTTACTATATCGAGTTCAACCTTCGCCAACGCGCTACCGCTGGTACTCTGGCAACTGCTCGCTGCCCGGTACCTCGCTGTGACCTCGACTAGGCACTGGCCTCACGGCGCTCACAAGGCCTTCGTCGTCGTCATCGAGCATCGGTGCTGAAGGAGCGAGCGTGAGGTTGTGCATTGTGTCTGTCGGAGGCGCAGAAGGATGGAGCGATGACGATGACTCTTCAGGATCTGTCGGCGGGGCGCTCGCTTCCATCTGGAGTCTTCTTCGCTGGAGCTCTTGCTTGTCGTCTGTGGGCTGAACGTGCGCTGATGAGGGAGAGTAATCTGGCGCGGCAGCTGGCGAAGGAGGAGGCAGAGCGGGGAGGTTTCTGGTTGCATTCGGATCTTTTGCGGTGGAAGGAGGGGGCTGCGTGGTGTGGGCGTTGATGGTTAACGAGGAGCCTGTAGTGATTGTCCGGCTTTCATCATCGGTGACTGTGCGTGTCAACACCTGTGACGAAGAAGCGGTGGCAGCGGAGAAAGATGGTGGGTGCGATGAAGGTCCGGAAGCGGCTGCTGATGACTCCGCCGCAACGTACGGGGGGTGTAGGTCTTCATCATCATCGAGCACAGGCGCTGAGGGCGGTATGCCGCGCGGTATCTCAGATGGGGCTGATGGCCCGCCTTCTTGAGGGGGCTGGGAGGGTAGTAGACGCGCTTCTGCCCGTCGTATTCGCTCCTTCTCGGACAGTCCTTCCTCGTTCTCCGCTTGTGGGATGTAGGGTGCTTGGGAGCTGCCGCTATCATGGTAACCCGGCGCTTCGTCGTAGACGCCATCGTATGCGTAATTATCGTAGTATTGGCCGTCCTGATCGTATCCATAGTAATCCTGATCCTGCTGCTCTCCACCTACTGAAGGAGTTTGTTCGAACGGTATCTCCTGTACGTCTGGCCTGACTTCTGTAGGCTGCGCCTTGCGCTTGCCATTCTTTTCGCTATCCTTGGTACCAATGACAACCTCGAAGAGGCTCGATACTACGCCCTTTTCGCGCCGGATCGAGTCCGTGTCTGCGAAGTTGCCACCCCAGGAGGAGAACATACTGCCATTGGAATCTTCAGGTCCCAGACCTGCCATGCCGGAGTTGGAGCTCATGGGCACTAGGCCAGCGGCAGGAAGGATTCGATCTAAACCCGAGAGTTTCCCTTGAATATCAACAACGACTTCAACAAAGTACCTGAAGCTTATCATCGCGCCAGGTACATTAGAAATAGTAGGGAAAGCCTCATCAGGTACTCTGACAGAGCATTTGACCTCTGCAGTGAGCGTTCTTGGGTCGACGAAGAGAGGAGCAAAAGACTGCGAAAGGTCCTTGCGAAACAGATGGCTTGACCCGGCGGAAGAGAGAGACAAGCCACCAAGACCTGTGCGTGATTTAGGGTAATAATCCTCGGATTTGGCTTTATCGTTTTTGCTGTTTGGCAAGACGGGTAATGCGGGATGCATATCGACTCTTGCTTGTCTGTAAAGCGTGATGATAATGCCTTTCAGGCTCCTGACATGCTTCGTATGATTGACCGATATCCTTAGAGCGATGTTATCACCCCGCAAGAAACCGCCCTTCGAGAGCTCAATCGATGCTGTTATGATCTTGCCTTTTACATTTGTCTGATTGGCGCTTGCCAAAGTACTGTCCAAGGCAGTGTTCACTGAGCGGACGCCGTATTCTGTACCAGAGGCATTGCCGCTGCTCATCTGGCTCTCAAAGCTTGTATCGCTGGGTGCCGGACTTCTCGGGTGGTCAGCTTCTTCAATACCGAGGTTCGCGTCCGATGCGCGTGCACTACGTGTTGGCTCCACACCGTCGGGCACTTGCAGCGTTGCCTCCTGCACCTGCGGCAGCTTTTTTGGAGTCCTTGTTCGCCCCCTTCTGGATATAGGCTCTAACGATATAGCCCTGGGCTTCGGTTCAGGTATGGCGGCAACATCGATGACATCCATAAAGTTGACCTTGGTGTCACACGACGATACGGGAGACATCGTGGTCGGTTTTGTTAGGCTGGCAGTTAACATATATGATATGGTCCCGCGCTCAAACTGTTGGTACACATGAGCAAGAGTTAGGAACAGCGAGGGGCGGTTGGCTCACGTCTATACTGCTGGGCAAGCCTTTGGACGGAAACTCCAACTCGAAGTTGAAGTGGTACACGCCTTCTCCCAACCTTCCTTCGCCGCATAGAACTGCCTCATCCTCAAAAAGCGAGACGAAGCCATTGCCGAAATAGCTCCCGGTCTTCTTGCCTTTCCCTGACCCCACCGTCGTACTGTAGTTCTTGTAGGCATCGCCGGGCGAGTTTGGGTTCTTAAAGACCTGCGCATAGCCATGCAGTGAGATAACCAGATGAGTGATGCGCAATGGCTTGATGATCTTGACTATAACACTGCCACTGATGATGTCTCCCGGAGCATACTGCCGGTGGGGGTCATCTGGCTGTATGTAGAACTCGGTGAAGTTGCGCGTCTTGGACTTGAGAGGTGCGCGGAGTCGAGACAGCAGCGATCTGCCAGAGACGGAGGGGCTCGAGGTAACGGTCGGACTGGAAGTCATGCTCTGTGGCCTGCAAACATCATGCGGCAACCCGCACCTGGTCTACAGAAGCGGCACGGTGCAGCCTACCCAATCGGCGCGCGGACGTGTCCCAAAGTCGCGTGCAACGCAGGCTGGGATCGCGAGGTGTTCGGTTCGGGGGGTGCGCCACCCACGGGGAAGCAAGCACGCAGCCGAGGCGTAGGCGGTGCACAGCGGGCGGGAGCGGAGGCGGTCGCGACGCAGAGAGACGGCAGGTGCGACGGGCAGCGCGCAGAGGGAGTGGTGCGAGAGCTAGCAGGCGAGGCTGCTTGATGCGCCGCAACGTACGTGGGCCGGCGACGGGTGACGCGCAGCCGTCTCAGGTCGGCCAGGGGGCTGCACACAGGACGAACGATGAACTCGAACAAGGGAGCACGATGTCTAAGCGCAGCGAGAATGCAGTTAGCATTGCGATGCGATAGTGGCAATCGAGATAGTTCCAGCAATGGGGCCGCTCTTGGTGGGTGAACGACCGTTGGGGCTATGCTGGCAGCGGGGAACGCGACATGCGCACCATGCGCAGACCCTCACTGTCCACGCGCGAGGGGGAGCGTGATGGTAGCGCAGGTGGCCCTGTTCGACGGGCGACCAAAGCATGGAAACGAACGTACCTGAGGGTCGAGAGCGAGGCTGCCCAGAGGACCGATCGGCTCTTGGCCCTGCCAAGTCGATACAGACCTGACGACCGGGATCGAACTGGATCGCGGTGGAATTCCGAAGGAAGAGATGCGGGATGAAACTTGTGGTTTCTTCACGCGAGAGGCACAGGCGAACACAGGACAAGATGGAACCCGGCGAAGGAAAGCAGTGAGGACGAAGAAGATGGCGGTGGAAGACAGCTGGGGAACCACGCACGATAGACAATGAGGCCCGAGACGAGTGGGCCGTACAGACCCTGTGCTCACTGCAGGCCCCATTTGCAAGCGCCCAAGTGGAAAGGCGCCGGCCTCCCAATTCGTGAATGGTACCATGCCGCTGCTCAGAGCGGCTCGTAACGAATCGTCCTGAACCCGCACACTGCGCTCAAACTCAAATGACATGCGCGGCTGAAGATGCGTTCCACTATGCTATCCCACCGCATCTGTGGTTCGGGCAGCCTTCACTCTGATAACCCTCAGGCCACTGAAGAGGGGCGGTCTCGAACCAGCCATTGCTCGTTGGCTGCACTAAACGATGACCCATGCGTAGGGTCAAGCTTCGCCAAGCAGTCTTCCAATGCTTGTATTAGCCCACTCCACGACAGTTTCGGGATGCGTCGTGCGGTCTTCGTAACCGGCACTAGTGTTCGAGGTGCAACGGATGATGCTGCGACTCTTGTGCCATGGTCGCAGTGGGCCTTCAACTACCACACCAAGAACGGCGTAGTAGAAAGTCGTTCATTCCTAGGTACTTGCTCGGCTACATCACCGTCGTCTGTGATCGCGTTTGGAGTGCAGCATTCACCTGTTTCAACCAACTGACATCTTTGTTTCTTTCCACAACTCCAGGGGATGGACCCGACATTTTTTGTGGCCAGCGGATCCAGGTTGTCGTAGCTGTATGTTTCGACTGCGAGGTTTTTAGGGATCAAGGATTGCATGCATGTGCGCGGCACTGGACGCAAAGACACGTATGAGCTTCTCGAAGAAACTTTTGAGTATACGGCACGAAAAGCCAGCAGCTCAGCGATGTTCAAGAAATGCTGTGAACAGCACGCTTTGGGACTAGCGTCGCGTGCGTTGTCCCTCGCTGAGTCAGCAACACGTGGGCGGCGGCGGCGGCCTGGGCGGTTTATGACATCGAAGCTGGGCGCGTCTCGCTTTAGGGAGGTGACGGAACAACGGCCGCATGCACTACGCAAGATACCTTCGACGTCTACCCGTAAGACGGCCGCTTTAATCCAGAAGCGATGGACGACGATGACAAGAAGAAATGCGGCGAACAAGGCTGGGAACAGTGGGCGGGACTCAATCCGAGAGACCTTCGCATACAGATTTACCTCTCTTTGGCACTTGGTATAAGCGCTTTTTTGCTCTTTTGTGTAAGTGACACGCATCCCTCATATCGAGTCAAATCTGATTTCCCCTGCAGTACCTCCGCCCCCGCTGGAAAGGCCTGTATTCTGCGCGCAAAAAGCAAAACAACCAAGCGACTGCTCTTCCCGAGCTCCCCGATAGTTTCTTTGGATGGATTCTACCGCTATGGCGCATAACGGACGAGCAAGTGCTGAAGTCGGCGGGATTGGATGCATACGTGGTGCGTAGCTGACAACTTAGTATGCAACATCTGGATACGTCGCTAAGAGACTTGCAGTATCTCGCCTTTTTCAAATTGGCTATTAAGTTCTTCCTCGTCGCGCTATTCTTCGCTCTCGCCGTCATAAAACCAGTCCACGATACCCATAAAGATGTCAAGATCCCGGAGGACGGGCGTAAAAAGCATGACAAGCGCGAAGACCTGTCAATGTTGGTAGCAATGGCTTCAGACTACGAATCGTATACCGATTACCTATGGATGTATCTCGTCTTCGCCTACTTTTTTACCGCCTTCCTGTTGTACCTTATTGTTTCGGAGACAAGGAAGATCATCGAGGTGCGACAGAAGTACTTGGGCAGCCAGAAGACCATCACAGACCGCACGATCCGCCTCTCCGGGATCCCACTTGAGCTCAGATCAGAGACGAAGATCAAGGAGTTTATTGAAGATCTCGAGATTGGAACAGTCGAAAGTGTCACCCTGTGCAGGAACTGGAAGGAGTTGGATGAACGCGTGGTGGAAAGACAAACCGTTTTGAGGAAACTTGAAGAAGCATGGACTGTGTATCTCGGCAACCGCAGGGTGGAGAGAAGCTTGGAAACCTTACCCCTTGTTCAGCCCCGGCCTCCAGCGCCTGAAGTACACCATGATGACGATGAGCACGGAGATGAATCTAGTCAACTCCTAAACGACACTGATCGAGACCCCGATTACGCTATTCCTTACTCAAGACCACGTCCAATGGCGAAGATATGGTTCGGTCGCTTCAAAATGCGTTTCAGAAACGTGGATGCGATCAACTACTACGAAGAGAAGCTGAGGAGACTGGATGACGACATCAAAGCATTGCGCCAGAAGGAATTCGAGCCAACTCCACTTGCCTTTGTGACTATGGACAGCGTCCCATCTGCCCAGATGGCTATACAAGCAGTCTTAGACCCTTCGCCTCTGCAGCTCCTCGCCAACAACAGCCCCGCTCCCCCGGACGTGGTCTGGACTAACACCTACTTATCTCGTGGGAAAAGAATGTTGCGGGCTTGGTCTATCACAGTCTTGATCGGATTGCTTACAGTATTTTGGACGGCCCTGTTGGTCCCGATCGCAGGTGCCTTGAACACGTGTGCTATACACGAAGTGTTTCCCGGCTTGGCAGATGTTCTCAAAGATCATCCAGTGTTGCAGTCTTTGGTCAATACTCAATTGCCCACTTTGGCGGTAACACTACTCAACGTCTTAGTCCCTTTTCTCTATGACTGTAAGCCAAGCGAGCTCTACTACTTCGAAATCAGCGACTAACGATTCTAGGGTTGGCGAACCAGCAAGGAATGATTTCACAGGGAGACGTTGAGCTGAGTGTTATATCCAAGAACTTCTTCTTCACATTCTTCAATTTCTTCTTTGTCTTTACAATCCTCGGGACAGGTTCGGGTTTCATTGCTCTCCTGGAAAGCTTCAAAGAGAAGCTCCGCGATGCATCCGTTATAGCCAACACTTTGGCGAAGTCTTTGGCGAAACTTCTCGGATTCTATACCAACTTCATCATCCTCCAAGGTTTTGGCCTGTTTCCACTGCGTCTCTTGGAGTTCGGCGCTCTCTCACTCTATCCCATCAACCTGATCGGAGCAAAAACACCTCGAGGTATGTCGTCTGCAACGTAGCTCAACTATCATCTAATTGTACGATATAGACTATGCCGAGTTAGTTCAACCGCCCGTATTCAGCTACGGCTTCTTTCTGCCTCAGACTATCCTCATCTTCATCATATGTCTCGTTTACAGCGTACTCCGAGACTCCTGGCAGGTATTGCTCAGTGGCCTGGCCTACTTCATGATCGGTCATTTCGTCCACAAATACCAGCTATTGTATGCTATGGAACATCGCCAGCACTCGACTGGAAGGGGATGGACGATGATGTGTGATCGTGTCATCGTCGGTTTGGTCCTCTTCCAGCTGACTCTCGCTGGCCAGCTTGCATTGAAAACTGCTTTCAAACGCGCGGTTCTCATTGCTCCGTTAGCCGCCGGTACACTTTGGTTTGCCTATGTATATGGGAGAACGTACCGTCCGTTGATGAAGTTCATCGCATTACGGAGTTTGAAACAGGCAGAGCATTCGGATCTAGGAAGAGGCGTCCAAGAGGAAGCGAGTTCAGAAGGCCAGCAAACTTTGGACGAAGCCCGTGAGAAAGAAATGCGGTTCGCACACCCGAGTCTGGTTATGAGGTTAGTGCGTTTCTCCTATTGTATAATTAATACTGACGAATTACGCTGTAGTCTCGATGACGTTTGGATTGTGGACAAGCGAGCTAGGTCTCAGAACGGCTCGGCTGCCTATAGCGATTGAGATAGTGAGCGCGGGTCTCGCTCTTTCCTTCTCTGTGATTACTTAATTTGGGCAACTTTCGTGTACTTCCCATGTTTGCCCGGCCCTTTCCGTATACGCATTTTTGACACCTGTTTCCTCTTGCTCTCGCTTGATTTTGACGCCTTATACCCACTTACTTTTCCTCAATACAACACAATGTTTCGTCTGCCCTCACGGCCGTTTGGCCTCACCCTCACCCTTGTATAGTAATACCTCATCCTTCAATTGACCATACGCTCGGGCATCTGAGTCACAACCAAAATATCCTGCTCTGTACAAACACACTTGGTATAAACCTGTAAGCAACCTTGGCTGCCTGTCCTGAGTCCTGATTTGCAGATGAACGCATTTTATACTGAGCAACTGTTCTGGGCATTCACGCACTATTCTGTTCCACTCGCTCACAAACTCATTTCGCAGATCCATTGGCGATCTTGCATCTCCGGTCGGAGGTGCTACAACAACGTCTTCTCAGATTTACCTCTCTCGGGGAGTAGCCGGGACAAGGTCCACACCAGCGCTTCCTCATACCGACCGTAGTACTGCCTCCGTCGCATCGTATTTTGAGTCTCCTCATCACCACTCTCTAAGTCTGTCTCCGCCTCCAACGCCGCCATCCTCAGCTGGCAGGGTTTCTCGCCTTTCTGATCCCGCAAATCATACGCTGATGAGCTTGAGAGAGTCTCGTCGAGAGGCCATAGATGCCGGGTGTTCGCCGCCTCACGCTGAGACACCGGCAAGCAGTCGTGCAGAGGCTTCATCGTCACATACCAAACGATCCGACGTTCTGCGCCATGTGTTCCCACGCTCGCATCTTGCGCGGAACTCATTTGCCACGTCCGGGATCGCTTCACGGGTGGTAAAACTGTCCCACAAAAATGGTCCGCCCCTATCACCGGCCCGGCGTTCCAAGCCTCGTGTAGCGTTTCATAGAGCCTTGACCTCGTTCTTCAATACGGGCCATACCGCAATTACTGTACCAATACCACACGACCCTAACAATTCAGCCTCATCAAGCATTCGCTCCAGAACCAACTCAAACTCACTTCATGGCTCCATGCCTAGCCTAGAGTTTGTGTCTTCCGGGGCCTTTATATTCAGCGGTCCTAGCCTCAGATCGCGATCTGGCTCCTTCAACAACTCGACACCTCGTTTACCCAGCCTCAGAGAGGATAGCGAAGACTTCAACATGCTCCATCGTGTACACTTCGACACATTTTCTTTCGATGACATAGCTGTAGGTCAGCCAATCTACTCGAAGGACATCTAGCTCTAACGGTGTATCATCCTATAGGCGTTGAAAGACGGTATTCTGGAGCCATAGATTGAGCACGGGATCGTTCGAACGATGTCCGACGTATTTTATGGCTTTGATACCTCCAGCCCAATTGAAGAGTTTGTTTCATCATCGCTGGAAGATTTGGCAGAAGTTCATTCATTGAGCGATGAAAGCTCTGCAGCTCCAAGCGCGAACCGGTCGCTACTTTCTAGTGCTCTGGCTGCTGTATTCATTACTTATCTTGATGGAGCCAGCCTCGAAGCGCTGAGATCAACCTGCAAAGAATGGCGTGCGGCAATCGACCGTAACACTCCATCTCGTCAAACTGCTTCACATTGCCTGCCAACCGAGATCCTTCATAATGTCTTCAGGTACCTGGGTCCAAGAAGCGTAGGTCAGATAAGTAATATGTTCAATTCAAGCTCATTTAGACCAGTTCAACGCTGCACGACATACTTGCCGTCATTGGATGCGTGCGAGCCTGGACCGGAAGTTGCTGCGCACTATGCTCGAGCGAGGTGGTTGGCTGAGTTATGTGGAGAACCTCCATGTAAGTCGCTGCAGATTTGATACCTCACGGAAGATTCGCTGCTCATCTCCCGATCTTTCAGACAGCAAATCTGGCGGACCACCAACCGACCCCCTCCAATGCAAGCAACCTGTGGTCTCTCAGTCGCATGTTGTCGCGCGAATGCTCTCTGAGTTTTGAATGGACCGGAAGCGGAGTTCCCGCTAAGAATCGGCAAGACTCTGGTGTCTTCGCAGAAGTCTCTCATACAGATTTCACAGACCTTGCCGGTGGTCATTCAGGATCCGAAGCACGGGGAAGCGCAGGGCTAGTTTTTACCACCAGCCGCTGCGGACTATACGTGCTTGTGGGCCGCGAAACGATCATGTACGTATATCATGTACAGGGCAGCAGCCTTGAACCAGTGACCAGCATCGTTTGTCCTCGCAGAGTTCTAGCGATGAGTATGGACATATCCTACGGTAGGAATGCGGTGGCTGCCTTGCTCGAAGGGCGGATGGGTATGGTCTGTGAGCTGCATTTAGGCTGGGATCTAAGCAACGACCCTCCAGGAGAAATACTGGTAAGGGGAAACAACAGTTTATATGAGACGACGGCTAGAGGCGCTTCTATCCACTCTAGCCAAACTAAAAATTTCGAAACTGGCATCAATACTGCTGATCGATGTTCAAGATTTGCCGCGCGTCCGGACTCACAGATACCCTACATTGAGTCGGTAGACGTTAAGTCGAATCACCAAGCAACGTCACTTCATGCAATGCATGACCAACGGATGCATGCGCAAAATTACATCAACCATACTACAAATCTGAACCTTCAGGGGCCGCGTCACAATGCTTCCTTCACAAGCATATCAGACTATGACCAGGGCAGTTGCACGCTACCGGTTGAGGATGGCACCTCTACGTTTTACCGCCATCTTTGTTCTGAAGATGACCCTCCTCGTAGTGGTAAGCATCCTCGATATCGCTCAATTAACTCAATCATCCTCAACCAATTGGCATAGCGAAGCTTCTGCTGCGTCGCGCTGACATACTCCAGTTTCTATCTGCCCTCAGCATCATTGCGTCGCATTCGGTGAGTTCACCAAGCGTACTCACTGTATACTTGTGCTCATTATATCCACTATGTGTAGGCTGTGCGGCTGGTATAGAGCTGCATTGGATCGATGCTCTTACTGGACAAAGTTTGAGCCGCTGGTTCCCACTTACCGCACCGTCTGATTATCTACACTTTCTCGCACCACGTCCTGGCTTTGATTCTGCAAAGAAATTGCGTCTCATCTCCAGCGCGGCTCGCCCTAACGACAAGCCAGGCATAAGACGAAAGTTCTTCTTCGGTGGGTATCTCCAGGCGTGGGAGACATACAAACTTATTATTGCATCAGAACACCCCAATGTCAGCTCTTTCTGGGGATCTTTCGGATTTCAAAACCACCCACGACGACTGGGCTCACCCCACATCGACCACTACCATGCGGTGCCGCTAAGCGACGGCCACCATATTCTCTTCATTGACCCGAAAACCGAAAAGCTGTTCTTGGGCTGCGATGCACCGTTAGGCGGCCCAATGAAACTTCTTCGAAAAGTGATGTTTCTACCGCCGTGCGTGGGCAGCCAGGCTCCGCGTCTCTACACAGCCGCTTTCGACATGTCACTGGGTGCGCGTGTTGTTGTGGTCTTTGACGACACTTTAGTACTTTACAGCATCCCACCCGATGTGTGTAATCTTTCTCGAACAGAGCAAAAAGCGGATAGCTGGGACGTATACATGGCGCCGCCCTTCGTGGATGAAGGACGTACCGAAGATCACTGGCTGAATTGGTGGGATGAGCCGTCACCTTCTGAGAGAGCGGGTAACAGTACTATCTGGCCGGTCGCTATTCGCGGACAGGAGATTGGGAAGCTCCAGGGCGTGTCCGAATTAGCGATACATACGGAGCCGGACATCACAATCTGGGGGTTCACATTGGATGCGCAGTGAGTCCTTGCACGTGAAACACATGATAGGCTTCGCTTACAATATTTTTCACGTCTAGGTGCAAGACCTGGCAAATGAGAAACCACGCGGATCCGATTATACACTGTCGCTACTACATCTGTCGAGGCGGTGCCGTTCACGAGGTATATCTAACCGGAAAGCCGGGTCGAGCAGTAGCAACCCACGCAAGTTCTGCATCCTTTGGTTCCCGGTGAGTGGCACCAATCCAAACCGAGTATGTTCGCCAAAAGCTCACTGTTTGGAACTACAGACACGGTTCCCAACTCAGTTCGCCTGTAACCTCGCGGATCGCCTCACCAGATTTCATCGCGTACGGCCCGGAGCGCCCTGTCGGCTTCGATGGCCACTGTTCGCAAACCCTTCATGCACCTAATCACGGCTCTAGTACCTACAGCGAACCACGACCCGTTAAAAGACTACCTGGGGCTATGAACGTAAAGAATGACGAATGGGTGGATTTCCTAGACGTGCGTGGCGGCGATGCGTGGTTTGAGGAGAATGGAGACGTAATGATGGTACGTTCTTGTCATCCTGATGACTATATCGAGATGGGTGGACTCCTGACGAGCTGCATAGCTGCCGTGGGATGCGCACGTTGGCGGTATGGAGCTGGACGCGGAGATTGAGGTTTTGCAAATGGTGCTTGGTAGGGGAGGTGAGATTTTGGATGAGTAGTGTCGCGAGGGGAGCTTGGGGATGGGGATATGAGCGGATGAGCAATGTGTGCCGAGAGGGGAGGCGTTTACGTGCGAGAATATCAATAACATGATTCCCTGTTGACTATAGCTCCAAGTTGATATCCTGTCGTTGATGTTTGGTCGCTCCGCTTTCTGCTTAACGTGCCCCTTGAACTGACGTTCTTTTATCCTAATCCCACGTACATTTGAGAAAAGGAAAATAACAAATTCCTCGTCTAGATGTCCTGCACGCGCAGGATCTCTAAGCTGAACGTTGGGTCCCTCCAGTACCTGTTGTCGATCCTGCTGACTGGTTTGGCGCCACGTGCTTGCAAGCAACAACTGAGCTGGGCGCCTCAGAGCAGGTTGGCATCAGCGACTGAACCTAGATGATTCGCAGAAGTAAATCATGATGCTCACTGTCGCTCCTCTAATGCCAAAGACTTGCAAAGCGAGCGGCCTCCGTGCGTCTGCCCTACTACTTGATCCCACTTCGCACTAACTCGTGCTATCTGCTTAACGTGCCTTGCTGGCTTGTACGATAGGACCTCAAGCCTCAGGAACGAAAGCAAGGACACCATCATGCCGATCCTCCGGCTGCTGCGGCTGGCCGGGGCTAGCTGTAAGCACACACCGCTTGCCAGACGCCCTGTCCTGTCAGCACGCTCGCTTGTGTCCATGTGTGAATCCATATGGGCGGTCAAGTAGTCTTGTCAGCCGCCTGTTCAAACTTGCGAAAGGCTGCGCCGGCCCGGTGAGAGGCTCTACAGTTCGTCGCAAGAAGGGTTTGAATGACTACTATCTCCTTGTGGGGAGCGGCCTGAGCACCATTACTGCCTGCGCTGGAGTCGCAGATTGGTCGAGCCCTAACGCAGAGAAGGTGAGTGTAGGAGGATTACCGGTGCTGCAAGTTTTGCTCCTGTTCGTAGTGTTGGAACTTGAGCTCTCCCCGTCGATGATGTGTCTTCGTGCATCATACACTGGACTGATGTTGGTCCTGTAAGCGCAGTGATTCGTGGGAGCACATTTGCTGTACCTCACACCCAACATGGACCCAAGACGACGGATTTACTTGTCGAAGAGCTTCATACCGCAACCCGGGTGTTATATTACGAGGAGAGTCGTCAGCACTGGCTCTGTATGCATCTCTCGATCTGTGACCGCATCTAGGACCACTAAAGGTGAGTGGCATGGCAAGCGCGCATGGCGTTGCTGTTTGCGGGAGGGTGAGTGCATGCAAATGTTTACGTCGCAAGTGTGGTGAATGCAAGCTGGGGTTGCGGTTCCGGCTCGAGGCGAGACCCGGATCGCTCGCTCGGCGCCTCCTCCGGTCGTCCAACGAGTACTCACCGGTTCAGGAAAGGGGCTTCTCGATGGACAGCCACAGGCGTCAGAGCGATGACTCAATCACGTGGTCCTGGGATTGCCTGCCTGAAACGGCACGTTGCGCTCCGCTGGCTTGGGCGCGGGGTCTCGGGGTCTCGGGGGCGGAAAGGATTCGTCCGCGCCAATGCGAGATCACGAATTCTTGTTTTGTCTTGTAGTCCCAATCAAGAGCCTTTGCAAGGCAATGCAGTTAACGCTCGGTACTAAGAATGAGAATGCTTCATTGGTGGACGCGTGTAGGTGCCAAGGTGTTTTCTGACCATGCAGTACAATCGTACAGCATTGTACGAGATCCGTGGCGCTTCTCGTAAACCGGTTGGTCTTGATTAAGCGGCTAGTGGCTCACCCGAAGTGCAAGATGTAGATTGAGACTGTTGATGTCATGGACACTGCATGTTTTTACACGATGCCTTGCCATAGCGTGAAGTGGTGCATGAAAGGGGAAGTCAGTCCTGGGCAGGGCCCATAGAAAGGCCTGGAATAGCAACGCGCAAGTCGTGGAGCGGAATCCTTGGCGGGAGAGGATTAGGGCGGCGGCCGGCGTTTGGTCTGACATCGCTCAAGTCCGCGGCCAACGGTCCTGTTCCCAGGCTGAGATCAGAAGAGTGACCGATGGCTGCAGCGAGCAAGGTGAGGTTGGGACATTACGCCCGAACGTACAAGGTCAGCTAGACATTGCATGCGCTGTGTTCAGTGTTCGTTATCTGGCGCATGTATCGCGTGCACTTGCAAGCCTGCGTGTGTCTGCAACGCGCGGAATCCGGGCCAGGCCGTCAGGGCTAGCGGACGAATATCACAAAGGCAGAAATCGACATGGCATATGCAAACAGGAGTCCAGGCCGCTGTCCCTCCTGGCGATCGTCCCCGGGAGTTGGCGCGCTGAGACTGGTTCCTCCTCGCTTCGCGGTCAACCGATGAAGAAACAAGATTGCGTAGCGTGCAGCGAGGCCCCATCATTCCGGTCTCAGTGGCCGCTTATTCGCCTGAAGCCTCTGCCCAACGCTGCGGTGCGCTTGGCTGTGGGCCGGACGAAATGATTCACTTCGAATCAGCCTGCATCAGGGAAGAAACGCGGCTCAAGCACGGCCTGTGCGCATCGGCGCGGAGCAGAACGAGTCCCCGACCAGCCCTAAAGCATCCGACGCACGGGCATGGACGAGAATACTCGGTGCGATCCGCTGCGCAAGTATAGCTCCGTGGTGACGGACGCCAGGCAGCGGTACAGACGCTCCTTTATTATAATAAGGCCGCTCTGCCGGCTTTTGGTGGTGCCCCGCCAGCCTCGCTTTCACCAACCCGTGTCGTGCCCTTGTTTGCGCCTGCCGAGCAGTGCTCAAGCACGCGTTCCGTCCCTTTTTGCCCAGCCAACAGACAACAAGCACCACCATGAGCGACCACCTCAAGCCCTCCGGGGCCAGCACCGCAGACTCGGAGAAGACTGCAGCAGTCAGCAAAGCACCCTCTATGGCAGACTACGAGAAGACAGACGCTTTTTCCACACAGGCTTCCGCGCGGGAACTTTCTGCAGAGCCGCAGACAGCACCTGGAACAGCCAACTCAAAGGAACAGGCAGTTGTCGACGAAGCAGACCAGGCCGAGGAGGCGGTCGAGGACGAGGACGAGTACCCCAAAGCGTGGCGTCTCGCCGTCATCACTATAGCCTTGTGCTTGTCTGTCTTCTGCATGGCATTGGTGCGTGATCCCTGTGCTGGTTGCCGACAGCCTCGCTAACGCTCTCGACAGGACAATACCATTATCGCAACAGCTATCCCGCGCATTACAGATCAGTTCAAGGCTCTCAACGACGTAGGGTGGTATGGAAGTGCCTACTTACTCACCACCTGCGCGACACAACTCATCTACGGCAAATTCTACACCTTCTACTCGATCAAATGGGTCTACGTCTCGGCCCTAGTCATCTTCGAAATCGGTTCCCTCATCTGCGGTGTTGCGCCTAACTCGACCGCCCTGATCATCGGACGTGCTATTGCAGGTATTGGCTCGGCCGGTATCTTCAGCGGTGCCGTTCTCATCATCACCGTCAGCGTGCCCCTGCGACAACGACCAGCATACATGGTAAGGAGTACCCCTCTTCGGTAGATACCTTGTACTGAACAAGCTAGGGATTGATCGGCGGCATGTACGGCATTGCTAGTGTTGCAGGCCCACTGTAAGTTCTCATCTTGGCTGTACATCCAAGTAACAGCTAACAATGCTTAGCCTCGGAGGAGCCTTTACCGATCACCTAACTTGGAGATGGTGTTTCTACATCAACCTTCCTCTCGGCGCTGTGACCGCAGCATTCATCATTCCCTTTTTCAAGGTCAAGCGCCGCAACGCAAAGATCAACGCTACCCTGTTCGAGCAGGCCAAGAAGTTTGATCTCGAGGGCAGCGCCTTGTTCCTCCCGGCCATTATCTGCTTGCTCCTTGCCCTCCAGTGGGGTGGTAGCAAGTACGAATGGAAGAACGGCCGTATCATCGCTCTCCTGATCATCGCCGGTCTGCTCATCATTGGTTTCCTTGCTATCCAAGTCTGGAAGCAGGAGGATGCCACCGTTCCGCCTCGCGTCTTCAAGAACCGTAACGTCTGGGGATCTGCCTTGTTTGTGGCCATGTTGGGCGCTGCCTTCTTCGTCATGGTCTACTACATTCCAATCTGGTTCCAATCCGTGAAGGGTGTGAGCGCGACAAAGTCGGGTATCATGAATCTGCCCGCCATCCTCGGCCTTGTCATCGTCTCCATGATCGCAGGCGCCGCCGTCACTGTGCTCGGCTACTACACGCCTTTCATGCTCATGTCCTCGGTCCTCATGTCCATCGGCGCCGGCCTCCTCACCACCTTTGAGACCGACACCCACTCCGCCAAGTGGATCGGCTACCAATTCATTTTCGGTGCAGGTGTAGGCCTGGGAATGCAGCAAGCGCTCGTCGCTGTGCAGACCGCACTTCCTAAAAACGATGTCCCCATCGGCACGGCCATTATGATGTTTTCTCAGACCCTCGGCGGTGCTCTCTTCATCTCTGTCGGCCAGAACGTCTTTACCAATCAGCTCGTCAAGAACCTACAGGCAGCGGTGCCGGGCTTGGACCCCAAGATTGTGCTTGCGGTCGGCGCGACAGAGCTGAAGAACCAGATCCAGGAGAAGTTCCTCGGCGGCGTGTTGATTGCATACAACAAGGCGCTCACGGAGACATTTTATGTCAGCGTTGCCACAGCTGTCATGTCCATCGTCGGCGCGGCGTTCGTCGAGTGGAAGAGCATGAAGGGCAAGGAGATCGTTATGGGCGCAGCCTAGTTGTCCTCTTTCCGCTCTCCTTGCGTTGTACTTGCCACGATTCCATCGGCCTTATATCTTGTAATATTGGATACCCACGCCGAGCCCCCAGCCGGCTCCTTTTCTTTAGTGCTCTTGCTGCACCACTACACATCCGCATTTACAGCATGGCGTTTTTTGTTTTGTATGGAGCGTCGCATCGACGCTCCGACTATGGGCATTAGAATAATAGATGGGTGATTGCGTGGACACGAATCTTCTCTCGCAAAAGTTGAGTTAGCGCTTAAACGACAATTAGAGTCTCAATGGAATCCGTTGAACGAGGAAGATGCTTCCTATGCGTGAATTCATTGATGCTGAGCTTTTGAGCATTTACGTACTCAGTGGGCTCGGCCGATAAGTGGAAATTCTCGGCCGAATGTTTTTAGCAGACGCTGAGCGTTGGTTGATGTAGTCACAAGTGTATGCAGATGAACGAGCGTGCTTTGCGTAGACAACATCCAACCGCCCTCTTGTGATCGTCCATTCCGGCGAGCCTACCATCAAGTTCAACGACATCCCCAGTCCCTTGAACATAGCAGCTTCTCAAATCATCCCTCGCAAGATCCACCTCTAACGCACCGCCGGGGACCTCTTCATAAGCTTGCTCGATTCTATGGCACATCTATCCTTAACGCATGGCCACCAAAGCATATCCGACACCATACATTTCGTGCGCTGCCCATCGTCCGCGTGAGATTTCCTTCGCAGAGGGACAGATGGAGACAAGCATCGATAGTGCTATTTCGAGCTGACAAGGTTTTCGTGCGTCTTTTGTCCGTATGAGAACGGAGCGAGGGGCGTCGTTCGTGTGGGCTGCGGTGGATGTCGCGAGGGGCCAACACGAGATAGGAATTGCGTCGCGTGTATGAGATGTAGCCTTTGTGTTGTAGCTGGAATTAATTGGCGTCTGTACTAATGAGTAGGGTTTATAACATGCTGCCATGTTTGCAGTCGTGGAGCATGGCATTTGAGCGCGCACTCAAGTGCGAGAAGTGGTCCTCATTTGCTGGACGTGAGCACAATTACATGTCTAAAGCACTGCGACTCCGGAGTCGTCCTCCGTAGTCTTGAGTCCTATTGATCGAGGTGTGCGCGTGCTTTTGCACGCTGGCGCGTGGTCACGTGCGAGGATCAAGGCGCTAGGCATGGGTTGGCTGGGTCTCTTGTGCGCCAAAGCTCGACGCCGCCAACTCCACGCGCAATACCCGCAGAAGCTCGACAACCGCTACCAACCACGATGGACGCCATGGACACCGCCGGCCCCAACGGCTCCATCGACCGCTCAACTTTCAAGCTCATCGACCACCTGCAGACCCCACAATACGTGCGCCTCTACGACGAGACGCAGAAGCTGAAAGAGCGCGTCAACGACCTCACGTCCTACCAGCAGGCGCACCCCAGGCCCTCGAAGACGCCTTCAACACGCGAGGAGATTGATGCCGAGAAGAAGATCCAAAACCAGCTCGATCAGCTAGAAAAGCGGTTACGCGCGCAGCTGGCCATGACGCGCACCGTGTACCGCGCTTGCGTCATGAAGATCCGAGAAGAGAAGGCCGAGACGGCGGAGAAGAAAGCTGCCAATGACGCGCTGATCCTGGGACTGCACAATCTGAAGTACGAGGAGCAGAGCTTGCGCAGCGAGATCGCGGCGGCGCAGAACTACGATCACAAGTACACCAAGCTGCCGCTCATCCCGACGGACGCCTTCGTCGAGAAATACCCCCAGTACGCTGACGCCTCGGAGCATGAGCTCACCATCGCGCGCATCGAGCAGGAACACCAGGACCGTGTGGAGCTCGAGGCGCGCCGCCAGGAGAAGCTTAAGCAGAAACAGAAGCTGATAGCTGAGGTCAAGAAGAGCAAGGATGACCTTACGAAGTTGGATGGCATGGTGGAGAAGTTTGTGGAGCACTTTGGGCCGGTTAGGAAGTTTTTGGATGCCGAGTAGGAGATGTTCTGAGAAGGGCCAAGGATTTTGAGAAACGATATGCCAAGATTGTCATGCTGATAGGGACTCGAGCCAAAGAAAGCGGCTGAAGGAGTTGAAGGAGTCGCAGAAGAAGATCAGCGCACGGAGCTATACTGCGTAGATGCGCGAGGATGACCCGCAACACGGCCCGAAAGAAAGTCACTTGGTGTCGGAGGGGCATGTTGGCTCAAGCGAAGAGGGGCAATGCTCCAGGCAATGCTCTAAACAGCGCGAGCAACTGCTCGGTCGGTTTTGCAGACAGCGGCAGATCGCTACAGTCAGGGCGCTGCGTGTGACCTGAATGACAAGGAAGGAGACTCAGGAGCCCCAAGTAGGCAGCAGAGGACACGTGCTTAAAACATGGGCAGATAGCGAGTCAACCCGATCATCATTACATCACACGGTTCGGAGCGTTGCACCAATTGACGATCCAGTACTACGTAACGAATGTTTCAGTCAAGGAGATACACCTTCCCTATCCGTTATTCTCCAAGCCATATTTACTGTCCACTATACACATCCACAAGTCTCACCTATCCCCCCTCCCATGGGGCCCACAGTTCATTGAAGAAGCTTTATAGCAAGATTATTTACTACAATCCGAAGGACGGGTCATGCAATATTTCCGCACCAAGATTCATACCAGCTCCTCAAGCAGCTGGTCGAGCACAATGCACATAGACGGCCAAATCGCCCACGTCCAAGCCCAGCACGAACCCGAATCCCAACCTACTTCCCCCAGCAACAAGCCCCGGGGGCCCCGTACCCCTTGCAGCGCAAAACGAGATGCATGTATGCTACAGCGTACCTGATGATTGGGACCCGGATAGTAGGCGACCGCGCACCCATCCTTCCGGCAGCAGTGTTGTGTGTCTGCGATGGAGAGGTAAAACTGTGTAAATGAGAGGCGAGATTGCGTAGCGTAGATGTGAAATTTGATCGCGCAAAGGTAATATTATGCAGCAAAAAGTGACTTTGTGTGGCGAAGAGGTTAAATTGTTCAGCACCAATATGCAGTTGTGCAGTGTAGAGGTGAGGTCGTGTAGCAGAAGTGGCTTATATGAGTGTGGACCGCAAAATGTTGCCTAGGGCCACAACCCAGTTGAGAGCATCTCAAAAACGCTCAACTTCCATGACTATAGTATTATCAACGATTCGACATTCTGGTACTTGATCTACTACGATACTAACACCCATGACCTTGGGAGCTGGCCTGCAAACCTTCCCTGTTTCCTCCTGGGGCAAGTGTGTATATCCTGATGCACTGCGAGGTCAGAGGTCTGAGGAGCTGTCAGGTTCTCCACATCCGCATCACTCCGTTGGTATTGGTATCGGTATCGGGCCTCCAGGCGAGTTCTCGTTCCCTGCTGTCAAAATCTCCACACCTGTCTCCGTAACTAGCAGTGTTTGTTCTAAATTCCATTAGCGAGAGAACTCGACGCACTTGGCCGAACTCACCAAACTGCGCAGTCCACTTCCCATCCACCGTCACGTTTGTCCACTCATCCGGCCAATACACCTCCCTCGGCTTCCCAAGCGTGAGGATAGGCTCAATCGTGAAAGTCATCCCAGGCTTGCAGATTCCCACTGCCTTGTTCTTGCTGTAATGAGGTATCCAAGGCGGCGGGTGAAATTCCGTGCCGATGCCGTGCCCGCCCCACGTAGCCATCACGCTCAAACCCCTTGACTTCGCATGCTTCTCGATGACACGACCGAAGTCTCGGATAGGGGTTCCAGGTTTGACAGTAGCGATGGCCATGTCCAGGCATTCGCGGGTCGTTTCCACTAGCCGGACGGCATCGGCGTTGGCTTTCGCTTTGTCGCCTACGTAGTACGTTTCGTTTAAATCGGCGTGGTAGCCTCCATGGTACAGAGAGATGTCGAGGTTGATGATGTCACCATCGACGAGGGCGCGCTGATCGGGAATGCCGTGACACACAACCTCGTTTGGTGATGTGCAGAGTGACTTGGGGAATCGACTGTAGTTCAGCGGAGAGGGATATGACTAGTCAGATAAGTAGGCAGGGATTCAGAGCGTTGTGTGTGTGAGATATCCTCACCTCCCGCTCGATGCAAGCCTTGTGGCAGATTTCATCGAGAAAGTCAGTAGTGACACCTGGCTTGACTGCTGCAGCGGTAATATCCAGCACCTCGCGAGCCAGCCTGCACACCTTGCGCATTGCCTCCTGGCCTTTGGCATTGAGAAGGTCGATCTTGTAGCGGTTCAAACGCTGTTCTCCCTTAGGAATACCTGTCACGGCCCAGTCTGGATGCTTGATTGACTTGGGGATAGCGCGGCGTGGAGACAGTGGATAGACCGGCCGAACAGACCCGGTGAAGGAGAAGGTCGGAAATGGATTATAGTTCCCTGTGTCTGTGTCGGGCTGAGAGTCAGCTTTTGGCGTGACGAACTTGTCGATGATTCCATTTTGCGCCTGCGCCTTCTTGTGGATGATTCTGTGCTGAGTCTGAATTGTCAGTATGTTAGCAGATTGTGGGGTATGGTGCGGCAGGGGACCAACCCAGTTCCTCTTGAAGCACTCTTGTGAGCAAAAGTAACTGTCCTGCACACCTGCCTTGAGGCATGTAGGGCACTGCAAAGGACCGGCCTCTTTCTCGCAGTCGGCACCGAGACACTTGCGCGTGCCCTGTTCTGACGAATCGCCGATGGCCATGCTCTCAGCGTTGGTAGCGGCGTGAGCTCTGGTAGCGAGAGGAAAGTGCAGAGAAGAATAGCAGTGACAAGTGTTTGCGGCGAGCATATAACATACCGTTCGTGTCCGTGCGTTCAACGCCGCACCAAAACCCCGGAGTTGAACGCGGTATACTGTAAGACCAGGTGCACATCATGGCATTCGCATTTAGACCCTGACTAGCTGCCCCACCATGCTCAAGTACTGCCAGCACCACACAGCGTAAAATTCACGCCCTGCGATCAGTTGATGATAGATAATTTTGGACACGAGAGGTGGAGGGGAGTTAATCCTTTCCTAGTAGACTTTTCTACACTACTTTGTTGCTACATTCTTTCAATCGTGTAAGCAATGTCAGCGTTATCATACACCTGCATATATTGCTGAGACACAAATGGCCTAATAACCTTTTGTTTGGTATATTTTTGTTCTATCCTATCCACCGTATGTAGATATTGTCGTATGCAAAAACTTTTCTACCACTTTTCCATGGATCTGTGTGTTTCAATATGCCTGAAACCACGAGTCATGAATTGATAGAAACTGTCTTTGACCCATGGAAAGGTGGTACAAGAACTTCTGCATGGCACCGATAAGCGCCCTCGTGCCTGTCCAGTCAGCATCGTCTCAATGCGTCCCCGTACAACTTGCTGCCCCAACCTAGATCCCTCTTCACTTCGTTTCACCTCCAAGTAATTGTCTTTAGGCATGTCTCTAAGTTTGCTACGACTTGGGTTGTATTGTGCAGAGCAACGTATGGGCCTTCAATTAGCGTCACACTTTCAGGATATGGAGCGCAAGCGTTCCAGGTCAGACAACATGGTAGCCCTTTTTTTTTTTGTTAAACCAAAAATCATCATTATTCACTTGCGGGCGACACACAAATCGCGATCTGTTGTTAACGACTCTGGGATCCCTACATGGCTAAGAAGAGACATCTAGAGCTCAGAACACCAGATCGGGTTAGGTAGTTACTATCGAGAATCTGGAAGCACCGAAGAGCTTGGATGCTCAAAATCTAAATTTATACAGCTAGTCGAGACTTTGGCTAGCGGTACGAAATAAATTACAGATTTTCGGCCTGCATCACAAGTCCTGTGCGTGCTGCGCTCGCGTTCGAGTTATCAATGAGGAAGGGACCCAGTGTCGTCCCATGAATTCCCATGGCGGAATCCTGCCTGTTCCTAGAAAAGAAAGGCGCTTTTCCACGCTGCGGTGCTTGCAAGAAGCGATAAGAACGATGTTGCCATGTATGTTTGAAGAGATTGAAATGTATATCAGAGGCGCTGAGAACAGTTGCAGAATTCTAGGAATCAGAAAATCTTGTGTGTCTGTGTATAAGATATTAAGCAAGGCCGGCGTCCTCAGTGCGTAGTTGCTGCTCAGATTGCTGCATCAAGAATCCTCTTATAACTTCGCACCCTGCTCCCTCTTCGCGAGCACTCTCAGATCCTTCCTCAAGATCTTTCCACTCGGACTCTTCGGAATCGCATCCAAGAACACGACGCCACCCCTTAGCTGCTTATGGCTCGCCACATTCGCCTTGACATACTCTTGAATCTGCTTCCCACTGATCTTCTTGCTGTCGGCGACAACGTACGCCCTGGGCACCTCATTTGTGCCGCCATCCGCATCGACACCGATCACCGCGGCATCCAGAATATCCTCATGGTTCAGCAGTAACGCCTCCAACTCCGCCGGCGCAACCTGCAGCCCCTTGTACTTGATGAGTTCCTTCTTGCGATCTACAATATAAAATAGGCCTTCTCTGAACTCCGCGATATCGCCCGTGTGAAACCAGTCTCCGGTGAAGGCTTCCGCGTTCGCTTCCTCGTTCTGATAGTACCCCTTACAAACTACCGGTCCTTGGACCAGTACCTCGCCTGGTTTTCCGGGCTCGACGTCGTGGCCATCGTCGTCCACGATGCGGGCTATCATGTTCGGGATCAGTGGCGACACCGAGCCTGTGTCGTCTCTCATGTCCATAGGCATTATCGTTGCGCTGCCGGTTGTTTCGCTCAGGCCCCAGGTTTGTGAGATGAAACAGTCTGGACCACCGAGTTTAGCGGATGAGGCGTGCTGTAGCTCTTTCCCCAGTGGCGCCGCGCCCGAGATGGCGATCTCCAGCGTCGCAAACTGGTTTGTCACTTCCGGGCTCTTTGCAATCAAAAGGTAGATTGGCGGTACGGTAAAGAAAAATGTAATCCGATACTCTAGATTGTAAGATAGAAATTCTGGAAAGGAGAAGCGTGGCATCCAATACACGGGACCGCCCATGTAAAACGGGTTGATCAGGTAGCCTTGGATCCCTGCGATGTGGGCGACAGGTAGGTGGGCAAGGGTCCGGTACTCAAATTTCGGGCGGTTGGGTTGCGCGTTGCGGGTCGTTAGCCACGACTTGAACATATCACCTGGGATGACAGCTTCGGCGACGAGATTAGTGTGGGAGAGTTTGACGCCTGGGCATGTTAGTATTCCACCTGGTAGTATGCGGGAGTTGGGTGGGAAGCGGTACCTTTGGGCAGGCCCGTGGTGCCAGAGCTGTAGATCAACACTACCAAGCTGTTCTCCAGTGCTGTTCGGTCAGTGATACGTTCCCACTCCAACTTCTCCTCCTCATTCACTAGATTGGTACCCAGGCTTCCGTTTTCCTGTACAATCTTGAGGGTCCAATGCGCACCCTCGCTCATGACTACCACCCTTCCACCGCCATTCGGCCCCCATCCCGCCTCCTCCGCCGCCCGTACAGCAACATCCCTCGTCGTCTCGCACGTTACCAAGATCCTGCTCCCAGCCTGAACGATCTGCTTGCTCAGCTCGCCCGCCGTGCTAGCCGCGCTTGCAGCGCTGAAAACACCGCCTGCGCCGATAACACCGTAGAAGAGCGTAGGCAGGAGATAGTGCCCAGTTGAGATTGCAGAGACGATGTCCTTTCCTGACCCGTAGGCGCCGATCTTAAAGTGTTTGCGCAGCGCGGCAGAAGTAGAATGTGTGAGGGCGCGGCAGCGGGAGACAGTGAGCTGTAAAGACGGATCGGCGGCAGATATGTGGATTGGAGTGCCTTCGCGGGCTAAGGAGTGCTCAGAGTCTGGGTCTGTTTAGCAACGAACTAGTAACAGGACGAAAGCGTCGGTGCGCGAGCAGTAGTCTGCTACAAGTAGGATTGCTGTTAATTGAGATCGGACCTACCGAAGAGTAGTGTCAGGATGTCCAAGTCCGGAACTGGATATGTCTTTGCGGCGCGGTAGAAGATGCCTTCAGGCGTTCTGTCGACTATTGTCGTCATGTTCGCTGTGTGAGCTTCGACGTGTAGCGCAGTACCCCAATGTACAAACTCCGCTACCTATGCGGGTGTTCAATATAGAAATAGCGAGGAGGTGTCAATTGAGCTTCGCGGTATGACACAGTAAGAGTCACATTCTTGTCTTGAGCGCTCTGTCTATATGCGCTGATTTGTGAACTGACCGCGGTACATTGTCCCCTCGCATGAAATCGAGGTCCCTCGGCTCCTGAGCTTAAGAGCTGTCGACGCGTTACCTATGTGGTTGTAGTACTACCGGCGATCTTCGGTTCTAAGTCAGTACCGTCGAGTAAGCGGGTAAACCTGGGGTTAGCGTGCGCCTCATTGAGGCCGGACGGGAACATACATCCGATTGTTCGGAGGATAAATGTATGCGGCCATGTTGGTCGCTCTAACAGTCGCAAATGTGCCAATACAGGGAATAGCAAAGTAGGAATTGTCGCAGATCCTCATGCAGCAAAATCACTCATATTTTCTACCAATGGAATCTCATGTAATCGCTCATAAGTCTTGTTCAAGGGGTATTTCCATCCATCCGTCGTGCGCCATAAAATCCAAGAGCCGTGATATGCGGCCGGCATTTCCAACCCAAACTGACACTGCTGGCCTCCCGAGCGAGAGCTGGTGCACCTGCAACTCACTCTCTTTCGCGTACGTTGTCCAGCAGTCCTCGCAATTCGTCCATGTCGCCACTCGACACCGCCGCATCCACAGCAGCCCTGTCCTCCGCCGTCTGTATAATGATCTGCGAAGTGCTTGTACCAGGTGTATCAAGGGCATCCATCTGCTGGAGGAAATGCTCCCTCCGTATGCGGGTTTCGAGTCGCATCCTCTCATTCTCCGTCGCCGCGTGCCCATTGGCAGGACCAGTGTTCCTCGGCTTTCCGAACAAGCACTTCCAGAGATCGTCTTCGACGACAACTTCGCCATGGTTGCCTTCGCGTACCAACTTGCTGAGAGCTGCTGTCTTGATCTCTTCGGAATTGGCGACGTCCAGGTTGCGTTCGATCACTTGCTCGTTTACGGCGGGAGTCGCTGTACCAGAGCGGGACCCAGCATCGCGTCCTACGTGCTCCAAGCGACGCTTTACCGATATGTCGTAGATGGCTTCTTCGACCGTGTTACCGACAATGTACATGAACACTGTTGTGGCGCGCTTTTGTCCGATTCGATGCACTCGTGCTATGGCCTGCAGCTCCAAAGCTGGGTTGATGAGTGGTTCGCACAAAAAGACATATGTCGCATTGACTAGGTTCAAACCCGAAGAATTCGACTTTGCGTCCAGCAGAAAACACTCCACCGAGGGGTCATTCTTGAACTTCTCGATGCCGTTCGTGTCGCGGATACCGCTAACCCCGATCTTGAACCTCTTCAGTGCCATTCGAAGAACCTTCAGAAAGTCGGCGAACTGAGAATAGATGATAGTTTTGGCGCCTGGGTCGTTGTTCCGGATCCAAAGCAGATGTTTCGCCATCATGTCAACCTTCGATCCATACGAGTCATCAAGCTTGACCGTTTTGATCTCGTTCATGGTAGAGTCTCGGATGCCGGAATAGATGGACATGCTACCAGAGGAGCTAGAGCTAGGTGATGGGGGCGTTGCGGCAGAATGGTCTTCTTCCTGGGCTGTGGCGATGTCGTTTTGGTTGTACGTGATCTCCTTCATATCGGCACGGGTGAGTTGAGTCCTACACTCCGGACAGTTGTGATTCTGCTTCCACCATGTGAACATACAATCTCGGCAGTACTTGTGGCCACATGTGGTCAGCACACCGAGATCGTAAGACTCAAAACAGACGTCACATCGTCGTGGACCCTGCGGTTCAGTGGCACTAGTTCGTAGATTGTGCAGATACGTCTGTCTGACCTTGAATCCCTGGATCTTCATCTTCCGAATACCTATCAGGCCTTCCTGTGTCCCGTACGCTCGGAAATCGAAACTATCATCCATTTTGTCCTTGTAGTCTTCCACAGTTTCGGAGATGTGTTGAATTTGACGATAGAATTCCAAGCGCAAGTTCATCGTAAGTCGGAACTGTTCTTGTTCTTTCTCCAAGTCGGCGGTGAGTTCATTCTCCATCGTGAACATCTTTTGAATTTGTGTAAAATACTTTTGGACAATGGCTAGTTCCGCAGCGGCTCGCTGGTCTGCCGTATCAGCTCGGTACTGTAGTGAAGTAATCAATTGGCGAGCAGAAGCTACGACACCTTTGAGCGAACCGTGCTCTGGTTTCGACCGAAGTCTTCCACGTTCTTGAGCAAGCTGGAGGAGAAGTTCAGGGGCATGTCCGCGTCTGGCAGGGTCATCATCACGAGCTTGCCTGACTGCTTGGTCCATCTCGTGATTGACAAGCCTGTCCTCTGTCCCCTGCACTGATGCCATCATATCGGCGACAATCGTACGGAATGCCTGAATATAGACGTAAAGCTCGTCCTGGACTTTGAGCGAGGTTTCGTACTCTTCACCGGTGGTCTCGTTCCCCTCGTCATTGTCGACGAGGGGCATAGTCAGGATCTCGATGATCTTGTTCCGCCACTCCTTCAGTTTCGCACTCTGCGTATTAATGACATTGGAGATGACGTCCAATTTTTCAAGCACACTGCTGCTCTCGATACCACCAAGATCTTCAATCTCAGTCAACTCCAACCTTTGATGCTGATTCGTCAAGTCTTTTATCTTTCGCATTTGTTTTTGAGCGCGACCCTCTGTCTCCTTTAGGAGCTCCTGCCGGATAAATTGAGCCTTGTCGTACCATTCCTTCTCTAGCTTCTCCAGCTGATGGAATTCGTCTGAATCAGGCATTGTTAAGGCAATGTTATCCTTCTTCTGATAATGCAAGTTGCCGATAAAGAAGTAGCACGCATGCTCTAGCTCGAGGAATGACCGGAGTGACCTGCGGAGAGTGGTAATGCGAGCAAATTTGGCGCTTGTCTCTTCTCTGTCATCGGCACCATCAGAGCCCTCATGCTCAGATGCATCTCCTGAATCGGTCAGCTGCAGTGCATCTGCTTCGGCCTGGACCTCTTCTCGGCAAGATTTCACATAATATAAGGCACTCTGTAGTGCTTCCTGATACTTGAGAATGGCTTTGTCGAAGGAATTTGTGAGATTCTTAGTGAAGGCACAGATATGACCGCACTTCAATTGAGATAGAATCATATCTCTAGCTTCTGCTTTGAGCTTCGTGTCGTTCTGGTCGATCATCGCTTGAAGTACTTCTTGAACTGTGCGAAGGGTCTTGTTTTTGGTGCCGAAAGCCTTCCTGTTCTTTTCACCCACGTGGCTGTGTAGGCAAGTTTGTCGCAACCGTACCAGCCAGTCACGCATCCGCTCGATAGTTTCAGGATGGTCGAGTCCTCGGTCGTCGCGAATAGGAACGCCCTCGGAATTGAGAAAGCACGCTTCGTGCATCTGGCGGAACATATCCTTGTAATACTCTTCCTCAATCTCAGTAAACGGCACCGTAATGACAACGCGTCTCTGGGGAGGTATGTCGAGCTCGCTGCGGATCTGATCCTTTGTGTGCCGCAAGGCCATGCGGGATATCAAATCTCGGAAGGAAGTCTTGTCTAAGCGTCCGAAAAGATCCTTGGTACTGGCAAATGGCTCACAGCGCAGGAAGACTAGCAGACCGACAAGATCCGTGACATTGTTCCGAAGGGGCGTACCAGATACGGCCCAGGCGTTGCAACGGGGTATGATACGAGCGACCGTAGCAGCTTGACTAACGCCGCTTTCCACCATCTGGGCTTCATCAAGACATACCCTCCACCAGGATATGTCTACCAATGGACTGTTTCGACGTTCGTGTACCTTCTTGCGTCGTAGTGAACGATCAGGCGGGGGTGTAACGTGATGCAACTCTCTTGAGAGTATATTGTAACTCGTTAAGACGACGTCAAACTGAAGTAAATGCTCAACTGTTGTCTCGTCAATTCCATTCTTGGAAAGCCCTTGTCGAGCCATGCCCTGGTAGTGGAAAACCTTAAGATGAGGTGCGTGCCTGTTGATTTCTGTCCTCCATTGCTCGAGAATAGCAGGCGGTGTGATGATCAACGTGGCACTAGAAGCCTTGACAGTCTTGCCAAGGTACAGGTCGTGCACGTCCTCCTTGGTGATGTCTCGCTTGTTGAGACACATGAGCGAGATCAGCTCAACGCTCTTTCCCAAACCCATCTCCTCGGCCAAGATGCCTCCGTGTAGGCCAGTCGAATCCCAGTCCCGTTCCAAATTATCGACCACCATGCCACGGGCACCACTGACGTAGCACTTCTTCCCTGTACAATCCTGAGCAGGAGAGAATGATACCGGGTATTTGTTAAGTTCAGGTGTTGGAGACGCTCCCTCTCGTTGCATCATCCATTGTACCGATCGTTGCTGGTAAGGGTACAAGGTAGTCGAGGGCAAGCTGTCTGCCAGGCGGGCGGGGATGTCGCTATTCTGCGGCGGGACGTGAACAGCATCGTAGAAGTCAGAAAGCGTCCATGGAGACTTGTCTCCGGCAGAGGTGTTCGGAAGATATGTGGACAAGATTTTGAAGTTCGCACGGTGCTGAAACCTTGCCCTCCAGGTGCCGACCAAGGAGGCACCAAAAGGCCAGCGCAGCTCAATTTCCAAGCGTGGTGCTTGTTGGTCCGATGAAGGAGCCAAAAGAACGCAACGGCAGAAGGGAATGTAATCGTTCCTTGAGCTTGGCGAGGACTTCTCCCACTCCGCGCCAACCGATGCGGCTGTCTCGAGATGCGTCGCAAGCGATTCGAGCACTGCGGGTGCGGCACTAGCACAGATAGCGAGGGTCGTCGAGGTGGCGGGATCGAACACTGATAACGTTATCCGGCTCTCATCCTGCCGGGAGAACGATGCCAGTTGCAGCGGTATCGAGGTACGCGCATCGTTCGGAAGGGAGGGCGGAGTCTGACTTTCGCTAGGAGCCTGTTCGGATTAGTGAGACATAGTTGTAGCGTTCTTCCAGTTACAAGCTGATTCCACCGTGTACAAGAAGTCTAGGGCGGCCGCTGGCGTAAGTGGTCAAGCAGGGCCCGCCTGTGCAAAGCAGCGTGGGGTATCGAAGTTATGGGCAACCACTGACCAGGTCTAACATGACTGTTGCAAGCACAGCACTCTTACTTGGGTCAAAGGACTCCTGCACGTTTGCATGGTGGCTGTTGAGCAGCTTGCGCCGCTTCTTCGCGCGTCCCTCACTTTCGGAATGATGCGGCGGCACGGCCGCCACTTGTCGGAACACGCTCTGAAATGCGCCGAATGCGTCAGGTCCGGTGTAGGGCGTGGTTTGATCTTGGTTGCTAATGTTACAGTCGCTGAGACTGACGGCGGCAAAGACGCGCGCCATGGTCGGCGAGGGGGGGTACGCAAAGGAGCGTCGAGGTGTTCGGTGTAAGTGACAGGCTTCCGAGTAGGAGGGCGAGCGCGGTCACCGGCGTGCCAAGCCGCTAGTTTAGCGACCGCGCTGTGGGGCCCCACGTGGGAGCCTTGCGCACGGTGCCAGCGGAGGTGAGTGCGAGTGTGAGAACGCGAGTGAGAGTGAACGTGAAATTGAATAGAATAGTGACGCCTGGTCTAGGCACATGTCTACAATAGACGTAAGATGTTAATTGATTCGTACTATTCTACAGCATAAACCTTGTTTACAAAAACCCCAAGCTTTCCGCCCCCTGGACGTCACTAAAAGGACCTATGGTATGAGTCACAATGGCATGTCAGATTGCCAGGTAATACATATGAGCCTCCCAATACTGATGCCACTACTTTCTTAGCCTACCAGATCACTAGGTCAGAACACGATTCCAGAGGCACTAATTACACCCGATCTAACTTCAGCATCCACTTGTATCAATGTTGTATTACATCATCTACGTCTTCCGTTTCTCAGTCCACGTTCTTTTGCACCCAATCCCATACCCTGCCCACATACTCTTCATCCAGGGGTCTTACGTTCCGTATCGCCTCGACGCTTTTTTCCGTCTCCTCGATCGAAAAGCCTGCGCCCCTCCCTTCAACCTCCTCCTTCTTTTTCCCATCTCCATAGGCCTCCTTCCACAGCCCGAACAGCTTCATCGCCGAATGCCCATCCTCCTTGCAGTCTCTTAGCCTCCGTATCCACTCCTCCGGCGGCACGGCCTTGAACAGCTCTTTCTTCTTCATCCACTTGAGCATAGTCGCCCACGTCGGTTCTCGGTGCGGGTTGAGAATGTGGTAGACTTGGATGTCTTCACCGCTTCCGACAGGTCTCGTCGCGGCCTGGACAAAGGCTTGAGCCGCAATGTCCACGGGCAGCCAGTCGAGGGGCTCGTTCCCGAGCTGGGGAAGACAGCTAATGAGACGCACAGTGCTGAACATCATCGGCCATGCCTCTTTCGTGTTCCAGATGCCAGTCTGTGAATCGCCGGACAATTGTCCCACTCTCATTACGGATATGCGACCCTTCAACCTGGTCTGATGGTGTGCGGAGAGACAGATGTGCTCGGCGACCCATTTGGACCGCGAGTATCCGAGTGGGCTCGCAGATGACGGATCATCAGACAGACGTTCAGACAGGCGCCCCGAATCATCGCGTACACCGTTCATGGCGGCAGCAGTAGACGAACAGTATGCGAAGCGTGGTGGCTCGGCGCGTCCACCTGCAAGCGCGAGGTCTATCAAATATCTTACGCCTGCCAGGTTGTCCTTCGCAAAGCTGCGCAGTCTGAGTCGGAAGTTGACGGTCCAGGCAACGTGGAGGATGGATGTCGCTTCTGCTGCAAGGTAATTGTAGATGTCGTCTGACAAGCCTAGTCGGGGCTCTCCTAATGCAGCCTGTATGATCTTGATCTTGTCGTTGGTACTGGACTGCAGGGAGAGGTCGGGTAGATCTCGCTGTGCAAGAGCTTTGCTGACGCGCTCTTTGGCTGCGGCCAAGTCTGCGCCACGGACGAGACAATAGATTGCAGACACAGTGTCTGAGGAGCGGAGGAGATCGAGAGTATGTGCGCCGAGGGCACCGGTGGCACCGGTGAGGACTACGACCTCGCCGGAGGTTGTTTTGCCTGTTGTTCCATTTGGCTGCTCTTGCGGGTCTGGCTCATGGCCGCTGAAGTTACCGAGTTCGTTGACAAGATCAAGCATAACCTGGTTCTCATCTTCGGCATTGACATCAGTCTCCCCGTGCCGTTTGCGCAGGATGTAGCTGCTCAAACCGCGGATAGTACCGCAGTCTTCTACGATACTGAGTGGGAGCCTTTGGTTATAGTTCGGGGTGAGTTGGTGCAATTGGCTCCGCAATCGCATGCAAGCAATTGAGTCGACGCCATAAGAGAAGAGATCGGCGTCTTCTTCAGGTGGCTCTGGGCTCTGTGTCATAGCTTGGACAAGTTTGGCAAGGTACTGCGGCAAGTCCTTGTCATCCAAGTTCTTGATAGTGTGTTCATTGTCCATTTTGTAAGCAGCTTCGATCAACTCCTTGAATCTTGCCTCAGCGACCTTTCTGAGTATCGTTCCTTTGCTGCTCTTTTCCAATTGTCTCTCCTGGTGTTCCACGGGGACAAGCATATGTCGTGGTATACGCGCGTGGTCCTGGCTTTCTTGGTTCAGCCTGCCGATTTGCGGCCAAATTGCATCCAAAAGCTCCTGGTCTGATCGTCTACCCCACTTCTCGGAGCGAAGCAAAAGTATTCCTGGATATGGATGGTTGTCTCCAAATATCAGAACATCGTCTAGCTCCTCGGCTGTAGCGATTGCAGCTTCGACAGGAGCTGGGTCAAACTTCTTGCCGGTTATTAGAGTTAATTGTGAATCGGCTCTCGAATGATAAAACCATGCGTTCTCAATCTTCGAATGACGCTCGAATAGATCTGCTGTTGCGAAAGAACCATCTTCCCGGTTAGTCTTCGCCTGTACCTTATTAGAAACCTAGAGTTGTCAAGAGAAGGAGTCCTTACCATATGCGGCCATCCAGGCTTGACAACCAATTCCGCCAGACCGTCGTCGCGGTTTTCAAAGTTCACAAGCTTCCCAGGATTGTAATTCCTCAAATACTGCCAGTCCTTGTCTTGAGCAAAATCTCTATAAGACGATAACAGGAATCCGCACTCTGCGCTGCCAAACCTTGATATGAGATTGACATTGCTGCGCACGAGACGATCTCCTACCTCGACCGGTAATGCAGCTCCACCGACACCCACAATATCCATGCGCTTCAAGTTGTCCAAGCATCTGTCGTCGGCCTCCATCATTTGCAGCACATACGGTACCGAAGAAAAGTACTTTATTGCTGGTAGCTGTGCAGTGGAAGCAGCCACCTCCAAACACTTGCAAATGTTGCGCGCAGTAATGGGAACGTCCTTGCTCGGGAACAACGAGATCGGAGAATCGCTCGTCCATGAACGAAAGGTATCGGCAATACCTCCATGATATAGAGGCGTTGTTGTGAAAGTAGCTCGCGGACTGGGGCAAGCCAGATGGGGCAGAACCCCGATTGCTCCATGATGACTCTGTGGGATTGGCTTGGGAAGGCCAGACGAAGTGCCCGAAGTATGGTGTAGATAGGCCACAGAGGATTCATCTACCTTGGGAGATGGCGCATAGTTTGGCCGTGGCGTCCGGATGACCTGGAAGATATCTTCTTCTGCACCCAGTGGTGTTTGACAAATTGAGAATTTCGTTCCACCTTCATCTTGCTGTAGTTTCGCTGCCTCCCCTGCACGTTGAGAATGTCCCGCATCGTAGAAGAACAGTGAGACGCTGCATGCTTTACAAAGGTGTGTAATAGCACCTGGTTGACATTGTGGCGCAAGTAGAAGGACTGAATGCCCCAGGTACATTAGACCAAGCCATGTGAAGAGAAACTCCGGCGAGCTATGAGCCATAAGGGCTACTGTTTGCTCGCGTGCCGAAGCCGAACCGAAGGACTTGGAGAGTCTCTGTGCAAAGACTTGCGTTCCCGTAAACACATCGTCAAATGTGAGCAACTCATATTCCCATGCATCTTGATTGTGAGGCAACGGAAAACCCACTGCAGGTTTGGAACCGCACGTTCTGGACTGATAGACCAGAAACTCGTTTATGGTCCGGTACGGCTTGGACTCTGCGTTCAGTGCCGAGGCCTGGCCGAGCGTGCAGGCGAAGTAGTTAGCTTCCATTGAGCATCCGGGTAAGGGTGGTGGTCATGAGTAGCAGTGGCATGCAAGCGAAATTTGGAGGTGGTAGGCTTAAGTCCGTGTGGAAGTTGAATTAGACTTTGGAAGGACAATTGTCGTGACATCATCACCTAGGATGCGGAGCGCGAAAGCGCGCAGAAAGGTTATCGTTCTTTGTCGTTTTTGAGACTTAAGTGTATTACACCTAGACGTTTGATGCACAGTGATCATACAATGCAGGGTCTGTGGGTTGCTATAGAGGCCGAGTGGTGCAGCAGTCTCAGGCTGCTCCTATTGGTCGCGTAGTCTACATGCCTCATTGTACATGCGCCACATCACAACGTCCAAAAGCATGCATGATGGGATGTTGAAAAATGTCTCGGCGCATTGTAAGCTCCGCAGATTTTGGAGTCACGCCTATTGGTGGTTGAGGTGGCGATTCCGCGGCATTTGAAATGCTGAGCGTTGCGCAGAGCGTGGAAGCTAAGAAATATTGATTCGGTGCACTGCTAGTCCCAACACGCCAACCTGCTTGCGCGATGCTAGACGGCATCTCGCTTCCGATTGTTGCAGTGGCGCAAAAGCAAGCAGTGTCCCGAACGTATCGTGATACGTGCAGCGGCGATGAAGCTGTTGTTTGGATGGAGCTACAGAGTGCGATGGAAGACGGCTTCGGGCAATGCATCGCGCTCAATCGCTTGCAGTTCATACATTTCATACCTAGTGCGACGGCGTCTTGCATGCACACCCCCGCACGCATGCTAGTCCGCTGCAAGTGGTCCTCGGCCCGTTGGCGCCTTGGACTGCGGGCCTCCAAGAGATCCCAGCTCCGGCTAGCTTCTGGGGTTTCCATGGCAAAGGACGTCAACAAGCTCTCTCTTCAGGCGCCGGGCAGCGCAGTGTTTCGCCTATCGGCGATGATGCAGCGATCGCACGGTGTCTGCGAGGGCGCATCGTGAGATGAGGTGAGGTCGGGCGCACAAGGGCTTGGGCGTGGGCATGCGCGTCGTACGCCTCCGCCCTGTGGCCTGGTCGCGTCCGAGGGACACTGGAATGCGCGTCGCATCGCCTGCTGGGAGACTACGCGTCCCAGCGCTCCGCGGGCAGGCAATGGAGTGTGGCTAGAGAGGCTAGAGGCGAGAGAGGCTAGAGGGGCATTCCTTGACAGCGCCGTCGATGCGGGGACTGGCTGGCGCTGAACTCCAATCCGATGCGTGGCTGGTTTGAGAGACGCCCTGAAACGCGCGCAGGCTCTCACGGCGGCGCGCAGGGCGCACGTCGCAGCTGCAGCAGCCGGCGGCAGAACAGAGCAGCCTCGCGGCGACGATTGTGTGAAATTATGGCAATCTCGCGAGTGCTGGGGAGCGGGAGGGCCGGTGTGGTGGCTCTGTGAGATAGCAGGCGCAGGCCGGAGAGCAGTCTGTGTGGCGGTTGATAGCAGCTGCGACCGAGCCAGCGCTAGCCCGCTTAGGACCTTCGTGATTGCTTCGAACCGGGCAGCCGCGCACCTGCCGGGATCGTCTCAAACAACATTTAAACCCAAGCGCCGCCTGCCCGCCCTTCTGCTCCTTCGACCGCCCGCCCCAAAGCATCACCACCTGCTGTAAGTCTGCTCTTGTTCTGTCCGTCGACACATCAACCGTCGATACAATTGCCTGCACGGCACCCTCGCTCGCGCTCTGCGTCGACTGCTCGCTCCCTTGCTAACGCGACCGCCCGCGCAGACATTGATACTTCAAGCGCCCGCCACGATGCTGTACACCACTCTTCTCATCGCCTCTGCGGCCTTCTCTGGCCTCGCCGCCGCCCAGAACGGCTCCTCCTCGGACCTGCCCCCGACCATCGAGCCGTGCTGCAATGTTCCCGCCAACACCATCCCCGACACCACCAAGTCGACTTGGTGCACCGCTTCGCAGAACACATGCCCGGAGATTTGCGGCGGACAGGGCCAGATCGCCAGCGGTGGCAACACGTGCAATGAAGTATGAACCCACTCAGCTGTCTCTTTGCATGTTCTGACCTTCGTAGAACACCCTCCAGTACACCTGCAAGTGCCGCAATGGCACCGAGCCCACCATGTCCGACTATGTCCAGACTGTCCCTGGTCAAATGTGCCGTTACTGGTATGCCGCATGCACCAATGCCACCTTCGCCTCCGACGGAGAGGGCAACGCGACGCAGCAGTTTGCATGCGACCAGGCGCAACAGCAGCAGTGTGGAAACCTCACCACCAAGGACGCTTCGACGACCAGCGCTAGCAGCTCTGGTGGTAGCCGTCCTACCTCCACTGGCAGCTCTGACTCCAGCTCCGAGACCGGCTCGCAGACCTCCTCCAGCGCCAGCGGCACCAGCAGCACTCCCGGTGCCGCTGTCCGTCTTGCTCAGGAATTCGGCGCTCCTGTTCTCGCGGGTGGTATGATCGCCCTGTTTGGCATTGCCTTGTAGTAGTAGTAGTAGCACATCATCGGGCCGGTTCCATGGGGAGGGGTGGTAATGAGGATGAGGCGCAGAGGTTATGCATCGGCAGCGCATCGGCATGACAGTCTTCTCCAGCATCAAAAGAGCATTGGAGTTAGCGTTTGTATGTTCACGATGGCTTGAGGGGAGGTTTAATACGAGTTCATGACCAGGCGATATATCCCACAATCAAGCGATTATCAGTTTTCCAGCTGTCTGCTTCAGCGCCCTACGTGAGCCCTTGTTGCATTACTGCTTTTCGTTTACGTATGTTCACGTCGTATCATTGTCGTTGTACACTCGGCTTCTGCAGGGCGTGTCCCGTGCTACAGGTGAGGTGGGATTGGCCTCGTCGCGCGTGTGTGCTCCCGGATGGCTGCCGCTAACGCCTCAACAGCAGATCCTGCACGATGTAGAGCCGCTTTGAAGCAAAGAGAGAAGGGAATATGGCAGTGGTATGCATGAGAGCAGACGTTGGAATAGACTTGATTACTAGACATGAGGGCGTAACCTCGCTTTCATTGTTTGCCCTGTTGCCTTGGCCCCAAACACGCCGGCAGCTTCGGCGTCGCGCACGCGTTATTGGCCAATACCGCGGTTGCAGGCGCTGATCACCTGGCTGGGATGAAGCGAATCAAGGTGCATAATCGATAGCCGGACGCCTGCAGAACCCTTGCCCATGATCACATTCCTCCAAATTCAACATTTTGTTCAACCGTGGTCCTACTCTGCCGTTCTGTCTTCTAAGCCCGCCTACACTCGGTCCACCTGTTCTCGACTGCCAAACACACACCGCAACTTCCCCAATTGAGCAGCTTCGGCATTGCCGCGTCACAGGAAGCCTCGGTCGCTGGTCCTTCTCAAGTCAGTGCGGTCGCGGCCTCGGCCTCTGCGCTTTTGTCTGACGATAGCACGTCGTGGCAGTACTTAAAGTGGCTTTCTACGGCTTCTGTCGGACGCCGTTACATCGAGCACCCCGCTTAAGCTACTCCTTCGCTTTCACCCGACCCATCCCTCCCGCTCTCACGACCCATCCGTATCGACGAACCATGGCGACACTCGGCGCGCACAAGAAGCACAAGGTGACCATCGTGGGCTCCGGTAATTGGTACGTGGAAAGCGGCTCGTAATACCTCACGGGGCATCTGTTTGTAATTGGTGTATGGATGACTGACTTGTATGGAGGGGTACCACGATGGCCAAGCTTGTTGCCGAGAACGTCACCGCGAATCCGACACTCTTCGAGGAGACAGTCAGCGTGTGGGTCTACGAGGAGGAGGTCACCCTCCCCAAGGAATCCCGCCACTTTGACCCTGGCTCTGAACTCGCAACCAAGCCGCAGAAGCTCTCAGAGCTTTTCAACAAGCTTCACGAGAACATCAAGTACCTACCGGGTATCACTCTGCCTCCCAACGTCGTCGCCAACCCCGATCTCGTCGATTCGTGCAAGGACTCCACCATACTCGTATTTGTCCTACCCCACCAGTTCATCCCGCGAATATGCGACCAGTTGGCGGGCAAGATCGTGCCGTTCGCACGCGCTATATGCTGTACCAAGGGTGTGGATGTCAGTGAGAAGGGCATCAGGCTCATGTCCGAGGCTATTGGCATGCGGCTAAACATCTACTGCGGAGCTCTGTCAGGCGCAAACATTGCTACAGAAATCGCTCAGGAGAAGTACTCTGAGACAACTGTGCGTTACCCATGCCCACTTGGAAGATCCAAGCACTGACCCTGTCAACCACAGGTAGCGTACGATCCGCCGCCGATGGACTCTCGCGCACCGACGCCCAAAGGCTCACCTAATGCGTCAATGGTAGACCTCATCTCTCCCTCTAGATCAGTGCCCAGTGAGCGATCAGCCAGGCTAAAGGCCTTGCCGAACGAATACCCCCCTCTCTCTCAAGATAATGTGCGGAAGCTGTTCCATCGCCCTTACTTCCACGTCCGAATCGTGGACGATGTGGCAGGCGTCTCTCTCGGAGGTGCGCTGAAGAACATCATTGCTCTGGCTGCCGGATTCGTCGACGGTCTCGGTTGGGGCGACAACGCAAAGGCAGCAGTCATGCGTGTCGGCATCCTCGAGATGGTCAAGTTCGGCAAAGAGTTCTTCCCGGACAGCTCAAAAACGTCCACGTTCACTGAAGAATCTTGCGGCGTGGCTGACGTGATCACATCCTGCATGGGTGGTCGCAACTTCCGCTGTGCCAAAATGGCAACCCAACGGGGCGAGTCCATCTACGAGATCGAGCAGAAAGAGCTCAATGGGCAGAAACTGCAGGGCACCAGCACCGCGTACGAAGTCAATTCGTTCCTCAAGCAGCAGGGCTTGGAGAGCGAATTCCCGCTTTTCACCGCCGTCTACAACATCCTCGAGGGCAACGCGAAGCCGCAGGATATCCCCGAGTTGATTGAGCCGAAGTACTAGAAAGTCCGTAGCTATGACAAGGAGGCGGGTAGCCATGATGACCAGGCGGATAGACATGACAGTGCGGCAGACATCAGGGCTTTCTGGATTGAGGAGAGCAGGAAGACTGTGTTTGAGAGGGGCGGCACGCAGACGATTGCGTCTGTCGCGTGCGATGGACTGGCCGTGCAGCCATTGTAAGCTACCACAAGCAAGGCACTGCAGGAGCAGATGTCCTGGTGGATGGGCCGGGTCTGGTGAAGTCTGCCGTCAGCGATGGATATCAATTGATAGATCATAGAGCTCAATACAGGCATAGTACGTTGCATGGACAAGCTGTGGTCACTTTGGACATGCGAAACGATGTGTGCTGCCCAAATAATGTCCACCTGCCAGATACGTACGATACGAGAACTTTCATTCCTGTTGCTCAGGGTTTCTTTGCAGTAGCAAGGCAGGATCGAGAACATGTACACGAGCGGCTTCACGATGCATACGCACAGCATACCTTGTAGGCAACTTTGTCGGTTCGTACCTACTTGCGTCTTCGGTCTGTCGCTACCACAGCCTACTTTGTGTTTGTTGCTGCTCGCCCAGCGATTGAAATGTCGCGTCGCACCTTGCGCTCAGCAGACAGCTCGACCCAAGGTTCATCTTTGCCACAGCTCACCCAGCGATCGAGCCCTTGTCACACCTTGTGTCGAGCATGCTGCGAGCTACTCTTCGTCTTCTCTTTGCTGGTCCGACTGGATCATCTCCTGCTGCCATTCGTCGTCTCGGTATTTGTCGGCAGGATATTGTTCTGCTGCCAATCTGGGTGCATAGCACGGCCGTGTGTGATACTGAGCAAAGCTGGCTGTATGACGGTGGGGCGTATATCCGTACTTCATGTTGCGTTCATCCCAAATCGAGCTGGTAGACATGCAGTGCTGCGATCCAAAGTGATATGTGTCCTGGGGATTCTGGGCGAGAGGGTTCTGGTTCATGCTGCCAGACGTGTGGGTAACGAATCCTGGATCCGAAGGGGCCACTGTATACTGCCGACCAGCGTACTCTTGCTCCAAGTTGGCAGCGCCACCGATTGCATCCGTAGGAACGAAGAGGTTGTCCTGGACATTGCCGCAACCGTCTGAGGAGAGATCCACGGGTCAATTCTGTGGCATAGCTGACGGCTCCAGGTCGTTCGGGGCAGGCGGTGTCGCGGGCAGATCGCCAATGCTTGTGTCCCCCGTAGAATCCTTGTAAGCTCCGAAGGCTCGTCGCATTTGGTGGTACCGTTGGTTCGAGTCCATATCTTTCGGTGTCACCATGATCTCTAGGAACCGTTCCAGCATTGATAACCGCTCACTAGCATCGTTGGAGCCATCTTCAACTAGATCCTGGTCAGGACGTCGATGCCAGGTTGAAGTCTGGGTGCGCTTTATAATTCGAAGACGGTATTTTGTCTTTGGGACAGTTTGGGAACAGAATGCCAAAGACTTGGATCCACTTCTGCTCGTCCGACAACTTACAGCATCCTACCCGCGACTTGAGTTGATCTTTTCGATTTTGGTCGATGCCGTCCGAGTAATCCCGATCCTGCTTGTTCTGCCTTTTGCATGTTTTGGCTCGTACATGAGCAAAAGTCTTCTTTGCTCTTGAAGCATTTCCCACAAGTACAGATGGATAAGAGTCCATGACTGTCGTATATATGTGACCTGTAACACTTCAATACCATTTAACAATCAGGATAGCGGAACACCTACTTCAGACGGGAGATGGTGGGAAACGATGTGCATTTGTGTTTGTGGGTATCCATCTTTTGGAATGGACACGCGAATCGCTTATAGTCCGAGCGGGCACAGAGTCGCTTGCTACCTTGAGCGTCGTCCTCGGGGTACCTCCATCATCGCCGGACCGTTGTCCTCGTCTAAAACTCTGGCTCGCTGGACGAAGCTGAGTGCTGCGTTCTGCCGGACTACCCGTAACACTCCCTGTGGATGAGTTTCTGGATCCCTGATCATGATTTTCTGATTCAGAGTCCTTATGGCACGTACGAATCAAATGTGCAATGACCCGGAAAGTCCAGCTAGAGCCAGTAAGAACAATGCCTTGAGTGGGAAAGTCCCTTCGAGCGTCATGCTTCAGGAGCCGCCTAACGAGGTTCAGGAGTCCTCGACTGATAGCATGCATGATAGGCCTGTTTCTCGCATTGGTGTCTTTAGCATTTGGGCCAGCTCCATACTCCAATAATAGTCAAACGATACTCTCCGAGCCAGAGGCGACAGCAATAGACAGTGCCGTCTGGCCGTGTTCGTGGTCTCTGGTGTCCGGGTCACAGCCGGCATCCAAGAACAATGGCACCGTGACCTCTGAAGCAGAAGATACGGATGCAATAAAAGCTTGCCGTACGAAGCGGGCAGGGGGTTCCGTAAGTCGACTGTCAAGTAAGAAATCCCGCCACATCTCCCATCCCTAGAGAACATGCAGCTACAAGCGTGGTCTCTGCGGTTTTGGAGGTCCATTCTGGATCCCGGCAGATTCGCTCTCGTAAGATGAACTCCGCGATCGCACCATTTTTGCTTGCTGGCTAGAGACAGTGCATCCCTTCCATCTGGTAGTGAAGCATCCATGTCAGCTCCAGTCTGGTCACAGAGTTATGCTGAACAATTGACGGCGCCAGCTGTGTCCTTCTGCAACGCGGACCGGTAGATGAAAGCGTGCCGAAAATTGAGGTGCTATCCAGCAACCAACACCTGCAGGCCGCGGAAGTGGAGCGAGATGGTGGAGTGCGATGTGACGTTTGTGGTGGGGCGACATCGCTGCTGCCATTTCCTCCATGAGTACGTCATCTACATGTTGAACGCCAACCCGGTCATCGAGCCCTGTACTGGTTGCGGCCTCTCGAAACACACTGCGAAAGCTGCAATTTTCTGGGAGTTTCCGCAAGCTCAAGTAACAGTATTCAAAATATGTATTCGAAAAGAAGTCATGTATATGCATGAAAGAGCCAGTCGGCGTACAAAGGAGTGGCAGTGCCTGGTATCATATCCCCCCAAGTCATCCCTATCCACATTTCACCAACCGACCACCCATTACCAACGCCTCCATCAAAATATCCCCCTAATCAAAGCGAATGATGCAACGCCAGCGCTAACATTAGAAGAAGAAGAACAAAGCAAAGAACAGATGCCGCCAAAGCAAAAAGACCCGTCACGGATAAGGAGCCTTATCCTATATCCTTCCGGCCGAAGACAAATTCCTCACACTCTCCCTGCTATCCTCGCCATACCCCGCCCGCTCCATCAACTTTGTAAACGTCGTGTGGCCCGAGTCGGCCGTCATCCGATTCTCCCGCATCGCCGGCGCCTTGGGAGGTTCGAGGAAGCTGGGCGCGGGCATCAGGACGTCGATGGTCTCGGAGCTGGTGGACCGCGTGGGGGTTTCCAGGGGCCGGCGGGAGGGTTTCGCGCTGTGCTTGCGCTTGCGTCGGCGGGAGTGGGTGCGAGTGGCGCCCTCGTCGGACTCGGGGGACGGCTGGGAGGGCGTCTGGCCTGGCGTGCGGTAGGGATCGCGCAGGGGGTCGCCGGCGCGCATGGCGGGCGGAGGGGGCTGGAGATTCAGCGTCGGTGTAAGGGGCAGGCCGGACCACACGCCCATGGCCAGCTTCGGCGTGCGGTCCCACATGCTCTTGATGCGGGGGGTGAGGCCATGGCCGCCTCCGCCGGCTGCCCGCGTGCCGATCGGCTTCTGCACACTGGGCGTCGAGCTGACCGAGTGCGAGCCCCGGCGGATGAAATCAGTGCGCTGCGCGTGCTGCGGGTCGTAGATGGGGTCGCTGATGGTGCGCGCGACGTGTCCGAAATCGCCGCTGTACCGGGCAGCTTTGGCATCGCGGCGCCGCTTGGTCAGCCAGATGAAGGCGATGACGCCCAGCGCGCCGAGGAGGAGTCCTGGGAAGAAGCCAGCTGCGAAGGATTTGGCGTCGAAGGAGGACGCTGGCGGAGGGAGGGCGTCCGGCGGGCAGCCGGAGGACTGGGAGGCGGAGGCTGGGCTGGTGGTTGGGGAGGACGTGGGGATTGGGACGGTGGAGGAGGGCGTGTCTTGAGAGGCGATGCACATGCCGTTGCTGCACTTGTAGCCTAGGGGGCAGCAGGCGTCGCCGCACTTGGGGAGCTCGACGTCCGCGGTCTCGGCGAAATGGATCTGGTTGTCTGGGAAGAGAGTGGCATTGTATTGGGTAGTATCGCAGGGAACTGTCTGGATGGTGGAGCAGTCCTTGCCTTTGGGGCAGCAGATGACGGCTTGGATGGTCGAGTTGACGGTCGTGCAGGTTGTGTCGGATGCGCAGCAGAAGCTGGCTGGGAGGTCGCCGCCGCATTGTTGGAGGTTCGACTTGCCTCCACATACTGGTTCGGCCCGGAGGAAAAGAGAGGATGCTGTTGCTGCCGGAATCATGACGGCTGCAAGCAGGAGAAGAGATATGCGTGAGAGCTTGGGACCAGCCTGGCGACTCATTTTGAAATGCAGAAACACGAGAACCAACAGAGAATGGGTGGCAGACGAATGGAATCAGTCCCAGAGAGAGACGGGAGTATTTGACTTGACTGGGAGAATGGACACAGCTCAACACAAGACCAGCATTATCAACAGCGAAGCGAAGGGAAGTGGAGAACAGGACGCCCGTGCAATGCAAACGAAACGAAACTGAACAAAGGTCGATCCAAAGGGCAGGCTCAGCGGGCACGCGGTATATAGCTGCAGTTGACCGCCCAGAGCGCGCCTGCACGCGAAGCGGCTCTTCGACCACGATGCAGTGGCCGGCGCCCGCCTGCTGTCGCCCGACTCCACCGGCGGGCCGCCCGTCGTTCTGGAAATAGGCACATGGGAGGCGCCGAGTGGACGACAGGCGCCGAATGGCGGGCGCGGCCAGCGCAGCCGTGGCAGGTGACTCCCACGAGCGTGTGGCTCTGGGCCGTCGAGGGTGAAACGGGCGAGGAGCGCAGCGCTTCGTGTTGGCCGAGACGCTGCGGGTGGGCGCGTGCTCATTGGCCAGCGCGTTAGCGGCGCTGCGGCGCCCTTGCGCGGAAAAGTCGACGAGGGCAGCGGCAGCGGCAGACCGTCCATCGCACCGCCAGACACACATCATGATAATACGCTCCCTCACGAGACGGCCCGGCGCCCTCCAGACTCTCGCCCAGCATGTGAGCGCCCGCGCCCGCACTGCCTGTGCACTGCCAATGGCATACTGACGACGGCCCCAGGCCAGCAGAGCTCCCTACGCACGACGGTTACACGGGGTGCCGTCGCTGCTGAACCACGACGAGCTGGTCAACAATGGCATCCCGGGCCTGTTCAGCAAGAAGCAGTTTGACATTGCCTACACGCAGTACCAGGGCCACATCGTCGAGTCCCTCAACATTGCGACCGCCGGTAAGCCTCGCCTCGCACTGCCCGTCCCCCAAAGGCTCACCGCTGACCCCGACCCCCAGGCTCCGCGTACGAGAACAGAGACCCCAAGTCCCTCATCGTCGACATCGCCCGCGATCCCCTGATGGCCTACCCCTGGAACCTCGCCTCCATGGCCTTCAACAACCACTTCTTCTTCCGCGGCCTCAACACCAACCCCAACATCGCATCCGCGCCCTCGGCCGACCTCGTGCCCCTCATCAACCGCAGCTTCCACTCCCTCGAGACCCTGCAAGAGACAATGATGCTCACCGCCGACGCCATGTTCGGCCCCGGCTTCGTCTGGCTCGTCCAGACCCCCGACGCAAAGGACCAGCCCCTCAAGCTCCTCACCACCTACATCGCCGGCAGCCCGCTCTCCGGTGCCCACAACCGCAAGCAGCCCGCCGACATGAACACGCAGAACACCGAGTCGTACGCGGGCAGCTTCGGCGCCGCTGCCCGCCAGAAGGAGAACAGGCCCAAGAAGGCCCTCGGCGGTGTCGACGTTGTCCCGCTGCTGTGCGTCAACACGTGGGAGCACGTCTGGCTGCACGACTACGGCGTCGCCGGCAAGATGAGCTTCTTGGAGAAGTGGTGGGCCAAGATCGACTGGGCGCAGGTGCAGCAGAATGTGCTGTTCGAGAAGCCCCAGACGCAGAGCGCGGGAGGCGGGTTCAGGCAGTTTTACAGCAGCTAGAGAAGCCAGCTGCTGGGCAAGGTGTAGGACTACATGTACAAAATAGAGGGGAGGCTGGATGGCGAGCTGAGCATATAGATGTACACTAACTACTGCTGCACGAGAACTTGTTGCCTGGATAGCACTGCGTGCAAATCGAGTCAATGGCCCTACGATTGCGTTTTTGGTCATATGCCAAAACAAGGCATTGCACGAAGCCGCGCTTCTGGAGCTTGCAAGAGCGGCTGTCTGTGGTCTGCCGTCTGTGCAACCTCGAACCCGTCGAACTGCGTCCTCCATCGTAGCACGACCTCGCGTCCTTTGTTGCCCTCGCCCAAACTATGCCTACACCCATGCCATGTCCCAGACCACCCAGCCCAGAAAAACCAGCCAAAACGCCATCGCATATGCATCGTAGAGTCGAGATTTCCCCGGGCAGTCATCCCCATCTCTGCCTGTCCATCCTTTTACATTCCTCTCCCCTCACGTATCTGCCCTCTCCTGCCGGCGAATCTACCCAAACCAACTGCTCTTCCTCCGCGCCTCCTTCCGCGCCGCCGTCCACTGCTCCTTGCAATCCCGATACGCCTGGAAGAAGTCACTGCACATCTCCCTGTCGCCGCCGTTGCGGTTGAGACACCGGATGCTCTTGTTCGCCGCTTCTTGGCACGGGTCAAAGTACTCGCTGTACGCCTTGCTGTGAATCCACAACATCAGTATGAGGAAAGACTGGACGGGCAGCATGGTGTAGGGAGGAGGATTGGGTTGGATTCGAGGTGAAAGCTTGGGCAAGTTACTTTTCGAAGCGCGTGGCTGTGGGCCCGGTCCATTGGTTGTCGGTCGAGGGCGCGTCGCCGGGCGCAGAGGCCGTGGGGGTGTCTTTCTTCGACATTGCGACTGCGGTACGCGTCAAGCCTCGGATTATTCGTGTTTGCGACGTCGATGAAGATGGCTATGGTCGAGATGCAGATGCAGACGCAGGGATGGGTGGCGCCGCCGAGGTGCGCCGCGTGCGCGCGGCAGGTGCACGCGAGGCAACGGCGTCTTGAGCTTGGGATGGTCGTGGGTGAGACATTAGGTTCACATATTGTAGAGTGAGACGAGACGAGACGACATTATCTCATATGGGGGAGGACGAAGGCCGTTGCGATCCATCCTGGCTCTCTGATGCTGTGTTCAGACTGATCTGATCGCTAAACATTGGCTTGAGGTATCTCTAAAATGGTCGACTATACACGGGTAGCAACGGATTGAGGCGCATGCAAGCCATACCAGCTTTGCATATTCTGGTAGCATATTTCATGAACGATGGTGCTCGTCTCATCTCCATAAGTGCGGGACTGGTTGTGTAAGATCATGTACCGGGTGAGAGCACACCAGCCAGACGCTGTTCGTGCTGGACGAGAGGCTGTTACGCCCGACACTGCGCGGTCCCTGCTCCGAAGGCAACTGTAAGCTAATTCCGGGAGTCTTCGGACAGGGAAGCCGATATTACTCGTCTCATGCGCTTTCTCTTAACGCCCAGGCTCGAAACGGCGCGGCTCGGTGGCGAGGGACCGAAGGTATCTGGCTGTCGGATTCTACGATACTCCATAAATCCATAGCCTTGATAGAAACAGGGAAGCCGTTAGTAGTGTCCGCGGAAACCGCTCGAGAATTTCCGGGGAAGCGATTATGATGCAACGGTCACTCCACGTGCTGCTTCTCTGTTTCTAACCTGTGGCGTACCGTTGCGGCTCAATCACACGGGCCGAACGTGCACGATTGTGGCTCACACGCACATTGACGTAGACCCTGCCTCGAGTTGCAAAGGCAGCCTGGCGGTCGTGATCCGATGGCAGCCAGTGTCACGCGATGGCAAGCTTTCCGCAACACTGGAAGAAGGTCTGGCCCACATAGGGCTGAAGGTCTTTGTTGCGAGTAGCGATAAAGCGCAAGGTTACCACGGTTGTAGGGTACCATTGCTGATTCATTGTGCACATGCACTTCCGTTCTCAGAGGAATTGTTATGTGGGGAACAAAGTAGGCTTGAAAGCTCCGCATCCCAGCGACCAGGTAAGGTAGCCGGCAGACTTGCCCCTCCTGTTCATCCAATGGCAGTGGGGTTTGCCTTGTGACACTCGTACCGTCGTCTCGTGTTGTTGCATGTTTGCAATTGACTTGGCAGGTAATTTGATAAGGTGTAGTGGGCGAGAGCATCTCGATGCCTCGAGGGTTGAATGTTCACCAGCTCGTCCGACCCATCGCGGCAATGACAAGGCGAGGACACATCTTGGCCCATCATGCCGTGGCAGAGGTTCCGTGACAACGGTGTGAGACGCGACTTGACCCGCGTTGATGGTGCTCATAGACTTGGTGCCAGACCGCAGGCTCAATCAGTATTGCACTGGCTGTGGCTCGTATAAAGATGCTGAAGGATCAGCAGGGTGCAACCACGTTGTTGTGTCGTACACTGCAGAACGAGCTCGGCTGCCATTCTTGTGAACCGTATCAAAGTGTCGCTTGTCGACGCTCACTCCTGCCCCTGAGCTGTACAACGTGCGCGGCGGGTATTCCACTCAGCCGGCCCGCTCAATCACCGTTACATCGCGAGGTTAGTACTTCCCCCATAGTATTGCTGGCTCATCTTCGGCACGTTTCTGTTCCTTCCCTGTTAATTTTGTTGATTGTTCCATTGTTTCACTGCACGGTTAGCCTCTAGGCCTCAGATAACTGGGCTGTGCGTCAAGGTATGCGTCAGAACGCGAGTATTTCACCGCAAAGGCGGCTTCGACCATCTGCACTGGCCATCGTCAGCCACTATAAACTCAACGTACCTGCTTTCGTACCCTCTATCAATCTTTTCAGTGCCGCCCACTCACCCTCTACGAGCTGCACCTGTCGCTTCCAATTCAAATTGCCACACTCTTCAGCATGGTCCAAAATCAGGATCTAACATCACCAATGTCAGATCACTCAGCCGACATGATGGCTACTGTAGCTGTCCAGACCACCGTAGCGCCCGCAGTTGCCCGGCTCAGGGCTGTCCCCAAATTCGACCCGGTCCGGCACTTGGCGCGAGCGTTTCCGGAGAAGAATGTGTCGATGCAGGAACTTGGCTTTGCGGAAGACGTTGGCGTGTCGCCCGTCGCCGTGTCGGGTCCCTTCCAGCTCTTCACCTCGGAGGCAGTCAACATCATGCGCGACGAGATCTTCTGCGTCCCGGACAAGTACAAGTTCAGCAGCAACATCGCCAAATCGCAACTCCGAGGCTACGCAAAAGAGTAAGTAAAGCACGATCCATTCGCATTCAGAGCAATGATTACTAACGCCTTGTAGCTGCGCCCCGTTCACGTGGGATGCTTGGAACCACCCTGAGACCATTGCACTCATCTCAGAGATTGCCGAAGTCGAGCTTGTGCCTGCAATGCCTTATGAGATCGCACACATCAACCTCTCGTCCAAGTCTAAGGAAGACGCCCAGCAAGAGTTGGCAAAGTACCAGGAGCACCAGCGTCGCTACCAAGAAGACGAAGGAATCGGTGGTTGTCGAGAAGTAGTTGAGACGCCGATTGTTGGCTGGCACACCGACAGCTATCCTTTCGTGTGCGTGCTGATGATGAGCGACGTCCGTGGCATGGTCGGGGGCGAGACAGCTATACGCATGGTCAATGGAAAGGTACTCAAGATGCGAGGTCCATCACAGGTAAGTCAATTATGACCATTTCTAAGAGCATTGTTATTAACATCGTGTTAGGGCTGTGCGGTCATCATGCAAGGACGATACATCACTCACCAAGCTATGCGCGCCCTCGGAGCACAAGAGCGCATCACTTCTGTCACGAGCTTTCGTCCCAAGTCTGCTCTCCTGAAGGACGACACCGAATTGCGAACTGTGCGTGGGGTCTCCGACCTCAACGAGCTATACTACGACTTCGCTGAGTATCGCCTGAAGCTCTTGGAAGAGCAGATCCAGCACGAGCGTGAGCGAGTTCAGGCTGCTCGCAAGGCTGGCGGGGAGTTTGCAACCGCTCAGCACAAGCAGTTCCTCGGAAATGTGACTGCCTTCTCACAGCAGTCATCCCATGAGCTCGTCGACCAGTGCGAGGTCCAGAAAGGATACATCGAGAAAGTCGACTTCCCAGATGCTGCTATTGACATCTAGAGGAACGCGACGGGAACGACAACACTGGCTAGGAACAACGAAGTATAGGAGTATTTACGAGACGTTGAGTTGCATCTCCACGGCTCGGTGTTGTTCATACTTTTATGGTTCTTGTACTTGATATCTGTCAAAACTGAGGGTCCCTTGGAAGGCCTCCTTCGGGAGGCATGCGCGCTTCCATTGTTGGCGTTTCGGATATACCTTGGGTTTGCAATGTCTTCTCGAGCACGGGCTTGGGTTTCATGGAGGCGGTACTCTGGCTGTTGGGAACAGCTCATGGGAGCACGAGATGGTTCAAGGACCCGATCGTAGGAGTGTACAAAGACTGGGCTTGCGTCTATGTATATAATTGCATTCACTGTATTTAGATCGATATCTGAGCTGTAAACTGTGAAGACGTCTCAATGTGTTTCTGATGAGCAGAGTCGCAAGAAAGCAGAGCCCTTGGACTGAACCGCACGGATAGGGAAGGCGCTCCACACTAGTAGCAGGTGCATCGAATAACATGATGGATTCAGAGGAGACGGGGATGGCCATTGGCAAACATGGTGAGATAGGCGCTGCAAGGGCGACAATTCGGGCAGTGCAGGGCAGAGGAGTGGAGCAGTGGACGTGACGAGGCAGCGGGCCGGCGTCTAGTGACAGCGCCGGGCTAAAGCTCGGGTGCTAGGCGTGCTGGGGTTTGGCGACGTCCAGCCTGCTCCACTTTGGCGGCCCTGCCTGCACTTGCCCATCCTCACAGCGCGGAGTGCGGCACGGCGAGCTCTCTACCTGGATGTAGAAGCAGACACGCCGCCCGCCAGCCCTGGACTTGTCTGCTCATACCAACCTGGGTGTGTCGTCCCTCCCCCGCCGGGCGCCATGAACCACACACGACCGCCTTCCCCGCCGTTGGCCGCGGCTCGCCCCAGGAATTCGTCGTCGTCCATCGCGTCCCAACATGCCACCACCAGCAACTCGACGCTGGCAGGCCCCTCCAGCTCCAAGGCCCGCGGCAGCACTCCCAGCCGCTCGCCTGCCCAGGCTGCAGACGGACGCCCCGGCCGCGCAGCCAGCAAGGACAGCCTCAAGCAGAAGATGGCGGCCAAGATCCCAGAAGAGCCACCACGCCCAAGCAAAGCGGATGAGGTGAGGTCTCGGCAGGCAAGGCTGGTGGAACAAAGATTGCGTCGGCTAACCCTGCCCAGCAACTCAAGGTGCTGCGTTCAGAGTTCGACAGCCTTCGCGCACATCTCACATGCAAGATCTGCGACCGCCTGCTCTACCAGCCATACACGATAGCCTGCGGACATACATACTGCTACAGCGTAAGTACAGCCGCTGCAACCCGATGTGGGGGATACTGACGTGCACAGTGCCTTTGCACGTGGTTCGTCAACAACAAGCAGCGCAAAACATGTCCGGACTGCCGAACCGTGGTGACGCATGTGCCCGCTCCGGCGTATGTGGTAAGTGCCAGTCATGCAGAAGCTACGACCTCTTCAACATCGCAGGCGTACAGAAATCGAAGCTTGTCTAACATTCCTCAGATCCGCGACATGACCAGCGTTCTCATCGGCCGAGCCGAGTTACTTCCCTCCGGCTCTGGCGATACGATAGAGCAGCACAAGCAATGGCAAAAGGAAGAAGCTGATGCTGTCCAACTAGACAAGGACAACACCGATCCTCGCACAGGTGGTCTGTTCAAGGGATGTTTCAAGTCTGCTCACGCACGAGGTCCTTCCCTGCAAGTAATTCGCGACCAAGAAGATGGAGTCGAACGCTGCCCTGTGTGCTCGTGGGAACTCGAGGACGGCGAATGCGTTCAGTGTGGACTGTTCTTCGACGAGAACGGAGAGTTAACCTGGACCGACAGCTTCACTGGCTTCAGCGACATGGACGAGATGTCCGAGCAAGACCTGTCGGGCGAAGATCTTGACGCCGAAATGGACATGGAAGATCCGGATTTCGATCCCTATGGACCACCTCCCGGCAATTGGGAAGACTACTATGGTCCAGACGAAGGCAACTTTATGATGCAACGTTTTCTCCAACATGGCATTCCACAGCATGCCCCATTCTCACGAAGGCCCATGTCGCATAGTGAGGCTGGCAGCAGGCGATCATACTCGCAAAGCATCGTCTCTGATCTTCTGCCCGAGGAGATGGATACCGTAGAAGAAGAGGACGAAGAAGACATGGAGGAAGACTCTTCCATGAACGACTTCATAGACGACGACGAGGATCAGTCATCCGCATCCGCCGGCGCCTCGTCAACCCCTGGCCAGACGCCTCAACCATCAAATTCCCAAACCAGAATCAATGCAATCAATCGGAGAGCTCGACGTGTCATTGAAGAATCGGAGACGTCCTCCACCATTTCAAGCGTGATCGAGGAGGAAGAGGAAGAGGAGGAGGAAGACGAAGAAGACCAGGGCCCAATCCGCAGAGGTCAGAGAAACCGTGCTCAGACACGCGTTCTGAACCGCGCGAATGGCTCAAGAGAACCATCGGGTCCTCCGTCTTCCACATCCACAGATGTGTCCACTGATGATCTAGACGAAGATACGCAGGCATTGTTGCAATCCCAGGGATGGATGCTACAGCACCATGGGCCGGATGAGATGGGCGAGGATGATGATAGCGATGGGGGAAGAACGACGGTTGGGTCGTCGACTGTTGGGTGGGATGCGACCGCGATTTCCAATGATAGAGTCCGAATGGGCGGTTCTCTGACACCTACTGCAGATCGACCTCGACCCAATAATACGATTCGCCCTCCTTCCCGTGTGGGCAACCCACTCCGGCGACAGGCCTCGGCCCTATCTACCGCGAACGCCCATTACGAGGATGGCGAGGCCGACGATGACGACTCCGATGTAGACCAAGACGGGGACATTACGATGGCCATAAATTCCCTCCGTAACCGAAGGTCTCGAGCACAGCTACGCAATGCTGCGGCCTTTGCCAACTTCAACAACCGTTATTCGAATCGTGGCTTACCCCAAGGCAACCCGATCGATGCGGATGCTGAGGGTGATTCGGATCATTCACAGGACGGTCGCCGACGAACGCGTCAACAGGCTTATAACCCTCGCATCAGTCGACTGTTCGCTGATCACCTGGGCGCACTTCAGGAGATCCAAGGTGGTCTGTTGGTGGACATAGAACCTCGCTCAATTACTCCAATTGCTCGCCCGCGTACATCGAATCGAAACCGACCGAGTCCTGCGCAAGCGTATTCTCCATTCTTGCCTCCTGCACCAGTGCGCATGCGCACGCCTCTCATGAATAATACTGCAAATCCTGCCTTGCCTCGCGCTCCAGCATCTCCACCTAGACGGACAGCGCATACGCCGAGCCTCTCCGAAGTCCTCCATAGCGAAAACGCTGCAAACGCAAGCCGTTCTGCCTCCGTCACTTCCGGTAGCAGTTCTTCCGTGGTACTGACGCCTGGCACCTCGACGCCTACGTCGCAACAGTCTAACAGCACGGCATCGCAACCTCAAGCTGGATTGAGCATCGACATGGGACACCGTCCACCCAGCAGAGTGAACTCGCGTCCCCCTTCAGCTGCTGGACGACGCAATTCGGCGGGTTTTTCGCCGGTGTATCCCCAATTTCCTCATTCCAATGTCGGTCTGAACATCCAGGGTCGCATCTTCCCTTCACAGGCGGGGAACCCATGGGGTGCTTTCGTACAGCCTCGCATCCGAAATCTCAACTCGCGCCAGGTGCTCAGGGAACAATCCTCGACCGCCACATTGAGAGCCGTCAGTTCTCGAGCCAATGTCCGAGAGCCTGCAGCTTCACCGCAAGCTCCAAGAACCCAAGCCTCGCGCATCGACTTGCGTGCTCAGCCTTCTCGCCGCCGGCTCAATACTCAGTCTTCTACACGAACTCTGCGAGCAAGCGAACACGCTCGGCCACCCCCATCTCCCACTGCTGGGGCTGCGAGCGGTGGCGCACAACCTGCTTCGCGCCCCACGCGATACACGCCCGAAGAGACGGACCGTCTTGCACGTGAGCTCATCAACACCAGGATGCAAGTATTGAGACCACCCGGGCCGACACCTGCACGCAACAATCCATTTGTTCCAGGGTTCAGACGCCCGGCCAATCCCTCTGAAGCGACAGCTGGTGCTACAATAGCGTCATATCACACCAGGAGCAATTCCAATGAATCCGCAACCTCTGGAGGCTCCTCGCATACCACAACTTTGACGTCGTCCTCGCCTGGACTTACTCGCAGGCGAAGCAACCGTCACATGGGTGTTGCGCCACCGGGCGTCTTGCCTGCGACTTCGAATGGTACTTTCCCGACAGCGGCTTCGGGATACTACGCTCGCCAGAGACAGAACTCTATCGGTAGCTCCACTTCCGCCTTCGATATGCCCCTAGATGCGAATGCCCGAGGCATGAGTCCGATGTTGGCGACTTCCCTCATCTAGCGGATGAAGTTACATGACCCATGTTAACCAATACTCTCGACCTCAGCCGAATTTTCTTCACTTTCTTTTCCACATTCTTTACTTACATTGGGGTTTCTGGGCATGGGATCGGTATGAGTAAGGATCCATCCGGATTCAATGAAGCGGACATATGAGTCACGATTACTGGACGCCGTGGTATGAAATGATACGGAGTTGATTATGTTGAATGGCATGGCATCGGCGTCTCTCTATTCGGCATTATACCACGGTAATAGCATCTCTGTCATTAGCGGGCGTTGATGATACCAATTCGATCATTTTGAGTGTGCTTGTCGCTTTGCAATTGACAGCATTGTGTTCCCGTGATAGCCTGCGCAATTATGCACCTTGTTAGCATCGACTCGTCCCTGGCCGTCACTGCCGCAATATCATTCAAAGCCCCATAAGTGCCCACAGCAAAGTTTGAATCGCTGCAAACATTGACATGAAACAGCCTTGCAGTAGTCTCACCCGTAGATCACAATTGTGTAAGACGAATAGTTCACTGGTCGTATTGTGTCCTTCACACGAGTGATCGTAAAGTTTTTCAACTTGAAGTCCGCCGCAAGCTTCATCCTTGCCTGCCAGAAGTTTACATACAAAGTCGGGGAACCATTTCTTTCGTGGTTTCTCCCAAATCACAAATCTCACAGCAACTAGAATGTCCTCTGCCAATACAGACAGCACCATTGATAGCATAGTCTTCGAAATGAGGCAACACCACGCACTCCGTAGCCGCTTGTACACCAGTCCCCGTCTGCCTACATACCAGTCCTTCCTCGATCAGCTACGGGACTTGGACACCGGTAGTCTGACACCGGGCGCATACTGCCCAATATGCCGCGTACCATTCTCGGAATCGCAGACTATATCTAGCAACGCTGGATCGGAGTATCAGTATGGTCTCGCCCTGGAAACTCTGCCATTTCATATTGAAGACAGCCACGCTCTCATCGACAGCCCCGTCCGCTTACCCTGCGCCTCCCAGCACATAGTGGGTAAGGCGTGCATCGTGACCTGGGCGACCGAAGGCGGCGGTACAACATGTCCCCTCGACCGAGAGGAGCTTTTCATTCTCGGCGCAGAAGACACGTTCTCTGTCACAGACGACGAACACCGCTTCAACACCGGTCTACGTGCCATCGAAAAACTGCCAATCCGGCAGCTCCTTGTGCGCTTCCGCGCCGCCACTGAATCCGGCATTGTGAGAGTGAACGCACGCGCCATGACCAAGCGTCTGGCTACGTTGATCTTCCGCATCGTCTTCGAAACGCATGGTGTTCCTGAGGCTGCTACGCTACGCTGGAAATGGCCACGCATTGGACGCCCGCTATATGGGTATAACGAAGCGTCCGCGTTCCGCAGTGTGGTGAAGCAGTGGGTGGACGGCGAGCCGCTGGAAGAGGATGGAGGGTATCCAAGGCACATTGTGACGTTGCTTAACCCTGCGCTGCCGCATGTATTTGCGCTGCTGTATCGCCTTGCGCGGTTTTTTCAGGCGAGGAGCATGTCTCTCGATGAGTTGGCGTGCGCGATGCAGCAGCACATGCACGTGTTTTTCAAAGACTTTGCGTACGTTGTTACCGATGAGAAGGTCTTAAGATCTATCACGTTCAAGACTATCGATATTTGGACGACGCAGGAACTCCTCGTCACGCAGCTAAGAACAGCGACGAACCAGCCGGATGAATGGGCTGGCATTGTGGGGCCGAGAGATAGACCAGTGACGCCTTACTTTGGGCTGCGTGGGAGGGGCAGGATTGGGTATTGGCATTTCAACAGGGAGAGCGAGAGGGAGAGGCGGGAAAGGCGGGCGACGCTAGGAGAAGCGGCTGGGTTGCTGGTATACGATGACGATGAGGATGTCCCACAAGGGGAAAGTGGGCGCGAGAGACCAGGAGTGAGTAGGTCACCAGACTTGGGTGCATCGGTACGGCCGTGGTCGCCTCTGAGTGGCGAGACTGAAGAAGAATTTACTCTGCTCACCAGTGGTATCATCATTAATGATAGACGTAACCCGAGGGGGCTCCGCGAGGAGGCATAGGACTGGAATGCTGAGGGTGAGGGCTCTGCTTAACGATCGAGTGTAGTAGGCTTTCTCGGATGCTACACACTGTGGGAGGCTTGTGGTTGGAGCTTTTGCTATGATGTATCTTCTTTACTGTAACGTGATCGATTGTTGAATCTTTTGTTGATATTACATGCACCTGGGCAACATTTGTATCGACTTATGTAGGCGCATTCAAGAAAAAGCGATGGAATTGATCAAGTATCTTTTCATCTCGCTCTCAGGAGGGTAATGTATCTTTGCTCACTTCGCCTGCTTCTTCATCGCTTTCGCAACATCCACATACGATCCACTCCTTATCTCCTCCAAAATGCCCTTCTCGGCCTGAACACTCCACCCCAGCTGCTCCCTCGCCTTCTTGTTCGACGACCGACACTTTGCCGTCATGAAAATCGCCAAGAACATCCCCATCTTGGCCTTCACCTCCTCCACATCGAGCTCTTCGCAAGGAAACCCAAGCGTCTCGCAGATAGCCTCAGATATTTGCTTCTGTTGAATATCCGTCTCGGAAGTCGCATTGTACGATTCCCCAGCCACCGCTTTCTCGGCGAGGATGAGATACAGACGCGCAGCATCTTCTACGTGCACAGTGGTAGTAAGGGCGGTGCCAGGCTTGATGAAGAAACCCTTGCCGCGGGGTGCGAACGAATCCATGTAGAGACGAACGCCGCTACCACCTCTCCCATACACGTATGGCGCGAGGCGGACGTAGGCAACGCGGACGCCTTGGTCGAGATACGTCTGCTTGTTCGACTCGAAGCCTCGGGCATAGATGTGGCCTTCCGGCCATCCAGGCGATTTCTCGTCCGTCTCTTCGTCCTCGGGATGAGGCTGGGCGGTCATGGCGCCGCTGGTGATGATGAGGGGCTTGTTGGTACCTTTTACGCCGGCGGCGAGGGCGTTGTTCGCAGCGTAATTTGTGGCCCAGCGCTCGTCTTGCGAGATATTGAAGTCCGAAGCAATAGCGTCGGCCATATTGATAACGATGTCGGCTTTTGATGCCTCAGCCGTGAGAACATCGAGGGACTTGATGTCGCCGCGGACTGGGTTCGCTCCGAGGGCGCGCAGTTTGGAGTCGCTGGATTCGGAGCGCGAGAGGGCGGTCACTGAGTAGCCTTGTGCAACGGCATATTCGATAATGACGGCACCAATGTATCCTGAGCCGCCAGTGATGAAGATGGTCTTGGACATATTGTCGGGGAGATGGTGATGGTCAAAAAGGCTGGACAGAATGTGAAATGGTATTGATATGCTTTAAGCCTCAAGGTAGTCGTGAAATTGATCGAGACTGAACTCTGTGTGAGTAGACGTTGTAACGTACCTCGCTCGATTCTTTATAGATACCATTTCGTACGACTGCAGGTCAGCGAGCGGGCGTAGCGGAGGTAGTAACGTATAGTTAGGACTTAGTGAAGCGTCCCAGCGTACGTCAAAGGTGTCTATGACATGGCTTTACTCCTCCCTCTACCGCTGAACGAATGCCGACATCTTCATTGAGGAACGCGCTAAACCCTCGTCGTAAAGGCAAGCGTTCGGACAGGGCGCAAGGCTGATGGCGTAGGAACCATACCTAGACAGGTAACAAGCTAGCCTGCTGTCGTACGCAAGGAAATTTGGGGTGCCGGGGATAGTCTCGGTGTTAGGCCAACTTCAGGCTCCGTGAGAGCTACAACATCAGGACACCTGGATACGGACAACGCACAAAGGTCGTTAACACTTCCATGATGACGATCGGGTGTTGTGCTTAGCTTCATACTGTCTTGGTTGACCAACGCAATTGATGGTTCTGTACGCAGTCGAAATGCCCACCCGGCGCCCAAGGTATGATAAAGGAATAACGATTCCGTGTTGCCAAAATCGTCGTTTCCCGTATCGAATATTATACCATACAAGTTTTCTAGTAAATTCGCACAGCCTCAGTCAGCCATTCCAGCGAATCTCTCCCTCCCTACTATCATCGCGATCGCCATGATCATTTCAGCCCCCAAACCATCTAATCACCAAATACTTTGTACTTCCTATGAGAATCGACCAATGAGCCATTACAACCGTAGCGTGGCGATTTTTTGTTCGATAAGACTGATGTAGTGTCTCGGGACGATTGAGGCCCATGCGACAATTGCAGCTCTATCTTTTAGAGAACCGACTGTAGTACGACACCACCTCTGCGCGCGAATGCTCGGTGTCGGTTACCGTGAGTTGGGATACGAATGCGCATATTTTTCTGAGAAACTGCAAGCTTTACATGAGGCACTGGAAATGGTCCTCATAATCGCTTTCCAGTTCATCCACAGATGTTCCAGCTAAGAAAGTTTCATCTCCTCTTGTGAAGCTCTCTCACCCGCCTGAGACCGGTGAGAACTTTCGAGGGTACTTACGTTAACTGTGGCATCGGCTCATTCGGAATAGACGTCTGGCCACCTGTTAGGAAAAGACCAAGTCCTTCCTATGTGTCTGTGTATACCCGACTGGTACGGTGACAGTCGCTGTGACCGTCGGGCCAGTGGCTGTTGATGTAGTTGTGCTGGTCACAGTTTCGTAGACGGTCGAAAAGCTCTGTTCGGTTGCAGTGGTGATGCTGGTCGTCGTTGTGGTTGACATTGCTCCGATTACCACGGTCAATGTCACAGTCGTCGTTCTAAAGGGTACGAAAATGGTGCTAACAGTTGTGGTACTAGTTTTGGTCGAGCTTGTCTTTGTTGTTGCCGTGACCACTTGTGTGGAGGCTGGCTGCGAAGTCACGTAACAGCTGCAGCCTTTTGCTCGCAAGGTCGAGGATGATTGGTCGAAGTTCGGACGGACAACCAGGCGCAACATCGCCCAGTGTATTTGGAGCAACCCGTTTGTTGAGTATATTGACTGTCGAGGTCACGCTGCAAGATGAGTCAGTAATGAATGTGCTTGCATGACGCGATGAAAAGCTTACGTAGTTGTGCCAGCAGGCATTGTTGTCACAGAGGTAGTATGCGATGTCTGATATAAGGTGACCGGTACAATTTGAGTGGTAGTTGCAGTCGAGAGTGATGTGGAGATGATTGTTGCGGATGACGTTGTGGTGGTTGTGGCCGACGAGGTTGCGACTCCAGATGTGGTCGTGACCGTAGTCTTGAGAATACTCGTCGCGATGCATTTTTGAGTTGTAGTCGTGGTACTCGTTGTTGTGGTTGGGGCGGAGATCCTGAGGAGTTCGGAGCAGATCGAGGACGCAGGTTTGACATGCTAGGTCAGAATTTTCTTGAGGATCACGACCTCTCCACGGGTACAATATGCAGGGGCAGCACGATCCTTGTGGTCCCTCGGCGATTAAAGGTGTAGCAGATGGCAGAGTCAATTGGAGGAGCAAGACAAAAAGTCCGAAAAGTGACATTTTGGTGGAGAATGCAAACATCGCTACAGTGATAGCTGAGAAGTGAGCGAGGCGTTATTTAGAGCCGGTGGGGGTCCGTAATTTTGTCAAGTTATTCCGGTTCTTGATTAGAGTCAATGTGGTTAATCTTCTGCGATCTTAGAGTAATAGTACCTGTGTATTAACTTCGCGTGCAATTCTACGCATGGACGACGCATCAAGCGTGAGGCTGAAGATCGACGGGCGATTTGGCCCCATACTGCAGATCTAGATCCCATTCCTGGCGAATTTTATCCTAAGCTGGAGTCATAGTGATCAAATTAGGAAAGCTCGATGCTCGGCGGAAGGCATGGCCGTTCATCGTGGCTGAAGCGCTATTTGAACACGGGACGACAAGGAAATTTAGGACTTAGAGTTGTTGTCGATATATGCAAAGGGAGGTAGTTCGGGTTGTGTACAGTCGTCTAGCACACTCTCTCACGTCTCTTGCTAAGAGTGTGTAAGAATTTCGGATAAGTTCATGGTCGTACTGCCGTGATTCGTTCAGGAGTCTTCCACGCACCTATTCAAGCCTCGTTTGTTGTGTCTATATACGACTTAGAACATGCATGGATTTCCTCCACTGGCGCTTCCAACATATCATCGCTATCGGTCTGACCGTAAATCCAGACTCTGCAGTGTGCAAGCGATCACGTTCCCGGCCCAGTCCGCATTGTCACGTTAGACGTCGAGACACTCTGCTGCCAGCATGGCTCACTGATCCTGGGTCGCATCTTCTTGCGCATCATATCCCACACATACATTCCGCAGAGCCGAAGTCGCTAGAAATACCATCGACATATCGAAGCCTTTATAATACATGGGAATCATACAAGGAAGAAGTCGAACCCCGCAACCCTCTCTTTCCTTAAGACTTGATCAAATCACCCTTGTCGTCCCTTGGTATCCTCTTCCATCCCGTCTTGAACCGCTTTTTGCTCGCATCAAACCTGGGGAACGGGTGCGCCTCTGTGTTTAGCACGATCTGGTCGAGCGGAAGAAGGTCGTTCGGGCTGAACAGGAGGTAGAAATACTTCAGCGTCTCGGCCTAGGCATCAATTAGCATGACTACTTCGAGACCAGAGCCCCAGATTGGGTCGACTTACCAGCCAAAAGCTTTCCATATTGTCCCTCCCAGGCGGCGGCACAGTCCTTACATCGTTGACGCTCGTGAAACCGCCACCATTCTCGACGATGGTGTGCTTGACGAAGTTATCGAACATCTCCCAGCCCCACTCACGGTAAAGCTCGTCGCCAGTGATACGCCACATGTAGAAGAGAGACTCCACGGTTTCAGGTCTTTGCAAGTTGTGCGAATCCGCAGGCTTGACAATGAGATCATTTTTCCAGTCTGCATCCTCGTCCGTCTCGAGGTTGCCCTTGGACTGCAGTACCTCTTGGCGATACATGCGTGGCGGGTCATCAAGCTCGAAATGCGTGATCTCGCCTGCGAGACCCGTGGGATTGACGCGGTATGTCGCCATGCATGTCTTCATAAGCTCGCGTGCAAGAATGAGATCATCTTCCTGGGTCTTGCCCCAGCCGGGTTGTTTGCGCGCCTCGGCGACGGTCAGACCCCCGGTGACCCCCAACGCTATGGTGCCGGGGTAGAAGCATACGAGGTGGTCCATCTTGGGGTGAACGTGTCCACCCAAGCCAGACGGACGTTCAGCAAGGACAGTAAGGTGTGCGGTCTTTGAATAGGTAAGGAGGTGCTTCTTTACTCCGCCAAGCGACTCGTTCCACATGTCGAGATAGATGGGCTCCTGCTTCTGCGTCTGTAGGTACTGCTTGATGAGATACTCATAGTAAGAATCTCCACGGCTGCCTAGGCGAATCTCCTCCCCACGAAAGTTGCCTTTGTCAGCGTAGACGAAGATGGGAACAAGACCGTCTTTGGCGCCGTTGTTGTCGATAACTTCCATAACCTTCTCAGCCCTCTCCCAATAGTGCGGCTCTCCCGTTAGGTAGGCGAGGTACTTGAGTTCAAGCTGCAGTGTCGTAGCTTCAGCTGTTGAAGACGCCCCGCCATCTGCATGTGAGGGTTTGCCTTCTCCTGTTTTCAAGATTACACTCGCCCATGGGACGCCGGATGGCGACTCAAAAGCACCCATCAATCTATCCGCAAGATCAACTGCCTTCTCCAGGAAGAGATCCTCGTCATTCGCATTCTCAGGTTTTATCCCAGGTAGCGCTTCTTGCAAGTAGTGTGCCGACAGCAACCCGCCAAGCATGCGAATCGTTGTCTCGAAGACGTTCACATCTTGGTCTTTCTCGTAGTTCAGCGTGGTGGATACCCACTCTCGCGCGTGTTTCAGCTCTTTCGTGAGGTTCATGACCATCAGCGTATCCAATGCGTCCACGATTATCCATCCCATTCCATTCGGCTGCGCCATGAATCGACCGGTTCTCGCGACGGGGTGGTATTCATCGTATCCTGGAATCGTCAGCTCTCTTACACTCATCCGTTCGCAGCTGAGCTCATTTCCAGTCGCAAAGTATGCGCAACGTACCCCAGCCATGCTCTTCGTAGCCCTTCCAACTCAGCAAGAATGCATCTTTGACACTCTCCCTCCGTGTGTTCCAATCGATGCCCTTCTTTCCTGTCTGTCCACCCGGTATCCAGCTAGTCTTCTTGCCCTCTTCCATCCCTCCCTCACTGCCTCCTCTGTTCGACCACCCTATCCAATATAGCGTGCCCAGGACCACGAGCGCAATTATACCAACCCTCCTCTTCCCCGAAAACCAACCACCTTTCCGTGCACCGTATGTCGGCTTATCTTTGTACATGGGCAGTTCTTTTTCGTTCCCACTGAACTTGTTCCAGACATGGTCTTCGAAGCGTCGTTGGGCGTTGTCGAAATTAGGAACGTTGCTTGGCAGCTTGAAGGACATGTCTGCGTCCTTTACTTTATCGGTCGCGGCTTGGACCGTCTCTGACACCGCCTCTGCAGCCTTCCCGGTGGCTCTCTGGGCGACGGTGGTGGCGTGCGACGCGGCGGATTGGAGGTATGTGAGCGCGGAGGGGGGGGCTTTGCGGAGGTTGAAGGGGTCGCGCGAGTACATTCAAGATGGCTTCGAACGGCTTGGCCGGCCGTTGTCGTTTCGCGCCGGTCCCGGAGACTGTGAAAAGACCCGCGGTTAGCAAATGTAATGACGTCTGCCCCTTACTCTACGGAGCAATGGAGAGATGCGGATTGACAGCTGTCTTCAGTCTGGGAGTGCGGCGTAAGGAGTGTTCCCATTGGATACCTGGCCTCTGAGCGACAGGGATCTAGCTTTACGCGAGTGAGGCCATGCTTCCATCACAGATATCATAGCGGGTTCACTTCTTCGTTATGGATGCTTGAGACATACAGACAGAGCAGAAGACATTGACCGAAAGCTTCAGGAACTCCGGGTTCGAATCGCCTACGTCCTGCATTCCGAGATGCGCAATCGCGTGCATGGTCGTGCGCCTACCCGCGGCGTGGAACTCCCACCATATCCAGGAAGTAGCACCCGTAAACACGACGAAGGTTGAGTCCGAGAAGGTAAACCCGCGTTCCACCATGACTATGACTGCCCCATCCTGCAGATGCAAGGTCGTTCACGTTGTCTCCGAGCTTTACAACGCGTTATTCAAGCCAATCACAGCTCACGAAACATGATCACTGCGTGTCGTCATGGCCTGTTACACACGGGATGAACTGCATTTCTTATTTTTTGCCATATGCTCTTGTTGTCCTTTGTACCACTGCTTTAATCGCCGGGAAAAGCAGCAACCACTATTCTTACAATCATCAGCCACCAACACTGAACACCAAGAGACACGCCCTGGTCCCAACCCTCGAACGCAACATTTAAAGCCATGAAGCACCTCACCATCGACCTGGCAACCTCGGGCCTCCCCACCAAGGACCATGTCGCGGCGAAAGCATTTCCAGAAGCAAAGACCACAAAGGTCCATCCGTCAAATGCGAAGGAGCAAAACACAAATGCAACCCTCTACTTCATCGGCACTGCGACGACAATCCTGGAATGGGAAGGCACACGCATCCTAACCGACCCCAATTTCCTCCATGCAGGCGACCATGTGCACCTCGGCCCTGGCGTGTCCGGCACCCGACAAACCAACCCTGCCATTGACCTGGAGGAACTCCCGCGGATAGACGCTGTGCTCCTGAGTCATTACCACGAGGACCATTTTGATCGACTAGTGGAAGATAAGCTGAAGAGGGAGTTACCGATTATTACAACCCCGCATGCGAAAAAATGCTTAGAGGGGAAGGGCGAGGAGAGCTTTACGCATGTGCATGCGTTGGACTTCTTCGAGTCACTACAGCTCGATGTGAAGGGCGAACAGGCCACGAAGCAGAAGAAGCCGAGTATCAAGATCACGGGTATGCCAGGCAAGCATGTACCACCCGGGCCACTGGCGGTCGCGAACGATTTACTCGGAGCGGTACCTCCGATCAATGGATGGATGATCGAGCTTGGCTATGCAGAGGGTCCTGAGCAGGTGTGTAGTCACCGAACGTTCATGACATGCAAGTACTAATGGCTTCGCAGTTCGAGAATGGATACCGCATTTATATCTCAGGCGACACTCTTATGATCGACGAGCTGAAGGAAATCCCTGAGCGGTACAGGGGTAAGAACATCGACCTGATGCTGATTCATATGGGTGGAACGACAATACCTGGACCGAGCATGCCGCTGCTGATGGTAACGATGGATGCGAAGCAGGGCGTGCAGTTGATGCAGCTCATCAATCCGGATCTTACCATTCCTATTCACTACGATGATTACGACGTTTTCCTGTCACCGTTATCAGATTTCAAGAAGGCGGTGCTGGAGGCGGGGTTTAGCGACAAGGTTGTGTATCTGGATCGGAAGGACCAGTTCAAATTCAACGTACGACAATGCGAAGGTTGTGGCTCTGGATCCAGCGGGTCGATGGCGGAGAAGCTGGCAACTCAGGCTGTGTAGTTCACCAAACATCTGCTCCGAAAATATTAGCTTGACCAAAACCATACAACGAAATCGTCCGAGCAGCATGCATGTGTCGAGCGATAGTGAAGTTTTAACGTTTTTCATTTTTGGTCCCACTCATTGAAGGGTTCCAGTATGCCATTGAAGAATGTCAACCGAAGAGACGCCGTCCGCCAGTCCCATCATGTTTCGTGTGGTCCTCGCTTCCCTCTAATTCATGAACACCTCACCCCACTATCGTCTCGTTTATGCGGATCGCTTGCCCTTGGGGTTCTTCTTGCCAACGTCGGAGATGGTGAGACCTGGGATCGCAGTCAGTTTGGTTGTCCGTGGTGTCTACAACGGGGGATCCTACCCGGGGGGAGAGACTGCTTGAGCTTCTCGGCCTTGTCGGTGTCCTTAAGGACCAGGGTGTAGATGAAGCGCTCGCATCGGACCTTGAACTTGATGTTGCCGGCCTTCTTGTTCTTCTTTATGCGCGCAGCTGCAAGGCATGTCAGCAATTGTCCTCTGCATTCTTCCCGCAGCAACCGTCCCAAGGGTCTCGCGTGCCCCCTCGTAGTGGTGCATTCGCTAGCGACGGGCGCGATTGCGTGCGGGCGAGTTGGGCAACGTACACCTGGCATCCTTGCGCCTGCAGATCTCGATGAACTGCTTGATGTCGGAGACTTCGGACGGCATTTTGACGGGTTGTGGTGGATCGATGTCGGTGATCTGGTCGGTCGGCTTGACGAAATCGTTGTGGAGGTGGAAATTCGCTTGCGGGGCACGGGCCAGGAAGGGGCGGTAGTAGGCGTTACTGGAAGCGGGATGGTGCGGTTTGCGGGTGACGACGTGTGGCGCAAACACCGTCAACCTGATCCAGACAGCTTGCCTCTTCACTACTGCTGCCTGCCTCTATATCTTCCTGTATAGCGCTGCTGAACAAGAAAAGACTCGCTCTACCTACGCGCAAAGCCTCTAGTACCTGCGGATCACGAAGCCAATATCTCGGCCCTCGCGTGACATCGCAAACATGCCTACCCCCATCGACCGTGCGGTCAGCCAACGTGTAAGTCCTTCTTCAACTATACCCTTCTACAAACGTATATGCAATATATACCTCTGGACCCTTTTACGACATTTCCGTTCCGGACACCGAATATCTCGATCCCAAACGCCGTTCCATTCCCGAGTATAGTTCGTCCTCAATCACTGATACTTGGACAACTTGGGAACTATCCCTCATGTTTGAGCTTTTCACGCGCGCATTTAGGGGCTTTGATCCTCACAAGTGCCTTTTTGTCGCTGCTGACAATCTTGCGTCTCGAGTCTCAATAGCCAACGTCCTCTAATTATTAATAATTAATGCAGGGCCCTTTTCTCGCCTTCGCCGCGATCGTTACCGGCGTCGCCGCCTGGAGTATTTGGGGCGAAGACCTTTTTCCCAGCCAGGATCCGAAAGGAGGTATGCTCCTCCTCTTCCTCTTCATACTCATCTGCGGTATGCCTGTACTGTGGCTGTTTATGCCGACGGGTATTGCTGCGCCCCGGAGGTCGTAGAACCAGTAGTCGACAACTATTTGACTTGGTTGAAGTTTGTGAGAAAGAGTTGTGGATGTGGTGCTGACTAAGGGGCGCAGACCCGGAAACTTGGACGCATGAGCAGTGTGTGACGTGGCTGAAGAAGGTATGTGAACCTCAATTCCCGTTGACGTCCCTCTCCTCGGCCGCTGAAGCCTTCGCTAACTTGTCCTGGAGCGCAATCTCCACCCCTCCCCCCTCGCCACGACACCAGAACTTCTCGAGCGCATCAAGGCCAACATGCGCATTGCTAAGAGCGGACCGTGAAGGATCTGTGGCCCCTACCAGCGCTACGGTGTCTCTGACTAGTTGTTGAGCTATTTTGGAAGCGAGCATGAAACGGCGCACGAGGATTCAAATTGATACCCTACTGTACACGAACATCGTGTCCTTCACTAAGCATGTTTCAGTAGTAATTCTAAGCCTGTCGTAAGAAAACCTCTGGTGTGTCTTTGTGATGATCTCGGCCGTTACCTCGCCCCCGAAACGCCATTTTCTTTCGGATTGAATCCGCTCGAAGGTAACCATGAGAGAGACAGGTGCTTAAGTAGCTAGTCCTGCAGAGATCGCCCGCTAAAGCTGTCTACTAAAATCTTCCAGAGGAACCTAAACGCCCTTTGTTGTGCCATCAAAGCCCAAGAAACCCAGTATAGCGGTCACCACCCCAGGATTTGTAGCCCAAATCAGAAATCAGCAGACGAGAGCCACCATCCTTCCCCCCATCACCTTTCCTTGACCTCCCCAAGTCATCTCAGGCTCCCCCATCCCCTCGCATTTCGTACTCCCCACCCTGTACCCTCTTCATCTCCGCCAACATCGCCGCATCATCCCTCAACGCCTGACTCTCCTCGCGCCACATCTTCGTCTCCTCCTCGAGCTCCTTCGCCAGCCGCTCCTGCTCCTCGCGCATCTTGGCCGTGTACGGTTCGAGCTCCGAGTCGAGGTCGGCCCGCTTCTTTGCGACCGTCTCGCGCCGCGCTTTCATGGCTTTGATCTGCCGGCGGGTTTCGGCGATGGTGAGGGTTTTGGTGCGCTTGTGGTCGGGGCCCGCGGGAAGCGGGAGAGAAGCGGGACGTTTGAGGGTTGCGGTTGTGGTGGGAGCGTGGTTTTGAGGGTGAGGGCGGAGGTTGGAAGCATTGGTGCAGTTGGTGCGGGCATGTAGAGCGTTGGGGCGGGTGGGACGGACTCGGAGGGCTTGAGAGTGTTGTCCTTCTTCTCACCCTCGTTCCCACTATCCCTCTCACCGGTGTTCATCGCCTTCTCAATAGGTGCCTCGATGTTCGTAATCTCTTCTTTCTTATCTTTGAGGTCTTCGACGTTCGTTATCTTCTCAATAGACTGCTCGACACCGGGGGGCTGCTCTTCGGCAGTGGCGGCCTCTGAGGACGCATCTTCAACAGCGGTGGACCTCTGCGCAAAAGGTCTGGGTGGCGAGGTATAACGGCGTGGGGTGAACTGGCGCGGAAGAGGACTATCCAGCTTGAGAGGAGTACCAGGGCGGCTAGGTGTTGGGGAATCATCACGCGTAGAGCCACCATCGTTCGGTTTCGCAGGCTTGGCTCCAATGGCGAGAGTCGGGACGGGGTCGAGTTCAAGGGTGTGAGTCTTCGTTCCCTTGCCTTTCGTCTTGGGGTTGTGCGTGAGCTTCATGCCTTGAGCGTTGATGGCCTCTGCATATGTGTTAGTAAAACTTCATAACAGACATCGGGTCGAGGTACCTTTCGAACGGTAGTGGAAGCGGAAGATAGCCCAAGGGTTCTTGCTTGGACGCTTCGTGTTCAACTTTTTCTTCCAAGCATTTGCGGTCTTCTTGTCGAGCTCTTGGCAGTTTTTCTCAAAATCGACCATATAATCCGGGGCAATTGTCAGGTACGTCGCCTTCTTCCGGTCCATGTCGTCCTTCTCCTCTTCATCCTCGTCGTCCAGGTAAGTCATAAACGTGTCCCGAGGAAATTCAGCGCCAAAGGTCCGGAGCACGTAAAGGCGTATCTCGATGGTTCCGACCGTCTCGAGGCTATCCCTATTCTTCGTGAAGTTGAAGCCGGAAACAGGCACAATCTTCATTTGGGTCTCGAGGAGCTTTGCTTCACTAAGGCCGTCGTCCATCAGGTACAGCGCCTCCTCGACGTCAAGCTTGACACCTTTCTGCGCTTTCACCACCTTGCTGATCATGTTGTTGGCCTTGCGTAGCACTCCGTCGACGCGCAGGTCCCAGTGAATAGCCAAGGTCTACTGCGCTTAGCAAAGGTGCCTCGGGCAGCTCCACAGTCGTTGCACTTACCGTGCCGTTGAACCTTCCGGCAACCCTGACAATATTTCCATCCTCAATCGGCACGTAGCAGCAGACCGCTGCATCATCCGGGTCGATGTATTGACCATACTCCGCAAGCTCCTCGACCTGTTCGTGCTTATGTATATGCAGCTCGGCTCGGCGGTCGGTGCCTTTCTCGTCGACCTTCATCTTGGGAAGTGTGTCAAACCGAACGGTTTTTGACCTTGTGTAAATTGAGCGCAATCGTGAAACTGGTGTCGACCGCAAAGCTTGGCTTGTGCTGATAAGCGTTGGCGCAAGTTGTGGGTCAGAGTTACTCGCTGGAACCAAGCTCTTGTCCGCAAATCCCAGACGCTGTGTGTTAGATATCAAAGAAACTCGTGAAGAAAGATTGGCGCAAGTGAAAAATAAAGGGGATGGAGGAAACAAAGAGAGTAAGCACGGGGTGAAGCATTATATGAGTGGTAGCCGCAAAGCCGCAAGTGAGAGAAAGCGGCTGCTCTCGAAATTCAGCAACACTGGTGAAGTGGGAGGTGAGATTCCGAGCAAGGTTTGACGAGTATTGGAACATGATAGTCCACGTCACCTCGAATGAAGGACTAATGATGCTCAGCGAGGGTGTAGAATAAGTTTTTACCTCGTGTTTCACGGAGCTTGAAACCAAGTTCCTTGAAGACGCACCGGGAGGCGTATGTTATCGCAGGATGAGAGAAGTTTCAAGCATATTGATGCTGTCGAATAGCGCAAGTTGACACAAGATGTGTTGGACAGTCGACGCAACAATCACAACAGCTTGTCTAATCGCATTTGCCTTGGACCACGTTGATGAGATTAATTTTCAGAATTGAGACGATTGACTGTTTCTCTGCTCAGGTGTCTGTAACGCGTGAGTTCGTGGTTCTACACAAGCGGACATTTTGAGATTGCTTCGAGAATATGGAATATGCTCTATGGAAAGCCTGCACTTAGCTCAAGGTGAACCCTCCCTTCTTTCAGTCTTCTTGATCTCCACACCAGCTCTTTGCTCCCAGCTTTTCAAGCTTTCGGCATGATCCGCTCCTTTCTCCACCACCTTTAACGAGTCCTCAAGATACCTCTCGGCCAGCGCAGGCAGTTCTGTCCGAAAGCCTGACTTCGCGATCACATCTTTTGCAATCTTGACGTCCTTGACCAAAAGCTCTAGTTGGTAGCCGGTGTCATACGACTTCAGATTCTTGTGAGAGTACTTTGTCGAGAAGTTGACGCCAGTACCAACGTTCATGACGTCAATCATTGTCTGTGGGTCGAGACCGAGTTTTTGACCAGTGACCTGAGGAACGATAAGTACTTGTTGTTTCTTGAACAAACAACATGACGAGGTGTTCTATTTTCAAGGTTATGATTTCCCGAAGCTTACCAAAGCATCGTTCAGCGCGATGATACTCCCAATGCTGACGTAGTTGTTGAGCGTCTTCATGGTGTGGCCTGCACCCAAACCGCCCATAGGGAATACGTGCGTACTCATATCCTTCAATATGGGCATGACTCTCTCGAGCGCCTCAGCAGAGTCGGCACCGACCATGAGCGTGGCGCCCCCTTGGTCAATGGCATGCAGTTGCTCCTGAGTGATGGGCGAGTCTACCAGATCGACCCGCAGACGGCTCAGTTCAAGACCTAAAGCTCTCGTATCGAACGGTGAAGAGGAGCTGGTGTCAACGACAACCGATCCTGCTTCGCATAAGATGCACGCCAAAAGTGATCAAGATGTGAGGCGCACATGCCTGGCTTCAGATGTGGAGCGATGCCATTCGCACCCAACAGCACGTCGTTGACGACTGTTCCGTTCGGCAGCATCGTGATGACGACGTCGCAGTTCTGGAAGCTGTCTGGGTCTGAGGTGGCGATTCTCGACGTCGCATACTTCTCGACGAACTCGATGCCTCGAGTTGGGTCTGCATCCCGAACAAGCAGCCTGTGACCCTTCTTCGCAAGACAAGCGGCCATAGGGTAGCCTGCGTTACCCAAGCCTACCCATCCGATGCTAGGTTCCTCCATTTTCGATTGGATATGGTGTTAGTGTTGCGAAGCGTGAACAGACGGACGGTGCTAGGTAGCAGAGTAGATAAATGCGGAGCCTCGCGCAATTACCCCACAACTAGCTCAAAAGCCGACCCGTGAGCAGACGTCTGACGATGCACTGTGACAGTTCGGAGCATTGTGAGATAATATGATTTGAACGACGACAGACCATGGCCTTGTGCTGCGTCCGCGATATGAAGAAGGCCAGACGGAATAGGAAGGCGGACTACGGCAGGCTAAGAGATAGTTCAAGACGACGAAGGGCAACGGTGCATCTGCAAGCGCCATGTACAGCTTCACTCGCTTGTCTTGAAGATTTTGTGCGAGGACTATTCACAGCACGTTGAGCGTTCTGGGGCAGGACGGGGTTGTTATGGGGATCAAGATAAAGATTCGGAGACACGGAGATGGCAGCTGGGCAGACCCACTTTCACATGTGGTCGCATCGTGAGGAAGGCGCGAAAAGGGTTTTCTGCAGGCGCCATTCTGAGCCTCGCAAATGGCGTGAGCCTCCAGTGGTGGCTGTTGCGCCCACACTCAAGCGCGCAGATATAGAATAGAAGAAAAACAAGTGTGGTTCCGAGAATTTCCTTTCGTGTACAATTGCCGCGGCCAAATCCCAGGTTGGCCTGTGTTGTCATAGCGCCAAGTGGCTTGCTTTTTGCTCCAGCCGCGAGCTCCAGCTTGCTTCTTCAAATCCCTCACGGCCGTGAAGACTGCAACCCCACCGCCACGATGCTATCAAGATCCTCCCAGAAGACGGCGCAGGTACGGACGCACCTCCCACGGTCCCATTGAACTGCGAATGGAGCACTATAGCTAACGCGCACGGCAGACGCTCCTGCGGGGCGCGCGACCAGCCTCACGATGCATTGCTGGCCCGTCCATGGCTACCCGTAGTACGCGCAGAGCCTCATGCCTCATGGAGCGATGGCGAGACTGACAGCGCGCAGGCATGGCCACGGTCAACCACGACATCTTCAAGCCCACCAAGTTCGGGGGCAAGTACACCGTTACCCTGATCCCTGGTACGCGCCTTCCGCAAGACGCACTCCCCCGATTCGACATGTATTGAACAAAGCGCAGGTGACGGTATCGGTGCCGAGGTGTCCGAGTCGGTCAAGCAGATCTTCAAGGCCGACAACGTGCCCATCGAGTGGGAGCAGGTCAACGTGACCGGTGTCGAGACGGGCAACAAGCACTCCGAGGAGCTCTTCCGCGAAGCCATTGCATCGCTCAAGCGCAACAAGCTGGGTCTCAAGGGTATCCTCCACACGCCCATCGAACGCTCCGGCCACCAGTCGTTCAACGTCGCTCTGCGCCAGGAGCTCGACATCTACGCCTCCATTGTCCTCATCAAGAACATTCCCGGCTACGAGACGCGCCACAAGAACATCGACCTCTGCATCATCCGTGAGAACACCGAGGGCGAGTACTCCGGCCTGGAGCACCAGTCCGTCGATGGCGTTGTCGAGTCGCTCAAGATCATCACCCGCGCCAAGTCTGAGCGCATCGCCAAGTTCGCCTTTGCCTTTGCCCTTGCCAACAACCGCAAGAAGGTTACCTGCATCCACAAGGCCAACATCATGAAGCTCGCCGATGGTCTCTTCCGCAACACCTGCAAGAAGGTGTCCGAGGACTACCCCACCATTGAGTACAACGACATGATCGTCGACAACGCCTCTATGCAGTGTGTGTCGCGTCCCCAGCAGTTCGATGTCATGGTTATGCCCAACTTGTACGGAGGTATCCTCTCCAACATCGGAGCTGGTCTTGTCGGTGGCCCTGGTATCGTGCCTGGCTGCAACATGGGCCGCAATGTCGCCGTCTTCGAGCCCGGCTGCCGTCACGTCGGTCTCGACATCAAGGGCAAGGACCAGGCCAACCCCAGCGCTTTGATCCTTTCCGCCGCTATGCTTCTGCGACACCTTGGTCTTGACGACCACGCCAACCGCATCTCCCAGTCCGTCTACAGGGTAATCGAGGACGGCCAGGTCCGAACTCGCGACATGGGCGGCAACTCCACCACCCAAGAGTTCACGAGGGCGATCTTGGCAGCGATGGAGAAGGCATGATTGCATCCCGATGTACTGCAGTCAGCTGTTCCGTGCTCTATCGCGAAGATGGCTTCTATTTTCACACATGCTTGATTAGGTAACGCGGACCAACGAGGAGCTTGGCGCATCCATTCTGCGTGCGATCTGCTCTTATTCTTCATGGTTTGGTTACAGCGGTTGCGAAGTGTACAGTAGGGCGGGCTGCTGGTTGTGAATAGAGCTGTACTTTTATATATAGCTAGCATGCATGAATCGATTCCATCTATACCCTCCTTAGCGGATGAAACGCCTTTCGCTATGCAGAATTCGTGAATCGTGGTATCATCTCCCTCCTAAGTACAACGTCTAAAACTGCACCCTCCGCTTCCTGCCGGTGTACTTGGAATTTGCCTTGACAACCTTGCCTTTGCGTTCCATCTGCTCTTTCTTCTTCAGGATCCATCCTTTGCTTCCCTTGAGCTCCTGCCCTCTCTTCGCGCCTCTCGCAACCCCCGGCCGCGCCATGACATCCACGCCATCCATTCCCCTCACCACGCCCGTAATGTCACCATCAAGATCCCCTCCACCAACTGTCAACACCAGATACGTCTTCGCGTTCTTCGTCCCCTCATCATCTTCGAGCAGACCCGCACCGAAACCAGCCTTAATCGCCGCCTGGCTCACCATCTTCTTCTGCTCGTCATTCTTTGGATAAAACTGGCATACCGCGCGCCCACCCCTCCTCAGACTAGCATACAGGCCCCCAAAGAATCGACTCAGCCGCCCTAACGGACTGTCCTCCGACGTCTCCGCGTTGCACAGCCACTGTATCGCGCTGATGCTAATCGCGGCGTCGAACGTGCCCGGCCGGAAGGGCACGCCCTGCCCCGCGTCCGCGAGGAACAGGTCGCCCTCGACTTCTTTCTCGAGCGCGACGCCCAGCATGGACGAGGAGATGTCGAAACCGATCCAGACGTGAGGGCCGCCTGGCGTGCCTTCTTCTTCGGAATTCGAGAGGATCTCGCCGGACAGCCCGGAGCCGCAGCCGACGTCGAGGATGAAGGAGGGGGAGTGGAGATCGAGGAGCGAGAGGGCGCGGTGCGTCATATCGTTCTGGATGCGCTGGATGCGGGAGGAGGTGGTGTACTTGCGGGCTTCGGAGTCATTGTAGAAGAGGTCGGGCGGGCTGTTGGGGGTCAGCGTGCTCGGAAGGTTGGGGAGCGATGGGAGACGGGAAACGTACAGTATGTCTTCCGGGCGCGACATTTTTGTGGCTGTTGCTTTTGAGCTTCTGTAACGTCTCGATCACGATCTCGGATTGGTCTTTTTGTGTCGTGAAGCTTTGAGCGGCGTCTCATGTACAAGCGCGCAGTTACTTCCACCGCCAAGATTTCGCCTTTCGCGACAACTTTTTGGTGTTGTCCATGTCCTTCCTGCCCCACACGCCGGCATCGCGCTAACTTTGTTCCGCTAAGTGCCACCTTTGCCCTCTGACCTCATCGCGTCCAACGCAGCTTTCATGCACAATTGACACGTTACCAACATGTGGATATTGCCGCTACTCGGATATGTTGGCGTGGTGCTGGGTTTTGCGTTCTTGACGCTGGCGATCGGTAAGCAGCTGGCATCATCCACGATAACGTGAATGGTACTTGAGGGTTGGTGCTAACCACGGATAGCTTCGGGTTTGTACTATCTTTCTGAGCTGGTCGAGGAACACACGGTGTTGGCGAAGAAGCTGTTGACAAGATTGATTATCGGTGTTGTTGCCATACAGATACTTCTTCTGCTTGTCGATGGTTTTCCGCTTGGGCTCAGCGCGTTGAGCGTTGTGTCGCATGTCATCTACGCGCAGAACCTGAGGAGGTTCCCAATCGTTAAGCTGAGCGACCCGCTGTTCTTGGTTTCCTGCGGTATGTTTGCTCTCCTCTCAGAACAATCGTGTAGATCGGGCATGTCTAATGTACTATGAAGGTCTTGTAATCCTGAACCACTACGCCTGGTTCCGTCACTTCAGCGCCCCGCCACCCCGCGACTCCTACTCCTACCGCGACCCATATGCTCCCGCTATGCCTACCTTTACCGAGATCGCATCGTACTTCGGGCTGTGCGTATGGCTCGTGCCATTTGCGTTGTTTGTTTCGCTTTCTGCAGGAGAGAACGTATTGCCGTCCATGGGCTCGGAGTACGCGACAGGCGAGGGAAGCAGTTTTATAAGTCCGGGAAAGACACCTGCGGCTGGTTTTGGAAGCGGAGCAGCCGTGACGGGTACAGAGGGGCGACGAAGACAGCGGAGCGGGACAAATGCGGGGATGGCGAAGAAGGCCATCAACGGAGTGAGGGATTGGGTTGGCGAGACTGGTGAGGTTATGGGGCTGTGGAAAGGAGAAAGGACGAGGCCTACGTTTTGATGGTCATGAATAAACACGTTTTAATGAGATGATGAGGAACATATTTCAACCCCGACACGAGCTAGAGGCAACGTCGGCAACGTCAATTGCTATCTTTTGAGGCGATTGTCTAATCACAAAAGCAATTTATCAAGAGCTATGCGAAAACGCTCGCGCAAAAGCACACACGTACTCGCAATCTCAGTCTTATCTCGCATGTTTGAGCTACTGGGATGCTCAGGTCAAGCGCTCAACGAGGCTCTTCCCAAGATCGCCCAGCAGGTCCAAGGCGCCAACTTCAATGGCTGCTGGAAGCGCAAAGCCCACTTCAACCGCCCATCTCTCTGGCAGTGCACCGAGCAGATGGGACAGATCAAGCCTCTCCCTCTCTTCCAGGCCCAGCCTCAGCTCGTTTACCCAACCCATGCCGGGGACATGGACATCGGCCATAAACCCGCACCCACGAACAAGGCCTCGTACGACGCCCACACTAACGAGCTCCGCGAGGCCACTCATTTGGTGAGGCGCACCCATAATGACTCCGACTCCATTCCCAAGAGCGACGCCCGCGAACCCACCCCTCTGGCCAAGCGCAAGTTTGCGAACCCACACCCCATCCGCACAGATATCCCCGGCACCGCCGACGCAACCGGCATGGCTGGCTCCAAGCACGCGCCCAAGTAGGCGAAGCTAGGCAGAATCGCGAACACGACCTTCAACTTCGCTGCAGGTCGTAAAGCCGATTTCTCTTCTACGCCGGCGGCGCCGCAGGTGGGCACGATCTCACTGGAGGGCCTGAAGAAGCTGCAGGAGGTCGGTGTGGCGAATGGACTTGCAAAGAAGACGGTGGAGAAGGCGGAGAAGATGAAAGGTGAGGGCATGGATGTCGATGGGAATAAGGAGGATATCCCCGTCGAGTCGAACTATGCTGCTCCCAAGGTGGAGGAGAAGGAGGGTGCGGATAAGGACATGGTGGATTGATCAACGATAGCACTTTGGCTGGGACGAGGTGAGTTGTGCAGGCTTGGATATGGTGCTCAAATGTCTTTCTGGGTGCTAGAGCTGCGGCATAGTCCCTTGCGCTGGTTTATTGATGAGGCGGCTCTTCTTCGTGGTTAGCATCGATTGTTGCTGACATCCTGGACCTAATTGGGTGGTTCGCTGGTCCATTTGAGGTCTTGCACGGGTAGCATGGGATTGGGACAACGGAATGCAGCTCACATTATGGCAATGGCTAAGGCGTGCAAACAACGTGAATGACTCTACATACGGCCGGCTTAGTAATTCCTCGAGTAGGTCCGACTGCTCTTCGGGACGACTGGAAAGCTTGTCATGGTAGAAATTTGTTTCGAGCTCATAATGGTGATCGTATGTATCGTGGGCCGAGAGGTTCCGTCCGCATTTGCTGCCTCGGACCATAGGTTGGGTTCCCAGATTGTGTCGTGATCTCCTGTGTGGGGTAAAGAACGTTAAGGGGTTTACATAGACACTATGTTCGACTATTTTGTACTCAAGTTCCACACCTCTTTGAAAAAACCGGAATTGAAGAATGGCCTGCTTGCAGGTGACAGACGGCGACCGCCGTCATCGAAGTCCCATCTAGTGTATCTCCACCCATGCATCTCCCGCGCGGCAGCCAAAACGGGGAATTTCCGGAAATCCCGAAGGGATTGGTACTTAGTGAAGTACCCTGGCCCCCAGCTCTCAGCTCGCGGCTTCCGGCTCTGCGCTTCATATGCCGCTCTAAAATAGCGAGCGAGGGTGGTGACACACCAAATACAAGCTCCTTCGTCTACACCGGCGTAGGTCAATGTTGCATGACGAGTATACTAGTGATTTGAGCTTGAGTTGCTTTGTTGACGTTGCGAGGATGTCGGCCGCGTTAAGCGATGATAGGCTCAATCTGCCAGTGATGGCTGTCAATAGGCGGTTCTCGCGCGATATGATCCATCGCGTACGGCGCTGATGGTATTATAAGAGCGACATGTCATCAAGGACGAAACGCATACCCGAGGGTGGAGGATAGATCTTGTCGTATTGAGACTTGGCCTGCAATATGGCCATTTTCAGCTATAACGTGCCCTGCGTAGCTTACATGATAAACATATGCAAATAGTAATCAAGTCTGAACATGGCTATCATGTATTTTGCGTGCTCGATTGTATCATTACTGGAGATAATGTCCTTCATGGTAAGCATTTTCTGACCGTGCAGGTCAGAAAACTTGGCACCGTAAACATTACGCGTACTCCTGCCGTCGATACCACATTCCGGCAATCGGAAAAGAAACCGACTACCGCGTACCAGCAGTCGAAATTCTGGGCGGTGCAGCCAGTGGCTTTCCCGGATCAGATGGGAAGATCAGCATGCGATCCGGAGGCATTGATGCATGCATCCTATCAAGCTCATTGTAACACGCTTTGACACAAAGCTTGTTCAGCCAGCAGTCGTGGACAAATTTCCGATCAGATAAATCATTCGAAAGTTGTCGGTTGATTAGATCATACCCCGGTCTCGGGGCCAGGATCGGGCATGTGAGTCACTTTGCGGAATCTCAACACTGGAGTTCAGTATGCCAAAGACGGTCCTGTTCGTTTAGATTCGTGGGTTCGCGCGCTTAGGGCTGAGTATAGCTGATGACGTTCTTTGCTCGTGAGTATTATCGGCATCAGGATTGTACATAGCGGTGTGACTTGAGCCTTGCAAGTACGAGGGACGCTCTAGCGGCCCGGTGGTATGCATGCATGCTGCTTCTTTCGGCTTGGCGCCCCATGCAACCGATCCTCGTACACCGAAGGAACCGCCTTCTACTTACCAGATGCGATAGGTGCTTGCCGAGTAGCTGGACCAAAATTACATTGGCTGATTTGCAAGCTTCGGGCGATTGAGAGGTCGGATACCGCGTCTGGTATTGGGAACCCTAGCACTGGCCCTGTCAGCAATTTATGGTCTATGCCATGTCTTAATCCGCCGAAGGCCCTTCCTTGTTCAATCTCACGAAACAGTTTATCCTGCACACGCTATCCGAAATGGCGCCGAAGTTTACGTATCTTGGGATGGGCGCTATGGGACGTGTAGGTAAAGCTACCATGAAGATGTGAAGGCCCTCACTAACGAAGCATATCCAGGCTATGAGTAAGAACCTGGTCGAGAAGGGCAACCTCGATAAGCCCGTTACATTCTGGAATCGGACCCACAAAGTAGCCAGCGAATGGGCTGCTTTTGTTGGACCCGGAGCCAACGCGGTAGAAGATCTCTTGGACGCTGTCAAAGATGCCGATATCATATGGTCGTGCCTAGCGACTCAAGACGCCGTGTTCTCATGTTTCAGCAGGATGTTAGACACCAACGTCAGAGGGAAATTCTTCGTCGAGAGCTCAACTGTCACCTCAGAGGCTTCAAACCGGCTGGCAGAGAGGGTTCGGGAAGCAGGCGCAGAGTTCATTTCTATGCCAGGTAAGACTTCTCATTTCAATCGTCCAGGCGAATCGATCTAACGGAGTGCGGCGTAGTCTTCGGAGAGCCTACAATAGCCATGGCTGGCAAATTGGTAGCTGTCCCAGCTGGTCCCAAAGAGTCGGTCACAAAAATACTGCCATACCTGGAAGGCGTGTAAGCCATACCTGTCGCTTTGGATTAATAGTGCTAACGGTGTGGCAGGGTCGCTCGCGGCGTTGTCAACTTGAGTGAGCAACAAGTTGGGACAGCATCGCATCTCAAGCTCATCGGGAACGTTATGATTCTGATGATGATTGAGGCAGTTGCAGAAACCCATGTTCTTGCGGAAAAGACAGGATTAATGAACGAAGTAATGCACGACGCCATCAACATCCTTTGGCCTGGCGCTGCTGGCGTGTACTCGAGACAGATGCTATCGGGGCAATACTACGTCGATAACGTAAGTGTTTCCCCTGTTGAATCCTGAATCGCTTAGCTGACCAGGTAGCCGCTGGTGCCCATCGATATGGCCGTAAAGGTTTCCTCGCATGTATTAAACCTTGCCGAAGCACACGGGGCCGAGTTACCCGCATACAAAGCAGTGCGGAGACAAATCGAGGCTGTAAAGAACCATTGCGGATCCCAGGGCGATCTTTTGGGCGTGTATGGTGCTGGACGATTACAGAGCGGATTGCCGTATGAGAAAGAGAAGGTACTAAAAGAGGACGGTACAAGAATGAACTAATCGAAAGCCTAGATATATCTTAGCGGCGAATGATACCAGATGGATTTCCACATGGCTGTTCTCTTCTGCCGCCCCAGCACGGTGCGCGATCCTTCGGTACATGCCGTCCGCTCCCGGTGCCGGTATAGCTTCGTTACGCAAGCGAACCTACCTCAGCTTACAGATGGCGTGAGGTTGAGCAGCCTTGCCGCACAGAAGCGTCTGCATGGCATGTCACCGGTGTGAGAATGATGAGGATAGTGTCGAATATGGCAAGCCGACCCGCTTACTAACTTCGGCTTCTTGAATTGCCGATGCAGTATCGTGGCTGCACCTTGCATCACCATCCTGCATCCATTCGACTGGCATTAGATGCCCGAACGAAAGAATCCCTTGGGCGACATGGACAAATTCGAGGATGAACAACAGAGTCCGGCGCTTCCATTGCAAGATGCAAAGTACGAATGTCTGTATTTGACACGGGAAATTGCGTCGCGGGCAACTCGATCGCTGTTCGCTGTCTGCTAAATCACGTGCAGCATTCTGGAAAGACAAACATACACACACGCGCCTTCGCAGCGCACTGATATGCTAGGTCACGGGCCCGTGTCCAAGTACAATGGGTGTTTTCATGCACAATGTGAAATCTTCCGTGAACAGGGGGTTCCTGGGCATCTCTTTCGCGGAGTATTTCCGGCCACGAGATCGCTCTCGCAGATATGTATCTACCTGGAGCATAATCCTGACCCCTACACTTCATCGGAGACCTCGATTCATCATAGCGGGTGCTTTGTCTCAATGCCAGAGAAGTTCCGCCTATAAGTCACGGAACTCGAGGACGAAAGCTTGAACCCAATGATGCTAGCTAACTGATACACATCCGTCTATCAAGCGCCATGATCCTGTCTAACCAAGTCATGAGACATAATATAAGACCTTACTCCGCCGTCGAATATGAAACCTCAAATTCCGTTGTCCTGCTGATTTTGCCCTGCCCTGGACTACCCGACTGCCTGTCGACCACCAGGCCCTCTTCACTCTCGTTCGTCTTGGCGCTTTCAGCGTCAGTTCCCGTCCTGACCTCCGACAATTGGATCTGGCCGTCGCGGCTGCGAAGCGTGGATTGTGCCTCGCCGCTTCCCGAGCCGTATGAGTCCTCGCCGGGCTTGCGCCAGACATAGCGGATGGCCCGTATAGCAGGCATGCTCGAAACAAGGATTCCGATCGCTGGCTCAGCGACAGACCAGTTCATCGGAATGCCCATGGCGTAGGAGATATCGGTGTCTTTCAAGAGAGCTGGGATAAATCCGAGGCGGACAGCTGAAGTCACAACCGCACTGAAAAGCTATCAGTCAGAGCGCCCCTGATGCGAACGATGCCGGATCCTCTGCACATTGTAATCCAAGATGGGTTATTTCACTTACAATCCACCGACAAGCATGGTTGCGAGAAGCTGCAGCTTCGTCTTTTTGTCCAAGTGCAGGGGCAGAACTATTGGTATCGACAGGAAATACACGATCGCATCCGTGGAGACGCCTGTGATTGCGTTGCCAAGATAGAACGCGTTAATATCAACACATCTGAACTGGTCAGCTGCATACCTTAATGCTCCGACCGCGCACGAGAAAGCTTACCGGAAGTCCTCTGGCTTAAGCGAGCTGTCCCAAGCAGCTTTGATAGGGTGGCATTGGAACATCGCGACGAGGACGTTAGCAAACGTGTTCGCGGCTACAATGCCAAAAACTATCCAGACAACTGTTCGAAGTGCTGTTGACTGCACACCTCGGAGGATCCGGTGATAGAGCGACAGCACGCTCAGCTTGATCATGCCGAGGGTGAAGTTGTAGAATAGGGCAGAGACATAGATGGCCTGAGTGGAGATAAGTAAGCCTGCGCGAACGACATCATGAAGCACAAAGGGTGGCTCAGTGTAGAATATTTTGATCCACATCGAACTCACCTGTCTGTATGCAGTCACGCCTGCTAGGCCTCGGTCATACACGATAACGTCGACGTGTACGCCCATGCCTCGATGGATGGCGACCAAGACGGCACCAACAAGGCCGTAGAAAGATAGGAAGGCCAAGACATTGAACACTAGAACGATTAATATAATTTGTGTAGGTGGTTCTCCTTGCGACGCGGATGTACTTACGGTCGTCGAGGCCCCAGATTCGCTCGCCCCGTCTTCCCTTGCCGGCGTTCATACGCTGTTGGAGTATCCATCGGCCTGTATATCGCAGAATGATGGTAATGGTGACTAGAACAATGCTGCCAACGCAAACGCCAATTTCGGATACTGTTAGATTTTCGTTCGCATGGGCGGGGCGCTCCGGTGGCCTGTCCATGGTGTGCAGGTCGGGGTAGCGGTGTAGATTTGAGGTGAGTGATGCGCAACGAACGCTTCTAATGCGCAAGTGGTAACCAGTACACTTTGAACGCGAGGCTCGAGTCGTTGGGTTGAAAGTATAGTGTCGCGCACCACGAACGAGCGGACAGTCCGTCGAGCGTACGGACACACGTAGCGATAAACGCTCAGCAGCTCAACTTTGCCAGTTAGGCCCTCGGCGGAACTCTTCTCTGCTGCGAAACGCTTTACCATTTCTCAGGCACAATGCCCTCGTGAGCAGCCTGTCGATCCGTGTTCACAAAGGCCATAGTCGTGTATGTGCGGGCAAGCGACGGTTCACTACTCGCGCCCAACGGTCGCCTCCTCACGGTCCTATTAGCCCTTTCTGGTGGCTGTTCCGTGGCTGCTCCGGTCCTTGCATTTCGTGCAATCATGCTCATACATTGAGGGGTCGTTCAACCCGAAGCCGTGGCATCTCGCGTCCACCGTGCGACGTCGTTCTGTCGGCGGTTCCAAGATATGTGCGCTAGGCCTGCCCAGATGCATAGCACATGCGAATCCTGCGAGATCACTGGTTTGGAAACGGACGCTACGACCCAAGGTCGGCGTTCTTTGTTGCGCAGAACCGCGTGTTTGTCACACCTTGACCCAGCCTCCCGCCAGCGTACCTGTCCAAAAGCCAGCCCAGCGCTCATGTCAATGTCGGCTCAGATATATACGGTGAGATGTTAGAGTGTAAGTACCTGACATGTAATACGGAATCATGGGACTGGAGTGTGATGAACAGATGTGCGTGGCAAACGCGTGTAGCACAAGCATTCCGGGTCGTTGGTGCAGCCGATCAGCACCAGAAAATGTGACGAGTGGCAATATATGTCCGAAATAAAGAGATGCGGGAAGTCTATCTTGGATAACATGCAAGCCTCGTGCGTCTTCATTGTGTTCATCCGTCCGCACCATGGAAATATGATCGTTCTGATCATGCCCAGCAACTCATCCCGCATAAAGGCACCCAAATCTCGGCTCGGAAAAGCCAAGAAACCCTATTTCCATGCTCCAATACTACGCCCCTACAGCTGAAGAAAGGGCTTTGCAATCGGAAACGGCAATAGAAGCGTATGCTAAGATAAGAGTCTATCAGCTCAGAGTGTTGGTCGGCCAGAGACAAGACATGGTGGAACGGGCAAATTCCATGATGTTACCGCTTTGATACCGCTCACTGGCTTGCCGCCTCACTGCGTGCAATATCTGCTTCGACGTTTCCCAGCAAGTGTGGTTCAACTTATCGTGTTGGAACATTGCAGTGGTGGAACTGCAATACGAGCCCTTCCTCCTCCAATGAATCATGAGGTGAATTAGACCTGTTGGTTGGATGCTTCAGAATATTTTCACCCAGCTAGATCAGAAGTACACGTGTAGAAACTATATCGCCCGGGCGAGGTCTTTTTCGATCGCTCGTAAGTGTAGGGAACGACGTCGACAGCGTTGGATCCTCCCACAGACTACAGCTCACATAATCCCCTTTCCCTTCATCCTTTCCACAAACCTTCCCATGAAATGCTGGTTGTACGCAACCCCACCTGCAACAACATACTTGCCCTTTTGGAGAACCTCAATGTCAAAGCGTCTCACGACCTGTTCCAGCGTCAGCTCCAGCTTCTCGATTCTCATCGCGGGCGCACAAAAGACTCACCTCAGGCAGTAACTTGAACATCTCCATATACGCAATGTCCTTCCCAATACATATCCTCGGCCCCATTCCAAACGAAAACTGCACCGCCTCCAGCTCATTCGACCTCTTCTCGCTTTCCAACCACCGCTCCGGCCTAAAATCGTTCGCGTCCTCTCCATAGAATTTCTTATCCCTCTGCATCACATACGCATAGGTCGTAATTTCTGCACCCTCAGGGATGAAGTGGCCATCAATGACCTTGCCGCCCTTTGGAGTGATGCGTGCGAAGAGATTAGTGGCAGATGGGTTCAAACGGACGCCCTCTTTGATGCAGGCTACGAAGTAGGGCAGATACCGGCGCGTTTCTTCATATAGAATAGGTGTCGAGAGGTGTCCGGCGCGATCTGCTTCATCAATTTCCGCGCGAGCGCGATCGAATACGCCAGGAGTGGTGGTGATGAAACGCAGGATCGATCCGAGCGCAGTACCGGTTGTGTCGGCTCCGGCTTGGATGAGAAGAGTGACGTGAGAGCGCTTTTGGACTGGTGTTAGGGGAGAACCATCGGAGTAGCGCGCTTCGAGGCAGCTGGTCGTATCTTAGCAGACGTTCATGATGTTACCAGACTGGGAGCAATTACTGCTGTAGGAAATCCGGTGTGTCGTCGAACCCCTTCTCTGCAACCAACTTCTCCCGAGCCGTAACCTGCCTATCAGCCTCGCACATCAGCCATCCCATGCCCAACTCATTGTCTATAGAAGGGAGAAAGTACCGCCCAACATACGGCATCGGAATGATCTTCTCCCGGAAAAACCTGAAGCGGCCCACAAACCCGAAGAAGTCGAGCCCGATCCTCCAGTTCGTCAATATGAGCTTCTCATCGCGCTGGTTCTTGACACAGCCAAAGGCGTTCGTGAACGAAATCATGCTCATGATATCCGCCGCAAATTCCGCCACTTTGTCGCTCAAACACACGACTCTCCCCGCTTCCACATGCTCCCTCATCTTCTCAATGAAAATTATAACCTGCTCATCAAACCGATGCTCCCACCTATTCTTCAGCTGCCCAATCGTCCACGGCGCATTGGACAGCGCCTTGCGCAGCTGCCTGTGCTGCTCGCCATCAAGCGTCGTGAAGAGCGATGGTGGACCCAGCGCACCCGTGCCATACAGCCCACTCTTGAGGTTACACTTCGGGTCCCAGTATATGTCTCTTGCGGCCGAAGGGCGCGGAAAAATCAGCATAGTGGGCGAGATGCGGATTGGCCGATCAGCTGAAACGGGATGTTAGCCTGTCAACGCGGAGATGTGGCGTTGCACCGCAGGTAATGAATGCAAGGCGAGGCTGCACGTCATACGACAAACGTCGGTGCGACGGAGACCGGAGGCGTGGGAGCAGGGAGGATGCACTGTACGCACTGCCATATCTGTTCACCAAATAGGTGAGGAATTGAGGCTCTCTGTGCTTGACGGAGATGATGGCGCCGACGAGCGAGAACGATGTCGCCCACCATGGCCCTGGAAATTGCGACAAGGGATGGAAGAACTGGCAGTAAACGATGCGTAGGACGAGGGCTGTGAACACAAAGCCGAACACGGAAAACACGAGCTGCGCGAAGGGCGTGATAATGAGAGACAAGATGCCGAAGACACCCATCTTGGGTATGAAATCTCGTAAGACGTCAGGCGAGAATGAAATCGGGACGTGATGCGACTTGAACGTGGGCAAGAAGGAAGAGGAAGCAGCTGAAGGATGCAACCAGAGAATGCTGTGTTTATCAGTTGAGGGCTGCTGTGCATGATTGTTACACGGTACGGGTAGTAGTCGTTAGCGGTCGCCACCAGCAAACCCATGCCTTAGTAGCTTTCTCTTGTGCTCAATGAGCAAGTGCGAATCCGAGACTAGCTCTGCTGTGATACGTTGCTGGTGTCTCATTCCTCGAAACTGCCCAAATAAACCTCTTGAAGCCCTACTCATGCGCGAATGTCTCAAAGCTGCTTGAGATGAATCAAGACCGCAACGTAGGGCTGGCGCATGGTGGTGTCTGTATGGTGGAAGACAAATAAACGGCATGTCCGAATCGATTAAAGGCGCCTGATCGGTCGGCAAGTATTACAGATAACTTAGGCTGGCCCGGTTGACGATTGGCAAATTTACGCCCCATAGCCCAACGTTTACTCTTTGAGTATCCCAGCGTGAATCAGGAGTGACTAGCTCCGGATGAGAAATGGTGTGGCTGTGATGGGGCGTTAAGCGACTTGTATCACCACTTTTGAGGGCTGACTCATCGCTAGACATGGGAGAAAGCCGGTACTGGACGTTTGTTTCTGATATCTTACGGGCGTGTGCAGGCCACTCCGCCCGGCACGGGTGGCTATGGCTCACGTCCACGGAGTAAGCCTTGTCACGAAGTTAGCACAAGGAGTTATGCGACCAGTGTCATCCCAGTAAAGCAAGGACGGAATTACTAAGCGTCAAAGGCGGCGGCAGCAATGGGTAGGAAGGCGAAGTCGAGATGAGTATAAACAGGATGTAGCGAAATCGCTTGTATAGAATAGATTACATCGTGAGTTATAACTCGCAACTAGGATGCGGAAGCTACTAGTTCTTCGTGGGGTATGAACGCTGTCGAAGTCTGTTGATACATGATTTAAGCGCGAACTCGTCCACACATGATAATGACGATGCGGTCTTGCTCGTACTGATCGCCGGGATCGCGAATTACGTTCTCGGCGAATACTGTGACGCGATAGATGCCATACGCACTTTCAATGCAGGCATATACGGTCCTCTGATCGATTGTTACGTCATGAGACAGAAATCGTCATGGGACAGAAATCGTCGTCGGATAAATCCAGTGAATCCTCATATTATGCTTAGAACCCCGAGTCAGATGTATCAGGTCTTGCTCCAAGGTTAGACGCAGAACGCTTCCTCTGCCCTTCATGATGTAAGGGGCTTATAGGGTCATTGACGTATGGAGGTTGTGACACCGATCGCTCTCGAGTCAGCCCAAGGGGTATTTGTAGTTGATTTTGCGGCCCGGGCCAGGTGGGAGTTCGTGATAACTGGCCTTGGTGCGCAATCGGCTCGGGAAGTATGTGCGAGGGAAGTGTTCGGACAGGGGCTCTTGGGTGCAGGTTTTGATCCTGTGTTCGTGGTCGTAACTCTCCTACAGGAGCAGCCGAACTAACGGGCAGGGATGGATGCAAGTGCGGGTCGAGAACAATGGTCGTTGTTATGTGTGGTGTTGTAGGCAGAGAGTGGTAGCGTAGGGATGGTGTCTCAAAGGGCTGAGATTGAGCATGGGAAAAAGCTCGATTGCTTGCGGAGCTGGACGTATGGCTGAGCTGGCGACTAGTCAATTAGTGACTGAATATTTGGTTGAATTGAAATGAAAAATTGATCAGAGACGAAAATGACAATATAGAGGTACATGTAAAGAGACGTTGCTTCGTTCCTCGTGGCATCGATGCATAAGCGATGTTACTACGTTCCAAAACATACAATAAGAAGACAAGACATGAAGTCGTGGGGCCAAATGCAAGCAAGCCACAATCAAATCGTATGCAGCAATATGGACTGAAAAGGCACGGAAGTAGAAATGAAAGGGTTGGGAAAGGTTTATGGGACAGAACGGGGAAAGTCATACCCAATAGTTGTTGTCACCAGGTAGGCTTCCAGGCCATATTTGCTCCTGTACAAGAGCATCCCAGTCTTCAAAGATATTACCAGTTGTTTGGAAAGCAGATCTTTGCCCAAAGTTGGCAGGGGACGTGGCTGAAGGATGTGGGGCAATATGCGCCGGATATCCTTCAGCTGACGCTTGCATGGCATGCTCTCCCAGGTGAGTACCAACTGGTATATGAAGTCGTAGCTCCTTCTTCATGCGAGCCTTCGTGACTATTTTCTCAAGTAGTGTCTCGCGCATACCAGGCTCCATAGGTCGTTGAGCGGCGTCCGCAGGGAAAAGCTGGTCTAGAACGGACCAGGCCGTGCTCGTGTCCTCTACGCTAAGCTGCTGGTCGGAGGAGAGAGCTACCGCCAGAAACGAACAGGAATACACGTCGCGGACTCGCCGGGTATACCAGTTATAGGGAGAGTTTGAGTATTGATGCATTAGACCGGCACAGCGTGATGCCAGATGCAAAGCGTCGTGGAAGGTGCTGTTTCAGTCAGCCGAGTTGTCTTTGATATGCAACGTCCAGGAAAACATATGAAGCGATTTATGGGAGCCGAGTAGCGACTTACCTGAGGATTTCCGAATGCGCGTACTGGCTTGTGGCAGAAATTTCTTTCCGTTGGGTCATACTGCCCATGAGCTTGATCTTCAGCAGATTAATTTGACAGATCTCCACCACCAGGTACTGTAGTGGGTCTGAGTTATCGTAATGATCCCAGTTATATCGTGCCGAGAACCTCGCCTGTAGTTCGTTGGCCCATTGCATTCTGTCTGTCCTGCCTGAGAAGGGAATGGCTCGCTTTGCTATTGGTGACGTAGAGCTCGTTCGGAGTGGACGATCCCGGGGATTATACCGGAGACACAGGAGTTGCTGTTGTTGACGCGCTGTTTCCGCCTCTACAATTAGTAGAGCCATAGGCGAGAATGGAACCGCGTGCTCTTGAGAGTCCTCCACCTCCTGAAACCTCGCAAGGTCCATGTCGGAGTCTTGGTGAGCCGACCTGCTATGTATATCAAGCTCGGTCAGATTCTGGTCAGCAATGCTTAGCGGAAGAGATATGTCGAAGGTGTCCGGATTGATTGCGGGTTCGCGGCAGAGTTGTTCAGCTAGTCGCGAGTCCAAGATACAAATCTGAGCCCATAGTCTACGACGTGTCTCGATCTCTATAGGGCCGAGACCGAATGTAGAAGGATCCCGATGAACACCCAAAGACTGAGCCATATGTATCGTTGTGCCAAGCTGTAGCCATTGCCGTTGAGGGTTTACAGTACCGAGTTCGACAGACTGAATATGTCCATTAATACAAGGGAAGCGGAGGGGTCTGCTGGGTCACTCACTAGGTAAAGTACCATAGCTTGTAGTAGTTCCATCGAGGCCGCCTGTACAAAGCTTTCGTCCATAATGTTTAGCCTCGACGTCATCTCCCTTCTGAGTGATGACCATAAACCAACTGCATTGATACTCTGGGCAAGATCTGAAGGGTTTGGTCCGTGTATTATCGAAATGATGGAAGCATAGTATACAGTGCAAAGTAAGGTGGCGAATGCTCGATCAAAAGTCGCACTTGACTGCTTGTCGCCACCCAGGGTTGGTCCTTGAATGGTCGGGATAGCAGAGCCCGTAAATGGTGAAGTTTGCTGTGCGGAGTAATGGGGATCTTGGACGTATGCACCTGTATATGCAGCACCTACCGGCATCTGCATCTGTGATTGTCTTCTTCGCCTGAAAATGCTGCACTTCTCCTGGAATGACGGCCAGTGCAGTACTCGGACAATAGGGTCCACCCGGTGACTGAATGCTTCGAGCAAGGTCTCATGTAACTGGTCGTCGATCATACGTAGCGTCTCCTCCGTTGCTGAACCGAGAGAATCCTCGACCAGGACTTCGGGAGCCGCTTGGTTCCCTGTGGGCTCAAACGGTAACATCTAAAGACCATTAGTGGAGGCGCCCTCCGACGATCACACTGGCACAAACCTCTCCTGCAGCGACCGCCCATGAGTAAGGACTTAGGTACCCCGGATTCCTTCCATCCACCAACTTTCCTGAGTTTGCGGATAACCGGTTCGTTCCAACCTCAATCGGAGGAGGTGAATACGATGGTTCCCGCGAAGGTGATTTGCTATCGACTTCTCTCGAGAGGCGAGCTACCTCTTCTTCCAGTTTTGTGAGTCTGCTCCGTTCTACCGGTTCTCGACTTCCCGGTCGTGATGTGGTAGACGCACCAGATGAACCCGTTTGTTGAACTGGCTGGCAAAGCGCACCGACTTTGATGCAATTTGAGCAGGCTGGTTGTGCGCGGTCACATTTTACTCGTCTTGCTCTACATCTCGCACATGCCAGTACGTGTCTTCGACGAGTTATGGTGGGGGCATCGCCTCGGCCGTCGTATCTGGACGCCATTTTGAGGTCGTGGTTGTAATCGTTGCTGTGTGGTGGACCCTATTGGAGATGTAAAAGAGTCCTGTAGAATGCGATCAAGCGTGAGCAAAAACGAGTGAACGCCTTATTCGTGCGAATCGCCAAAGGGGATTGTAGGTTCATGTACGGGGAGTAGGCATGGAATAGATGACCCGTGAACTGTTTTCGTGCGAATAGGAAGCAAGGTTCAATGTTCACGTGACAAGCGAAGCGCCAGGCTAAGAGGCTAAGTTACGCCCGGCAGCAACCTATTTTAGGTCAGCCATCGAATCAAGCATACAGCCTTGCGGCATACAACAAAGCTCAGGTAATCTGGGATGGTATGCGAAATAGGGTGAGCACATACCACGTAGTGTAAGATAGGGAAGCCCCGGTCGAGTCCCACCTTATCCCGGGCCTCCGATGGTAGACTGGTTCTCGAAAGCGTAGGCGAAGATGTCGTATGATACCAGACTCCATTCTGTGGGTCAGACTTATACAGCTGCGTCACAGTCGTCCACTTTACTGATGGGACACGGCACACGGATATGGACGCGGAGGACACTTCTCAGCTACAGATGTCGGACGGCTCAGACGGTCGGACCCGGGTCGTTCTCGCACAGTGGGTTTGGTCGAGCGAAGCTCGCCCACGGCGGTCTCCCGGCAATGCTAGTACCGCCCCGCTGAACACTGTGCAGGGTCTCTCGGACCCCACGGCGGTGTAGAGGCCACCAGAGCGGTCGCAGAAGACGCCAAATTACCTCTAGGCTCGTCGGGCGATGATGCAAGCATTCGACGATAAAGCGGATGGAGCCTCGCGTCCCCCTCGCTTCAAGATGACCGTCTCGAGTGACAAATTGTGCTCCTAGTCGGGCAATAGAGCGCTAGTGCATACCTGTTCCGTCTGGGTATAGCGGCCAGTGCAGATTTGATTGTCGCACACGTAGTCGAGGAAGTAGCAGGGGAAGCTTGGCCCCGTTACCAACGGGATTTGCAGTTGCATGGTGCCTGGAATGTTCCGTAGAGCATGGTTGAAACGGCCGTGGAAGGGGTTAGGCGCGTCAGGCTGAATTCGGGACATGATGGACAGAAGACACACGCACAGTCGGGGCTTGTCGCGGTGGCGGCGAGCGGGGCGTAAACCGCAGTGTCTCGCCGGTAGCGATCTGGGATGTCCGGGCCCTGGTCCGTACGACGTTGGCATGTCGGTGCGGCGCAGGCGAAGCTGATGAGGTGTGATTAAGGTTAAGGTTAGGTGGTGAGGATGTCATCCACGACGGATGGCCGTTCGGGGCCGGCGTGCAAGATGCAGTGCAGCAGGGCTAGTATGTTCCATGGCAGCTTCCTGTCTGGTCTGCGGAGGTATCCATTGTGCACTTTGAGCACCGTCGTGTCGTCGCGCTCGCCGCGCCCGACGCCAGACATCTCTTCGCGCATCCACAGTGGTGCATTTCCACGAAACGCGGTGCCCACGATGACTGGGCCAGCGGCCGCCGGCCAGCGTGCCGCTGTGCTGGCGCGATGCGCCTATGCAATGCAATGGCATGTCCCGTGTCGACGGTGTCGCGTTAGTGGCCGGGAGTAGAAGGTGCGCTCCAACGCGTGCCTTCTCCACCCGCGAGACGCGTCGCATTCACTCCCCAACCCGCACTGGCATCCAGTCTTACTCACCCACACGACTGCTTTTTGCGAGAGCCTCTTCTCTTGCTTCCCCTGCCCCAACACTTGAGCATGCCGACGCACCCCCTGCCGCTACAAGTCTTAAGCGACACAGGATTTAGCCTTGCGCCCCACAACGGCTGCAGCTCCGCCCATCTCCATCGCGGGCAGCGGGCATATTTGCACGCTGTGGTCTTGACTCGCCTCTGTGCGAAGCCATGCTACTTCAGTAACTTGCCGCGCAAGGTACGCCAACGCCAACGGCCAGAGAGCGGCACCATAGGCGACGGAGCCGCGACGAGCCGCACGCCAAAATTGGCTGCGGGAGCCCATCACTGTCACAAGCCTTGTGTGCACGGTTCGAAAAGGGAGCCACTATGCCCCTGCGGCCTTCGAATCAGCCCATCCCCAGTGGCTGCCTCGCCCACAATAGCGGCCCCTTCCACTTATGACGGACCTCAAGTATTCAAAATACCGTGTGTACACTTGCGGGGCAACGTGTAGAATTGCATTCGGGAACCCCTCGCTTCGGAATCGGCAGGGCCGCACCGGGCCAGCGATCCGCCCTCAGATCGGGACAATGGCTGGACGCTGGAGATGCCGCCTAAGTATCCTCCACTTCTGGATCCTGATGCCCAGTCGTATGGCAGGCTCCCAGTGCCCCTGCATTTGCACGTTGCACCCACCCATGAGCTTGGAGTAATATGCAGCCTGCTCCTCGACCGGGATCGACGCCACAACGTCTGCCTGATGAGTCCACGTTCCTGCCATTTCGTCACCGTTACCGTCCTGTTGGACCTCCTCCGGCCAGTACGTACACGCTTACCAGAATCAGTGCAGTCCAGCTCCTTTCGGAAGCATATAGTTGGATGCCACCCCCATCCATCCAAAGCAAACGACCGGAAAATGGCGCTGTAACAAATGGTTACCAAATTTTGCGGGATTATCGAGTCTGCCCTGTGTCTACTGTGATGGCAATCATTATCTACACTACGTTGTTCTTGTGTTTGTGCATGTTCGCCACTTCTGATAAAGGGCACATCATCCGCCAGATCCCGCCTCGGAATACTAGGTCCAGCTGAGAACCCATTGCGATTTACGCCCGACTGCAATGATACTGTTTGCAGGTACCGATCCGACCACGTGGACAGTGTTATTGCTATACACGGCGCGGGAAGTGGAAGCATAGATTTGGAATTGGCAGGTGCCAAGACACCGTCTCTACCAAGCAGTATCTAGCACTCTCACGCATACTCCGCTCTCCAGAACCACACTTCTAGGCCACATTTAGAAGCAGAGGCGAACCAAAACAATAGCCGATAAACCTAGAGCAAGGATACCTATGCTTGGAGAGCGGCAACGAAGGCTCTGCCTTCGCTCCCTTGCGACACTTTCACAAAAGATACTCCGGCCGCGTCTCCCTGCTGCGCGACATAGCGCTGCACAACTTTGAGCCACATTGCTTTCTCTGCCCTGCTCGCACCCCTTCCTTCCCAAACCCAAACAGTTCTTCCTGAATCCAACAGGAACACATCGCTTCCGTCCAGATCGTTCATCTCGATTCTATTTCCCTCTTTGGCCAGGCTGAATGACAATTGGCCTTCAGAGTCGCTTAGCCGGAACAACTTCTTCACCTCGCGTGCTGTCGCGCTAGACACTGGCCTTGGAGATTTGAACCTGGTTTGCAACGGGTTGATACCGCCGCCACCCAGGTAATCTACCACTACTCTGGAACGCGACTCCGCTTGACTCAGGACCTCCACTTCCACATGCTTCGCGATAGTCATGTCGTTGACTACTTGCGCCGCCTTCAATTTCTCCATCGGTGCACAATTTTTGCCCTGCCACACAAATATTTTGTCACCCTTATCGAGAACAAACACGTCGTCCTCGTCCAGGCTTTGCCATGTGGGCTCTACCTCGTGCACGAGGATGGAATCGCGGCCCGCGCCAGCGCTGGGGTGCTTGAAAATACGCAGCAGCGTGTCGGTGTGTGTCTGTTCTTCATTGGTGTCGACGTGTGTGAAGCCAGAGCGTACCCCACCCCGCAAGATCTTCAGGCGCGGGAATAATGCGGAAAACGCATCTGAAGGTGCCGATTGTAGCTCTCGATGTTGGATGGCCGTTCCGTGGAGAAATTCATCCAGCTCAACTGTTTTGTACGCTGCTGTGCCAGCCTCATCTTGACTGGTATGGCTTCCTAACCAAAAGAAGATGTCATGCACCAGCTTATCCTCATTGCCGCTCTGTTCACCTGCGGCTTTCTTTACCCGCTCACTCTTCAGAATGATGTAGGAATCGCCTTCATGAAACGCGCCATACTGTTCTTGAGGCCAAGGCACGACTTCGAAACTTTCAATTCGCCAAATGAACAGGCCTGTTTCGCACCCAATGATGCCATTGTTCCAGGCTGGCTCTGTAGAAGCGGACTGATGCTTAACCTTATGATCAATATCCGAGTTGATCAACGCAACGTTAGAATCACGCCAGTCATACTCTTCCAAATGGACGAGACCTTCGTGGGGGGGCATGGAGGGCTTCGACCGAGGAATTGTATAAGAAATGTCGCCTAAACCGTTTATTCGCACGAGAAGCAAGTCGCGGAACAAGCCTTGTAAGGAGTAGTGTCGACGGGATGGCGTTGAGGTTGTTGTTGTTGTGGGAGATACGGAGCTGACGCAGGGTTTCAAGCTTCGGCGGGGAATTTCCGTACCTGAAACGTGGGGCGTTCTCGAGGCTGATTCAATTAACGTCATCGCTCACCAAACACGACGAGGCAGTCTACACATGACAATGCACCAGCTTTGCGTTTCCCGTCGAGATCAAAGCTTACAATGGACTCCGTTCGCAGGAGCGCAAGGACAGTATTCACGCGGAGCCTAAGTGTGTGCGGTTCTACCAGTCGCTAGGCCACTACTACCTCTTTCAGCTGCAACAACATATTGCTTGAACAATATTGTTTGGGAAGAACACACGCCTCTGAATCATTATCATTATCATGCAATACGACCAAATTTCTGTGGCTGCACCGAGTAGCACGTGCAAGCGACCTCACCGTTAAGATGGCAGGCAGCAAAGTCTCAGGCCACCTGCAGCGCGGGCCGACCCATCCTCAGTCTCGTGGTTTCTGCTTGGTACGATTACATGCAGGCTGGAGCTCTTGTCAGACAGGACGAGTAGATATGTTATGGTATAATTTGCTTCGTCGCGCGGCTATCTGATAGGTTGAATCCCTTCGCGATTCTAGGCGGACGGTTACATTTGGCCGAAGTAGGTGTGAGTGTACTATCACTGATCAAGACACACGCAAGTGAGGTCCAGATTCGGGAAATCATGCAGTATGCTACATACGCCCGGTAAGTTCTCTATTGATCCAACTGCTAGATAACTTTTGAAAGATCAAACTAGTCAGCATTGGTCTTGATCATGATGGAAATATTCCAGATCGATTCATTGTCACTCAGCCTTGGCTGCATTCAATCAAGAGTCATTCTCAGCTAGACGGTGCTACTGTATTATTGTTGCCGAGCGACTGACATGTCTAAGCGCACAAAGAATCGCTGCATATGTAGATCGACTCATCGGGCCTACAAGATCCTCTACATCAGGTCAAGCGTACGCAATATCAAGAATTGCTGAGTCAACAAAACTGTTAGATCCATACGGTGTACGACTTGCTTCAAGAAACGCAGATTTTCCCGGGCGTGCGATCCTTCCCGACTAATCGCCTCCCTACTCTCCACTCGCACGAGTATTCCCAACACGCCATCCAAGCAGCCACTCAAACGCAACACCTCCGCGTAGACCTGCCGCCTCGGCGAATCTGCCTACACCTCGTTAAGCCTGGATCATCCACGACCATCATGGGATTAAGCGACGCTGTCGGCAAAAGGGTAACTGTACCCTTTCACCCATCATGCTGGGCACGTACCCCATGCTACGGCTAGCCCATGCAGTCTCTCCTATCGCATGCATACAGTCACCACCTCCATGCAACCCTATTCGTGCTCGCTTACCGCGTTGCATCCTCAGGACCCACAGCCGTTGAAGTCCACTCGTGATCCGATCGACAGCGTGGCAGAGTATCGCATGGCGTGGCACGGCATGGACGGCTTACATGCAGCCGCGACCTGCTTCCAGGGCCGTTCCAGACGGGCATTTGAAATTACCGCCGCAGGTTTTTGGTGGCGGCTGCCGAGCGGCAAACGCCTGGCAGGCTGGGTATTCATGCGTTGCCCGTTGAGACTCCGAGTGTGCCTTGTGTACGTCTGAATCATATATCAGCTCGATGTCTGAGCTTGGGTCTGAGCTCGGGGCCCCTCTTCCACAGCCCTATGTACGCTGTCGAGGCGGCAGTTGCCGATGCAGCGGACCTTGGGGTCGCTTGGTCTGCGAAATGCAGGGGCATGTCGGGGATGGAGGATGGCCGGTAGTGGAGTGTCGGCGACCTAATGGTGGATGTGAATGGCCCGCGTAGTAGGTCATGCTATGCGTCTGCTTTTGCAGACTAGACTAGCACATGATTGCTGAATGTAGTTCTCGCTAGTAGAAAGCGACTTTATTGTGGATTAGGAGTATGTTTTGCGAAGCTAGCTAGCGGGCTTCGACTAATCTTGTCGGTTTTGCGAGGTCGGGAAGCTCGGGCAAATCCCGATATTGGACAATGAGGGTGTTTTGCATAGAATTGGATTTCTTCAGAAGTATGCCTTTAGGAGCATGCATGCGTGTGCAAATTTTGGCATCCGTTCAGGGTTTTCAAGGTTCCTGCGACGTCGATGGATTCAATGATACTTGAATCTGCTCGCGGGGCAACAGCACCTGAACAGGTGATCTAATGCGGTCTATGAGCCTTGGTATCGCTCATCTAGTTACACTAATAGGATCAAAGGAGTCATATGCTTTGTTGACAGAAGACCAGTGGCAAACAACCAACTTCTCAAGGAGAATCCGCGCGAACATCGAACGGGTACCTGGGCTTTGCAACGATTGTTTCCAAAGAGTATACTCAAGCCGCGACAACCCAGTGGTGTCAATGACCCATCACAGCACTACTATCATTATTGCACTTTGCCCGCGAACTTCTGTTTTCTCTTACAGACCCACGATACATTAACGATGCCCACAAAACCCTCGAATACGACCTACAATAGCCATTGGTCGCTTTCGTTCTTCACACTGGTCAAGCGACAGTTGTTACACCGGCATGAGAAGAGCATATAGACGGGGTCGCGACGTCGAAAGGAACATGAAGTTCTCGCAGATGGCACAGACATCAAGTCTGTTCTGGTATAGATCTTATTCGTGGGCACGGCTGCAACGAGAGTAAAACAATCCGTCCTCATGTCAGTGCACATCGTCCAGTCTTGGAAGAACAGTACCTAAGGTACGTTTTGCTCCTTCCCCGAACACAACTACCGCGATGAGATGCCACCAGAACGCCGAAGTACGACACCCTCTTTATTTATTCATGCACCTGTTTCCCCAGATTCTCATCTACAGCCTTAAAAATCTTGGCGCAGGATACGAATAGCAAAGCGAGCGGCATGTCACCGCATGTCACCGTATGGCCGATGCCTCACAATCCCCACTTGCGGCCCGTACCTAGCTTCCGCTGCGGGCTTTAAAACAGGTCGCACGTACTATCTATCTGATACAAATTTTTGAGTGGCTCGAGTACTATAGTAGCTTGATGAGCGTGCGGTGTGGTACGGCCGTAGGAGAGTCTATTTTTAGCTATAGAGGGGTGCAAGTCGGCCATTCATAGAGGTGTACTGAGCTGTAGTGGACAGAAAGGAACATTCTTGCAAATGAGTAATTGACTGCTGGTGACTCGAAAAGGAAAGATATTGACTGCGTGTGATTTATCAAAGTGGAATACCATGGATATTTTAAAAGTACAAGCTCAGCACGATATTGTAACTTTGAGATAAACATGCTTTATTGTTCAAAGGGATCGATGCTCCGAAAAACCAAAACTGTTGAAGTCAAATTGTCAAAGATTGTGAGCTTTCAAAAGCTCGCGTAGAGTCATTAATTAACAGAGTATGAGCATCAACAGACTTGATCTTGTCCTACAGTCATGCTTCACGGCTTTACACGCGGAGTCACTTTCAAGGCATGGATGTGAAACTACAATACTTGTTATGAGATGGACATGGACTACAGGTCAGCTGCCGTTGCCTCGAGAGAGTCTATGGAGATAAGAATAGATGGGTATGGCTCCCGTGATCAAGTTAAGAGTCCAGGTGAGGTGAAAGAACGGTGAAGGCGGGTCGTGCTCAGCGAGCATTTGGGAAAAACCGTGCCTTCCGGAACATCAATGCACCTACCTTCACACGAGAAGCTAAAATAACTTCAACAATCCCGCCTCAATCCATACCAAAACCCTGGGCTCCCTTCCCTTTTGCCTCTACGCCTCCACTCGTGGACAACCACCCCCTCATTCATACTCTCATCACCATGCCAGCCATGGCTTACCTTGTGGCCACTCTGGCCACCCTCATCTTCGCCGCCTCGGCGAACTTCGATCTCTACCGCATCCATGGTCAGCGTGCATCCCTCGATTCTCCCTGGGGCACCCAACCCAACGGCTACATGGTGTTCAACCAAGACCCCCAATGCGGCGATGTCCAGCAGGACAAGCAGTTCTGGTGGCAGCGCTCTGACGTGAGTGGGAACAAGCTCGGCGTCCGCTGCAAGGGCAAGTGCGATGTCAACGACGTAGGTGACAGTTCCATGCCCGCCCTTAGAGCTCATACGCGGGCCTCTAGATACAACAATACTGACATCGACTCCAGTGGCCCTGGCCTGATATCCAGGAGGTCGAGATGCATTTCTGCAACGATCCGCTCTACCATTTCAGTAGGTCTTTTGGCTGGCATGATCTTGCCTGTTTCGACTAACCCAGCTTCACAGCCATTTACAAGGACCGCGGCCACCAAGATGGCGAGACCTGGAAATGGGATCTCCTCAGCATCGACAACGTAAAGCACGGCGAGTGCTTTGCATACGGAGGCTACGGCTTCGACTGCAACTGGCCGAATCCGAAGCTTCATCTCTGGGGCCAGCGCAAGTTCCGCTGCATCACGCAGGCCGACGCGAAGACCTTCAACGACTGCCACCATGGCAATACCAAGGGTGACGATGACGGCCCCTCGAATGCGACTGCCTCGGCAGTTGTTGCTCGCTCGGTCGCTTGGGCTGCATAGATGGATTGGTTACGAGGCTGGCGTACGGTAAAAGTCTACCGTGATATCGATTTCATCACGGGGTTATAGCGATGGAACGGACATAGGTGCTATGCTTTGACATGGCAGAAATACGGATTGATCATGCCATCTATCAATCGTGGCCGTCTAATGTTCTCAATCAGTTTTCGCAAATCTTCCGTCACCAACGAACGTACCTTGCCAAGTAGTGTTTGCAGAGCCACACCTTGCTGCGTGTGGAGAAGGAGGATGATCGGCTCTTGGATACACTGCGTCTGTTGCCATCGCAAGCAGCGAGTCCCACAATTCAACTGAAACTTCACTTTGGAGATATTGGCGCATGCTGACCACTTGCACATACCGATTGGACAACATCATGTCTTTCAAATGGCCTATCAGTACATTGTAATTTACCCTCGCAAAGGCAATATATGCTGCGCCAAGCAACTCTGCCTGCACAGCGGACACTCGGGCTTCTCCCTCGCCCAGTCGCTAATACACGTCCAGCAAAACACATGCCCACACGTCGTGACACTGGGATCCTTCATCCCCTCCAAGCACAGCGTGCATTTCCTATTATTCTCCCCTATCCAAGCCATTGTCTCGTCGTCGTTCAACTCGTACCGCGGCTTATCTGCGACGGGCGTATTGGTCCACTTCTGCAGCTCCGTCGGCGGCGTCGTCTGACCCGTCGACGCCTCGAACAGCAGCGCATTATTGGCGCTGTAAGCGTTGGGATCGAGCGACACTTCCGCGCCGCCGCCGACCATGGCCGAGGTGCCCATGCTGGTGCCCAGCGCGCTCGTCTGCGGTACGTCGCGGGAGACGGTGTTCTGGAGGTGGAGGTATGCCTGGACGGCCATCTGGAGGATGAGCAGCACGCCGAGCACTTCGTAGCCCATGCGCTGGTCGCTTTCCTGCACGTGGCGCGTGAATATGTAGCGCAGATTCCATATCCGCTTGGAGAGGTGGTAGTAGCTGCCCGCGAAGTAGAAGGTTGCTAGGGAGAGAGCGTAGACGGGGGATGGGGAGGTGATGGTGTCGAGGTTCTGGAGGATGTAGTTCTGCACGCGGGCGGCGAGGGGTGTGGATATGGGCTTTATGCTTTCGCTTTCGTGGGCGTGTTGCTGTGCCTTTGCGCGCTGTCGGCCGTATCTCTTGAGGTTTGCTTCTAGCTTTGCGCGTATCCTCTTTCTAAAGGCGGGTAGTATCCTCCCCAGCACATAGGGTCCCAGAACGCAACTCAGTATGTAGGCTGCTCTTCTCGCCAGGCCGGGCAGCCTCCCGCTCTCGCCTTCGACCTGTATGATATCGCAGTACTCCTCGCCTAGTGTCCGGTTCCCAATCAACGTTGTGAGACCGAGGTAGAGGAGCTCTCCGAAGACACGTGTTTCGGACGTGTATGTGTGTGCATATCGCGCGCCTTTGACTTTGCGCAGGAGCGTAGTGAGCTGTTCAAGGAGCACGGCGCTGAAGTAGGCGTCCTTCTGGTGCGAGCGGATCACGTCGGGCGAGGTCGCGAACGGGTATACAAATCGTGGTCCGGTAGACATGGTGGAGAACAAGTAGGAGAGAGCCAGCAGGCAGCAGAAACGCGCAACAGTGGAAGGGTTGTTGTCGCGATACGACTCTGATGTTCGCATGCCGCCGAGATAGTTGGACCTCGGCTTGTGACCGGGAAGGAGCTTGGGCCACCCTCTTTGCTGAACGCCGTCGTCCTAAGATATTGCCGTTGCCGCTCATAGCCATGGAGGAGTATATTCATGCAGTGGAATTTCCCAGCATGAATTTATCGATAGGACAATGAGGCTTGTTGCGGGTCTCTGGATGTATCATGTTGACAGAACACTAAAGGCCCCATCCACCCGCCCGTGTCGACGAACGCAACCCCAATTGATCGAACTGGCTTCGGACGACCATCTCAGCGATCTTGGAGGACGTGACGCATCCGCAACGAAGAAAGCCACTCTATGTAGCAGCTTTTGGTCTCTTCCCTTTGCGAGATCCGAATCCTCCAGGAATCATTGATGCAAAGTGCTAGTTGAATTCACCTGATGCGGGGTTGACGTGCGGAAACCACGAAGCAATCATGACTTCCCGTTATACAGAGAGAAGCTCGAGCCAAATCTCGCGCGCAGACCATGTTCAGCCCTTTCCCCTTCACGCGCCAGCCCCAGTAGCTATATACCTCACGGATAAAACCATCATAGCACAAGCAATCGCTCCCGCACTTTACTTCGACTCAACCTGATCCCGAGAAAGTCGCACACTCTCGCTCAGCCATAGGGCCAACCTGATTGTCACCATCGGAGTGATTGCGGTTGCCATCGGGCCCCTTCTCTTATGATGGTCCATCTCTAACAGCAGGCTTTTTCGTCGAGGGCCCGCCCAAGCCACTTTCATGACGACTCAATCGACCGAGTCACGCCTTCCATCTGGCAGCATAGAAGCAACCAGCGTCGCCTCCGCTCGCCCAGGCTTTCACAAGCCACTGCGTGAGCTGCGAGACATGGTGTACCATCTTCTATGGGCTGAAAATCCTAATATGCGAGGGGAGTATAGGCTCGCTGATGTTGGTGGCTTCTATCATTGTGGACGAGAAGTAGTTGACAACCGTACGTGAACTCTAGTTGCTGGCGTTTTAAGGCGCCCAGACTAATTTTCTGCTAGACAACTTACAAGCACTTCCGCAATGGCTCCTCAGCAGCAAGCAGATCCTACAAGAGAGCCTTGACCGAATCCGTAGAAATTCCACATGGTACGTCTTCGGCCCTAAGTGTTTGGACAACCCGTTTACGCGCTTGCCGCCGTTGATGCACTTGCGTAATGCCCAAGATCTGGTCGTGTTGCTTGCCGATATCTATAACGACTACAACCCAGCAGGACTACCATACGGGATGAGGCGAATATGGGGGATAGACCCTCGCACTACGCATGCGCTTCACCCCCTGTGGCTCTCGCTACTGGCTGATGCCAATCTGCAGAGCTTGTGCATCGATACTTTCCTTGGTTACCGCGAGTGGAGCAACGTGTCCAACATCTGTGTCCTCTATCGGGCACAGGAGGTGGAACCCGACGAAGACGTCTACTTCGATGACGGCTGATGGAGATCGACTGGGCGAGAAAATACTTGGGATGGGTGCAGAGATGAGCATTACCTCGTGTCCGAACCTTTGTGTTTAAGCGAGCATAGGGGCAAGAACAGGTTACGTTACCCACACCTTGAAGGCCGCCCCCCTGCATCATCAATGGGCCATCGCCTTCTGCATGCTATCTTGGTGTGGCTTAGCAAGGACTGTACGGCTGCAGCGATAGACCTGATCAATCATGGTCTAAAGTATGGAGACAAAGTAAGTATGAGTGGATCATGTCTCGCCTCAGCGAAGTCCTTCGTTTCGCATAGAAGACACATCCACCTTGTACCTGGTGGTTTATGAAGGCGACTGACTGCTTGACGCTGTGGTTAGGCGTCTTGCTGTCATCCCACAAGTCTGTAGTCCGGCCATCATACGCGAACATTGGAGAGAGGTCACAGCCAATTTGAATGTCATACGTTTGATAAGAATGCTCTTGCTCGTTTCGTTGTTTTCTGGGGTGAAACCATGTTCCCGGATGCTGCAAATTCTGAGTATACATACACTAAGAGGCAAGGAAACGCTCAAACGCTGCAAGATCTGAGAACAAACTAGGAGACAAAGGGACGCTGAAATGTTGCAAAGTCTAGCACTGCTCCAGAGAAGCAAAAAAACAAGAAACGTTCAAACGCTGCAATATCTATCGGAATTCCGCCGATGCACGAAGTTGCAAGCGCTGCGGTCTGAGTCGAGACCGCGATGGTGTTGTCGCCACGGCGGACCTGGATTCCGACGCTGAGGCTGCGACCGGCGGCCATAGGCTCATAAAGTATCTGACCGCGGCCCTGGACCCGGGTGTCGTTCTCGAGGGCATTAAGGCCGAGAGCATGGCCATGGTCGGTGGCCATGTGAGCGTGGAGTGTATGCCTCCGGCCGAGGACGTAGGTGGTGCCGTCGGTGCAGAGAAAGGACAACGCTCAAGGCATTCAGGGAAATACTCGACCTCGCATCCATCCCTCTTCCGCACCGCCCAAGCTCCGCCTCGTTCGCGCTCCCGAGACAGCCTGAATGGCCCGCGTCGAAACTCCCACCGCGCGCCGTTATAGCGGCCACCAGCTCCATCCGAGTCCAGTACCCTCCCACTAGTCATATCAAGGATCTTTCGAGCTGTTGACGTGCTTTTAGGCGGAAGCTTTGTGGTTTTTGAAGTGTTTTGAAGTGGAGAAGTCGTTGACATGTCATGGTTGGGGAAGATAATGCACAACAGCTTCGCCATCCCTCCGTACATCATTTCCTGAGCGGCACATGGGGGAACGTCATGATCGTCGGGAAATCTCGCCTGCACGTGCAATTGTTGGAGACTCTTACGCAGTTGCGGTGGAGGGGCGAGGTAGGACAAGTCGAACAAGTCTTCGTCGAGGCCCGTGAGCGGGTAGTCATCGTGGATGACGACGTCCAGGTCGGGTGCGTTATCCGGATAGTAGTACCACAAGTGGTCGTCGTTCTCTTCCTCATCTTCGTCGTCGTCGCCAGCCTCCTCGTCGGCACAAGCTTTCTGCAGCCCAAGGAAGAACTCGTAGAGCTGCGGGTGGTAGTCTAGCCGAAGATACCGCGTCGTGCTGCGGAACTCGAGCAACTTCAAGCGAGGCTCGCCACCGCCGTTGTCCAGGAGCAGGCGGTAGAGAGCGGTCAGTGAATCGTGTTTAGGTATTGCCCACTGGCGTGTGAGCCGGGTTGGATATCCCTCCAAGTAGTACATGTTGAACATGTTTTCCAGGCACACGATCATGTCCTCTGCTATTGCGGGATGGAGAAGCTGTTGGATGGCTAGGTCCCGAGAAAGTTCGGCCGGGTCGGAGACGCACCATACACCGCGGTTTTGAAATTGCTCGAGGCCCTCGATGAGGATCTGCTTGTTGGCGAGGAGCCACTGGGGAAGGGTCTTCATGGACCCTATGTGGAAGCATGTGTTAGTAAAGTGAGTCCGATCAAGCCAAAGAGCATGTATGTTGTCCAACTTGCCATTCTTATGATCAGGCCACGAGTCGTAGATAGCCGTGATAACGGCTCTCGCACGTAAGATTGCCTTGTAGGTGCTTGTGGCATCACACGCGACTGCCATGTGGGGTGTATCCTTCCAGAGGTGGTGGTACACCTTGTTGCGGATTTCGCGTGGAAATTTAAAGAAACTGCTACGACCTCCCACCTGTTCTGTGGCCGGCTGTTGTACCAGGGCTAATGCAGCTCTATGGATGAGGCGCTTCTTGCGGGGTGGTTCCGAGGAAGGGGACAGAGGTTGCCGACACGATGGCCAGGGGTCTAGGGGGATGGGCTCCTGTAGCTCGTAGAGCTTTCTGCGGTGTTGCTTGCCGCGGGACATTTGGAAGGGGTGCGTCAGTGAGAGGTACGTTGAGATGAAGGTACGTTCAGAAGAAGGTATTCAGAAGAAGTTGTCCGGAGGGATAGAAGATATGTGGCAGATATCGCTAAGTTGGGAAGAGTACGAATTAATACTGCTCGACATCGAATTCTTTTAGGCACTGGGAAACTTTTTGTCGCAAGTCGATCTTCTGCACGGTCGTCCGTTTTCGGTACATGTACTGGGGTTTCCTGCAGGTACATGGGGGCCTACCGTGGTTTCGATGGGCATCAATGAGTATTTATGCTGTGGAAAGAGTGGTGATGCAGTGAGAATTCTCCTCGTCAGTTTTTGACTCGGCAGGCGCGTACGGGCAGCGGTGGTGTAACGCCACGTTCTCCACGTTGCGGAACATCCAAAATACCGCTCCGATAGCAAGGAGGAGCCTATTGGTGCAATTATTCATGTCCTGGATGAAACGAGAGACAACACTGAAAACACGCTGTTGGTGAAAGGATGTAAAGGGTTGGTGGATGACGGCACACTTGAAACCTTTTCGTACCTCACAGGCACATTTGGAGGATTGAAATGGCATAGCATGTCTGTTGGCTTTCAAAGGCTAACATTCGGCCATTGCGGAAGTATAAAGCACGCGAATATCCTCGCGCTGGTGTGAAGTCGATACCCTGACGCCGCCGTCTGCGTACGCTGATCGACATATGTGTAGCCCTAAACCACCTCAATCGTGTAACAAGTCCGACAAGCCCTTGTAATCGTCTCCCCCACGTCTCTTTTCAATTTCCAATCATGGTACAGATCTCTCGCTACTGACCACGGTCGTCCCACAGATTTGGTATACCGCTTCTAAAAGAGCCAATGAATTCAATCTCGTTATAAGATGAGGTGGGCGAAGGTCTTGTGAGAGGGAGACGACGGTACGACAAGGGGGTGTCCCAGGCTCTTTGTTTTTCTTGCAGCAGCAGCGACGGTACTGGAAGGCAGCCTCCAGGTTGCTGATGACAGTGACAACGTCGCTCGTCTGGTGGCAAGTCGTGGGAGGATCTGGATCTTCCTGATTATTATCGATGTCGTCGCTCTCGCCTGTATCCTCATCATTGAGGATGCCCTCGGAGATCATCAAGCGATGAATGCGGTGGTAAAAGGGCGCACATCTCGGATCGGGTAGAGCTAACCTACTGGAACTCCGTGTAGTGGCCGAGACGGTCGGCAATTTGGTGGGAACAACCCTTGCGTAATCACAGTAACATCTGCGGGTGCAAGGTGTCCACCGTTGAGTGCAATTTGGAGCAGTACTTTAATCACAGGATCACAAATTCTCATCGACACATTGATATTGTTGACAAGCATGAACTGTGCGATGCCAGTTCTCTCGATCCAGCCACAAAGAGCATCCATGGGGTTTTGATATCCTTCCAGTTTGAGGTTGTAATAAGACGATTTGAGATCAAACTTTTAGATCTGTTTCGGCGCGTATTGCTCGGCACGGGGCGCTGGGCGGGGGCGTGACATGGTGTAGCGAATGATATGATTAGTGCTGGTGACCTCTTTGTAAGTCATATTTCGAAGTTTGGCTGGGAGTGTAAACTCCTATGTAAGCCTTTCTGTGGATCTAGTTTATAGGACATAGGGATACTGTCGTGTAGAAGAGTATGTCATGGGTCTACGTTTTCGATCTGCCGCGAAAGGAGAAATACTCTTATAAGGTTTATTCGTGCTAGTATGCCAGAGAATTGCTGAGAAAGGGAGTCACGGGTTCTCGAATAATTGAAGACAGACGTTGGAGAACGTGGCAGTTGCCGCATAGGGATACCTAAGATGCGCCCAACCATGCGCTGACAGTCGTGCGTGACTATCGTTGCAAAGCGCCTGCCCTTCGACAGCGTAGCTTCTCGCTCTGCTGGCAAGACAACAAATGTAAAGAGGGTGAACATGTTGCAGTTTCTCACGGTCGGCGCCAGAGTTGTTGAGGTTTGTTGTCTCATCTACTTCAACAACCATGGACCCTATTGAACAGAACGATCATATGACATATCTAGCCAGTGCATACGTCGAGGCAAATACGCATGCAGCCCCAGCAGCATATTACAGCGTTTGACGTACTTTCTAGCCTGCATACCGATGCGCACCTGAGCTGAGACAAGCGATATTCGGTTTCTGCATTCTGCTTGTGTTTCTTCCCTTGATGCTTTTGTGAATGAACATGACGTACATCAATCTACTGAGCACCGAACGAGGATAACAGACCAAAAGACATGCCCTTCATCAATGTCAGGACGACCAAGTCGAGCCGTGCAGCCCACAGCCAACGCTCATGGCCAAACGTCACATAATATAGCTTTTTCACACGAACAGGTCGAAAGAACCAAATCCGTTGCATGCCTTGTGCCTCGAGCCTCGACACGACACCCACCCAAAACACCTCTTCGCGGACTAGACTAACGTCCGGCCCAAAACCCGACCATCATCGGACCGCTGACTCGTCATCCATCGACGGCGCTATGTCGCGCGGGAGCCATGCAAACCGCTGGCATCGCAGTCACTAATAATTCATGCTGTCGGGTGACAGGTGCGATGCTGGCGGCTCCCATCCTTCCGTCACGGCGGACCCACCGGGGCCCACCTGCCACTGAATCAGCGCTCCGGGGCCCCTCCTTCACCATTCCATCCATTCACGTCCGCTCTCGCGCCCGCGCGCAGGACAAAGGCCAAATTGCGATCGAATCGTGGATGGACGTGTTCAGCCGTTGACAGCCTGCGTGCGGCTCCAGGGGCGCTCGTATATGCAGCGCGCATCACCCGCGCCAGCCCTCGTCCTCGATCGCGAGCGGCAACTCGGTAGCATGTGCGAGGCTTCGCGGTGCATGGAAAGGTTCATGTATGGAGGGAATGCGAACCCGAGGCGGCCTTGAATTAAATAGGGACGCGGCGCAAACACCCGCACGGTTCGCGACCCAAACTCTATGAATCCCTCGATTCCCGCGCACCCTGAGCCTCTGAGATCCCGCCCCGCAAATCGAACTCTGCGCCCATGATTCAAGCTAGTTTTACCCGGCCACGACGGCACCAGCCGCTCGCGCGCGCGCCGCGCCAAAGCCGGTCCTTTTCAGGAAATCGATTCAGGGAACAGGGCCCTGGGAGCGTTAAAGTTTGAGATCCCTTCCCTGAGCGGCATCCGTCCCCGCGAAACACTGACACTTCGTTTGCAACCCGAATCCGAACCCACCCCCTGCTCCCAGAAACCCCGTGAGAGGGACAGCACGATGCTGTTGAGCTTGTCCGCGCGCTACCGCCCTCGACCAAGAGCGGGTCTTCAATCTCCGCAATCTGCAAACACTGCCACGCCTCGGCATTGATGCCGACCCGTTGCACGTCAAGAGGCCTTGGTGTGCCGGTCTGGCGCTCGTTGTGCGACGATGATGCGCCCTCCTCCGTCATAATTGATTGTGCAGCGTGGGGCGCGGCGCAGAGGCGACGAATAGCGACCTGCATCCGCGAGGGAGAGACCCTGCCCAACACCCCTGCCCGCACAAAGTGATTTTCCTCTGCATTGATGGTCGCCCTGCTGGCCGGTCTGTACCTTTACGAGTTTGTTTGATTTTCGATTGGCGCAGCCGCCACTGGGAGCGTAGACATGGGTTTCTTCTCTTGAGCGGGCGGGTGCCCTGATGCAGAAAGCCGGTGCGATATTGGAGACTCGAAGGTTTGGTGTTCCGCAGACGATCCGCAGCGCTAAGTGTTGGCATGGCCGACGGTCCCTGATTGCCTTGCGCAGCTATGACAGCGCGCAAACAACGTGGCCGACGTTCGCTCGTGTGTAGCGGGCAAGACAGCGACTAAGCAATCGAGCTCATTCGCAGCACACCGAGGAAAAAGGGCAAGGCGTGGCAGGACCCCGCAGAACGGATTCCACGAATGATGGCGACATCGCCAAGCTGGGGAAGCGGGATCAAGCAACGCTCCGCGCTCCCGAACCATGCACGGTTGAAGACGGCGCTGCTTGCCGATGCTATGAATACCGAGGAGCGGCACAGATATTGGTCTGATCTGCTCAGTTGATGTGCATGGCTGACAGCGATCAATGATCATCTCACTATCCAACGTCCCAACGTCCCAACGTCCCAACGTCCGCACAACCCTACCACACAATGGTAGATCAACAAGACCGCGCTCGCTCTCGTGCAATACGTCGCGTGACCTTGTGCCACTGCAGTCCAATGAAAAACCACACTATGCAGGTTCGATGCCCGCTGGCCCTGTTTCGGGATCGTGACACACCAACCCGATCTGGATCGCTTGCTGTGCGTTATCGATCATCTCGACGATGCCTATTGCGCATGGACGTGCAGATGTCTGCTGTAAGCGCGCAGAAATCATCGTCGGCGAAGTACGAAATTGTCCTTGTCACGTAGCCCGTGTCTTGTTGCCTAGCCATCATTACAATATCGTACCGTGCGCACCTTCACTCGGAGATGGCCTGCTTGCATGATCTGGACCAAGCTTCGCCAGCTGACTCCAGATGTTCCCCAGGTCGCACAGGGACTCTCACAATTGCGGCCTCCCCTGCCTGGACTAATCAGTGCTTCTTCGGGCTTGGTTTCCTGCTCGCACCAGCAGTGCTGCAGGGTTGCTGTCCAGCCACCGCAAGGCACGCAGGTGTACGATGTCTGCTGCTCTTCGCTTCACGAAGCGCAACCCACGGTTCCAACCTTGCTCTTGCTGAGCGTCGCGCCAAAAGAGGGTCAGCTTCTGTGTACACTTTTCGAAACACATGCATGCCGTATGGCAGAAACGAACATTAGCCCCGTAGCCACTCAAAATATGCCTGCTGACATGCAGCTATCCATGCACTGGTGGCACAGGCCTGCAAACGAGGCTTCTCTGTTGGATTTCCGTTGTGTCACCACGAGCCTTTCAATCAGTCAAAGTTCATTTGAGTTTGATCACTCTCGTCATCCGAGGTTCGATGATGTGTGCGGCGTATACCCGAGTTGACAGACGCCAGTGCGCGCGGAAGCGACTTGATGTATATGTCGGCATGCCACTGGGCTCTAGTTTAGTGGCACGTATCAGACTGAATGTGGGGCGGAAGAGGCGCAGGACTGTGCTATGGTAGCCAAACCTTGCCCGGTGCACGCTGCGGATACAGGAATTGAACAGTCAAATGGTAAATGCGCTTGTTGAGGCGATGCAGATATGCTACGGATGCTTGAAGTAATGAAGGTCGTACGGGGGTATATGTGAGAAGTAGAGTACAGGTACATGCGCCTTGCAAGTGGGGCAAATGCGTGTATGTGAAAAGCAACGCTAGGACGTGAACATGACGGCGGATGGCGCCGAACTTTTGCAGAAAGCACGGAAGGGATCTTTGTAGACTTTGGCTTCCCATGGAGTCGACTAGAGGCGGAGCAAGAGCGTGTCGTAGAACATGAGCAGCGATGCTGGATGGATCTCGGGTGCCATGATTTGTTCATTGCACTAATGAAGCCGCCCTTCTCACGCGCTGGATGATGCTAGTGCGCAGTTTCTTCGGTCTTGACCCTATGTCCTTCTCCATGTACGTCGTGAAACATGCCGTCGGAGTCGTGGCGAGGGGGTTTGTAGGGTCCTAGTACCCGAGCTATTGTGTCAGGTAATCGAGGGTCGGGTTTGGGATCAACATGGAATGGTCCCGATGCAGTACCCCCATTCGCCTGATCGGGGGGTGGCGTTAAATGTGATATTCGTGGTGGAGACTCGCTGTCGCGTTTTTGTGACTTCGAAGGAGGGGATGTATTCTCGACGGATTCCTCGAGCTTCCTCTTGCTGCCTGATTGACGTTCGGTACAATTACAATGACCATGACCACGCAGATGAGTATCTCTCCACTTGGTGTAACTTGCATCTCTTTCGCGCTGGTACGTCTGGGAAAATGTACTCAAAGTGGTCATGTTGCGATTAAAGTCCTGGAAGTTGAGAGATGGTGTCGGATAGAACTTCTCGGTGTCTGGTGGTGGATGGCTCCATGTATCATGGCAATATGGACACTTGACCACTTCTTCATCGTTGTCTGATGCATCCTGTGGGTGCCTTGGAGTTTGTTGCAGAACATGAGTACTCGAAGGGGGCGAAGTAGCTTCTGTTGTCAGAGGCTCTGAAGGTAGAGTCGATGGAGGAATCGGTGGAGGCGGCATCTTGTTCGTTTCATTGAAGAGTACGGTATGTGGCAATGGTGGCGCGTCCGTGCGGTTTACGTCTGAATCAGAACGTTCCCGGCGGCGTTGGGAGTTCATGTTTGGAGCGTCTTGTTGAGATCCGATGGAGGGTGGGGCTGGTGGTCTACCGTAGGCAGGTGGATGTGTCAAAACGTTGCGGGAATAGGACTGGTGGGAAAGTGGATCAGAGGGAGGTGTGAGAGGATGAGCTGCAGTGTCTCGAGCAGAACGATGATGGAGTTCCGGACTTCGTGTCGATTGAGAGGTGTTTCCTGGGAGAACAGTTGTGGGTGCTTGGGAGGTTGCAGAGGGGAAGACAGCAGAGTCTTGGCGCGCGTTGATTGGCTTCCCCGCAGTCTGGTGCTCGCCTGGAGAGAAATGCGCAGGATGGCCGTCGAAGGACGACCCGCCGTGAGTGGAATTGGTCGAAGAAGAGATTGCAGTCGTCCGGTCCTGTGGCAGCGTTGGGTTCTCGCTGCGGTCCTGGTGATGCGAGGGCGGCGAGGGTTGACCGTTCACCTGGGGATTTGCGTGCCTCGTCCGTGGAGACACAGGACCCTCCGGTCGGGGTTGCTGATTGATGGGCGTCCACGAGGCCATCAGCGGAGCCGGGGTTTCACGAGGCTTGCCGTTCATGTCGACGACTTGTCTGAGGGGAGGGAGCTTGCGGTCCATGGCAGCAAGACGTGCGGGGAGAGCTGGAGGTCAAGAGGCAATCCGGGTGGCGACGAGGACAATGGGCCGTCAGCGGGAGCGGGCCGCGGCAGAGTTATGAAGCGGTTCGCCAGGCCGGGAGGAGGGTGCGGCGGTGCTGGAAATGAAGTTGCACAAGGGAGCGAGGTGAGGTCTCAGGGACGAGCGTCCATGGCAGAGCAGCAAAGGCCTGGCAGGTGCGGCGCAGACGGGCGAGCGAAGGATGCGTCCAGTCGCACCGCACAGGCAAGCGGCCGGGGCTTCGTGTTGTCTCGCTAGAGCAAGAGGCGTTCTTATGGGTTGTTGATTAGCGGGTCTTGCCAGGGTGCGTGCCGCCAGTGCGCTAAGGTGGCATGCAAAGCATCTCGGGGGACGGCGGGACTGGATCCATCTGGCACCTTGCGCGGCGCAGACGACGACCCCTGCGCCCGCGGAAGCCGGGTGTTGTTTGGGCACTTGGGCTCGCATCTGGCGTGGGATGCCAGGTGGAGCCAAGCGGCCCGGCGGTGATCGGACGACTCATCCTGCGCTGGAGAGGGAACTACTGCAACCGCGCCCCGGCACAGCGTCCAGCGCCTGTCGCCTCTCCACCGTCGCCCGCCGCCAGCCCCGTTTCCTGTGCGACCCAGAGCGCGCCGCACCAGCAGCACCGGGTGCGACCACTGCGGCGCGGCAAGCCGCCCGAGGAGTCGTCGTCGTAGACGTCGTCGTCCTCGGGCGGCGCCAGCGGGCCGCGCCTGGTCGGGAGGGCGTCTGGGACGGCGGCGCGAGGCAGAAGACAGCAACAGACGGGCCCGGCGCCTGCGGTCGAGTCTGCATGCGAGGCCAGCGCGCCTTCCAGCCCGGCTGCATGGGGAAGCTGCATCCGCGTCGCGCCTTCCCCCACGATCCCCATCCACTCCTCCCGCTGCCTCGTCGCTTGCCCGTATTGACCAGCTCCTCCCATGCCGCCAGCCGTTCGGCCAGCTGCTCCGACCTCTCCCGCTGCACAGAATCAATCGTCGGCACAGCCAACGCTGCACCCAGCCAGCACCTAGCCAGCACCCAGCCAGCACCCAGCCGGCGCCCAGCTTCCTCATTCGCCCGCACCGCCGCAGATATGCACATCACCCAGACGTTCACTTCTTCCCGACGGGTGACCGCACGGCACCCTGCTGCTCCCTGGCAACTGCACCCCCGTACCCGTGTCCCGCATCCCCGAACCTGCCCGCCGCATTGGGAGCGAGGGCTTCCAGCTGCTCGTGACGGCGCGCACGCAACGTCCTGGACAGCTGATTTGCACCTCACCGATGGATAATGTGCGCAGTTAAAACCCCGGGCCGAATAGGGGCCTCTGCCGCTCCCGGGTGTGCTCAGACTCGTCTCGGTTCAACGTCCTTCCATCTTCACCGTTCAAGAAGCCCAGGCGTTCGGGCGAGCATGTTGATGCTCCCCTCGAATCATCTCCCTGCTGTAAACGGTGTGCTGGCAGCCGAAGCGAGCGGCTTACTTCCAAGACTCGACATGATCGCCCCTTCACCATCGCTTGCACCTGCGCCTAAGAATAACGTCTGACCGTTCTAGGCCGCCTCTGATATGACGCACCGCTCGTAGAGACGTTGTCAGCCTTGGTTGATTGCTGTTATATTGAAGACCGGAGCTGAGCACAATCCAAGTCGTCACTTGTGCAGCCCTGTATGGATGTTTCATTGTTAGAGACTTTCAGCGGAGTTTGATGCGAATGCAACGACAACGGTAGAGGCGGGCGTGGAGTGACGAGTTCGTCGGACAGAGGTTACCACCACCGGTAACGCCACGGCAGACGGCTCCCTGTCTCGGGACCTCAACTCTTTGAAGAGCCACCCGGAATGTTGCTTCTACGGCCCGAACGAGAATGATCAAGTTCCCGGAATATGCCACCGTTTCAAATTCAAAATTACTTTTTTCTTGTGCTACCGAGTTGAATGGTTACCTCGCATACGACGGACATCGAGTCTCGCGAGGGGCTCCATGAAATGAGACATACGAACCACGCACTGAGCACGTCTCTGACGATTACGTTTCACACAAGCCAACGCCCAGAGACCAGTGGCAATAACTCGTTCGCCAGTAGACGTCTGCGTATTGATCTCGATGAGGTGGGAACCATACGCACCGGCTAGTCTCACCGATGCGGTTCTCTCTTTGCACCACATGTGACGGACAAGCCACCATACAGGGTTTCTGCCGTAACGCTTGCTTGCGTCGAATTGAAATCTGCTTGCAAAACTGAAAGGCGAGACCATGGCGGGGTAAAGACCGAGCCGTGTCTCGTGTGTCACCCTGTCCGAATAACGATTCGCTGGACTCTCACGTTGTGTAGCCATCTCGCGTTTGATCTTAATCTCCTGATCTGGTTCCTGCATTCGAACGTTCAATTGTCTTTCACGGCTGCAGGAGACATGATTATTGCCGCCACTTTTTTATGCCTGCTCGGCTTCGAATGAAGTTGTAATAGCCAAGCGCTCACACCATGGTCGTTCGCGACTACATACTGTCGATCCTGCCCACGATCTGTCCTCCACTTACCTCACAAATTCCGACGCTAAAATGGATTCGCGAACATTGCAGGTAGTTGTACTACACGCCATCCTTGTTTGCCGCTCACAGTGCATCTCAAGCATAGCAGGATACTGCTCTGGCCTCAAGAGCATATTCCAGCATCTTGGTAAACCTGTTCCAAGCTATTACCTCCCGTGCATTCCTCCGTCCCTCAAATACTTCACTGTCGTCCATCCACTCCAGGGGTACATTACCCGTGCACTGGTACCACCCAAATAGACCATCCCAGCAGGCAATCGATGGCCAAACCCAAGAACCTCAATCACACGGCACGGGGAATTTTGACCGTCGGCAGCTGGCGAATCCCGGCACGTGCACGGCCTCTGTGAGCGGGACGTGTGTCTACGCCAGCGATCCCAATTCCCAGTGTCAAAGTCAGAAACGTTAGCGCTCACCGGCTGGCCTCGGGCATCCTGGCTAATCGGTGAGACTGATGTCGGCCTCCTGGACCGAGTTCCATTTTTTTTTCCTTATCGCATATTCCCAGTCCTTAAGGTTGGGGTTCGTTTGGGAGGATTTGGCTCCGCGGAGCCTAAAATTGAGCGCTAGACTATCCTCAGCATAGGGGGCGTGACGCGTCGCGAACTATCCACACGGATAATGTGGACTGGACGTTTGTGTGTTGTGGGCGAGTGTTTGCGTTTGATGCAGGATTCCTCATCGAGGTGTTCGAAGGGGCCTCTGGGTTGGAGTGTGGAGTCGCGGTTGCGGGTTGGATGCCGGCTCGCGCATGTAGCGAGTGGGTGCATTGCTTTCTGCTCATGTGAGTGGGGGCCAAGGGCTTGAAGCGTCTTTGCGCTGGTGGAGTCAGTCCAATTCGTGGGAATCGCGTGCATTAATTTTCTTACATGGGCGTCTGACTGCGTTAGCAAGGGGGATATAAAGCAGACGCTCTGAGCTACTGTGGCCTCGAGTGAAAGGAGAGAGCAGTTCAGTGGACACCAAACTGGGCAGGACCGACGACGACGGGGAGGTTGTGGGCGACATTGCGTTATCGCGTCGAGGTTTGACATAAAGGCGTCAGGTTTGTGTTATGCAGGTGACATCACGTGTGGCACTTCTCAGAATCGCATCCATGGAGTCGCGAAACAGCTGTGCACCGCTTTGATGCGCGTCCACTTCTCTGAGTAAAAATGAGGTTGGGTTGGAATCTTGAAAGACACGGACTGGGTATGTGTCATCTCTACATGCACTGTGGTCGACCATAAAGAGGGGAATCCGCCCTACCGTGAACATCCACACCGATTTGTTATACTATAACTTCACAACAAAGGCATAACAGTCTGTGGCTATGAAATTTCGATATGGACTATCCAATTACACTTTGACAATAGTGTGATACAGTAGGTTCCTACAAGATAAGTACTTGAGCGTCCAAGTTTTCCGGCAGCCACTGTGTACCGTAGGTAACAGCTCCAGCTGATAAATCTATTGGTTTCAAGGTAGCTTCGTGCGCTAATTCAGTGGCTAGATATCTTAAGCGGGCAGACTTTCTGTACTGCTCTTTGCCAGGGCTGACACAAGCTCGTGAAGACTTGACAGCGTGTGTCTTATCTAGTCATAACAGCCAACGTAGTTGATAGCTATAAAGTCATGACACAGCCTGGTCACACCAGCTACTGAGAAAACTGTGTTAACAGTAGATATGGAAGAGAACAGATCGCAGTGCTTAGAGTCTTTCTCCAGGATAAGCTCTGAAGTAATTCGGCGTTCTCAAGCAAACAACGATTAGCTGACAATGCTCATGTGTTGCTAGCCATTTCTCGTCATATTCAGTCCAGGGCCAAAAATGTAAACTTTGACTTCGTATTGCTACCCGCCCTGCACCTCCCCACTCCCATCTTCTACACGACCCTGCAATTCTGGCTACCCGCCTAGGCAAGACTTCCATTTGATCCGCGGGGTGGAGTGCCCAACGCCAGGTGATCACGTTCCAAACACCTCCAAGTCATGTACCCCACCTTGGTACAATCGTTTCCAGAGCCTCAAAATATATATATACACCTTCAGCCCGTGGAGTGGAGTTGGTCACGTAACGCAACGACGACACGAGGAATTTGGGGTGTAAGTGAATGCCCAAGCAGTGTATTGTCATGTTTTCGTTCCTGGCTGGCATCCAATACAACCGCTATTCGGGCCGTTATGGACGTCAAACTATTTGTCTAAAACAGCCACACATTCAGCCGTCATTACCCTCGTTTACAATCGAAATGGGAGCTTGCATCTTGGAATATCAACGAATCACTTTCAGTCCAACCAGGTCGCCTCATAATTGCTGTTCATGTCGAGCGAACGATGGCTACAGGAGATCCAGAAGACATCATTTGGAACTGTACGCGGATGCGCGATTTCGTTGACAGCCAATGACATCATGCCGCGACGCCAAAACCATTGGCATTGCACTGCCTCAGATTCATATCGTGGACGACAAACAGGTGACTTCGAGAACCCCTACCAAATGGCACTGCCTATCTTTCCGGAGATTCAATTGCTGTCGATAGCACCGGCGCGTGCTGCCACACGCAATGCCCGAATCGAAGCCCGAATCGACTGACGACGAGCTCTCTCCTCATAAAGCGAAGCAGGAATTTATCAAATCTATCCGCAATGAGCTTTTTACGCTGAACTTCTACCGTGCGCATATGCTGTACTTCATTGTCGTCATTGCAATCAGCTCAGTCATTGTGTACGGCGAAGGTATCAAGAATGGGCCAAAGGATGGGTATTACGACAGCCATGTGAGCTATATGAACGCGCTGTTTCTGACCTGTAGTGCTATGACGACGACTGGTATGTCAAATCCTCAGCCCAGCCAATGTCTGTTTAAAGATTATGTCGGAGTTGAATGAGTAATGGGAAGAACTGGCTGACTGCGCCCAGGGCTTAACTCTGTGAACCTGGGAGACTTGTCTGGTTTCCAACAAGCAGTCCTCTGCGTACTCTTGATGGTCGGCAACATTCCATTTGTGTCGATGGTAGTCGTCTTGATCAGGCAAAGCATGTTCCGCAAAAGGATGTCTGAGGTGGTGAAACACTCCCGGGCTATGCAGAGACTGGTCCAGGATATCGAGACAAGCCATGAAAATGGGCAGAATAATGGAAGTGGCGACATCGGCTTACGGCAGCGTACCCATGCTGAGCGTGGTAGAGGCAGAGATGATGAAGGACGGGAGGCCGAGCCGAAAAAGAGGAAGATTCAGCCCTTGAACAAGAGGCGTACATTTCATCATCAGACGGGGTTTGGATTCGTACCCACACCTTGGGAGACAAAATTGGCGAAGAATCTCTTCGCTCGCATTTTCGACAACATCACGAGTGAACTCCGACCAGAGCAGCACGACTATGTCTCTTTCAAGCCACACCTAGACTCAAGAGGACGGTTTTTGGAGCTTAGCGAACATGACAGGCTTGAGCTCGGTGGTGTGGAGTATCGCGCCTTGCAGGCTCTACTGTTCATTCTTATTGGATACCAGCTCTTTTGGTACGTCTTTGGCATTGTTTTCCTCATGCCATATGCATACCGCTCCGAGACGCGCGACATTCTCCGAGAGGCACAGCCAGGAGGTCTCAACCCAGGATGGTGGGCTTTTTTTTCCACGGTCACAGAGTTTGCCAATGGCGGCCTCAACGTGCTCAACGCGAACTTTGTCCCATTCAGCGGCATGCCTTACATCCTCATCATCGCTGGTGCGCTGGCTCTGATCGGACAGACACAGTTCCCGATCTTCCTCCGACTGACGATATGGATAATGCAGAAGATGGTACCGAAAGGATCTCGACTGCGTAACACATTACAGTTCTTACTTCAGCATCCTCGACGCTGCTTCATATACCTGTTTCCTAGCAGACAAACATGGTATCTGCTGGCTATCCAGATTACGATCGATATCACCGCATGGCTATGTTTCGAGATCCTGAACATCGGCATGCCAGACGTCGAAGCCTTGACCACCGGCACCCGCATCCTCGATGGACTGTTCCAGGCCACAGGTCTCCGTACATCTGGCGCATACATCATCACTTTCTCCTCGCTTGCACCTGCCTGCCTGGTGGCCTACTTGGTCATAATGTACATTTCCAGCTACCCACTGGTCATGACCCTGCGCAAGACGAACACATACGAAGAGCGGTCGATTGGGCTGCAGGAAGGCGACGATAGCGCTGCTGGTATTGCATCGCATCTTCAGAAGCAATTAGCGTACGATATCTGGTTTCAGTTCCTTGCTTTCTTTCTGGTGTGCATCATTGAGCGGGCACATCTTCGCGCTGCAGATCCGGGGTTCGATATGTTCTCGCTGCTGTTCGAGGTGACATCGGCGTATGGGACCGTAGGGCTATCAACCGGTGTTCCTGGGGAGGATATTAGCCTCAGCGGCCGCTTTGCTGGTCTGAGCAAGGTTGTCATGTTGTTCGTGATGGTGCGTGGAAGACATCGGGGGTTGCCACTCGCGATTGATCGAAGCATTCTTCTGCCAGGGGAAGAGTTGATGAAGAGACTGGATCTGGAGTACGGTGGTGGCGCAGACGCCTCTGTGAACGACAAAAACGAGTTGGTACGTGATTTTGAAGAGGGCACTACCCAAGCGGGAGGCTCGAAGCCGATTCAAAGTGCGGAAAGGGAGAATGTTGGAGAAAGCGCCACGCCTAGTCAGTAAATTGAGGACCACTACGATTTGTGTTCTTTCTCATAATGTATGAAATAACGAATGGAAACGTAATCGCACAATTCAGCCTGTACTATCTTATACTGTTATACATTTGTAAACGTCTTGTATAATAGGTCAACGTGGCCGTTCACAGTAGGGTGGGTTCTCCTCCTTATTGGCGGCCACTGTGATTCTATTCATAGGAGAACTTCTCTGATCTGGTCTTGTATTTACTACAAGGTTATATGTTGCTGTTGCGGCAAAAGTTAAATCAGTGTCCAATTTAGCATTGCTGCATACATAGACTCATCGCACAGCACCGCGCAGATTCTCCGATCCCATGAAAAGGTAGACTATGGCTGCTGCAGAACGCCCCTCGTTGTCAAAATCTGCACAACCGGTAGGCTATCACTCATAACCTCTTTCTTCTTCATCAAAATCCCACCATGAGGCGCTCCATCTTGTTTAACATACCAGAAGTGAAAAGCACCTGGGATCTTTATATCCCAATCTCTTCCACTCAAGTCCTGGACCTTTTTCTCCTGCGCTGTTGCATTGCCGCGGAGGTTCGCAAAAATATGCGCCTGGCCGATCATCTCCCAGCCGTCTTTTGTCTCCCAGGTGATGATGAAGTAAGGCTCGTGGAACTCGGAGGTAAAGTGCTGGTACATGTTTTTGGATTCGGCGAAGGCGACGGCGTTGCCAGTGGAGGATTTGCCGTCTGGTTTGACGAAGGTGAAGTCTTGTGAAAGCTGTAGGTGGTGATGTGTCACCTCATTGTACGTACTAGAACACATGGAGTCTTCCTGGAAGCGGATGGATGTAACAAAGAGATGCATACCCATTCACTTTCCTCCTTGTCCCACTCCTCCCGCTTGTTGAAGGTTCGAGTAAAGTTTTCCATCCACTTCATGGCTGGATGCTTCCTTGTTTCGTCGTCCCAGGTTCCTGCATGCACAAAAGCTGGTGTAGTTGGGAAAGACATGGTGCAAATTCGAGTGAAGGTATTGATCTTCTTGCACCGGACCAGCTATTCCACATCATGAGGATTAAGTACATCAGAGGAAGCACCGGCAGCTGTTCAGCCCGGTTACATAAGGTGGTGTGATACCTGGTACTCATCTTCAGCTGCTCAAACTAAACACGATGGCGTCGAATTCCACGTTTGTATGAAGCTTGATATATGCTTTCGAGCTGAGCTCGTAGAAGTTGGTGAGAAGTTGTTGTATCAATGGCGGTATATTGGCCGATAGTATGCTTTTACAGTCGGCGGATGTGAGGATCAAGAGCAGTCTTGATAAATCGAACAACCGAGTTCAACTGCGCGAGCACATATCAGCGATGTCAGTAAGGTATGGACGTTGCGACTGCACTTCAGCCGCTGTTAGCTGAAGTTGGGGTGCGTGTGCGGGGAACGCTCCGTTCGGGTCGCAGCGGATGTCTGAGACCCCACAGGTCCTGCTTCGTCAAGGCTGCTATGCGGTGCTCCCTCAAGCGAACAAACACATCTGTGGCGTGACTGCCTCGCTCGTTGTTTCTGGCGCACTAGCGCGATCTGGACCCACAGATTGGAAACGTAGACAAGCTGCCAACGCTACCATAGGTATCTGTCAATATTAGCTATTGACGAAAGACAAAAGGCCGTCAAGCAGCGAGACTTTCTCGTTCACGTGGGGGCTCGCTGTCTTTACAGCATACCCAATGCCGACGAACAGAGCACCAACTTCAGGCACTGCGCATTCCAGCATCGTCCCTGCACTAAAGCAAGGGTGCAAGGCCCAAGTCTCTATGCCCAGAAACCTGCAATAGCTCAATTACTTTTTCCCTCTTAAAAGACTGCCTTGAGCATTGTGTAACAATTATCACCGCTACTTTTACGACTCAATGCACGTAGCCTGCAGGATGTTGCCGCTTGTTCACACAACAATCCGACAGGCCGAAGCATGATGTATAGGTAGCGTGAGGCTTTGGGGTCACGTCGAGGACGATGGTATGCCTCTCATCCAGTTTCTCAATGATTCGCATATTCTTATTCGAAGTCGTGCCGTGAAGGACAATCATGGTGGTTCCCCTCGAATGCGATGGAAAGGCCAAGTCTGTTGTATTTACAAGATATGGTTACAAATGGGATACAACGCCTGGTGATGCTCCGAGAACCTTCAGTCGTGTATCCGCCTTCGTATCAGGTTTATTTTAGCGATTGACGAATCGTCAATGACATAAATGCAGCGATGCCTCCTCTATTTTCCCTTGGCGTTGCCCGAATGCGTCTCGTAGAACTTGTCCGGCCACACACTCTCTTAAGGCTGTGAATGCGTCAGTCTGTATCGCCTGATGCATGATTTCTGGGGATGTCTTACCGTATTCTTTTGGCTCGAGAAGTTCTCCTTGAAGTGATCAGTTTGCGGGCCCTTGTGTTCGCTCGTTTGCCTCAACGTAGTGTCTTTGGGGTCGCCTAGAATATTCCATTAGCCAATGCCACGATAGAAAGGCCACAGGCAATGCTGCCACATACCACGCGGTGTGCCTGCCGCAGGTGTCGAGTAGGGGGTGCCTCCACCGGCGGTGAAACGATCCTCAATATTCTGCACCTCTCTCGTCTTGTAGGGATTCGGGAACCAATACTGTCGCATGAACATGTAGTAGGTGAAGCCAACGGCACCGCCGGCCATGAAGATCTTGGGGATGGTGAGACGGCCCGACATTGTTTGGTGTGTAGAGTTTTTCGAAGGTCGGATGATGCGGTAGAGGGACGCGATTTGTCTAAGGTCTCGAGGCACAAGAGGATGACGGAGTAGCTAGGCGGGTGCGGGAAGAATTGGGGATGACGGCGGTAATGTCGGGCGCTGGGTAGGTCATGCGTGTTATGCCTTTTGCGTGCACTTTGTCGTTGCTGTTGCCAAATGTTCGCGTCATCAAGCCCTTAGCGCGAGAGCTCCCCTGGTCGATCGGTCTTGGCAGGGTCAGCCCTGTCGATGAGGCTGAATGCCGTTACGTCAGCGAGGGTGTGGCGCTCCTTTTGCGAAACCACCTCTCCTGGATGCTGGAAGGGACACGCGATCACTCAAAGGACACCTTGCATAGCACAACAATACGTGGGGAAGGAGGCGGGCGCACTCACCTCTAGTCACTCGTTCAATCTATCCGACGAGAGAAGGATTAGGGCCTTCGGCGCATCGAAACGGACCGGACAGGCAACTGGCGGCATCAAAATGGACGGTGACCCGGCGGTGGAGCCGCAGCTCGACAGGTTCAGTCGCATACTGCCACTGCCTTATCGAGTTGCTTTGATTATCGTAATGGGTATGCGCTCTTCCCGTGTTGCAGCGAACTCGAGCTGACAGTCTCGCAGGCATATGGGCCTGGGGCTTGAATCTCCACTACCTCTCCCTCATTCGCATCGACGTTCCCTCCCTCATTCGGTACCCGGCGCGCAACTCTCCGCACCACCCACCGCATTATCTATCTTGCTACCGCGTCGCGCTTTCCCTCACCGTACCGCTCGTCCTTTCCCTGCTCCTCTTCTGGAGTCTCACCAACGGAAGTCCCGCCGACATCGCCGCATGGGAGATCCTGCCGAACCTGTACCTTATCGTCCTCGTCATCGGATTCATTGTACCCATACCCTTCGTGAGCAGGAATGGAAGACACCGGACACTTGCAACTCTGAAAAGGATCAGCATAGGAGGCATCGCAGAGGCGCAGGACGGAAAATTTGGGGACATCTTGCTCGCCGATGCATTGACGAGCTACGCGAAGGTGCTGGGTGATCTTTTTATTAGCCTGTGCATGTTCTTCTCGTCTAAACACAGCTCCACGGGCCCGCCAAACCGCAACTGCGGCGGCTTCTTCTGGGTCCCCTTCATCATATCCGTACCCTCGCTGATCCGTCTCCGCCAATGTCTTACCGAGTACGGGCGCGTGAAAAAGGCAAACAAGCAGGCAGGGCAGGCTAGCGCCGCGACAGGTTGGGGTGGTGTCCATCTTGCCAACGCCTTGAAGTACAGCACGGCGTTTCCCGTAATCATCCTCTCTGCCATGCAACGAAGCCCAGACCCCTCCAAATATGGCATGTCCGACAAAACCCTTTTCCGCTTATGGCTTGCTGCAGTCTTCGTCAACTCAGCGTATTCTTTCTGGTGGGACGTTAGCCGAGATTGGGATCTGACGCTCCTGCTGAGCAAAAGAGAGAGGGAAAACCCCGAGCATCCGTACGGCCTGAGACGACATCGCTGGTTCCACGCAAAGGAGTTCTACTACACGGCAATCGGGATTGACGCCGTGCTGAGGTGCACGTGGAGCATCAAGCTGAGTCCGCATCTGGATCATTTCAACGATCTGGAAGGCGGCATCTTCATGATGGAGGCATTGGAGGTGTTCAGAAGATGGGTTTGGATTTTCTTCCGTGTTGAGACGGAGTGGGGTGAGTACTCACCCATATTGACGCTTAACGCAGAGGGCTGACCGAACGCAGTGCGTAACCATCGGGGCCCCGCGCCTGACGACATCCTTCTTGGCGACTTTGCGAACGCATCGAGCAAGTATGATGAGGACGACTGATTGACTTACGGTCGAATGGCTTTGAATGAAGCGTGCGTATCGCATATGCATTTTCCGGCGTCCTTGAGCGTTCCTAGAGGTAGATAAACACAATGCTAAGATAGCAGCTTATGCATTAATTACCCCAACCGTCGCGTGTGGTGCTGATTGTTCGAAACTGTATGCGACTCCGAGCGCTCCATCCCAGAACCAACTCGTGATCGTCCCCTACTAACACCATCTACCAATCACTCACTGCCGCTACCCTTCCCCTCCCACCAAACCTGCCCCAAGCTGAACGTCATCATAAACGCCCCCTTCTCCCCGCCGCTCTCCTCCAAAACATGCTGATAATATCTCTCCAACTTCCCACAGACCCCTGCCCTCTTTCCTGGCAGCCTCGTCAGCAGAATCCTCCTGACCACTTCGTGCCACTCCCACGACACGGGCCGCTCGCACCATACGAACTTGATGGCGTCGAGGAGCTCAGCAGGGGTGTAGGTGGCGGTGTCGTCGACGGGCACGACGAGCGCGTGGGTTTTCCAGGTGGTGGCTGGTTGGACCATCCAGGCGTGGAAGCGGAGGGTCGATGGTCAGAGTGGGTGGGTTGGGATGCTACGGTGTACTATGTCAGATGTTACTCGTTCTCGGAGCGAGTGTCATCGTACCATGTTGTCAGCACCGTTCTCCATATATCTCTGCGTTGTCATGCGCACGAAGAGCACGTACATGGGAAACTCGTAGCCTTCGGCGTGGAAGATGAAGAGGCAGTGGACGTTGCGCTGTGAGCTCTACCGGACGAAGCTGTGAATACGGATCAGCAAAATCTGGTTTGCGATGGTGAGGTGAACCAGACGTACTCGGCTTGAAGCAGCGCCTGCTGAGCTTCCAGATTGTCTGAGGTACCGTCGATAATGTCTTGATCCAGGTTGGCTTTTGCCCATGCGTGGACGTCGATGTTGCCGTCAGTATCGCGTGTGAGGGCGTGCTTGCTTGGGGGAGGTGCGGACTGTGACATCTCGCTTGACGAGGTAACAGGAGTTATGAAATCCAAGAAGCACTGGTAAACTTTATGATGTAGAGGGTGCTAGCAAAATCACATTCCACGATACGGTGGATATCGCATGCGAGCTGCATTATGGGGCGGGTCACGGGTCAGCTGGCGTGACGGAGTCGGGTGAACGATAATGATTTACAATTTGAGCGCTGAAATGTGAGAACGCACGCTGGGACCTGAAGCTCCGTCATGGAGTACCGTGACAGTGATGACTTGAGCTATGGTCATTAGACGTGTGTTGCGTGCTGAAAAGGCTAAGCGGGACCATGCGAACAGAGGCAGAACACTTCTTGTACTTGACCTTGTTATCATGTTACCGATGTTGAGTCGTCACAAGATGGACAATTTCACAGAGAGAACATGACACCAGCAGATTATGGACACATACTTGCCATCTTCTAAAGTAGTATGCAGGTATTGTGGCACCCTTACGTCTCCGAGGAATCGTACCTAATATAGGTTCTCTGAGACAGCACGAACCGAGGACGTCGTGTTGGACGCAGGGCTGATTGTGGATGTGGATGCTGTTGACGACGAAACCTTTGAATAATTCGAGATCATGATTGGCAGTTGCTGGCGAGATTCTGTCGTTGCGATCCGCGTATCATCCCTGGCTTCAGTCATCTCTTCGTCACCCGATTCCTCCTCTCTCATTTCCACATCACCCTCCTCGTCCTCATCCTCGCTTTCCGTGGTACCCTTCTCTTCCTCATTGATCGCTGTCATGCGGTTGATAAACTCCTTTTGCAGCTCCTTTAGCCAGGAAGCCAGCAGATCACCCTCCAAGGTTCCATGAAACGCTTGCACCAGATGTTCTTTGAGATCAAGGATGAGCTTACGACGGCGCTCTGCAATGACATTCTCGGATATTTTCTTTTTCTGCTGAAGGCGGCGCTCGAGTTTGTGCGCGTAGTAGGTAGCATCAGCAATGACCTGAGGTGGGAGGGGCACAAGGCGGGCAAGGGCAAGGCCGTAGTGGGATTCTTTCACCGAGCCTTCGATAGCGCGGTAGAGCATTGTCATAGTGTCATCGTCACTGATCTATGAAATGTGAGCAAAGACAGCTTGAAAACGACGTGAAACTTACTTCGACGGCAAGGTGCAGGCAGATGACCCCATTGCGCTCCGAAAGAATGGTAGCCAGATCCTTGAAATGGGTCGCAAACCAGACCAGAGCCCTGCTATCGACCAACGCCTCAGCGACTGCAATAGCAATGGCGAGACCGTCGCGGGTGCTGGTGCCGCGACCGAGCTCATCAACAATCGCCATGCTGCGCCTATCAAGGTTTCGCAAAATAAATGCGATCTCTCGCATTTCTGCAGCGAATGTAGAGGCGTTGCTCTCGATGCTATCATCCATACCCACCCTAGCAAAGAGGTTGTGCAGTATGGGAAACGAAGCGCTGCTTGCAGGGACGAAGCTGCCTACCTGAGCCATAATGGATAATAGGGCGACCGACCGAATTAGGGTACTCTTGCCGCTCATGTTGCACCCAGTGATAATTTGGAAGCGACACTGTTGCGTGGCGTACACATCGTTCGGGATGAACTTCGTCTGCATTATCTTCTCTCGGATTGGGTGTCGTGCTGCTTTGATTCCAAGTGTGTCACTGATGCGAGGGCGAACATAGTCGTTGACGGTTACAAGGTGGGCAAATGCGGAAAGCTGTTTCAGTTCCAGGAATGCATTGAATGCTCAGGATTGAGTACTTACCATGTCTAGCATTGCGATTGCTTCGCAAATCTTGAACAGTGCTGACATGTGCCCTCGCACTTCCTCGATGAGAGTCTGAACGGCCTCATCGCCTGCACGTGTTAGCTTTTTTGATGATGCTGTTGTGGAAACTCGCGTACTCATCAACACGACCTCTTGATGAGAGATATTAATCTTCTGATTCCTCTTCATCAATTCCACTGTCTGACACTCGATCATGTGCTTTTTCTTGAACACGTTCGTGAACACCGGTGGAAGAGTCCTGTCTTCTAGCTCAGCCGCATGGATACGGATATAGAAGTTCCGACCGTTGTCGTACTTGAGATCGAGTTTGATGTCGTATTCTTCTACACGGCAATATCAGCTTCCATCGAATACAAATTTGTCGTCAGATTACCACTCAGCTCTGTGGCATGCTGGTAGGCATCCTCCATCGCTTCCTTGTAGGTGGTCCGGGCTACATCGAGCAAGCCATTGACTCCAGACTTGACAGCATAGTTGCGCTGATTTCGTAGCTCTAGCGGCTGCTTTGCGTACGTAGTATCCTCATTGATGTATTCATTGATGAGAGCATACACTGGAGCAACGTTCTCGGGGGCGCAGAGCTACGCTTGATCAGCTTAGGAATACGATAATTCCCAAGTGCACAAACTTCACGTATGTTGTTCAGCATCCAACTGCGAGCTCCAGTGAGTGCTTCGTAAATAGGCGAAACTGAGGTGATGAACTGCTTCAGCATGATGATTTGGTTGATGCTTTGTTCGGTGGTCTGGATGGTGGGTTTAGTTGGCACAATTATAAGCTAGGAGAGCCAGTCAGTGCAACACCTTTTTCATCTAGGTGTAGAGCATACAGCCGTCAGAATCTTGTCAGCATCCAGAAAGCCCTTCAATGCCGAACGCGTGCCGTAGAACATATCTTCCCTAGTTTGCAGCTCGTCCACAGCATCATATCGCTTTTTCAGAGTGTCAGTGTCAGTAAGCGGCTGGAGGACATTGCTGCGGAGAAGGCGAGCCCCCATCAGAGTCTGCGTCTCGTTTAGAAGGCCAAACAAGCAGTCTCTTGACTTCGGGTTGTGCAGATTCTGGAGGAGCTCGAGTGAGTAGATAGTGGAAACGTCGATCATCATAGAGCCTTCGGATGGCTCATATTTCATTCTGAGGGAGTGATAGGGAAACTTGACCCCCAATTCCAGCTCGATATACTTCAGAACCTAGACCAAATCAATTCATGGTCCCTAATGGGATCAAGCCTCTTACAGCAGCTATGCAGCAAACTGCATAGTAGCTGCCAGAAACAGAGAGCTTGATGGCTTCCACATCATCGTCAAGTGCCAGTGTCTTGATGTAGTCGAGACCAGCGCCTTCAGCCCAGTACTTGCGGTCGAGCAGGGTCATCTTACTGTCCATGATGTCCAAATTCTCTTCGATGATGGAGAACAACTTAGACTTTGGACTTGCGGATGTTGATACAGTGAGAATCTCAGAAGGACAGTAGACGCGCAGCTTATGGATAGTCTTCACGTAGGTCTGGCTGTCGCAAATCTGGCAGAGCACGGCGTCTCCAGTGTCCATGTTGACGAAGGATATGCCCACAGTGGGCGAGATGCCGCGAGACTCGGCAACGGCACAGACAACGGTCTGAGCTTCGACACGGGCAATAGTCGAGGCGCCAGTTCTAGGCCGGGCAGTCGATGGCCTTCCGGTGCTTCGACGCGTTCTAGGGCGAGACGTTGTAGTGGTGTTGTACTCACCATACCCATAGCTGTAGCTCGGATATGACGAGGCGCCTGCTGAGGTGCTGTATGAGGTAGGCGGCCTTGAACGGTGAGCCATCCTGATTAGTGAAGCTGTATGGTCAGTGTGCGATCAATTGGTTTTATCACTGGGTCGTTCAGACTTCCACGGCGCGAATTGGGAAAGCCACTGCAAGATGGGAGGAAGGAGCAACCCTCCTGGACGCGTGATGGGTGAACCGCTTAGCGCGTCACCCCTGCTAGCGCCCATGGTTATCGATAACACCAACGAAATTTTGGAGTCGCAAACTCCCCGCTACGTGCGCATTTCACTGCTTTTTGTCACGAGGAAGAAGTGACTTTCGCTACCGCAGAATGGCAACTCAAGTTCCGCCCCCGTCCAAACGCCAAAAGCGCGAGGCCATCGAAACCAGCCGCACGCAAGCCCCCGCGGCCTCCATTCCAGACGGCAGCATCCGCATCCGCTTCGTTGACCAAAGCACCGGCACCTCAGGCACACTTCCTGTCCTGACAGTTCCCCTCTCGCAAGCCACCACAGCCAATCTCAATCTCCTGCTCAACAGTCTCAAAGACCAGCTCGACGATGATTCGATACCCTACCGTTTCTACCACGGCGAGTCCCCCGAAGCGCTCGGTGACAAGGAAGATGTGTACAACTCGTTGGTGAAGCCCGGCAGGGTGACAGCAGAAGAGGAGGTCGTGCTACAGTATGCGCCGCAGGCGGTATTCAGAGTGAAGGCTGTGAGTCGATGTGCGGCGGCAGTGAGTGGGCATGGAGATAACATCTTGGCGGTGCAATTTAGTCCCAAGAACAGTTCGCGCATGGCGAGCGGGAGTGGAGATAAGACGGTGAGAATATGGGACTGCGATACGGGAACGCCGGCGCATACGCTCAAGGGACACTCAAGATGGGTGTTGGCAGTGAGCTATTCGCCAGACGGAGCGTTGCTTTCGTCGGGAGGTTACGACAATGAGGTACGGATATGGGACCCGGAAACAGGAAAGCAAATTGGTGGGCCGTTGAAGGGACACACAAACTTCATCACCAGTCTGACGTGGGAACCATATCACCTGCAACAGGAGGGCCGACCGAGGGTAGCAAGTTCGAGCAAAGACGGGACGGTGAGGGTATGGGACGCGGTCGGCGGGAAGATGGAGTACGCGCTTTCAGGCCACAAGGGCAGCGTGACATGCGTGAAATGGGGCGGCACAGGGAAAATCTACACTTCCTCGCACGACAAAACCATCAAAGTCTGGAACGGCCACGACGGCACGCTCGTCCACACGCTCTCCGGCCATGCACACTGGGTAAACCACCTCGCGCTCTCCACCGACTTCGTCCTCCGCACCTCGTACCACGACCACACAGGCAAGGTCCCTGCCACATACGCAGAGAAACTCGCAAAAGCAAAATCGCGCTTCGAAAAAGCCGCCACCATCAACGGTGAAGTCGTCGAGCGCCTCGCCACCGCCTCGGAAGACTGCACGCTCTTCCTTTGGACGCCGCTCAGCAGCAACAAGCCCGTGACACGCATGACGGGCCACCAGAAGCAGATCAACCAAGTCTGCTTCTCGCCGGACGGCAATCTCCTCGCGTCGACGGCGTGGGACAACCACGTCAAGCTGTGGTCCGCGCGCGACGGGAAATTCCTGTTCACGCTGCGCGCGCACGTCGGCCCCGTGTACATGGCGAGCTTCTCGGCGGACAGCAGGCTGCTGGCCAGCTGCAGCAAGGATACCACGCTCAAGGTGTGGGACATGAGGACGGGCAAGCTGAAGCAGGATCTGCCGGGACATCAGGACCAGGTGTTTGCGCTGGACTGGAGCCCCGACGGCGAGCGTGTCGGGAGTGGTGGTGCGGACAAGCAGATCAGGATATGGAGGAATTGAATTAAGCTGGCTGGAATCGCACATCAATATACCCCCTGTATGATTCGATCTTGCCGTCTGAGTAGCCTGGGTCCGCTGCAGCTCACTCCCCAGTTGAGCTTTCCGTCTCTAGCTCCAAACCTCCCCACCCACCCGGCCCTCACACCAACCAACCCCACTGACCACATTCCTCGTTCCCTTTCTTCCCCTGTCCCATCCAGTCCTCCACATTCCAATTCCATACCACCCAGCACCCGCGCTCAGCCCTGCCAACGAAGGACTCGTCGTCACCGGGAATGCGCAGGACCAGCCCGAAACACGAAAAGATTCTGTGGATCCACGACCCAGCTCCCTGGGCCCGCAGCGCACCAGATCAGATCAGATCAGGGACGGCTCGTACGACGGGAGGATCGTGCGATGGGGTGATCGGAATGTAAACAGGCAGGCAGTGGGGCTGCGGGGCGGGAGGGACGGCACGTCGCAACGGGCATGCATGAATGAACGGTGAAGCTGTGACGACCAATGCCGCTGTCAGGGTGGGGGAAACTAACATGGTATGACTAGGGGCAGTCGACAAAATCACGAATAGTGGAGAACGAGCATGGTTTTGTAGTGTCTGATTCTGTATCTAGCAGATGTAGCTACACGTATTTAGCTGCTGTCTGTCCAATCTGAGCCATCCTGGCGCCTCGCCAGTTGCCTTGTAATCCGCAAACACCGCCGAACCCAGTAATCCCTGCCGTAACGAGCCTGTTTCTGCGTACAATCTTGTGGGCTGATAAGGAAGTCATGACAGAGATGTAATTGTACAAAACAAACGCCGTAAAGCCGGCCCAGTCTCGTGTCATAGGCCCACGGCGTAGAGCAGATATCACCCATAACTGCGACGTCGGTACCCACTTGCTATTCCCTAGCTAAGTAGCAGTCGTCCGAACAGAATGCGAAAAGGCAGTCGTGTGTCTCTTTTAAATCGTTCAAAAAGTAAACGACAATATCCTGGAAGTTATCGAAAATCGTAAGTCGGTCGTAGTCGTAAACAGGAGTGGAGCAACAGGCCCCAAGGAGATTGCTGCTGGCTCCATGCCTAAGCCATGAGCAGTTCTTGAGCTGAAAAGCAAGGCTCGAAAGCCGTAACATCCGGTATTGTGATCCGGTGAAACAATCATAGCTCAGTTAGCTCCAGCTCCTTGAGCGTTGCAAAAACAATCCGGTAAAAGTGTTCAAACGCTCCCAATATCATGGTTTGCGCTCCCAGACTGCAGACATCCCCGAATGTCGAGTCGGCGGTATGTGGAACAAGCCGCTAGTATACATGGACAAAATGAATCTCGTACGACAAGCACGCGACTCGTTAGTCCATGTAGAAGTCGCCCTTGAGGATACGCTCCTGCATGGCGTCGGGCACCTTGGGCTGCTTGGGCATCTCGCGGACGGGTGGTTCCATGATAGCCACGCTCTTAGCCCGTTGATGGGGTGGAGGCTGCGGCTGCATCGGTTTAGCACCGGACATGGACGCGCGCTCGGCTCGGGTGCGGAGGTTCTCTGCAAAACTGTAGCCTTCGCCTGAAGTCGAAAGCATCGTCGTCAGCTCGTGTTCTCCTAAGGCTTCGTCGGGATGGCGTTTGAAATGCTCGGCGAGTACATGAGAGACATCGGAAGAATGGAAAGACGGCGAGCGCTCCGAACGCTGAGATTCGGGAGTCACGGCCTGAACATGGGGCGCAAGGGGGTTGGGGGCAGCAGATGTGGATGAAGACAGACCTCGACCTCTTGCAGTCGGGGGAGAGGAGACTTTATGGATGGAGGGTCTACCATTGGAGTTCCCAACACTGCCATTGCTCTGCCTAACATCCCGCATGGCCCGGGCGCCAAAACTCAGGCGCCGAGCAAAAGGCGTGGCGGGGTTGCTGTTTGCGGAGGGCATCGGATCATCTTCAAAGGGGCTCTCGTCGACGGAGCCAGAGTTGGCGCTCGAGATGCTCTCGGTGCGGGGCCGTGTCTGGAAGGGTGAGCTTTGGTTGGGCGAGGCCGAGAGGCCGATGGTGGTGAGGGAGAGGCGACGCCGCTGAGCGTTGACGGCGGCAGTGGTGATAGGGCCAGGGTAAGGCTGGCTCTGCACGGGCGCGCTGCTCTGGCCAAAGATGTCTCTGAACGTCTGGCCGGTGACGGAGGCTCGCCTTCGATCGGAGAAACCGGGGCTCGGAAGCGGCGGTGAGTTGCGGTCGGAGGACATTGCGGGCGTGGCGGGAGAGAAGGTGCGATGTGTGGCTGGTGCGGGTGTCGTCTGGAGCGAGGTCAATTGGGGGTTGCAAGCAATCAGCGGCGGTGTGGGCGGCAGAAAGGCAACGGGGGCGCAGGGGTAGAAATAGCAGACGATGGTCGGCCCCGATGCATGTGCTCGCTCGAGCCAGCGACTTACCAAGCGCGATACGTCACGTCACCGGCGTCCGATAAGGCCGCGGTAGCGTGATGGTGGGGGTGGAGTGGAGTGGAGCAGTTTCACAGCGCGGCACAAGCAGATGAGCGGCGGCGGAAGGAGCAATCAGTGCAGATTGAGGCGACGAGGAATGTAATGCGGCGAGAGCAACGGGCGATGATGGACCGTCTTAATATGGGACATGGCAGGAGGAGCGCCGGCGACGCGGGATCAACTGACTAGCCTTGGTAGGGAAGGCGCACCTTCCCCGCATTCTCCAGGGAAGCGACGAAGGGCCGCCTGTGGGTGCACAGCAGCGCCCGCGACAAATCAGCGCCCGCCGCCCGTACAGCTAACAACGACTACTGCGACACGGCCGCAGGCCAGCCAACAAGCCCTGCTCTCTCTGCGTCGCCGGCCCACCGTGAGCGACGGCATCCTGACGATCGCCGCACAACTCCCAACCGCCCAGGACATGCCTGGGACTGTTCGTCTCGCCCCTCAGGGGTGGGGAGCTCTGATTGCTGCATGCGTACAACCACCCTCACCCCCGGGGCCCTCCATGTCCACGGCCGGCAACGGCTGCTTCTTCTGTGTTCCCCCGCCGTGGGACGCCAGCCTGTGATGACGGCTTATCCGACTACACATGCTTCTGTGGCTTTCATTGTACTGTAAGCGACTGTCGTCAAGACCTGCCGTGACCAGCAGCGCTGCAGGGGGCCTATGCACCTGTATGCAACCACCATGTCTGCCTGTAGCCTTCCATAGCACCCGGCGGACCCAGTTACGGGGTGAGAACGATGGCCAAGAACGGCCCGAAAGCCTTCTGAACGCGACAAGCACACGAGTCCTCGCAGGCTACAGCTACGCTATGCAGCGCTTCCTGTTGAGACCGAGTGCCCTGATGTGCTTGCTTTGTCCAACCACCTCGTGTTGCATGTTGGACACACACGCGAGCATGCATGTCATGTTGGCTGACTCCTTGTTTCTCGTGGTCCACAAACGTAGAAGGCACCTTTGGTCGCGATACTTGAGCGGTCTATCATCCCGGTATCACACCACGAGCGATCGTGGACCATGCAACGGCCCGATATGCGCATCAGGTCCACTCCTATACAGTAGCTCTATCTCGGTCCTTTCTTAGCTCGAGTGAAGCACGCTTCCATCACGACTAATCGTCTCCGCGTCTTGGCACCGCGCCCGTTGCATAACATTTCCCCGCTGCAGTCATCAGCTGGACGCTTACCTGCAGTTGCACTCTACCCGAGAGGTTCCAGTCGTGCTTAGGGTGTAGTCGCAGTCCCCTTTGGACGCACATATCCCTGTACTCGCCCTGTTTACGGCCCTTGTATGCAGTATTACGAGACCTGGTTCAGTCTGCAACGCGTCCGAGACGTTCCTGCACCATTTCTGTCATCCCTTAGCGCCTCCAGACAACTGCAAAAGTGTCGCCATGGTCTCTGTTTGCAGAAAGAAAGACTGCATTTGGATTTCTGTGGGTTAAGCTAACTCGATGAGTATGTACAAGTGGGTTTGTAAAGCAGGGAAAGGAGTGGTGTGATAAGAGGAGCGCAGCCAAAGAAGTGAAGTCTAAAGTGCTATCACCACAAGCCAACCTAATGCCTATGGAATCAAGCAAGTAAGAAAGAGAAAGATATAACAGAACTGGAACGAAACTCCGGCTAGGGAAGAAAAAGAGCCCGACGGCACATGATAAAGCGGTTAAAGGAGGGGAGAAGAGGTATCGCACTGACCCAGAGTTTACCGTGTAGCCGTCCAGAGGAACACCCAAGCCACTTCGAAACATGAAATCCAGAACTGTACCCATATCAAATGAGAAACCCAAAACGATAGCGAAAGGAATGTTCGAAGGTACAGTAGAGTTGCGCGGGGTTTGAGCCGTAGTGTGCAAGCTCACTGCATCGTTCTCTTTGGACTGTTTCCACCACTCTGAGATGCCGCTCTCTTCCTGCTTTCCTGGATCAGCGAGCGTAAAACGCTCAGGTACGCGGGCGGTGTTAGTGGCGTGTTCCGGACCCGATTCTCAATCTCCCCTAGATCCACCCCGTGATGGCGAACAACATGTGGCGCCATGTCTTGGAGCTTATCCAACACAAAGAACCCATTCTCCTCGCTCGCAGGGCCTATCAAGCGGACGAAGAGGTTGTTCCTCATTGGATCGCTTGGTGGCTCTGTGGTGACCCAGGGGCTATTGGCGTAGGCGTCATTGTTGCGACTCGTGACTTCTTCCAGCATCCTAACATAAGCTAGCGCGGCCAATCTCTCGATCTCTGTATCGTCCCTCCTCTCTCCAGCGTTCGAGACCAGCGAATCCTCACGATACTCTTCAATCTTCTCTACCAATCCCTCAAGCCGGGCGGCACAGCTCACAACATCAAGAGACGGCGTACGGTGGTTGGTCGGTCCCCTCTCAATATATTCGTCCAGCGCATTGAACGCTTCATCGATGCGCTTGTTGATCTTCTCGAAGAAGACTTTCACCTGGAACTCAGGCGAGCATAACTCCTGTAGCTGCATGAAGAAGGCCGGGTACCGAATTGCATGTTGTATGACGATTGGGCGAAGCTCTCGGAACATGCGCGACTGTTCTGACAGCTCTCGCGTGTCTTCACTCTTGAATTCGGCAGGCAAGAGACCGTTCGGTTCGAAGCATGACATCATGTTGGCTACCTCGTCAATAAGTTCATCGGTATCCGGCAAGTCTTCGCCTTCAACTACCCAGTGAAAGTGATCGGCAAAGGCTTGAAGAGAACGCATCTTCAGGACTTCTGCGGGGTGAGTATTCTTTACGCTGGAGCCATCTCCTGCCAATTGAATTGTCTGATTCGTCGGTAGAACTGAGCTCAGTTGGCCTATAAACCAGAAGATGTGCTTCCCAGCAGGTCAGCGATTGTAGGTTTCCAAGTTTTTCAGTATACGCACCTTGCAGGCCTTCTCATTCTGCACGTTACCACAACTACATTTGGGAACCCTTCCTTCTTCCACTTTGATAGTGATGTCATCATCCAGATTGAAAAAGAATGCGCCATCGTCTGTTTCTCTACAGAATCGCATCCGGATATTGTTGTCGTCCTTCACGAGGCCTATCTTGGCTCGCCGGCGCAGCTCGTCGTCGAAAGTCGAGATGTCATAGATATGACCGTTGGTTGATTCGATCAATGATGGGGTCGGAGAGATGGGGCTCGAAGTAGGCGATTCCTGCGGAGTCTGCGGTGGATTTGTTCGCAAACGAGCAGCTCCAGCTCGAGTAGTGACCATAGTATCACGGAGCGACAACTTAGAGAGCTCTTCTGCCGACATGGAGAAGGATTTCCAAGTCTTGCTGTGGCTTGACAATAGGATGCCGTGGCTAGAATATATATCAATGCAGTGTACGCCGCAAACCTAGCTGATCCTGCACTGTCTTGCACTAGTGTTTACTCCCGTGGAGGCGCTTGCCAGATTGACCTTGAACGCCACAGAAGCTGCGGCGTGTATCGTGCGGGTGACAATCAAGGACTCTAGCTGAATGCGATGTACAAGGTCGGGGCTGCTAGAACAAGGTCCCGTAGGCAACGTGTTAGGTCAAGCCAATGACCGAGACAACATAGCGTTCGGAGTGGCCCGGGCCACACTGTCTTTGCCCTACGTATTGGCGGAAGAGGCGGGGCTGAAGTATCTACCGTGATTAGCACGATTGACGCCAGGGCTGATCAAGGACGAATGAGGGCTTGAAGGTATTGAAAGAGCAAAGCTTCATCGCTACGCCCGAGCATGGGTGTCGAATCTGATGTGCACACTCAAGGAAAAATGTAGTCATCCTGGTCGTAGTTGGTCTAATTCACCAATAGACGGCCTCGAGGGGACAAGTGCCCAAGAGGTCGCGGCTAAGGCAAGAGAGTATGCCTGGCGGTATGATGGCTTGACGTCAATGGGCAAATCAGTGCTTCCCGCTTCTACAAATACGAGCAACCGTGCCGCGGACTGATAGTGCGGGACAGGCCGCCGGGACGCGCTGATATAGGGCTGTTGCGTACGGAGCTAGACGATTAGTCGACCTTCAGGCTCCGATATCCGCCAGCTGCTTAGAGGGTTCTGAAGACTGGTTAATAGATACTCTTCATTGGCCAGGTGGATATTGCTGGGTGTTGGACCTTAGGTTGTGCAACGCTGTATACTTCATTCCAAGGGCTCCATGCGTGGTACAACGGAACCGAGCAGGCAGTGACAAGGCATCAGCGGTCGTTGAAGCGCGGCAAGACTGTGCACTCGCTGTTGCCGCGCTCTTGACAGCCTCTGCAGAAGCCACACATCCGCCCAAAACGGCGGAGGGGCCGGCAGCGAAGCGCTTCAATGGCGGAGTTGTAGGGTGAAGTGTGACAGTGAGGTTGAGGTGCGTGAGACGGCTCTGGCGAGGTCTCTAGCCACATGTCGTGGGCTGTGCGCTCAGCCTCGCCGTCACTTTTCGACCTCGCAGCAGCCAATCGATTTCACGACCCCTGCGCATCTGCAGCCCGGTGCGAGGCGCACTGAGTCCGGGGTGCCACAGTCAAGCTTTGGTGGGCGTGTACTCTCCCGTGCGCATTAGCCTGCGATCACCTGAATTACGCCTTGCAAGAGCGACCATGTGGAGAGCGACTGCTACGGGCGCCAAAGCGATGCATGCGAAGTTGCGATGCGAAGAAAAGCAAACGTTGAACTCTGAGGACAGTGGCCTTCGATACTGTGTTTCAGAAGTCGCTGAGCCACTGCCAGCTCGATGTTACAGAATATTCGAATAATACAGCCAATCAAACGTGCTCCCGTTGGGTATTCTACGGGACCCGCGCAGGCATTGCAGAGGCTTGTGCGGCGTATGTACTGCTTATCAACCCTCGGCCTCTCTAACGCGATCCGCAGTACACGAGCAAACCGGCCCGAAGGGTCCAGCCGGCCGCATTGTGTTGATCTCTGTGCCGTCGCACGCGGCACACATCCGCAAGCGCTCAGGCTCTCTCGAGTCTCCGCACGCTGATGGACGACTTCACCAAGCTAAAAATATCGAGTAGCGCGATGTGAACTATGTGGACCTTTGCTCGCCGGGGCAGAATTGCGGATAATGTCTTGCAATGATCGCGACTATTAGAGGATAAAGAATACCATGCTGCGCTAAACAAACACGAGAAGATCGAAGTAGGAAAGTGAGCTGCAAAAATGACCGATCATGAGCTGCACAGCAGCTACACTCTCAACTCCCCATTGCCTGAAAGGGACCGCCATAGTTGTTAAGGCGTAATACTTTGTTCTGCGACGCTTCCGCCCCCGGGTATACCTAAGACATAACGGTTACCAGAACTATAACTCCTGAGAAATGCGCTGTCCCGAACGAAACATATCCAATCGACGAAGAGTGTATTACTTCGACCCCCAGCCGGGATGACGGTAAGGGAAGTATCGCCAGGCAGGATAGCCTCGTGCAAATTGATCAGTGAGACGTAAACCAACTCTGGAGGGGCGTAAGTCATCTCTCACAGGCTGATTCGAGATAAAGACAACTCACACATGGGACATCTCACCTACTGCTGCCGCCGGTGCGCGACGCCGCCGCATATACAGAGCTCTCACGGGAACTTCGTTGTGATTTCTCCTCTCGAGATTTCCCGGTTTCCACAATGTGCTTCATGGAGATGCCACCCCACGGAAGACCAGAGAGGTCTCGGTTTTGTTCGATATTCTCGGGGTCCGGGGCGGCGTACGAAGAACCTGCGCGACGCTGGTTCTCGACTTCTCGTTCTGCCTCTTCTTTCTGCTCTCGAACTTTGTCCCCTATGGCCATGTCAGCAGTGTCAAATCTCTGCGAGTAGCTAAGCACGTACGAAAACGTCGTTGCGCAAGCTTGTTCTGGATCTTCCTGCGTTCATTGGGATCTTTCACTTCGGACCACTCGTCAGGCTTTGACCTCGATTGGTCCCTTCCCGATGACGAGGATCCCCCTCTTGTGGACATTATCGACTGGTTTCCCGTTGCTTGATTCTGGGACATGCCGTATAAAACTTGTTCTCCTAGTTGGCCGTTGATTCCACAACTCTCTGATGGGATTGACGAAACCTTATGGTTCGTAATAAAGAGTTTGATCGTGTCGACGTGTTGAGATGAGCGGCATTGAGGTTCACAAGCTCGACTGATGAATATATATTACACAAGCGGCTCAAGACTGCCGCATCGCAAGGTGGTGATAGGGCTGGCACCGGGCCAAGTGTAGACTGCGACTGAGACACTCGATGAAATTTGAGGCAGCGCAGTTGAAACGAGATAGTCTGCACTCAGCTGGCGGAGCTAGATGCCTGCTAGGTGACTGAATCAAAGACTAAAGAAAGGCGCAACTGTACCCGAAGAGAAGGTTGGAGGAGCGAACGACTGACGGATGAACAGTGACTCTACGTCAGAACGCTCTCTATGTATTCGGACCCTGGAGCCATGCGAGCGGGGCCCACGCGACTCGCCTAGGTAGATGACGGCAGAGTCCGTTGGATCGGGGTTAGACGATGAATGATGAACACCCTTGACTCAAATGGTTGCCGGCTTGAGGCTGCCCACGATACAGAGGACCTGATTGGCGAGCGTCCTAGTCACCTATGCAGGTAGAACAGGGCTCAATTGATACGTGCCTTCAAGTGGACCGAAATATTAGGCATCTACGCCAACTGTCATACATGGACTAGACAACGAGGACAGGCGTGGCCGAAATTAGGACGCGTGGGGAACGAGCGAGCCAGCTCGGCCCTCCCGTTGAGCCAGCATACGCACAAAGTGCCATGACGTTCTGCATGGGTATTAGTTCACGATCCTGGGTTTAGGATTGGGACCGAACCGCTTTGGTCTTCCACAGCCCTGTAGGGCGTTTGCTGTTGTGAACGGTAGCTAAGCGTCAGATACGAAGAGGCGCGGTGTAAGTTTTGCCGTACGCACAGGAACAGGAACTCACGTCCGCTCTTAGTAGTACACGGTTGATCATACGCGCCAATTGCTCTGCCTCACGTTATGAGTCGCATGACGTCCGCGGCTGAAGTTTAGGGTGTGTGTGACAGGTTCGTGACAATACGGCCATTCCGACATATCTCGCCAACCCGACGGTAACGAGATGCAGGTACTCGTTCTCGGTTACTACAGGGTCGGTCGAGGGGCATTCGGAGGAACCGCCCTGATTAACTGATGCTTGTAACTTTGGACTAAAGCAGTAAACCCCATGGATATGCTAAGCCTGATTGGTTTCGACTTCGATGGTGTAATAAACGGTTTGCGGCGTACGTTATACTGGTGACCTAAATCGAGAGACGTGGCTGTGCTTCAGCCTTCGGATGTTATTGATCTTCCGCAGGCCTCGCGCCATGAAGGTGGCCATGTAAAGAGTTGGCATCGGAGCGCACTGATCCCACACGATGGAACGTCAGTACCATGAGCCGTGATTGCCTTCCACCGTGCTTGAGGCTGGGCAGCTCTGCTAGCTTCTGACGGATTGAGGCTAGGATGGCAACACCGTGCGAGAAGCGAAGAAGCGGCGCGGTCTTCACCGAAAATACAACATCATGGGGACATCCGGAAGCTTGCACTGGTGTGCGGGGAACGCCTTTAGGGTCGGTGTACTCCTGGGTGAATCGTAAGGACATGCATTGGCGCATGGAGTTCACGAGTGTTGGATGCGGTCGCGACAGCGGTGACGTTTTGGAGCCATTGCCGTTAGTGCCGCCTGCATTGAATTATGATTGGACAGCAGGGGAGGTTGTGGTGGCTAAGCCGGCGTGCTAACTGCAACAGCGAGCGAGTTCACCGACAACACTTTCCACGATCATTTGCATCATCAAGCAGCGAGTCTTGTAATGAAGCGGAGAGAGCGCCATATTTTACTAAAAACATGCAGATTCTGCCTTGCGATACCCGCCACACCGCCTCTATACTTCTTGAATACCTCCTTGAACAAGTGACCCAAGCGGTTCCAATCTTGCAGCTGTTGTTTAACATGAAGAGGACTGGATATTGAGAGGCAGTGTTTGGCTCCCAGCATATGACTGCTCAATGAATAAAAAGTGGCTGACAGGTGTAAAGTGTGTCAGATCTTCAAAGACCCATAGTGGCGGGTACGGGACCCTACGTTAGCTGCTCACTCGTACGTACAGGTGCCATGTGCCAGAGGAAAAAAAATCCGCATTCGAGCGATAGTGAATAAAGCGAATAATGTAATGAAACCGCCCGTCTGCCGGCCCATTGGTTTAGCATGTTAAATACATTCAGATTAGGCACCAGTTATTCTACTACCATAGGTATTCTCCAAATTTACCTCGACAAAGGAGGTCTTGCGAATCTCGAATTCCCTCTGGTATGCTGTTCCTAAAGCCTCCAATGTGTTAGAGTAGCGGGGACCTGTCCAAATTCGTTCCCCTCTGTCTGCACAGCTGGGCCTCGCCCTTGCCCTTGCATCCAAATTACGCGGTGACATGTTGCTTTCAATCAATATAGCTGGAAACACAATTAACTTTGGGATACAAATAATAGCTACTGATTTAGGCACAGTGAAGAATTTCAGCCCTGCGAACCCTGACCCTGGGGGTGAATCGACGCTGTCGCCATGTCTCGGCCATGAGTGCACATTTGCACGGTTAACCACATGACCAGATATGTACTACCTCCAAATGAGTCACGAATTGACCGATGCCTGTGGCCACACAATTGCCGAGATACTAGCCTCAGCGTATAGTCTTTCGGATATAAAGGTAGGCAGAACTCTGTTTGATGTGAATCACCGACACCCTCAACATCACATGAATGGGGACATCGAAATCGTAGCGAATATGTAGATTCCGTATAGGGCTGCCAATGAATAATTGTACCTGGTGTTAGCGATTTCATCTGCGCTATTGTAGTTTCACAACTGGGCACATCCACGCCGCGGCCCGCAGGTCACTTCGGGAATGCGCAGTACAATTGCATATATGGTACAATGCTAATTATATCAACCCTAACGGGCATCGCTCTCCTTGCACTGCACGAATCAAGCGTGTGGATCTTTGTGTTGGCTCGATAGAGGAATGGATGGCGGCCGGAATCTGCATAGACCATGGACATGACAAAGCCGGAAAACTCTAAGTGAACTTTACAGAGAACCAGGAAATAGCTGTAATGTATCGTCGTGTGCTCAGAAGCTCTCATGACTCATATAGCTGTATCGAAACGGCAAAGTAGAAGACAAGCACTCGCACAGGAATCGAGTTGGGTGCAAGCGCTGATTGACAAGGGACTTCCTCTTCATAGCCCTGCAATGCCTGCTACATCGTCAAAATCCCACACACTGGCATTGTCGGGTTTCCCATCTTCAGGTACAAGAAGAGGAAGAGCACTGGTGAATCCCCTAGTCCGTAAGCTCGGCACGACTTTCCACCGCGAGTCTGCCACCGCCCATCACTGGGCACGGAAGCGCCCAGATAGGGCTTGTGCTCTCCCACTCGACTGTGAGATGATCTTGTCGCAAATTGCTGGATAGCAACAGCTGGCAGGCGCGCCCGCCTCCGTGATCTGCGCCACAATATCGATCCTCAGCACTTGAGTACAGTTGAAGGTTGCAACGGGCTGAGTCACGCCAACACGACGCTGACTTTGACAACAGAAGAACCCTTGCCTCGTGTCGCATGGTGCCATAGCTCTGTATAGCTCTGCGGTGTAGAAGATGGAGTTGTGGCGGGGCACAGCCACAGATGCAGCGTGGAGACGTGATCCTGATGCTCGCTCCCCTCACCACCATCAGCACTTTAAAGCATTAAAGTGCGGCTGAGCCTCTTTTGAACGCATAGGAAGCAGGACAATAAGCACTCTAATCTATTCGCAATCAGACAGCTCCCGCGTGGGAATCCACCAGCCACGAGGTTACCTCCGGGTGGTTTCAGAGCTCGCGCCGCATCGTGCGAACAGCAGCCCACGAGCCACTTTCAGGATTCCGGATTCCACGACAAACTCCGAGCTGAGACAGGCCCTCCGCGAAAGCCAGGGGCTGAAGCTCTTCTCCCTGAATCCAACGGTAGTGCCGCATCTACGCTCACCACCCTATAAGACTGCGTGTTCGGAGCTTGGAGGTGGTAGGATGACGATGAACGGCACCGCACTAACGACGAGCGTATAAGAAGAGATGTATGTCCTTTTTTAGTCCCACACATTCGTGTGAATGGCAATGAATGGGGTGGAGAAGACACGGTCCTGCTAAAAACCAATTTCGCTCTCCCACTTGCGATATGATACCGTCGGTACCCTGCTTCGAGGCCATAGAAGACTGAACCACGACGCAGTTTTAATGTGGGGTCGCAATACGAGCGCAAGCGACGAGCTGCCTAACCTTCATGACGATACATTTATCATTTCCAGGTCGGCACGCTCGATGTAAGCTTGAGGTTGCGCGATGTGCGTGAAGGAGAGAGCTTGTTGGCGAAGAGAAAAAGTCAATAAGGTAAGGGAAACGCCAAGCATTCCGGGCCGACCATTACTCCTGCCCGAGGCTAAAACTCTGCGAGCGCGCGGCTTTTTCCCTCTTCACACACATTTCATAACGAAAATGAACGGATAATCAACTGCCATTACTCGTCGATAGGATGGTTAGTCATATTGCCGTACTAGAGTGAATACCACTGGCATATTTAGGCTTCGACGCTTTCTTCACTGTAAAGTCGAGGTGTACCTGCATTCCAGACAAACCACGCATAATGCGACCACGCGTGAAAGATCTCTCACTCCTGGGGGAGCGCTGTACAGAGAAGCTGTTGATCGAGATGCACCTATTGGGCTTCCATTATCTCTGACGTCGGACGCATTAACGCGCGCTGTGAAAAGTTGGCGGCTTCATGATGAACGCGTTCTCGTACGATTGATTTGCATCATAGCGAACGGATGATATTGGATGCTCCTGGTGTCCGCAAGCGCGAGAAGGACCCAGGAGAGCCTCGTGGCGCCTTTCCACAATTGCATCGCTCAAGTGTCTAGTTGCTACTCGTCCTATGCTACTCGTCCCAACGCCTCAAAACGAAATAACAACAACCTAGCATAGATCACAGTCATACTCGACACAATACTGCGAACACATCTTTTTTTGGGCGATTACAGCTGCAGGTAGTCTCAGAAACCAATGTGAAACTATTCAAACATGTCAACCTATAACCCGCCAAGCGATTGTTGTTTAAACCCGTCAACTGTACATCGATAATTTTGGCATAATGAACCTAGATTTACGATTTTCTTCTCATGTAAGGGATATTCAATGCATCAGCCGTGCAGCAGACGGTACTAATGGTAACTTTGTGGAGAGTATATTCTAGCAACCGAATTGGAGGCATGTGTTTGAGTTCATGCATCTCAGCAGCTTCTGAACCTTCCGTTCGACTCAGCTTTGGGTAGCTGACAGGACAGCGACCGACGATGACATGTTGACGTCCGACGACAGCGATACCGGAAAGGATACTATGTTCACCCCACTTCGCGAGCATCTCTACCATAGGTATGTAGCGGTCCTGGGAGCAGCTCGAATAGCTGGATTGAATGATGTATGTATCACGCAAGCGTTCTGTTGGATGGTCATAATGCCCACGAGCCTCTCTACCGCACGCTCAAGTCTGAGCAACGCACCTATTTACTCACACAGCAAGACCAGTACAGTCCTGGATCACGTCTTCACGAGACGCATTGGACTTGTTGATTACTGTATAATAACAAAGTATTGGAAGTCGCTTTGACAGGCTCCTATGACGTTTGGAGCGGCTGCTGCGGGATAGACAGCCGGCGAGGCTGGCGTGAAGCAGAGTGGACTATCGGAGAAGACGGGTACGAGTCGTTCGACAATATGCCCCACAACTTTGGAAGTTACCACAGAATGGCGCTGTCTTTTCCTTTTTCAGCGCCGCGAACTTGCAGGATGATTCAATAGCAAGTACTCGGACTGCGTACCAGAGAGGGCGTCGGGCTCGTATAATACAATATGTGCAAGCGCGCGGCGTCTGTATGTCCAACGTGGTGCCATGGCGTTGGGTTGCAGCTTCCCAGGGTGCATCAGTGCGTGCTTTCCACGTTGTGCTGAACCCCGGGCTAGCCTTTTTAAGGTGATGCCGCACCCTTTTCCATGACCCTCGACTTGCTGCCAGCATGAATCCCGCCCTTCGCCGATAGATTCGGCTGTTGCGCTCTTGTTATAGGCGCCTGGGATATACGCTTCACGTTTCTTCTTCGCACTCTCTCTCGCCTCACGCGGCGCACGTTCTCGGTTCCCTTTCCGCGTCCTTTCGCCGGTCGCGCGTGCCGCACCTCGCCAGCACCACAGCATGGCCTCGGTGCTGAACAAGCGCCAGCAGGCGCGCAACGAGCGGACGCTGCAGGACCTCATTAAGAATGTGCCAGGCAACAGCACGTGTGCCGACTGCGGAGCGCGCAATCCAGGTGAGCGCTGCAACCCCCCGCCTTTCATGCCCAATCGACTGACAATGCGCAGGATGGGCCAGTTGGAGCGTACGTGATTCCTTCTTCGCCGACGTAGCCCTCGGAGCAGCCCTCGAGCACCGAAATCGCCGCTTTTTACAGGCACGGACACCGGCTAACAGAACTTAGGTGGGCATCTTCCTGTGCATGCGGTGCGCGGCGCTGCATCGCAAGCTCGGCACGCACATCTCCAAGGTCAAGTCGCTGAGCATGGACAAGTGGGACAGCGCGCAAGTCGATGTACGGACCACAGCAGCTAACCTGACGTTGTCTCTACTGACACTCCACAGAACATGAAGCGCATTGGCAACACCGAGTCCAACAAATCGTACAATCCCCGCAACGTGAAGCCGCAGATTCCCATCGATATCGACGAGGTGGACGGCGCAATGGAGCGATACATCAGACAAAAGTACGAGCAGAGACTGTTCATGACGGATTCGAGGCCAGGCACGCGGTCCAATACGGGTAGCTCCAGCTCCGTGGAAGACAGGCCTCCACCACTGCCGCCAAAACCGACGAAAGGGCTGGGATTTGGGCTGCGGAAGGCTTCTACACAACACAGCGTTACGCCTCCCATATCTCCCGGCATAAGCAACTTCAATGGTCACGATGCGTCTCCACCTCGAGTGAACAAGCCGTCCAGAGTTTTCGGCTCAAGCGTTACCGGGGACGGGCTGGAGTCCAAGTTGGCAACTCTGCGGGACATGGGCTTCCCAGACGACAAACGCAACTCCACAGTGCTGAAGGGACTCAATGGCAATCTCGACAGAGCAGTGGAGGCGCTGATCAGACTGGGAGAACAGAACCCCGGCAAGTCTAGAGGAAGTACACCGACTCCGCCAGATAAGCTTGATGTCAATGGTCTCATGTTGAACAAGGCCCACACCATGCCTGCAACAACGACCGCATCCTCGAACAACCCGTTCGATGCTCTCGATGCGGCGCCCTTGCCCCAGCAGCAGCAGCAGCAGGTGGCGCCAATTCAGACGCATTATGGAGGCTCTCAAACACAGCCAACGTCACCGACCAATCCATTCTACCAATTCGCATCCCAGCAACAGAGTAATCAATATCAGCAGCAGATATATCAGCAACCACAAACCTTTGCGCAGTCGAATCCTTTCGGACAGCAACAGCAAAGCTTGGAACAGTCTTTCCAAGGTATGCAACTGTCTTCGCAGCAACAGCCGCAGCAACAGCAACAAACACCGCAGCCATTGTTCCCGAACAGGACAGGCAGCTACGCTCAGCAACCCAACCCACCATTTGCGCAGAGCAATCCATTCCAACAGTCATTTACCCCCCCGCCGATGCCGCAAATGCCACCACAGTACGCATCTTTTTACCAGCCATCGCAGTCGCCTGCGCCACAGTCTCAATACCAATCAATGTCTTCTCCTAGCAGCCCCGGAAATCCTTTCCTCAAATCGACTCGAAGTCAAATGTTCTCTTCTACGACTTCATATAATGCGAATCCTTTCGGCCAGATACCCGATCAGCAGCAGCAGCAGCAGCAGCAGCAGCCGCAGTACCATCAACAGTCTCAGATTCAACCACAACAAACTGGGAATCCATTCATGATGCAACAGCAGACTCAGACGCCAATCCAACAGGCTCCGAATCCTTACCAAAACCAGCAAGCCAACTATGCACAGTTCAATCATGCTCAACAAGCGCATGCTCAGCAATCTTCAAACCCTTTCGACAAGAACTCGATCCTCGCACTCTACAACCGACCGCAGCTTGCTCCGCAGCGACCGGAACAAGCGCAGACACCTCCGGTTCAGATGGCAGCATCAGCGCCTGCGGTCCAACCGGGAGGGCAAAACCCTTTCGCTGCCATGCAAAGTCAAGCAGGAGCACAACAGCCAGCTTCGGCGTTGCCACGACAGGTTCAACAGGGACCGAGGCACGTTAGTAACGAGAGCGTTGACTTTGCCGGCCTGATGGGCGGGCGGCATTCTCCTGATGCCTTTTCAGGACTGAGCTCAAGCTTCAGGCGGTAAAGGTTTTGTGCGGTGTAGTTTTGCATATATGCATACTTGCATGAGCTACATTTTTATGTTGGCATGGATCGCAGCGACGCAGTAATTCTTTCTTTCTATTATTTGGATCTGCAGGTATAGGGATATGGCTGGGACTGGGGGTGATGTTGATGTATGTAGGATACGATTCGAACATGGCTGGTCGATCTGGATAGCGCACTTGTAATTCATGCTTATACTTTCGTGGTATGAAGTACAGTACCTGGACATGTGAGCAAAGGGTCGAGCGGGCCGCACCGCACCTGGATAGCGGGTTCCACTGCGGACCACATCACAGTTGCTTCAACATGTCGCCGCTTCACCATGTGCTGGCCGAAAATCATCGATCCACACACTCAACACATGCACGCACAAGGAAAACGTGCTACTGCATCCCCGCCCAACAACGCGGCGGCCCCACGTCGAACATGGTTCACGCAGAACATGTTGCATGGATCCTTCGGCGCTTGGCCCGCGCGAACCCTGCATGCACGGCCGAGCCCCAGCCCCCCAAAGAGCGGTCTGCGGCCTGGCGATCACCCCCGTCTGGCGTCGTCGCAAGCTCCATCCAAGCTCCACCCGTTCTGCACCGCGCCTTTTCGCTGCTGCGATCTCCCGCCGCAAGCGACACCTCCGCCTGTTCTCTGCTATCGATACACCGCCGCCGGCCGACGCGAATCGCATTGCCTGGCCATTGTTTCTTCGACCGACCGTTTGATTGGGACGAAGCTCGAGAAGACAGACACGCACAACAGCGAGGGACTGCAGCGTCGCAGCCCGACTCTGCTCCACTTTGACCGGAGGCGAGTAGGAGAGCGCTGGCAGTTGGGTTACGGCTGGACGAGTTGCTGCCCGAATCGCAAGACGCACCCTCCTTGCGACAGCGCAGGAAAGCACCACCGTCGCATGCGCCCAGCTTGATCGCAAGCACGCCACGCACGCACACTCGCCCCTTCGTCCCATACAAACCTGCCCACGCATCCGCGCCTCACACGCGCACCCGCCTGCACAATGGGTTGGTTCACAGGCTCCTCCTCCTCCTCCTCGCGACACCACTCGTCCTCGCGCCCAGGCTATGCCCGCTCCTACGCCGGGTCCTCGTACTCCTCCTCCAGCCGCCACCACGCCTCGACCTCGCGCTACAAGCGCTCACCCCGCGACGGCTACATCCAATACCTGTACCACAAGTTCCGCGAGCTGCTGCACCGCCTGTGGGCGTACGCGCGGCGGCACCCCTTCAAGGTCTTCTTCATGGTCATCATGCCGCTCGTTAGCGGGGGCGTGCTGACAAAGCTCGCGCGCAAATTTGGCGTCAATCTGCCAGATATGGGAGGCGCGCAGGGAGCGAGGGGCGGTGGTGGGTATAGCGGGGGTGGACATCAGGGCGGGTATTATGGGAGTGAGGGATACGGGAGAGAGGGAGGTGCTGGGGGTGGGATCGGCGGGAGCGGGATGAACTTGCAGAATGTGGCGAGTTCGATTGGGGGGTTGGCTAGTTTGGCGAAGATGGCGCAGAGTTTTATGTGAGGGATGACAGCTTGCGAGGAGGCTTTGATGCGTTCAGCGACGGGTGCAGAAGGCTGCATGAGAGGGCGAGGACGGCGCACAGCGTGTACATGTGGCTGAGGAGGGAAAGCAACATCAGTGGAGGACGTCCCGTTCTGGAACATGGTTTTGATTTCTGGTTGTATATCCCCGTTTGCCATTGCTATAGATAGTGTTACGAATGAATGATCTAGAAGGATTCGACTGGTGCTATTCCATGAACATTTGGAATTACCAATGAAATCTAAAAGTGGATTATGGCATCCAGGCATTCCTGAGTCGTAAACGCATCCGATATAGGAATGTCACCGTGTCCCCATCGAATGCCCCGTCATGATTCCCATGTAACCATCTTCACCTCTCTCATATCACCCAATCACCTCAGGCTCTCCTTCACCCTCAGCACCCTTCGTCGCTCCCAACACGACGCCGACAGTTAAAGCCTCTATTGGGATCAAGCTTCTCGCAAACCTGCAAAGGCGGCTTACAACTCGAGCCCCAAGACCGCTCCTGCCAATCCTCGACATCCAAGCTCCGCTCCTAGTTGCATTGTATTCCCGGCCCAAAGTCCTCGTCCGACGCCTCAGACACCTCTTGGTACTGGGCAGGCTGCTGAGCCACCACAGTGCCGTTGCGCGGGCCTGCTACAGGAGCGTTGATGAAGCGGCCGCCTTGCACGCGTCAGCGTTATAAGGGGCATCATAGCGAGGTGAGCCAGCTGGATCGGCTGGAGAAGGCGTCCGTCGCCGAGGCGTTGGAACTGGCCAGGTCCGACTCGCTGGGAAAATATGACTGTCCAGGTAAGCATGAAGGATCGGTCGCCGAGGCGACGGAAGCCAGGATACTGACTAACAGAGACTTCATTGCTGGAAGATTATGAAGCTCGGGAGCAGGTGCTCCGCAGCAAGGCCTTCGTTTCTTAGTAAGTACCCTTTCGAAGCAGACTGGCTTGCTGAGCTATGCTTGAGCGGCATGTGCCTGGTAAAGGTCGCGAGTGATTATGATCCACTGCCAGACTGCAAAGAATTCACCGAATCATGTATAGGAAGACAGATCCTTCCAGAGATAAACAAAATCCAATACAGCTATGACACAGTTTCAGGGTAAGGTATATCTTACGGGATCTCGAGCGCCTCCAAAACTAATACGAGTCCGTTGTCCAGAGCAACTTGTAAATTACCAGGAAGGTGAGTGAGCAGTAGCATTCTGCCCGCTAATATCAGCTAAGTGGTGTCTGTACACTTTCGTAATGAGTTTTGTAAATCAATGGGTCTTCAAGCTGCACCAGCCAACATCTGGACATGCTGATTGAAGAGTATGTCCCGAGAAAGAGTCAAGACCTATAGCAACTTTCCCGAAAGACGTGAAAGATGTGCTCTGCGAGATTTGTACGACCATAGGACACTAAAAGACTTGTTCGCATCCAGGAGAAGCACAAATAGGCGTGCATACTGACCAAAGCTATACAGGTGAACCACTTGCACCCCGGAAGTTTGGGTCCTTCGGTATTCAGCTCGGGTCGTAATACACTCATCTTCGTAGTGAGCAGTGACTCAGTCACCTTCTGTCGCGAGACAGATCTTGACAAGTAGGCCAAAAATAGACCCCATGGTGTAAGATGCTTGCTTAGCTGCATCCTTGGTGTACATGTCAACTAGGGCGGTCTGGGTCCGTGAAGTTGAGTCCCGCCCCAACATCTTGATATTCCGACTGTGCGTAGCGTTAGCTCATCCACTGCATGGACGAACTCTCTACGAATTTGAGATTACAGAGGCCATATACTTACATGTCATATTTGAACTCTGAGAGGAACAGGGCGACCTCATCTGCGTCCGCTCCGGCTGCAATGTTCGACAGGAGTAATCGACAGGGGAGGATATTCTTCTCCTGGTTCGCACAGTATGAGGCTTCTTCGTCAATGACTTGCTTGATTATAGCATCAAGTTCGGCCTTTGCCTCTTCGACAAGCTGACGCTTCTCACGCACAGCTACATATCCGCTTGAGCCGGCACTGAACAGATAGATGGTCCATCCTTGAGCCAACTCCCACTTGATGCCGCTCTTTTCGAGTTGAAGTGCTGTCGCGTAGCAGAGGGCCTTCTGCAAGATAGGAAGGTCGCGCTTCCGGTCGTTCTTGATTCGCTGCAACGTAGGGCCAACGGCATGGACCGCCGCATCTTGCAATTTAGCCATATCAGGTACTAAGGAGCGCTTGGACACGGGCGCGAGTATTTTCTCTGACCTAGATACAACCATGTCAGCAATGTACGAATATCCAGCATAGTCTGTGTCTCGCAGTGTGTTGTCTTGGACACTATAACCTAAGAGTTATGATCGAAGTATTAGTAGGAATATCAAGGAGTTCATACCTAGCACGCATCGTCTCCAGGTCCTCTGTCTTTTCTCCTCCAGAAGACTCGACCGGTGTCTTCGAAGGCCTGGACATCTCTTCCAGCTCCCGCATCATACTCGCGACATCTTTGTTCCTATACCCTACATCTCCGCTACCAACGCAAGACACAGGAATAGAGCTGGGCGGAGCTTGTCACGTTAGAACGGCTCACAAAAGAGTCGGCTTTCGGTTCTCACCATGTTCTTGATGATCCGCCGCTCTGTTCTCGGTTTCCGTCGCAGCTTGGGCGCCACCGTAGCCCGAAGAGGCATTATTGATCACGTTCCACGCTTCACAAGGAGGCGGGGAAGAAGGAGGATAGTCGACGAGAGGCCGCGAGGGAGAAGATGAGGAGTAGTCGACGAGCGGCCGTAAGGGAGGTGATCGGACAGCAGGCATTGGTGTCGAAGAACTACTCGTTCCTCGACTCGCTACCGCTTTCGCCGCCGTATCTCTTCGCTTCGAAGCATTCGCAAGTGTAGCCGAGATGCTGTCCAGCTGCTTGCTGAGCAATGCGTTTCCCCGCGTTTGGAGTGCGGTCATCGGTCGGGGGCGCGTCTTGGGAGGCATCTTGGAAATGTGGTACTGCACAATTCAGAGACGCCGCGGCTGGTAATGCGAACGAAACGGCCGGAAGAAGAAGGCGTCGTGGTACACAATTGTCTGCGCAGGGAGAAAGCGAGTGTGGTTGGCAGGTGTCTTCACGGATGGCGCAACTGCGATAACGGCGGGTAGCTTTGGGAAGCCACGACCAAGGCCGGCGCAACATGCAAACGGGTGTCTCAGCAACGGCACCACGGGAGCTGAAGCAACATCGAGAAACATGAGGATTGTTCGTGGAACTCGAGGTGAATGTTTTGCGCTTATAGCCATCGCTTTCCTGCCCATCTTGTTGCTCTTGTGAACCGTATAGCATCCAGAAACGATCGAATAAGTGTTCTCTTCAGTAGCTCGACCCCAGAGCTCCTTGAATGCCCTCGACCTCCATTCCGTTTGGTGATCTGCCTGTCCCGAATGCGGGGACGTGCCGTCGTGGATACCTAGTGGCCGATCAAAGGGTAAACTGGTGAGTAGATGAGAGAAGAGAAGAAAAGAGGAAAGAACAGGACATGAAGTAAAGTAAAAGAATAAGCGGACTCGTTGCAACCGATAGTTCCATGCTGGATTACCTCGCTCGCCTCCTAACCTGTGGTATATGCATCGTCCGAGTTCCATACAAAACAGCAGCCAATTATCCAACAGGTGGACGGAGCGCAATAAACGCCACCGTTACCGTCTATCTACATTCCATCCTTCTACCAATAACACACCAAAGTCAAGGCCGATATCCGTACAATCGGGCGCCTACTGCTTCTTCTTGCCTGCAGTCTTCCTTTCCTGCTCCTTCTCTTCAATCTCCTTGATCTCAGCCTCCTCCTTCCTCAGCGCGTACCATTGGCCGGCTTGTAGCACCAAAACCCCCACGAGCACCAACGCCAAGATGGTGTTACTCGCTGCAAACACCCTAAGCGTGTCCTCCCTGCTGATGTAGTCCTCCGCGTTCTCATCCTCGCTGGGATCAACATTGCCGTAGATGCCTGCAGTGACCACACGCAGACCCTTGACGATGTTGGTAATATATACCGTGATGCCAGCCATGTAAAGCACCAGGGACGCTCCATCGAACAGCATATTGGCCTGCGACGCTTTGTAGAGCTTGGTCAAGAAGCCAAGGAGGCCCGTTCCAATGACGATATGCAGGATGCGACTTATGATGGGCGGCGACGCGTGCAGAAACTTGAGGTGGTCCTCAAGGATGTTGAAGTAGACATCGCGCGGGCCTTCCGGAGTCGTCCAGATGACATTATAGTCGTAGGGGAACGAGGAGAAGAGGATGCCGAGGAAGAAACACACCGCTGGAAAGCCTATTAGTGTCCGTCGTTCATGCGCGTGCACTTGCGCTTGTGCGTTGTGGTGCCTGGGGCACTGGAAAAGGTGGGGGGTTATCGCTTACGCCCGATAATGAGGAATGTTCCAAAGGTTCCTGCTGCCATGTCTGCGACGCAATTAGGATCTATGAGCGATATTGCGCGTTCGTGTGGAAAGTCAGAAGATTGAGGTGGGCAGGTGGACACGGAGACGTTGCTGCGCGCGAAATACGGACCACGGCTTGTTGGTGTGAAGCTTGGGCTTCTGGGCCAATTGAGATGCGGGCTACTGCGCGTAAGCTTGTTAGGGAAGGTGCGTGCGTCTGTGGCTTGTCACAATATGGCTCGTCTTGCAAGCGATGTTCGTGATATTGAAAATGGTTCAGGTTGATCCAGGTTCTCTCGGGGTTGATGGCCACTGAGCGCAGCTGTGTTAAGCATGATGATGTCCGGTTGCAGCACGCGACAGCCAGGCCGCATCATAGGGCTTGGCGCGCTTGTTGCTCACCATTCACATGTAGTACTGCTTGAGAAGCGTAATCAACCTGAAAAGGGCTTGCAAAGTTCTGAGATATGCGCATGACATCGAAAACTGTTTTCAAGAATCGATTGTCGTTTACCCGTGGGCGATACATAGAAACCTCCCGTGATCAAGCCCGTGCGAAGTACATAAGTACCAATCAACGCCCATTGCGCCATGCTTGTAAATCGTCCATGCTCCTTGGCAATATCATCGCCACTGTCTTCTAGAAGTCGTCGTCTTCCATTTCTTCGTTACCCGCTTCGATGAAAACCAGTCGTGTGCCTTCTCCTGTTGTTTGCCAGACCTGTGGGAAGACGTTAGTGTTTGGAGCGTCTCAAGGTAGTTGCGGTGTAGACTTACATCCAGCATGGAGTACTCGTCGATCGCTTGTTCGAATTGGTCTGCTGTAAAACCCTTGGCAAGCACCCTCTCCCGAACTCTGCGCAGGTCGAGTTCGCCCCGGCTTCCATCACCCACAGCAGCAGCACCGCTCGCTTCCATGGTTTTGATGAGATGGTAGATCTTGCTGCTGGGTGTGTGATCATCTCTGCGGCCCTCGTCGACATACAAACTGGCCTTGCTAACTTCGATAAGCCTGAGAGCTTCATCGACATCCTCCGTAATGACCTCCTCAGCAAACCGTAGACGGGCCAGAGCTTGCGAGAGACGAAGAACACCCAGCAGTGTACGCGCCGAAGTATGCGTGAAGGCTTTCTTAGTGCCCTCATCCCGTTTCTGTTGCTGTCGCATGCGGACGAAGGCTCCCACTAGATAATCTGACACCTCCTTTGGAATCGTGGGACGGTATGAACGCGCACGAGCAACCCATTGGCGAACTTCTGCGGGGCTGAAAATAACACCACCGGCGGCCTCGGGGTGACGGTTGTGCATGTGAACATGAGTGACGTGGCGAGCAAGCTCTTCGTCGGAGTCTCGCGAAGGGGTATCAAGAATGAGGAAAAGAACGTCGAAACGGGACAAGAGCGCAGCCGGAAGGTTGATGTTTTCCACCGGGGAAATGCGAGGGTTGTAGCGGCCATATAGAGGATTAGCCGCCGCTAGGATCGAGGTGCGGGCGTTCAGGGTAGTCGAGATACCGGCTTTGCTGATGGATATCGTTTGCTGCTCCATGACTTCATGAATTGCGGTCCGATCACTGTCGTCCATCTTGTCGAACTCATCGATGCAGCACATGCCGTTGTCTGCAAGCACAAGAGCACCGCCTTCCAGCACCATCTCGTCCGTGACAGGGTCGCGCATGACAGCAGCAGTAAGACCAACTCCACTGCTTCCGCGACCAGTAGTATATACGCCTCGAGGAGCAACCTTCGTGATGTACTTAAGAAGCTGAGATTTGGCCACACCAGGATCACCCATCAGACAAACGTTGATGTCACCACGGATGCGCATGCCGTCGCCAACTTCCTTAGTCACTCCGCCGATTAGCTGCAGAAGCAGGGCCTTCTTCACATCGACGTGGCCAAAGATTTCAGGCGCAATTGAACGAGACAGGTACTCGTAAAGCTGGCCAGTCCGCTCTAATTCGTTCATGCGCTTCAATGTCGGTTGTGCTAGGACGATATCGTCGTACGCTTTTTTGTGTTGCATCACGTACTGCGCTTCCAGGTACGTGTCGGTAAGCAAGCCCGCTCGGATAGCCTTGAAGCCTGTGTAAGGGGTGGGGAGAAAGATACCAGCGCAGTCCATTACGTCGCCAGGGTTGATCTGTCGTACCAAATCGCCGTGGCAGTGGATCGTCAGCTGTCGAGGAATGTGGCCAACGGGTACTTGATCTGCCATTTCTTGGATCTTGACCTCCTGGAAGGGTAAAAATTTCGACGCGCGAGTGGATAAGAAAAGTTGACCCTTGGTCTTATTCTTTTTGCACTCCTCCGAAGGACATTCTGCCAAAGGAGTGAACTGTTTGCTCGTCACAGGTTGGAAAACCTCACATCCGCAGCGATCACAGGAGTAGGCGTTGACCTGGATAGCAGGCTTGACGTCCGAAACCCTCGTGGCAATCCCTCGAACGGTGATGAGATGGCCCAGGTGTTCTCCGCGGACGTTTCGCACAGCCAGCGCCTTCATACTCCGCTCGCTACTAGCGCCAGATGGTATTATGGGCTTGAAGTTTAGAGTATAACGGCGCGTTAGGGCAGGAGGAAAGATGAGCTCAGGGGGTGCCTGAGCCCCGTCTTGGCCTCCTTGCTGCTCCTGCATCTTTTCATTTCGTTTCGATCGTTGGGTCATTATAATGTCCAAAACATCATCCTTGAAGCTGCGGTCGTTGTCAGCAGGGCCTTGAGTCCCCGAGGTAGTATCATACTTTGGCTCCTCTGAAGGCCGAGGCAGTAGCTGGTCTACAGCTCTCGAGAATATCTCTATATAGTGGTGACAATTGCGCTCTATGGATTCGACGAGCTTGAACTGGCCCTCAGGGTCTGCGGCCTTTTCCCACTGTTTCTTGTTAGTTTTTGCATTTCCAACCGCCAGGATTGGTGCGCACAGTCTCCAGGTCGTTGAGATCGATCAGAACATTGGATCTCGTCCTATCTGCAATGTCCTGCAGCATCTCGACGTATTTTGCCTTGGTCCGGGTGCGTCTCCGATCTGCATTTGGCGCGGGGTCGTCCGAATCGTCGAGCATGTCGTATTCGTCGTTGTCGCCATCGCCGTTGAGGTTCAGATTCCGGAGCTGATCGGCAGCTTCCGTGGACGACGACTTGAAGTTCTGGAGGAAATCCACGAAGGCGGCTAGGGTCGCATTCATCAGCTGCGCTCCAGGTACCATTTTGCGCGGTCAACAAACCTTGCTGCTCCTCGTAGTTGACGAGCGACTTCTCGGTAAGAAGCGCCATTGCTTCGTGTGTATCTGAGGCCTGCACAACGTGCGGGTGTAGGGCAGGATTGGGTTCCGTGGGGGGGAAGCGGTCGCAGCAGTGAGGCTGGCGATCTCAAGCGCGTTCGAAGTTTCGCGTTGGTCGCGCGTCGCCAGGGGCGGCAAGCTGTGATTGGCCGTCCACAGCGACCAATGGAGAGCTTGGGCCATACATGCCAAAGTCTTGAGACTCTCCAGATGTCCCCTCTTGCACCTAATCAGATGATCATTGGGAAGAACTCGCTGTATGTAATAGTAAAACTCGCCCTACAGTCATAAACATAAGTAAAATCTAGCAAAACACCTTCATCGATGCGTCCCACCTAAACATGCTAAAACAGTGCCGCTCGCAGCTCTTTCTGCCGCGCGTGACCGCCTGGAGCGCCAGCTCCCAGATGTCGGCGCCGACAACCTCGGCATGCCCAGCGAGCGCAGTCGGAACTGCTGCACATGCGGCGGGCTCTTCCCTTGCACTTCACTCTGTATTATTATCGCTGCGATGGCGCCGCCGAAGAAGCCTGTGGGCCAGGTCGTGCAAGCTGAAATTGTGCTGCAACAGTCTCTGAAGAATTGCCTTGTTAACCTGCCCTCGTCGCTGGTCTCTGTGCTGGTCAATGCGAACACCGTATGCGTTGCGCAGCTTCCTTCAAGTAACCACACTGACTCATCCGGGATAGGTTGCGCAGAACGTCGTGGTCGAACTCTCCTACCGCCAGCCTCCTCCTCCCGGCGCCTCAGAGCCTAAGAATGCCTCGCCACAGAAATCCGTATTCCTGGGATGGACAGGCATGCAGAGCAAGCGCAAGCTTGCTACTGTTGTCGGTCGCGATGGCTTGACCGGTACAAGAGGTGGTCCCGCTGCCAGCCAGCAGGATGTGCAGACAGTCGAGGTGGACACGACATTTGCCCGCCTGACCGGTTTGAATGAGGGGCAGAAGGTTGGGATACTGCTGCACGTGGACCCGCCCCAGGCGCATACCATCAACATTGAGCCATTGACACCGGTCGACTGGGAGATGATCGAGCTGCATGCTCAGTTCCTGGAGTTAAATTTCCTCTCTCAGATACGCGCTTTACCAAACCCGCAAGGCCAGTCCTCTCATCCATTGACCCTTCATCTATCGCCGACTACGACCGCCAACATTACCGTGACCTCAGTGACTCCTGCACCGCCTATAGAATCACAGTTTGTCAAGATCTCACCTGATGCAGAAGTTATCGTTGCCCCAAAAACCCGACAAAAGGCGGAACGCACGTCTTCTGGACGTGAAAGCCGGAGCGTTGGCGGGACCTCGCGGAAGAGTGGGAAGAGCACTGCGAGTACCGTCAGGCGGCGAAGCGGTCGAGACGAACAGACCAGCCGTGGCGTGGTCTTTCTTCGCGGAGTGGACCGAACCGTCGCACAAGAATGGTTCGATGAAGAAGATGCATCTGGCGCAGAAGGACTCAAGATATGGGTGGACAAGGATGTTCTTCTTACCAAAGCCCTAAGGGGCGTTTCCTGGGTATCCGTGGCGGTTGTAAAGCCAGCAGGTCTACAAGAGCCGGTCGATATGTCGAAAGAGCAGGAACAAGAGAAGGCTGCAGCGCGAGTAGTGGCCAGGATCGAAACATGGGACGACGCCCCAGACAGCCGTCACGTCGCTCTATCGTCTGATCTATGTCGAGTACTTGGCTGCGCAGGCTTTGTAGGCGGTCTTGTTCGCTTAGAAGCTGCTCCAAACCAAACTGCGAAGCCTTCTTCTATTAAACCGCAAGGCCTTGGCTCCAAAGATAAGGATCCGTTCGTCAAAGCAATCAGGATTCTACCCTTTTCTTCTGTGGGAAGCCAAGTAAACGCATCACTACGATTTGGTGGTGAGTCCAAGCAGGATCAGGAAGAGGCGATCAAGCGAGTCAGGGAAGCCTACGGGAAAATGAATGGGCTTCTGAATGGCCCAGTCACTGATGGCATGGTGTTACCTCCTACAAGCGCCTCCGGCTTGGACTGGCAGGGCGGCATAGTACGATTTGAACCTCCGCAACCCTCTTCCGGCATCTCATGGATATCTTTCCCAGAAAGAAAGCCTGCTATGGAACTTGGCGCAGAGGTTCCTACACCTTCAAGCTGGACAAGGGGCGTACATCAAGGAGACTCACTTCCGACGACGCAGCCAACTTTGGTTGGTATTGATACTTTGATTGAGCAGTTGCGATCACACCTGACTCACAATTCATCTGTTCTCTTGACCGGAGGACTTGGTGCAGGCAAGACGGAATGCGCTCAAGTTCTAGCTCACCAGCTTCGCTCTGAGTTCCTTTTCAACACTGTTTACTTCTCTTGCCGCAAGCTCGTCACTGATGAGATCCGTGTGTCGACGATCAAGGAGACACTCACCCGTCTGTTCGCATCTGCAGCTTGGGGTGCTAGAAATGGCGGCAGTGCTGTGGTGATTCTCGACGACCTGGACAAGCTGTGCCCGGTCGAAACCGAGCTACAAGTGGGCAACGAGAATGGGCGAAGTCGGCACGTGAGTGAAAGCATCGTGGCCATCGTCCGACAGTACTGCACCTTGGATTCTGGAGTAGTTCTGTTGGCTACAGCCCAGGGGAAAGAATCGCTCAACAATGTCGTTGTTGGTGGACACATCGTGCGAGAGATCGTCAGTCTCAAGGCTCCGAACAAGGACGGTAGACGAAAAGTACTCGAAATGCTCGCACATAAGGATGAGAAACCTCAGGCGAGGTTGTCCAATGGTGCACCCTCTTCTGGGCATGCCTTCCCCGCCTCGCCTTCAAACAGCAGACCAAGCACCTCACATCGCAGCCAGGCAAGTGGCTCCAGTCTTCAATATAACGCTGCAACAGAGGAGGACGGGTTCGTGCTAGAGCCGTCTATCGACTTTCTGGACCTTGCTGGCCAGACCGACGGATATATGCCTGGTGACCTAGTTCTGCTCACGTCACGAGCACGGAATGAAGCGCTCATACGCTCAGTCACAGACTCGTCCAGCACGGGCACAATCTCGTTGACAAGGGAGGACTACACCCAAGCACTGACTGGCTTCACTCCGGCATCTCTACGTAATGTGACCCTACAGTCATCTACCACGAAATGGGATTCGATAGGTGGTCTCCACGACACACGGCAGATACTGCTAGAAACACTGCAGTACCCAACAACTTACGCACCTATCTTCGCACAATGTCCTCTACGACTACGATCCGGTCTTCTTCTTTACGGATATCCTGGTTGCGGTAAGACGCTGCTGGCATCTGCAGTAGCAGGTGAATGTGGACTCAACTTCATATCGGTCAAGGGACCGGAAATCCTAAACAAGTACATTGGTGCATCCGAAAAGTCGGTTCGAGATCTGTTCGAGCGCGCCGAAGCCGCGCGACCGTGCGTTCTCTTCTTCGACGAATTCGACTCGATCGCCCCTAAGCGCGGCCACGACTCTACTGGTGTCACAGATCGCGTCGTCAACCAATTGCTCACGCAAATGGATGGTGCAGAGGGTTTGAGTGGTGTATATGTCCTCGCCGCTACCTCACGACCGGACTTGATTGATCCGGCACTACTTCGCCCAGGACGTCTAGACAAGAGTCTTATCTGTGACATGCCAGCGTTAGAAGAACGCGTTGACATACTAAAGGCCGTCACGCGAAAGTTGCATCTCGCTCCCTCGCTTCTAGAAACTGGTCCTGAGGGGCAGAATCTGCGCGAAATTGCTCAGCGCACGGAGGGGTACTCGGGGGCAGATCTCCAGGCCGTGGTTTACAATGCTCAACTTGAGGCGATTCACGACGTGTTGGGTGATTCCGAACAGGGTGACCCCACCAAGAGCGGGGACCCAAAGAAGAAGTCAAGCTCTGATACCGGAGGCAAGCAAGGGAAGGAAAACCGCGTACCAGAGTTCACACACTTCCGGTTCGGCGATGCAAACACTACATCAAATGGCGCAAAACCTATTCCTTCCAGCCAACTCACGGAACGCGCTCTCATCGTACAAAAGATCCAGACACTCCAAGCGATGCGCAGAAAGCAAAAACACCTTCAGCACCAACAACGACCCGGTAGCAAAGACGAAGATGATGAGACCAAGGAGGGAGAAGACCGGAAAGAGCCCCAGATCCAGTGGTCGCATATTGAGAGCTCGTTGGCCACGACGCGAAGCAGCATCAGTGCACAGGAGCGGCGCAGACTTGAGAGCATCTACAGGGAGTTCGTCGTCGGGCGCAACGGCGAGATGCCAAGTGGACAGGGTGGGACCGAGATCGGTGGCAGGTCGAGCTTAATGTAGAGTGAAAAAACACTCTGTGTACATAGTACCAAGATCTTGGGGTGCGCATATGAACCTCAATTAACGTTCCAAACGGGCACGAAACGGCCCAGCGTTTGTGACGAGTGAGGTGCAATGCTCGAATGAAGCCATTGAGACGCCAATGCGCCGCCCCAGACTTGGCGCATATGGAGCGCCAGTGACGAAAAGCTTGGGTGGTGATCGCTCGGCAGCTCACACGGGGAGCCTCAGAGTGCTGCGTGGGATTCGGCGTGCCGGCGGCGGCTGTTGGGGCGCGCGTGCGCAAATTGTGCATCCGGAGCGTCCCAGAGCGAGGCTCGAACGGTAGTAGCACAGAGATACCGCCCGGAAATGCCTCATCGCTTGGGGCTTCGCGCCGAGGCAAGCTGGCGGCTCATTTAGATAAGCGTGCGATGACCTAATGGGCTGCAGCGTGCGATGTGAAGGCGGGCGACGCTAGGCAAGGATCCGCAGTGGAGCCGACAGTTGGGGCTCGCTGCGAACCAGGAACGCCCCGACAGTCGGTGTGGTCGCGTCGGCGCAACAAGTTGGATGTTTGCGGAGGCCGCGGTGACTTGGTGTGTAAGAGGCGATGCTCGCGCCTTGTGTGCCTGGAGCTGCCCGCGCGCCACCCACGCGAATGCCCGCGCCGAGCTGCCGATCGCGCACGCCTCCATCATTCCTGCCCTCTGGCGGCCCCGCTATTCCCTCATTGGCTGACTCGCCTAGCTCCTGCCCGGGCAAGCACCAGCTTGCTTCCTCTCCCCGGCCTCTTCAGTCCACTCCTCAGTATCTCCACTGCGTGCGCCCACTGCAACCCCTTGAGCTCAGCATCTCGCCGCCACAGCTACGCGACCCAGGTACGTGTTATTCCCGTTGTCTAGGCGACCAATTGCCATGGGGTGCCAGAGCCGGACAGACCCGCCGGTCCCGCGCGGCCAAACCAGCCCGAACAAATGCCTCATAAAAGCAGAATTTTCGGCGACCCGCTCCTCTTATAAGGCCGCTACCCGCCCCAGACCTGTGGCCGCTTTGTTTTGGATGTTCTGTCTCGCCGTCCTCTCGAGTCCATCTCCACGCCAGTTTTTGCGACGCCGACCCGACTGATCCGCTGACCAGCTCCCGTCCTCAACAGCCTCCGGACAGCTTCTAAGCCATCTTCAATCGACTCAATTTCTGTAACCCACGTTCTCAGTCGTAAAGGTACGCTGGACCATCCGCCCGCGCCGCAATTGGAGCATTGCGAGACCTCTTTGTTGGGGACCGTGTCGATGTTTCCTTCGCAACCAGCCTAGCGCCACTGGATCCTCGTTCATAAACAAGGCCCAAGCTCTTGACGGGATTTCGCCATGTCTTCACGCCTCGCGGACCGGTTTTTAGACTTGTTGAGAACGTGCAACTGACATGATTGCACAGAACTCAATCACAATGGCCGCCATTGACATGTCTCTCGCTGCCTCCCAGCTCACCAAGCGAGCCAACTTCGCGTCCCGGGAACCCGGTGTCATCGTTGTCTTCGCCATCGTCGGTGCCGTCGCCATCCTGGTTATCGGCCTGCTGATCTCCAAGAGGGTAGGATCGTCCTATTCCAAATCTCAGACCCACGAAGCTGACCTTGACATCAGATGGCTGCCCGCAAGGCTGGCGTCGTTTAAAGATACCCCGTTGGAGATGGTGGAGGAGCGAGATTGGATGAGGAGAGTTGGGGCTGCAGGTCTCATCGTTACCGGTGCTGCAATCGCTGAGATCTGCCAATGAGCTGGTTGTGGGGACAATTTTCGCTGGACAAGACGATCTTCAGCACATATTGCGCTGCCCCACGAGGTGTATATTGCTTTTGTATACCACGTTTACCCATCGAGGAATGAGCTCCCCTTCGGTTGCGCTGTGGATCGGACGCCTGGTACGAAGGGTCCGTGGTAATAATAAATAGTCCTTGAACCAACACGTACCCGCAAGCGTTCTTGAAATACTACAATACATGAATACACAGACATGCTTCTAATTACCTTCTCTTGTGCGTAGAGCAGAGGAAGCTGCCTCACGGGAAGGTACAACAATGGTTCATCAAATGGCGGTGTCTTCAGAACGTCCCAACTCGGCGGCTATCTTTCTTCTCCGAACTACTTCCTGTCGAATGACAAGGGCAGCTTCCTCGTACGAGCTCTCCGGCTCGGATCATATCGCGCTTTCTGAGACGATTCGCCCTAGCGCCAGTGCCACTTTATCACCCGTCTCACCCGCGAGGTTGTCGAATGCTTCGTCATTGCTATGCCACTGCAGCTGCAGATCGGACTATTGCCCACTCAGGCCTACCGCATTACGCTGATTACCCAGCCGCCTGCATTATTTAGCCTCAGCCATGCGCTTTCCATTTTGGCAAGGCGCCCGAATTCGACCAAATGACCCGCGTGTGGGACAGCAAGCCCGCCCCCACCAAGGCTGAACATTGGCTCCACCCTACGTTCACAACGCGCGCCACTATGCATACGCGCCGCTCATACAATGTACGACCAGGCAACAGACATCACGAATCGTGAGCCAGAAATCAAGCATCTCTGTGAGGATATCTGCGAGGCGTTTCAGGATGGCATTGCGGCTTGGGATAGCCGTGTGGAGGGCTTGCTGAGAAACAATGAAAAAGAGCTCGGAGCTGCTAAGAAGCTGAGGTCGAGTTTGGAAGAGGGCTTCCAGATATTGGCGAAAACTTATATAAAGTTTTACAAACAAGCGGGCGCGCATTTTGCTATCGGTGATCGTACGTATGTGTTCTTCGGGGTCGGTTTTCTTTTCACTGTGGTTGTCCAATGACTAACTTCTGGACAAAGAGGAGTCACAGAGGGAGCTTGCTTCAGCACTGCTTTACTTGAACTCTAAAGTTATTGAAACCCTCCAGCAAGCACCTGACGATGCCCTTGAAGGTATGCCTTGGGTACCTGGTTCTTTCGAAGAAGAGCACATCATTATTCGATATGATAACCTCCGGCAACATTCTGGCTATGTCCGGACCAAGTGCGTGCACGTACTTCATGAATTGTTTTCCAGAATATCCGATTGGGCAATTCCCGTTCACACTCTACCCCCACTTGCCAATCAAGCTTCAACAGTGACTCCTCCAACAGCCGAGCGGGGACCAGAAAGCTTTTTTGAGCGGATCCACGCGCCTTTCCATCGGCAGCGGTATGGGTACGACAAACTACCTACTCAATACTCTTTCCGTTTAGTCAAGGTACACATAGCGAGACCGTCTGTGCAATGCGAAATCGAAACTTTCAACCTCATCAGCCCACCGCCCTTCAAAGCGCTAAGTTACTGCTGGGGCAAGGGCGGACAACACTCCGATATCTGGTGCAACGATCGCCTTTTCAAAGTCTCTTCCAATCTGAAGAAAGGGCTCCAACGTCTACACAAATATGGCGCTTGGTCCCGCGTCGAGTGGTTCTGGATTGACCAGATATGTATCAACCAGAACGACTTTGAAGAACGCATGCATCAGGTGCGCTTGATGCGCGCCATCTACCAAAGAGCCCAAAATACCCTTATTTGGCTGGGGGCGGACGATACAAGCGCTCGGGGTGCGATATCCATTATTGGTGATCTTTATCGCATCGTGCTCGAGACACAAGAGAAAGAGACGGCTGCACGTGTCGAAGGCCGCTCACTGGACAATGTCCAGGTGACACTTCCTTCAGAATCAGACGAAAGGTGGAATTCCCTATCTTGGTTTTTGGATCTTCCTTGGTTCGAAAGGTGTTGGATTATTCAAGAGGTACGTGAAGTTTCCAAGTAAAGTGCTTTGCTCAACTTCATTCTTCAGCCCCCCAAAGGTCTTGTCCTTTCCCTAGTGTCTTTTCATTTGTCGCTTTTGCTGACTCTGGCTCAATTTCAAGGTGGTCGTCTCTCCAGGCGATCCTACTCTGCTATGCGGTGGCTTCCAGCTTCTCTGGTCCCGCTTCCAAGAAGCCATGGCTGCACTCCTCCGCTACCATCCTAAATTTCGGGCCGAGAGGATGAAGCTAATGAAAGGAATACTGGATCTTTCGTCCAAAAGCGAACTTTGGGAGTTGAGCTCGTTGCTCCAATCGACACGACCATTCCAAGCCACCGATCCACGGGACAAGATCTTCGCGCTACTTGGTCTCGCTGGAGAATCAAGAACTCCAGAAAAGTGGCCTAAAGCATTAATGCCAGACTACAGTCGTAGTACGCAAGACGTGTATATGGCGGTCGCGCTCTATTGTATCGACAAGACTTCATCTCTGACTATCCTATCACAAGCATGTTCCCATTGGGGAACGGACGAGGCCTCAGTAGACGGGAGTCACCGGTCATGGGTCCCGCAATGGTTGGAAACTCAACGTGAGTGTGAACTAAGCACATACATAACCACTCGAAGTGGGTCGGGCTGGAAGACACTCGTCGAGAAATACAACAATGCATCGGATAGCCACCCAGTGTCCCGAAATCCGCACACCCCGTCGCACATCCTACGATTGGAAGGCATACAAGTTGCAGATGTAGCATTGTGCTTTCCGATTGTCACTTCCGAAGCAGCGCCTTCTTCTTCTTCTTCTTCCTCCTCCTCCTCCTCCTCTTTGTCGCTAATCGACAACCCGCATCCCAAACTATTGAAGACAACAGCAGAGCTCTTCACGGTTTGCAGGTCTCACCTCATGCACCTTTCTAATGAAGCTTTCCTCCGGACGTTCTTTCTTGTCACCACCGCCGGTTTGACACACGAGAAGAATGACGCTCGCCACGAACCCATGACGCATTTGCGCGCCTTCTTGCGTATAGTAATACCGAAGAAGCTTGAGGCAGGAAGTGGAGAGGGCTCAATGTACAGCGTCCGCAGAGCTTTCAGGTCCAACCTCAGCATCTCCACACTGACACCCAGTCTCACTCCTCCAATCTCCACCGAATCATTTCAAACACCTCCTCTAGAACGGAGGGAGTCCTCTTCTGAGAATCTTCTCTCAGTGTCCGGCTCCGAGGGTGAGGAAACCCAAGCCGATCCGACGCGGTATACCTCTGCCTTGGCGCCGATGCTCTACCGGCGGCTGTTCGTTACTTCGACAGGGCATTTGGGTTTGGGACCTGCGGGCATGATGTCGGGAGATACTGTGGTGGTGCTGTTCGGTGGAAGGGTTCTGTACGTGTTGAGAAGAGTTGATGACGTGTGTTGGAGGTTCATTGGAGAGTGCTACGTGGATGGCTTTATGTACGGGGAGGCGATGCAGCCGCGTGATGAAGCTACTGGCTCAAGGAATGGGAGAGTGGAGCATGAATGGTTTGATCTGGTCTGACCACAGCTATTTTCAGTGGAATAATCAGTTGGAGACAAAGAACGCGGCCTTGCTCCAAATGACTATGTGAATTCTCGCGACCGGTGGATTCGTTAGCAAGGAAATCCCGGAGACAAGTTCTAATGAGACGATGTTGGCCTTTGAAGAGACAATAGGAATGGCGCAGCTCGCACAGGGAATTCAAGAATCTGGGAGAGTCATGATGGCTCTCAGGGACGGTCCTAGGATTGTTTTTGAACATGTGGTGATACGGAGATTGTCGCGATCCGTGGATCGGAGAAGCCATCTCACAATTGTTACGACTCTGAGAATGTCTGATCAGGAGCTGGAGGCATTATCGCTTAAGCTATTGTTCTTCCCACATTACTGTGCCGTAAAACCACCATCAACAGCCAAATTAACCTGTGCAAAAATGTCAGCGAATTGTACAGTCACGGCAAACCAAGACAAGGCAAAGATTAACGAAAAGCTCTCCAACTCACCCCAGTCATCCACCTCGCATCCTCACTCGCCAAGAACACATAAGCCCCCGTGACATCTTCCGGATTTCCGACCCCATGCAGCGGATGCATCCCCTCGATCTGCTCCACCGCCTTCTTCAGCCCCGGGTCCTCACTCCGAAACACTGCATCCGTCAAATGGCTCCTCACATAGCCCGGATTCACCGCATTGACATGCACGCCATACGGCGCGCAGTCCAGCGCCGCACTGCGCGTGAGATTTGCAACACCCCCTTTACTCGTCGCATACGCCGATGCGTGCCGCGACCCCACGAGCCCGTACACGGAACACGCATTCAGGATCCAGCCTCTGTCCCCGTGCGAGTTGATGGGGTCTTGCGTGATCATGTGTGCGGCGGCGGCCCGCGTGCCGTAGTACACACCGTCGAGGTTCACACGCAGCGTCTTGTGGTACGTCTCGAGCGTCGTCGCCCATATTGGCGCGGGGGTTGACGACTCAGGCGCGATACCCGCGTTGTTGACCATGATGTCGAGCCGGCCGTGCAGCTGGACTGTCTGCTTGACGACGGACTCGATGGACGCGGGATCTGTGACATCGCACTGGATGAAGGTGGCTTCCCCGCCCGAGGCCACGATGCGGGCGTGTGTGGAGTCGCGGGCCTCGTCGGAGGGACTGTCGATGCGCCAGGTCGACTCGGTGAGGTCGGCGCAGATTACTTTGGCGCCTTCGGCGGCGTAGCGGAGGGCGATGGCACGGCCGATGCCTGAGGCAGCGCCGGTGACGATTGCGATGCGGTTTTGGAGGCGGGGTGACATGATGGGATGGGGCTACAGTGTCACTGTCCTATGTGCTACCTCTTTTCATGCGGTTTGCCTTTGTTCCTTGTTGGGACCACTTGGGCGCTCCTTGTATACTTGTGGTACTTGAAGCTCGAGGTCTAGCTACGCCCCGTCAATGCGGGGTCTGAAATGTGGGTTTGTACCCCATCCCAAGATGCAAGTCGCAGCTCACGGCTCGTACGCGGCGTGGAGAGCATGTCCGGATAAAGGTTAGCATGGTCGTTTGTGGATCCGGCTGTCTCGGCTTATGGATCGTGTAGAGTCGCCATGGAGGAGTCAAGTTAGGTGTACTTCAATGTCAAGCGCACGCATAATCGAAATGTCGTGCTTCTTTCCCAAACCTCTTACTATGATAACTCTCATGTGCTCTTCCAAGCTCCGCCTCTCTGATCTCAATGCCAATCCCTAGGCGTCGACCCATCTAGCTCTCTCGACTGCCCATGTCTATCCCCAGGCAGCTCCGACGGCGGCGCACCCGGTAGCTCTTGCGCATAGTAATAAGAGTACACATCTTGCCCTTTGATGCCCTCTAGTTCTGCACGCCTTTCTGCGCTCTTTGCTTCTCTCCTCTTCCTCGCTTGCCGTAGTAATAACAGCACGCCGCCGAGGACCAATGCTATTCCTACCAGGCTACCTAGCACGCCCGCCGCAATCGCCGCAGTGCTCGTCTTTTTCTCTGCGGCAGCAATTCCGGAGGGTTCTGCGTTGTTCGACTGGTCAGGGTTCGATCTGGACACCGGCGTTGTTTGCGATGCCTCGCTTGACACCGTCGCCTTTGTCGTTATTGACAAAGAGGATGATGTAGAAGGAGAAGAAGTCGAAGCCTTCTGAACCAGTAAAAACGCTCTACTCGGCATCCTCGGCAGATCGATATCGAACACCCCTTCCTCAGTATGCTGGCTGAACCTGAACACGAACTTTGGCGTTGCAGCGATTTTGTCGTTCGGAACGTCGACGATCCATGAGTAGCTTCCGCTTGTGGATAAGTTGACATTTGCTGTTCGATATCAGTCTGTGAAGTGTCGCGGGTGAAAGAAGGAGAAGAAGTGCACCGTGAACCAACTGCGAGAACGCTGTCGGACGATCAGACCACATGATGAAGAGATCCGCCACGTTTGGCTGCGCGCCCTTTCCCCAGTTCCACCCCGCGTTCCAAGCTATGTCGATTGTATCGCCGATGTGCCCTTGTTGGACGAAGTCTGCCAGTGAGGAGTCGGGTTGTGTGAAGTCCGCCGCGACAAGTGCACCAACGCACAGTGCGTAGGAGAAGGAAAGAAGATTCCACATGGCAGCAACGACCGACTATCGGACGTGGAAATTACGAAATTAGTCAAAAGGGTGACCCAAGAACGCGACCACACGAGCTCTCGGGCGAATTCTCGTCTTGTATGCCTGCCAGTCGCAAGTATGCCATCGATAGAACCGTGCTCTCCTTCAGCCCCGTGGATCAACGGGGGCGGAAACACCCTCTCACAGCCGCTTCCCAATACCTTCCTGGCTCAATATAGAACATCTCTGACCAGGCAATCGTGGGGCGTATTTAAGCAGGCCGTGCGTCGAAGCGTAATCGTCTGGAGGGAACACCGCATGTCAGCTCGTGAATGCAGGGTATACTTTACAAACGCGATGAGGCTTTTATTGACATATGCTTGATAGATCCATAGCTCGTGTTATCCTACAGCCAACCGTCTTTTCTAAAAACACTCCGTCTAGGTGACATTGCACCCCAGCCATGGTATAGAACTGTAAACCAGATGCTTTTCCTGGACCAACTCCACAAATGCAGACTACCTGACAGCTCTGGCCTTTGCCTTGCGCTTCCTCGTCTCCCCGTTGAGGTTGTTTGCGGTGGCATTGTTAAGAGCGGCTTCCTCTTCAGGTACATCGGAGGGTTCAAGGAGGGGCTCCTCAACCGCCTGGGTGTTTCCCAACACGCGTCCGGCCGTCTGGTTGTAGGCATACTTGGGAAGTTTGAACAGCATCGTGTCGAAGATGGTGGGTTTGGGTTCCTCATCAGGCTAATGACAGAATTAGCATAGGCTGGGGGAGAGCTGGGGGCAGCAACTTACATCCAAAAGGAATTCCTGCTTGAGGCCTTCGTCACTCTCCTCTTCCAGGAAGACATTGCCTGCGGAATCGACAACAAGAACCTTGCCATTGTCGGCAACAATGCGCTTCTTAGCACCCTGGGGGCCCGAGGTCAGCTTGGCCTCGACAGGCGTGCTGATGCCAGAGCTGCGCGCCTTCTTCGCGACGGCAGACTTCTTGTCCTTTTTGTTCTCCTTCTCCATGGCGCGCTTCTGCCTGCGGTTCATAGGAGCCATTTCCTGCGGAGCTTCATCTGAGTCGTCACCCCAATTTTCCGTGTTAACAGGTGGGGTATCGACGCCCGGGATGCCGTTGATGCCGGTATCGTCGCCCCAGGCGGTCCTGCGCGCATGCCGAATGTATCTCTCGACGAACTCACGGCGACGCTTCCAACCCATGACGAGGGTGTAGTAGTGCACGCCACCGCCCATAACGGCAAATAAGCCAAAAAGGACAGAGCCGAGGCCGGGGCGGTAGCGACTGTAGTAGTATCCAGTGCCCTTCCACTTGGGGAAGCCGTTCCTGAGGAAGTGGTCGTATCGCTCACGGCTCTCACCCTTGAGCAGATTGGCAACGACGGACAGCCTCTGGTACGCAGAGGTGGCCTCCTTCATGTATGCATCGATTTCCTTCTTCGAAGCGGGCTTGGTGACCTTCTTGCCCTTCTTCTTGTTCTCAAGCACGCGCTTGGCCTCGAAGTTCCTGCGAGCCTTGTCGGGGTGGAGGTCGCGCGACTTCTTGCGGTAGGCCTTGGTCAGCTCATCTTGCGAGGCCGAGGGCTTGACGCCGAGCAGGTCGTAGAAGGTCACGTTCTCGCCGCTGTGGAGGGCGACCTCATCGCGGAGGCGGAAGATCTCGTGGTCTGGAGCGAGGGCTGTTAGCTGGTGTGCTTGGTGGGCAATGGCATGCGGGAGCGTGCATGTTCCCCAGAAACGCGCGGGAACGCTGCACGCTGCAACGGGACACAGCATACCCTCTTTGGTCCATGCAGCTGCAAAGGCAGCGAACAGGCACAGCACGAGCGCGGAGAGCGCGCTGGGCTTCATGGCGTGCGGCGAGCGAGCGGTGGGGACGGTGAGGCCGTCTTGAGTGGCCGCGGATGGTGGGAGCACGCACTCTGCTGCACTGTGCGTCGGTGAAGAAGCCGAACGTGGTCCAATGGGAGCGGGCGAGCGAGGCAGTAGTGCGGTGACGCGGGCGCCGGCAGAAAAAGAGAGCAGAGGCCCCGAGCAGACCCGGATTCCTTCTCTCTCGTGTCCTGCAGCAGTCGACTTTCGCTGTTGAGGCCAGATGGAAATTGTCGAGGGTGTGCCCGGGCCCCAGGCGTGTGAAACTCGGTAGCCGTTGCCAAACCCGCCTAGTTCCGTCTATTTCGGGGCGTAGTTTAGGGGATCGGCTCGCGGGCAAGGGTTCAGCTACCCATCAAAGAATATCGCAGCCTCCGCCAGCACGCGCGTACTTTCACCCCCACAGCCTCGCCCGTACGCCTGTACAAATACCGCCCGCCGCGCAACGCCGCCACTCTCCTGCGACTCTCGCGACACCGGTAAGGCCCCAGCTCTGCGTGAATTCCGCGTCTTGCTCTGCAGGAAAAAGACACGTCTCCAGCTCTGCACCAGTAGCTCGACCGCGACTCTCCGTCCCACGACCGCAACCACCGCCTGCCGCGCACCGCTGACCATGGCTCCCAACGCAGACTACGAAGCTCAGCAGAACCTGATCGAGCCCGACACCCCACCGCAATCCACCCACACACGCACGCAACCACCCGCGCACGAACCGCACATCATGTCACGACTCAGCATCCCCATTGACGCTCTGACGTCCAGGCTGAACCTCGGCGGCCGCTTCGAAGGCCTGCAGTCGCAGTCGCTCTCCGGCCGATTCGCGAACCTGCGCCCCGTCACCGAATTCTTCGACGTGAAGCGCATCTCCAAGCCCGCCAACTTCGGCGAGGTGCAGAGCCGGGTCAACTACAACCTGAGCTACTTCTCGAGCAACTATGCAGCCGTCTTCGCCATGCTCATCATCTACAGCCTGGTCACCAACCTGACCCTGCTCTTTGTCATTCTGATGCTCGTTGGCGGCATGTACGGAATTGGCAAGCTCCAGGGCAACGACCTGCAGTTAGGCAGCTGGCGCGCGACCACTTCCCAGCTCTACACGACCCTTCTGGTCATCTGCATTCCGCTCGGCTTCTGGGCTTCCCCATTGACCACCGTTCTCTGGCTCATTGGAGCCTCCGGAGTCACTATTCTGGGCCATGCTGCATTCATGGACAAGCCGATCGAGTCAGCTTTTTCCGAGGAGGCGGTCTAGGTGGTCGGCCGCGAGCTCCTTTTAGTACGCCCCTCTGGGGAAGACCGCCAGGGGGACGAGGAGCAACAGGAGTTGTGGGGAAGTATTTGGAGGCAGACGAAGATGTGTATAGATTTCAAGAAGTTGACAGTGGCGACGAAAACAATGGCGCATTATTAGATCAGGGTTACAACATGGCTTCAAGTGTTTCGAACGGTAAGCAACCGTTCAATCCGGATGAACTTTACTTCAACGACATGGACATAAGAGCATGGGAGCGGCGCGCGGCGGAACAAGACGGGTTAGCCTACGGCGATGACTACGACTATGGCTACGGCTATGTGGAAGACGAGGGATACTACGAGGATGCAGGCAACATGATATCTCCCGCCGAGTACGAAGAGCTCTTGTTCCAGCGCACGCTGGACAAGATTCGATTGGCTAGGGCCACGGGTGAAGCGGATGTATCACTTTCGCCTGAAGAACTCGAAGTGTATCAGAACCGAATGTGGCGGCAGAGGGCGCCTGCAGCGCGCCCACAAGCTAGACCCATGCCGCACAGCGCGCCTGTGGTTCCTTCGGCCACCACTTCCAGTTCTACTAGCGCACCCGGATCGAGCAGCCCACGATCGAAAAAGAACCAGCGCCGCTCATCGCTCTTCGGGGGAAAGGACAAGTCGAAGAAGGAGAAGTCTGGCAATCGAGCCCGAGCAACGTCCAACGCTACCGAATCAACCATCCAGCAGGCTCCACCAGGCTTTCTCGTGCCAGGGCCTAACGGGCAACCGATGTTCGCACCCATCAACGCCTATCAAGCCAACAATGGTCGTGATACCCGCCAGCCGGGGTCGCCATTGCGTCCAGGCTCTCGCCCGGTTTCGAAAGGCAACGAAAGACATGCCCTGGGTAAGGGGAGAAGTACTGGTAGTCCGAAAGACGCAAGACAATCACAGACTCCTCCACAATCCCCCTTACGACTTACAACAACTTCAAGAGATATCCCTGGCGCTTTCCCAAGTTCTCCTGTAAGCCTTCGTATGCCAACTCCACCTTTGACTGCACGGCCGGGATCCTCGTCTTCTCGCCTATCTGCCCAGGACCACTCAGACCGTCAGACTTCTTCAGGTGGCCGCAGCCGTTCGTCCCCCACGTTGCAGCCTCCCAAATTGGTTCCTTTCCCTGTGGCCGAGTACAAGCACCACAATACTGAACCTTTTCAATACCAAGCCGCAGGTCACCTCGCCCAACCATCAGCTCAACCCCAATATGCTCGAAGAGTAGCTCCTGCCGAATCGCCTTATGCAACAATGCCGCGCCGTGTACCGGTCCCCGGTCAGCCATCGACAGGCAGGCAAGGCATTTCAAGCAGCAACTCTGACTCTGCAATTTCACGCGTGGGGGCAATGGTCGATGCGATCGAAGACGGGGCACACACTGCCTCGCCTACCGATGACAGCGGTTCCAGCGTTCAAGCGGGAAAGATTAGTGGAAAGCAAGGTTCGGGTAGTGGTGCCGGCAAGGAAGGCGAAAGGCGTCGGAAAAGTGGACGAAGTCGTCGCAAGAACTAGTTTACCGGGCTCTTGGTCCTTTGCTCTATTTCCAGTCGTGGAGGTTTTGTTCTGTTCAATTCAATTCTGGTTTCCTTCCTACATGATTCTTTCAAGTGTTCTTTCTTATTCCGGGCATTTGCTGGCTTAGCGCTGGATAGAATGGTGCGTTGGACGTTCATGTTGGACTGAAACGGGTGCACCCATGGTGCTCGGGATATGAATGTCCCTTTTGTATTCAGGGGTTGCTTGTTCTCCAGGTGTAATGAATTCGGAAATGCCTGATTTGCTTGACTAAGCACTGCACCTATTCCATACGAAATATATCCGACAAAAACATTGTTGTGTTTTCTCAACTAAGCATCGAACAAAGTAAAGTATGTGGTCCTGACTTTTGTGGGATTGAGTCCCATGTGAACACAAGCCACATGCTGTGGCTTCTGCTGCTTGGGGCAGCAGTGGCCACTGACGTCACCTCAAACGCGCAAACGTCTCTGGCCACGGTTTGAGCAACACCATATCGCAATCCCGCTCTTGACCTCACCTATACCCTCAATATACAGACCAACGTGTTCTACAATCACCCACTTCAACCGAGAACGATCTCAGCACCTCTCACAACATGTCTGGTAAGCCTGCCTCAACCACTGCCTACTGTACCAGGCTAATATCTCGAAGCTCATGGAGTAGACTACTGTAAGTCCAAAATTTGCATAGTGACCGTTCAAACACTTATGAGCCGTCCCAGATAAGGTCCTCGAGGTCAGCGACAAGGCATCGCAACAACAAATCCGCGATGCCTACAAGAAGTACGTCGTGCCGCTCACCTTCCAACACACCTTCTGACACTACCACAGGCAAGCCCTCAAGCACCACCCCGACCGTGTCGCTTCCGACAGCCCTGAGCGCGCCGCCCGCACAAAGCGCTTCCAGCAGATAAACGACGCCTACTACACGCTCTCGGACCCCGCGCGGCGCCGCGACTACGACTCCGCCCGCAGCTACCAGTCTTTCACCGGCGCGCCCGAACCCGCGACCCCCGACTTCGAAGAGGAAATTCCCCGACAGAGCAATGCTGGCGGCGGTGGTGCCTTTGGCGGCTTCCCATGGAGCGCGTTCGGCTTCGGCAGTGCGCCCGCCGGCGACACGGAGGAGTCGCACAACCGCTTCAGCAACGATCAGTTCGGCGGGGTGTTTGAGGAGATGCTGCGCGAGGAGGGCATGGCCGAGGGTGCGGACGCGCACCCCACGGGCAAGTTCTGGAGCATGATCGGCGGCGCGAGCGGCGCGGCGATGGGCTTCATCGTTGCGAATTTCCCTGGGGCGGTTGCGGGAGCGGTTGCGGGGAACAGGCTGGGTGCTGTTAGGGATGCCCGCGGCAAGAGCGTGTACAGTGTGTTCCAGGAGTTACCGCAGGCGGATAAGGCGAGGATGTTGAGTGATCTTGCCGCGAAGGTGTTTGCGCACGCAGTGGGGTCGTAGGGATGAGAGTAGAGATTCTGTCAGGCGGGTATGGAGAGCAAGATATGGTTATACATGGCGTTGCATAGGCGCAGTGTAACGGAGTCTTGACGGAGCAAGAGAAGGAATTGGGTGGAACATGTTTGATCGTGTTGGGATGCTATTATGATATCCTCTGATCTTCTAGGTAACTGGCTGGACTGTTATGTTTTATATAGTAACCAATAGAATACTTTCGATTTCAATGTGCCAGGTCTCCGGTTTGTTTTGCAGGAATTATTCATCTTGAACAAATTGTATCTTTGATGCATCGAACGCTATGCTATATGCACCGTAGAGAGAACGCCCACACATGCCGTCCTGCACAATCCGCACACAAAATACCCTCTTCCTCTCATTATCTCTTCAGCGCACTACCCTCGAGCTTCCCCAGCTCCGCCTTCGCCACCTCGGGGTTTCCATCAAGCAGCGTCTGCACCCTCTCCTCAAATGCCTTAACCATAATATCCGCCACCTTCGGCGCCGCCCCAGCACTCAGCGCCGTATACATGGGATTCGAAAACGCAAACTCGAGCGCCAGCGACACCTCGGTCTCGTTCTCCCCCAGCGCCTCAATCGTCCAGCGACTCCGCAAGTGTGTCATCAGCCCGCTCCCCGCGCCCCTCGCGCCCCTGTTGTTGTTCTGCGCCCCTTCCATATGATGCGCAATGTCCTTCGCATTCAGATTCGTCTCCGTGTCTCCGCCAATGCTCTCGACTATCCGGCCTGGCACGCAGAACACGCGCGAGGTGAACGACTCGGTCAGATTGCCCCAGCCCACGACGAGGCTTGCTTCCGAGGGCCATTTCCGCGCGTATGTGGAGTCGGGCGCGGACCAGCGCGTTACGGCGGAGGACTGGCAGTAGGGGAGGAAGGAGGAGTAGCTTTGCACGTCGGAGACGATGGAGTAGATGGGTGCGGCTGGGTAGGAGAGGATTCGCTTCGCGGTGAGGGTTTGCGGTTGCGCGGGGCCGGCGAGGGGGTTGAGCGAAGATTGGAAGGGGTTTGAGAGGAAGGTTCGGCGTTGTTGGAGGTTCGCGAGGCGGTGGGTTGGTCCGCGGAAGAGACGGGGGAGGGTTCGTGGTGCTGCCATTGTGGGAGTATGTCGTGGCACAGGAAGAGTGAAGGCTGGGTAAGCGGAAGAAAGGAGCCAGTGTCACCTCGAAGACATGTTTCTACTGTGGATACGCAGGAACAGGGAAGCTTTTGGATATGATTATCATCGTGACGGGTCGCGAAACTGCGGGACCCGGATTGGCTGACGTCGTCCTGCCAGGCACAAGCTCGGGTGCTAACTGCATGGCGGCTAGACTCTTCTCTGGTGCTTATCGATATCGAAATTTCCCACTTTCGCTGCCCCTCCTCCGCATACAGTCAACAAGAGGTCACTTTGCGCCAGAAATACACTCATTACTGCTCCTCTGGAACACTGCCAGCCAAAATGGACACCACAATGAGTGAGAACGCCGAGGAGCGCTTCATCACCGACAACTCCAAATCCACAAAACCACAGCCGAAGCAGCAACTCTCAAAAGCAATGGAGCACATGCGCTTCGCCGTAACCGTCGACCCCATACCACGTTCCTTGTCAAGCTCCACGCCCACATCGCCGCCTCGCTCGGACACGAATACACCGCAGCCCACAGCTGAACCCGAGAGCGACGCATACGGCGTCCCCGCGTCCATCGGCCCCATCCGCAAGCCTGCGCACCGCTCGCACTCACCCACCAACAACCAAAAGCGCAGCGACCCCTTCGCCTTTGGCTCGCGCTTTCTCGAAGAAGGCGACAACATCTTCGAGTTCAACGCCTGGGACCACGTCGACGTCGACCCCGCATACCAAACCTTCTCCTCTGAGCAGTACGAACGGCAGCGCGCAGAACCCGTGTCGGACTTCGACAAGAAACGCTTCAACGACAATCCCGAGAAGTGGTGGAACATCTTCTACAAGAACAATAAGACGAACTTTTTCAAGAACAGGAAGTGGCTGGCGCAGGAGTTTCCGGTGCTGGATGAGGTGACCAAGGAGGATAGTGCGCCGGCGGTGGTGTTGGAGGTTGGTGCTGGTGCGGGTAACAGCGCGTTCCCGATTCTGCAGAAGAGGAAAAACAAGGGCTTGAAGATACATGCGTGCGACTTCTCGAAGAAGGCTGTTGAGTTGATACGGGGACATGAGTTGTACGACCCAGAGTTTATACAGGCGGACGTGTGGGATGTAGCTGCGTCGCCGGAATCAGAAAACGGAGGCTTGCCACCTGGAATCACAGAGGGCAGTGTGGATGTCGTGCTCATGATCTTCATCTTCTCGGCGTTAAATCCGAAACAATGGGACCAGGCGGTGAAGAATGTATGGAGGGTGCTCAAACCTGGCGGGCAGGTGTTGTTCAGGGATTACGGAAGGGGCGACCTGGCCCAGGTGCGATTCAAGAAAGGGAGGTACATGGAGGAGAACTTTTACGTGCGAGGCGATGGTACACGGGTTTACTTCTTCGAGAAGGAAGAGCTGGAGGAGATATGGGGCGGCAAAGAGCGCTCGTCTCTGCCAGAGCCGGATACACAGAGCGGCGAGCAAACCAACGGACAGGCCGAGTCGGCACAACAACTATCCGGTCTGCAATTTGACAAGGAGGCCGGAGCTTCGGGAGAAATTTCGGATGCTACGTCCCCACGGCCCAAGTTCGAGATCGTACATTTTGGCATCGATAGACGCATGCTCGTGAACCGGCAGCGGAGACTGAAAATGTACCGCTGCTGGATGCAGGCTGTGTTCCGGAAACCAGGACATCAGAGCGAGGTGCCCACGAGTACGTTGAGGCAGGATAAGGAGAAAGAGGGCGGCGAGGGCGAGGGCGAGGGCGAGGGCGAGGGTGAGGGTGAAGAGGCATGAATTCTAGAAAAAGCTAGTGAACATTTGGAGAGAGAGTAGGCGTTATCCAATGCTCCTTCCCTCGGAGGACTCACCTTTCGCCAAGGTTCGAGCCAACTGTGTTTGCATCGATATTTAAGTTGTCATCTTTGACAGCTCCTACTACGCGTTAAGTCATGCTTCTTTTCTTGACACGCACTGTCTGATCGCATTGTGCCTGCGCGTTTCCGCACGCACCGACCAACCGGAGCACGTTGACGTCTCATCTGATCTCGTCGACGTCCGACACTGGATTACAGTTTAAATGGATGATACCTCTAGTAGGTATCGATTCGACTCTGGTGCCCTGGCAGAAGATCTCAATCGAGACAAACATAGTTGAGAACTCGACATTGTGTCACGCAACCGTTCGCAGCAATATCGTGCTACCTCGGAACAATGCATATTTCCAGAACCCCAACCCATCATTCACTTCGAGCTCTTGTTTTCGGTTGCTTGGGTAATCTCTAGGCAGCGCGATTTAGCTTTTCACCCAGAGCATTGGCCAGGTGTGAATCGAAGAAAGCTCGCTTCAATCGACCATGGCGTCGACTTTTCGTATATATACACTTCCCTGATGCACATACACCGCCGCTCCTTCGCTCGCAACCCTCCCCCAAGCTCACCACGAGTGGCCCTCGTACACGCCCGGAACTCGTATCGGTTCTAGACCTTACGCGTGCAAGATCCCATTTGCCGGCGCAAGATCGACCTGGCTTCAACGGAAGCGCCGCGCTTAACTCGACAACAAGTGCCAGAATGGAGTACTACGGCATGAATGAGTTGCCCCATTCGTACAAACGATACAAGGGCTTGACGGGTTACTTTGAGAAGTGGCTCCTAAATGTCGCGAAAGAGCGCGGTCTCGAGATCGCCAACCAGGTAGAGGCTGAAGCTGCGAAACGCCAGAAGACTGGAGGGTCGAAATCCCATCACATCCTCATGAAAGACCTTTTGCCTATGGCTGAAGCCGTTGCAAAGTCTGGGCAACCTTCCAAAGATATCTCAGGTCTCGCCGATCTGGACGACGCTATACGCATCCGAAAAGAAGTCACTCAGTGGTATCGTCTGCAGCACATGTCTGATGAGGAGCATCCCTTCTTCACATCGGTCTTGGCCGACGTGCGTAAGGTATTCAAAGATTGGATCTTCGTTACACCAACACAACCCGAAGCCCACAAGAACCTTGAAGAATCTCGAGGCAACAAGGATCAAAATCCATTTAAGCAAGTCGCATTCATATTCAGCTACTTCGATGACTCAGCAGACATGGACGACAGTATTGACGGACCAGATACAGACTTGAACGTAGAGGCGGGACCATATCGATCCAAAGCAGGGACGGAATCCGACCAGCGACTGATATCACTCAATCCGCCAGACGCCGAATCCCAAGTACCAAAGGCCGACCTACAAATCGATCGAGAGTTCGAAGTACTTTGTTTCCTGTATGACCTTCATCTGCTCCGACAACGCATCAAAATCGTCTGGAGCGATTGGAGTCAGCGAAAAATAGGAACCATGACTGCCGCGATTGTCTCAGACCTTGCTATGGCCTACATCCAACAGAGGGTGACAAGCCTTTCACAAGAGCTGAACGACGATGGGAACGGCCAGGACATCCTCGGCATCGTCGACAAGCTGATGGAGCTGATACCGGAAGATCAGCGAGAGGTCCCACTGTCGGATGAGGGGAATGGACTGCAGGAGTATCCGCGCGATCTTCTCTGTGACGAAGCCATCTGTACCATGAGCGAATATTGGCGTCTTGGAGCAGCCGGTGCTGCTGCAACCCATGAGCTGCCTCGCCACGATTCTTTTCGGCTGCGCTTTCTTCTGCATTTCAAAGTGATCGGTGCAGGGAAATTGGAAGCCCCAGCCATGGACAAATTCACGGAGTCATTATGCTCTGCCGACACACGATCCAAAGATTGGCTTCCCTTCGGTTTCCAGGTCTTACTTGACATACAGCGACTTCTACTCCTTGAAAACAAGACAATGGGAGAAATTAGAGATGACGTTCTCGACCATGGTCTCTATATCGAAGAAGTTATGAGGCAACATATTGACTACGAAGACAAGATGTGTGATGTTGGTGAGAAGCCTGGCTACCTGTCAACGGCTGACTTCAAGTTTTCCAACACCTACCTACCGACCTTGATGCGACTTCTGGACTGGCGGCTGCAACTGCACCACGATGACTGCGAGGAAGTGTCGGGAATGCGCAACCTTCTTTTCGTTGCCGCGCATCCAATCTTCTGCGGTATGACTATGTGGTTCTATCATCGGATGTATCACAGCAGCGCTATCAACACGATATGTTGGTTTGTGGTTGGACTCGCCCATCTTTACAACGCTTGCCGTCAGGTGGGCGGGCTAAATAGTACTTGGGCAGACCTAGAATTCGTCATCAAGTCTCAAGGATCCTCACGGATCTTCGTTGGCGGCCCGCCTACAGAACCCGACACCTTCTACCAGCGTGTGCGACTAGCTCTGGGCCATTCTGTCTGTGAACATGCCTCTGACTATTATCGACACAAAATTGATCGACCCAAATCTGTGAGAAGGCAGAAACGTGGCCTTACGAATTACCCACTCCTAGAGGCTAAGATCTTAGCATACTACCAGACAAAATCCCAGGAGAAGCGCTCGTCACTGCTACACAACATCTTCGTGTTCCTACACGAGGACCTTGAAAACGCCGCTGCGAAAGGCTCAAGCACAATACCGAATGAAGAGGCATCAAAAACATCTCAAGTCCAGGAGAAAGTCCGGATTATCTTCAGAGCAATTGCTATCAAGCGCGCGTTACGGACGAAGAACAAGAAGACACGCAAGAAGAATAAGTCCAAGATTCCGTACTTCTCTGACAAGGGTGCTTTGCATGACAAGTCCCTGCATCATGCAACTTCTCAATTGGCTGAACATGAGCTTTACGCCAACTTCGACCACTTTGCTTTCTTTCGCCGAGCCTACAAAATCATGAAGCGTATTCGGACAGAGGTCCTGTGGGATAGCAACAAAGCACTCACTACGCTGGATGCTACACAAGAGGCTCCCAATGACCTTTCGCTTCTCGTCGGTCTGCTTATTAATCTCGCACCCCCACAGGACAAAAAGGACCCAGCGTGCACTGCTAAACATGCCCTTGGGATGAAGAAGCTGAAGATGATTGCGAAGATCATGCAGGGGTTCATCCTCGAGCAAGGAGATCTCGAGTGGAAAAACGCCGAAGAGCAAATGAAGCGTAGGAGGGAGCATGGTACCGTGCCGCGCGAGAAGCTTTCCTTGGAGCCGATCCAAGAAGCAACTACCTCAGAGATCAATGCTCAAGTTGATACGCTTCTGCAGATTGAGGAAAAGCCTGTTAAGAAGGTAGCTCTTGAGGTTCCCGCTACAGACCAGGAGTCTGGAACGGAGCCTCCAGTTGAACCTCAACCTGTACAGTTCCGCAGTCAAGCTGAACAGTTCATATCTGAGCTTGCAGATGCGTCCCAGCCTTCCCTATTCGGCAATAAAATTGTCCAACCTGGCAACCAGAGCAACAAGTCTTTCCATTGTGGCAATGAACCTGTCCAGTCTAGCAACCAAGGCCATAAGCATTTCCGCTTTGGCAATCGCAAGCACTCAACATTCGACTTTGATCGCGCAGTCGATATCGCCGCCAAGGCTCGGGGTGCACCTAGTCCGTTTTACGAGGCTGAAAACAAGAAAAGTAGCAGGCCCGAAGATGCAGTGATTGAGACAGAACCAGCCAACCCGTTCTATAAGTTTTTGAACCAGAGGAACAGTGAGCTCGAAGATGCAGCGGTCGAGACTGAAGCAGCCAATCCGTTCTTGGAGTTTGTAAAGAAGAAGTCCAGTGAGCACGAAGACGTAGCGGTCAAGCCTAGGGTAATATCAGGTTCTGCAGGCGCGCCAATGAAGCCAGAAGCCAGTTCAGCGCTCGAAGCTCCAGTCCTGCAGCCAGAAGCTATATGCTCACCCAAAGGCTCGGAATTGAAGCTTGATCCAGCTCCTGAGCCCCAGCGAGATGAAGTCGATGAATCTGCACAGGACGAGAATCTCAACACGTATCAAGGTGAAGGGGATGCGACTGTCACAGGTAAGCTGTCCGCTTCTCATCATGATATGTCTTTCCCAACCGCGGTCCAGACACACCTCGATCAAGAGAATCAAGGTGGCTCCGACGGCTGGTCGGATGCGGACGAAGATATCGAGGTTGACGGGCTCGCTGAGGACCGAACCCTCGAGAGCCATCTGTCGAAGTACCTTGCGTTCAGGCAGGCTACACGAGCCCAGTACCCATCAATTGCGAGTCCTGTGTCGGAGCCCCAGCCTGATGGGGGAACTTGCCCTGCAAACCCCTTATCTCTACCTCCACGCCCGGAAAACATCACTGACTACGTGACCGGAGGACGTAGGCCTGGATACTATATGTTCGACGTCTACCACCGCTTCACCTACCGCAGCACGCGATCTACCCGACAGCCAAAGTACATATCGTCTACTCGTCTCGATCGCCTTCTTGCTCGTACTCGTACAGCTTCTGAGCCTCGGCGTCGTCTGGTAGGCGCAGTGAAGCATCGCGTCTGTCACAACTGCTACGGACGATGCATGTTAGGTCACGCTCTTTTAGGGAATGTGCATGATGCTTGGCGGCATGGGGCCGTAAATGAGGATGACGGCTGGGACACTGACGATGAATGGGATACAGATGAGTGGTGTAGTGGTGATGAGTAAGGATGAAGGTCATGCCCTTTCAAGAGTGCGCTCATCATTATTTAGACACAGACATGCTGTTATTGTGCCCAAGCAAGTTGAGCGGAAGCCCAAAGATAAGTAACGAGAAGAGACGAGTCGTTTTTACCTCTGTTATATAAATTAGGAGCTGCAATAATTGTTGAAATACCTTTCCCTTTGCCCGATCTACAAAATCAAGCGGCCTTCCATTAAGGTTTTTATGCCTCGTATGCCTGAGCGCCTCCAGTATGAGAACAAAATCAAGATATGTATACCTATAACTTTTCAAAAGACAGTTCGGCATTGATCATCCAACTGGCCGTCCAACCGCTGTCACCTCATTGGCTAGGTGGTAGTCACCCCACTGACCACGCCCACGCTTCCCCCTCGTTGCGGGCAACCCGCGGGCACCCACACCACCTCCCGATTGTATTCCGGGTCTCTAGAAGAAAGACAGCTATTGCGAGCCTTAATTCAGTGGCTGTCCTCGCTCTAGCGAACGACGGCTTTGTTGCACGGCAAGATTCGCATCTCGGATACTGACAAGACATGTCCTTGCCTTGCTCTGAGGTGGCAAGATCGACCAACGACACGTGCCGAGATTCCTGAAACAGCAAACAGCCGGAGCGTGTGGAACGACTAAATTCTTTTGGGCCTTAAAAACAGCACCCCGACTAGAGACGGCAAATGTCTATAAATAAGACGAGCTGAATAGTTCTCTTATTGCTCTGGGCTGGAATGAGTGTAGATGTGCTGCGTATGGCTTCAGAAATGCCGAGTCTGACTACGATTCCGTCACATTCGACGAAGAGGATACCCCGATCGATGCTGAAACACCAATGGAAGAAATAGATGCGGATGACGATGCGACTGTCCATGGTATAGAAAGTGACCACGACAAGTAAGCTGCAGATGCGAGCTTGGAGGACCACCTTGCATCGGATGGTAGTCTCGCAGGAGCATCCTATCTGGGACCCAAGGCTATACTTACTCAAAATGATGGATCTCAGGATCCGCAATGTTCGGAAAGAGTGATCTTACCTCGTGAAAAGATGCGCTGCCGGTGCGAGAGATCAGGTGATGGCATCCTTTTCAGACCCACACAGCTTGTTAACAGAAGACGGAATGAAAGCCTCAGCTACCCGTTCTGCAGTGAACCTTTCAGTGGCACACCGCCGAAATTTCTATTGCCAGACTGATCAAGACAACGAGCATGTTGAATGAGCTTCGTAAAGAGATTCTGCTCAGTATCAGGGCATGTGAACGATTTCTTGCCTACAAAGGGGGTCACACATACTTCTATGACGACGAAAAGCCCAAAGATAGCACGACTCTCCGAAGCATCGCACATTGCATCCAATGTTCTTACAGGTGTCTCATGGACTTAGAACGACGGCTGGCGTATCTGGAAGAGTCGTTTCAGAAGTCCAAAGAAGCTGTAAGTGATCGATCATACGAGTCTTCGATACGATGAAAACTCATGTATAAATGCTTGAACTCTGTATGAGCATCCAGCACCATAGAGAAAACGCTTTCCTTGGCAGGGAAGCGAATGCGCTTAGCAAGGAAGCAAACGCGCTGACTCGGGGAGCAATAGAACTCAGTACACAGCCCGACATGCTTACGAAAGATTCGAATTCGATAGCAGCGGAAAACTGAAGGGTTTCTGCAGCAAGCAATCTCAACATGGCTGAGCTGGTCAACGTGCGTGAAGCTGACGAAAGGTGTATAACAAGCGCTGACTATGTACTAGATGAACCAATTCATGACGGCTATTGTCATTGTCGTGGGGTACCTCAGCATTCAGGGAGAGATTTTTGGTTACCGAAAGACCGCAAAGTCCTTTTTTGTCTCGGCCACCATTCTATCCTTCATGTTGTACCTTCTCAACCTCATGGTATTCCTATTGCGTCACTATCTCAGAGGAAAGGGTGCGCCGACGCGGATACTTACTAGACAACTGGACCAATTTCTCCTTGATAGGGAAAACAATGGTAAAGTGAATGGTCACAGTCTAGTGAGTGGATTGATGCTGGTTCAGGAGAATTGCAGAGATGCGCAGTTGAACTAGGCGCGTAGTTTCGCAGCATTCTTTTACTTCAGACAGTATTATAGGCAGTGTAACCGTCAATGGGATTTTCGTTCTTGAGGTCCGCATCGCTTTCTTTCGCTTTCACTTGCTGGGCCTTGCACGAGTTGGTTTAGAGTTGAACGAACTCAATCGCGCATGGATTTGCTCATGAATTAAATAAATATCGAGGAATTTTCTTTTCTAACAACTGCGATGTTTCTACCCCATCAATCCACTGTCAGCTTATCGTACTCGTATACGGTCGCTCTCTCGGTGAGATATGGCATGTCTAATAACAGCTAGAACAATCCAACATGGCCTATCATGGATGAAACATGGCTGAATATCGGTGGCAGCAGACAAGCGCTAACTTCTCCGCAGCCTTCCTATTCGTGGATAATCAAACCAAATTGACTCTAGAGACCTTGTAATCTCGCAATTGTCCAGAAAAGACAGGGGCCACCCCGATAAGCGAGGTGGAGGAAAGTCGCCCCAAACGGCAGGAAATCAAATTGGCCAGGAGATGAGCAGTCTCGAAGCCGTCGATGAATATGTCGAAGATTTTTTGCCAAGATGCCAAGAGCTCCGCTCTCTTTCGCCGAGCTGTCAGTCCAGCCTGACCCGTTGTGCCAAGGCACCCGATACCTCTTGCCATTGTTTGAGATCGAAAGGAAATTTCATTCGATATCTTACTGTGTAGCACAGGGGCATAGCGCCGGAAGGATACTCTGTTTCAAACGATATGTCGTACTCTGGGCCAACACCGTGAGGGCGGCACAGTGAAGCGGGCGGAGGTGAGGTTTTGCATAAAGAGATGGGTTGGACGCTGGTGCAGGACAGTATCTCATTCTTGAGCCTCACGTTCTCTGTCCCACTTCAGTCTCTCGTTTGCTTGAAGCAACCCACTCTCATTACCAACTTTCAATTCGTTTATATACTTGTTTACTCCAAGAACCACTTAACCATTTCTGAAAGGTTTCGACGTATCCAAAATCACCTACAATGAAGTTCACTCTTATCGCCGCTGTTGCTGCCTTTGTGGCTCCCATTGCCGCCGGTCCTGCCCAGCAGACTCCTAACGAGTTCTTCAGCTTGACCAAACGTGCTACCCTTCCCGTCCCCAAGTCGAAGGGTTCGGTCACCTACAAGAAGGCCCAGTCTATCTCGGGTACCTTTGACGGTGGCTACAAGACCTATGGCCGTGGTGTTAAGTGTACTGGTCAGGTTGAGGGCGGTGACGCTGATGCGGTCTTCATCCTTGAGAACGGCGCTACCCTGAAGAACGTTATCATTGGTGCTGGTATGTGACATCGGATGCGGCTCTTGACATCCATCCACGAAGCGCATGCTAACAGATCGCCAGACCAAATCGAGGGCGTCCACTGCAAGGGTGCCTGCACCATTGAGAATGTCTGGTGGACCAGCGTCTGCGAAGATGCCCTCTCTCTCAAGGGTGATGGCAACGCGCTCGTCAAGGGTGGAGGTGCTCAAGGTGCTGAGGATAAGGTCATACAGCACAACGGAAAGGGCACTGTCACCATCGATGGTTTTACTGTCATGGTAAGTTCATCATCACCTGCGCCCTCTTATCTCGTGTTCGATAAACTGACATTAGCTCTTCAGGACTTCGGGAAGCTCTACCGCGCATGCGGCAACTGCAAGAACTCCGTTTCCCGCAGCGTTGTTATCAAGAACGTCAAGGCCTACAACGGCAAGTTGCTCGCAGGCATCAACCCTAACTTCGGCGGAACTGCCACCATCTCTTCCACCTGCGCCTCTTCCGTCAAGACCGTCTGCGAGGAGTTCAAGGGAACCACCCCCGGCAATGAGCCCAAGTCTGTCTCCAAGGGTCCCTCCAACTACTGCAAGTACACCGCATCGACCATCAAGTCTTGCTAGAAAGCTGGTGAGACTTTCGCAAGAGCGATATGCTTGGTGAAGCTGATGAGGGCTTGTGTTTGGTGACCAGAAGATTTTTGGAGGATTCTTGTTATGTACCTTTGCACTAGTAGCACATGCGGCGCATGTAATGTATACTGAATATTTACCGACCACTCTAAACGTTCTTAGCGAGTTGATGGGACCATAAGCTTGCGTGCGGATATGATGGGATTGCCCGTTCCGAGTCTGACCGGAACACAATCCAACGTACGCAAGTTTCGTGCAAAGAGGCCTATGTCACGATTTTCAGCGTGCGCATATTCACAATTCCTGTTGGTACTGATGATCCATCCTGGAAGCCTCGAGGATCAATCGCCTGTAGTCCAACACCGCTTGTTCGAGCTCCTTCCTTTCCAAAGCCTCGTGGTCGGAATGGGCCACCAATATGCTTCCAGGTCCATAGAGGTATCTCCGATGGTCACCAGCAAGGAGTGGTACGTCCGTTCCATAGTTGACGGTCAAGGTATCAAAGCTTTTGATGTCGCAATCAATGTTGACGGGAGGATATCCCTCGCCTGCCCATTCAATCTCTAAGCCACCACCTTGCTTCTCTATACGTGTCTTCACATCCGAGAGCGCGCTTATTACGAGCCCACGAACATCGCTCGGTGTGCCAGCTGCGAGACGAACAGCAATGTTTGCTGAAGCTGTCTCTGCAACTACGTTCCCAGCAACGCCGCCCTCGATCTTCCCAAAGTTCATCGTCGTATTGCCATATTTTTCCGACCAAGGCAGGCCGTTGGCGCGTAGCTCCAACAAATTGCTGAGTGCTTCGGTGAGGACATCGTTGGCACTGACGCCTAGCCAAGGATAACCCGAATGCGCTGCCTTCCCCTTGATGCGTAAAGTGAAGCTCAGTATGCCCTTATGTCCGCAAACAAGCTTCCCCTCTGTAGGTTCACCAAAAATGACAACCTCGTAGTTGGGCCGCGGTCGCTCAGACCACGAAGAGAAAGCGCGCATCCCGTCACCGCCGGTCTCTTCGCCTACGACGAATAACAGTGACAAATCATCGCGCAGGTGCTCCCTTAGAGCTTGAACCGCGACGATCTGAGCAGCAGCACTACCCTTTGCATCAACAGAACCACGCCCGCCAATCACATCCGTTGTTTTGTTGTAGTAGTATGGCCAGTAAGGAGGTACGGTATCGATGTGAGAAGAGACGAGGATCGTGGTCGAGCGTTTCGAGCCGTATGCGAGGATGTTATGACGATTCTCAGAGACTTCCTGCGTTTCTACGGTGAAGTTCTTATCGCGCAAGTAAGAAGCAATCCATTGGCCCACATTCTTTTCGCTGCCAGTGATCGATGCGGTCTCGACGAGTTTGCGATGTAGGTACAGCAGCTCTGCTGAAGCGTGCTCTGACAGTTTGGGTGAAATGTCTGAATTTTGTTGAGAGGTATCTCCAACCGCGATAGCCCGATTCGCTACCAGTGCGAGTAAGGAAAGGTGCCAGATCATCATTTGGTGGTGTTGGTATGAAGGCGTGGGATGAAGCGAATTCCACTGCTGCAGAACATTACGTAGGTAACATACGTCGCTTATCGTACCGTGCCTTGGCAGTTGTGCACGCCGTCACTCAATGCACGCTCCCCATCAAATCGTCAGCCGGCAATATGAGGCTGTAGAGACGGCCACAAACAGTAATATCACGAGAATTTCTAGAGTTGAGGCCTCATAGGCCTGTAGATAATTGCTAGCTACTCAGATCATTGATATCTACTTGGTGTTTTGATCGTTCGGCCACTGCGCGACTGTGAGGCGGATGTAATAGAAGATGCCACATCAATATCTACAGCCTTACGCTGAGCCTATTTCTTCTTAGTAGATTTTCTAAGAGTCTTTGAGGCCTTTTAATTACCCTTTTAGGATAATTTAATACGTTTCTGAAGTTGACTTTGCGCCTTGCAGGCCTGTTGTTTAAGATGTCGATCTGTATTCTTATTAGCCCTCTGCTTTGCGCGTGTCTCTCTAGTAGCTGCTTGAGCAATACGCCTCTCCTAATGTAGCCTTGCTTTGAGCTACTAGCTGGCCCGATAGGCCTCTGCTCGCTCACTTTTTTGAAGCCGTATTTGTTTATCCTCTATATATTTTTCGCGTTGATGATTGTACGCCCGCTGCACGCTATAAGGTGACTAGAAAATAGCTCCACCATGAGACTCATCTGGCTAATTAAGAGGTAAAGGCCTGCCTTGCTTTAAGTGTTTCTTCTGTATTGCTGGGGCCTCATAGGGACCCCTATTTTTATGCTCTAGAAGCTGGTTCTGTATAGAGATATTGTTGAGTGTAAGAGTGATCGATTGGCTCTATGGGCGATGACGCATATAAACACTAGAGCTAACTAGCACCTACCACATGAACGGCGGTGCCTTCCAACAGATATGGTGTATAGTTTAACTTAGCTTCTTGGCCTTATTGCCTCTACCTATATCCATATTGGCCCTTAGTAGCCTATCAATCTTTCTCCAATCTGAGGCACTGAGTACTGAGGTTGAGCTTTCTCGTGAGTCTTGCTTAGTTGGCTGAGGCTGATCAAATCTATTGATTATAGTCGTTGGATTGACTGGGTAGATGCCTGTAGCTTTAAAGGCCTAGAGTATCGATGGCTGCCTTATTGTATTGACCTAGGCCTTCTAGAATAGGCTAAAAAGTATCTCTTAGCGATTGAGGCCAGTCCCTGGGTGTTGTTCATCAAGGCTGATAGCTCATTTAAATATGCTGTTGATAGAGTCATAAAGGTGTAGATATTGAGAGGCTGCAACGTATGTGTTGAATGGGATGGATAGATGGCTAATAGGATCTTATTGAGATCACAAAAGTTGATGAAGTCCATAGTGATATGAGATCTATGGCCGTTAACGATCAGTAGCCGATATGATTGTCTAGCTTTTGGCTTTGTGAGCCGATTAAACACCTGCTGTAGCCATGTAAGGCCGATCTGATTGTTGCTATAGCCAGATTCTAATACTTTGATAAAGGCCTGATGGTGTTGAGGATCGAGATCCTCTACCCAACTCAATTGTATGTTTGTATAGGCGGCCTGATAGATGAGGCCTGGGGCCAAGGCAGATCCGTCGGCGCATATGCAGGCTATGGCAGATATCCACTCACGGATGCCATCTTGTATCACCTGCCTCACAGTCTTGCTTTCGTATAGAGGCCTACTGAAGATCCTCTTTGTGCAAGTGGTGATCCCAAGTAGGAAGCCTTTCTCGTCCATATTGTACGTATTTTGAGCCTCGATCTGATACTCCTTAATCTTATGCTGTAGAAGCTCGAAATAGAGCTTATATTTGGCTTAAGGAATTAGCTTTATGTTGATTGTTGTTGATTCCGGGCGACTATTGAGATATTAAGGATTCCTTGTTCCGCTGTCTAAAGCGATCAACCCAGGAGATTGAGACTTGCTTTTTGGCTATATATGAGGCAAAGCTCTGTATCATCTGCCGTATAGGAGTAAGGATATGTTCCGTAAGCTGTTTGATATATTGTAGAAGCTCTACTTCTTGTTGTTGGCTGAGATTTCAACGCGCAGAGTTGGCAGCTGTACCTGCCTGTGTGATGCCTTGGTGCCGACGCGTTAGTGTAGAAACCACAACACCATAAGTTAATCTTTTGCATGATTACATTGGGCTTGGCAGGTGAGCAGAAAGAATCGTTATAGCTAGTTTGGGAACCTTTGTATATATGTATACACGCAAATGCTGGATAATTCTTCTTTCCAGCCAAGTCATGCAATACTGAGGTCGTGGACATGGAGCGTCTCAGCCATCCGCAGTTCAAGGGGAGCCGCCCGAAGCAAGGGGGAGTTGTTATGGAATGACATCCAAGCTGGTAATGGAAAGCATACCTTGCAAACAAGGGACAACATCTGCCGCCGGTGGTTCAGTGCCCTCATGTCGCTGAACACCTATCTGCAACGCCCCGAACATTGAGCGGGTCCATCTTGTCGGACTATGCTTTCGAGGAGTCCTTCCACTTTAAAGTTGATAGGTTTTCCGAGAAGGCAGCCCTGCGCATGAAGTTATGGGAAGTTCATGCTATATGATCGATAATAGGTCTTGATGCCATTAGGCAATTAAGCGACCGGAACTATACTATCCGTGCAGGACCATCTTTCCCTGTTTTTAAATGTAGCGGTAGCAGGAAGCTATGAAAGACTGTATTCATTCCTATGAGAGCTGATACATGAGATGGTTTTTATGCTCAAGCTTATCGGCCCGAGAGGCTTGTACGCCTCAGCAGCTGGCGTACACCCTATCAACCTCAAACAGCTTCAGTTCCGTCACATCAAAGCATGCCCAAGTCAGTGTTTCAGTTCGGCGGACTAACCTCGCCGACTAATGGTCCCAGCACACAGTCTCACATGTAACCTCTGGTCCCACGTTGTGCAAGGCATGCTGGCGCTTCTGTTGACTTAAGTCCCTCGGTGGCTCGGACATCTTTCTATCGTATTTTCTCTCCAACGATCGGCCTCGATCAAACGTGGCCATGAGCACTCATATCAATTTGCTATCTCCTGTCAATGAGTCTCATCTCGAAATCAGAAGCGTATGGTAAGCAAGTGTTACTTTTATCGACAGAGACTCCTCCCGCAGCTTCCTGCCCCTCAAAGTTGCCGTTTCAGCTCTCACGCATTTTGCGGAACAATCCATCATACACCTTGAAGGAAGGAGGAACGACTCTATCATTGTTGCCGCCAGCTAATGAGTAATGCAGGCAAAACGAAAGCACACTTATCTGTGGCAGTGCGTAAGTCGATCCACCACACGTACACGGTCCCAAAAATCCAATTCAATGGGCAGTGTCATTGCGGCGCTTCCTCGATACCGATACGAAGTGGCTCCTGTCCAAACTGTGGTCAATGTCGCTGTGCTTACTGTCAAACCACTCGAATTCAGATAAGAGCGAGCTGCGAGGGAGTGCCTCTTCGCCACTCGCACGGTGGCAATGTTACCCGAGGACGTCTGCAACCGAGATGTTGGAATGTCCCTTGAATTAGTTTCATAATAACGTCCAATTGAGGAAATATGGGGATTCTACGTTGTGTTCGAACGATGTGAAGAATATAGTATCAGCAGAGGTGCTATATCCTCTCTGCGCTGCGGTCGGTGAAGGATGCGCGTCGATTGAAAGTCAGCGTCACATTTTGGGATCCTTGGACTGAGAAAGGCCATAGGGAGGCGCTCGAGGGTACCCATGGACTGAACGCAAGGAGGATGGGAGCTAGGGGTTGGTCGAGGGGTTGTACTGCCTTTGTGGATTGTAACGTTACCCAGAGATACTTCACCGCTTGTCTAGCAGTGGCTTGGTCACACGAGAATACAATTTGGCCTTATGTGACACTTGTTCAATTATGTGCTACGTAAAGCTATGCTAATAACCGCCTTCTTCTCCTTCTCTAAAAATGTTCTGGCTGGAGCTCCACGTCCTGGCTTAGTTTCGTAGAGGTGAGCGTCCTAGAGAGGTAGTATAGACGCCTCTAATCTCTCCTTTGATTTAGGATAGCTATTATATTATGGATAGCTATTATATTAAGTTAATAGAATATTAATGCGTCGTAATTTTATATACTGCAATGTGGGGTTCGCAGCTCGCTTGTAAACACGTGACCCACAGTCATCCCTGTTACCCAGCTGAAACAGTGGATCTTGAGAGAAAGGTCTTGGTCTTATCACTGTTCGGCGCTATATCCCCCAGGACGCTCACTGGCTGTCTTGATGTATACGCATTGCGTCTTCTTGACGAACAATGGTAGACCGCTCGCTTGCTTAAGCAGTTTTCATTGACTTATGCGTCCAGGCAAGAAAAAGGCATATCTTTGTATGGCACTGTGTAAGTTATTGCTCATAGAGCCTCAATAATTACCAGACGCAAAGGCTTACAAGGTCAGTGTGCTTGCGGCCAAGCCTCGAACAACATTGGTGTTGGACACTGCATAAGATGTGGACACGGGAGATGTGCCTATTGCCAAACCGAAAAAGTCCAAATACGGGCCGCTATATCCGTCACAAGGTTGAAGTACTGTTTATATCAAACTATCGACGAATCGACCCGGTCTTTCGGTACAGCGCGGCCAACGTACAGTACAGTTTTGAGATACAGAGCTCCGTACGTACAAATTTTTTTGCCTGTACGTACGGGTGTACGGGACTACGGAGCCCACTTTTTGGCTGGCAAATAGGAGGTTTCTGGTGGAGTTATCCCATGTCTCTAGGCGTTTCTGTGCTACGCGTGGCGTCGCCGTATAGTGCCTTGTGTAACGTTCTCGGAGTAGACTTTTTCGCCAAGTTTGCTCCTCCATCTCTATACTGTCGTCAGCTGTTAGCATGTTATTATAGATCGCTTTGTTACCCGCGTCTCTCAGTCGTCCCAGTCAACTCAGCTGATTCCTGCCAGCCAGCAGTATCACCATTCCGGATCGCGTACGGCAGCAGCTGTTGCCACCGCTATGGCGGAGAGCTTTGAGAGCTTGGATCACCCGTCATCAGAAGCTGGCTCTATCATCGATCCCCACGCCTGGCCGGGAGACCTACAAGCCTACGGAACTTGTTTCCCTATTGCCTGGACTCGCCTTGTCTCATCGCGCTTCGGCTAAAAAGTTAAGAGCAAGGCACAGTTACTTAGGAAGCGCAAAATCGCAGCTATTTAGCGAGACTTCAAATAATATTCGTCGACGACAACCTACTCACAAGTAAGAAGATGTATAAGCGGCAGAAACGCACGTCGCAGCTTGACGAGTACTTTGACAGCCTCTATGACGACAAGCTAGCTGCATCTTCGTCTCCAGATCTCTAAAAGCTCCTACAGGATCCACACTGGTGGACGGAAGTAGGTCAAAAACGCTACCCAGTCGTATACAAATTAGCGATAGATCATCTCTCTATGCTAGTAACGTCCTGCGACTGTGAGAGATGTTTCTCATCTGCTAGAAGAACAATCACGCGCGATCGCAATTCACTATCTCTAGTTGTCGTCGAGACTCTACAGCTCCAGAAGAACTGGCTGAGGAGAGAGGCCGTACACAGTCATCTTACAAAGCTGGCAGCTCACGTCACTCAGAAGGATGCCAAGCCCAACGTCCAGCTTGCCGACAACGACCTTTACACCAGCCACCTTCCTAATTAGGCCAATTGTATACTTGAAACGGCACGTACACGTACAACGGCTGTACGGACCGTACACCAGGGGTTTCTTGGCGGTCCGTACGTACGTACACTGCTAGGGGGTCCCGTACGTACGTACAAGAGGCCTGTACGGAGGCTGTACTGTACGTTGGCCGCGCTGTTTCGGTATTACTCGATCCCATACACGGACCAATAACACTAGGTGTTGCCGTTTCTAAATGGCAACAACTGCACATACTGAATGTGAATTGCAACGAGCGCGAGGCCATGGTTGAGCACAAAGACCATCTTGCGGATATCTTCATGCACAAAGTCGTCTGAATACGTTACCATAGATGTCTTGCCTGGCAGACTTTGTTTTTGACTCGCTTGACACGCATACCTGGGCTATGAAAAAGACGAACTGTACCGGTTCTCCGGTGTCACCTACCTGATTTGCGAGTTGACTTCTGCAACACCATTGAAAACGACAGGGAGAACCAGGCGATGGATGATATAAAGACAATCACGACTCATGGGCCGCGTTTAGCCGTAGCTCGCTAACGGTACCTTTACCTTGCACACTATAACGTAGTAGACAGATCTCTGATGCACATAGTTTGGGAGGCTATGTTGCCTCGGTGGCACGTGATCTGGCCTACCTACCACCCCGATCCCTACAACCTTGTCGAGCCCTCAAGAGGAGACAGCGCTCATTTCCGAAAGATCTGCAGTACCCTACATGCAGGTCAGATGACTCGGGCCTCCACTTGCGCACCGTTGAAGCTGCACGTTCGACGACTATCTTCACAGCGTATCCCGATGGTACGGTCGTAGACTCTATCTGCCTTGAGAATCCAGCCTATTCATTGAGGACAAGCAGATTGCGGTATGGCGATGGTTGGAAAACCTTATACCTATTGGCTGCAACCAACGCATGTGTTCTGCGTCAGCCACGCATTCGGGCCCGACACGAAGAGCCTGATCGAAGAGAGCCTGGTAGCCTCGCAAAGTGCCGAGGTCATCGGACCCGATCGCTTATCCTGATGTGAAAAGTCAATGGCTACCCTTCAGCAGAGAACTCGAAAATACCATTGAGGAATAATACTCGGAACCAGGTGGCAGCATGCTAGTGGACTCCTGACGAAACAGCCTCACAGCCTTGTGTACGCCTCACGATCCGCCGACTTACCGCACGCCACGTAGTCAGAGGGAACTCTCTGGATCATTAGAAACATCGGCCGCTAGGATCGCTCCGCTGCTACACCTATGGACATTTGCCGGTGGAGAATTGAAGGACTCAGAATAGCGGGCTGTGCTGGGAATTCCTGCTAAGCTATACGAAGCTGCTGGTTTACTTGTGAGTATGGCACTGGTTATCTTGGTGGCATTGCCATATCGCTGCTGATTGACCGCCTTTCTTTTTTATCGTCACAATCTTTATATGCCCGGTTGGCTTCTAGGTTGTATGCTTCCCACCACATTGGGCCCCGCTCGTCACAAAGGTATGCATGAGCATGTCAATTAGTGCGTCCAGCAAACCATATTCAGGATCTCGGATCTACTACGTGGATTGGGTCGCGTTCTGGAACCAGTTAGCTAGATTCGGTATCAATTGCCTATGCGCATCGCGCCTGGCCCAATGACGGACGAAAATACCCTGCACCAGGAAAACTTGGGATACCCTTGGCCAAATTCCTTCTTCGAAGATCGCAACTTCCCTGAAGAGAAGTCTTTTTTGGAGGCTCGAAATCAGATAAATCCGACTGATGATGACATCCTGAACTTCCTGCTGGACTATGACGAGAACACCGCCGAAGAAGAGATCATTACTAAGTTCTGTTCGGGTGTCCATCATTCTGCGCTCACAAATCCCCGTGCGCAACATTCGAGGAGGGCATGGCTTGACGACCGGCGGTGGGACCGCCCTACCAAACCGAGCTCACGTGAAGAAGAGGCCGAGAAGCAAATGACACCACCAGTCAACATGGCAAAGGAGTCAGAATCGAAAGATCTTGTCGACGAAGCGCGCACATCTTTGCAGGACCGACTGAAATACAAGATTGATTCTTCATTCCGCGAATACGAACCCCCTTTGTCTGCGTTAGATTTGTTTCGGTACCTGAAGAGGAAGGTATGGGCACTATTTGGTTGTACAACCCCCCGACTCCGTTCGCTATCTCTCGTCTATGACACAAAACATCTCTTGGTGCCACTACCCGATCATCTGGCTAATTCAGGTAGCGATTTGGACATGGATCTCTTCCAGATGCCGATAGAAGATTGATGTGAGTAGACCGCACTTCGTATGTTCTATAGCAGGAGTACTTACTAGTCTAGCTACGTGTGGCGCCTAACGCCGGTTTATGTGCATGCACTGGTAAGAACCTGTACACAACATCAGTCAGCTGCCTTGAAAGCAACTCTCTACATGCATATCGCGCGAAAGACAGATATGGGAGTGAATATTTCGGTCCGTCAGCTAGAGTCCACCATATTGTCGCATTCTGACCTAGCACCAGTATAATTCTATCGACACCTTCGAGCTATACTTCTATATGCCATTCTATACACTGAAGGTGCCCGACGATCCGGATATACGCCATGACGGGCTGAATGGAAGTTCACATCCGGCTTGCCTAGATATATTTTCTATAACCGGGAAAAGCAGCCAAGTCCTTGAAATGGCGCACATAGCCATCAACATTTGCGGTGTCGCGGATCGTCGTTGGACAGGTTACGCGTTCGTGGATGGCGACGAGTGCATGAGCGAGGAAGACTTTGATTACACTACGATAGTCCCAGATCAATTCGCACTTAATGGCGAAGTAGATGCGAACCGCCCCATCTGGAGCCCGAGAGAGTATTTTATGCGCATACTTCCTAGCCGCGTGGAACAGATTGTCCGAAGATGGTCCTGGATCATTCAAAATATCGAAAGTGGTGCTCAAGAAGACATTCTCAGTCCAACTGCAGGATATGGAGAAAATGAAGAGATCGCATCGACTTTCAAGCGAACCCAAAAGGCGGCGAAAACCCTCGGCGTCTTGCATGACGTCCTTTCGGAGAGTAATGACGCGTGGGCCGAGTTCTCAGCTCCTGGTGGAGACATAATATACTTCGAACATACCACTGGTCTATCAGCCACTTCCCAGAAACAAATCAAGCGCTGTCTTCAAGATCTCAAGGGCAAGTTCCGCAGGATGCGCGCACTGCAGAGAAGACTGGAGACCCTTGAACGCCGGTATCAAAGGGCAGTAGATAGCCTTGAACGACTTTTAGTCGTGGAGAGCAACAAGGCTGCGAAATCTAGCGGGGCACATGCAGAATTGATGGTCGCTTGGATATCACCAGTGGCGATCGTGAGCGCGTTCTTTTCAATTCCAGCACCATTCGTCCCGCGCACGCTAATAGCATTCACTGTTGCTATGTTGGTTGTCGCAGGGTTTTTACAGCTTGTCATTCGCTTACAGCGAAAAGGTTGGCGGTGGCAGATACAGAGATTTTGCTCACATGTACTACACCAAAGAGAGTCACGACCAGTGGTATCTGGAACCACCGAACAGATTCATGACCAGCAGACATCTCCATTTCGTGTGGATACTGGACAGACTCTCGTAGACTCTGGTGTATAAGGCGAGGCTGGAACAGCTTTTCCCAATCCTTGTTAAGATACCCCTGCCTTGAAATCTCATGGGCTATACTTCATTCAAAGCGATCAACGATTCTCTTATCACCTTCGGTCGAAATGCACTTTCATGACACCAGTTCCACGCATAGCATCTGACCTATGCCCTGTTTGTGCATAGCAAGGGATCTCGACTAAATTCGTTTGCCTATTTTTTGTTTGACTATCATCATTTGGTCCATTGGGCATCGTCCTCCATCTTACGCATACAGCATGCATGCGCCTGGAGGGCTAGGATCAAGATCATGAAATGTAGGATTTTCTTTGGTGTGATAGTGCAGGGCGTGCTCAAGTACGTGGTCATCGTCCTCCCATTGATTGCGCGTGATGCACGGCCAAGCCCAGTTACCCAATCACGCATAGCCACGCATATGCTCTCCGAACAGCCAGCATACGAAGAGGCTGAAATGCAGAGACAACAAACCATTGATCTGCCGGTCAGCAACAAGGCAAATATGATTCCGTCTACACACGCATCCGGCCATACTCTGTACAAGACAAGAGCCATCTGAACTTGCCACGATTTCATAACATCCAAGCCTCAGTCACGACTGAGCTTAGGGAAATCGATGGTCTAGCTGCGCAGGCGGAACACACATGATGTCCACTCTCGAAATCACCGACTTGGAGAGCAGCCTCGCTACTCTGCGGTTAGCTGCGCCTCTTCCGGTGATCAACTCTGCTGACGCCGTAACAAATCCACTCGATCTTGTTCGAAGTCTTCTCGCGGGCATACTCAGCCAACTCGTAGAAAGTAGTCCCGAGGCTGCTTACAGATCGGTACAATTGCCCAATAGCATCTATGACGGCGACCTTGATATTGTATTACCGAAACTACGCCCAGGATGCAAGGCCGGAGAGTTGGCAATCGACCTTGCACGGCAGGTATATAACTTCGACTCGAACGTCCGAACACTTGCTAAGTACCTAGTAGTTTCCAATCGACCATCCGCTTTTCCCTCTCCCTTTCCTCGAAGGAGTGCATTGGCGTGTATTGCTCAGAGTCAATACTCTTGCACGACTTCTGTTCCCTTTCATCTTGGAACGCGGGAACACCTACGGCACCGATAAGAAAGTGGGCTCGAAGGACCCGTCATCTCCGAAAGGGGCGCGCAAGAAGTTGATCGTCGAGTTTTCATCACCAAACATCACCAATGAGTTTCATGGAAAACATCTACGCAGCACGATCATTGGAGCCTTCTTGAGTAGATTCTATGAGAGCAGGGGTTGGGATGTCACTAGACTCAACTACCTTGGTGATTGGGGGAAGAATATTGCTCTGCTCAAAGTTGGCTGGGAAAGATTCGCGGACGAAGTGGTATTCCAAGCAAGGCCCATCGAACATCTGTTGGAAGTGTATGATCAAATTAACAATCTCTTTCAGCCCGAAGTCGCCGCCAGCAGACAGGCACGTGACGAAGCTGCAAGGAACGGTCAGGACGAAGGCCAAGCGCAAACGGAAATCGAGAACCAGGGTATATACGCCCAGCGTAATACAGCGTTCAAGAAGCTCGAAGAGGGGGACGAAGAAGCCATTGCCTTCTGGAAACAGGTTAGAGATGTCAACATCGAAAACTATAAAGACTTCTACTCGCAGTTGGGCATCGAATTCGACGAGTACACTGGTGAATCGCAGGTCAAGACGGAAACAATGAATGAAGTAGAGGCTCTGCTGAAAGAGAAGAAAATTTGTGAGGAAAGCTCTGGCGCTTGGGTTATCCACATGCAGAACCACGGACTAAAAGCCGGTACTGCTGTCATACGAGGTCGGGACGGAGCGACTACATACCTTCTTCGGGACCTTGCAGCAATGATCGAGCGTTCCAAGAAGTATAACTTCAACAAGATGATCATTGTCGCTGCAAACGACCACAACTCTCTGCATTTCACGCACTTGCATCACATCTTGATCGCAATGGGCATGAAAGACCTCGCAGAGAAGATCCAGCATCTGAAGTTCAACGAGACCTCAAGTATGGCAGAAACGCTTGGGACGGGGTTTAAACCCCAGGCGATTCTAAGCCACGTTGAACAGGCCATGAGTGCTGGACTGGAAGCCGATGCAGCGAAGACCGCAATGTTCGGCAACCTCAGCAAGAGCGCAGATAGGCTGTCCGTTGCGTCTCTTCTTGTGCACGAGCTTTCGACACGTACCACATCTGCTCACTCTTTCGACCTCTCAGCCATGACGTCTTTCAAGCACGGAACCGGACCGGACTTACAATACTGGTACGCGAAGCTCTGCACCATTCTCAAAACGCGCAACGGCGATGTTCAGCTTTCCGACGAGGACTATGACTTCTTGGGCGAAGACGACTCCGCTGCCAATCTTCTCCGTCTTCTTGCTCAATATCCTGAAGTCACACGCGCCACGTACAACTCCACCTCACCCCAGCCAGATGATATAGTGAAGTACCTGGCTGGCGTGACTGAACAACTCGCTGACTGTCTGAGTGATGATGAGGACGAAGTAGACGATGGCGTGAAAGGAGAGACAGAAGCCAAAGCAGAACAGAAAACATTCGGCGCTGGACACCTCACACTTTTCGAGGCAACGCGTATTGTGCTCGAGAACGGGCTGAAGCTACTCGGCATCACCCCGTACGTAGCCGATGGTCATGAGCGGGCCGACACACCGATCGCGGAGTGACAAATGGCTGGTACTGATGCGCATGATCTTGATCTGATTGAGCTTTCTTGGTTGACGTGATTGTTGTAGCCGTACTCTGGTACAGTGCGCTTAGTTTTTTCCACAGGTCGATGGCTACGACGGCTGGAGGATATGGAAAGGAGTCATTATTACGGCTGTTTCCTACGGTCTCTTTTGTTGCATGATTCACGATGTCACGGTGTTATGATTGCTGCTGCTAATGATTTACGAAATGCGCGATTGTCGTTATGAACGAGACGGCTCCCGAATGTTGATGAACTGCAAGAGTGCAATAAAGTTCTTTCCCTGAGACCATGTGCAATGAGGCGTTCTAGTTTGGCAAGGCCTGCAACTAGTGTAGTGGAGCGGGGGCAGGACCCTGGTCTCGCCGTTTCCTCGCCGTGACTCACCACCAAGACCACCCACACCGCTGCAACTCTAGTGTTTATCTCTTGCGGTGCACGATGCAGATACCAAGTGAATTTGGGTGACCGTGGACATACAAAGTGCTTGTATATATTTTAATTATTTGCAATACACTTCATCAATCAACACAACACTATCCGATATGGTCTAGTGGCTAGGATACATCGCTCTCATGTCTTCCAGACGTTGATCCGATGTGGCCCGGGTTCGATTCCCGGTGTCGGAAAACGCTTCTTTTGTCCTCGATGCTTTGCTTTTTGCTCTTCGTGTCTAGGACGGGGCGGACGACAAGACTTTCGCTCCCCTCTGTGATCCCCACAGAAGGCATCCCGCGACTTTTTATCCTAGCATCACAGAAGTTGCTCCACCATACCTATATGTACTAACCGGAAATACCAAATGATGTTGAATTTGTACGGGTAGCATGAGAAGGAGCAGTGCTTTGAAAGCTTGGTCAAGCATGAGAACGCACGTATAGTACCACACAAATAGAGAGAAAATTCGCGCATCGTAGAAGCAACTACTACTGTACCTGCCTGTCCCCAGTGTCTCCGATCCAGCCTCAAGTGCCGAACCAAACGCGGGGTACACAAGGATCTGGATATATTACGCCTTTCAGCCAAACACCGCCTCATGTAAATCGCTCGGCCTCACCATACAATTGCCTCCTGACATGACCTCGTTCATCCAAGCTTCTTATATGCCGGCCTCCACTCGGAGCTTGGTATTTACATGACATGCTAGCATGCTATAATATAGAGAGACAGGCTGTCGGAGGTGGTGCAACCTCTCTGACCCGATTTCCGTAACGATTTCTTGAGCAGAATGTTATTCACTACTACATTCTTGTCTGCACTGGTGGCTGTGGGCGGCGCGCTGGCACAGACGACACCTCCTGGGTTTATACCGGCGGTTAACAAGACGTTGGATGTGTACTATGGCACTCAGTACATCACGCCGGGGTTGATGGTGAAGAAATCGAGTGAGTTGGTCACAGAGTGTTGTTTTGGAATTCATAGTTGACGCGTTGCGTAAGGTGTGTCGAAGCAGCCTACAATAGGTGTTACGGGACAGACCTTGACTGGGAAGTATCTGTTGGCCATGATCGGTAAGTACCATCCGTTTTCCGACAGTGGTTCATGCTGACGGCGTTCTAGATATTGACGCGTACGTCCGCCTTTCTAATTCATCAACTTATTCCCTCAGCTGCTCACCACCACTGTAGACCCGGAACACCACGCGGTACTGTCCTGCATGCGCTTCTACAAGACTGGACGCCCAGTGGGCAAACTCAAAATGGGTCATCGATCCTTGCCACGAAGGCCACCGGGCCTGCATCCTACTTTGGTCCTGCACCACCCGCCGAGACGCCGAAGCATCCGCATAACTACATATTTCTGCTGCATGCGCAGCCTGACAACTTCGCAGTTCCGGCTGCGCACAAGTCGGCGGTGCAGCAGCGCCTAGGTATCAACTGGCCCAAGTTCATCACCGACGCGGGTCTGAGTTCACCGATTGCGGCGAACTACTTGCAGGTCCAGTCGGGTGACAACACGAAGATATTTGTTTCGTAGTGTAATATCGAAGGGCCGAGAAAGTATGAGTATGTGAACAAAATGAAGTGTTCAAAGCAAGAAGAGTTGTGCCAAAATGTGTTTCATTTGGCCAATTCCTGCGCTTGACATATTGCAAAGTCATCCCGATGTCATAACTTGCGTAACGGTGATCTGCAATAGAGGAACCGTCGGAGAAGGTTTTCTTCTTTTCTCCCGTGATCCATGCAATTTGCATCATACCGGTGGCAAGTCCTATGTGGCAGCATTCTATATCTGGGAAGATGTCCGCGAACACTGTTGCCGATTCGTGATGCTCCACTGACCTTTCGACCACCTTTGGCCGAGTATATACCCCCATTCAGTCGTTGTTGAGCCCCCTCATATATGAGCTATGTATATTTGCAACACGCGTTAGCCTAAAATAACAACGATCAACAAGTCCCGATTGGGCTTATGGCATGTTGTTACCCGGAACAGCGATGATGCCAGCGATCATCGCTTACATTTCCGAAATGCACGCCGAAGATATTTGAGGACTGTTGCCGATAATATTCGTTCACTTACAAGATAGTAAAGCAATGCGCGGCGTGCTGTAGCCCTTCCTGCATCCGACGTGTACCATCAACAGCTGCGCTGCAACGCTGCGGTGTTCACTTCGAAAACGATGCAAAGGGCAGGCGTATGTAGGTAAGAGGAGATCCAAAATATCGTATGTGAGCTGCCCCATTCGACCAACACCGTGCCGTTTAAGCGAATGAAACCCTAGCATTCAAAATACTATCGAGTTCATGCTGCGAGTCGTATTTCCAGCATTGACGGTTTCCTTCCATTGCGCAATATAATCATCCCCTGGTATTAATCTGGAAGACCAAACAGAGCAACAAGTGTGTGGAGTTTTAATGGAACAGATTCCAGAGCATCAATTGCGGAGGAATTGCGGCGTATGCAGGAACGCGAAGAGTGTATCCGTTGGCGCGGATGAAGCCGACGATTCTGGTAAGATGTCTTCTTACGATGTATAAAAGCTGAGCGGTATCAATTCTATGTGTCCCAACCTGAAGTGCCCCGAGTATTTGCCTGAAGACCTAATCAATCCATCTCCACGATGAAGTTCTTCGCTACTGCCGCTGCTCTGTGCACCATCGTAGCCGCCGCTCCGCTTGCTCCTTGGGAAGTGATGGCCCCTCCGCCATCAGGGACTCAGTTTTACCAGCTTCAGACTAAATCGTACGTCACTTCGATACTTCCTACGTCCGCAAGCGAGCCGATGCTGACTGAATGGGTGTAGAGCAACTGCAGCTGTCTCCGGACAGTGGGTAGCCCTGAAGACTGGTTCGACTTCGTACTCGCTCGCCGCCCAGCAAGCTGCTGCCACCAAGTTCTTCGTCAATAAGTACGCGCCGACCGGCACATTTGCTGTGCATAACGCCGACGATACCCGCCAACTTGCTCTCCAGGGGCCTAACGGAGTCTTGCTTTCCCTCGTCGATGCAACCAACCCAACCACTGATAGTATTCCAAAAGGAACGTTGATGGAATGGGCCACGTTCACCATGGACAACAACGTGCTTTTCGTCAAGGACGGAAGCACCCTCACCAACCGTACGTTCGTCGCGGTCAAAGGTTCTGGCAGTGACTACAGCATTGCTCTCTACGATGGTAAGCCCGTGTAATGGTATCTGGGTTCAAGATTTTTCGTGCTAATCCTTCGCCAGGTGCCAGTACAACCACCTCGACGATCACGCCTGTCACGATCAACATCGTCAAGGCATAGGGTTTGTGATCCAGAGGTCGTGGCATCTAGAGGTCGTGACGGTAAGATAGTCGAGAACATGTAAATAGGTGCAATACAATTTCTTGAAGAACTCTCCATGGTTATCAGACGCTTGCCAGCTCGTAGTCTGATTGATGATTTGACAAATGACTCCGAGAGAGATGGAGATGTAGACGGGACGCGACGAGCAGTGTAGCGCTAGGGTCCCACCGCGTTTTCCCCCACATCCATACCACGCCAAGATTTCGGTGCGGCGTGGTCAGTGCGCCCAATGCCCAAAATTTCCAGGCCGACTTTCTGAGCCGCTCCTCCTGCCAAAATTCTCTCGTAAGACTATTCGGAACACTCTCTTCACAATGGGTCTCGCGGCACCAAAGAAGTATGCGATTTCTGCTCACACATGATACCCCGAATTCCTTGCTAACCTTCGGCGCAAGTCGCTCCAAGATCTCCAATGACCCACAGAACACTACCTGGGCCAACAACACCGAGCGCTTCGGCCACAAGATCCTCACGTCGCAAGGCTGGACTCCTGGCGCATCCCTCGGTGCCACCGACGCCGCTCACAAGGCGCACTACACTGCTGCCTCCCAATCCCACATCCGCGTCTTCCTCAAGGATGACAACCTCGGCCTCGGCGCAAAGCGCGGCAGCGAGCGCGCCGAGAACTTCGGTCTCGCTGGGTTCGCAAGCATATTAGGGCGTCTGAACGGGAAGGAGGAAGAAGTGAAGAAGGAAGAGGAGAGGCAAGAGAAGATCCAGCAGAGGGCGTATGTGTACAAGAAGTTCGGCATGATGAACTTCGTCAGTGGAGGATACTTGGTGGGCGACAAGATCGAGAAGGGTGTGAAGAAGGAGGTTGAGGTCAAGGTGGAGGTGAAATTCGAGCCGGCGTCGTCGGACAACGAGGTCACGGAGAAGAAGTCGAAGAAGAGAAAGAGGAGCGGCGAAGAGGACGTTAAGAAGGAAGATGAGGAAGAGCCAAAACTTAAGCGCAAGAAGAAGAGCGTGAGCCTGCGCGAAGAGGCTGCAAAGGAAGACGCCGCTCTGGAAGCGACTTCGAAGTGGAAGAAAGATAAAAAGGAGAAGAAGGACAAGAAGTCGAAGAGCGTTTCCGAAACCCCTGCCACAGACTCAGAACCGCTCACGGACAAGGCCCGCCGGAAAGCCGAGAAGCGCGCTCGCAAGGAGGAGAAAAAACTCAAGAAGGCTCTCAAGAAGGCCGCCAAGGAGGCCGCAAAGTCGAACCCCACGACTGAGGACCCCAGCTCTGAAAGCGAGAGCGAGGAGGAGAGCACACCAGCTAGCTCTGTACCTACTACGGGCACTTCGACGCCCTCTGGCTTGACGTACAACCCGCGAGGCATGCATGCTGTGCGCCAGAGATACATACGGCAGAAGAAGATGGCAAGCATGGACCCACAGGCATTGAAGGAGGTATGTTGTCCCGGCATCTACACGTCAGTCACTGTACTAACGAATCCAGATTTTCATGATCAAGACACCATCATAGCGATTGGAGCGAGCGAGCGATTCTGGGATTTGGAATGCATAGCGTGGCGTTAGACTGCGGTCCTCTTCTAGAATAGACGTTATACAGAGTGAACTACACACAATTACTGTTCAATGTTATGATACATGTCATTAGGGTTTACGCTACTGGTAGTACACAAAAGGCATTCCGCGATATCTATGCCCCGAGAGCACCCCCTTCCTTTTCCTTCGTCCTCTCTAAACCCAGCCAAGAACATGTAGACTCGCGTCCGAAACTCTGAGCAAGTGCAAGCAAGAAACGAAACATGCAATATCCCTAGGTGCAAAGAGGAAAAGAAACTCCTAAGAACAGGCCAGGCAGAAAGGAAAAGATGCGAACCGCTGGCCTAATTTTGGTTCGTCTCCCACGGCCGCCAGAACTTCCACCCTTCTCTGACTTCCCTCTCCACATTCTTTCTTATGCCATTTGTCACACCGACCAGCCTCTCGATGCCCTCGGTACCCTCAGCCCGCAAGAACTTCTCTTGGTCAATCTCCTCGCCGCCCTCTTCTTCGTTCCCGTTGTGCAGCACAGCGGGCCAGAGCACGCCCACACCATCACCCGCGAGAGTAGTCTCGAACTTCTCGAACCCTTCGTTCTCAAGCTTGACCTCGAGCGAGTCCAGGATGGCGTGCTTGAGCTTCGTGCCGGAGGAGATGATGGACGCGGCGACAGGCGAGTCGGGCTCCGAGTCCGACTCGGAAGAGGAGTGGTCGTGGTGGACGCCGTTGCCGTTGCCATTAGCAGCAGACGTCGGCCGCGGCTTGATAATTGTGATTGCGCACCCGCCGCCTCCTGCACCCGTGAGCTTCGTCCAGCCGATGCCGGTGTGGTCTATCAGCTCGCGAATTCGCTCCAGTTTCGGGTGTGAGACGCCCAGCGAGACGAGCAAGCCGTGGTTTATTGTGACGAGGTCACCGAGGTATTTGAGCGATGCGTGTGATTCTGGATCGAAGTCAGGTGCAGTGAGTAGCTTGTACGCAGATTCAGTAATCTGGCCTATCGCGTCGAGGATGTTCTCAGTGAGGATGGGGTGGTTCTCGAGGAGCGTCGCAACTTTGGCGACTTCGACGGCGGTGCTGCGGGACTGGCGGGTGTTGACGAGGAGGAGAGGGAGCTCCGGGAAGCTGTGGAGGGGTACGATGCGCGGCGGGCCGTTCTTGAACTTCTGATAGAGCACAGCTTTTCCACCCGACGCGACCGTGTTGTCGATGCCGGAGGGGTTGCCGTGTATGCACATCTCGCCTACAAAAGCCCATCTGTTTATCCGCTCAATCTGGAGTTCAGACTCTTGAGGAGGTTGGTCTTGATGTGGGCCGCTCAGTGCGCGGATTTGCAAGAGCAGCGCGGAGCTGATGCACACTGAGATACTTGCGCTGCTTCCGAGGCCGGCTCTTAGCGGGATTGTGGAGCGGAGTGTGTAGACGCATGGTGGTGTCTTTCGCGACGCGAGGGAGAGGAAGAGGTAGAGAAAAGAACATGCAGATGCGTGGTGTATCTTCCGTATCGATTCGGGAATCTTGGGTGATACTACGTCCAGGTGTGGTTGAAGAGCTTCGAGCAGTTCAGGATCCAGCGACGTCACCAGGTCGTAGTAGTGCTTCTTCTTCCCAGGCGCATTGAAGACATCCCACGGCAGCTCGTCAATGTTCCAGGTATGTTCTAGCTCAATGTCGGGAAAGCGAATCGTGACGGTGCGGTGCGACTTGGAGAGGAAAGATACGTGGAGGTACGAGCGGAGAGAAATGGCGGCCGCGATGGCAGGCTGCAATCGAAGTTAATACACAATCTTTCCAAAGCATCAGGGTGTATGCCTCACCTTTCCATGCACGACTGCGTGCTCTCCATAGACTATAACCTTGCCGGGCGAGGACACCATGAAGGGAGGCATCATCGGCGATGACTGCTTCCGCTGCATGGCTGGTTTGGTTGCCGGCGCACCCGTCTGGGGTATCTGTGAAAGTAACTGTGCAGGCATCGAGTCTATGGGTGACTGTTCCGGGGTCTGGGTGGAATGTGAGGTGGTATGTTTTAATATTCCTATGGCTGCGAGTTAGCGACCAAGAAGTCTTTCCGGCCCCGATGCATAAGCCCTGGAGCGCAGGCGCGAGTATGCTCACCTCTACCACTGGGGGCTTTCTTGCGCAGGCTGCCAGTCGCAGACATCTTAAACAGCTCGGATTGGGTCAAACAGCGTAAGAAGGCACGGGGCTGGCTGCAGTGACTGTGTGGCACTGCCGTCGTCAGTCAGGAGGCGTTGCGCCCGCCGCTGGCAGTTCATGGGCCCGAATTGCTGGGGGCGATGCTAATGCTCGACTGGGTTAATTCCGACGCGCGCTTCGACCAACTTTCGCTCCCCGCGCCGCTGCAGGAACCCAGTCCAACCGCCCCCCTGGTGCTTCTGGAAAACGCCCTATGAACGGCCCCCCGATCCCAAAATGTCATCACTGCGTCACACATCGCGGTCACACGCCTTCGTGGAGGCATCCATTTCAAACGCAGACTAGGCACTCGATCGCGCGTCTTGGACGTGGATAATACTAAGGTTTTCTTTGAATGACCGAAAGCATCCTCACGACACAGCTCGCCACCATTCATGACATCGACAACAGCTTTGAGCGCTCCCCTGCCATGGGCGCATAATCGAAACACACTCTGCTATTCTGCGAGAGCTAAAGTACAGCTACACTGGACCCAGCCGTTACCTGAGGCGGCTGGCAAGCTCGCCTTCAGCCTCAGACAGTGGTGCGCGCACCCATGTGGCGCGAGCTGAAACCACATGCAGCTCTTCGCTTGCGGCCCTCGCCGTCGCTGTTGTGCGAATGCGCCACATGGTGGCAGGCTGCTTTATCGTATAATCTTAGAAACAGTAGGCGAAGGTGCATGTTAGAGGCCCGTAATGCTCGGTACTGCCGCGCACCAATCGGCTATGGACGATGCCCTTGACTGCTTCCACATATGGTAATATCCGATGACTGCAAAGTTCGAGTTGTTGCAATAGTCCTCGATGGAGAAGTTCCGGATGAAGCCGCTTTCGCATTTCGGACCCCATGCCGCGGCTGTCTACAAGTGCGGCATGTACAGCAAAGGTACGTATTTGATCGGCGATACGGCCATGGCCGAATTTTGGCATGAGCGTTGCAATACTTGGTGTTTTGCCTCAACTTGTCTTGGTAGCGGTGGTGCTGTGGACATGATCCGTCGGCATGGAGAAATCATGCTGATTGCTCTGCTCTCGCTTTCTCCTTCTGTGCCCTGAACTCCTTGTCTTTCGCTTTCTTCGCCTTCTTCCTGGCCGCCTTGTCAAGCTTGCCCGCATCGTCCGTCTTCCTCTTCTTCCCTTCACCCGACAAATGACCAGGCTCAATCTCCTCTTGCGCCACGAAATTCGAGCGATCGCCAACCTCGCCCACTTCTATCGCGCCCTCTTCTCTTTCAAACTCGGACATGTCTTGCCAGTCCTCGGCTGCAGTGCCATCAGTCATTCCTGCGTTCGGTTGGTCCTTAGTGCCGTCGACCGCATTGCGCTCTCCGCCTTCAGGTTCCGGCGTAGGCTCAGGCTCCAGATAGTTGCCCTTGAGCCCGGCGGCTACTCTGCGTAGGTTGTGCATGATCACGCCGCCTGTAGAACCACCTTGCGCGCCGAAGGTCGTGCCACTAGGGGTGATGAGCGCATCGGGGTGTAGGTGCGAGTGCACTTCGGAGTTTGCTAGGTATTTATCGAGAATCGAGGCGGCCTTTTCGAGGGTTATGGACTGCGACGATACGACCCGGTGGGGAGCGAGAGTTTCGGCGTGCATCTTGTAATTTGCACGTTGCAATGGAATGCCGGTAGATAGCGTTCAGCAGTTGTCCAGTGTCACCCACTTTGTCTTCATCCGAAGCGATCGGAAGAGCGTCGCAAGTACGTCGCAGGCGCAATGCTGTGCTGGATAGAAAGTGTTGGAGGGAAGCTGCGACTGATTTTCGCGACTGCACTTTTTGATGCACGGGCCAGCTGTAGATTTCGTCGGCGACAAGCTCGCTGCACCTCCGAGCACCAGCGAACGACCCTTACGCCAACTCGATCCCCCAGCGTCGCGTCCCCCCATATCTTCAACGCGAACGAGGAGGAGGCGCCATGAACGCTCTCCGCTGTCTACGGGCAGTCGCCCGTCCCTCTGCGGCACCTGCAAGCCTCCTCACGCCCGCCGCAACCTCACGGTAGCCCGCCCAGCGTCTCAGCCCGCGTCTCTCTCTAATAATGTACAGATTCTCGATGCCCTCCTCAGCGCGCTCGATTTCCCTTCTTGCCCCCCGCCGACCAATGCTCCAAAACCCAGCAACGGGCTTCACGCTCCCTACACCAGGCTCCGCAACCTCCCCGGCGATACCCTCCGCTGAGGCCCTGGATCTCGCGTCAAAGATCTCTGCACACCCTGCCATTGGCTCCATGCAAATTCGATGCGGTCCTCGCGACACGTACAACCCCAGCCACTTGGTGCGAAAGAGGAGACATGGGTTCTTGAGCAGGATACGAACGAAGAAGGGCCGGAAGCTATTGATGCGGAGGCTGAAGAAGGGACGGTGGAATTTGAGCCATTAAGAGACGGGTTACATTGGTATAGCATGAGTGGTGGTGGTGGTGTGTGTGTGTAAATGTACGTGAGCGGAGAAGACCTTGTATACTAGGGATCGCGTCGAAGAAGGCAGAGACCTTTGAGACCTCTGACTGCTCGGACTGTTGTCTAGCGGCGCAGTCAGCTGCGAGAGATCTTGCAATTGGTTCGCAGAGTACGGCAAGAAAGTGACTGGCCATAGGCTTGCCTGTCAATGTAGACATATTGTACAACATGGAAAGTATCCATCATATGGTCACACATTCGAAATTAGCCTCTGTTGACAAGGCCAACTTTTACGAGCTCTAGTGGGTCCCATGGACTTGGTTCCATCATAGATACCTCCAGAAGACGAGTCCTTTGCCAATCATACATGCCTAATTCTGTCACAACAAGAAGCACCAATCATCACGGGAGAATACTGAATACGAACCACAGCTCAAATGGATGAAGAAGCCATCTGAGCCATGGATGGATCATCGGCATTACTATAAATCCTCTCGCCTGCTTTCCGATACTGAAGGCCATGTATTGCCCAACTCTTTCGGCTCGTGAACATATCGTCAACATGTCCACTCGTCAGCCTCAGAACCTCCCAGCCCTCCGCGAAACCACCCTGGGCCTGATCAACGCTATCGAAACCCATCCAGAGCTTCCAACCCGCAAACCCATCGCGGCAGTCACATCCTCTCCATGCATGGCTGTGCTGCCCGCAATAATGCAATCATACAGGCGCTCATGAACAACACTCCGCCGCCAATTAGGCCTGTGACGCGTGGCATCATACCAATTGTGGCGTCTTCTACCATAAAGGAGAATCAGGGGAAGGAGCTGGAGCTTGATGCTTCTGGACGATACGCTGTGACGTCGCCTTTAGTAGGAAGCCGACTCCGGTGACTTTCCTGATGTCTCTAAATCGCTGACTAGATGCAGGTGTCTTCAATCAGCCTGTAGGTGATTGTGATGGTTCAATTGTGGTCCGATCGAGCGTCTGGAAAACCTGGTAACATGTTGGATAGCAGTGGCCGAGTTCCTAGTAAACTATAGTGAATCTGAATGGCGATAATGTGGGTCGGCGAGTAGATGCTGAGGCAGCCGTGGGTGTAGTCACAGGCAGAATCCAAATGTTATTCTCCGCTGATCATTTTCCATCATCTCTGCTGCCCGAATCAGCTGCTGCCCTTTCTGCAGAGGCCTCCTCGGCATCTTTCCAGTCATCCTCTGTGGTTTCGTCCAGTTCCTTGGCAAGCTTTAACTCTTCATCAACCTTATCAATCTGCTTTAGTATGAAACCTATTGTTGCATCTCGGGCCTTGTCCGCTCTGTTCAAAGCCTCCATCGACATCTTGCTGTAGTCCTGGAGAGACTTTGAAGGCGTCGGAGGTGCCGGTTCCGTATCCTCCAATTTGGCTTTCTTATCCGCGAGCAATTTCCGCAACACAAAGATGTTCAGATCTCGCTCTTGTAGGTTCTCCTCAAGCTCTTTCCTTGTCGTCTCTTCTTCAACCTTGTGCTTCTTGGCTGCATGCTCTTTCTTTGCTGCATCGTCGGCAACTTTCCAGCTCCAGATTGCTTGCTTTGCGCAAGTTTCGATGTGAGTGAACCGGATGGGTCCAATGTTCTGACCGCCGTACCAGCGAGCGACTACCACAACACCTTCTGTGCCCGTATCGTTGAGCACGTGCTGAAGCCTGCTGCCAGCCCACTTCTCGCCATCATCGTCGTGGCCTAGGTCATATAGAACTTTAGATGCAGGGGTCAGAGATTTCTGCTTGGAACGCGTTCGCCATGCTGCAATTTTGTGCGATGCTGTCCTGAACTCCGGAAGGGTTTGAAGTGCTTTGGCCGAGAGGGTAGGTGAGAATGCGCCTATGAATGCTGATGTCTCGTGCTGAATCTTTTCGGAGCGAAAGATGGTTGTGGAAACGTCAGAGGGAGGCGAGTGCTCTCTTTTCAAGGCCATGGCAAATTCGCATGTGGTTGTGAAGCGGTTATGTACATGCCTGCGGGAGTTTGGGTATTGCGTAGGTCAAAGGCCGAGGAAGGTTCAGCCGAGGTTTGGTCTGTGCGTTTTGTACTCCAAGGAAGGATCTACCGCTGGACATGAACGTCTCCGTAACGACTTTTCGTCTTGAAACATAGATCAAGCTGTTTTCATCCTTATTCGTCAGCTAGTATTACATCAACTGGCTTCATCTATGCGGTGCTTCCGGGAAGTGTATAGTTCATCTGCTCTTCGCTCTTCCAAAGACGATCAATCTCGAAGCAGTGACGAGATCCCCCCTCTGTCATGCGGAGAGGAATGATTACATCCTACGATCCAGTCAAAGCAGAGGACCAGCTTTCAAATAGAAGTATGGCCGACTTTCACGCACTCTGGACTCTGGTCAAGATCATTTGTTCCCACAGCAAGAGCTTGTTTGCCTTTCTTTGCCACCTCCCACTTCAGTAAAAAGCCAATTCTCCATTATGTCGCTTTCTTCAAATCGAAGTTGATAGAGCTTTGTTTAGGTATTCTCTCTCAGCTGGGTCTCTAATCTCTACAGCAACCTGCGCGGTCCGGTTGCCCCGCTTGACCTGGCCAAGTTTCTCTTACCTGCCTATATAAAGCTCCTGTTCCTGTATCTTCAATTCTTCTCGAGATCAACTACACCACCACTCTTCGAACCTTGTAGACACACCAGGCTTGTTTCGTGCTTGGCGGGACCCAGGTTTGTGGTTTACCCCCGCGTCTTCGCTCGCTGTACATCCGGTTCCACCTCATTGAGTTCGCTCGCAAACCCAATCTACCCTGACATCTTTCGAATAACAACCTTTCTTTACTGCAGCAAGAGTAAGTGTGACATCCTTCTTTAATTTTTCCTGAGCGAGTGCACAATTGTGGAGGATCTGGCGCGGCTGCCCTGCTGCGTGCGAGGCAACTACTGCTGTCGCATTCTATTTGCACCGCAGCCACGAAAACTTCGGCCTCGAAAAATTTCCCGATACTCAAACAGACTGACATTCAGTTACCCATCAGGCAAGCGAACTTGGAACGCGCCTCAAGATGGGCCGCTTCGAGACGCTGAAGCCGGAGACGCAGGTAAGTCACCCATGCCTCGTTCCAGTCGTAGGAACGACAGCGGGTTCCAAACTCGGACGCCATAGTGTGCGTTCGTATATGAGCCAGAAAATTGATATGACTTGTTGTACCAGGACATGGTGAACGCCATAATACCCGCTATTGCCTCTTCCTACAAGATTGATCCGGAGAATTTCAAAGACATCATTCCCGAGGATATCCGCATGAGACAATGGGACTGCGAGCGCCGCGATCACATCAAGGACAAGCCAGAAGACGAGCCGCGCAATTGGGGCGTTGAGTTCCTCAAGAGCCTCCAGGCAATCGCACGCTTGAACGGAGGTGACCTGGGTGCAGTGCAAGCACGTCTGCGCGAGCTTGTTGCGAAGCATGATGAGAAACACCCGTGGGCTCGTCTCGAAGACATTCGGCAGATCAAGGCCGAGTGCCTGAACCCTCGCTTGCGCAACCCAAACGCTCAAGAGCCGGCGTCTGAGTCTAGCTCTGACGACTCCCTTGATTCTTATCTGGAGGAGCTGGTCGAGCAGGATCTCCCGAAGGGCATGAAGCGTGGTCAAAATGAGGCGTGTATGTTTGCGAATTTTTCACTCTCAGGCGCGTATTGACTGTTTCCTAGATGAAAGCCGCGTTCAGGGGTGGTGGAAACCCGCGAAGCCGAAGAAACCCAAGAAGCGTGAGTACTGCTGGTAGTTATCATATAACCCTAAACTAATGAACTTGTACAGCCGTCCGACTTCGTCGCGATCCAGACGTGGGCTGGGACCGTCGCGGAAAGGACAAGAGCAAGAGCCGAGACTTCCGTCAAATCTCCACCGACAGTGGCACTCCTGACCCTCTTCCAGAGGATTCTCCAGCACCTAAGCCGAAGCGCCGCCGCCTGAATTCTAAGGCCGCGGTCATCAAGAAGGAGTCGCCGACCGTCATGTGCGTATCATTTTTTCTGCATTTACTTCAGGCCCTTACATCTTGATACATTACTGATTTCTAACCTGTAGCAGCGACGAAGAGTCCGACGAAGATGTACCTGTCGAGGTCAAGAAGCTGCAAGCTGAGCTGGAGGCCGCCGAAGCTGAACTAGAGGTGAAGCGCAAACGCTTCAAGTTTTTGGAGGCGAAAGAGAAGGCTCAAGCTGCGAAGGTGGCCCGGGAGGCCTCCACCGGTAGTGCTAGCGGTCCTTCTCTGAATAGTCGCTATAGCGTCAATCGCTACACTAGCTACAACAACTACGAGGACGATGATAATCGCAACGGTCACAACAAGCACAACGGCTTCACTGGTTTCCAGAGATTCGATGGCTCCGATATCAACCACGGCTTTCGCGGCTTCAATGGTTTCAAAGGCTTCACCGATCGCAACGGTCATTCTCCCTACCCACTTCAGACCAATTACCCCGCTCGAAAATACTCGGACTCGCAGAATCTGCCGCTTCCTGAAGACTATTACCAGAATTCCGACGAAGAAGACCCGGAGGACGTTGATGACGACGATGAGTAGCCTGGGCGTTCGCCTCATGCACGAACATTGATTTGTCTGGAAATGGCCCTGGGCAGGAAGATGGGCGGCATTCGTTCGAGCATCTAACGTCGTTCTGGACATCACACATGGAGCCCTTAAGTTACGAATATGAAGTGTGAATCAGGTCTTCCCTGAATTGGATGATGGTATAGGGCGGTGGATCGTATGAGAATTCCTTAGACTTGGGAGTTTGGTTAGTCGTCGGTAGTTGGAGTCTTACAATTATGGGCTTCCAGCGCATCTCGATGGATCTCTGACTAGTTTGCGGAACTCTGATAATGAGACCTTCAGTATTGCTCTTCACGTTGAATGCTTTGCAGGTTGGCATGCAGGAACAGTATCAGAGATCTGCATGCTTGACCACCTCCACTGCCTTTTGTTGTTCTCAATAGGTATTCGGGTAGCCTTTCAAAAAATTCTCCTGGCCAAATTGCTCAGTCCAAAATCCTGACTAAACTTCCCCGGTATTAAGGTGATCAACGCTACAAGCACATGCACATCATGTGAGGTTCCGTGACTAGGTACAATTGAGCCCGACTTGCACCTACATCCATAATCCCATCCTACTTCGCGACCATGTCCAGGTTCCAAGGAGCATTCTCGCCCTCCCAAATACCGCTTCCCAACACTTTACCGCAGATCTTTCCTATACACGAATGTTTCTCAATCAATCTTCCTTCCACAATCCGAATCTCTCACGTATCACTGACCGTTGTAGCACTGGTTCAACATGTCTGCTCATCAAGAGGAGTTGGTGATGATGACTGGGCCTATGGTTCAGACTCTGAGATGTCCTATACTACTGATGAGGTAATGAAGCCACATGACGATCCCTCCGCAACTGCTCACCAGTCGAAAGGACCTAAACTACACCACTCCCTCCAATGTAGATTCCGACAACGATATCCTCACACCTGCAAAACCCTTAGATAGCAGCTCTGAAGACAGTGACGACGAAGATGAGTAGGAGGACTACGAAGATGAATGTGCTCCTGGTTCTAACAACGCCTCAACCTGGTCCTCCCTCCTCCTCGACTATTGGTACGAAATCGAAGATACCATCATCGGCTATTTGACCCTTGTAATACCTGTAGCAGCAGTCCTTGTGAGCATGTGGATGTGCGCTTGCGTCAGAATTGCCATCAGTTCTTGACGCGGCGGACACACACCTGCACCAGCTACAACGGTGTACTCTGCAACCATCTCTACCACTTCATATCTGGACACATATTCTGCCGCTCCAGCTGTCTTCACTGAAACGGTGATTCAAGTCGCTTTGGCTTCGATTACGCCAACGACTACAGGCACGACAACGGATGCAGACCAAGATGCCATTTCTGCGGCACTCGTCAGAGTTTACCAAGCCCCTGCTGCTGTCTCCGAAGCGTCTCCCGAGGCAGAACCTTGTTGAGGTGGTGACCTGTGGAGCCGGCTCCTTGAGGTGGCAAGAGTGCGAGCGTCTATGTTCAAGTCCTTTCCTGACACCGTCTACTGCGCACTGTTGCAGGTTGGAAGGATCATCACAGATGTGAAACGGAATGTGCATCGTAGTTGTCAAGCCGACCCGACATTCAGATAGAACCCACTTCAGAAGCAGCAGCAAGAAGAGCATCAGGCACAAGACGCGACAGCGGACCTTGGGCGCTCAGACGCAATGGAAAAAGAGCAACAGGCCGAACAGTACCCCTGCTCTACACTTGCAACGCCGAACGGGTACTTGGTGGAGCTGCCAAAGGAGCTACTACACTACAAGGAAGTACTAGCCAAAGAGCACTTCTACAACGAGCAAATGGACACTTATGAAGGCACTACGCGCGGGCGATGCGATACAGAGTCGCAGGCACAAATATGTAAGTATCGAGGAGGAACAGGGAAGCAATTCACCCAGTACCCGGGGTCTCGATGGAGACAGCAGATGATGACGCGGGGTATACGGGTATAGTAAGGGCAAGTGGATGTTTGGACTTGAGGCGCCGGGACAACCGTCTGGGGACCACAATGAGTGCAGGTAAATCTTGAGGTGCGGGGTGTGGTGTATATCCCTCATCAGCTGAGCACGAAAAAGTCTCTTTCCGCAAGAACAACACGTCTACTTTGTTCTTGGTGCTTCGCTTGTGCAGTCTTGTGACTCTTCGCTCAGTATGCGGCCTAGGCGGACAAGCAAAACCATGGCGTGGATCTTGCAACGTCAAATACGCTCAGTTTGAGATCAAATGGTCACATACCGACTTCCCCATTCACAGAAGCACCACGAAACTCTTGATCGATATCTTCAGTAGACTCTGAGATTACGTCAGAAGTAACATACGTTGATATCACTATCGAAAATCCTCACTCTGACCAGATCCTAACCACCGAAGCCCTTCCCACCGTCAGTCTTCTTTCCCTTTCCACCCTTCTGCTGCGCAGCCTCGTGTTTCCGCAGGTCCTCCGGCAGCTTGCTCTTCGTGCTGTTCGCCAGCATCTGCTTGAGATCGTACAGCACATCCGCATCGTTGTTGTCCCAGAAGGTGATCGCGACACCAGTCTTGCCCGCACGACCCGTGCGACCAATACGATGAGTGTAGCTCTCTATGTTGTGCGCCATGTTGAAGTTAACGACCAGACTAACGTCGGGAACGTCAAGACCACGTCCTGCGAGATCGGTAGCGACCAGCACTTGGGTCCGGCCGTCGCGGAGGGACAGCAGCGCGGCTTCACGCTGTTCCTGTGTCTTGGAACCATGCAAGGTGACTGCGCTAAAGCCCATTTTCTGGATGTCGCGCGCAACAGAGTCGCAGTTGCGCTTGATGTTGACGAACACGATCATAGGCGGAGCAAACTCGTTCGAGTAGAGGATCTCCTGTAGACGCTTCTTGCGCTTGTCTTCGCCTGGCACAAACTCGACGCGTTGTTCGACAGTCTCGACGGCTTCGCCCTGTTTACCGATGGTAACAATGGCTGGTCGTCGTAGGTATTTCCTTGCTATTCGTTCAACGGCAGTGGGCATGGTAGCTGTGTACATCATCGTCTGGCGGTATTGGCCTTGAGTCATGAGGCGTGAGTCTTCCGCCTCTTCAGTATCGGGCTTTTCGTTGTTGACAGGGAGGGCGTCGAGAATCTTCTGGACTGGCTCTTCAAAACCCATGTCAATCATGCGATCAGCTTCGTCCATAATGACATAACAGCACTGGCTCAAAACTAGTACACGGCGCTCAATACAATCCAAGAGACGACCGGGTGTGGCAATGATGATCTCCGCACCGTCGCGAAGCTGGAACGCCTGTTCCTCGATAGCGTGCCCTCCCACAATGACCGCAGTGTTGTAACCCAGAGGGGCAGCAAACTTCCTGGCTTCAACCTCGATTTGCTGGGCCAATTCACGAGTGGGCGCAAGAACAAGCGCGTAAGGACCATCGTTCTTGTTGGCGGCGCTGAGCCGAGGAAGTCGTGAAATATAGACCAGCAAAGGTAGGACGAATGCAGCCGTTTTACCAGAACCAGTCTGCGCGACACCAATGAGATCTCGCGCTTGTAAGGCGATGGGTATGGATGCACGCTGGATGGGTGTGGGCTCATTATACCCCGCTGATTCCACGATCCGAAGAATGTTGTCTGGGAGCCCAGCCTCTCCCCAGTTGCGCATGGGATTAGGTATCGAACCTCCTTTCGTCGCAATGTCGAAGTCTTCCTTGAAGATGCGCCAATCGCGCTCGCGCATATGCTCAAGCTTCTTATCGCTCCAATGCTTGTCCAACTGTGCATGCGGGGCCTCGTTCCGCCGTCGTTCCATCTCCAATATTTGCTCTGCGCGCTGCCTACCGTTCTCGGGGTCTGCTCGGATCATAGCTTCGATATATTTCCTGATGTTCGCATCAACACCCTGCTCGCGGTCCACCTCTTTGGCGAAACCGCCCAACGTTCCACGGCCGAACAGGTTTACATCGGCACGTTGATCGTATATCGGGTTGTAGTCTGGGCTTGTGTCCTCCTCATCGTTCCACTCAAAGTTGAACTTCTTCTCCGTCGTCCGCCTCCGCTTCTTCTTCGCTGAGAACGTAGACTGATTTATCTCGGCTCCCATATATCTTTGCCTAACCATTTGTGCCTCCGCATCTTCGGCCACCGGTCTCTTCGCGCCGCGCTTGTCTCCAGGCTTGGGGGCTGACGGAGGCGGCATATCGCTCTTCGATCGCATCGATGCAGGTCCGCTTGGAGGCTCCGCACGCATAGCCCGAGGGCCTGTCGGTACTGCTGCCGAATTTCTAGACCCGTTTGACGACACTCCATTGCTTGGATATGAACTTGTGGCGCCGTTTGTAGCTTCCTTTCTCTTACGCGCATCTTCGACCTCCTTCTGACGCCTCTCGAGCGCAATACGTTCTCTTTCGGCTTTGGATAAGAACTTGGGCTTGGCTGCCGCTGCCTCCTTCTCCCGCTTTGCCTTCAGTATGTCATCGATACTAGGTGGTTGCTTCTTGTTTTGTGAAGCGAAGCCCTTCTTCTTTTTCGGTTGCCCAAAGTTGGGGCCATCTTCCTCAGGTGGAGGCGGTGGCGGTGGCTCTATACTCGGTGGTGGTGGAGGAGGCGGTTCTGAGCTTGGTGGCGGCGGGGGAGGAGGAATATCTTCTGGGGGTGGAGGCGGCGGGTCGCGTGGAGGCGGTGGTGCGCGAGCGCCGGCAATTGTTGCCATGTCGCGCGACGTATGTGAAGAATTTAGAAGGCTTTTCTGTTACAGGACACTCTCTATGCAGAGAGGTAGCGGTGGAGCGTCGGGAGTGGAGAAGTTCAGCTTGCGCAACTGAAAGTCGCGGAGGTAGACTAGTGCGATCGCCTGGTCACGTGCGGGCTCTGCCTCAATCCCGGCTTCAACGCGCCCCACCTTGTAGAGCGACCATAACTGAACCTTCACGCTTTTGTACGCACGCTGAGCCTCTAGGTCGCTCCATTTGGGGCGATAGCCCATCGACAGAATTCCTATCGGATCTCACGCAACAGAAACATCGGAAGACAAGGAGAACAGGACAATGTCTAGGGACCATCGAAGCTTTGATCGAGCCCTGTCATACCCCAGTGGAGCAGTTCATCTAGATTATACCATATGCCGTATCATGATGGATGCCTCGTCGTCTTCCTGTTGAGGCTCCTTTAGGCTACTAGCCATGTCGTTCATAACGCTTATGATTCCAGAACCATTGATCGCTTGTACCCAGCAGCATTGCATGCCGTGCACCACCTCAGTCTTGCCTGCCCTTCAATAACCGCTTCGTCACCTTGTCCTTCTCGATGATGTAGACGTGCGCTCCCCAGCCTGATAGAGCGTCTCGGTCCACGGCGTTGAGCAGTGCTTGTGAGCACGTCTCGAAGAGGTCCTCCGGTCCCTGTTTCCGATTGTTAGTTACAGGTCAGGTGTAGGCTACAGTAGGCAGCGTTACCAGATCCGGCTCCCAAAGCCCCTCGCAAGTACCAAACAACTGGTCGCTCGCTGTTCCGCTCACGATGAAGTCCTTCGCGAAATCAATGCATCCAATGCTGTCAAATCCGCAGATGAACGGTTTTCCCGTGGTCTGGTTGATCCCCGCAATCACTGGGCTGACGAAGTATGGGCCGAACCGCCGCTCGTACAGACTCGAGCTGACAAGGTTGGCCATGGTCTGCGGGCTGATGTTGCGCTCCTCGCGCAGTCGGTACATGTTGACTTTGTAGCGGAATAGATCGGAGACGGTCGATACGTCGGTAGCGAGACCTGTTAGACCGAGGAAGACGTCGCCGTACTGGAAGATCTTGGGGAAGTTATTGGACACAGTGAGGGCTTGCATGCCAAGGCGGAGATCGCAGGCGATGGCGACGCAGTCTTTGCCCACCATGGCGACGCAGGCACCGCCGTCTGTTCGAGGTTAGGAGCTTGACTCTACAGAATGCGGAGGGCGGGCGTACTAATCGAGAACGGCGACGACTGGGGCTGTTAGCTGTATGTCATTGCGGTGGTTGATGCGCGAGCTTACCATGGCTCGGAATTGTGGGAGAAGAAGCTTTCTACGGGGTATGCAGTGCTTCTCTAGGCGGAACGGGGATATGGGCGAGGAGGGCGAGGTGAGGGGCGGCGGTGGCAGAGCTAGCTGGCGATGCTCGTAGGTAGCAACTGTTACGCGGCGGGCGGCGAGCTTCATTGGCCCGAGCGCGTTAATCGGCACGTGATCGCGAATTTCCTCCGCGCCCATCAATGCTAACACTGGGAGCTCTCCTACAATCGCATTCACACACACAATGAGCTTACAACGGCACCTCCGAACGGCACAGTCGCTGCCACCGCGGCTGATCAACTTCTTTGAGAAGTACCCGCCGCAATCGCTGCTGCACTTCACCGCGCCTGCTGCCCCAACCGCAGAGACCGCATCCACCGTCGCGCCAGCAGAGCCCGTGGCCTCTCCCGTCCACGCCGAGCCCACAGCACAAGAGCCACTCCGTGGCGACTTCTCCGTACCCCGCAACGTACCAGCCGAAGCCCAGGCTGGCCTCCCGTACCCAAACCCCTTCCTCCCGCGCAAAAACCACACCACTGGCCGCTGGTACGGGCCCGTGTTCGGCCTTCGCCAACAAGCCGATCTCGTCAAACTAGCACAAAAACACGATGTCCTCGATTTGTTGCCGTGGACTATCAAGAAGCCCGGTGCCAAGGAGCAGAGGCGGATAGAGAGGGGCTTACAGGTCAAGGGCACGGGAGAGGGTCAAAAGGTTAAGGGAAAGCTGTGGGAGAGGACGCTCAAGGGACGCTTGGAGATGAGGAAGAAGGCTATGATGGAGATGCCGGCTTTGATCCAGGAATGGAAGCAGGTGAGTTCAATCTGGATTGCTGGCAGGCGGAAACGGTATACTGACAAGCGCACAGAAGGGCCATGGTCGCGGATGGAAGAAGTACCCCTCGGGCAAGAAAGGGAAACTAAATTAGTCGAATGGGGGTATGGCAGGAGGTGTCGAAGCCTACTTTGGGCTTTCGAGAACCTGACAAGCAGTGTATTTTCTACGTGTAAGGGGAGGACAGACTCAGCATTCTATTGGAGTTGGGGAACTGAGCTTTTTGCTCTGTACAATATGAGACGAATCACTTCAGAAATTCTAAGCGCCAAATTCCGTGCTTGCTTGTAAGTATGCAATGGAAATAGTTCTAGAGTGGGGTCGTGTTCTCGCCGAAGCTGGGGTATTTGAGTGGTGGTGTGCAAGTGACTCCTCCTGATATGCCGAAAACAAACATGCACTGTAAATGACACCGGGTGGTCCTCTCTCATCGCTCCAGCCGCCTATCATTGCGCTGAACTCCATGCGGCAACATTACACCCTGCAATCCCAAATGTCTCCCGAATTGCCCAATTTCTTCTTTTTCATTACATGACCATCTCATCGTCTCCATAAGTTCGGTGGACATCGAAGTCTCTAGCGTGAGCGAAAGCTCCGTATTGATTCTCCATGTCCAAAATGCTGCCGACATTCTTTTCCCAAAGGCCGGTCTGGCCAGTATGTATGTACACTGGATCGGTTGCTTGATTGTAGCTCGTTGATTCCCGAAGGTAGTTTCCAGCAGACTTCGCCGACTCTTCATACTCCCGTCGTGCAAGCATATCGTAACCCGATACAATGTATGGTTCGGCGGCAGTATCGGGTGACCCTACGAGTATATCACGGGCTGCCTGCACTGCCGCAGTATCTGTGCTCTGGTCCATGCTCTGATCCAGCTGCTGTTGGTGTTTCTGTATTTCATCTTGCTGCACCCGCTCTTCAATCATCCTCTCATACCGTAGCTTTGCCATAGCCTCCTCTTGCGCCAGGCTTGTGGGCGGCCAGTCGTATAGCTGCCTGGCCGTACTACCTGAAGGAGGAGAAATACGCCAAAGCTCGAGTAATCGGAGCCTCTGATCGTTGTCTGCGTTCTGAAATAAGTCGATCTGTGACGGGAACAGAAGAGTCGGATCGATGCTGTTCCGCAGAAGGACTCCATGCAGTTCAGATGGTTCGATATGAGTTTTCTCAGATTCTGGGTCCAACTGACGCGTGGGAGCAACGTGGTAGCTGTGGGTGTAATGTTGGGAAGCGTAGATGATCGGCTGTGACACCTGTTCCTGCTGCTGCGCAGGCTGTTGTTGTGGTGCCACTTGAGAATCTTGAGAACCATTATTCCGGTTCTGCGATAGGCGCATATGAGCTGAGAACAGCTGCGCGAGCTCGTCTTGTTGCATGTTTGATTCTTGTTGCTTCCCGCAAGTCTTGATGTTGATGCCCGTTGATAAGGCGCCACACTATGACGTAAGGGATCAGTACTCATAGGTTGTAACAAAGTGTGGTCTTACGTGTGAACAGGAGTTGTTTTGAGAGAAGACGGAAGCTGAGAATGGTATAGCGGTCGAAGTGGAGCAGAGATCACAGAAATGAATCAACAGAGGCTGCATCAGTGTACGAATGTGCTTGGGGGATCAACAGTAACCCCGAGCGCGGCAGAACTGGGAATATGCAATGATCAGCTGTACATTTATCGGCAAATTGGGTCTGATGGATGTGTGCGCAGTGGAGCAATCGGACCAGTGTTGGCTCCGTGATTCACTGGCGATTGTGTGAAGCGAGTCGCGCCGTGCGTCGGGCGCTGGCGCCTAAGTTGAAGGCCACTTTGTGAGGTTGCTGGTATCTTCTCCAAAGAGCGGGAAGAGAAATATGTAAGAGGAAGACAAAGCCGCGAGAATCGTGCTTGTCAAACTAAGTGGCGGAGTCTTATGTACTGCGCGTGATTGTCAAGGTCATGCGTTCCCGATGGGGTCGAGTAGAGAAAAAGCGGGATGCGGTGGCTGCCCGACCAGTCATTCAAGACCTGAAACATATATAGTCCCGCTAGAGTGGTAAAGAGCCAATTAACCCTGGCGTACTTTCGCAGATTCTGTTCGACAACTCATCAACTTGTATTTGGCGGATGCGCCTCGCACAGCGACGGTCCACGATTGGAGCGTCTAATGTCGGGAGAACTTGCGGCTTCGAGCAGGTGCAGCAAATGTTGTTCGCACCCGTGGCAGGCTAGTATTTGTCCAGAGAGAACCTGCGCATCAACTGTGCATAAGAGCACAATTTGGTTGCGGAGTCGTAGCAAGAACTGGTGGGTGGTGACGAACGCTTGGTGATGCATGCCACGAACGGAGCACGTGCGCCTGCAGCTTCCCGTCCGGGACCGAGATTGCATCAGCTGTCTCACATTGTTTCCTGCCCCCACCTACACTGCACCCTTACGCTTAGTCAAATAGACATATGCCGCGTCCTTGTATTCACTCGTCCTGGAGCGCCTGCAGATTCGCCTGCCTTTGTGTTTCGCCGAGAAATGCGGTCAGTTGAATCCTTGGATCAAAGCCCAAGCCTCATAATCCTGCCCTCGCACGATAGCCGGCGCCCTGCGCAAGCAATGCATTGGAATGGCTGCTATTTGCGGTACACCAGCGTCTATCCGCTGCACATGCTCCCATACCACATGGCTGCCTGTCGAGTGCTCGTCTTCACGGTCTCTCCCCTCTTTGCATGCTCGCAGAGCTCAAACCAAAGGATGCGTCTTAACGGTACACGTTGCAAGTCGCACTGGCTCACGCAGGCCAAACAGCGATCCACATTGCCACACCTATCGAGACAATTTAATCGCGAACAGGTGGCCGACCGTTCGATTCAGGCGAAAGTTTGCCAATCCTGCTACATACTACTTCTCATCTCAAATTGTTGATCGCTACTAAGAACCAGACAGTGGCCAGGGCCTTAAAGTTCAAAAAGACATTCCCAAGGAAGGGTTGGAGTATCATTAATGCTACTTCAAGCCTTCTCGATCTCCCAGGTATTGACATGAATTGAATAAACAGACCACCTGCTGCCCCGCTTTTCAAGCGCATCTGGACTCATCATTCAACATCATTGCGCAGATGCTGCTTGTTGGCAATCACTTCTGAGCTGAGCTGAGATGTCGCAAAGCGAGTCATGCTATCGGGGCCAGGATGCGAAAGAATTGGGGTTGGTGCAAGTGGCATTGGGAAGCTGGAAACGGTACGGATCGGCCCCCTCCCAATCGATCGCCAGCATCATCCAACCAGCAGCACGCATTCGTAAACTACCATTACGCGAACGCATAGCGTAGAACAGCTACTATTTGCTACTTTGAGAAGCTTGTAATTTTCAGTGTTCACATCGGCCTCCAGTCGATTAGAATACGGCCGCGGCGTTACGTCATGAAAGCTCATTATAATGCGCCCCTAGGTTCCGCGCTAGACTCGCGCTACCTTCATGGCGACACCGTGGTTTCTCTGTGGCACTGTCATTAATTCGTTGATTGTTGGACTTTCATTCACCCCCAAAACATTCACAAGAAAAGATTTCCCCTACGTCACGCAGTGGGTTTCTGATCGTGCCGCGTCTCCTTGGACGGTACCGCTTTGTCGAGCTCTCTTGGAGAGTGCCTGTTGCTGAAAGGATAATTCGCTATGACGAGCATCACATACGCCGTTCTGGCAGTGTTACCAGTAATCGCATACTTGATTTACGTGCAGTTGTACCACTGGCGGTTTAAGAAATTCAAAGGTGCGTTTTTCGTTCATTGTTACATCAGCGAGGTCGACTTGTCATCTAAAATTTTCAATAGATATCCCTCAATTGCCGAATTCCTTTTTCATAGGGCATCTTCCCTACATCGCAAGCGGCTTCAAGAAATTTGGCGATGCTCGGCGCCATATCGGTAAGAATTTCCTGCTGTGAAGGTATTTTCATTAACGCCACGTCGTAGACTACATCTTTGAAGGGATGGCGGAAGATGCGGGACGTCCCGACGTCTTGTTTGTGGATGTGCGACCAGCCAACTATCCATTGACTGTGGTTAATTCCCACGCTGTCGCAGAGCAGATCTCAAGGATATCTAAAGGTTTCCCGACGAGTGTACAGAAGTCACCTACTATCTTCGAGTTCACACGTCTGATAGGCCATGAATCAGTCCTTTCCAAAGAGGTACGTCTACATACCTTAAACATTTCGAGTGCATCCATTTCCAGATTAAACGAGTCCAAAGGGTGATGCTTGGAAGACGCTCCGTAAACGATTCAATCCTGGATTTGCCCCTCAGCACTTGACTACACTCTTACCAGCCATCGTCGACAAGACAACAACCTTCATAGGGAAGCTAGATTCTCTCGCTAATTCTGGAAGCGAATTCGCGCTGGAACCATTGTGCACCAACGTTACGTTCGACATTATTGGCGCAGTCATCATGAATCTTGATTTTGAAGCACAAGATCTGGAAACTGGCGGCCATCCCGTTGTATTCCATACTCGAAATCTTCTACACACTTTTGCGAATTCAGGCCGGCCTGGTTTGATTCCTTGGTGGACAAACGTTCCGTTGGTGATATCACGGATCCACCATAGCAACAAAGCCGACGCAGCTATCAAAAGATGTATCGAGGACAAATTCGATGAAATCAGGGCTTCGCAAAAAGCAGGAGATAAACAGGCCCAAGACCGTTCAGTACTTGCGCTTGCTTTGAAAGACGTTGATCGGCTGTCGAGCAATGTTGTACAAAGCATAGCGGATCAGGTCAAGACTTTCTTGTTTGCAGGTCATGACACTACTTCAATATTGCTTCAGTGGTTGTACTACGCCCTCTCTATCCACCCAAAGTGTCTCGAAACTATCCGTGCCGAGCACGATGCCGTCTTTGGCGACCAAGATCCTCGTGAGGTCTATCTGGCCAAACCTGACGAGACCACGAAAGCGCTGTCATATACCTCTGCGTGTATCAAAGAAGCACTTCGACTCTGGCCTCCCGCTGGCAGTGCACGAATGTCGCGCATCGGTAGTGGTTTCAAAGTACGACTTAATGACGGACGAGAAATCTGTACCGACGGCACGATTCTTTACCTGAACCACTTCATCATTCAACGCGACCCCAAAGTATATGGTGAAACGGCTAACGACTTTGTCCCCGAGCGTTGGCTGGGTGATAGCGACACAACATCAGCATCGAAAGACGATACGTGGGACTCGAAGCAGTCAGGAGACCACAAGATTCCCATCAGTGCTTGGAGGCCCTTCGAACGAGGACCACGCAACTGCATCGGCCAGGAATTAGCTAACTTAGAAGCTAGAGTGATTTTGGCTTGCACGGTACGGAAATATGACTTCACTAAAGTTGGCGCTGGGGAAGTAGAGTTGAACGAGAAAGGGATCCCTACTTTGGATGACTCAGGGAGATATAAGCTTAAATCAGAGCTGTTCAGTGTAAGTCGCTTCTCGTCCATAGTGTTATCAATCTAACATAGATACACCTACAGGCCCCGGTTATTACCGCCAAACCGTTCGACAGCTGCATGATGAGGGTCAAGTTTCATGAGAAAGCGTAATTGCTTTAGAGGGTTTGAGTCAAGGACAACGATACGAAAACGAGCCTGTACCTGTAAATGAAAATTGGGCCTTTCCGGAATTTTGATCGTCCAGTCATGACTCTTCCTTTCCTTGGTCCTGTGGTCATCCGGCCTATAGTCATACGCGTAGATATATATCTCCTCCAAAAATAATATGACCTTAAGTTGTGCCAATCCGCCTAATTAGATGGGAGGTAAGTTCAGGGGTTCTGAGATTCCGGCGCCTTTGCTGTTCGCCGATATATTCCAAAAATCGAGATCTCCTTAAGTTCGAGGCAGCGACGTCTGATCCTCTCGAAAGATGAGCATTTATCAGCGATTAGAGTGTATTCTGGTAGGCGGTCATCCAGATCAGTCTGAGCCTCGTCCGTCAACCCGTAGACTGGGAAGTGTGTAGGGTGATCTCCGGGAATTCCTTCTAAGTGTTCTACCAACGCGAAGTGAGCAAACATAGATTAACGCGTCTGATGTAATTTGCGTTTTCTCGGCTGATTTGGTCCAAGAAAGACGCTACATCGTCGTGGGACGTTCCAGCGAACCTGAATTCATTTTCAGCGTATAGCAATGAGCTGGTCTCGGCATGGATGGGCCTGTTCGTCCGGGGAACTTCCAGACTGATTCTGAGCCACTGATCATCCTCTCTAACTATTGGAAAGGACCCATCTACTACAAGGAGCTTTCTGTATATTTGGCTCCAGAGTTCACTTAGAAGACTGATAGAGGTCGTCAACTTCTTAGCGCCCGTAGACGGTTTGTGTTAGTCATGCATTAGATATGTACATACGTAGTTGAGACGCAGCTGACTGTGCGAAAATGCCTACAATATGGATTTCTGAGTAGGGGATGACATGGTACCTCCCCCAAAAATAGTTTACATATGGTAGATAGCAGATTTTTATACATGTATGTGACTTAACAAGAGGAGATGTTGTATTGGCCAGAGCTTCGATGAATTCATCAATGAAGCATCAAGTGTACCATAGGTAATGTCATTTTCAAACACACGACTGTCATGATTTGATCCGCGTAAGCAGACTAGCGTTGGCCTTCAGAGTGCCTAATCATTTACACAAGATCTGTGACGCAGGTACGGATCCTACGCACATCACCGATTCGATTCACGTGATCGGAGTTCTTCTAGCCCCGGCCCCTAGTCGGGAACCGGTATTCGGCAGCCCGATCTTGATGAGCAATCAAGCGGTGATTCGCGAATGGGCCAATGCACTTCGGACGAACGTACGGGTGTCCGTCGATATAAAAAGTCAAACGTAGAGGGTTCAGATCATACCATATCCTTCAAGTCGCTAGAGCGAATTACGGATTGGGGTGTTTCCTACTTAGGTTACGCGCACAGACAGCACGCAATTCCGTACCACGATGACCTCTCGGTATTGCTACAACCGTCGCGACAGTGCGGCGAATGACACAACCCAAGCCCCAACAAGCCGTGACGACGCGTCACAATGCTGGTTTACTCGGACCTGCGCTTACTTGAACCTGCCCGGTTGCCGCAATAAGACCCAACGCGTCTTCCCTCGCATTTCGCAAACTTCGCCAGAGCGCCGCGATGCTTCCCTGACCGAGCCCTCTTTCGATGTGAAAGCACTGTCACCGTCGGACATTGATGCCGCGAGCGAGAAAGGAAAGACAATCCTGTACCTGGCATACGGCTCGAATCTGTGCAAAGAGACTTTTAGGGAAAAGCGAGGCATCAAGCCGCTGTCGCAGATCAATGTTCTCGTACCTTCGTTACGGTTAACCTTCGACCTGCCGGGTGTTCCCTACATTGAACCATGTTTCGGAAACAGTGCGATGCGGGAACCCGACGCGATGCAGGACCCCGACGCGATGGATAGCGAAGATTACCATAAGGATCGTTGGAAGAAAGGCCTTGTAGGCTGCGTCTACGAAGTCACACCGAGTGACTATGCGCAAATCATCGCAACCGAGGGAGGCGGAGCAGGATATCAGGACATCCTGGTGGACTGTTACCCTCTTCCTGACGGCGATACAGTACCCGAGAAGCCTACAACACAGCGATTCCTTGCTCATACGTTATTCGCACCTCCGGAGAAATCGCACGCCCGACCAGATCCCTCGTATGCGCAACCTTCGGCACGCTACCTTAACCTGATCACCACAGGGGCCGCCGAGCTCTCACTCCCACGCGAATACCAGCTCTATCTAAACGAGATCCGGCCGTACACCATTACAACCAAAAAGCAGCAGATGGGCAAAGTGCTGTTCGCCTCGATATGGTTGCCGTTTCTGCAATTGCTCTTCGCATTGAACGCACAGTTCCAGGACGACAAGGGAAGAAGTCCGCCTTGGTTGGCACAACTAGCAGCATTACTGTTCTTGGGCATCTGGCGTTGTTATGATGGGGCTTTCAAGAAAGTTTTTGGGGATGGCGAGAGGACGAAAGGAGGTGAGACATCAAGCAAAAAGGGAGACGAAATGGACGAAGCGCAATGGAGAAGAATTGGTGAAAACAATGGCTGGTTTCGCAGCCACGAAAAGATCGAGCATATGGCATAGAGATTGTAATGTTTGGTTGAATTCTGGCTTCAAGTAGACACACGAACCCACTTTACCTGGAGCAACCCAACAAAGTTCAGAGGGAGAAGAGCACTATGCACAATCAACCCAACATACCAAGCTTACACTGCTGTTCCATCTTCCAGCGTTGAATTTTCAATCGGTGGATTGTATACTGATACTTGAGTACTCCAGAGGTCATGTGCAACCCGAGATCGCGAATGGGATGTTCCGCTCGATACTCGCTCAAAATCCAGTGACAATCATCAGGCCGCCGCGTTCAAGCAAGGTGCTGGCCGTAGGCATCAGCCCTGGCGCGGTCGCCGGCGCACGATACCCATCCGCTGCCTTTGTTTTGTAGCTCCTCGTAATTCATTCGCTCTTCGGACTCCAAAGGTCTCCAGATAATATCAACACAAATACCCATTTCGTGACATTAGCAGCTTCTGCGAGCTGGAGTTGCGTGAAGTTTTATTACCCTCATTCCACATCATAGATCGCAATCTGCTTCGCCAAACCCTCCGGACTGATCTCGTCACCTTCCCAAGTCATTTTCTCTTTCTCTACAAAGCCCTCCTTCAGGTAAACTCTCATGCCCATCGGCGGTCCCACAACACCTTGACCCACCTTGTTCAGCCGGCTATACTCCAAACTCCACTTCACCAATTTAGTCCCATGCCTCCGTCCCCAATACGCCGGATGAGTGACCAGCATATCCAACTCCACCAGCTTTTCAAACCCGCATCGCACACGCGCCGCGTTTTCAACATTTATCATTGCATCGCGATGCCCCTAATGCCGGTCTCTCCATCTCAGCTCTAGCATCGACGGCAGCTCAGCACCCTCTAGAACTCTCCCCTCTGCCTCTCGCCACGCCCGTCCGCGCTCCGTCCCAACTTTCAGCACCAACGTCGCCACAGGAACTTGATCGCCTTCTTTGACATCCTCCCCCAGACCCGTAGTCACACCCTCGGGGAAATGCGCGTCTGTTTTCGAGCGCTCAGAAGGGTCAAAAGCATCTATGGCGACCAGAACGATGAATTGCGGGTCTTCAAGATATTGAATTGACCACGCGGTGTACTGTGCTAGCATATCCTCCGGGTACTGGGGGTAGTACGGACGAGCCCATTTGGCGTTTGGGGAGTAGTGGAAGGAGGCGACGTAGAGGAGCCCAAGGCGCGGGATGTCTGAAGGAAGGGCTGGGCGGGTGCCTGGTGACAAGGGAGGGTGCTGGATTGGAGACATGGTTGAGAGTGGTCATGGAAATGAATCGAGTAGATTCTCCTGCGGTTGCATTGCTGTCTTATGTTTCTGGAGCCATGTCAATTCCTTGCTAGACTCTGGACGTATGGGGTTCTTCCTGTTACTCCGTGTTGTAGTTGACTCCGAAGAGTCGCTTAGGGCCTACCTAGCGCATTCAGCGTTAGCAAGAATACGGCGACATTGATGACAGCTGATCATTGTGTCCTTGCTCTGGTGCAGCTTGGAAATAGGATGAACGTGTATTCGATCGTGTCCAGAACCATTCACGGAGTTGAAATGACATTCGTAGTCTCTCCCGGGGATCAAGTGTGATCAACGGCTGCTGATTGGTGTTTGAACTCATATCAAACTCCGAATATATTCATTCTGAACGCCTGACTATGAGTCCGAAGCATGCCTGAGTCCGTAGATAAAGCTTTACATTTACCAGCTGCATTCATGATCGTTCATTCTTTTCTATTTCGTGACGTCATAACCTACACACATCTTTGAGATCCTCTCATCGAGAGACAATCTATCCGGCGAATACGTTGGCCGGTGTACGTCGCATGAAGTCCCAGCTGGAACCTTCCCTGAAACGCTATGCATATACTTTCGACCACGTTCAGAACATGTTCAAAATCCACCTGAAGGCATACCAAGCTGCATATAGAGCCATTAGCAAAATGAGAACCATTGCGACCATCACCCTTCCTCGCATCTCAAACGCGTCACTTATTTCCAGTTTAGCGATCTTCCTGATCTTCCTATGAAGATGCCATGACCGGCGCTTTCTCTTCTCTCCACCGGATCGTTGGTCTGGATTCAAAGAATCGGGTGGCTTGACGTGGGGTGTTGAGCCCCGTCGACCCCATCTCGAGTCGTAGGGATCTTGGTACGGCTCGGGATCGAGGAAGCTGAAAAGGCTGGAGTTCTTGGTTCTTGCGACGGCGTTCTGGGTGTCAATGAGGAAGAGGGAAACGAGGAAGGACGTGAACAAGAAAGGAGTCAGGATGACCTGGGGTTGGTCAGCGTCTGTCTTAGCGGAGTCGTGAACCAGCTCAATGGATATTGCTCTGGGGTCGAGCCAAAATACGGTAGAGTGACAGCATTGCAATCAACCACGGAGATATCGGGGCCGAATACGTACCCGCTTGTACAGAGGCTCGTCCGCTATGTCCGCTTCATTTGGCGGAGATGATGGCGGTGATGCAGTAAGGGCGTGATTTGCGGGGTGTCCCAACCGAAGAAATGGATCATCTGAGCCCTTCTTCTTGTGTCTTCTTCGAGCTGTAGGAGACGATGGGGGGCTGGGTGGGAAGTGTCTCTGGCCATGTCGCTGTCGAGGCGGCGCAGCCTCCATTGTTTGACAAGCTTTAGGAGTGGCTGTAGCTGTAGCTGAAGCTGAAGCTCATACACTTAGAACGGAAGATAATTCATGCAGGTTTGAAATGAATTGACGTGTCGCGTGCATCGCATGCTGCGAGGCGTATATGAAGCGAGCCGCTCTGTTTGGCGGGTCCACGCGCGTCATTCCGTGGGTCCCGCGTGGGCTGCTGTACGGGCGTAGGGCTGGCTGCTCTGGCTCTGGCACCGGACATCGCACGAGCTTCGTAGGGGAGGTTTCGGACCAGCGATTTTCGAAAGCCATAGTTCGCGAATCTCGAACCTTCATAACGTCACGCTCGCGGTTGTCTCGAGCATTGAGTCCATACCAAGATCGACTGGGGCTTAGTTGCGCCGCCTTCCACCAAGATCCGGAACAACTTGGCTGCTATTGTCGGTGGCTCGGAAAGCCTCCGGACATATGCCGCAGTGCGCATAAAGTCTGTAGCACGAGAAACACAAGTGTGCTGATCCAGGTCCTGCGCTGACCGATGCTTCGCGGCGACCCCGAGATGCGAAAACTGGGGGAAGGGGATGAGTAGGGCGGGCTTAACTGGCATCCGCGGTGCTTGGCGGGTTCTTGACCCCTGTGAACATCAACCCGCGAGGCCACGGTTGGCTTCTGGTAGCGCAACCTCTGCCGGATTAGGACCCCTGTGCGTGCACCGCCCTTCGTTCAGGACGGTCAACGCGTCCAGTGCTGCTGCCTGAGGGCCTGTATATGATTGCTGACATGCCCAGGCTTGACGACCAACCCTTCTCTCTGCTTCTGAGACCCATTACAAAGAATCCTTCGCTTAGTAAGACGGTCGGGACGAAAAGCGGCGGAAGGAAGAACGCAAACGTACCTCGCGGCGTTTTGACCACGCACCTGGCACATTTCTGCCATTTTGTTGCCTCTCTGTGATCCGGATCGTACGAGCCCGAGTCTTAGGAGCGAGCCCGTCATCTTTTATATTTTATCTGAGCGTAGAAAGGTGTGCGGAACCTTTCGGACGAACACAAGGACAGGGGCGGGGGCCGGGCCAACTTTAGTCACAACGTATTGTGGGAACGAGGTCGACGTTCAAGATGCCGAAGGAAGAAAGCCTGCCTACGCGGAAGAAGATGAGGAAAGGGACTCATAGTTGCTTCGAATGTATGTTCACCCGATCGAGGTCCTGGTCTAATATCGCTACCTGCCTTCCTGCACGCTTCATCTTTTCTTAACTATAACCTGCTCGAATATTCCTGCGACGCCCTTTCCCTATGTAGCTGTCATTCCGGTTGAATCCGCCCGTTCATCCTCACGCCTCCACGCATAACATCTTGACCATGAAAGGCCTCACCTAACGTTGACCCAGGCCGTCGGCGAAAAATCAGATGCATCTACCCAGTAGACAACCCAAACGTCTGCTCGGAATGCTTTGCACGTGGCAGCCGCTGCATAGACCAAGAGCATGCCGACCCAGAGGTTGTTGTTGATCACAGGAAGAACCTTCGCGAGCGTGTCTCGCGGTTGGAGGCTCTCGTCGACTCCCTTCTCGAAGAGAAAACAGATAGGAGCACCTCAGACTCCACATCAATGACGCATTCGAACTCGGTATCAAGGACGCCCAATGTCGTCACGAAGGACACTTTTCCACCTACACCTCTTTCTTCAGAAGCTTCATCAACCATCAATATCCTCAAGGAAGCGCAAAGGGCACCATCTGATAGAGGACACCATGTGCCTATCCTGTCTATCTTCGAGGACGCCCTCAATGATGCCGAAGAGCGGATCAAAGCTCGTATGGAACCACTGCGCAAGGACTTGAACCCTGCCTCGGCCTCTTCTGAGCGCTATACTTTGAGCTACACTAACCCAGGCGACGTGATGGAGAGCGGCAACTCTTTCGGTCAACAGGCCAAAAGAGAGCGAACCAAGCAAGCACTTCTCGCCATGCTGCCTTCCTACGAGAAACTCGACAAGATTCTTACTACCAACAGCGAGTGGTGGCAGACTTGGCGGCGGAAGTGCAGCGGCACATCCGCCAGTGATGAGACGCTGCCTCAATTCGCGTCGAAGGCTCTGTCATCTGGTAATATTGGCGCAATGGGGACTGTTGTCCTAGCCGTCGGTATCTGCTCAGATGACGAGAAAGAGGTGGAGAAGTTCATTGAGATTGTCGATCGATGGGTATTGGGGGATGATGAATTCGCTGCCACTCTCGAGGGCATGGAGTGCCTTATTTTGAAGGCGAAATGGTATGCAGACGTTGGCCAACCTCGCCGCGCATGGCTCGCTTACCGGAAAGGCCTGATGTATACGCAACTCATGGTAGGTGTCACAACATGGTACATATGTTTAGAGCTGACGCTTCGTAGGGCCTCCACCGTAAGCGAACATCATCGGCAGCCCACGAATCCATCTGGTGGGCACTCTACCATGGTGACCGCTTCCTCTCGTTGCTCCTTGGTCTCCCTTACGGCATCTCAGATACGCACTGCGACTTGTCGCTTCCCGACATACCCAATGGGCCATATATGGCACCATTGATCTTTATGAATAAGCTATCAATTCTTGCAGGCAAGGTCATCGACCGCAACCAGGGCATCGCTGAGCAATCCTTCGCTTGGGCGCTGCAGCTCGATCAGGAGCTCGAAGATCTTTACAAAAAGCTGGACCCGGCATGGCTTGAATACTCCGAGTTACTCGCCGATATTGAAAGCAATGCCGCGGAGTTGCGTGAGCGAATCATGGCGCAGATGGTCTACCACCAGATCAGAGTGTATCTGCACCTCCCCTTCATGCTCAAGTCGGCGGTGAACAGTCGCTTTACCTACAGCCGTACCGCCTGTGTCAATGGGTCGCGCGAAGTCCTAAAGCTATACCAAGCGCTAAGAACTGGAGAAGTACAGCCACTCTACGAATGCAAAGCCGTCGACTTCATCGGCTTCACCTCCGCAGTCCTGATCGTCCTTGGCCTCTTCAATTATGGCGCAACCAATACGCCCATCTCCCCTGCCGCCCGCGAAGCAGACATCCGCCTCATCGAACAGTCCATCGACATCTTCCGGCGAGCCTCGTCCGAGAAGGGCGGAAAGGTCGCCCTGCAGTCCGCCGAGGTCCTCGAGAAGATGCTCAACAAGTTGAAGGTCGAGATTGGCCAGCCAGCCAGCAACAGCAACCCGAACGAGCTCGACGACTGCCCCGGCATGTCCGAATTCGTGATACCCTATTTCGGCACCCTGCACATCCGCCGCGGCGGTCGCCCTGTGTGCCACACCGACATGAGTCACCACGACAAGCAGATGAAGCTGGGGGCGCGGAGCACAAGCCCCCTGAACACAGCAATAGCAGCCAAAAGCACAAACGCCCAGTTCACGCCGCGCTCCGACCTGACGAGCAGCGCGGGCGACTTCTTCAGCCAAAGCTCAATGAGCAACCCAGGCCTCGTGACGCCCTCGACGACGAACACGTCGGCGACGTCCCCGAACCAGGCTTCGGGCTTCACCGACCCGTTCATCTCGTACGACGGGTTCTACAACTGGGGCACCGCGCTGGATACGCAGTCGCAGGCGGGCACGGCCTCAGGGACGCAGATCAACGACGACTCGTTGAATAACTTCCCGCTGCCGACGAACAACTTCTCGTGGCAGAATATGCCGATGGATATTGACCAGGACTGGAGCTGGTTCTTGAATGATGGCGGGAATGGGAGTAATGCGACTACGAACACAAACGCGGCTGTGAACCCGGATGTGTTCGCACAGCAGGGTTTTGTTGGGTTCGGATAGGAATTGTGACCTGGCTTTAGTGAAGTACACTCTGGGGGAGCCATGTATGATATGGGGAGGGAGCGCTCGCTAGCGGGGTTTTGCTTTGTTTGATATCCAGGCGTTGGATATGATCTCCGCTTATGCGCGAAAGAATGGAATGATTGACGCATAGCTGAATGATAACTGGGATGATCGAATATTGATGAGTGACAAGGCGCGCACGATCGATCGCTCCTCAAAGCTGAACATGACAGGGGAACATTGTAAACGCGCCTGCCTGTTGATGTAGCGAAGTATACAATTTCTTTACTCGAACATGCCCTATTTTACAGCCATTTCTTACACACGCCATTCTACCTGGCCTTCTCCTTGTTCTCGGCAGCCCTCCTCTTGGCCCGCACCTCGGCCTTTCGTCTCTCACCACCATCCACCTTGTGTCCTCTCCTCACTTCCCAGATGCCCTCTTGTAGCCGTATCCTCGCCTTCAGCCCGGCGGTGCCCTTGACTGGCTCAATGTAGCTACCCTTCAGCGTCTTCGCACCCTTGACTACCACGCCCTGCACACTGCTCAGAGACTCGATCGGCTCCGTCGGCACCTCAGAGCCCGCGGGCACATTGACGACGACCTTCCGGGTTCCGGGGTCGTGTGTCGCACTAGACATGGCAGAACGCGCGTGCATGCCGGGCACGGGGTGAGGTCCAACCGGGGCCTCCATGAGCTTCAGCTCCGCGACGCCGTCGGTGACGTGCTTGCAGTCTCCGCCGATGCCGTACTCGCCATTGCGGAACTTCTCGCGCCAGTGGAGCAGGTATTTCCGTGATCTTGCGGGCTCAATGCCGAGCTCCTTCAATTGGGCCGAGGAGAGAGTGAAGAGAGCTTCCCACGAGGGAATCTTTGCGGCGTGTGCGGAGAGGCCGCGGCCGATGGCGGTGAGGAAGCTGGCGTGGTCGGGGATGAAGGGCGTCGGCTTGGGCGCGGGGCGGATGGGGATTGAGTGCTGCAGGTTGCGGATGCAGATCTTGGGTGCCGACACGGCGGTTGCGGCCGCGTTGAGAAGGGGTCGTCGCACGATCATGCTGGTGGTTGCTGGCAGGTACTCAGCGGGTGCTCTTGAGGATGTGCAGAACGCCGGGTGTAGTGCGGAAAGAGCGGAATGTCGGATGCGCCGACGTGACGGTCGAGTTGGGATTGGAGCGGACGTCTGGTGCAGCCATCTCGAAGCCGGAGACAGCTGGGACAATTTCTCGGAGGTGCCAAGCCAACCGTGCGCCTACCTCGCAGCCCCGCCAGCCCGCGTTCGAGCTCCACCACACTCTCCCCCATCTCTCGCCCTCGCACGTGCGCATTGCAGTAGTAGAGAGTCTCCTATTGCTCCGGACTCCACACCTGCACAATGGCTCCTCCAGAAGTGAACCACCTCTTCCACCATCCCATCGCGGATCACTCCTTCTCCGCCGACCGCCAGACGCTCGCCGTAGCTCGCGACAACGTCGTCGATCTGTTCCAGCGCTCGGGCACCAAGTACACGCTGCAAGATGAGCTCACCGGCCACGACAAGACCGTCACCGGAGTCGACATCGCGCCCAATAGCGGCAAGATTGTGACGTGCTCGCAAGGTACCGCCGCCCGCCCACGACACGTGCTAGGCAGCTAAACCGCGATTCCAGACCGCAATGCATACGTTTGGGAGCCCACTCCCGAAGGCTGGAAGCCCACTCTGGTTCTCCTCCGCATCAATCGTGCGGCCACCTGCGTGCGCTGGGCGCCCTCGGAGACCAAGTTCGCCGTGGGCTCCGGCGCCCGCCTCATCCCCGTGTGCTACTTCGAGGAGGAGGACAACTGGTGGGTGTCCAAGCACATCAAGAAGCCCATCCGCTCGACCATCACCGCCGTCGCATGGCATCCCAACTCGGTGCTTCTCGCCGCAGGATCCACCGATGGCCACGCGCGTGTGCTGTCCGCCTTCGTCAAGGGTGTCGATGCGCGCCCCGAGCCTTCAGTGTGGGGAGAGCGTCTGCCCTTCAACACCGTGTGCGGCGAGTTCCTGAACAATACCGCCGGGTGGGTCCACAGCGTCGCCTTCTCGCCTTCTGGCAACGCGCTCGCATTCGCCGCCCACGACAGCACCCTCACCGTGGTGTACCCCTCTGGCCCTGAGGAACCGCCGCGTGCCGTTGTCAGCATCAGCACGCAAGTTCTGCCATTCATGTCCCTCGTCTGGTCTACCGAATCCGAGATCATCGCCGCGGGCTACAACTGCGAGGCCTACCGTCTGCAGGGCGACGAGAACGGCTGGCAGCTCGCCGGCAGCCTGGAGAGCAAGGGCCGTCCGGGTGTGCAGGATTCGAGGGAGGAGTCTGCGCTGAACATGTTCAAGCAGATGGATCTGAAGGGCAGCACCAAGGATGATACGAAGCTGAAAACGGTGCACCAGAACACCATCTCTACCATCCGCAGCTTCGAGGAGAGCGGTGGACAGGTCACGAAGATCAGCTCGACTGGTGTTGATGGTAGGGTTGTCATCTGGACGTTGTAGGATGCGAAAGCGAGCTCTGATTGACAGAGTGTGGGATTATGGTTAAATACATCATATCACTTCGCTGCAAGCTACCACTTCAGCGTCGTACCATATGTACAGTTGCTACTGCTGACAGTGACAACAACAGTCTCGGCCCTCGCTATTCGCACCCGTTCTTCCGCTTAAAGTGTGTACATGAAGTCTGGCCTCTTGTCGCCCATGTCTCGAATTTGCTCCTCGCTCTTCCCGTCCACCCACTCATCACGGTCGCCTCTGGCCCTCTTCTTATTCTCCCTCGCGAGGAGGAACCTCGTCACAACGCTCCCACCAAACAGCCAAAGTACAAGATACGCCAACACAACCCCATGTCCCACCTTGAATCTCGGCGAGTCCTTCGACCGGTAGATGTTGGATGATATGACGCCGTTGAGGTTGCCCCAACCAATGATGAAACCTATAGAAACACCCCGCTTATATACTCCCTCGACGTTGTTGCTCGCCCACGAGATCGTATTCGCGATGCAAGGATAGATCCCCATGGCGCCGAGGAACGTCCCCGCGTAGTTTACCGAGGGATTAGACGATCCAAGGAGCATGCTGAATCCCACAATCCCGACCAGCGAGATGCCAATATTGCACAACCCGCGCTGATGCGTGCGATCCGCCAGCCACCCAATCGCAATCGTGACAATCGCACCCGCAGCGTACGGCGGCACGCTCAGCAAATTCGTAACCGTGGACGAGTGCTGCGGGTACAGCTGGCGGATGATGGTCGGCAGAAAGAGCGAGAAGGCGTACAGCGCGCCGTCGGCGCCCATGTAGATGACGGCATAGCACCACGTCTTGTAGTCGGCGACGGATGCCCAAAAGTACTTCCACCTGAAGGACTCGTGCGAGGCGGAGGCTTGCTGGTCGGAGCGCAAGCGGCGGAGGACGCGCGCGCGGTCGGCGTCCGAGAGGAAGGTCGCTTCGTCAGGGAAGTCGTGGACCATCCAGTAGGAGGCAATGCCGACGAGGATTGTGGCGAGGCCTTCGAGGATCTGGACGGGGGTGGATTAGATGGGAGTTAGGAGAGGGAAGGAAGAGGGTGACGTACGAAGATCCAAGCCCAACCTGCTTTCCCGCCTATGCCGCTCATTTGCGCGATGCCTGCGGCGAGGAGACCACCAAAGGAACCTGCAAGTGCGGCGGCGGAGAAGAAGATGGCAGCGCGTATGCCGAATTCGGAACGTTTGTACCAGCAAGAGAGATAGTAATTCACACCGGGAAACAAACCTGCTTCGCACATACCGAGGAACCAGCGCTGCGGATGGTATCAGCAACTCACGCAATCAAGTCGGCAATGTAGGATGATCAACTCACAGCAGTCATCAGGCCGGCGTAGTTGTGTACCAGCCCCATGGTCGTCATGCAGATCCCCCATCCGATCATGATGAGGGGTAGGAAGATGCTGGGACGCATCTTCTTGAGCAGCACATTGGTGAGGGGCTCGAAGACAGAGTAGGAGACGAAGAAGATCGAAAGCGTGGCGTTGTATTGGCCATTGGTCATGTGTAGATCCTCTTGAAGTCCGTCGATTTTCGCATTGCCTGGGAAATCGTCAGTACTGTGATGCCGGTATGGTAGTACTATTGTATTGTTCGCTGTTCCTGGAAGACGAATGATTGGGCTCATGAAGCTGCCTCAGGACAGTCGAGATGGATCGCACCCACCAATGTTTGTCCGATCCAGGAACGATATGAGGTAAAGAAACGAAAGCCATGGTATCAGATACCGGTCGAGCTTCCAGAGCAACTTTTTATCCTGGTCTCAAGTCAGATGGTGCCAAGTTGCGAACAACAGAAGAGCAAAACACACAAGGACAGCCCTTTCCTCAGCGCTTAAGCCCGCATCAGGATCTGGTATAGGATCATTCGTATGCGTCTGAACAGCATCTAAATATTCCCGGTTCTGCGCCTCGAGTTTCTCATCGCTAATGTCGTTGCTAGCACGCTCTTTCTCCATTGCCGACGCCATGTTGAATCTTCTTCGCTTGGAAGCAGGCAAAAGATGGTTGTGCGAGGGATGCGTGGGGACCGAACTTGGAGCACTGACGGAGGACAGAGCGGGCGGGCTCGACGACGTCAAAAGAAATACCCCAGAAACGGTAGGGGGTGTCCACACTTGACCGCGTGGATGACAAAAACCCACAATTCGCTGCCTATCAGTCCGAGCCCACACCACCCACGCTACCTTTGCATGGCCGTCCCTCGCTCGTCCCCGCAACGTCATCCCGCAACCTAGTCCCGCTCGCTCATCGGAGGCTCAACTCCGCGATTATCCTCTGCGGCGAACGGTAATGGTTTCCTTGTTGAACCGTCCGCATTACTCAGCATCCGAGCCACTCAATTGAAATGCACCTTGCGCGCTGCGATGCTGACGTTTCTCTGTTGACGGTTGCCCAGACTTGGAGAGGCTTATGATGGCTTGGTGCGGGGAAGCAAGGATGGAGGGCCAATGACTGGGGAAGATGACCGCGCTAAGCTTCGGCATCCTCGGTCGCGTGCGGAGTGGCGCACATGGGTGGGTACTCCAGCTGGACGTCCTTTGGTGCGAATGTGGTTCGTGATAAAGCAACTCGGAAATAAAGTTGGTGGTTTAAAGCAGAGGTGGGGCACCGGAGACTGTAAAAGGAAGGTGCTGAGCACGCTCCATGTTAATGCCGGGTGATTTGAAAGTATGACAGTTCTTTGTGCTGTCTTGGTAAACGTTTGGAGCTGTGGAAGTTCTCTGTGTGAGAAAACCTTGGAATCTCAAGGGGCGCAGAGCGCACCTGGGCAATTGACGAAGGGCCAACTTAAGTGTACAAGATCAATAGATGGCTTTCAATGCTAAATCCTTCCTCGGCCCAAGAAATTACCTTCCATTACAACTTCGCTAATGTGTGGTACCTTCGATCCTTTCTGTAGTTTCATTTGCTCTAGCCGTCACTGCTTGCTCCTTCTCGCCCTCATGTTTACGATCGATTTTGGTGAATTCGTTCTCCAGAGTCCGTATAGGCATCTTCCCGAAGATGCCCTTTTTCTTCCTAGCTACTGCCAGTGCAATCGCGACCAAGAAGTTCAGCAACGCAAAAGCAAGTATGACTTTGAACTGCTTATTATAACTCCTTCCGAAGACTCTACCCAACTGGATGCGAGTTGCCTCGGGCAGTCGAGCAATGAAAGTTCCTGAGGCTTTGACACCAGCTATTTGTTCTGCGTTGAGGAATGCTGAAAGGTCTTCATGCAACACTGAGTTGTGCAGCGCAGAGCAAATAGCAACGGCTACGGCACTGATCAAATTCAGCATACGGAGTGATCCTGTAGGCATTTGAGCACTTACCCGCCTAGCGTTCGTAGCATATTTAATATACCAGTTCCTATGGGCACATCTTTCTCTTCAACACTGGTATACAACATAATGTAGTACGGAGTGCTTGCGAGACCAAGTCCGGCGCCCGTAATAATCTCGTACCCATACGTTGCGTCTGCGATACCATTATCGATGGGCAAGCTGCTCAGCAGTCCTGTGCCTATGCCGATGACTGCAGTACCGAGCAACAAAACACACTCTGCTGGAAACTTCTTGTTCAGCAAACCCCCAAGCATGGCGCCAACAGGAGTCATTAGCGAAACCGGTAAGAGTAGAATACCAGCACGCTCTGCGCTCACGAAGTTCACCCCTTGAAATCGCTGCGGTAGTTGAATGAACATGGACATGAATGGCATGCCCAGCAGAAACATACTGAAGAGAAGCAAGGCTGCTGCTGGGTTGGCGACAAATCGGGCTGGGAAGATCACATCAATCTTGGTCTTGTAAGACGCCCAAGACTCGTAAGCGATGAAGAAGGTGAGCAACACGAAGGCTGTGACAAGTGTGCCGATGATAACTCCACTATTCCAATCATAGGACACGCCAGCCTCTTGTAGGGCGAACAGAAGAGGGACAGGCCAGCAGACAGAGAGTACGCCTCCGATGATATCAAAACCTCGGAGGCGTTCTTTGGTGGACTTGTTGTCGTTAATACCAGGCATGCTGGAGAGCAGGATAGCCATGGAAATCGGTATCACTAATCCATTGAGCCAGAATATCCATCTCCAGTTTGTATGGTCACTGATTGCTCCTCCAATGAGGGGTCCAGAGAGGTTCGCTAAAGCAAAAACAGAACTGATGACGCCCGAGTAAAAGGCTATTTTGTCCGGGACGATCAGTTTCATGATAGTTACGAAGACGAGTGAGTAGAGTGCGGAACCACCAATGCCTTGCAGCGCGCGGAAAACAATACTAACAGTCGTCAGCACACACTTAGAGTCTAACCAGGGTGCCATACAGTTGATTCATGGTTTGGGCTGCACTACACGCCATTGAAAAGACCAGGAAGAAGCCATTAAATGCGAGCAGGATCGTGCGTAGACCCCAGATGTCGCTGAGTTTCGCCGTGATCATCAAAAACGAATTGTAGGCAAGTAGGTACGCAGTGACTAGCCATGGTCCTCGATCAAGTGCGTAGAACTCGCTAGAAATTCGAAATAAAGCAGTCGTAATGATGGTAGTGTCCATCGCAGAGACAAATAGGCAGAGCCATAGACTGTTTCTGTCAGTTTTTCTCTTTGAAAATCAATGCCCGAAAATCTGCATTTGTGAGATGGCGCAGATGTTTCGCTAGGCGATGTTCATGATGCCCTGCACTCACCCCAGAATGATCAGGTGGAGCCTAGTGCTGCCAATGTTGGGCACTACCGAAGCTTCCGCCGATGGCGCATCTTCATGCTCTCTGCTTGATGGCATTTCTCTGACAACCTTCTAGGTGCTTGAAATAAGCATCCACGATGTACGTTACCGTCGAAAAATGCGATGTCGTGAAAAGACACATCTCCAACCCCTTACCATGCTTATCGAAGGATTCAACGTCAGAGGATACGTGTACACACAGCCACAAGTCGAACGATCAGATCATGAGCAAGGGCCACAATCGTGAAGATTACATCGTTTAATCGAAGGATCCTGGCGCAGGGGAGCACATCCGGGTATGTATGGTCGACACGAACGAAAAGAACCCGCGCGGCAGGGAGAGCTCGATTCGGAGTAGCGCAAAGCGCCGTCTGCGGTGCACACTGCAAGTGTCGAGCGCGTACCGCGTACATTTCGCGTCAAGTCCCACATTGGCGCGCACTCGACCATATTGCATGAAACTTCGCAGATTGCCTGCGCGCAAATTGACAGACTCTCACCAACCTTCCGACTAAGATGTATGCTGTGTAAATTTGCGAGCTGTTCATAGCGCAGCTCCGACTCAAGGATTCTTTCAGCAGCCTTGGTTCCGCGGTCTTTTGTTAACAGAGTCGCGTGCGCTTTTCGCCTATTGCATCATACTGTTAATTCGTCTGATCGACCGTTACGATCGATGCTCTTAGTGCAGTCGCGCTGCGCTGGTAGATGGTGAAGGACTAGCTGTCGCAGCGCGCAGCGTCGTGCCTTCCTCACTTACAACTTTGGGTCAGCAGTCGCACCTGCCCGCTTCACCGCTGCTGCCATTTTCCTTTTCCTGTACCACCAACGTCTCTTTTCACTCTCTCCTCTCTTCTTGTCTCTCAACTCTACGCCCGACGTTATCTATTTCCTTCCCATTACACTTCGCACGGACGCGTCCGAGTTGATTGCGCCGAACAACTCCAACACGGATGCGAGTACTTGGTCCCAGCCTACAGAAAGCGGAGCGAGTTTACCAGGATAGTCCACCCGAATGGTAAAGCATGGCAACAACCATGTCCCAATCGCTTGAGAACGCGCTCATTGATCCCGATGACAATGCCGCCTGCCACACTCTACACCAGTTGTTGATCAGAAAGACGACCCCAGCGTCGCCTGCTCGTCCGGCAACTGCAAAGGCATACCTCGAAGCCTTCTGCGACCAGAGACGCCACGTTATACGCCGAAGATGGACTGGACTACTTCTAGCGAGACTACTCGAGTCCTGTCTCGACGTAGCGCGCCACCTGAGACGAACCCCGGACGACCTCTTTCGTATCGGTGCTGTCATTCTGGGGCTGAACGAGGCTGAAGAGACGAAAATAGTGGCGGGCCTGATAATTCGGGCCGGACTTTCTCAAGGGATCAAGTTCTCGGACTTCTGGTCTGAGAAAAAGGTTCACGCTACGTCCACACTCTTCCCCACCGAGGCAGATACATCTTGGATGAAAGCATTTCAAGATTACCTGGATACTATTTCGGGACTTTCGCCCAAGAGCTCTTCGCCCAAACTAGTACTCTTGTATCCAGTGGCATTTACAGCTGCGGACGGTTATCGGTGGTCACCGCACGACGAGAACCTGCCTCTACTTTTGATCGAAAGCCATATGCTCACCATCATCACGCCTGCGTCGGCTCTCCATGAGATTGAGTTCGTGTACATACCGTTCGGATCTATCAAAAACGTCCGCTGCAAGCCCTCGAGTCCATACGACTCCCAAGGTGGAGTGGTGCCGACCACCCCTTGGGCTGTAGTACTAGAGTTCATATCGATCCCTACACCATATCAGGTGAACTGTTCGGAACAGTCTGGCAATGAGTTCACGGTGATCATGGAGACCAGGGCGGATGCTAAAGACTGCGAGCGCTTCATCAATGATACTGTCCGTCCACAGAGGAATACAAGCGACTTTACAGATACCCCCAGTCCGGCGCTCAGCAGCGATTCGAACAAGGGCAAGGTCATGAAAGGCAGTACACAAGCACTCTCACAGGGCGGAGTAATCATGTTCGACAGGTCACAGCGGGAGGGCAGCATCGTTCAGGGCAGCCAGCAAGCACATCAAGCCGCTTTAAAGGCAGCCCAAGCTCCACGCACGGAAGCAGCTCACAGCAAATGTGGTGTACTTCCGGAGGTGAAGAAGTTACTACGTTTGGACAGTCTCCAGTCCGTGCCAGACGCTACGCTCACTGATTTCGAGTTTCCCGATCACTCACCATCGATTAAGCGACCATCGAAATCCAGGACCAAGAAGCTGCCTGTCAATCGAACTGGAAATGCAGTCTTGCAGACTTCAGCCCCAAATTCAAACACTCGGAAGCCCGCTGCATCGAAGTCGAAGTTGAAGAGCCAGGAGAGAAGCCAGTCGGATGCCGACGATGACCAAATTGAAATTATTGACAAAGAGGACGTATCAGACCCCAGAGCCCATCAGATCGAAAAGGCCACGGAGGTAACTAAAGAGTCAAAACCTATCGACAAAGAAATCAGAGGACCACAGCGCCGACAAGCAGACGTTTTCGGTATTCCGGAAGAGATGCAAGAAGATAAGAAAGGTGCTCGGGGTACGAGGCGAACACGTGCGGTGCCAATGACATACAAGGAAGACACTTCATCCGAAGAAGAAAGCGCGGCTTCCGATTTTGTTAAGAGGGAGAGGGCGAAGACGTCTCGCAACCGTGCTTCAAGGACTGTGACCAAGAAAGAACCGTTGTCGTTATCGCCAGCGAGAAGTGCGACAAGCAAGAGAAGAGCCAGGAAAGCCAAAGCAGGCACAAGGCCGCTGCAGCTGCTGAAGGGCTCTTTGCTATCCAACCTACAGCCAACGGCAGTCGCCAAAAGAGATCATAAGGCCAAACTTGCCGGAGCAGGTGACGAACAGCGCGGTCAAGGAAAGTCTACTGTTTTAGCCGAGACCAAGCACAAGACCCAGGCGCCGAGTGCTCCACGCCAGGAGAACCGGAGCTCTGAGGCGCACATCTTAGGAAGACTGAATGATATAGATTGCGACGACGAGCCTGGTAGGACTAATGCTTTGAAGAATAAGGACAGTGTAGCATCGCGAAAACGAACTGCTGCTAGCATCACGCCTTCAACGCCGCGCTTCAAACGGGCCAAACTGGATCACGATGAGATGAGAGCGAACGCAGAAGTAGACGAGTCGATGTCTATGAAACCTCCCAGTACAGTCGCTCCTGTAAGGGTTCTTCAGGAGCCGTCGAGTCCTTGTGGCAGTCGAAACATGCAGGCTCCGCCTAAACCAGTCTCTGAGGAACCTATACGCATGATCTCACCAAAGACGAATACTATGGTACGGTCACGAAAACAGCTTGATGAGCGTCAAACACCGGTACGAGTGATTAACCCGCCCTATCTGAACTCACACTGACTTTATATCCGCGTTCTAGGTCCACCAGCTCGGCAAGCGGAGTCACTCTGGCATGTCTGCCAGTTTGGAACTTCTTTCGAGCAACAGCAAACCAACTCCTGCATCACCTCGCGCAGCCTCCACAGCCATTTCGGGACATGCAGACCAGCGCCAGGTCATCATGGAGCAGGCGCAAGGCGAGTACAAAATCGAAAAGAGCGATCCTTTCCGGGCGAATCGTCGAAAGATCAGCGAGTTCACTCGCCGGCTCACGGGAAGCACAGGGCAACAATCAAAGCCCACAGAAGGAATGTCTCAAAACCACCCAATCGAGCTGGGTGATAGCCCAAGCAGCGCTTCTAGTGAAGCTCTTCCGCCACCGGTACAGAGTCCGGTAACGAAGTCAAGTCATACCGGCATCTCTCAACCCATCGATATACTTCAAATTCGAACACCAAAGCGCTCACGGAGCCGATTCGTGGAACGATCGGTTGCCGAAACCCTGCCGACGATGGAATCTCCCCAAGTTCACCCCGGCTACCTTTCACGGCACGAAGCGTCTCTCCATGATGGTACCCCTCAAATCAAAACAGGTTATCCTTTACGGCAAGAAACGTCTCATTGTAATGGTAATCGTCAAGACCACCAAGGAGCGGTAGAAGCTCTTCGTGCTAACAATTCTGAGATCGGAGGTGATACGCTAGTTGACTTCGAGGAACCACCACAAGTTCAGGACGAGGCCTTCTTACCCGACCTTAGGTCATCGCCTCCGCCAATGGGTTCACCAAGCAGCCACAGCTCGACTTCTGCAGAATCTGAACCCAAGACTGATCCTCCCGTCACAACATCTCAAGCTGAGGAGATGGAATGGGAGGCTAGTCTGCAACCTTATCAGCGCGATTTGAAAGACCAACTGCTCCGCGTCTCCAATCGTGTCTTGCAACACATTATTGATAATGAGTCTGCTGCTAGCGACATCGCAGACACCTACGCCAAAGATGGACGGCATTCGTTGGATCTACTGTTCCAGAGCCATGAGCAAGAGTTCAATGCCATGCACAAAGATGTCAAACAGAAAAAGGCTAATTTGAACGAGGCCACCGAAAAAGTGTTGTCGAAGCTTCGCCTGGTGCGTCAGACGATTGAGGACGAGACTGAATGAAGACTGCCTGCGCACTTGCTAACGAATGCCTATCTTCCATTGTTCCAACTGTTATGTACGATACGGCGGTAATGATACCAGACAGGACACCCTCGATGGCGCCTAAAACATGGATGGAAAAGGGCAGCAAGGTATTTTGGAGAAGCCAAGGTTATGGCAAGATGAGCTATTGGGCTGCTGAAATCTGGATGGGTTCGCAGCAACCCCGGTGTTCAAGGGCCATGTCTTACAGCGACAGTGGGCGATGCCTCGCACCAGTTGTGTACTTTTATAGTTTCATCGACTAGATGTACGACTCACTGATGAATAATCAGTACATAGGCACGGTGTTCCTTGACTGTTGTGAGTTATATGACACAGGTCTTTTGCCTAGAGGTACAATATCACACGAGCAGACTGAAAATTCCGCAAAGGATAAACCTGATGCTACCGATCTTTGCAAATGGTGCAGTTGTCCCGCTAGGTATTTTCTATCAATTCCTTTGCCATTAAAACGAGCTCAATCTGCACATCCAACCCAACAGTCTTGCCCATAGCCCCAATCCACATCAGTAAGTACTCAAACGACGGTATCTCTCTTCCTCCCAGACTGGCCTCCATGACTTCTGCTGTACGGCAGGGGTGGATGAAGAACACAGGTTGGTTGAGGACCGGGTGGTCCTGCGTACCTTAGTTATTTGACCTAGAAAACGTGCGATCGGGAATGTCCTAAAAGCATGGTATAAGAAAAGTGGCTTACAGTAACGGTAATGCCTCCCAGGACGCCCGCGTCTTTCGTTTGATCAACGTACTCTCGAGCAATGATATCTAAGTACAGCGTGTCCATAGTCGGCGGATAGCGGTGCAACGTGTCGGAGACGTAGAAGTAGAGTACTGGTACACTGTAGGATGGGGAGAAGAGGACGTCGTAGTGTATTAGTGGGGTGCTGTTTGCTGTGCTTGTAATCCTCTCGTCATCGTCGTCGTCAATTTCGGGGTCGTCATGGGGATCATGTTCTTGGTGGGACGTTCTGGTGACGGTGAGCTCCTTGCTTATGCGTAAATTGTTTTCGTCTGGATCGAAGCTGATGTCTAACCATCTTTGCTTCGTGGAAGTATCTCGAAGCGCATTGAAGGAGTCGACCAGAGTTGTGCAAGCGGTGTGAAATTCGGAAGCTGAGAGGTGGGGAGGGGATGCTACGGGCTTCATAGTTGCAGGATCTAGTGTCGCAACTTCAAGAGGCGAGTTTCATAGTCTAGGGTTTCCTTAGAGGCGTGAAAGGGTGCCTGCATAGAGCTAGATTGGGGTACGGAGGTACACAGTAGGAGCTTAGCGCGATGGTCACATGACCAGGCGATTAGCGTGACGCGTGAGCACCCGATTCGGCGACAGTCCTGGCACAATGTTTTATGATGCCTCAGTGGTGTGTTATGACATTTGCTTAGGCTTCTTATAGGAGACAGAAAACCATCGTTAATACTGCAAAGAACGAAACCGCCTGGTAGCTTGAATCTGGAAGGGACATGGCCTGACACTCGCGCCACTGTTGCGACTAGAACATGTGTCTATTGGCAGACATGCCACAAATGCGTGCGACGAAAATGCAGGGGGGTTCAAAGCCGTGGGGTGTCCTATCGATATAGAGTGTGCATCGTGCTGCAAGTATTGTCAGGCCTTATCGCGAGCATTGCCGCGAATCGACACGTCTAGGAGCGATCGCGGAGCAGAGAGATCCGCGGGACCGGGACTCAACACGATCAGGCATTTGAATTCTTCTGGCGGTAGTGCTGCTAGAGCGATTGATGTGTAATGCAGACGGCGCGGATGAGATGAGACGTCATTTGACAGGCGCACCCGGCGATTGCGAGGTAATCCCCGCCAGCGGAGGCCTGGACGGAGGTCTTGGCGTCGAGGCACCACCCTTCTTGAGCCGGAACCAGCGAGGCAGCCGCTCTCGAAACCATCGCCCGCAGACCACCGACTCCCTCCTTCGCCAAAGGAGATGCCCTATTCGTACTGAATCGCTCTGTCACCGCGCACGGTACTGAATACGCATAATTCCGCTTCCGCTGCAGTCCACCATGGCGTCGGAGAAAAGCCAGCTCAAGCGAGGCCGCGTATGTTGACCGTCTGCGCACCCACTGGCTAGGCAATTGCAGGCTGACACCATCCCCCACAGCAATCGCAAGGCGAGCAGGTCGAGCCCAAGAAGCCCCGTCGGTCAGAGCGCAACACCTCGCCCAGCGACCACGCCGCGCACCTGAAGCAGGGCCCGCTGCCGTCCCCCGTCACACACAAAGCCGACTCGACCGCGACCGATGAATTCAAGGAAGGCACCGTTACCCCGCCGAGCAAAGGCTCGAGTGAACAGTCTCAACGAGGCGGCCTGCGTAGCCCTCCACGGACCGGCGGCGCTAACAGCCTGTCGTCTCCACCCCAGGATACGCAGCCCTTTTCGCAGTTCACATACCCAACCAACGACCGCTCCTGGGCAGTAGACGATGAGGAGGGCGAGGGCGTGTGGGGATATCTGGTGCCTCTAGACACTCGATCGGGAGATGTCATGGTCCTCCGCCGACGATCAGCTTGTCCCGTCTCATCGTCAAGAGTTGCCAACACCTCGGGCACAGAAAAGGTTGCGAAAACCAAGTTCAAAAAGCAGGAGGAGGGATATGAGCAGGAAAAGGTGGAGAACGGTGTGACTTCAGGCGGCTATCTCATCGGACGACACCCGGAGTGCGGTAAGTGCAGCCTTCAATAATCGAAGGTTAATTCTGACACGGTTCAGACCGGCAATTGGAGTCGCCAACTGTATCGAACCGACACTGTCTGCTGTTCCCCGAGAACAAGGGTGGTGATGCGATCGCCGTCCTAGAAGATTTGTCTGGCAATGGCACATTTGTCAACGACACGATCGTCGGTCGAAACAAGCGGCGCGAGCTGCAGGAAGGCGATGAGATCAGCATTCTGGATCAAGCTCGCTTTGTCTTCAGGTACCCATCGTACCGCGACACCAACGGCTTCCGGCAGCAATACTCTTTACAGGAACAGCTGGGCAAGGGACACTTCGCATCCGTTTACCTGTGCATAGAGAAGAACTCTGGCATGAGGTACGCCGTCAAGAAGTTCGAGAAGCGTACGGGTCCTGTCGATAAATCCAAGGTCGATGGTCTTCAGCAAGAGATTGCTGTGCTCATGGGAGTTAGTCACCCCACGCTGCTATGCCTTAAAGACACATTCGACGAAGCCGACGGAGTCTATCTCGTTCTCGAGCTGGCTCCGGAGGGCGAGCTCTTCAACTGGATCGTCATGAAACAGAAGTTGACCGAGTCGGAAGCGCGCAAGGTGTTCGTACAACTGTTCCAGGGGGTTAAGTATTTGGTAAGTCGAGCCATGGCTGAATTGGCACATGAGCTTACGTGTGCAGCATGAACGCAACATCGTCCACCGAGACATCAAACCGGAGAATATTCTGCTCACCGACAAGAACCTGTCCGTCAAGCTTGCTGACTTCGGACTGGCCAAGATTATAGGCGAAGAGTCCTTCACCACTACCTTGTGTGGAACGCCGTCATGTGAGGTTATATTGCTGCTATTGTGTGAATTGAGCTGACACGTGCAGATGTCGCCCCTGAGATTTTAGAGAGCACTAATCACCGACGGTACACACGTGCGGTCGATGTGTGGTCCCTCGGAGTAGTACTGTACATTTGTCTGTGTGGATTCCCTCCCTTTTCCGACGAACTTTACAGCGCCGAGAACCCATACACACTATCGCAGCAGATCAAGATGGGCCGTTTTGACTACCCCTCACCTTACTGGGATTCAGTCGGCGACCCGGCACTTGACCTAATCGACCGCATGTTGACCGTTGACGTGGATTCTCGCATTACGATTGACCAGTGCTTGGAGCACCCGTGGATTACTCAGGCGGAGATCAACCCAAACGATAGTACTGATGGGCTTACGGGAGCAATCGCCAGCCTCGATTTCTCCAAACGTAAAATCTACCGCGAGCGAACTCTGCTCTCCAGCATCAACGACATTAAGGTCACCCGAGTTATCGAAGGCAGTGAAGGCCAACAGGCAGTCAAGGTCTACGAAAAGAACAAAGACAAGGCCAAGAATTGCGTGAAAGACTTGAACGGCGCCCACCAGAAAGAGGAAACTCCTTTCGCGAATAGGGATCCGGATGAGTTTATCCAACTGGGTGGGAAAGGAGACCAGCAGCTTTTCGACGCAGCGGAGCATTCCATCTATCCTGATGACCTGAGTTCCGTCGCACCTGCAGCAAAGACCTGATCTTGAAATACAAAAGCAGATCAGGTGTTATCATACGGGCGTCAAGCGGCGTTCTTGCCGCGATATGGGACATGTCTAGATGCTCATAGTTTCCCAGGTTTTTGGTCACTGGCCGGTTTGGAGTTTGGGAGCCTTATCAGAAGTGTTACCATATTCATGGTCGCAATGCAGACCTTCTCGAAAGGGGCTGATTTTACACATGGTAAAGGTGGCCGCGGTCATATGTTCTGTTCGAGCATCGCTTAGCCGTGAAAGATTAATCAAGGACTCAAATTACATATGTACAACATACTACATGCCAACCTGTCCCTGCAGATATAAAAGCTACAACCGCCACATCCAAAAAATTACTCGATATAAGGTATTGCGGTGGCGTCCAGTGCGCAACGTAGCTAGGACTCTGATACATGGCCGAGAGTTTCTTGATTCCCGAGGAACGATGTTAGTAACCTCGGTAAGCTGCCAGCGGTGAATAACAGACACAGCTCGTAGAGTGGATCCAATCATTAGGAGGAAAGTACTATTCTGAGCCCGGATTGACGGCCATGAGCCCGTTGATGCCGTGAATGGGTTGCCATTCGCAATTACGGCATCTGTTCCCCTACACATCAGTCTCTGGTTGTTAGCCGAAGTGACGATAAGGCCCTCTGCTCGCAGCATCCGCAATCTACAAAGCACTAATATTAGAGCACCACCGATCTAGCCATTTACGAAGAACCTGTGATGAATACTATTGATCAATCCCATGGTGATTCCCAAAGTCACATATCGCTATTCCTAAGCAAAACCTGCCAACAGCCGGAGAAGAACACAGATACGCTCGACTTCCACGTTCTCCAACCGGGAGAAGAACAAGGTTTTCCAGCTCTGAATTAAGACGGCTCGTGCGTAGTGGAACCTACCAGAAGGGTAGCCTCTTCGCGCTTCGCGTCGGGAGGAGGAATGTCCTGTTGAGTATGAGTTAACAGAGAACCAGTCGCATAGCCTAGGACAATGGGGTGCATGTACTTACATCCGGGAAGCGACCATGATGGCAGCGTGTGCTGCGAATCTTGTTGTCCCAATTAGATGGCAAGCTATCCAGACGAATCACACCCTTCCACCAATACGTATCGCCTGAGCAATCGGTTGAGCTTCTCCAAGTTAGCACCAAGCGCAAGCGATCCCTAGTAAGCTACTCACGCGTAGTTGAAGCAGTAGAAGGGGAGGCCTTGCTGGTTCTTGAATGACTCGAGCGACTGTGGACCCGTGAGCTTAGGGACCGAGAGCGGTGAGCTAAGGTTGACACGTACAGAGATGCCGCCCAATTTGTCAACATCGATCCAGGCCATGCACGTCGAGTACTTGACCATGATGCGGTCAATGTGATACCACTGGCCTCGCTGGTTGGTGTCAATGTGGAGTATGAGCTGGATAGGTCAGCAAAGTGCATTCGACAGATGATGCCGACCTGCTTACCATGTCGTAGTTGGGTAGATTTGTGGTGCCCTGGGTGCCCTGGGTGCCGGGCTCCCGGGCAGTCATAATCATAAATGCAGGAGGGGCTGGCTCATCGATTGGCCGAGCGACGCCTATGACGACCTGCATCAAAGTGACGGCAAGAGTGAGGAATCGCATGACTGCTCCGAGGTGTTCGCTATAGTGAGAACGTAGAGATATAATGGTGGAGAGCAGGATTCTGAACGTAGAACCGAGGCTTTTATGAAAGGCGCTTGACAAACGTCGAGGATTAGCTGTCTAAGTTTGATTCGAGAAGGGAAAGGGAAGCGGAGGTGCGCATGTGCTTTGAGTGAATCAACCTTCGTTTGTTACCAAGAGTCGAAGGAAGCCGAAGATATGCGGAAACGGAAAGTAAAGGGGTCATGTGCTGTGGACTGGGGTGAAATCGAGTAGATTGATAGTGCGTTTGGTTCTTCTCAACCACCGAAATAAACGGGTTTCGAAGTCTCTTTGGAACTGGTAACAGTAGCTGACAATAGGTGATGGGATTTATTTTGCCGATACGTTGCATGAGCCTCCCACGACAGCGCCATTAAATTGCCCATGACACCAGTTCGAGTCGTTAGCTTACAGACACATGAATCAAAAGGACTGTCCAGCATATCCATCATTAACCAAAAGTCAAGGTCATGGTACACTGAGGGGTATACGTGAGCCTAAGAACCTGCTGAACTAGATAGTACTGTAAGACCAGAGACTCTTTGTGACTTGATCGCCCTATAACAAACCACACCAACATAGCAGACGTACGCATCGCCTTATCAGCTATTGCAGCTCCGATGTTATTGCGGAGCATGCAGTCTTGGAGCTGGGAATATCGTGCACTTGCTGCGTGGTGCCTCGATTGAACAGGACTATGGCTATGCTTTGACTTGGATTCATCACACAATCTCTTTCTCTATTCTCTGGGCAAGCGGCCAAAGCGACGGAGGGAATTTCTCTTTGTGCCTGGCGGTGAGCAAGTGACCTCGAGCCGCAAGGGCAAGGATACGAAGGGCTAGGTGAAAAGCGCACTGGTAGCAGTCGCCGATTGTAGTTGAGCAGTGCTTCTGAGGATGCTGGTGCCACCAATCGCGTGAGCGGGAATGATGGGTACGCGTTAACCGTACGACACTCGTGGGCGTTGAGGCGGAGCATGGCCAAATCGTGGTGTGATGAGCCGCCTTCGCGGATGTCGAGCGCCCGTGGTGCCGTGCGGCCGCTAAGAAAGCCTTCGACCACTGGCGGTGCGGCAGGTACGGCGTCGGACAGGGGTGGCAAGGCCCTAGCGCAAAGCGTCGCCAGGGAAATTTGACCACTACAAGATGTCGCCGCCCGCCCCTTCTCCACGCCCAAGGCCTCTCGCGCTGCCACTTTTACCGTCATGGGAGTCCTCGAAAACGTCGCTGGCCCATTGGGCTCCTTGTCCTCGAACGCGCCCACGCTCGTCCTCGCCATCGCCGGCTTCTTCTCCTTTATCGTGCTCGCCATTGTTTTGAACGTCCTGAGCCAGGTGCTCCTGAAGAAGTCCAATGAACCGCCCATGGTCTTCCACTGGCTTCCGTGGATTGGCAGCACCGTCACCTACGGCATGGACCCCTACAAGTTCTTCTTCGCAAACAAGGAAAAGGTACGCGAGGCCCGCGCGGGCGTCGCAACGAGTCGCATACTGACGGTTTTCTAGCACGGCGATGTTTTCACTTTTGTTCTGCTCGGCCGGAAGATGACCGTCTGCCTGGACACCAAGGGCAACAACTTCATCCTGAACGGCAAGGCCAAGGACGTCAACGCCGAGGAGATCTACAACCCCTTGACTGGGCCTGTTTTCGGCAAGGATGTCGTGTATGACTGCCCGAACTCGAAGCTCATGGAGCAGAAGAAGGTGAGCAGGCGCAACGAGGGGAAATTTGCATGCGCTAACAGCAACCTCTAGTTCGTCAAGTTTGGCCTCACCTCCGACGCGCTCCGCTCCTACGTCGAGCTCATTACCCACGAGGTCCAGGATTTCGTCAAGCGCCACAAGGCCTTCAAGGGCCAGAAGGGCACCTTTAACGTTCCTAAGGTTATGGCGGAGCTCACCATCTACACCGCTTCGCGTTCGCTCCAGGGAGAGGAAGTCCGCAACATGTTCGACTCCAAATTCGCCGCTCTCTTCCACGACCTCGATCTCGGTTTCTCCCCGCTCAACTTCCAGCTCTCGTGGTTCCCGCTCCCGCACAACCGCAAGCGCGACGCGGCGCACAATGCCATGGTCGCTGTCTACTCCGAGATTGTTCGCAAGAGGCGCGCAGGCGAAGTCAAGCGTGGAAACAGCCACGACATGGTCTGGCATCTTATGGAATGTGAATATAAGGATGGAACCCCGCTCCCCGACCACGAAATTGCCGGTATCATGATCGCGCTCCTGATGGCTGGTCAGCACTCCTCCTCTTCGACTATCTCCTGGATTATGCTGCGCCTGGCCACCAAGCCCGAGATCGTAGAAGAGCTCCTCGCGGAGCAGAAGCGTATCCTAGGCGACGATCTGCCCGCTTTTACCAACGACGATCTTCCTAGACTCTCTCTCCACGCCCAGGTCGTCAAGGAAACGCTTCGCCTACACTCTCCCATCCACTCCATCATGCGCAAAGTGAAGCAGCCTCTTGTTGTCGAAGGCACCAACTACATCATTCCTACCTCTCACACGCTCATGTCCTCTCCTGGTGTCTCCGCACGAATGGACTCACACTTCCCGAACCCCTCTGTCTGGGACCCGCACCGCTGGGATGCCCTCAACTTCGAAGAAGATGACGACAAGGTCGATTACGGATTCGGCATGATCTCCAAGGGCGGTAAGTCGCCTTATCTTCCCTTCGGTGCCGGCAGGCATAGATGCGTGGGTGAGCAGTTCGCGTACGTGCAATTGCAGACCATTTTGGCCACACTTGTTCGCGAGTTCAAGGTCAGAAATGTTGGCGGCAGCAAGGACATTATCGGCACTGACTACACGTCATTATTCACCAAGCCATTATCGCCTGCCGTCGTGGAGTGGGAGAGACGGACTGCTGAGTTGTAGAGGGCTGTAATGCGACGCTGGATGTATATAAAGGACCAAGAGGATTCGCTTCTGGATCCTTCCGGACGGCTACAAGGCTGCCGGATCCTATAGACTATTGTGATTGTAATATTGAGATACGTAGTAATGAGTGCATAGCGCAGATTAGCGGCTCCATGAGAAGAGCATTGAAATCAAGGTCATCCAAAGCAAGCGTCATCCGCGTCAGGTGCAATGCTTACATTCAAATGCTGGATGCTATTCCTTCAATGCTAAGACTCCCACGCTTTTCTTCTTTCCAAAACTGGTACCTAGCCAAAAATACTGCATAGCTCATGTCGATCGTGTTTCTAGTCACAGTCATTATCCCTCTAAGGCAACTGGTCGACAGTCTCCTCAGCGCCATTCACCCCGTTCTTACCCCACTGCTGCGGCCTCTCCACATTCAAGCGCCACCCTTGCTTGTCCTCGATCTTGCCGAGCTGGATGCCCTTCAGCGTCGTGAGAAGCTTCACACATGCTGGGCCGGGCTCCTCGGCTGCGTCCTTGTACGAGATCTTCTCGCCCTTTGATTCCAGGGTGATGGACCTGATGGGAACGAGAGCTGCGGCGGTACCCGCAGCGAGAACCTCGTCAAAGGTGTGGAGTTCCTCGTAAGGAATCTGTGGTCTGTCAATATTGTTGTTGGAGGAGGGAAGAGGGAAAGTCTACCTCGCGCGACTCCGCCTCCCAGCCGAAAGACTCGGCAATCTTGAGAATGGAATCTCCCGTTACACTCTTGATGACGTTCTTGCTGTTCGACGAAACGAGCTTGTACTTGTCTCCGTTCTTCTTCACACCAATGAACGCACTCGTTGAGAACTCGTCGATGACCGTGCGCGTCTTGCTGTCCAGATGCAACGTGATGCCGTACCCAGCCTTACTCGCCTTCTCGCTCCACCGCAGCACAGGCGCGTAGTTCCCTCCGATCTTTGCGGAGCCGGTGCCCTCCGGCGCCGCGCGGTCAAAGTGCTCAAGAATCAGCGCATCAACCGGATGCGTGCCGTGGTAGACGCCAGTGGGGATCACGAAAACAACGAACGTGTACTCCTCCGGGGGATTTAGGCCCAGCTGCGCGGAGCTACCGAACAGTAACGGCCGCACGTACATGGCGGCGCCGGTCTCGTGGGGCGGGACGTACGCGGCGTTCATGCCGACGGCGAGCTTGCAGCACTCGAGGAAGTGATCAGTAGGGACTTCGGGCATGGACACGAACGAGGCCGAGTGCTGCATGCGCTCAGCGTTCTTTTGCGGACGGAAGATGCTGATGTTGCCGTCCGGGCCGCGGAAGGCCTTGAGGCCTTCGTAGCATTGCTGACCGTAGTTTAGGGCGGGCGCCATGCCGTGGATGCGGAGGAAGGGGTCCTCGACGAAGGCGGGGGTAGTCCATTGGCCAGTTTTGACGGAGTAGTGGGATTCGACGTGGCCAGCGACTGGCCAGGCTTAGCTCTTGCTTTGGGATGTTGAAGAGATATGTGTGGGAAGTGGAAATGATCGAAAAAGAAATCAAATTCATGGAGAGGTGAACTCAAGGGGGTGGGAGTGTTTTCATGGGATGTTCAAGCCACTTCCGGCGTGTTCCGTCTCTTTGGAAGACTTTTCGAAACTTTGAGTGAGCGTCGGCAGAGAGGAAACGGAAAACCTTGCATGGCAAAAGAGAGTATGAATCAATGGACAAGCTGTTGGATCTAAGTCTTACCTTCCCGAATCTTGAAGCCTACATTGCTCCAATCTGCCAAGTAGTCAGTCACATGGTCTGCCACGGACAGCACACCCACTAGAGGGGGTTATGGTACAATAGACATACCAATGGTGTTTACCGGGGGCGGGGGGTAGTCAGACATGATGATAGCGCAAGGTAGGGTCTGAGCAGTACGTTGGAATTGGGTTTGGAGTCAGTCCCACATGAGAACCAGAATTTCGTAGCTTAGTAGTTGAGGCTCATGAGTGGCGCGCTGCGATATCGGACCGACCGGTCCTTTTTCGCGACGCGACGCGTAGAGCAGCTAGCGCTCCATTGCTGGCGCCAGCTTGCCATGGTGTTATTGCTCTCACGACTCATGTCATGTTTGTTTTACGAGGAGCGAGGCTCTCTTGGGTAGAGGAATGTACAATGCGGCAATGGATGTGTGAAAAGGCGACGGGCAAGAATAAGCGAGCGGACCTCGATGCTGTGCGGAACCATGGGAGCCGTCAATTGGGCTTGGCACGTTGGGAACAGTCCGAAACTCGACCCAAAAGTCGCCAGTTGCTCAGACCATCGACTTCCTACGAGATACATACGACCCCATCCGCGACTCCCTCTCGAACTGCACGTTTTGATTTTGATCATATACTGCTGACTATGGCACCGCCCGCCGTACGGAGTCGCTTCGTGCTACTGGCCTTGTTCGGCATGGCACTCTTCACGTTCCTCATCCTTGGAGGCCACCGCTCCATAGACGGACAACCCTCGCCGATACAGCAAGCAAAGCTGAACACACAGGGAGGAGGGTCAAGCGGCGCCGTGCTCACAGGGCATGCGATAGCTCCCAAGCTGGGCAACGCGACGGCAAAGTACGACTGGCAAACTTGCTTCTTCTCGCATGATAAGCTCACACATCTGACCAACTCTCAGGGCCGAGCTCGGTCGCGCAGCATGGAAAGTGCTCCACACGACGTTCGCCCGCTTCCCTGAAAAGCCGACCGAAGAAGAGAAAGAAGCCTTGCGGTCATACGTACACCTGTTCCAGCGCTTATACCCCTGGTACGCCACCCAGTCGTATTCCCACGGCGTAGTCGCAGCTGAACACACAGCGCATGGGGCTAACTGAGATTGCAGCGGAGAATGCGCCGAGCATTTCGGAAAGGTGCTGGCCAAATACCCTCCCCAGGTCTCGTCGCGGTCGGCAGCTGCCATGTGGGGCTGCATGGTACACAACATCGTCAATAAGCGGCTTAAGAAGCCGGAATTCAACTGCGAAGACATTGGTGACGCGTATGACTGCGGGTGTGGTGATGATGAGAAGAAGAAGGATAAAGACGCGGCGCCGGCGTGAGCAACGCGGAGGCGAGCTTCTGGAGATACATGCCGGCCGGGTGATCCCACGTCCCAAGATACATAGCACGCCAGCGGGCTCTGAGAGACACCTGTCCTATGACCGCATCCCGGAAAGCGCTATTGGGACCGACAAGGGCGAAGGTCAAGGAGGCGCAGGTTGAGACAAGGTACCCCAGGATTGCAAACAAGCGCGAGCGAGTCTCCGCTCGGTCAGCGATGACCAAAGATGGGAGGGGTGTTGGGGCGCAAGTCACTCAGCACAAGTCACTCCGGATGCTAGGGCTACATGAGGAGTGGGCATGTCTCACGAACTGGTGTTCGATTGCCCTATTGAAGCCGGCAGGCACGGCTAAGCACCGCTAGATAGGATCCAGCGGGGGAGGGACCCAGCAAGTTGGGCCTCCGACGCTCCCGCACGCAGGTCACGTCAGCCGGGGGTTTCACACGAAAGCAGGTCGCGACGGCGCTGGTGGACGAGGCGCGTAGATAGTGCCGGACTCGACGCGGCAAATAGAGACACGACGTGGGCGCCTTGCCAAGCAGACTCACGAGGAGACGGCGCCGCAGGACGGGTACCTGGTCATAGCAAGCAAGAGGCCGCAATACAAACTCTCTACGTGCGACACGGCGCATTCTGCCAGAGGGCGCATCACGACGCCGCGTCACTTGTGAAATTGAGACGTCCGGACGCGCACCATCAAAGTGTTCGACCAGCGTGACACGCGTGGATGCACTTCGGGCACACCACCAGCGTCGGACGCGACGACGGCGCGCAGTCGTGTGGCTTGCGCTGGTTCGTCGCGTGATTATATTTGGCAGCGTCAGACAAGCGTGCATTGCAGGTGGGCGGCAGTGTGCTGCACTGCTGCAGGGGTGTGGCCGCCGCTACTGCAGAGGTACTCCGTGGCGCTAAGGGCAGGAAAATACTCCCGCGCTCTCGTGTTTGATGAGCAGTCCAACACCAGCTGCTGAAACAAGAACCCCCGCCGCTCTCGATCCGCTGCGCATCATGCCCGCGCTGCCGTAGCTCACCGACTCTTCTTCATCTACCACTGACGACCCGCCAGCGCTTCACCGCTACTTGCAAATTCCACCATGGTGTCGTTTTCCTGCGAGGTAAGTCTGTTTACACCCCTCGCCCGCTGACGCCAATGGCCGCCCCTCCGCCCCTGGCCCTGCGAGACTGCCGCTGACCACCGACTGCGTGCGCATAGGGCTGCGGGGACGTCCTCACCAAGAAGAAACTCGATCCCCATCGCAACCAATGCTACGGCGCCTCCTACACCTGCCTGGACTGCATGGTGCACTTTGACGGCACCAGCTACAGAGCCCATACGGTACGTCTGCGAGCCTGCTGCCCCTCCCCCTATCCCCTCGCCAGTGACGCGTTCCGCTGCTTGACGTCGACATGGCCTACAGCGGCTTGCCATGTTTGTGCGCGCGCGCAGAAAAGTTTGATTCGCTTCGCCTTGGGCACCGCTAACCAATGGCCCGCAGTCTTGCATCACCGAAGACCAGAAGTACCAGGGCAAGCTGTACCGCGAGCCCAAGCAGAACAAGAAGCAGCAGCCGCAGCACCAGAAGAAGGACAGCGTCCAGCAGCACTCTCAAGCACTCGTCCCGCGCAACGCCTACGTCGAAGATGCCGCCGACACAGACAACAATGCCGTCGCCATTGTCGATGCTCCCCCGCGCGCACCCACCCCACCGCCTGCCGCACACTCGCTAGGGTACAAGGAACAGGCTGCCCTGCCTGATGTCAACGTCTTTGACTTCTTGGACACATCCGAGACTCCTGCGCCCGCAAGGACACGCGCGCCCATCGACGAGTCGCGCATGATCGAGGACAGCATGCCGCCCGCTTACCAAGAGGAGGAACCTAAGATATCGGCAACCGATGTCATGAAATTCCAGGTGCCGGACGACGAGGACTTCACTGGCAATGGCTTCGCCTATGGTGACGAGCCTGTGCGACCTAGCAACGAGCGCTTTGACTCTTCGTACGACATCCGCGAGCAGAACCCGCAATACAGCTACACCACACCCGCGCCCAAATCCAAACACAGCCGAACCAAGTCGCGCGACAAGAACATCGACACTACAATCAGTAAGTCTGAGCGCAAGCGCAAGCGCAATTCGCCCGCCGAGCTTGACATGTCGCTGGTCCGCGCACAAGAAGAGAGGGACACCGCAATGGTAGAAGCACCACCGATCTTGCACTCCGGTCTGACTGGTGGTCTCAACCGACTTCTCCACTCTTCGCAGTTTCCTCCCACCCCTGATCACTCTGGTGATTGGGTGGAGAATTCGCCCCTGAGCCCTATGAAACGAGCGAAGCAAGGGGCTTCCAAGGCATTCCTCCGCGCGCAAAAAGATTTTGAACTTCAGCAAGAGAAGGATCGCAAAGCTGAGATCAAGGAAGAGCGAGTCCGTGAGAAAGAGGAGCGAAAAGAGCGCGAACGTGGCCGTGATCGTGAACGCAAAGAACGCAAGGAGATCAAAGCCAGCACCGCCCTCGTCAAGATCCGACCCAAGATGAAGCGCCGTGATGACTCTGAACGTTCCAGCCACAAACACCGGGAGGGAGGCGAGCGACGCCGTCGCCGCGAGACCGACTCCTCAGGCTCGCCACCTCGCCCACGCAAGACTGTCAAAGCGATCGAGTACCGCCGCTCCGAATCGCAATCCTCTGTTCCAGACAATGACCGGCAATTAATTGTCCGCCCGAACGGAGACGTTGTACCTGTCAGAACGGACCATGAGGCCCGCGCCGAACTCTTCATGTCCTTCATCAACAAAGGGCCCGAGTCGGAGCGGGGCATGAGCGTTAACAAAACGCTGAAGCGTTACCATCGCGAACGCCATGACTACGATCACCACGTCTCCAAGGCTGACGAAGAGAAAGAGCTCTGGAAGAGCTTGCGTCTCAAGCGGAATGACCGTGGCGAGATTGTTCTTTTCTTTGCACCGCCAGATATAGAGGCCGCATGACTAGAAAATCTGGACATCATTATGAAGATGGAGGCGTGGAGTTGTAGCGATCCGAGTCCCGAGCAGGCGAGTTTTGATCTGCCGCCTTCGTCAGCGTGACTGCAGGAGCTCAGCCGGAGCATGTGGACGTAGATATAGATGGACGTGGTAGGGTGACGGTGGCTGTGGAGGAGATACCCATACCCTTTTCTCACTTTCCGACACACCTACTCACAACTTTCTTGGTTGATACCCGACACATTGTCAACATACTTGTCATTTCTCGGGTGGATTGGTGTACGCACTAGAGATTTGTTGTACCGTTTGTTTTGCATACGCTTTTGTACTACTCGACTCTCCGTAACACCTTTCTTTTGTCAGATCTCATACGTTAGAAGGGCGTCTTTCTGAGGTCTGCGCAACTACTGCACTAATGCTCCTGGGCTGTGCCCTTTTTGACTGTTTCTTTTTCGTTGATAGAGCTGGAGGCTAGGCTCATGCTACGTTATTCTTCGATCTCACGAAATGGTCTGTCTTGATGCCACTGGTGACAAGAAAATTTTCTGCAATGCTGGGGCAAGCAAGGGTTTGGGGGCGGCGTTGCCACTGAGAACAACCTGCGAATCCCCAGCCATCTATCGATCACAACTGCAGCATCTTTCATTCATCGCCATGTGTACATGTTCATAGAGTAATGCCAGATTCGGCAGGGAGGCGCTAAGTGGACAATGACGGAACAGGGCAGCCGCAGCCGCAGCTCTGCCCCTGCACTTGTCAGAACCCTGCAGGCCGTCGCGCTGCCCCGCGGCCGATCTCATGTCCCACAGTCGCCATCGTCACTCTTTCTGGAACCTTGCTGCCCGTCCAAACAAAGACCACCACCTCCTTCGCTGTGCCACAGGTACACCACAGAGCGTATTTTCTTTGTTTCTTCACCTGCTAGCCGTTTGCGTTGTCCGCCTTTGTCCACGTTTCTTTCTCGTGCTGTTAGGCGCTGCAATATTCGTACACTCGGAGGCAAGGTTGCGTCGTCATGCACCTCTCCAACATGGTCGAAAGTGCTAAAAGAGCTATAAGCCCTGGCAGGACAAGTCGCAGTCCCAGACCTGGCAGGAAAATGAAGAACTGGGCAGGAGATGATACAGTTTATTTCGCGTGTGAGTTCAGCTCCGAAGCGGTGAAATGGAAGAGCTGACCGCGTTAAGACCATGATTCGAACGGTAAGCATTTCTTCACGCACTCGGTATGCTTCGGATCTTGTAGTAACGAGAAGCTCAGTGACACGCCACGACATGAGTACGTTAGCAGATGAGCATGGATGGCTGGAAGACAACGTAGGCATTGCATTGTCTATCATCAGGCATATCACTGACACGAACAGGTAATCAACTTCTGGATACAGTATGTCCGGCCAGTAGTACCCTATGATTACGAGTCTCTGTACTTACACTCTGGCACAGGTATATTGAGAATGAAGAAATGCACAACTTCCCAAAAGCCAGAATCGAGCTCTTCGCCCCGAGCATGAGCACCTTTATGAAGCTTGAGCAGGATCCGTCCGTGGCCAAATCAGTACTCGCCCAGATGCCGGATTTGGCCGCAAATAAGACAACGCACATTTTCATCCCTGTAAACGGCGACAGAAGATCTGACCATGACACCGACGCTGTGAAGTTCGGCGATGGTCAGGAAACAGCGGGGATACACTGGTCTTTACTAGTCATATCGCTGATCGATAATGTCGCTTTCCATTATGACAGCATGAACGGTCTCAACTCGCCTGATGCCAGGGACCTACTAAAAGGATTCGAGGCAGCTCTGCCTGTTTCAAGATCCCTACGATTCGTGGATATGGTAGACTCACCACAACAAACGGATGGTTGGAATTGCGGCATTTTCGCATTGGTCATTATGAAGCATCTGCTGCTCAAGCGGCTGCTCAGAGCGGACGCGAATCAGAAGATTACTATGAGTACGTCAGACCCTAACAGAACGTATTGTACATCGGAAGATTCTTCAGCAGGACATGACGAAGTACCTGTGCAACTTGTTCACTTACGCTGACTCCGTAACACGCCTTAGGCATGAAGGACCAGGACATTGACTACGAAGGCGCTCGCAAGACGATCCGCACCTTGATTGAGGAGCGCAGGGAGGAAGCTATACGGAAGCAGTGAGTGTCCAAGTCTCTTCGTGTCTTGACCAGCCTTCCTGTCCTGTCACTGCTGTTCATCTATGTGCTGACAGGTGTACTTTAGGAGCTTCAACTCGGATGGTGTGCCATCTATACCATTCCAGACCGCAGACACCACGACAACCAAGAGGTCATCCTCTTGATTTCTGAAGACGACCGTTCAATTCTGCATCGTAGCCTACCGAATCAACTGCTCTCCTGTCGCTCCATGCTCGTTCGCTAACTACTCGGCGATCGGCCTTGAATCGACTCGTTCGTGCACGCGAGGGCATACACTCTCGCAGCCCTTTCTACGTGTGTCTTCTTCAGCGAAACAGCACTTGCGAGAAGCTGGAGAAGACTACGTTGTTGTTCCGCTTCAACTGTAACCATTAGGCAGACTGTGGGGATGCGCCAAGTCCAAGGAGCATTGTACTGTATTCTTGTAGCGCAGTTCAAGAATCCAGGAGTTCTATTCCGGAGATTCGGCAGCTTAACATGAGTAATGGTCACTGAAAATGGAAGTTGTAGTCTCGATCTGAAATGTGATTCGCAATAATTCAAGCAGGATACGGAATATGGCCATAAGGATCGGCCCGCGATTCTTATTGGTTTCTCTTGGGCTGAAGTCGGCACAGACACCCTGTGCTGTTGGCTTGTCCGGCAATGCTGTTGATCTGCGTGCGAAGTTGAGTGGTCTTTGCAATTTTGTAGGACGCTCAGCGGCTCAGGACGTTTCAGTACACAAATGTACTCAACCATAGCTAAACGCCAGAACACCCCATATTCCTACCAAATATGGCAGCCAACATATGGTGGATATCGTATCGTGTCGTGAACCCCAGCAGTGTAACCAACACCCGAGGCGCAAGTCAAACAAACACCATACACCCCCAAAACTCACTAAATCGCAACATGTAGACAGACCACAATGCACAATCCACACCACGTAATACAAAAGCACCCGTCTACCACTTCCTCGGCTGCGTCCCCAACAGCCTCTCCAGATCCGCCACCCCAGCAGCCCTCCTCTTCTTCCCGCTCTCCTTCTCCGCAAACGCCAGCCCCATCAATTTCCTCTTGTCCTCCTGGATGCCCAGCACGCGCTCCTCGATGCTGCCTTCTACAACCAGCCTGAACACCTTGGTCTCGCGTTTCTGCCCCAACCGGTGCACGCGGTCGACGGCTTGGTCCTCGATGGCGGGCGCCCACCAGCTGTCCGAGAGGACGACTTGGTTTGCCGCGACGAGGTTCAGGCCGACGGAGCACACGGAGAGGGAGGCGAGCATGATGGTGCAGGTGGGCGAGGAGTCGAATTGTTCGAGGGCAGCGTCGCGCGCGGTGGCCGGCATGCTGCCGTCGATACGGGTGTATCCCATATTTGCGGCGCGGAGGTGCGGCTCTAGGAGCGTGAGGAAGGTGGTCCACTGGCTGAAGACGATGGTTTTGTTGGCGGGGTCCTGTGCGCTCGCGGTGAGGATGCTCATGAGGGCGTTGACCTTGCTGGAGGCGTTGCTCTCGAGGGACTTTTTGTCTGCGAGCTGTTCCTGCGTCGGGGCCGGGAGGACGGCGAGCTCTTTTGGGGGCTTGACGGTTGTGGTCGCCAAGGACTCGAGCTCGGCGCGGCACATGGGGCACTTGTGCTGGGTTTCGATGACGCGCTCGATGCAAGCGGTGCAGAAAATGTGTGCGCACTTGGTGATGACAGGGTCTTTGTAGGAGTCTAGACAGACGGGGCAGTCTTCCTGGGAGTCAATGGAGAGCTGGAGCATCTTCTGGAGGGTAGCCTTGTTCTCCTCGGTGAGATCGACGGTGCCCTTGGCTTCTAGTTGCTGCATGATAGAGTCGATACGTTCTTCGCTGATCATCTTCCAGTGGTTGCAGAGCTGGCGCATTCGGAGGAGAACTTCCAAAAGGTGGCGATACGTGTCAGATGCGTTTCTGCCTCTAGCTTCCTTGCGGTACAGGTCGAGTGTCCCCTTTGCTTGGGCCTCGAATGCATCATACTTTTCTTGCTCGTGGGGTAATAAGGTGACCTTGTGCACGTACTCAGCAAGCTCTGGTAGACGCAAGTCAATGAATGACATTTCCTTCTTGCGGCGGAGACAGATGCCCGCCATTAACATCTGCAGAGCCTGATTTCCAAGAGCATCGCCTGCCATGACAGGGCGCATAATAGCGGCATGGAAGATATCCAGACTGTTCAGGCCACCGGAGAGGCGGAGGAAGCGTACTAAGGAGAACAAATCTTTGAGGTTGTTGATGATAGGAGTGCCGGTCAGAGCCCATCGTGATTGCGCCAGCAGATTGCTTGCTGCAATCGTCTTCTTCGCCTTCGGATTCCTGATGTTGTGGCCCTCATCAAGGATCACCCTACGCCATTTGACAGAGAAGACTCCCGACTTCCGAGGAAGCGCGGTAGACTTTTGAGAATGCCACTCGGAAGATACGCTATCGTAAGTGCTGATAACTACGTCGAAATTTGCGATAGACTTTGGAGTGATGGGTTCCTTCCGGTTGCTGTGATAAAACATGACGCGAAGAGCATGTTCCTCTTTGATGTGCTTCTTGATCTGGGTGCTCCAGTTGCTCATCACACTTACGGGCGCAAGAATGAGCGTCGCGTTACAGGCATCAGATGCTCGACGACCCAGCTCGCGATCAGCCATAATTAGTGAGATGACCTGAATAGTTTTTCCCAAGCCCATGTCATCCGCAAGAATACCGCCACTGGCCAACGCAGGATTGGTGACCGAGAAGTTTGTAGCAATGTTGATGAAGGCACCGCGCATCTCGGGATGTGGTTTCCACAGCTGAACAACATCCCTGGTGCCTTGTGCGGGTAGTTTGGGACTCTCCTTATCGAGCAACCAATGTAGACCTTGCAGTTGGAAGTCATGCAGCTCGGTAGAAAGAGCTTGAGGTTGGCTGGCTTTTGGCATTGCAGCCTACACCTGTCAGCATGTCCTCTTTGTTTGAGTATTGGCAGCTTACTAGATCTGACTCCTTAATGCCGAATTCCTCCACGAACTGCTCAGCATTCCTCGGGTTAAACCTCTCGCTGCCTCCAATAATATCCTCCAAACTGAGGCCTTGTTCGACACCCTGCGAAGACCCAGCTGCGTACTCTGCCAGTCCGTTCTCATGCTGCTGCCCTCGGCCGACGCCCACAACTGCGCCGCCTTGCTTCTTCGCCCTTTTAGCGGCCTGTGCAGCAATCTTCTCCCTCTCTCGCTCCGCTTTCTGTCGCTGAGTAGCATCCTTCCAGCTCGAAGGAGGAAGTCCGGCATTTCTCATGTTCTCAACGAGCAGCTGCCGGGTGTTGGGATCACTGGGGCCATAGATACGGAGCATGAGGGGACACTCGAAATATTGTTTTCGTCCAGAAATCGTAGCTTCGACAATGAGGCTATGGCAGTCCATGAAGGCGGCAAGCTTCGCAGCTTGCGTCTTCGGTATGTGCCCTATCTGTTGTCGATGGACGTTGAGAACCTGGATTGCATTCCCTAATGGTGGGCCAGTAAGTTAAGTTGCTAGTGTTGCTACTGATGGCGCGGGACACTCACTATCATACTGGTTGTTAGGTTCACGACGGGGGATCGCAATCTCGCCGACATTCGCGTGCCCGGTGTAGTACCTGACGCCCACAATCTTTGTGCTAATGACGCCATACAAGACATAGCTCATGTCGGTCTCGCCGACACTCTGGCTAGAGTCCTGCACCTCTTGCGATGCATCGTCTTCGTCAGATTCATCGTCGATGACCAAGGGATCGTATTGAGAAGAGCCGGGTGCTGTGCGCGCTGGTAGAGAGTCGTAACCGGTACGTGCTGACTTGGGCGCGCGCGCTGCGGATGAAGCGCGTGCTGGCGCATAGCCTCGCGAAGCGGATGCACCTAGAGGCGTTCGGGGTGGTTCATAGCCTCCATGGTCGTCGCAGGAGGGTCGCTTCTGTCCCGCCATGAATTCTTCTGCAGATACGTCGTGATAAATCTGGAGACAAGGGAGCGGGGCGTTAGACTATGGTGAGTTTTGTAGGGATGCGCGATCCAGAAAACTGGGTCTCGGTTGCGATGACTTTCAGCGTTGATTTAATTAGGCGAGAACGCGCTAAGACGCGAGATCCTGTGATGCCCTGCCGATCAGCACTGGACTTGGCATCAAAATATCTGCTCTGAAGACCGGAAATATCTGCTGTTTGTAGGTGTCTACTCTATGTATGCAGCAATCATCCGTGCAGCCAAAGCCAGCCCACCACGAGCGACTCTCAAACATCAGTTACAATCACACCATAGCTCCCAAACGACCTAAGCTAAGTCTTCGCCCCTCTCATACTCCCAAGCGTCCTGGAAGACATCGATCAAGCAACTAGCAGACCAGGCTTGCGTCGGACAGCTATCACCGCAGAATGCTCCATCCTTCTGGCTCAGTTCTGTAAGCCCTGCCCATGGACTCTCCTCTATCTGTCGCATCATACCCGCCATCCTCCTCGTGACCTGCTGGTAACTCTCGACGCGATCCTCGGGTGTCTTTCTCCGCTGCAAATCAAATTTAAGCAGGGCACGGCAATGGAATCCCAGAGGCCACCCCCATTCGGGACCCTGGTGGTAGTTACGACCCTTGGATGTGTGGAAGTCGGTCGAATCCTCGCTGTTGATGTAGAAGGGGCGGTAGTTGTAGTCCGAGGGGTCAAGCGTTTTCATGCCGACTGGGCCGAGAAGATTCTTGTCCGCGACTTCCAAAGCGTAGAGGGCATGGTCAGGATCGAAAAGCTCGGGCGCTACCGTCATAGCTATGCTGAAGTTTGGACGGAGCTGGTAGTCCTCGTACTCCTTGCCGCCGCGGTATGTGTCTTTGTAGATGCCGCGACGGTTTATGATCTTCGGATTGACATCGTAGTTGGCGTCCTCTTCATGCGTGCGTGGGATGTAGAAAGTGCGCTCGAAATTGGCCTTGATCTTGTCGGCCCATGCGCGGAACGAGATGGCCTTCTTGCCGCCCTCGAGCGTCACGCCTTCGTATTTGTACTTGCCTTGGTCGTGCAGGTTTGCCACCCAGTTGAGGCAGCTGTACAAAAGGCCGATGATCTCGACAGGCGCACCGTCACGTGGCGTGCCAGGTACACCTTTGCTGCCAGCTTTCTCACTTTCACCCATCTTGTCCATCCATGTACCGCAGTTCCATTGGTTTCCACCGAATATCAGCCCTGTCTCCCAATCGGTTTGTACCTTGATGTTGAAGCCCTCGTCTCTCATTTGGCTGTCGATGTTCGGGCCAGCGTCGTACTCCCGGAAGTCAAGGCCAGTGGCGTGGCGTTGCAGTATTTCCTGGATTACATCCTCTACTGTGGACGACTGCGAGTAAGCGCGCTCGTCATTGTAGGGAAACCAAGTATCGTCATAGGGAAGGAAACGTCTCGGTGCCTTGTCCTGAAGCAGCTCAAGGCCACTTGGGACGATCTTGGTGTAATCCTGTACATTCTGCGTGAACCACCACACTGAATCTCTAGAGTTGTAACGAGGCAATTTCCCACTGCTTAAAAGATTCGGGATCATGCCGTGCTTGACAACACTGGCGAAAGCTAGAATGTGCTCTCTGGCATCATTGTAACGGCCGGTTCCCATGAGTAGACCGCGGGCAGAAATACAAATATCGCGACCCCAGCACCGCGCCCAGTCGTACGCAAAATGGGGAAGACCGGCGGCCATACTAGGAACGCTCTTCTCGGGCCAGAGCGACGTAGTGTTCATGAGGCCCGTCATCTGAAGGCTGACCAACGAAAGGCTGCGCAGGAACGCTGGGCCATTGCGAACCTTATCGCCCATCAGTTCGACGGCTCGATCTACGGCGGCATTGTACGCGGTCTGCATAATCATAGCGAATGATCTCGGCAAAAGGAAGCTAGGAATCTGGCGGATCCTGTCACAGCGCTCCTCGAGCCACGTCGCGGGTCCTACGATGCCGCGGTATTGTTCTTTCGCCGCAAGACGCTTCAGCCGGCCGACACAGTAATCCAATGCCCACTGTCCCTCTCGAAGGTGGTTACAGATGGGGTGACCAAGATTGTTCTCGTCAACAACAGTGCGTAATACACTCCACCAACCTTGGAGACCGGCATATACCAGTGGCCCATGTCCGGGAATGTCGTAGGTGCCGTCTTTGTTGTCGGAAGCATCTCGCTCCTCTTGATCACAACGGTACAAGATGTGGTTGAGATCTGCAAGGTCACATTTGCTGAACGCTTCTTGCGCCCCAGATGTAACGAATTTATCAAGGCCATCGTCATGCTCTGCAGAAGGGACCGAGGTTTCAAAAAGCGCAATACTTCCAGGCGGGAAGTTGTCAGGGATGCGGATTGTGGACGCATCTCCGGCCGATTCCACTACAACGCCTTGTACATCCTTGGTCCGACTGGGGAGACCACGGAGTACCTTGTCACCGATAACAGCCTTCCGAGTTTCGGCGCTGTTGTCAACCTCAAGGTTCCAGGCACCAATCAGCTTCGCTTGAGTGCCGGGTAGGTTCGTGGGCCCGAACCCACCGTTTCCGTTGCCATATCCAGGGAATGCCGTGTGGGCGATCAAGAAATACCCTTTCCTTGTCCGAGGGTTGACGCGGTGGACGGTGATATACTCTTTGTCGTGATGAATGTAAGTCTCAGTGTACTCTTTCTTGCCCATCTCCACATGGACCTTGTTCAAGATCTTCCGGATGCCGCCGATTCCACCCTCACCAGCTTGTGCCTTGATTATCTCACCAGTGGAGTTGTCTGATGCGTATAGTCTCTTCTCGTGGACCAGTTCGATGAGCTCGGGATAGACTTCGTCGAAACCGAACACACTACCCGTAGCACACGCGCACATGGCCACCAGAGCGGCACTGGACAACGTGTCGCGTGCATCGCGCTTCTGCGCAGGCGTCTCGTTGTCGTGCGTGCAGTCCATGAACAAGGCGTGGACTGGGCTCTTTTTGATCTTCTTCACAATGCGGCGAGCGCCGTCTGGAGTCATGGTAGTCGCGGAAGTATCGGCATTCATTACCTCGTCCGTATCGAAACTGCCAATGGGAACGCCACCGTGACGATGTACCAATCGGCTCAGTTCTTGCGTGCTCCATGCCTGCATGCATTCTCGGATAAGTGCATGTATACCAAGCTCTTTCACGAACTTGAAGTCCATCTCTTCGGATCCAGAAAAGAGCTCAGCAACGCAGAAGAGATTAGGGTTGACCGTACGAGCTTGATCGAGCATGTAGCTAGCGAGATGAATAGGAGTTGAGTGACAATTATCGATCCGGAACCCCTGGAAATACTTGGCCATCAACCTGGTGTACTTCGCCATGTGCTCCCAGAGGTAGGGATTGTCTTCCGGGCCATTGCCGTAACGGAGCTTTACACAGTCGCCCCATACAATAACCTCTCGCCTCAAATATGCCCTGGACTTGGGACCAGCATTGTCTCTCATTGCATCGGCAGCCCAGACCCAGCCATTATTGACGAGGGCAAGTGCTTCCGGATCGTGCTTTTTCGTGGTTTCATTGAGAGGTAGGCGCGTGAAGTATGGCTCGATGAGTGGACTGTTGTCGGTGATTTCGCCCATTTTGGGACCATGCTCGTCCAAGCGGCAGTACTTGATGCGGTTGTAGAGTTGCTCCATTATTTCAGCGGCATCTGCGTCGTACTCGCGATAGAAATGAAGATTCAGCTCGTCGATGATCTGACGGATTGCTTCGTTCGCCGCGCTCTCGTCTGGAGCATCGCTTGTCCTGGTATCGTAGCGGCCGAAGAGGGCAGTGAGCAGTGCGGCGCCTGAATCTGCATCAACAGAACGGCGGTAGCGTTCACCAAGTCTGTCGCCGCCCAGTAAGGCATGATCAACGATCCAATCGGCCTTCTTTTTCAACGACCATTTCTTCACAGCATCAAGGCCGCGTAAACCAGCCTCTCTAAAGCTGTCATCTGGGAACTTGACCTGTCCAGCAGTCCAAGATTGTACTACGGATGTTGCGGCAGTCTCCTTGTCAACAACGTAGTACTGCCAAAGCTTGGTCTCTCCGAGCACGCGTGACTTCACACCGTCCATGATTCGTAACAGATCGTCTTGGCTACTGATCTTTGTGGGCAGACCAAGTGAAGGCAGCTCACGGCTATACTTGAGAAGCGCCGTGTCCAGGTCAAGTGCAGGCCGAAGCCAGGGCGCCGTGTCCACGTTGTAGCCCGACTCGGGATGCTCCTCAAGCCACTTGCTATTGTTGGCGGTGTGATTCCAGACCACGTCAGTCATGGCCAGCAAGTTGTAATCCTTGTGCATCTTTTGCACAAGGGACGCAATGTCCTTCTCCCCGTTTGGAAACATGGCAGGGTCAAAGTGGTGTTGGTCGTATATGCTGTATGGCGAATTTGAATCACCTCGAATGTTCAGGGGTGTGAAATGTACCATGTTGTACCCACGCTCGCTAATGCCGCGCAGATGGTTGTTCCAGTCCGTGGGATAGCTGCCCATGAACTTGGAGAGGCAGGTGAACAGCGAGATCGACTCAATGGGAACTTGTTCGCCATGGAGCGTAAGCCGTGGGCAGACATCAATGTAGTATGTTGGTGTGCGGGTAGGCTTCGTCGGCGCGACGTCGGTAAAGGACCATTGTGGCAGCGGCGTGTAGGTGGTGTAAAAGGAGTAGGCATTGGCCTCGTAGATGGGGATGTCGTGCTTGATGGTGCCATTGAAGTCTGGATCCAGTCTGCACAGCGGATTAGCGCAAGGCTGTTGGGATGTCTTAGAGGAATGCTTACTTGTACTCGCGGTAGTGGTCACGCTGGAACTTCTCGCCCTTGGCGGGGATGTTCACCCACAGGCTACCCTCGCGACATATTGAGCTGGTGCCCTGTACCTCGAAGCAGACGTGGTACGGGCTGTCCTTGTTCGGAGGCGGCAGTAGTATGTACTGGCCGTCTACTTTGGGAGCCCCGTTGTCTGCCAATGGCAGAAGGTAGACATCCTGTGTTCTTGGTGTCGTGGCCATGGCTGCGTGTGCAATTGCGAGGTGTCAAGAGTCGGTCGTTGCGGTGGGCTGGCTAGTAAACAATGGCAAAATGTGCGTAAATGTGCTGCAACCGTAGAGATAGGTGCGCGCGGAGGTGCGAGGGTGAAGGAGGAGGGGTGGGGCCGGCCAGGCGGTTGGGACTATACACACTCTGCGTCGCGAAGGTGGCAGGAAGGATGAGGGCGCAATTGCCCTTGCTCTCTGAGGTGGAAGAGAGCGCGAAGGTGCGGGCGAGGACGATCGGCAGCCGATGCACGCAACATCGCTCTAACGCGCTGTCAGCCGCTGCCGTTCCTGACCTACGTCATGCCGCCAAGCTGGACCATCCCGCGGTCTCGAATCTCTCCGCCTTGGTTTCGCGTAGCGCGGAGAGGCGCACGCTCCAATAGCTCCACGACAGGGCTAATGCACCGGCATTTGACGCTTGTCGAGCACACCGCAACGTTCAACGGAAATTCTCTTCGTCCACCTTCTACGCTATACCGATATATCGTACAAATCCGCCTCGATCCCTGCTAGTACCCCGTCGAGCCAGTGAGCCATCAACGCATCGGGACTTGGAAATCGACCTAAGAATGACGCCAAAATGCAACTCGCATGCAACCTAACTCCACCGCTCAGTGCTAATTCATCAAACGACTACGAGTGCTGCCACGAGCCTAAAAGGATTCGAGAACGGGTATCGCGACATCGCGGCAGCCAAAACAAAAACCGGGACATGCAATAGATAGGAAGTGGAAAGCAAAATCGACGCTGTACCCTCAACGCACATGAACGCTTCCCTGAGATATTTCCTCTCCGCGGTGCACGTCCTTCCATTACCGTCCATTAGGTCCATTAAAGTCTATTGAAAATGGGGAACTGGGCGGATTGTTGAGATCAAGGCGGAATTGGCTCTCCGAAGGACCTCTGCTGTGCTGTGCCTGAGTAGGCGTCGCACTGGTGTCTTCATCGTCTATAGTGTCGGCGCTGACTGATGCTGGTGCTCGTTTTGGAGTCGAGCGCGCATTGAACGCTTCACGGCTGTCTGACGAAGAGATTGCTCGGTCCGCCGACATGTCCCTCTCGTGCGTGCCTCCACGCTTTGAACTGTTGGACTTCTCGGAAGACAGAAGAGATGAGTTCGGCGGGGTTGCACGTCCAGAAGCCAGACTCCTATCTGAAGACACTCCCCGCGAAGAGGGTGCCTTTCTGTCTCTCGAATCGTTCCGTGCCGAGGGAGACTTGAAGTTGTCCCCTAGAAATCCCGATGACTGTGAGCCCTTTGTCTTGCCCGAGCTGTGTCCGTTGCGGGAAGGAGTAGGATGGGGCTGCGTCTGCATTGCACTGGTATCCAGCAACTTCACCTCTTCAGCCAGGTACTCTTTCTCAGTCCAGCACCCCTGCCAGCAATTGCGCCAGTCCAGGATCAAAAATTGGAAGCAAAATGCGTCAATTTTGATAGCGGGTTGGAAGCAGATGCACAGATTGTTGTAGTTCATTTTGTTGAACTCCGAGCAAGAGTGGAGCAGACTGATGTGGCAGGTGATAGCGAACAGGAGATAGTAGTTGAATGGCGGCAGCTTAGACAGCTCATCTTTCAAGAGCTGAGGCGTACTCTTCGCACCTTGACACTCTTGCTGGATCCGCGATTGAATAGCCTTGGGAAAGATTTCATCGGGCAATTGGCGCAGCCAATTCTTGAACAACGAACCAATGACGTTTGGATCGTTCAAGTTTTCGTCTGCGATGAGGTCTATGTCGCGATCTATTGAAGATCAGCGACGAGCCAGACGTGTTTCCAATAGTAGACTCACCTTGATCAAACTTCTGCTCATAATATCTGATCTGATGAGCGGCACCAGGAACTCGGTATAGGCCTTCCTCCTCACATCCTTTCATGTTCAGATAGCTGTCCCTCGGGTCAGTTTACATGGTGTATAAATATATAGCCAAACAACGGGGACATACTCGATACAACGCCAAGGTAGCGCTGGCATCCAGAATTCCGTCTTGTCCTTGGAATTCTCCAACCGGTTCGAGATCCTGGTCAATCTCGTCTGTTCGACCAACGGCGTGTGAATGATCTTGAACTGATACTGTTCCTTGGGGATTTGGAGCTCCCTTTCATGGTTGCTCGAGCTTCGACCCAACTTCCCAAAGAGACCCTTACGAGCCGAATTGAGCTTCTCGCCGACTTTCATAGCACCAGAACCCATGTTGGACATCAACTGAGCGCCACGGCTCTCGTTATAGGAACCCGAGGCCACGGAGCTCTGCTCCCCTCGGTCTCTTCGCGCGTCATCATGGTCACGTGGTGCGAGCTGAGAGGCGTCGTGCCGATCTGCGGAGTGGGTTCGGAGTTTGCCAAACGCCATGTTTGAGCGCCATGATTTGTCCTTCTCCATTGGCGCGCTTTTTAGTAGTGCACCATCGCCGTTTTGCGTCCATGATGCTGTCGCATCTGGTGATAGTTTGGCAGGCTGAACCTTGTTGAGTTTCGTTCGCCCAGACCCTTCATCGGTTTTGATTGACCTCGATCGCCCAAGCATGCCGCTTTGTTTCTTCGCTTTCGATTTATCGCGCTTTGAGTTTGGAGTGTCTGGACCGATCTCTGCTGCCTCGCTTGACTTGCCGGAACCACTTCGCTGCTCAAAGGGAATGGTTTCAGATCGATTGTCTGTCGCTGTCAGTCTGCAATCCCAGAGTGAAAGTATATAACAAGGTCGAGATATCGGGATTCGCCTAGCTCCCCGTAGCAGGCAATGGAACTCGCAAGATATCAACCGTTCGACGTGGTGTTAGCGTGTGACTTACCATCAGAATTCGGTGTTTGGACCGGACGACTCAAGTCTGGCGTAGAATTGCCGCTGCGACCATTGACATAGATCGCTGTTTGACTCTCTCGTGGTTCAGGCAATTGGCGACTGGAATTTTCGGGGTTCGTTAAGCGCGATGAAGATCGCGTGGCGGAGAAATTGGAAAAGATGCTCTTGGAATCCTTTCGGGGTTTGGGCGAGGCAGGCGAAGCAGGCATGTCGTGATAGGGGGCGGTCGGTGTTGCACCGTTGGGGGCGTTGCCGTTCATGTCTGGGGACGATGGGCTTATGGGGCTAAGCGGAGAGTTGACGTTGTCCTTTCCGCCTTTGGGCCGCATGGCTAGTGACAAAGAAGACGATTTGGGCATTTTTCGAAGTGATTTCCGTGGCGGACTCCAAGACTGACTACGTCTTAGTATGATTGTGGCAAAGGCAGCGCCGATCTCGTGCTTTGTAGAGGGTATGTTTGGACGCGGGCAAATACCTCGGTAGATGGGGCCTCGACTGGGGAGCGAGTGAAGTATCTAGGTGGGTCCGGCGAGCGGTACGTGGGGTGTGGAAGAGACGGCTTTACGAGAGCGGGAACATGCGGCGGGTGATGTAGGCGGGATTCGAGTGCGGAAGTGCGGTTCTGGAGACTGTAATCACGCATGGTTGTCAGCGAGTGCAGAAGGGCAGCAGCTCCGGGCTGCGCAGTATTAGAGGCCAGGAGAAGGTGGTACGAACCGTGGCAACCCTGCTGTGGTGGAGAAGGGCTCTTCGCACTGCCTTCTGCAGGAGCACACGAAAGCGTGCGCAGCGAGGGTCGAGTGTGATGGCGCGTAGAGCAGGGAGACGGGCAGGCCTACGGGCTGCCGCTGTCGATCCGGACGCGGCGCTCGTGCGACGGGCAAGTGCGTACCGGCTAGAGGTGCGGTGGTGTTGACTCAGAGGGCGTTCGGTGGTTTGGCGCGAGGTTCAGGGCTGCGTGCTTGCTGCTGTCAGTACGAGGAGCCATAGGCGACCTGCGGTACCACATTGACCTGCCACGGTGTTGAAACAAAGGAGGGGGCAGGCCCAGGGCTGCGTCGGGCAGCACTTACCAGCGCCAGAACAAGGGCGTGTGTCCTGGGAAAGACAAAAAGGCGTACACCGTCAATGTGGGCTGGGTGCAGGCGGCGGCAAGTAATGGAGGGCTGCTGGGGTCCGTTGGCGGGATGCGTTTGGCAGCACTGGCAGCAGGCGGCGGCAGGGCGCGGTGAAGGCACCAACGCGGGGTCCTGGTGCTGGTGCTGGCAACGGGCAGATGGGGGCAACGGGCAACGGGCAACAGCGCAGGCTCGCGGCGCAGACGTCAAGGGCTCGTTCTCGCAGTCCCGTGGCCGGCGGGACGAGAGGGCAGCGGCAGCGACGTGTGAGAATGCTGGAGACGCTCGGGCCCAGGGCCGTTTGCGCCAGGCACAAAAGGTACGCGCGCTCTACTGAGCCTCTACAGAGTATACTACGGGGCCACTAGCGAGGCCAGCGAGGGCCAGCAGCAGCGGGCGGCCGGACGCTGCGACGAGGCTGCGCGGCGGGCCCCTGACGCCCTTGAGAGCGTCGCCGGCGCAGCGCGCTGAGGAATTGCTTGCATGCGGCGGTAGTCTCACAGGGTGCGCAGACGCGCCCGCCAGCCTGGCCTGCAACGCTGCGTGAGTGAGCCCTTGCCAGGTGCCCCAGTGGGCGCGAGGCCAAGCACCGCCGAAGATCGTTTCAGGCCCCGGCTTCCGCAGATGCGTCAACAGGTCCCAAGCGATGGTCTTTATGCGCCCGTCACCGCTCCACGCACAACCGCAGAACATCTCCCGCTGCCCGCTCCAGCGCCAGGGCCATGTCTCTTGTCTCTGGGCCTGGTCGAGGCATGGCCTCCCTGCCCGCCGAGACACGCCTCGTCGTGGACAAGCACGTCCGCTATATCCAGAGCCTCGATACCGTGCGTCTGCCTGGCGTGCATGCTGCTTCTTGTGCGTGCCATGGATAGCACTGACTGTCGCAGCGTAAAGACGAGCTCGAGTACTGGCTCACCGAGCATCTCAGGCTGAACGGCCTGTACTGGGGCATGACCGCCCTGCATCTGCTCGGCCATCCTGACGCGCTGCCCCGTGAAGGCATCCTCAAATTCGTCTTCTCCTGTCTGCACGAGAGCGGTGGCTTTGGTGCTGCACCGGGCCACGATGCACACATGCTCTACACTTGCAGTGCCGTCCAGATCATCGCGACCCTCGATGCCTTCGATGAGCTGGAAGCTCACATGGAGGACGGCCGCCGCAAGATCGGCCAGTGTATGTTTGGACTGCTCAGGGTCGGTGCGTCAACTGACGGTGTGTAGGGATCGCCTCTCTCCAGGACACGGCGACCGGCACCTTTGCAGGCGATGAATGGGGAGAGAAAGACACGAGGTTTCTATTCAATGCTTTCTTATCCTTGTCTCTCATGGGACTGCTCGATCTCGTCAACGTCGACAAAGCAGTCCAGCACGTTAACTCATGTGTCAACTTTGACGGCGCATACGGGACAAGCCCGGGCGCTGAGTCACATTCTGGCCAGGTCTACACTTGCGTGGGTGCGTTGACAATCGCGGGCCGACTCGATCTGGTCAATCAAGAGAAATTGGGGGCGTGGTTGAGCGAAAGACAGCTCAAGAACGGTGGGTTGAACGGGCGACCGGAGAAAACCGAGGATGTATGTTACAGCTGGTGGGTTATGAGTAGTCTTGCTATGATCAACAAATTGCATTGGATAGATGGCGAGAAATTGACAGCGTTCATTCTCGGCTGTCAGGTAAGGGAACAAAGCCACAGTCACCACATGTCTAACTAGTGTAGGACCCCGACTTGGGAGGTCTGTCCGACAGACCTGGCGACATGGTCGACGTGTTCCACACGCACTTCGGCATAGCAGGACTCAGCCTGCTCAAGTATCCTGGGCTCGCAGAGGTAGACCCGGTGTAGTACGTATCGCAGTGCGTCGATGGTCATGTTAGGCTAACATGGGTGTAGTTGCATGCCGCGAGATGTTGTACAGCGATGCCTACGTAAATGAATCGAGCCGATGATACCCTAGTCGAAGACGAGGATTTGGTGAAGATGAAGTGAGTGAAGGCGTAGATTGGCAGTGTCAGTGAATGGTGCATGTGGGTTGAGACCGGCCCTCAAGGCGTCCTTCGCTGCACCGGAGCTGAACTTGTTTCGATGCCAGCTTCGTGTATTTCCCCTCGTACATTGGCAGAGATACTCGTCCTCTTACTACGATCTCTATCCCGCAGAGCTGGATTTGGTGTCCAGCGCACTGGCGGTTGCCGTTCTTACTAGTTCTCCCACGTGGCACAGGCTAGAAAACGGCATCCACCTTCCCTCACCATTCTCTTCCTGCTTGTCATTGCTCGACTCCTTCCCCTATTCTTCCCCAAAAGCCATTTGTACCTGCTTCCTACTCTCGTGCCTCATCTATCGCGCCAATGGTGCAGCTGCAGCTGCAGCAGTGACCAAGAAGCCTAGCCAGTGTTATCAGCCTGCTCTTTCATCACCTCTTCTCCTTCTCAAACCTTCCCCCGCTCCTTTCAAGTCACCATCTCTCGTTACCAACCACGCTGCAGCGACAGCACTTTCACTTTTCACTTCATTGTGCTGCGTTCTGAGCGTCTGCGTTCCACAGCGGCGGCCATGGCCTCCGCCAACATTCCCCTCCATTGCAGCATCTGCCCCAAACGTCCAAACTTTAGCGATGTATCCCATCTGCTCACCCATATTGCCAGCAAGGGCCACCTCTCCAACTACTACAAAGTCAAGGTTCGTTCCGGCAACGATGATGCGGCACGCCGTCTGGTCGAATCTTACGACCGTTGGTATTCCGAGTGGAACGTTGAGGATCTGATGTCGGAGCGGATGACACAGAAGGACAAACGCCGCTCGCGTGCGAGACCGGTTGGTACGCGTCTTGACCCGCTCTGCTTGCTTCACTCCGGAATATGCTGACTTCAAGCACAGCTCGTCAAACGCCCACGCCGAAAATCGAAGCTCCGATTCCCCGCCTTGCTCGTCCTCGCACTGCCGTCGGCAATCTGCTCGACCCTCGCTTGTCCGAGCAGCAATTGATCAAACTTGAGAGCGCCGTTTCGTCTACGCCGACTCCCCAACCGGGACCTGTCTTGCGGCAGCGACCGCCTCGCCTCTTCGGTGCTCATATGCAGTATTGGACAGGCACTGATTCACGTGCGTCTCAATCTAAGGAGGATATGTACACCTTGTTCTAACGTCGCTCAGGTGCTAGCTCCCGTAGCTATACGAACGACTACGACACCTCCAGCGAATACTCGGACCCTAGCGAGCGCCGTCGGTACCAGAGCGTAACCCGTGAGGACTCGTGCGCCATTGAAGACGACCCTACCGACGCAGGCTCAGCGGACCCCATGGCGGTTAGCGAGAGCACCAAGCTCAAGGGTGTCCTCTGGCCCGGCATGGCCATCTTCGACTCGGCCACACCTGAAATGCGTCGCAAGCGCAATCAAAAGAAAGATAGCTCTGTCGTCGAACAACTAGAGATCAATTCCCAAGAAGTAGAGCCTACTGAGCTCATCTTCACCCCCACAGGCTCCTTCAAGCGCCAGCGAAGGATTTCAAGCTCTGTATACGATGATGAAGAGGATGAGATGGTCAAAGTGGAGAGCCCGACCCCCTCATTGGCGCGACCGGCCCTCGCTGACCTGGACGTCAACGCGTCCCGACGGCAGCGGCCCGTTACTCGCGCCCAACCTTTCTACGCCGCTTGCAGCAGCTACGAGGACGAACACAGTCAATCCGACCGCGCGAACAGCTACGGAGACCGTGCTCCCAAACGGAAACGGAGGTTTGAAGTCTTCCAAGACAATGAGGTATCATTCGGCCAGCCCGCTCCATTCCAGACTCTCACTGCTGGGTTCCAACACCAGGTGTCACCAACACCGGCTCCCACCGTACCTCTGTTCAAAAACTTCAATCAAAATCCATTCCAGTTCGAACCCAGGATTGAGAACAAAGAGAACATGCCCCCTATGCTCCACCATGGATCAGCATACGAGCATCACCACGCTCATCAACCTGCCGCCTTCCACTACCAGGCCTTCACTTACGGGCTTGCCCCAGAGCATCCCGCTATTCAGTACCAAAATCAGCTTTACATGCCGATGCATGGCTATCACCCAAGCCAGGATGACGACGACAGTCGCACGATTACGGCTCCTCCGTCTCCATCCACAGCCTAGCCCACCCCGCCGTCCTGCGGCGGCCTTTAGAGCCACCCTCATCATCATGCCACGAAAGGCGGCATCCTCGTGGTTTCGAATTGGTACGTTGATATTGTTCCAAGCACCCAACTGTCGACTCTCGCTTCTCCTTTTGGTTTTACGATTCGTCTTCGGCGAGCGAGAGCGACAACCATGTGTGCCAACTGTTTTCTTCTACTTCAGGTTTATAATGTATGGGCTGTGGTACAATAATCGCCTGGTATGGTTTATGGCTCATGTCATCTATCAGGGTTTGAGCTTCTAGCAGTCACTGTTGACTGCAGTCTTGTTCGGGATTTCCTGATCCCATTCTGGCATGCCTTCTTTAACCAAGTTTATTCGAGAGCGTGGATGGTGACAAGGCTGATGGGCTTGTACGATATTCACTGCGAAAGCATGATTAATGAAGGTGTTCGGGAAATCGCTTGATGGACCATGAGGCACTCACGATGCTGTGAAAATGCGATGCTTATCAAACCTTTCACAGACTACAGCGACATCAAGGCACAGTGACGCATGGTGCAGATACAAAAGGACAAGGCGGTGGCATAGTCATCCCCATGAATCCTTCATATAGGATGAGCTTCGCTGAGTATGATATTCTAATCCCGTACAGTGAGTGTCCCAGCCAAGTTCTGCTTTGAAGTCTTGACTGCCCTAAAGCTCCTCTCCGATTTGTCTTGCTCAGTGCATATTCGGCATTCCATTCAACCTCCCGTTCATCAGTCTACTTCGATTTCTTGTCCTCTCCATGTTCAATCACAGTGTCCCTTTCGATGCCGTTGACGACGCGGTAGCACCAACGTAGGCCGGCGCCGGCGGCCCACATGGCGACTCCACTCAAAGCAAAGAGACCGATGCGCTGAGTCGTGTTGAGTAATGCAAAGATGGGGTAAGGATAGAATCCTACAATAGTCAGTGATTTGAACTTCAGATCTGGAACTTGCGGAATGGGAAACATGTAGGGCCAAGCATACCATTGCGTGAGTGGCAAAGTTCTATCCAAAACCAGTAGAGGAATGCGATGGCAGTGGAGATCATCAGAGAGAGGGTCGAGGCGCGAGGGTTTATGGGGCTGGTGGGCCAAGGAGGCGAGAGGAAGAGCGCGTCTAACGACAGAAGCAGGGTTGGGAACACTGTCTCGTTTCAGCTCAGCTTGTAGACGATTGGATGGAAACCCTTTACGATGAAAGCCGAGATCGGCCATAACCGGCGGCGTGGGTAGGTCAGGTGGAATGACCAGTTCCCGATCAATCTATTTGAGCTCAGGAAATGGACGTATGAGTCTGGTAGGGGTATGTGTACGGCTCGTAAGCCCCAGTAGAGCATACTGATGATGATCTCTATCGGCGCGGCTACAAGTGCGAGGTAGTTCTTGAGCGTGAAGAGCTGCTGTGAGGACGTCATGTCGGCGAGTAGGCCAATGGTGAAACATGTCGTGGATATCGATAGACCGAGGACGGTGAGATACTGGAGATGCCATCCGAATGAGTAATTCCGTAGCAGAAGTCAGTAGATGGACAGTGCTGAGATCTCGTTTGAAAACTTTGGGATTGCTTCAATTGAGAGATAATAGAGAGTAGGGTGGAACTGTTGAGTGTTCGTTGATTCAGGATCTCGAGCCAGGCAATAAGTGTGTGTCGGAACTGGTGAGGCAGACAGCTCCAACGATTACAGGATAGTCCTGCAAGGCTTGCAACATCGAACATCTCGGGTGTCTCAACGTACAATTATATTGGGGTTATCAACCAGACTGCGATGACATCAGTGCCTGTTCCTGCTGGGATCCAAAGCTTGCATACAATTTGAACGAGCGGTAAAAGCTGACGAGACCAATGACCTGATCCATCTATTATAAATGCTGTCCGAATATCTTGCGCTGTGAGACCACATACGTGCGCTGCGCCTGATATTCCTTTACTGGGCGCATCCAGTCTTTGTAATGGATGCCGCCGTTTCAGCTCGTCGGCTACTCGAAAAGCACTCATCGCGGACCACAAGTAGAATGAGTGTAGGAAACAATCGTACTCAGCAGATTCTGTTGTTGACGAAGGCACGGGAAAGGACGAATACCTATATGACGAGTTACGGCCCGTATGCAAGCTAGAGCACGTGGCGTGTGCACGCTCCCCCGACCAAGCCACATCAAGTATTACCGTCAGCTGGCTGGCGAGATTTGTCCCCAACATTTTGAGATTTGTCCCCAAGATGAGATTTGTCCCCAACGCTAACCGCACGTCGACTAGTGCCAGATAAATTACAATAATCAAAATGCACAGCAGTGCGGACTGAACAACTAGGTAATGCCTGGCGATAAATGTACATATGATGAGACTATCTCCTACTGACGTCGATGTCTCTTGCGCGGGCTAAGAGTTTTCCATGTATCTGGAGCTGCTATTGCTGCAGCCCGCTTGGGTCGCTGCACAGGCTCATCCCTGGGCTCAGGGAGTGCACGCTGAGGCTCAAGGAGCGCATTTTGAGCATCAACCTGCGCAAACCTCTCAGCGTAGAACGCCTCCATATCTCCGAAATGATAGTTCCATGCCATGGTCGGAGTACAGGAAGCGAAAAGCCCCTCTGTAGCGAGAGCCATGTTCCGTGCTTCAACCAACTCTACCGGATCGTCTTCCTGTCCCGTTTCTACCAAGAAGTTGCTCGCTGCGAACATGTCGTTGTACTGATACATAACAGCTTGAGACCGTCGATTCTCGATATCAGCAAGAAATTCCTGTAATGACGGAGCCCGCCAGGCTGGAGGCGATGCTACCGTGACAGACACTGCAACAGCCATAGGCGGAGACGAGCGAGGGTATACAACACTAGGCGTAGGGGAAGGTGCAGGAATCGATAGAGATATACATGTAGTCACAGGGCCCGCGCTTACTACAGAAGTGGGAGCCGATACAGTGACAGATGTACTCACTTGTCGCAGAACTTCAGCGAGTGTCAGATTCTGAGGTTCATAAGAAGGTTGAAACTGAGAAGAGGAAGGCGGTACACGTCGTTCGAATGCTGATGGATCTCGGCGAGTTGATGCCTCATTCCTCCTCGGGCCACCTCGCGTTTGAGCAGGTAGCGGCTCTAGAATAGAATGGTATGGTCTTGGGGATAAACGAACTGATGGCCCTTGCTCGCGTTGATAGCGCCAATGGTCATCGTAAAGGTGATTTAACCTTAACGTCGATCTGGCCGTCACTACTTCTTGCAGCGTATGGCGGCATGGGAGACCGTTTATCTTCTCGAAGAGGCCCGAACAAGGGTGACCGCCGCGTCGTTGTCTCTGCTCCTGTTGGCGTAACAGATCCTGTTGCCTGATGCGCTCGATCGCTGGTGGTGTTAGAATATCGTGAATGCCAGGAGGCAGGAACGGCATCGCCGCTAGCCTGTGCTCAAACTTGACGCTATGCTTGGACGAAGCAAGGTCCTTCCTGTACTTGTTGTACTGACTCTTCACCATCTGTTCAATTCGTTCGACTACACGTAACAAGTCACCTCTAGAGGTCATAAGGTAGTCTTTTAGCACCTTATGCATCCCTTCCACGGGCGAGCTTGTGATCGTGTTATAGTGGCGGTGGTTTGAGGTCCAGGCAGCTGCCCACTCAGTACGGGTGAGGTATTGGTTTTCTTGCAAGTATCTACAAAGTTCCTGCTGGTGGATATAGTCTTTGATCAGGTCATTCCACTTCAACTGGAACTCTAGCGGCCTCTTCGCATAGACAAGCTGCTATAGTTAGAATATGCAGCTTAATATGATAGCCTTCTGAACGTGTCGGACGTACCTGAGTCCATCGCTTCATGAACGCAGCCCGGTGTTCAGCAATCTTTTGCTTCTCCTCTTTTGTCCCGCCATCGGCGTCCCGCCAGGTCTGCTGGGCCTTCGTCTGGACGTTCTTATTGATGTGCCATACACATAGTAGTTGAGGGACTCCTGGGAGTAGCGAGCGAGCTGCTATCTTTAAAGCCTCTTCCTGATCGCTGATGAATACCCGTGGTAGTTGTACTTCTGTCTTGAGAAGAAAGTTCGCAATGGCCCAGTAGTAGTCTGCCTGCGTCTCACTGCTAAGGAAGCAGAAACCTGCAGAGAAAAAGGTCTGTAGGTTGGTGCAGCCAAGGATGTGCAATAACGGAAGTTTATATCTATTCGTCCGGTATGTACAGTCCATTAGTAGCACGTCGGAATTGGCAAGAAGTAGCTCCACTTGCTTTTGATGGGCGAAGAAGAGATTCTGTACGCGATTATGATCGTCTTTCTTCACGGCGAAGATCCAGTCCCCAGTAGATAGATCATCCAGTAGCGTCTCAATAGAACTCCTCCCGTTCAAGTGTTTCTCTCGAATTGCTTTCCTCTCGCTTCGGATGTCGGTCGCAGAGACTAGTGTATCTTGGTCTTCTTTTTGAATTGCAGCCAGTATCTGCATCGGCCGCACCCCAGCATGGGTCATTAACTCAATTGCCTCCTTTTGTGCTGATGTACGCTTGCGGTAGACATTGTGCGCGCTAGGATTAACGGATCGAGGATGATTGTGACGTCTATCTTGGACCTCTAGTTTCCATTGGCCGCTAACCTTCATCTTGAAGACAACAAGCTTAAAGGGACATCCTGTTGACCGTGTACTTGTGCTTAGAACCTTTGCAGTTGACTGGAAGTTACTCCTAAAACGGTCGCAGTGGTAGTAGTAACGCGTCTTAGCAATTGAATTGTGAGGCCAGCTCCGCTTGAGTACGAAGCCGTAACCATGCTGTATACCATGCGTCTTAAGCGCGTCATATGCTTCTTCATAGGAGCCGTAGAGCAGGTCTGGAGGTGGGGTTATACCTTCCATGTTGTCTGTGAATAGGAGAATGAGTTACCACCTCCCTCCTCAGAAGCTATCTAGCTAAAGTAGAGACGCGTGGTGTCGCGATATTGTCGCGATGGTGTCGCGTCCATAAATTATGCGCTAAACTAAGTTAAGGCGGTAACTTTCGCTAACACTAGCGTTGGGGACAAATCTCATCTTGGGGACAAATCTCAAAATGTTGGGGACAAATCTCGCCAGCCCCGTCAGCTTGGTTCACTAACCACATCGCAGAACATCCCCACGCTCCTGGCGTTCAGCGTCATCCACGAAACCCCAGTTATCATGCATCAGCTGACGTCCACTTCTTGTGATGGAGAATCATCGGAGTATCGTCGCTTCCTCCGCGGCTCGGCTGCCGGGCTTACACCCAATGGGCAACCCGCTGGGTGAACTTCGGTCGCGCTTGGTACCAGGCTAGCCATATCGAACCGCGGCATCCAATGGTGTACATCTTGCGACTCCACAGCTGGAGACATCGCGGAATTTCGGGCCAAATCACCCGGCTATTGAGGTCGCCATGGCGTATAAAGGCTACTGGCAAGCGTCGCCAATGTCTGGCAGGTCGCGTATAACCCTCGTTACAGCGTCGTTAGCCATCTGCTCGTGGTTTCATGGTCACGTTCGGGTTTTTTTCTTCCTCAATCGATACATCTGCGGATACCCAACATGGATGCAAACATTGAGGATATTCTCCACACCCTGACCCTGGAAGAGAAGGTATCTCTGCTTGCAGGGAAGGATTTCTGGCAGACAGTACCGGTCCCGGAGAAGGGCGTCCCGGCAATAAAGGTATGTTGGTCGGACACCGCGCATGTTTGCGGACTGACATCAACCAGGTGTCTGATGGACCGAACGGTGCCCGTGGCGAGACCTTCAGTGGTGGAACTCGAGCAGCATGCTTTCCGGCTTCCTGCTGTTCAGCATCCACGTGGAACCCTCAACTCATCAGACAGGTTGGCCATGCCCTTGCGGAGGAGACACAGACTAAGGGGGCTCGAGTATTGTATGACAGTCTGGAATCAATCCTCCAATCAGATCTAACACTTTCCAGACTCGGGCCTACCATGTGCAACCACAGACATCCGCTTGGGGGGAGAAATTTCGAAAGCTTTTCCGAAGATCCGCTCCTTACCGGAAAGCTTGCTGCCCAATACGTAATAGGACTGCAAGAGAAGGGTGTGGCTGGCACCTGCAAACACTTTGCTGCGAACGAGCAAGAAACGGATCGCTTGACGGTGAACGAGATTATATCTGAGCGTGCTCTACGAGAGATCTACTTGAAACCCTTTGAGATTGCTGTCAAGGAAGCCAACCCTTGGGCTTTTATGACTTCCTACAATCAAGTTAACGGAATCCACGCAGATGCCAGCAAGTTTCTGTTGGAGAAGGTTCTCCGAGGGGAATGGGGCTGGAAAGGCCTGGTGATGAGTGACTGGGGCGGGACCAACTCCACCGCCGACTCTCTCAACGCCGGACTTGATCTTGAAATGCCAGGTCCCACGCGTCGTCGAACATACAGAGATGTCAAGGATGCAATCAAGAATGGTGAATTGACCGAGGAGACTATTAACGACCGCACAAGAAATGTTCTCGAGCTGATCCGGAAGATTGGGGCGTTCAAGAATCCAGAGATTCCTGCTGAACGATCCGAAGATAAGCCAGAGCACCGCAAACTTATCCGAGATGTAGGCGGACAGGGACTTGTCCTTCTCAGGAATGAGAACGATGTGCTTCCCTTGAAAAAGGACGAAGTAAAGGGCAAGAAGATTGCGATGCTCGGTCTTGCAAAAGAAGCTCTTATTCATGGTGGTGGAAGCGCTTCCTTACATTCCCACTACCGGATATCACCCTGGGAAGGCATGCATAATACCTATGGAAAAGATGTTGAGTTCAAATTCGCCAAGGGTAAGATCGTGTGCAAGCCCCACGGGATTCTGATTGACGAGCGTCTAGGTGCTCATACATATCGCCTCTTACCTCCTCTTGCAACAGGATGCACAGACTCGAAGGGTAAACCTGGATGGACCCTTCAGGCCTTTGAGGCCGGGAAAGGTAGCCTACCTACCATGACAATCCACGGCCACAAAGAGGCCGCTTTTACCGGCCTGTTCAACGAAGATGTGAAGTGGAAGGATCTTGAATTAACCACGACCTTCGTTCCTACTGAGACTGGTGAACACTACATCGCAGGCTCTGGCATTGGACCCACTCGCGTGAAGATCAATGGCAAAGTGGTGTTTGAACAGAAACACAGCACGAATGACAGCATGGGCTTTCTGTTTGGTGGCAATCCCGAGACAGAGTTTACTTACTCTTTCACCGCAGGCCAGTCCTATAGCATCCGCATCGAATCTGAAGCGCCTGGTAAGGAAGGATCGGACTTCGGTGGTATCCTTGCTGGCATGCCTGGGTTCCGACTAGGCTTCATGTATGCGAAAGAGCATGATGAGGACCTTGTCTCCCAAGCGGTGAACGTCGCTAAAGAGTGCGATTACGCGATCGTCTTCACCGGTCACACCCCGGTCTGGGAGACAGAAGGCCAAGATCAAGCAGCTTTCCATCTACCTAACAAAGATCGCTCCCAAGACAAGCTCGTCGAAGCTGTTGCGGCTGCTAACCCGAAGACGATCGTCGTCAACTCAACTGGAGTAGTTGTCGCCATGCCATGGCTCTCAAAGGTCTCTGCTGTGATACAAGCATGGTTTCTGGGCCAAGAGGCTGGAAATGCTATTGCAGACGTGATTTCTGGAGCAGTGAACCCTTCTGGACGGCTTCCTGTATCTTGGCCCAAGCATATTGAAGACGCTCCGGCACATGGCAACTTTCCAGGCGAGAAGAAGGATGGCCAGCTCACTGTAAAGTACGCGGAAGGTGTCTTCGTTGGGTATCGCCATTATGACCGCATGTCGCAAGACAAGGTCCAGTTTCCATTCGGTTTCGGTCTCTCGTACACAACTTTCAGCCTCAAGGACGCCCGGGTCTCGCAAACGTCGAACGGCAAGTTCACAGCAGAAGTCACGGTTACCAACACTGGGAGACGAGCCGGCGCCACTGTTGCACAACTCTACATCGGGAGGAGCAAGCAATCCTCTGAGCATCCCATCAAGACACTGGCTGCATTCAAGAAGGTATTTTTGGATGCTGGAACAAAAGAGCAGATCACGCTTTCGATAGATCTAAGAGATTTCGCCTACTTCGACCAGACAAGCTACAAATGGAAAGTTGACAATGGGCGGTACGACTTTTCCTTTGGCCAGTCCACACAGCACATCGAAAATGTTGTCAGCGTAGATATTGAAGGAGCCAGCCGAGAGCTGAAACTTTAGGGCTCATAGATGTGATAATGATAATGATAATATCTACCTTGCTGAGGTTTGAAAAGCTCGTTAGCACATATGTTGCGTACATTGCGCTGAACCAAGCTTGTCTATAATAGCGAATACATATGATACATGCATCTCTTCTGTGGAACCAAGGCCAAAGCGTATCGGTAATGCAACTAGTCCTTTTTCGGTCAACTACATGGCTCGTGCGCAATCATTACGTCGGATGCATAGGCCGAGGCATAGGTTAATCAGGCAACGCTCCGTCTATTCTGCCACCACGTCAATTCCTTAGTACAATGCGCCAGTAGGGACGAATACCTTAAGCCGTGCAGAACTATATGCCGGGTATGCACGAGCTGGCTCATTATGTTCTTGGGGTGTTGTTTTTGATCAAGTGATCCAAATCCGCGATGCCAAATGTCGGGAAGCCTTCGAAAGGCTGTGCGCATTGTAGAGCGAGAAAGGTCAAGGTGAGAAAAACTTCCCAAACGTGGAGGGATTTATTAACCATACAATCAGTGCGACCTTAAACGTCCATCGTGCTCGCAATGTATCAGGGCGGGAAGAGAGTGCCATGGCTACCGGGACCCACTTTCGATGATGTTCAAAAACGAAAGTCATGTCGTTATGAATAAGGCACAGAAAAGATATGACGCTCTCTCAAAAAAGAGGAAAGAGAGAGAGACATTTTCTGGAACACTTCCGGTGCGGCACCTGGCATCCAAGGAGACTCCAGACGGTTCATCTTCATCGACATCGTCGGAGTCACAGCACACGTCTTCCACCTCAACGCGGTCGGGAAGCGTCGCGAGATCAATTGCTCCCCCGATAGAAAACCAAGCCCTTTCATTCTTTGCCGCCAACAACATCCTGCAGCCAGCGGTTGTGGGAAGAGGCAATTACCAATGGCTGTTTCAGATGCTAAGTGGGCCCGGAATCGACGCGACCCTGCAAAGCAGTGCGCACGCTGCATCTCTGGCAACACTTGCCACGGCAAACAAGTCGCCGTTTCTGATGAAGAAAGCCCAGGAGCATTATGCCAATGCATTGACTCTGACTAATAGAGCATTAGGTGACTCAAAAAAGGTCTGCGAAGACAGCACGCTTGTGTCTGTGATTCTGCTTGGGGTTTATGAGACCTTCGTATTCGAAAAGCATTCGATGGGGGCATGGATGCAGCATCTCAAAGGCGCAGAGATACTGTTTGCGCTCCGCGGCGAAAACCAGTTCAAAAGTGATCTTGCCAGGCAGATCTTTGTACAATTCTATAGGACAACTATAACGAAGGGCGTCGAGCTCGGCACACCTATACCGGAGAAGATCGCTCGATTGTATAGGTTTCTGACTTCCTTGAAGGACTATACCATGCATGGTACGTACCAACACTCTGCAATGTTTCATTTCACTTGGTCCGATGGAAACAATTCGTTTATGCCAATGGTCAATTTGATTTCCAAAGTGCCGAGCCTTGCTAATCTAGAAAGGGGTCGAACATCAAGTCGAAGTTCTGGAGAAGGCGATCACGCTTATGCAAGATGAAGAAGGGGATCCAGCCTCCATCGTGTCCGACATAATGAAACTCGATGGTGAGCTGAACCTCATCAAATTCATGCTGCAGACCCTGTGGAGATACGAGGTTGTGCGTCTGGAAAGACCCGCGGAACATGTTTTTGGGAGCTTCTACCACATCTACACGAACCCTTGGGTCATCAACATGTGGAACATACTCAGAATGTGTCGGATACGTCTGTTCAAGTTCGTGCGCGCGCAAGTCAACAAGGGACTTCGATGCTCGCCTCCTCGGTTTTCGGAAGAAGAGGCACATGTTCATCTCAATGCTTGCAAAGATGTGATCAGTTCGCAAATGCTGGACATGTGCGCATCTACACCTCAACTCACTGGCCAAATCGCCTTCCCGCATCAAGTCAAGCAGGACCTCGATTTACTTAGCAAAGGCATAGAGGCAGTGAACTTGCGCAACAATATGTTCAAACTACATGCACAAGGAACATTTTTGGAGCCTTTCAAGTCAACTGGACTAGACCATTTGATCGGGCCACTTTATGAAATCGGACGAAGCGATTATGGTCCGAGGTTGACACGGTGGGCTGCTGATCAGCTCTATTTCATCGCTCGAACAATTGGAACAAGGCAGGCGATAATGTTAGCAGGAGAGTTGGAGGAAAAGCTGAAGGACGAATCCAACTTTATGGTTTGGAACGATCCTTGCCCAACTTCTGCACAACTTATAGCGCTAGCGAAGTAAGGAGTATCGGAGCCCAACTCCTGGGGAAAATCGACTAATCCCCGCACTAGTACGGTACCGCGGAGATAACAGACGTAACGTCATCACTCCGTCCGAGAGTGTATTGCTTCTAGCCAACCAAAGCGCTTCGCGGAGCTGGGGAATCGGAAACAATCCTGCGCTTCGGGTCGCCCCCTCTTCAGCTCAAATACATCATAGAGCTATAGAAAACACACCGTATTCATTTCTCTCCACCACGAAAACTTTGAAACTCGGGACGAGTTCTTCATACAAAATCTAAGTTGTCTACCAAAACGTTAGAAGAGTTATCATCAAAGGAAACATGGCTGCTCAAAAGATACCAGACAGCATGCAAGCCGCACAAGTCGTAGAGGTACACCTTCTCCTGAGAGTCCATCTTCAATCATGTGCCGAATTACAAAACGTTTTGCATCGCCCAAGGATGAAAGAATCTCCATACTCACCCATTGAATTTCATCCGATAACATCTTCTAACTTCCGCAGTTCGATAAACCGTATAAAATCAACACCGTCCCGGTGCCCACCGACCTCGCCCCAGAAGATCTCCTTATCCGCGTGGCCGTCGCATCTCTCTGTCACACGGACTTCATGGTCCAGCACGGCATCATGGGAACCAAGCTCCCCTGCACCGGCTCGCACGAAGGCTCCGGCACCGTTGTCGCCGTCGGCTCATCAGTCAAGAATTTCAAAGTCGGCGACCGCGTAATGGGCGGGATCATCTACCACTCATGTGGAACTTGCGGCGACTGTCGCGGCCCGGAAACGTCTACTCAATACTGCACCAATGCTGCTTACTGCGGCGTCAAAGGCGCGGATGGGTATTTCGCGGAGTATGCGCGAATCGACAGCCGATGGGCTGCTAAGCTGCCTGACAAGGTGTCATTTGAGACAGCTGCTCCGCTCGCTTGTGCAGGGTGCACGGTGTACAAGGGCGTTGTGCTTGCGGGGCTGAAGAAAGGAGAGTGGATCGCGCTTGTGGGATCAGGAGGCGGGTTGGGTCATCTAGGCGTGCAATTCGCAAAGGCGCTTGGACTGAAGGTCGTGGGTGTCGATGCACGCGATGAAGGTTTAGAATTAACAAGGAAAGGAGGCGCAGATCTTGTTGTGGATGCGCGGAAAGGCGATGAAGCAGCAGTCAAAGAGGTTAAGCACGTGACGAATGGCGAGGGCGTGGCTGCTACAGTGAACGTCAGCGATGCAAAAACTGCCGCTGCTACGAGCTGTGCCATCACGCGAATGCATGGGACAGTAGTTCAGGTCGCTCAGGTTAGTCTGCTTTCCTACGCCAGCTCATTCAGATCTGCGACGAGAACGGCGTCCGGGTCCTACTTCTGGAACACAGTACAGTTATTTGGCACTCAGACCTAACCTCCAATAGCCCGACAACGTAACCATTCCCTTCCAAGAGCTGATCTTCAGAGACATCCGGCTTCGCGGCTCCCTCATTTGCTCGGCGCAAGAAGCCAACGACATGCTGCAGCTTGTAAGCAAGCACAATATCTCCGTCAATGCCAATGCTTTCAAGGGACTCGGAGATATGGAGAAGCTTATCGAGCTTGCAGAGAGCGGGAAGATGAAAGGCAAGGGTATTGTGATCATGGATCAGTCGCAGATTGACGCGGAGGGGAAGGGGGTGATGTAACTGCGAGCCCCATAGGCGTTTGCGTATTGACGATGGAACCAGATTGAGAACATTGCTGTGATCTTGGTTTTTGTTGAAGTTGCGGCTCAGGTGCATCGCTAAATACGGGTATCATTCCGCCTCGCTATCCTTCCGTCGAGAACTTCCCTCGTTCGTCCCTCAACCTTGCAGCTATTGTGCCTTTCCGTCTGCTTACAATATCTTATGGTCCCGGCTTTACGTAACCTAGCTTTACAGTTTCCACCTCCAATGTTTCCATATCCACCAGCACAATCTGCCCGGTCTTGCTGAACTTCGGTACTCCCACAATCAGCACTTGTTGTCCCGCCGGACCCTTGACAAACTTTGCCTGAAACTTCTCTCTGTTACCCGCAAAGTAGATGTGAGGGCATTCTTTCAGTATCAGAGGATCGTCGTCCTGAAATGGGTAGCACCACAGCGTATCCGGCGCTGTAGGCGCTATACACCGCCATCTCAACATCATCTCCATGGCATCAAGCGGCCATACGCCATCCACGTATTTTAGTAAATCGTCCAGTGTCTGGCCAGCCGTTCCCAGTATTCTCCATCCCTCAACATCAGCTTCCCACGGATTTGTCACCAGGTCGAGCCCCTCGAGCGTCTCGTTTGCTAGCGCGGGCGGATATTGGTAGGCTCTGCTGAGAGGGAAAAGAGCCGGATGGAGGGGCTGTTGGGGGAGAGCAACGTTCGCGGGGTCTTGTTCACCAGGGAGGACACTGACTGGCAGGGCGGGGAGGATTTCAGCTAGGAAGGCGTCGAATTTCTCGGCGGGTGTAGCGTTGTAGGAGGAGGAATCGTAGCCGTAGTTCCTCTTCGCACCTTTTCTCACGTCGAACTCTTCTCTTGAAAGAATTGGTGAAGCGTTGGAAAGCGAGTTGCCAGCTATGACAAGCCGCGTGATACTTGACGCACTGGCCTGGTCGGGTCCGCCTGCTTCTCCTGAGAGGTATTCCACCAGCAAATCCAAGGTTACATCGTCCTCGTCTTTGCCGGTCATATCGAGGCCGGAGACTATGGCTAGTTTCCCTGCCTTTTCGCGTTTCGGCGTTGGCTCCTTGGCGACTGTGAGAGATGCGTCCTCGGCCTCCCAGCGCTGCGGTTGCCGTGGGAGGTCGGCGTATTGTGTTGCAATGACTTGAAATGAGCCGTCGGCCTGCTCGGTGCCCAGCGCGGCGAGGATGCAGCCCGTTACGTAGTGTGAGTTCAACGAGTTGCCGGCGACGCGGAGTCGCCCAGATTCGTCTTCGAGCATCATGTCGTCTGTGCCGGATGGGCTTACATACGTGTCGCGGGATGGGGGCGCGGCAATCCAGTGCTGCGTGGTCGTTAGCTGTGCGTGGGCAGAGAGTCGCAGTAGCGTTTTACGTACCTCTTTCGATATATCGTCGAGCACGTTGGGCTTCATTGCCATCTCCATGTACACTGTCCCTACAACCCAGCAGAGCTCGCCCTGCCGCACGTCGAGCACTCGCTCCACGTATTTTGCTTTATCGCCGGCCAACTGGTCAGGAAATTAGCTTCCCTCCTAATTATGTCCACCCGCGCCGCTTCGTGCCTGTGCAGCCTCCTGTTGTGCGATATCGTACCTCGAATGCATCCCAAGCCTCATGTGCCTTCTGCTTGACCGCCTCCTTCAATTGTGCCAATCGCACAAAGTACATGTCGGCAAACTGATGCGCATAGTGTTTCTCGGATCCTTTCGGCAGTTCAAACGTATGTAACGGCCTGTACGCTGAGGCATTTCGAGACGACACGGCCGCGGGGTCTTCACTGCACAGTGGTTAGCATGTATACGCAGCTTCTCCTGCGCCACACTCACAAAGGTGCCCCTTTCAGCAGGATCCCGTCGCTTGAAGCCATCGTAGCAGAGCGGTTATGTCAGTCACGGGCTGGCGCGGACCTGTGATGCTCTCGTGCCTATCGCGGTCCAGAAAGCTGGGGACGCGAAAGTCGCGTTCGCGACGCGCTTACCCGATTAGGCACCATAAGAGCGTTGCCCTTGCGAGGCGTCACCAGCCAATGCTTCTACATCTTCCGCAGCCTTTCAAGGACCACAGGAGGAGAAGATTGGGTGGAAACCTTGACGACGAACGTTACTAAGAAGATCTTGTTGAAACGCCATCTCCGGGAGCCGTATGAAGAGAAAGTCGTTCTGGTCGGTCGCCTCTCGAAACGATCATACTCTCCATTGTGAATGTTCAAAATCTGTCAGTCCGTCCATCGCCTTATTACTTCACACTTAAGAGGGATTGCAGAGTTCTATCTTAAAAGCACGCATACGAAAGTCATGCCTACAATTTTTGCCCGCTCTTTGTACACTCGCTGTGGGCGCAGGGTAACGTCCACGGTAAATGATTCACGTTGCAAAGACTGCGGTATTAGCATTACTGACGTACCTATTCACTTCGATGAAGATCACACGATTTAGAATGCGCAACGAGGTCAAACGCATCTGCGAGAGAGGAACGGCTTCACAAAGCTTGAACCCACTCAGATCGAACGCCACCGATTCAGCTGTCTTTCTCTGGCTTCCGACCTAACCTCCACCTCTTTGAGTACCCGACCTGTACACAAACTGTCTCGATTTTCTTTGTGAGATGCCTTGTTCTTGCTTCCGTGAACAAAGACTATTCTTGTCTGATCGCTTTCTTTGTCCGACGACATGGCGAGATGCAACCACCTTAATTATGGACTCATCTTCACCATTATTCTCCTCAATCTAAACTATGGTATTTCACAATATTGCTATCTGGCACTGTGTACGCTCACTACATTCACCTACACGCAATGATCAGCAACATTGCTATCGCGCTCCTTGCTGCGCATACCGTCACCGGTGCCGCAATTAAGCGCGATGAGCCCACAATTTCATGCACCGAGGGCCAGGCATCGAGCACTAATCTTGCCACCCGACCATCTGCGTCAGTCCCTTCTTACTCGAACGTCGTCCCAAGCTCCAGTGCCAGCATCTCATCGAGCGTTGTTCTTAATTCTAGCTCAACTCCTACCTTGTCTTCCTATCCCATCGGACTCCTGAGCAGTAGCCCCCTCCCGAGCTTTACTGGCGATATTAGCTCCGCTACGAGTAGCATGCTCTCTTCTAGCAGCACAAACGCCAACTCAAGCATCATCTCCTCGACCACACCTGCTTCGTCTACGCTGACCCCTTCGCCCGTTACTTCTTCTCGCTCTGGTCTTCGCACGCGTTCCCCAAATCATTCTTCGAGCGTCATGCCTTCTAGCCTAGCTTTCGTCTCGTCTAGCTTAACGCCCACCCCTCAATCCAGTGGATATTTCGTTAGACAGTCAAGCACTGCTACTGTTTCGAGCGACACTTCCCTGACCGCACTGCCGATCGTCGGTGGCAGTTCTGGTTGTGTTGCCGCCTTCACTGAAACCATCTATGCCACGGCATCGGTGCCTACAACGATCATGGAAATGCTGACGACGATTCACACTACCAGCACGGTAGCCGTGACTTTGCCTGCTTTGTCTTCTGTCCCAATGCTATCGGAGCTTGCTCCCACTCCTGTTCCCCAGTCTTCCGGATATCCTTCAAGCGAACAAAGCTCTAGCTTGAGCAGCCCCAGCCCCATCTCCACGATCCCGGAAACAAGCATAGTCCCAAGCATGACCTCCGACTCCGTCTCTGTCCCTGGTTCAAGTGGAGCTCCGGTATACGTGCCAAGTTCTGCGCGGGCCTCTGCACCGGCCTCGTCCTCAGCCATTCTTTCCTTGCCAGTTGTGCCTTCCCCATTCCTGCCAGGGTTCAGCTACCCGGCTTCCACGCCGGGACAGCCGACAGCCTCTTTTTACACAGGTCCCCCTCCATCGTCTTACGGAATCAACAACAGCACAGGCGCTTACTCTAATGGGACGGCGGCCTCGGCATCTACAACCATGATATCCACAGGTCTTGGGCGGATCGTGTCAACCAACACCATTTCTTCTAACTCTGTACCCATTCCCACCGGAAATTACTCGATGGCGACAAGTAGCAGCCCGGTGTCGCCTTCGTCCTCATCGACTGTCGCATCTAGCCCCAGTGTGCTGTCAAGCCCCACACAGGGATATCAGACAGGAGCACCATCGTTGACAACTACGACTAGTCATTCTATAATCATGGTCATACCCACCAGTACCAACGGCGTACAGTACAAGCGGGATATAATATCCATTAACCTTGCTTTTTCCGCGGCGCAGTCTCCGGTGAGCAGCACTCTGAAGCTTAGCAATGCACCAAAAGCATCTTCTAGGTCTACTTCTAGCACGCTTGAACGGAGTACTAACGCGCCGAAGTCTAAACCACTATCAAAATCCACAGTGGGCAACGAGGTCAAGACTATTGTGGTACCCCAAGATCCGCGCTGTCCGTATCCATATCCAGCGATCCGTTGCGGGGAGCCATCCACAACAGTGACAACCGTCAAGAAGGCTACGCCGACCTCGAAGCAGAGCACGAAAAAGACTGGGTCCGTCGCTTGGTGCATGTACCCATACCCTGGTGGGAAGGGAGAGGCTTGTCCATGATTCTCCGATTTTGCTGTCTTTACTGCCTTGATTTGTTTTTGTGTTTCTAGATATACAAGAGGACTGTCCTGGACGCAGACACTGGTCGTTGTCCTAAGTGGAAATGCCGTTGCTCCCAAAACCACAAGCTCTGTATTGCCTGCGATACACACAGCGATCGAATTTTGCGATGGTGGTGTTTGGATGGGCTGTTACGGTATTCTATGACGAAGTTGTTGCATGGTTCTTTTAATTTATTTTCCTGTATCAGCATCGAAAGTAATTTTCTTGGTCCCCATCTTTAGGGTTGTAAAGATGACGAATCGATCGTTGGTCAGATCACGATCGAATTTAGGTATGAGCACCTTCAACTTGTTATCCTTATTTCATCATGTGGATGCTCGCTCACCTCCCGAAATGTGCAAAGGGGGAGGCTTAGGTGGCCGGCAACAGGTCGCCACCGGCGTTGCTACTTCGACCGCATAGACTCCTAAGACAGAGGTCTGAGTCCGATCTGCCTTCGAATTATTGAACCGGGGGTGACACACTGTACACAAAATTTGACCTTATGCTGTGGTGAGTATCCTGAAGCCAAGTACCCGTGCCTTCTTGGTCAATAGGTAACCATCACATCTTATTCCATCTCACATCCCGTCACTTCGTATACTGCACCGCTTCGAGTCACACCGAGGACGTTCAACACCCAGCCACGATCCGAGTCCTCAAATAACTTACGACTGTGCTCGTGGCCGTCGCCTCCTCATCATATGTGATGGTTGATGAGGCAACCGTACAGACTCTATCCGTCTTTTGTGACCACACCTGCTCGTACACCATTGCCCCCGCCAGCTATGGCCGCGGCACACATCTCCTTCTAAATGGGTTTCCGAACTCCTCGTACGACTGGCGTCATACTATCAAGGAGCTCACAGCCGAGGGCTTTGGGGTTGTTGCGCCGGATCTCCTGGGCTATGGGGCTAATTCCAAGCCTACTGCAGTGGAAGAGTGCACACAGGAGGAAGCCAGCGGCCCCATTGTGGAAATCCTGCAGCACGAAGGCATTTCGGCGTGGTGAGTGTGGGCTATGATTGGTATGTCTTCCACCACAACAGTACACAATTGGGGATCTAACATAGAGCAGAGGCGCGGGACTTCTCAGCGCCGTGTGGTACTGCTATTCAGATCTTTCCAAGAGCCTGTATTTTCTGGCGATGCCGTAGACTGAGCCCGATCGACTTGACCGCCATCAGTACGCGGCTTTCGGGTCTTCGAGCTACGGGTGCTGGGATTTCTTGAACGAGACAGATGCCGCGAGTGTGATCGAGAAGCATGTGGATTCCGTTTGATGAGCGCACAAGCATAGCTGTTCCTGACGCATTGCATCATGAGACGTTCGCCTCTCTCTATCTGGGAAGCCCTGCAATCTGGAAGACAGATGTCTGCTCGATCGGCTCCCTGCGGAAATGGCTCGAAACCGACAAGAAATTTGGCTACGTTACAGACGAAGAGCACCGGAGTCACGATGAGATTGTGCTGGGCGGGGATTATACTGGCCCACTCAATTGGCGTTTCGCAACCATGACTGAGTCAACTTTCGCTAATATACAGTCACAGGTGCAAAGCTGCCATGGTTGGGCTGAAAGATCTCCCGCGCTTGATCCTGACCGTCAAGCCATCGACGAGCATTTTATCTTCATCTTTGGTGCGGATGACGCTGTTAGCCGGGGGAGCTCGCTCAGACGACGGCTGACGAAAGTCGTAAATCCAGGTTGCTACCGGATGTTGATATTTCGTGGTGCCCGGCGGACACTGGGTATAAGATAAGCAGATCGCACGTGTGTCGACGAACCTGAAGAGCTTGGATGGTTAGGGTTGGCGGAGGCTTGCCGTGAGTAGTTCATCATGGTTGCGGATGCATGCTAGACCATAACTCGGCAGGAGATGACCAGAGAGCTGGTATAACAGTTACATACGATACGTCGATTCGGGAGCATACGTACTCGCCGTTCCACGAAATATACAGTACTTTGAAGTCCCAAGACCCGGGTGTCTTTTGCAACTCACGAGCCATTTCTCGCGATCTTTCAAACGTTCGCAATTACTCTTTTTTCTCTAATTTGCACATATTGGAGCGTTTGCAGCAAGTGTCGAGAGCCAATTATCGAATATATGCAGAGAAGTAGAATCCATGCTTAGATGCATCGCGCCTTTACTGCTTTTGCGGAAACTTCTTGCCTGCGCATTCGGCAACCAGTCGTTGCTGAACATTGAAAGCAGTCTGCGCATAAGATGCGAGATCCTGCTTCTTGCCTTTTCCATCTGGGCCACCATCGAAGACCTCGTAACTGAACCATCCTCGGAATCCTGTCCGTAACACCGCGGTAGCAACATCAACGACGGGCAGGTACCCTCCACTGTAAGGCAGCGGCCTGAAATCATGACTCCATCGCCCCCTCGGGCGCAAGCCCGACTCGTCTGCTTCCTTACTTAGTGGCTCAGGCACTTCGTACGCGTCGCTGATTTGAAGGAGATAGATCTTGTCTTTGGGTATCGTTTTCGACAGGTCTTCCAGGCTGGCTGAAAACCTGTGTATGAGCTCAATCTTCGAAACGTCGTCGAGAAGGCCTGATTCGGTGGTGGGATCGGCCCACTCTCCGCCCGCAGTCTGGAACGTATCGAGGCAGAGGCCGATGTTGTCGCGGCCTACCTCGTCGACGATCCGCCACACGTCTTTCCAGTCTGGCGCATGCGAGCTCCAGCACCAGTTCTCGTATGCGACCTTGAAACCGTGTGGCTTGAGCATGTCGCACAGGCCCTGCAGATCCGGTACCACCTTATCCAAGTCGAGATTCTCGAGCGGTGTATCCGTGCTGCCGACTTGTAGCATGTCCGTACCCGCCGCTTGCATTATGCGCACCCAGCCACGCGCCCGCTCCCACGCATCCTTCCGGCCGTCGCTGCCTTCTTTCCAGCCCTCGAAGTTGGCAAAGGGCTGCAGCATCATGACGCCGAGCTTGCGCTTGTCGCACTCCTTCTTGATGGCCTCGGCGACCTTGACGAGCTCATCGTAGTCCTTTGGCTCGGGCGAGTGTCCGAGGACCGTCTCGCCGTAGGAAAGAATGTCGGGGAAGGAGAGTTCGATGGCGGTGAAGTTGGCGGCAGAGATGGCGTCGAGGCGATCGAGGAGGGGTGGTGGTGGTGGTGAGGATGGGGGCCCTAGGGAACAGGATGCGTAGCTGATGGGGATTGTGGTGAGAGATGCGTAGTTGAGCGCCATTGTGAGGATGGGCGTAGTGCAAGGCTCGAGCCGCTCTGTTCACCTGTGTCTCAATCGTGCCCCGAGCTAGGAGATGATCAGAGCTGGCACTGAGGAAGATCAGTCTCGGATGGGCGCGTTGGTGGGGTTCGGAAGCGCATCGGTTTCGTCGGAATGCACGGCGGTGACGTATGTTCTGGTGTAGTAACTCATGACTGCACGACAAGAGAATCTGCAAAGTGCGCAACGAATCATATCTTTGAACGATGTAGTCGCAACTCTGCAGACATCAACTGGCTGACAAGAGATGCATATACTCAGACGTTGCATGAGGATCGACCACCAGGATCAACAAGATGTCTCCAGCTTTTGGCCTCTTTCCTAGTGCACATACAAAAGGGACAGCCATGAAAAGGGTCTGCAGACACATCACTGAACTCCACGACGGAAAGCTTCCACCTTTCCGTTCCTCTGGCCATGGTTCGCAACACGAGTAAGGGAATCTGCGCTAACTTTGGTTGCGGAAAAGCGCAGTGACTGAGAAGCGCCCTGCGGCGTCGCTGCGATTGGCTCCTTGGATAAAGGATACTCCAGACGAGAGCGGCCATGGACATGTACCCACAGCAGCGTGAACTGCTGACTGCGCTTGTGTACTGGTGCTAGGCCGCAGCATCTCGCTTCACCTCTCACCTCTCGTGCGTCGGGTGTGGTAGGACAGAGAATGGCTACCCAGTCCAACGTGAACGAGCGCGTCGACCATGCGGAGGCCCAGATCCCACACCGCTGTCGCCGCAGCCAATCAGCATCGAAGCTTACTCCGTCTTCGGACTTTATCGATAGCGTGGCTGGCTTTTTGTATAGTCGACTCACAAAGAAGCTGGCCCAGTTCCACACCACTCGCCTCTGCGCCTTTGCGATCCCCCAGAGACCCCCAGGCTCTGCTTGCGTTCTTGGTCCTTTGCCGTCCTGAGCTTTGAGCCTGCACCCGACCACAGCCATGTCGACTGTAAGTGCAATTGCAATCTGCCCCACCACGTCATCCCCACTCAGCGCGCGTCTGACCACCTCCAGTTCTACATTGAGAACAAGTCGGTCGGCGACTCCAAGAATTCCGAGGACTGGCGCATTCGCGGCTACAATCCCCTCACACCTCCCGACCTGCTCCAGCACGAGATTGCGCAGACGCCCAAGTCCAAGGAGACCACCGTGCAGGCGCGCAATGAAGCCGCAGACATCGTACACGGCCGCGACGCGCAGCGGCGATTGATGGTCGTCGTCGGCCCTTGCTCCATCCACGACCCCAAAGCTGCCCTGGAATACTGCGATCGCCTGCTGAAGCTCAAGGACAAGTACAAGGACGACTTGCTCATCGTCATGCGCGCATACTTGGAAAAGCCCCGAACCACGGTGGGCTGGAAGGGTTTGATCAACGACCCGGACATCGACAACTCGTTCAAGATCAACAAGGGCTTGCGCGTGTCCCGGCAATTGTTCGTCGATCTCACCGACAAGGGCATGCCCATTGCCAGCGAAATGCTCGATACCATCTCGCCTCAATTCTTGGCAGACATGCTCAGCGTAGGAGCCATTGGCGCCAGGACGACCGAGTCGCAACTCCACCGTGAGCTTGCCTCCGGTCTGTCTTTCCCCGTAGGCTTCAAGAACGGCACCGACGGCACCTTGGACGTTGCGGTCGACGCGCTAGGCTCCGTCAAGCACCCACACCACTTCCTCTCCGTCACCAAACCCGGTGTTGTCGCCATCGTTGGTACCACCGGTAACGAGGATGCCTTCGTCATCATGCGTGGCGGAAAGAAGGGCACCAACTACGACTCCGCAAGCATCAAAGAGGCGCGCGAGAAGCTAGAGTCCAAGAACCTCAACCCGCGGTTGATGATCGACTGCAGCCACGGAAACTCGGAGAAGAAGCACATGAACCAGATCAAGGTCGCGCATAACATCGCTGAGCAAATCGCAGCCGGAGAGACCGCTATCTCAAGTGTGATGATCGAGAGCAATATCAACGAGGGTAAAAAGCGTCTTTCCAAAATACCTCGGTCGCTCACTGACGTTCACTCTAGGCAACCAGAGCGTGCCCAAGGAGGGCAGGGAAGGTCTGAAGTACGGTGTGAGCATCACGGATGCTTGCATAAGTTGGGAGGACACGGAACGCGTTTTGGAGGAGCTCGCAACGGCGGTCGCGAAGAGGAGAGCCCAACTCGGTGTGAACGGTGCTCATTGATGCATATGTTTCGAGGTGGGTCAGCAGCAACTGAGCGGGCCGCTTCGGCGTGTCCGGGCAGGAGAAAAGTTACGTTGAGCCTTTCGCACAAAATACCAAGCATGGTCCTCAGTCCTTCCGTTGTCTCATTGTAACCGTACGCTGACCCTCGGCACTCGCACAAATGGTGCCAAATGCGGCACATCGGAGGTTTCACACTGTCGGCTGTTGTGCGAATATTGCAGCGCTGGGCGTGGCTTCCACGCGTCTATATTGCAGGTGCATGCAGCCAACAGGAAACACCGACGAATTGTGACTTGCTGGCGCCAACTGCATAGTCTCACCGGAATCTGTCCACATCCCCGAACTTCTCACACAACGTGCGAGTCACTGCTTTCGCTGCACTCATCTACATGAGTTTTTTCCCCATTGCTTCCCACACCTTGGCGATTGGTTAGAATAGATGTGGCACAGTCAATCGCCACGCAACGCACGCTTGGTGGGGAACTGCGAAGTCGCTGTGTTTCGATCTGAAGCACACAAGGCTGAGACGATCCGAGGTCAGTTCGCCACCGATGCCCCGAAGCAGGGGCCATACGCGAGTGCATCTTCAAACACCGTCGATAGTTACCGCATTGAGGGTGCGTGATCGGTCTTGAGTCGACCTCACCGAAGTGTCAAACCCCGCGTCATGCTGCAGGGTCTACACTAGAGTATTTCGTATGCTTTCGGCGTCCGCGAAGAGTAGCCTTTCAGGCTTGGGTCTATCTTCCCTCGATATGCCAAGCCCAACATACCCTAGGAACTACCCTTCGTCTGCTTTGCAGTAGTTCAAGAACGAGCGCACGAGATCAACGAATGCATCCGAATGTGGGCAGAGCAAGTGTGGCACAGTCAAGTGGTGCGCCACGACTACGGGGTCGTTCACCAAGCTCGTCCACGCCCATCTTGACTACTGCATGTTGGCCATGGCAGCCTAGCAGCGGACCCAATCAGCTTACTCTGACAAGTACCGTCCAGACATCAAATCTACCCCCTGGTAACTTTAGACTAAACACACCATGATTAAATGGCTCACTGCCTCGGAGCTGAACGATCCACCTCATAGAATGCCTGCCTTTGTCGCTCAGCATACTTGGACGTCAGTTAAGGTTGTTGTACTAGCCAAAAATTTGATGGTCTTGTGTCTAGAGACTTGGAGAATTCCGGTGAACAAAGAGGGGGCGTAATGATCATGTATCTACAATGAACGACTGCGCTTCACTCCAGTATTCAATGCTGTTCAAGCCACAAGTATGATGTAATGTTGGTCACTGAGCGATTTCCTTCTAGAATTTTCAACGAACAAAATACAGGTGCTGGCACGTGCTCGGGCATCCGTACACAACGGGGTCAGCGCTGGATGCGGTCCACAAGGCAAACGCCCTAGCCCTGCGACCATTGGCGCTGCACGCACACGGCCTTTCCGTCGGTCTCGCCTTATCCTCGCAACATCCCAGCGGTACATCTCTAGCCTGGTGTTGATGCAACTCCTGCCGGCAGCCCGGTGCTACGGGCCGTCACTCGATCATGACCAGTGGTTACTTCGCTCTCCCCCGTAAATGAAGCTAAGCATATGCCATTGCTCGCTAACGATGGTGTCAGAGTTCCGCTTCGCGATTACAGGCTAGCATCCTATGCATCTTAACGGCCGTATCGACCCATAACACAGGCTCCTGGAATCCCGGCCACATTCAAATCGCCGTTGCCTCTAGGATGTGCAGATGATCTTGAGCAGTCATGACTCTCTGTCCGCCTACGCCACAGGTGGATCATCGGGGCAACGAGAGAGCGGGAGGCCTCAGTGTGCCCTGCATTGCGCCGTGGTGGAGTCGCTAGCACCTCGATGCCACACTTCGATATCACATGGAATGTCCAAAGGGCACCACCCTGCCGGGAACTTGCTTCCTGGCACGAATCGAAGCCCATGGTCTTGGGCTGAGAGGCGTAGCCAGCAAATTGCCCTGCCTGATGCACCATGATGATTGGCAGGCAGTGGCCCTGGGCTACAGCTCCGGCTGCTTTATTTCGGGACTTATCGAGGCCCTTGTTTCTCGCTTCCCGCATCTTCTGTAGTTGAGTGGAAGCTATTCCGCGTCTTGATTCGTGCCTTGACGTCTCAGCAGACGAGTCATTTGCCTAATCCAGGTGAGTGTGATGGGACATCGTGAATTCTGCTGTTGCTGCTCCAGTGTCATCGCCTCGGCTTGCGCTAATCAGTCGTGGTAGGCTGCAGCTCCATTCGCTTTGCGAGTCTGAGTTCGCGGCCCATGTGTGGTCGCGTTGTACCCATGTCTATAAACGTCCACCGTGGTCTTCTACCGCGGCTCAAGTCAGTCGGCCTCGTGGTGTTGCCTTCCATCCCGCATTGTGGCGCTGATGCGGGTCCCAGTCAACGGGTGCACACATTGGCGTGGGAATCAACCCTGCCTGGTCATTCAAGCACAGGCCTTCCTCTCTTGACCTCTCCTATCTCCAAGGTATGAGCTCGAGCTCCTTGTTCAGATACATCGCTTCTTGCTCGTATATCATTGCGACTGGTCGCAACCGACATCTCTCCCACTCACTTCGTTGCCGCCAAATTTGACTCAGGGATTTGCGCACATCAGCCCAATGTTTTTGACGTTCGCGTGACGAGTCGCACATTTATCATCGTTTGCAGCCACAGCTTTTTCCTCCCCACGTTCCGTCTCCTGACTCACATGCTCCAGCACAGCCTCCCGTCCCACAACGACCAGGATCATGTCGCCAAAATCACAGGACTCCGAGTTCGACCTGGAGAGGTTCCAGGCGCGCACACAACATACCGTTCGGGACCCATCGCCCGATGGGTCGGCAAACGAGCATGCTGAGACTGACTTGGCAGCTTTGGGTGCGGCATTCTGGGGTCGAAGAGAATCCGACTCCCGCCCTGACTCTCTTGATCTCAGCGAGGGAGAAGAGATCGCTCGGGATGGTGTTCGGATGACGGAACGAGCCGAATTGCTCTCCGATGCAGACGCCGTGGTGGCTGGGGATGCGGTGCTTCGCCGATCGCCTGCAACGCCAACTCCGACACAAACCAAGCACGGAGCATACATCCAGCCTTCCGACATGATCCAAGTTCGTGAAATAAGAGGTCGAAGGGCTCGAAGAGCACGCAAATCTCGCCGAGGTAAGTCCTCTGTTCGTCACGATGAATATTGACGCGAAGCGCACTGCTCCTCCGATCCGGCTGTTGCTTCGTCGTACACTCTGACAAGCTGCGGTCGTCTACGTTTGCTCCCCCCGTGGCGATGGTTCTTAGAAGCCTGCTACCTTGACTCCGGTCCTAGAGGTGGCTTCTATGATCCTTTGCCGTGAGCAACAACCGCATGAACAGTAAACATGGCGCTCCAAATCTACCCAGCAACACTGCTGCCGACTTCTCGCCCTTACTCAATCCGATCCCTTCTTATGACATTGTCGCTAACAGCATCAGACCCAGGATCCCGCAGCTCCGCTGGCACAGTAGAGCGGGATCGTCGCACATCCGACACTTCGAACGACGATGGCGGCCAGGACGTGGCCGATGATGCCGATCAACGAGGTCGCAGCGCGACACCCACACCGTACTTTCCGCAGAGTTACACACCATCACACCATTCTCAGCAGACTGAAGAGGAGCATGGGGAAGGTCGAGGCCCTCTGTCACCGAACCCTTGGTCATCCAACTTCCTTTACAATGCGCAACAACGCGAAAGGACTGAAGCGATCGAAGACGTCGATGTCCACTTCCCGGCTGACCAGCAGCCGCGGGCAGAACAAGCGTACCGCGAGGACGTACGTTCTGCGGGGAAGGGTCCTGGTTCGTGATCGAAGCACGAAGGAGGCCTCCCAGACCAGACAGTCAAGTTTTCCTCTATCTCAACTCAATTCGTTCGCTCATATCTTACGATTTCTGTCCTCGACCCGGAAATGCATCCGACCGCCGTGCTGCACGGGTGACGCTCGCTGCGTCGTTTCCTACGTGCAAGCTGCCCACTCCTGTCCAGTCCTTTCTCCGTATCGTAGTGTACCTTGCTCATATCTCTTAATATTACTTCAACCCCTTATGTCCCTGTGTTACCTGGCGATTTCGTTGACCGGATGCATACTTCACCAGTCGCTATGCAGGATACCATGCGAATTCCGTCCCGCCTGTTCCATTCCGCTACCAGGTATTCTTTCAGTCTTCGCACAAGGGCGTCGAAAGCACAACGTCCTACGGCACCCCGAGCACGAGCAGCGTCAACTGTACAAATACGTTGGCGCCCCGCAAGGCCCTCGAAGCGCGATGCGCTGGCAATATGTACGTTGGCGGGGTGTGCAGATACACCATGCCGCTGGCCCCAGCCTAGCTCTAGCGACTTGCATGCCCATTGATGAGTAGAGCAGCACATCACGCAGATGTACTTTTCAGTCTCACGTCCGACGTTGCGATTAACTCGCCGTGGCCCGCCACTAGCTTTACTCGGCACAACGGCTTTCCGCAAGCACGGTCCCTGCTCGCGGGTAGGGCTGCGTGCGTGCTGGTCTGAGTGTTTCGCCGCTGCCACCGCACATGCCATCGCTCTGTCATCGATCCGCACGTCCGCTCCATCCATGTCATCACGCGCGTGAACACTTCTGCGAGAGACTGCACGCAGGACATCATGGCGAGGCTATCTGGGCTGCAGAGGGATGTGTTGAGCCTGTATCGGCAATGCTTGCGGGCTGCGCGGGCGAAACCCGCTGTAAGTGCTTCCGCAGCTACTTTTGTAGACACATCAGGAGATGCATGTGTACTCACTCATTTTGCAGACGAACCGGGGACATTTCCAGGCTCTGGCTAGGTATGTGGTGCTTGTCCCTGTGGCGTGGGCACGAGGACGGTGGTGCTGACTGTGGGTAGGAACGAGTTCCACAAGCATCGCGCAGTGGATAAGAAAGATTTCAGTGCCATAGAGTACTTGCTGCGGAGGGGGAGGCGGCAGTTGGAGATGTATGAAGAGGCGGGTGTGCGTGATGTGAAGGTTTAGAGATGGGTGGCAACCATGGAAGTCTGGGTGCAGTCAGAACTTGAGTCCGAGGCTGGCAGATTGGGATAAGCAGGCAAGTAGTACGGTAAGCTCTATCGTAGTAGTCACTGTAGCTTGCTGATGGTCTGCGCAGGCCAATGGCTGAACAGCTCGAGGGAACCTGTGTGCTCAAAGTGAACACAATACAAGAGTGTACTCGATGTACGATACTGTAATCTAGCATATCCGCGTCCACGCCCGAGGTGCTCACAGCGAACAAGAACGTGAACTGGACCCTGCTAGCAAGTCTAATCAACGTCTGAAGCATGGACTTCTCCGTGATGCCTAGCCCGTTGCGCACCATTGCAGCAGCAGTCTTTACACCAGGAGATGAACCCAACCATCTTCTTCGAGCCGGCCCTGCAACACTTTCGCGAAATGCGGCTGAATAAGGCCATCTTGGAGCTGAACGATGCTGTCGCGGAATCGAAGACGCAACGAGAAGACACGGCGCTTGGCTTCATAGGATGGGTGGAGCGCCATGGCTGGATCGATCGTGAAGTGGCCCGAATCCTGGAATTAGACCGTTCAGAAACGCACTCACGATAAAGATACGCTGGACTACTGGAGGTCGCTGCGAGGCACGAAGGAGCGCGTGATTCGCGAGATGCATAAGGGGTTTTTGGGATCGAGTCTCAAGTTTGCGAAGCTCACCGGCGCGGGACGTACTGGTCTGAGCGGCGTTCTTGATAGTCCGTGGGTGTTCCTATCACCAAACGGTCATGGAGACTTCTGACACCGCTTGAGGCTTCTTCCTTGAAGGACTCGCACTCTGACCAACCACTGGTGAGTAGTAAAGTGTCGGAATGACCCGGAGACTCGCATTAGACACAATGTGGGCGCAACGAGAACGGTAGGAAAGACGGCACTACGGCGCCGCCTTGATGTAATGGCCTACGGTCAACATGTTGCCGCGGGAAGACAGCGGAGTTAGATTACATCATACATCCATGTACCTATCTCATGACCTGGGCGGCTTTGTTTCGTATGATGCTGCTTCTAGCTGCAATAAGCAGTTGGAGTTTCCGACAATGAGAACGTAAGTGACAGTCCAAACACTCTCTACATACGAGAGTCAATGCCGTCAGATGCGGACCGCGGCTATCTATACACTTGCTGCTTGGAGGAGCGTCTTGGCGGTGCAAAGGTGCGGCGGATCCGATTGCGGAAGGTGTAATGGCGACCTAAGATGGCGGCAGCACTAGCGTAGGACGATCGAACTGTTAGAGATCAAGATGAAACAGTGACAACTGGGGAAGCTTTGGCGCTGGAAGAGGATAAGTTGCCCACTTTTGCCGCGTACATGTGTACATGTCAACTGTCGTCCGGCGTGACAAAGAGGGCGTACTCAGGTATGATTTGGGCGGCACGGTGGACAAGGCAGGCGCTCTACCAAAGAACTGCCTCGTGCACGCGTGCGAACAGTACCAGGTCACGCGCGAGGCGCAGCGAGACGTGACTGGTGCACTTGAGCCTCAACGCAGAATCGCCACAGAAACGTTTCAAAGGGCGCCATTTTCGAAGCATGACGAGCATAGACGCGACATATGACGCAATTGCGAAGGCGGGCATTAGCAAGCAGGTGAGCCGACGATGTAGGCGGCCAGAGACGCCGAGCAACGAAGATGTGAGATGGATTGCCTGCGTCCGGAGTTGGTGAGGGGCTGTGGCGATCATGTGCGCTCTGGTCGACTACACAATTACACATGTGGGCGTGGAGTGACATGGCCGGTTGGCTGGACCTCTTGACAGGGCATGACAGGGAGCAGCAGATGGTGCTCCACGACGTCGTTATCGAGTCGCATGCAGGGCAACGGCCACCGACAGCCGTCTGCAGCTGCAGGACGAGGGATGCGTCGCGTCCGCGTCTGCCCTGGACGGGCTCTGGCGCGATTGGCCTGCAGGCTACGTCGGCGGCCGTCTGGAGACAGCAGCGCTTCCCCACGGCCGTGGACGGATTCGGCGCGGTCGGCTAGGGCGCATCGACGGGCAGCGGCTGGCTGGGTCGCTTGATGCATGCGTGTTTGCGACAGGCCAGGCGGGCATGGTGGCACAGGCGCGAAGGCACAGGATGGCGTGCGCACGCTGGCCCTTCGTCATGGGAAGTCATATGACCGCCCGCGACGGAGGGGGAAGGCCGCACGAGGAGCCCCCGCCACGCGCCGTGACGAGGTGCACCGCAGCGCCCGCGACGGCCGGCCCAGCATGATGGCGGCAGCGGGCGCGTCGCTGCCTCGTGGATACGGGCAGTGGACGCTGCAAGCGGGGCTGGGCTGGGCTGGCGGCGTGGTCTGCGCTGCACCGCAAGCTTCGCGCGCACTCGAAGATCAGTCCTTATCATTATCGGGTGCCCCGGCTAGCCGTCTTCGGGCATGGCGGCCTCTTAGCTATCCCAGTGTGACTCGCAGTGCTCACCCATCAACGCGCCCAGCGCTGCTTGTATCCGTCGTCTGCGAGCCTACTTCCTCTGCCCTTCTCTCCTATCCTTTTGCGCCGTTGCACCTACCGTACCCCTTCCTCCCGGTGCCCCTCCTCCCGCCTGCGTGCACCCTGTAGCGCCGCGGCGAGCTGTTCCGTCACAGCTGCCTGCCACCCTCGCTCGCCATCCTCCGCACCCATCACACCTTGGGCCTGCGCCGCGGCCTGTGATTCCAGGCCTCCACTGCTGTCGCCGCAACCTTGCCTGCATCTCGCAGCAGCCTGCCTCCTCCTACCTCCCACCGCGACCGCGTCGTGCTGTCGTACCAACATCCTTGACCGCCCCACGGCCTAGCTACTCGACCAGTACCACCACCGCGTACCCGCCGCCGTCCTCGACAGTCACTCCTCTTCGCCACTGCAACTTCATGTGCAACGTCCTCACGCCGACCCTATACCCGCATCTTCGACGATAGCTAAAGCAAGTGGCATCCCGCGAGAGAGGGGTCAGGACCAGGCTGGTCGCCCAGCGACGCCACCATGGCAGCTCCATCCAACAACCAGCTGCGCTCACGCAGGCCGGCACCCGCGAGCCAGGCGTCTTCTTCTTCCGCCTCGGAGATGATCGGGAACTTCAAGCGCCTTGAGCACATCGGCAAAGGCAGCTTTGCGGAGGTCTATCGTGGCATTCATGTCGTACGGAACCCCTCTTTCATTTCGTCCCCCAGTGCAAGGCATGCGGAGCGTCTGCCTCGTGATTCATCTCTACGCGCTCGAGTTGAATAGGCGCTAACCATGCTTGACATGCAGGAAAAGCGCCAGTCTGTCGCCATCAAGTCGGTCAACATGAGCAAGCTGAACAAGAAGCTCAAAGACAACCTCGCATCCGAGATCTCCATCCTACGCAGCCTGCTTCATCCGCACGTCGTTGCTTTGATCGATTGCCATGAGACGCCCTCACGGATGCATATAATAATGGAATTCTGTGAGCTAGGGGACCTGTCGTCGTTCATCAAGAAGCGTGCCGATCTTGTAAACCACCCATCGACCCAGCGCATGATCGAGAAATATCCGAATCCAGACGTAGGAGGCTTGAATGAAGTGATAGTTCGACATTTCGCAAAGCAGACGGCCAGCGCCCTGGAGTTTCTCCGGTCCAAAAACTACATCCATCGTGACCTGAAACCGCAAAATCTACTCCTAAACCCGTCGTCCATGTTTTACTCCCAGAGTGGGATCCTTGATCGCATGCCCCTGGCTGCCTCCGCCAATTCGCTGATCCCTGCCGCCGGTGTAGAATCTCTGCCCATGCTCAAGATTGCTGATTTCGGATTCGCTAGGATTCTGCCCAACACTTCCCTTGCTGAGACGCTCTGCGGTTCGCCGCTTTACATGGCCCCGGAGATTCTGCGATACGAAAAGTACGACGCGAAGGCTGATCTGTGGTCTGTAGGCACAGTTCTGTTCGAGATGATGTGTGCCAGGCCGCCATTCCGGGCAAACAACCACGTGGAGCTTCTCAAGAAGATTGAAGATCGCAAAGACCAAATCAGATTCTCAGAAGGTCTCGTCGCTAGTAGGGCAATGAAAAACCTGATTCGCGCCTTGCTCAAGCGCCATCCCCTGGAACGCATGTCCTACGAAAGCTTCTTCTCGGATCCGGTCATTCGCGAGGAGATTCCCGGCCTAGTCGATGAAGATCTCCCGCAATCGGCGTCGCAATCCATCGCGCCAGAGCCCATCGCGGAACCTAAGCGAGCACCAAAGACGCCCGTCGAAATGGAGCGACGAGCTTCAGAGAGTCCGTACTCCCAGTCACCCAGAGGAACCAACTATGGCACGACACCACCCCCTCGGCCTAGCTCTCGTCCATCTTCTGGTCAGTTCACTGCGGCTCCTCTTCGGCCTTCTTCTTCCGCTCGACGGATGAGCAACACTCCGCAATCACCCGTTGAGCAGCATCCTTCGCAACGCGAGCAACGAAGGCCCAGCCTCACTAACGCTGCTACTGCACCGGGTCGAACAGCAACCCTGCATGACCAAGTCGTGGACCCTTCATATGCTGGAAGCAGGCGTCGCGTGTCTCGCGAGGAGGTGCTTCCTCCGCCCTCCGGCTTGAAAGAGCACCTCGAGCGTGAGCGGATGCCACAGCGGCCAGAAGTAGCTATGAGGGAAGCTGCGGAGCGGGCTGCGCAGGACACTGCTATTGACGAGGGCTTTGTCTTCGTCGAGAAGCGACGAGTGGAAATCGATGCTCTGGCGGATGAGATAGCAGCAAGCCCGCAAACGGCAAGAGACCGTAACATCACGAGGGAGACTCTAATGAAGCGCCGAGCGACAACCCAAGGCTCGCCGACATCCACCACAGGCGCAACCGTACCTTCGAGGGCGATTCAAATCCAGCAAAAGCAGACGGCCGTACACCAACGGACTGGCTCGTATGAACGTCGCTATCGGCCAAGTTTCGAAAGCGCGACCTCGGCACTGTCCAAAGCCATGAACATGGTCAACATTCGAGGACTCGGGCTCTCGCCGCCAATGATGAAGGGTGCATCTCCGCCCCAAGGTTACGCAGGCTTCCCTGTTTATCCCACAGCTCAGAGCAGTCTCTTGCTCGTAGGAGAAAGTGGAAAGATCGCAGACAAGAGCGAAGACGCTGCGATAATCAAGCAGATTGAACAGCTTGCTCAACTTAGTCACGTCGTGTATGGTTTTGCAGAAGTCAAGTACAAGCAACTCGTACCGGTTGCGCCAAGCGATAAAGGTCTTGGCATCGGAGCAAGAGGCGTCAGGAGGGCGAACAACGACGAGCTCGAAGACGACGAAGATGACGACCTGACTCCGGATACAATCTTGGTGATCTCTGAAGAAGCGTTGGTACTCTATGTCAAAGCCCTCGGAATGCTCAACAAAGCCATGGACATCACCGCGAGCTATTGGAACCGCAATGGCCGTGGCCCGGCTTCTGAAGGTAGCAATCGAGCGGCAACGAACACCGAACGCTTCCAGGACGTAGTCAAATGGCTTCGCGATCGGTTCAACGAGTGCTGCATCAAGTCAGAGATTGTTGCGCGCAAGCTGAAGCAGGCACAGATCCTGCTTCCGTCCGATCATCCAAGCCACCCCGCCAATCGATCGACGGCGTCCGGCTCCGCGACCACCGTCGGCTCTGCTGACAACATACTTCTTACAACAGGCGTGACGGCGGAGAAGTTGATGTATGATCGCGCTCTTGAGATGAGCCGAACTGCAGCCGTGAACGAACTGGTTGGAGTCGATCTTCCCGGCTGTGATTTGAATTACTGGACTGCCATCTTGATGCTGGAGGCGATCCTCGAAGATGAAGACGAGTCGTCAAGCCAGAAGCTTGGCAGCGAAGAGCTTGACGGTCTTGAGAATGACGACCGACAAGCTATCCAAAAGCGTAAGTTCGACCCCTAAGGCTACCAAGCGGACTTGGCTAACTTCAGAATAGTTCTTGAAGGCATGAAAGCTCGTCATGCGGCACTCAAGAAGAAGCTGCAGTTGCAAAAGGCGCAGAAACGCGCATCCATCACCAGCGCGCCTACACCTCATTCAGCTACCCGCAGCTCGCCTTCATCGCAAGGCGCCGTGCGGTGATTTATCGCTCTCGCAAGAAAGATGTCCGTCGTTGAATACTGTTTCCCATCTCTGCATTTAGCATTTTGTTTCGCAAGCATTGCATCTTCAGGCGTTCCGGAACCTATCTCCTCTTCTCGCTTTTCATGCTTTCAAGCGTGTGTTTTACCATCTCTTAGCATAGCACGCCCACGCATCCTCGATCGATGCGCAAGCGTACTCAACGGCCTCCTGGGGCGCTCCGCCAGACTTGCCGCGCGCATGATACCCGTCATGGCGTCTTGGATTTCTTGTTTCGCATTTCCTCTTTCCACTGCTTGTTCTCTTTTGCGCTTTACATGGCTGTGGTCGGGCGGCGTATGCACAGGACTGTGGGTTAGTATATCATGGCGCTGGGTTTCGGGGCCGGGCTGGCAGTGCCGTGGATTGGATTAGATTGACACCTCAGGGACTCTTGTTTGGATCGGGTGGAGAGAGAATAGGGGATTGTCCCTACGTACGTACCTGCTTAGTGTATCGGTGAATATGAATAGCGAAAGCTGAGATAGACTGGAAACGGCGTGTTCTCATACGTGATACTGTGCGCGATTTGCCAAGCATCTGTGCCTTTGGGCGGCGGAATTTTCACGCTTCGCTGATGAGGATCGTGCCTTCAGGTGAATGTCTGCCGAAACAAGGTGTGCTGCCTGGTCACATTGCGAGAATCTGACCACGCAGATTGTTGGAGGTCCCGCGTCACGTTGAACCAACGTTGCACTTATTTGCTTTCACTTGACGGAATCAAGCAACGGTATAACATAACGAATGCTCTTGTATGCTAGGGGGTATGAAGACTGCCGAAAACGCAGTCGCTGTGTCCAAAAGTGCTACATGCAAATGCCGTTGGCCGCACCGGCCTTCTATCTCTACCAACGCCCGCTGAAATGCCCAAACCCACCGCCAAACTCGTCGAATGCCATGCAATGTCTAGAAATTGACCCGGAACTTGGGATTCGTGCGCATGCTCTCGCCGCGGAAGCGGAAGAACAGCGGCACGGGGATCAGCGCGAGCGCAACGAAGCCCAGAAGCGAATTTCCCCAACCGAGACCCAGCGCATCGAACATGTCGAGGCCGGCAAGGGGCAGGAACGCGCCGAAGATGGAGCGTAGGACCGTGTTGGCGGCGATTGCAGACGCCGCGTGCACGGTGAAGGCGTCGACCAGGTACGTTTGGATGGTCATCATACCTGTTAGTTCAACCAAGTCAGCACGACGAAAGGCTATCACCGACAGTCGAATGAGGGCTTCGGCGACTTTGAGGTGGATGGTCCTCGTGGGCTGCTGCTTACCTGTGAGATTGCCGAGACCGACGAACGCCGTCCCGATGATGGGCACGATCCAGTGCACGCCCTTGTCCGTTGTCCAGCCGTAGATGAAGACGCCGATGGGGAGGAGAACGGCGCCGGGGACGGTGAGAGGGAGCTCCAGGCGGTTCTCGGGCTTTGCGCCGCTCGGGCTGGCTTGCGCCCTGCGGATGTAGACGTCACTCATCTGCAGGTGATTTTAGATTTGTTATGGGTTCTACAAAGGTCTTAAATGACTTACCTTGCCGACGTAGCCCATACCGATGATTAGCCTAAATCATCAAGTTAGTGATAGGTACGGCGTTGAAGAGACTAGAGAGAGGGGCAGGGAGAGGATTGAGCTAGGCTAGGCGTGCATAAGCAAGCAATACTGGAAAGCTTCTGCTCTTGCTTGTACCTCGCATCTAGAACTTGTACCCAGAGCTACGTACCCAACGCCCATGCCTAGGTAGGCGAGCCCCACGGAGCTAGAGGAGAAGTGGTATTTTCCCTCGAAGACGAAGGTCATGGTTGTGAAGAAGAGGTACATGATGCCGTAGTTGATGGAAACGTAGATGGACATGAGGAGCACGATGGGCGAGAAGATGAGTATCTTGATCGGGCGGACGATGCTACGGGCAAAGATCTCGCGTGGGGGCAGTCCGCTGTCGAGTTTGGAGCGGAGTCTCATATTTCCGGTTTCCTTTTGGAGTCGCTTGGTCTTGCGTGCAAGGAGCGTGGGGTGGTATGTCTCGCGGCCAAAGACATAGAGGCAGATGGCGAAGAAGCCGGCGAAGATGGCGATGATCCAGAACACCCAGCGCCAGCCTTTCGCTTTGACTAGGAAGCCGCCGGCAACAGGACCGAGCACGGGCCCGAGGAGAGGGCCCATGGACCAGATAGCCATGGCGCTCGCTCTTTTATGAACTGGGAAGATATCTGCAATTGTGCCCCCACCGATCGTAAGGGGTGCTGCACCCGCCATTCCTGCAAGCACTCGGAAGGCTATGAGCATACCCATGGAGTTGCTCAGGGCACATGCTACAGTGAAAATTACGAAGAATACCTAAGGCGCGGATACAAAGTCAGCATGGGCAAAGTAAGAGAGACTGGTATCGTGCACATGTCTCGAACTGACAAGAGGAAGGTGATTCCTCTGTCAAAACGACATGCACGTTGTACCCCGTATTTCACTGACATTGCAGACGTTGTACGTCATGAATCGCCCGTACATCTCGGACATGGGAGCAATGATGAGGGGGCCAATGGCGAAGCCGAGAATGTAGATCGAGACTACGAGACCGGCGAGGATGTTCGATTTCACGCCAAAGGTCGCCATAACTTGAGGGACACCAGGAGCGAAAAACGAGGACGCGAGGGGCCTGTAAGCGTGAGTAGTGGAAAGACAGCGACTTCAGACAAACATACGTGACCAATGTAACCATTGCTAAAATGAAGATCAAAATCCATTTTTGACGGTCCGGCCAGTTCAAGGGATTTTCGGGATCCTCTGGGCCATCCCAATCTACTATATCAGGGTCTTGCTCTGCTTCTGCTGTTGGGTCGTCCCCCAACGTTCTGTCGTCGCTGTTGGTGGACAAAGCTGCGCTTTGGACGCCCTTCTCCACGTCGAGGTTTGAGGATGCGTGTGCATGATCCGAAGCAACATCCGCGTCGTGACCCTTCTCGTATGCATCGGCAGCCTTATCATCTAGATCTTGGGTTTCTCGCGCAGGATTCGACAAGGTGGCGGGAGTTGCCATTTTACACTGGGTACTGAAAATTACTCTTAGCATTTGCTATTTGGCTCTCGGCTGCCTACGAAGAGACGCAACGAGCGTCACTCAAGTCCAGGACTCGTGAGAAGTCGTGCTTACCAAAAATGCAAGAAAGCGACAATGTCAATCGGCGGTAGAGCCGAAGCTCCAAACACTAGGTTTCGTACAAGCTCGATAAGTGCACTGGGACCTATATCGGCTCAAAGTAGTCCCAAATTGGCAAAAGATGTACAAAGAAGCGAAGGTCGGGCAATGTCACACACGGGGACATCAGACTGGCGTTCCCAAGCGATCACTTTAAGGAACCCCGGGTGCGGGTATGACACTGGTCCGTCGCTTAAACCGTTGCTCCCTTTACCCACCATGTCCCTGAAGGCTGGCAGTCCAAGCTCCTTCTGGAAGGCTTGCAGTTCGTTTCTGGGGTCTGCCGTGCTTTGATTGGCGTGGCTTCGCGTAAGGCTGTTTAAGCGTACGCCGGGAGTCAAGTGCGCGGAGATACGCCGTATACGGCGGAGGGTCGGACGGTGGAAGGACGGAGCGGAGGGTGGCGCTGATTGGAGGCTGTCTCCTCTCCTTCACAGAGATCGGAGGGCAACAAGCGTGGACGGAAGGAAGGACCAGCGCCCTTCCGTTGAAGTCGTGGTCGATGGTCACGACACTGAATATGGGCAAACGCTATGGCATCTGTGGTGCGCGCATAGGACGTTTGCACTTCATCAGTCCGAATGCGCAACACGTGTAGCGGGGTGCAACTAGCTGGCATCTCGACTGCAGCCACTTTCCTGCGTTTGCATAGCTCGGCTGCTATAGAGATCCTCATTAGGGCCCAGTGCCTCCATGGTGTCCTCCTGCTCGGAGCTCTAGGGTTTGACCGTATCTTATTCAAGTTACAGAAAACTGTAGGTGCGTTCACTCATCGGAATGTCGATAGTTGACCGCAGGGCGACTTGACTTTAGGTGCATCTCGACCATAGGTCTACGTGTGAGCTGACGCCGTTCGACCCCACCCATGGACCGTTAGCATTCACGTGACCGTCTGAGCCTCCCGAGCTGGGAATAGCTTCTACATCATGAGTACATCTCTGGACATAGAGCCAGAAAGACTTTATTAGACATGACAAGGGGATTGAGAAACCGCAATCTTGATATTTTTGCGATCGTAAAGAGTAGCTGCACGTATGAACATTTAGGAGCCTGGTATGGGTGTGTTCAGGTCAGAGTGAATGCACCATGCTCCCTTGGGAGAAGTAATGCAACCCCGAGCCTGAGTACAATCTGCCCATGTATTGGCCACTCCAGGGCAACGCACCGTGCTGAGGATTTTGCCGTAGCAATGTGTATCAGGTGTCGACAGGCTCCCAGTCCCTGCAACACAAAACCATTGGCATGTGATTTCTCTCTTGACATGCAACTAGAAGACAATGGGACATGGATGCGAAGATGGTAAGAACCGGACTGATGCGAACGTGGGTGTCTCCAACGCCAATCACCAATCTGCTCCACGGCTCCAGCGATGCCTGCCAATGGAACTCGACGTCCATCACCGTTTGAAAGTCACTTGGAATCAGACATCATGGAGCAAAGAACAAACGCCGTGATGATATCGCATTTCCGATGGCCGATTGTGCAGAGCGTAACTGCGTCAGTGAGGATAGGTTGGATGCCTTGGATGAGTTTGGAGCTTGAGACCGAATGGTATTTCAGAAGCCAATATAATGCTTACTACCGCGCCTCTGCCATGAAGAAGATTCCCATAGAATGCATAAGACCGGGCCACGCCTGGACCTTTTCCGTGTCGGTATCGTCGCTCATATCCTGTATCATCACCACCGCGCCAGCCATTTACCGCAGCCTCCTGGCCTCACGCTCAGACTCGAGCAAGCAGAGGATGTCGTTCTCACGGACTGTGTGCAGTCAGCATTTGGTCCCTACCTCGAGAGCCAGCATGTGCGTACCGGGGCCCTTGACGTTGCGGATGATGCTTCGGGTAGTGTCGTCCATGAACTCGACGCGGCACTGGGTAACACCACCACGGGAGCCTGCCCAAGTCAGAATTCCATCCTCGTGTATTTCCTTTCCATGATTGTGCATCCGCAGACGACGTACCGGTGCGGCCGAGAACGCGGGTGACCTTGACGAGCTTGACGGGGACCTTGGCGGTATCCATTGTGGTAGACTGCGCGGGTCAGCGGGTGCGAAGGGAGGCAGCGTGCTGCGATGGCGGGCGTACTGTGTGAAGTCGTGCGACGGGTGGGTTGTCGGGGTCCGGGTGTGGTGTTGAGCGTGCAGGTGACTTTTCAGCGACGGCGAGTGTCCAGGTCAAAATGAAAGTGTGCGAAGCGAACTGCCCCGGCTCACCGCCCGGCGCGCAGCTAGGCCGGAATGGGCGGCTAGCGCGCTTCGGCGGGGCAGGCAGCGAGCGTGCGCGAGGCTGCTCGCCGGCGTCGTCATGATTGGCGCGCGCCCGCCAAATTTCAGCGCAAAGAGCCTCCGCGATACCGGAGGTGCAGGCCAACACGCCAGGTGCAGAACGGCGGCTTCAGCGGTGCGCTGCGGCCCTCGTGCGGTGCTCATCGCCCATCCGCGCATGCAGCCTGCCGTCTAGACCCTTCCTCGTGCTCGGCATTGGCTTCGCGCACGCAGCGAACGCCCCTCTTTGACGCTACCGAGTCACTTAACTGAGGCCAATTCTGTACACACCAAAACGACAAATCTGCGCATCGGTCCCACGCACGCCCACCGTCTGCATCCACCCCGGTACCCATCCTCAGTCCTCGCAGGCCCAATTACATCCCCCGACGTGGGCACTCGTTGCACGTCTGCATCGCCAGCAATCTAGGCTAGCAGACCTTGACGCCGCGGCCTGCGCCGCCGTACCCCAGATTGAAGCACGGAATAAGAACCATGGAGTTCGTCAGTTCGTACGTCGCCCCCGACCTGCACTCGTCCCTCCACCATGCCTTCCGCGGATCCCTCAAACGCTGTCAATGGCGTCAACGGCCAGGAGCGTCCGGCCATGCGGCAGCGCATGGGGAGCAGGAGTCTTCCCTTCATGACTGACATACTCGGAAACAGCCTGAACGATCGCTTGTTGTTTGCGGTCCCCAAGAGTACGTTCCCTCTTTCATTCCACTTTGGCCATACGCTGCGTTACCCCGCGGAGCGCACCACAGCAGCAGATGAATTGACCCTTCCGCGCCCTCGCGCCCTCAAAATCATGCTTCCGATACTCTGCAGTCCGAATGTCCCGGGTCAGCGCCTTGCGATGCGCCTGTGCACTACCGAGACCATGATTGTAGTTCTGACTCATGCTAGAGGGCCGACTCAACCAGGCATGCTTGGACCTGCTCCACGGCTCAGACATCCAATTCCACCGTCACTCGCGCCTCGATATCGCCCTCGTTAAGAACCTCCCGCTTGCTCTCATCTTCTTGCCTGCTGCCGACATTCCCACATTCGTTGGAGAAGGAAGAGTCGATCTCGGTATCACCGGAAGAGATCAGGTTGCAGAACATGAATGCGCCGAGCCGCCCACGGCCACTACTGGCGTGGTAGAGGTCATGGACCTTGACTTTGGAAGATGCAAGCTGCAGGTTCAGGTGCCTCAGAAGGGCGACATGACCAAGCCGGAAGACCTGATCGGAAAGAATGTTGTCACAAGCTTCACCAACCTCACGGAGCAATACTTCAGGAAGCTGGAGGCACAGCAGGCTGGCGATGCGACCAACGGCGACGCGACTGGCGAGAAGACCAAGCTGAAAACAAAGATAAAGTACGTTGGTGGAAGTGTCGAGGCCGCCTGCGCCCTTGGTGTTGCAGATGGCATCGTCGATCTTGTCGAGTCGGGAGAAACTATGCGCGCCGCGGGATTGCATGCTATTTCTACAGTCGTCGATACGAGTGCCATCTTGATCAAGTCAAAACACCCGTCTGACACCAAGCTGGTGGAACTCATCACTGCCAGGATTAAGGGTGTTATCACTGCGCAGAGATATGTTCTTTGCACCTACAACGTCGAGCGAAGCAAGCTCGAAGTCGCATCCAAGATTACCCCGGGCAAGCGCGCGCCGACAGTGAATTCTCTCGAGGAGGACGGATGGGTTGCAGTTTCCGTCATGGTAGAGCGAAAGCAGATTGCCATCGTCATGGACAAGCTCACCGAGGCTGGAGCCTGCGACATCCTCGTGACGAAAATCGAAAATGCTCGCGCCCAGTAAGGCACAGGAGAAAGGGTGGCTGTAGCGGGAGTTTGAGGATGCAGTCTTGGCCCAGGTGCGGACTGAGTATTGCGGCACGGTATTAACGTCAACGACCTTCACGTACTTGGGATCGGCATAGAACTTTTCTTGGAATATCACGAATTTACGAGAAGAGATAGAGGGAACGGCGCTTACCGTTGTTGCAGGAGATAGAGTGCGCGATCAAATCAAGTCTTCACCACCACATGCACGTACGCTCACCTCAGATTAATATTGAGTGCAGTGAGACCGAGAAGGAGCTTCTGCTCGAATCACTGAGGTGGCCTGGAGCCGGAGAAGGCGTCCTTTGGAGGACCCCTGTAATTTGTCAATAGAGGATATTCCTGAGCCCACTCTGACCTGCAGTACTTCTTCGCTATCGCTCGAGTTGGACTCGATCCCACTGGTCTGACCTATCTGCACTGACCAACCTGCAGGATTGGAAAGTATCCACGCAGACACCCGTTTCAGTATGCAGAATACACATTCCAAGCATGGATCGGGTCCCTACGTTTTTTGGTTACAAATTGAACTGCTCAGCTTCACATCACCGTGTTGCAGATCCCCACACGTCTGGCCACATCCCACGCGCCAGAGGAGTCCGCGGAGACGCTGTCCTACTCGTGAGCGGCTCCCAGTGGTGCCGCTGAAGACTACCAAGGGTCCGGCGTATGTGCTGTGTCGGGAGGAATCTAATATAACTCAATCGTCCACCAATGGGGGCACACGGAAAATACCCGCTGTATGACAGCTTGCCTGCTGCACGCCTTCAGGATTTGGCCTACGAAGTGTTTTGTTAATCTTCTCGACACGCACACAGAGTGCTGGTATTGCATCGATCGAGACCGGATCCATGCAGAAGGCTGGGGCTCTGTACGAGACTGTTGCATTGCATACATATGGCTTTGTTACTGACACCGCAGTGCTGCTCCCACTTGTCGCGCTTTCGCAATATGGGCTGGGATGTACTTGTGCTTGGCCTGCAAGTGTTGAAGCCAACCAAGCTTTCGGACGTCCACAGAACAACATTGTACGGTATATACGACCTACTGTATTTCCGCAGAAACACGCAGCAACACCCAGACGTGTCGGCCAAAGCCGCCAGGTGTCATGCCTTCCGGTCGCTCACCTGTACGAACCGTTGACATCTCGCGGGGGACAAGGCGACAGGAAAAGCAAGCGATCCACTCTTGTGCTCTACGTCAGGACCAAGGTACCGACTCGTATTGTTTGCAACGCGTAACTGGTTTCTTCTAACGTACGACGCGATTTATCCGGTTCCTGTCCACTTCTCGATAACTCTCGTCCGCATGAGACCTATCACTTTTTGCTCTGGGCGGTGTTGAACTTGGATTGCCGGGGAGGCAACGGCCATGCAGAGACACATTAGGTGGGTCAGAGACATGCCTGCTGTAACTCCCAGCGCAGGCGCCATGCTTTCAGACCGCTAGATGCGTGGATTTGCAATTGGCTGATCGGTATACGTCCACTTCCCGATGCGGCTGCGTCTGCTTCTGCTTTTGCTTCTGTACGACCCTACATTACCAGCCTCGTTTGCCGCGCCCATGCTGCGAAACCTGAGAACTTTGGACGAAACGGCACGGACCTGAGCGTGCAGGCTGTACGCGTAGGTCTTATAAGTTGCAGGGTGGACGTATAGAGTTCGTATTCTGCAGTTGGGCATGCGGACCTCATAGATCTAAGCATTTGAGTGCTCCTGTACCTCGCAACCCCAGCTCGTCAACTTCTGCTCCGTCGTGTCGTTCCTGCTGATCTCACCTCACCTGCTCTCATCTTGACTTGCTGCAGGAACATCATGTCTCGAACTCCCCATCGCAAAGCCCGTGCCAAGGGCATCACTTTGGCAACGAAGCGGAAGGCAGCGGCTACAAGGAAGTCGACCGCACCGTCAGGTCCGAAGCGTTCTTCTCGCTTGCCTTCTCGAGCCCGCAAGGCTATCGCCACCCGTCAAGCCGCGAAGCGCGCCCGCAGGCCAAGTTCGAAGAAGAAAAAGGGAAGGGCTTATGAGGAGAGCGATGAGGAGATGTACGACGAGAGTGATGAGATGAGTGATGAGACGAGATGAGGAGAGTGATGAGACAAGTGATGATGGGAGTGATGAGACGAGTGATGAGGAAATGCGTGAGGATACCGATGAAGAAGTAGAGGATGAAGAGGCAGAGGCAGTGGTGGTCAGGAAGAAGGCCGCTACAAAAAGGGTGTCTCGGAAGCAGATGGATGAGATGGTGAGCCAAGCCACTCTCATACTCAAGTTTCTGGCTAATCTATATCAGTTCACTGTTATTGTCCACCAGAATGAGTTTATGCATGAAATGTGGAAACAACTCTGGGCGACAACCAATGGTGGTATGCACCATAATGTGGCTCGTCTTCCGCACCAGCAGTACCAACAAGTTCATCCAACTCAGGTTGACCACCACGCACACCCCATCTCTCCAGCAGTCTCAGCGTCCAATCATGACAACACGGCTGACACTCTCGTAGCTGAGTCAACACGACCATCCTCTTCAAAGACTGGGAACAAGGTCATTGGTAGCGAGCAGAATCCAATCAACGTGAAGGATGAGGACGTGAAGGATGAAGAGGAGCATGCAGTCAGCATGCATATGGTGGCACGCGAGAAACGTGCTACGCCAGACCCCTCGCGCCAACGTGAACAACCCGTACCCAAGACTAGCCAGCCACACCGGAAACAATCCCCCGTTGTGGATGTGAGCAAAAATCGGTCGAGGAATCCCAAATCCAGGAAAGGGAGCGCAGACGTTGCTATTGGTTCTAAGCTTAACAAGGTACGTACCCACCCGCCCCAAGGCTTCAACATGACCCCAGCGATAGCCTTCACCCTGATCTCTTCCATGGACTCACTCCTGGCGGCATTCCTGGACTGACTCCATACTTAGCACGTGCCTCAGGGCTATGCTGACAGTTTTCAAGCGCACTCGCTCGAAAACTCCATTCTTCTCAAAAAGCCGAAACAGCTTCAAACCCCGTAGTGTGCGCAACCGTCGAAGCCTGCGCGATGAACATGTCTACCAATACATTCTCTTCTGCATCGCCAACAAGGTGCGTACATGCACAGTCCGTTCGTTCATCTAACTCACTGACATGAATCAAGATATGGCCTCCTCCGATGCCCATGGTGCCCATTAGGTTTCCATCTCCCCTTCGGGCCCCTCACGAGAACGTCATACCGTGGCTGGCGAAAATAGATCCGTCTCCACCAACCACGGTTCCCGCACTGGAGAGGCCCACTATTACTCGTCCTGACGACAAGGATCATGTTCTACCACCACCACAGACCAACATTCACGCGCGTGAGGGGGACGTTATTGATCCTTCCGTCCGCTTAGATTCTCTGATCGCAAAGCAACACGAGAGCCAAATATCCAAGCAACCAAATATCCGTTTGCGGCGTCGCTTAGCGGCCCCTAACAACAAGGACAAATACGATAAAATGTCGGTCTTTGGCCCGTCTGAGCCCGAGAAAGATGATCCGCGTGATAAAAGTTATGGGTACAGGCCTAGGGGTGGTAGGCGTCGTGGGTGATGAGGAGGGAACCGTTTTGCTGGCGTGGTAAGCTGGGGATGATCCTTCTCGTTGGACTTTCGTTAGTTTTGGCATTACGGCTCTTCAGAGGTATTCAAAAAGGGAGACCCAGGCATATATATCTGGTACTATATGACAAATATCTCTCGATGCATAGCACTGTGACCTGGATCACACGTGCAGTCTCATCTAGGAGGATGTTCGGGTGGCTCTCTCCGCGAGTGTCTCTGTGTTGTTAACGCCAAGGTGACAACCCTGTTTGGAGACGGGCTCTCTAGCATTTGCAGCGCGCATCTGCGAAGTGGTTCTTGAGGCCTTCCATTGCAACTATCTGGCCGTTACACTACCACGGCTGTGTAAACTGCTCTACCAGCGTTGTGCCGTGTATTCGACAATCGCAATGAGAAGTGGCGCGTATCGATGGAGAGGAAGAGCTTACAATAGTTCCAGTATCTGGCAAGACGCAGTCGAAGCCGTTGTATCAAAAAGCCAGCCTTTCAGGAGCGCCCATGCCTCACCGAGCTCTTTCATGGGAGTTGAGAGCTGAATCATTCAGACGGGCAGGAAAGGTCATGATATCGCGTCCTAACCTCCTTTCTTCACCCTCGTGCTCCCCCTACATCAGGCCTGTCCGATAACCATCGTGTTATCCGCTCGCTAGGCCTGTATAGTTACCCTTATACTACCTGCATATCAAGTCTATATAGTTAGCACTGTACATCTGTAGGGGTCCCTCCTTTTCCTAACGTCACTCTGCCGGGGTCGGGTTGGTTTGAGGGAAAATATCATGCAGCGAGTGATTAAACGGAACTAGGTTCAGTAGGTACGTCAAAAAGGGACGATTGCAAAGGTGCAATTCGGTGAGAGAATAGCCTTTTGGCCAGGAGTAACGAGCTTGATAGGCGGCATATGGGAGCATTGGGGGAAATGCTTCTGCGATAGCCCGTGCGACAATCGCCGCCACGTTGGCATATGCTACGTCATCAGCATGAATCCAATCGTGCCATTTCTGCGGGACGTTCAGAATGTCGGACCTGTTTAATGTGGCATCCGGCTTGCCATGCCCTGACGGGCGAATAGGGGCGCCGAGTGCCTTTGAGGTGAGGCGCAAAGTCGGCGGGGAAGAGCGTGTGAAGCTTGTTCGAAACTTGGATAACCGTCGGAGGCTGTGCATCTACTGCAGAGCTATACAATTTGATGGTATGTACGTCAAATTCCGGGCGACCATTGCTTGTGTCCGGGTTCGAGGACGATAACCCGGAATACTGCAGCATCGTAACCTCGTCGATGCCCACCGTTTCGCACTAAGAGGTCCCATTCATAGGCTTTATGGTTTTGGAGCCAGCCTGCCCCTGTCCAAGTAGTGGGACTGGGTGGTTCAACAAGATCCAGTTCTGTACACGACACTTTTAGAGTGGGTAGACAGGCCGACGCTGACAGAGACTGATCGATCTGATGTAGGTGGTATTTGGATGGAGACGGTCAGTTCTACTCCCAGTGTCGAGAAGGGTCCAGAACTTATGATTTGATATGAGGGCGGCGGAAAGCGGCACGCGCTGGGGGTGCTTGATGTATTGATCTCATCTTGCGGTCTGGAGAGTCGACGCTCTCAAGGGGGGGGGCTACTGCGGGCTGCAGGGGTTCCGCTGGCAGTTGCCTGTTCTTGATGCAATGAGCTTTCGGACCTCGTGATGCCCGTGTGAGTATATGACATGGTGCTCTAAGGCCCGGAACGCTTTGCTTGTCGAGTACATTAGAGTGGTAGGCTTGCATCGCCGAGGCGGGAAGAGTGACTACCATAGCGTTCAAGTAGTCATTCAGTGGGCAGTCCATCATTGGAGCTTGCGGGTGACCTTCTTGGCGATGTGGTCAATCTTCGTGGAGTTCAATTGGCTGCCGCTGCTGCCGCGACCTTCTGGTCGAAGACATATTCAGCCCTCGGGGTTGAGGTAGTCGTTTCCGCCCTGGAGGGCGGATTGGACGAAGGGGGTTGCGAGTCCAGCAACATCGGTTGCCATCTAGGATGGTGCAACGGAAATAGAGTAGACACGGAGCAGGTCTGAGAGCTGCGGTGGAAGGAGGAGGCATGTTCGTCCCTAGAGGCGGGCGAAAGGATGCCGCTTCACAGGCGCCAACTTAAGCATTCCTCCCCGGTGCCGGACGAGCTCATGGAACAGTGTGGTCGGCGATGGGATGCGTATTGGCAAATTCCAATCGGCCTCTTCCTTCGAAGTATGGAACTTCTCGGTGCCATAAAGGACAAGCCCTAGAAGCTCGCGATATATACTATACGACCAGAATCACTTAATACGAAGCAATGAATGCACGCCTGGCCTTGCATCGGGAACGCAAAGCTACCTAGGAAACAATCACAGTTGTCTAACTTGTATACGCCAACCCTCTGTAACCAAACATCCACCCTTGGAATGCGACTCAAGTCGCGGCAATTACATTGGGAAACACGCCACTAGCGCCTTGTTGGTGTCATTCGATGAACGCGACGCGGCGGATGACTGCCTAGGTGCAACTCAGGTCTAGACGCACAATTTACCAAATAGCATACGTAAGAATATAACTGAACACTGATGTGGTTCGTTGGAAAAATATTGTTTCCGTCACGTCGATGCTTGGATCTCAATGCGCCAGGACGCAAGGTCCCGATAGGTCGATCAGCGATCACGTGACTCTGACATTCCCGCGGTTCGCATGAGTCCACCAAAGTTGCCAAACCCGATATCATATATCGACCTGGCAACTAAGCAGATGGCGTGTAACACTAGCCTTCATGTGCCACATTACCTTCCAAGTTCATGCTGGGGTCGTGAGCTGGACCCGACCACGGGATCGACCCTTCTCGAAACTCTCCGAAGCTTCCCTGTGTATCCTCACTTTCCATCACACCACTACAACGAAATTACTAGAAAACTCAAGGCTTTAGAGACATCGTATGTAGCGTCATGATGACATTCCACGCAACCTACCCTCGAATATATATACCTCCATTTCATCCTCTGTAGGCTCATCATCAGAATCACAGAAACACAAGTCTTTCATGCAATCACTGCGAACTAGCTTCCGCAAATTTCCATACCGACTCAACCGCATCCAAAAGCGAAGTCTCTCAACCACACCAACAATGTCTCTCTTCCCACGCTTCACTCAGGAGTTTGCTCCCCTTTTCCGCCTCATGGACGACTACGACCGCCGCGTCTTCCGTCCAGACTTGGATGAGCAGTTCCGCTCCATCAAGGCCTTCACTCCCAAGTTTGATGTCAAGGAAGTCGAAGACGCCTACGAACTGCATGGCGAGTTCCCTGGCATCGACCAGAAGGACATCAATATCGAGTGGACTGACTCTCACACACTCACCGTGTCGGGACGCCACGAGACGCTGAGGGAGGAGGGCGAGCGACCTACCGCCGCTATCGAAGGCGCCCCTGCAAAAGACAAGCAACCGTCCGTTGAAGAGGAAGGCACCGAAGCTGAGGGTGGGCAACAACTTGCCAAGCAGGGCAGTCAGGAGGTCGCAAAGAACGACGAAGCACCCAAGCACAAATACTGGGTTAGCGAGCGCTCGGTAGGCGAGTTCCACCGCAGTTTCAGCTTCCCGCAGCGTGTGGATCAGGACGCCGTGAAGGCGAGCCTGAAGAACGGCATTCTTTCCATCCTTGTCCCAAAGGCGAAGAATCCTCAGCCGAGGAAGGTCACTATCGTGTAAGCGGCCACTTCAAACGATCCTCAATCATCTGTCGAAGTAAGGCAAGCAAGCCTCAACGCGTCGGATAATCAAATACCCTATCAACGAATAACGAGTTGTCCTGCACTCCTTCAGCATAATTCCGGTGTTTCCAACGGCCTAGCATGAGTATAGCGTTGATTATCTTTCATTTCTCCGGAAAAACCGCACGTTCCTTGCGATTATTGTTTAAATTCAAGGGTAGTTGAAAAGTTGGCGGTCACTAGGTTTGGGTTTTAAATAGTTTACCATAATTTACTAATTGTTATCCTGACATCAACTTCCGAACCAAAATACTTCCCATGCGATGTCTCCATTGCTGGACCTCACATATTTTAGCCAAAATCGTCAGCTTCTTATAGCTTCACCTCAATTGGACTACCCCTCAACCCCTCTAGCACAGCTGTCGAGCCGTCCCTGACCTCCCGGACAATGTCGCCCGCCGGTTTGACCTCTCTCACAAGTCCCACTCCGCTCCCAGCATACGTTGTCATCCGTGCCTCAAACCCCCAGCCCGCATCCCCTTTCTTCATTTCTTCTTCATACAACTTCTTGTTTTCCTCTTCGTCCATGCCAGACATCGCATCTACGTAGCTCTTATTGATCACACCCCGTGCGTTGTGCGTCTCCGACCATCCCGTAGTGCCCCGCAGATTATCATAGACCTTGGATCTTGCGGTGGACTGACCTCCGTCGCTTGCACGGAGTATCTCATCCCTGTATCCTTTTGATATGTTGGCTTCCGGGCTAGCCAGAAACCGCGTTCCCAGAACGACACCCGAGGCTCCGAGCGCGAGAGCGGCAGCCGCACCGCGAGCGTCTACTACACCGCCCGCCGCTATGAGAATGGCCGGAGAAATCCCCTCTTCTTTGCACATGGCATAAACGTTATCGGACACTTCAGGCAAGAGGGTGATGAGACTCGCGCCTTGAACCAGACCATGACCTCCTGCATCGGTGCCTTGGACGACGAGCGCATCAGGTCGTGCGGCATGCATCACTTCGGCCGCTTCTTTCATGCTGCCGATTTGCACCCAAATCTTTGTCCGCGAGGACGCTTTCCGGGTTTGAGCAGTCCACTCGCATAATGAGGAGATGGAGGTAGGTGCGAAGAACCACACCGCAGCTGGTCGGTACTGTGCTATCAGAGAGATGGCGGTATCCAGATCGGCCCCCCAGTTGATGAATCCTATGCCGATGGGCATGACGTCGTGGTTCATCGTAAGACTGGATTTTTCAATCAGTTTGGCCGCGGCCTGTAGGTCAGAGGACAAATTCGAAGTGTCTGTCCCGACCCCGATAAACCCTAAACCGCCTGTGAAATGTTACAATGGATTTAAACGTCGTTTTGAAAGATGAGCCGGGCTAAGTGGTGAGAAATAGCAAGGAAAGATGATGGATGTTAATTACCTGCTTTGGAAATCTCAACAGCCATGTCTGCCAGCGCTATTAGGCGCATCGGCGCACCTACTACGAGGGGTGTTTGTATCCATGGATAGTCTTCCCTGAGTCGTTGCGCACCCTCCATGACCTCGCCGAACTGTCAGATGTCTCTTTAATTGTCAATTTCCACAAAGATGGCTGGAATCTCAAGAACAATGGCTCGAGGCTGTGTTATTCGGCGATCTCGTAAATTGTAGGCAGCAGATCTGTGAGTGAGTTACAAGCGTGGTGTCTCGATATGAGGGTTGATGATGATGCTTCTCCTCGGCCTAGTTCGGCTTGCCGAAAAGAGGTCACATGGCGCGCACACTCGGAAGATGTTCCGGGTTTCTTCTTGATCTCTTGGGCATATCATGAATGAACATTGCACTCGCTCAAATCGACTGGGTCATAGTTGCTCAACCAACGTTACGTCTTTACAGATTTACATACATACCCCATCTATAGTATTGTACAAATGCGCTTTCTGCCCTCGACGCGTCCAAATCGTGCATGTTATATCCTCAATCGTACACTGGCTCTTTCCAACTCGCCAATATTGCCCATTCCTGCTAGGCTCCACTTCTCGGTCACAAAGCCGTCATCAATCTTTGCGCGGAGCATGCCGCTCTCCGCATAGTACTCCATGATGGAACGTGCCTCGTCCTTGCTCAAACCACCGACTTTGATAACGTCCAGCGGCTTCAATTGTTCCTTTGCCGTGGGGCTGTGGAGGTCCTTCAAAGCCTCCATGACGCGCGGGTCGATGTTCTTGTACGGATTCCAACGAGGAGTCTTGCTGGGATCGACTTGTCTTGCCTCAGCTACCTGGACTGAGAAGTCGAGCGCTGGGGTAGACGGAGCGTTCGACTGGGATGTGGCAGCGAGGATCACACCGCCGTTGGGAAGAGACTTGGCGCCGGAGAGGTGGTCGATAAAGTGCCTGATTATGGTGAGGTCGAACGAGTGGATAGGCTTCACCTCGGCGTTGAGGTAGTCGGACTCCTTCATCATGTGAGCCGTGCCATCGACAGCGAGCATGATGGGCGGTCGACCAGGCTGTGTGAGCTCCTGCCACAGCGCCACAAAGACGGGCCACGAGGCTTCAGGGTTGACTATGCCAAGCTCGATGAGTTGTTTGAGGGTGGCATCTGCGGGCAGCGCAAGAGGTAGTGCGGGGCTCGTGGTGACCTTGATCTTCTCGAGCATGGGGTTCTCGGCGGTGTTGTTGGCTTTGAGGATCTGGCTCAGGAGGCTCGCGGTGTAAGTCTCCTGGGTGTACTGCGTGGGCTGAGAGTCTGGGAGAGGCGCGTATTCGGTGTGCGCATTGATGATATCCTGGGCTGCGGGACATTAGCAGCGTGCGCGAGAGGTGTCAGACGGCGCACACACCTTCGGGGAGATTGATGACTATCCACTGCCTCACGAAAGCCATGCTCAGGCCCTGGAGCAGGAGGGTGCTCTTTCCGCTCAGTCTCTCGCCGCTCAAGACCCTGCGCAGGGTCTTCTTGTCGTCCTCGGCGGCCTTCATGACCTTGGCAAGCTCAATCGTCTCCTTGCGCATCAGCGTTGCCGGTCTCCTGAACAGACTCCAGCCCTGGGTCGTCTTGAAAGCCTCCACGGCTCGGAGCGCGTCGACGGTCGCTTCGGGGATGCCCAGCACGCGGCCCTGGTTGGCCTCGCTGAGGACGTCGGCTTTGGTCATGTCTTTGAGCGTCGCCACCTCGAGGGCGTTGTCGTTGGTGAGCACGATGCGCTTCCGGGCAGCTTTTCGCTCGCCCTGGGCTGGGCGCTTCCCCGTGTCCTGCACCGTGTTCCTGCCCTTCTTGACGTTCAGCGTCTTGTTGCCCTTCTTGGTCTGCGCCATGCCCTTCTTCTTGGACACTGGGTTGGCATACCGCGCGGCCGACGTGGAAAAGCAGGCCATCTGGGCGTGGGCGCGGGCGCGCGAGGCCATCGAGGCGCGGGCGGCCGAGTCGAGGGACAGCTGGGAGAAGCTCCGCAGGCACGTTGGCGGAGGCATGGCGGGATCGAGGCGCGGCGCCTCTGCAATGGCGAGCTGGGGGGCGGATGCGGATGCGGATGCGGAGGCTCGCTGGCTGTCGCTGCCAAAAAGCACCAAAGCACCACCCATCGGAGGTCCGCTGCCAGAGCTAGCGCCCAACGCGGCTAGCCACGTCCCCCGGCCAGGAATTTTTGTGCACGCAGCAGCAGCCCGGCGCTCCCACCTCGCAGCGTCGCGCACCCGCTCACCCACCCACACGCACAATGTCTGACACGGAGATGGACGGCGGCGTCGCGCTCAACGGCGCCGACGCAATGCACGCGGCCTCCCCGCCCAACGCAGCCATGAGCATGACCGACTCGACCCTCGCGACCAGAAGGTGCGATCCCGCCCGCCATGCGCATGCCCCGCTGCACTCTTGCTGACCTGGCGCAGACCCGTGACCGTCGACAAGCCCACGCCCTACACCTTCGACCTGGGGAACCTGCTGGCGAACGACCCCAATCCCGTGGCGCGTGACGCCGACGAAGCAGCCCTGCAAGCCAACGCCCGCGACGCCGCCCAGGTCCTCGTCAACCAGCTGCTCAGCACCTGCGAGATCAAGTCCTCGGCCGATGGCGTGCACCTTGTACTCCCCCCGTGCACCACCCCGCTGCCCCGCGAAAAACCCATCCCCGCCGAGAAGCCGCCTACCAAGTGGGAGCTCTTCGCGAAGAAGAAGGGCATCACCAAGAATAAGAACGACAAGACCAAGCTGGTTTATGACGAGGCTACCGGCGAGTGGGTCCCCAGGTGGGGCTACAAGGGCAAGAACAAGGAGGGCGACAACGAGTGGCTTGTTGAGGTCGATGACAAGAGGGAGAAGGAGACTGGCGAGGCCCACGATGCGAGGGCCGACAGCAGGGCTGCAAGGAAGGAGAAGATCCGGAGGAACGAGAGGAAACAGCGCGCCAACGAGCGCAACGCTAAGAAATCTGGCTAGGGACATGGCATCTGTGCGGCTCAAAGATGATGGGTGAGGGATTCTCGCAATGCATTGGGCGGCGTTAGGGATATTATATGATACCGGCGTATATGGCTTGAAAATGGCACCATCTTGGTCCTGGCAGCGAGCGGCAGGAAGCATCAAGATGCAACAGGTTGAAGCTCGTGTTGAAGAGTCCAGCGTTGCTTATGTTGTTTAGCCAAGAGTAAACTATGAAGTGGGATCACTGCTAATGTTCCTGCGCTGCATTGCCACATGTCTTCCCCTCCTCAACATAGGCCGTGTAATCGTCCTTACCTCCACATTGTGACTTTGAAAGCACTAAGTCGTAGAGCTTCTGCGATCAACATGGCACAGTGTGGAGCTGCGTAGGCATGTTCATAGAGAAACGGTGCTTGAGTTTACGATTCCAGTCATTCGAGTCGGTCCAATTGATTCAATCAGTCCAATCGCCATGTTTATATCAAGAAAATCGAACATCGTTCCAGCTAGTTGTGCTGCACTTTCCGATCTATTAGAGTGGAGAACCTCGACGTTGTATTCCCAAACATCTGCCCAAATTCCAGGTCTTAGCTTCTTTAGCGAACCAACGGCGCCCCTTGTCCGGCCCACACCGCGCACCAAATTTGCCCCGCCATCACTGCGCCAGTCTTTGCAACATACCAGGTTTCCAGCAATCTGCCACAGGACTTAAAATTTTTGGAATATATTTTTTTAATTTTGGCCTCTTGACATCAATTCACTACAGTTTGTAGTGGATCGTGCCCCAACCTTCTCAAAAGGTTGTGTAGTGTAGCGGTTATCACTCCGGATTCTGATCATATCAGGACCTTCCGGCAACCCCGGTTCGATTCCGGGCACGACCTATCTTTTGCCATTTCTTTTGCTCCAGCTGAGTGCTGGGACCATATAACTAGCTCACCTTTTTGCAGCGAACGGTGGGCTTTTTACCCTGGCATGGCACCATACAGTAGTACAAAGGACACCTCTCGTAACATCTTGCTGAGCTTGCATTCATCGAGTCTCGAACATTTGTTTGGCACGCGTAACCACATATACTCGGTGCTCCTCTGGTAACCTAGAGACCTACGTCCACTTTTTCAGAATTGCTAGAGAGCTATCTCCGGCAATCGAAAATACGGGTCCCCCCAATACTTGCGGGCCACGGGGCGTACTCGTGGACTGCAAGGAAGGCTCCCTAAGCACCTAGGCATGTATTACCTATTCATACACGGCCTGACAACGGCCCAAAGCCTGATATACATAAAAGTATGCTATAGAAGGACATGCAGCGTGGCGAGACCTGGCCCAGCGTCTGCCGCCAAAACAGAGTCAACGAGGCACACCATGCTCAGCTCGGCATTGTTGTTGGCATTGGTTCGAGTGATACCGGCACTGTACTTGATTGCTCTCGTTACGGTGGTGGAAGAACATTGCCTGGTGAGCATACGTGTTTCGTCCTTGATGTCCCTTTTTTCCGCTTCAATCTTCACAGACTATAGTCGTGGTAATACCCGTTTCTTTTCGAAGACACTCGATAAATATAGGCGTTCTTGTTGGTGAAATAGTCGAAAGGCACATGATTATACAGTGGCGGCTTCCTAATGATCTTCCATTGTTCGAACCAAAAATTGCTCTCTCAGAATGCATCGACGCTCAGAGATCCCCTTGCAGCTGTAGTCAACGCACAAGGCGACGATGATCTGCCTCCCGGTAAGCTCCGACACTGAATCTGTCAGTGACGCACCAACAGCGGACCCGTCACCCGTTTACCACAACCTCAAGCTGTCTCGGATCAGAAGAAGGCTTAAACGCGTAGTTGCGAACCGTGGAACATATCACGAACGATCGTTTTCCTCTCGAACATGCCCTTCACAAGGATTCTAAGATCATGCCAGGAAAGACGAGGTGTTTCTTCATCTATGCCGGCGAAGCAGGCAACAATACACGTCAGACCTTTGATGTACCCTAGGAATTGTAAAGACGCGCTTCTTGCTGCCAAAGGAGATTTAGTATATGATAATTGGCCCGTCGAATTACTTCGGTGAATATGGTAAGCCCTATGTATTGCAGCGCTCTCGATAATAAGATTCAATTGTTCCATCTGTGGCTTTTCATCTTGTCCACGTCCAGGTTAGGGCCAGTAGCGTGTATCTTTGTTGTCGTCGGGCAAGACGTATCTTTGCAATTTGGCATACATGGCCGGTTGCATCCGGGATCCGAGCTTTGAGTGTTTATTGACAATGCGCGCTTGCAGAAGGCCAAAGAGCACCGTAGAAAACTTCTATCTATGTTCGCATTGATGTGATTGAACATCCATGCCACCAAAAGACGGCATCTGAGCAAACCTTGTTCCTGTGAAGAATTGATCTGGCAGGTGAGGGAACGAGGATGTCGCGACGCTGGGGTCATGATTTACCCTCCTAGGCCCCCATTGGTCCAGCTGGAACGGCGACCACAGCCCGTCCCCACCCCCAGATTCATAACGGCCCAGCTGGGATCGGCAACAGGTACATTCAGCTTTCCACGATAGTCCAACTCCACCTCAACCTCCTCCAAACTTCGCTATGTGGATTCGCTGTCGCATCGCTATCCTTTGTGTAGTCTAACGTAACCACGCGACAATGGGTCTCGGCATCCTCGAGGATCATAAGCTGGAGCACGTCCCTGGTACGCGATCAGGGGTCCTGAATGGAAACATGCGGGGCAGCTAACACAGCGCATAGGAACGGCAAACGTACTCGAAGATGAACGAAGGAGGCAAGAAGAGCAAGGGCAAGCTCGCGATGCGGGTCTGAAGTACGATAAAACGGGGAAGATACTGCTCGTCCCTCAGCCTTCCGATGATCCTAATGATCCTCTGGTACGCGTTCTACCCAGTCAGAACCACGAATCTACAGCGAATATGCATCGTGAATGCTCACGAATCTCATGTAGAACTGGCCACTATGGCAACGCGACCTCATCGTATGCATTCTCTCCCTCATCTCGGTGATCGCAGCAACTCTCTCCCCTCTGCTCGCCGCAGACACCGTATCCCTCGCCATCTACTTCCAACGCTCATTTACGGACATGGCTCTACTCACGGGCTACCACCTCCTCGGCGTCGGCCTTGCAGGCTTTCTCTTCGTGCCATCAGCGAGGATTTGGGGGAAACGGCACGTATTTCTCATAGGAGCCGTGACCGTCATACATAGCAGTGCTTGGGGTGGCGCCAATGGCAAAAATTACAAGGTTCTCCTATGGGCACGTATTATCCAAGGTGTAGGACTTGCACCGTTTGAAGCACTCGTCAATGCTTCTGTGGGGGACCTCTATTTCGTGCACGAGAGGGGTCTGAGGATGGCACTCAGTAATCTTGCCTTGTTCGGTGGCGCGTTTTTCACTCCAGTTCTTGTGGGCAAAATCGCCGCGGAGATCGGGTATGAGTGGACGTTCTACTTCGTCGCGATCTTCACGGCCATGCTCTTCCCGTTGTTATTCTTCTTCTGTCCTGAGACGACCTACAAAAGGGAGCAACGGTTCGATATCGACACAATGGGAAACATGGTGGAGCAGACGCCGCCGCCGGTGTCAAAAGAGATAGCAGTGGAATCTTCCGCGGATACATCAGGCGAGCTTGACAGAGCGGGGAGTGGGGCAAATGCTGAGAGCACTGGGCAGCAGCCGCATCTTCGAACCAAGGTCTCGTGGAAAAGGAGTCTTCTACCATTCAATGGCCGCCACACGGACGAACGTTATCTACACCTTCTCCTTCGTCCTTTCCCACTCTTTTTCCATCCTGGCATTCTCTGGGCTTGCCTCATTCAGGGCGCATTGATCGGATGGACAGTAATGATCGGTGTTGTCTTAGCAGCTATCATGCTAGGACCTCCGCTTTGGTTTGGGGAGGAGAAAACCGGGTATATGTATTCAGGTGCCTTCATTGGAGCGCTCATCGGCTTCATTCTCTGCGGTCTCGTGTCAGACTGGTCGGCTAGGTTTCTCACGCGTCTCAACCACGGCGTCTACGAGCCAGAATTCCGTAAGTTCCCTCATTTTGTCTCGATCCAAATCCCTTGAGCAAACCTAACGAATATATGAAGGAATGTTCCTTGTGCTCCCACAGCTCGTGTTGGGATGTGCAGGCTTGTATGGATTCGGCTTTACGGGTGGTGACCCATACAAGTATGGATGGTTCTGGCCCGACTTCTTTTTCGCGCTGGAGGTGGCAGGCATGGTCTGCGGTGCTGTCGCGAGTGCTTTGTACATCGTTGATGCGCATCGTAAGTCGCCTTTGTCCCCACTCGAGACTTTCGAGACTGACCCAGTCTAGGCGACATGTCCGTCGAAGGCTTCACTTGTCTGCTCGTCTTCAAAAACATTTTCTCTTTCGCTCTCACGTTCAAAGGCTTCGAGTGGATCCAAAGAGGCAAAGTGAGGCCTGTGTTCACCGCTATCGCAAGCGTTCAGGTTGGCATCTGCATGTTGACTATCCCTATGTGTTAGTCTCTGTTTTACGTTCTCTTGGGAGGTGCTAACGCAGAGCACAGATATTTTCGGCAAAAAGAGTCGCTCTTTCTTTCACCGGCACAACGTGTTCTTCAAAGTTACTGATGCGATTGCGGATAAGATTATGATGCCATTAGACTGGAGTGTAAGAAAACTCCTGGGGCATTGAGTCGACTCGAGACGATGGTTGGAACTCAATTCGATATTTTGCGAATTATTTGCTCGATTGATAATGTAATATATGGTATCGTTTGGTTCCATTCTCACTCGCTTCCATTCTTTCAACAAATCTGTGCAGGGGTCTATATTGCCCGGATGACCCTTGCTTATGCCTCTCCCTCACCATCCTTCTTCTTTCCCTTGCCCTTCATTCCACGTATAGCCTTGCCTATCGCCCTACCGATGGCTCCAAAACCAAAGCTCCATCCCTTGATCCGAACGCTCCAGATGAAGAAATACACCAACGCCCAGTTGCTGATGCAAAACGCAAGGAAAATGCCAAAGTCGCGCCACTTGTCGCTAGCCGATATGTTCAGCGCAGCTAGATAGTCGTCTCCCGAAGAGTATGGGCAGTACATGCAGCCGGACGTCGCGTCGGGGTTCAGCAAATATCCTGGGGACTGCGACAAGAAGCCATCCGCATACGAACTGCATGTCTGACCAGGTGGCGTATCGAATAGCGCAGTCTCGCTCGACTCACACTCAACCGGAATCCCATGGAGCGTTGCCGCTAGCACACCACCGATCCAGTAAGTACTCGGGTTTACGTAGTACATTCCGTACTTCCAAAACACCGCAAGCTGCGTATACGGTCTGACCACACCGTTGAAGAGACTGAACATGACGAAAAAGAAGGGCAAAACGTTAGAGATGACAGTGAAGCTGGGCGCGAAAGCGCAGATCCACTGACCCCAGGACGAGATGAACAAGTAGAACAGCATGGTCATGAGGAAAACGTAGCCGGCAGTCGAGCTATCCGTTGGAAGCCCAGTAGGGAAATACCAGAGGAGCCAGTATAGGACAGAAGAGACGATTGCGATAGGGACCTCGGCAAGGACTTGAGCGGTCGTGAAGGCCACCCAGCCGTAAATACGCGAAGGGAGCTCGCGTGCTTGCCAGAGTGCCATATTCTGGTAGAATTTCGGAACCACAGCATTCACAATCGTAGGAGGGATGAGAAGGATTAGAAAGGATGTGAACATGCGGTTCTGCATGTCGCCAATGCTGTTGCCGAGCTTCCAGAAGGTGAAACCGTTGAAGATGCCGACAATGACAGCGACGAAGAGCTTGCCGTAGAGGTAGGAGGGATCGCGCCAGTACTGCGTGAACACGCGCTTCGTGACCATAGTCGTCTGTAGCCACACTGGTGCAGCGAATTCGGTCGCTTCGTCGTGTTTGTTTTCGGAAGCCTTCTGGCTGCGCTCGCTATTGACCCGCGTGATTTCCTGCAGCATCTCCTTGTTGTTGGACGACTTGGCCCACTCCTCGTTCCAATTGATCCTCGTTCCGTCTTTGCGTTTGACAGGTTTTGCGGCAGTCTCAAGAATAAACTCGGCGACGTTCTTGCTGGGAGGACACTCCACTCCGCGATCGGCGAAATATTCCGTGACGTCTTTGCCGTTTTCGCCTACACGTCCAAAATAGAAGGTATTTCCACCCGGATTCAGCGCGAGGATCATATCAAATTGCTGTAAACGTTAGTGGGGGGCTGGCGGGGGCAGCGGCGGCAACGTACCTGGATGAGGACCGAGGAGGGTTGATGTATGGTACAAATGATGGCTTGGCCAGCAGAAGATAGCTTTTTGAGGAAGCGAACGATTGAGTAGGCTGAATTTGAGTCTAGTCCTGAGGTAGGTTCATCAAGGAACAGTAGCAAACTAGGCTTAGCCGAAAGTTCCACCTGAAAATTATTAGTATGAGTTCAGGAAGGGTGGGTGAACACTTCGTGTGACTTACGCCTATGGTTAACCGCTTTTTCTGTTCCACACCCAAGCTAGAAACGAGAGCATCTTGGCTCTGCTGAAGCTCAAGCAGATCGATGATCTTGTCCACGTATTCGATCTTCTCCTGTCGAGGGATTTTGCGATCTTGTCTCAGAATAGCAGAGAACTCCAAAGCTTCCCGAATAGTTGCAGTACCGTCATGAAGGTCCATCTGCTCGCAGAAGCCGGTTCCCCGTTGGAACCCAACGTCCAAAGGCTTGCCGTCTACGAGCATATCGCCTGAAACGACCCCTATTTTCTGGCGCTGGCTCAATGTGTTCAGTAGCGTCGTCTTGCCAGCTCCAGAAGCACCGACAAGAGCGATCATTTGCCCCGGTTTTACGTAGCCCGAGACTCCATTGAGTAGCTTCCGCTCACCTCCCTGGTACGGCACCGTATATTCGACATTTTGCCAGGTAAAGACGCTCTCACTGCTGGAGATCTGCTCCAAGGCTTCTTCATGTTGTGCTTCCGTGGTCTCGCCGCTCAAATCACTCCCAGTGCTATCACCAGCAACGGCTTTCTCCTCATCGGAGGGGGCCTGTTTTACTGCCTTTTTAGAACGCTTTGACTTCTTGAAAATTAATGCACCGCCACCAGCCGAAGAAAAGGAAAACTTTTCGGTTGCCCACACAGTGACTATGATGTAAAGTACCGCAAAAGCGATGACCACCGCCCAATTCCTCCATAGATTACTTCTCGAATAATTGAAGCTTGTTGCCAGGTATGCGGACCCGGGAACGGTGCGTGCATTCGGTTGAGCGCCAGTCAGCGCACAGCCTTGAAAAGTCGGGTCCACGTCAGGTCCTTGGGGTACAAGTTGAGATGGCGAGCACTCCATGACTCGATCCGAGAACTCGTTGGAAATGACTCCCTCGAACGCGTAGCTTATAGGGTTGACCCACTCTAGCCATCCGAACCAGATATACTTGTTGAGCAGTTGTGGTTTGGGTATCACATATCCCTATTAGTGCATCAGTTGTGTAAGTAATATAGCGAGCCAATGTTTGGAGTATTACCGTGTATAAGATGAGCAGATTCAATGCAATGCCGGAGAATCGCACAGCGTCATCGATTGTTGGCGATAGCGCAGCAAACATTCGATACAAGGACGTAATGCAAATCGTCGTGGTATATACAAAGAGCATATAGATGAAGAACTTCGATACGTCCACATCCAGTTCCGTCATGAAGTACATGATTAGTACAAATGGTACGACCTGAAAGAGCAACAACGGAAAGTCTTGAAGCACACGCGCCAGCGCAACAGCGGAAGGCCGATAGAATGCGTAGTCGTTGTGGCGCTTGACGATCACTCGACCAGAGACGGCCTTGAGAAGTTCCGAAAGTTGTAGCCAACCCAGGAAGAGGATCGAGAAGAAAAGGGCGCCGCCGCGCGAGAAAGCGCCACTGGAATCTAGACTCTCGCCATAGAAAAGTGAACCCACGATGAGACCGTTGCTGATAATGATGAAAAACTTTGTGAAAAGTGTTGTCTTGTCGCCCCATGTCAGCCAGAGCTCTCGCTGAGTACAGGCCAGGACCTGGCGCACGAAGCTGACCGTATAGGGTGACTTCTTCGATACCGTTTTGCTCTTGCCTTCTTGGACAGCGCCCTCGAATTCTCGTGCATCAACGTAGTCTGACCGTCTGAGCTCGACCTCATATGTGTCAACCTCCCGCAGGACGCGTTTGTAACTCTCAGATTGTCGGAATGCTGCTTCGAGTTCCTCTGGTGTCTTAGGTGTTTTATGCTCGTAGCCTTCACGGAATTGTCTCTCGCCAGGGTCAGTACAAGCCGTCAAAAAGTCGGCCGTTGTTTGTCGTTCTGGGGCTTTGAACCCCAGATCGAAAAAGTATTTGCTCGCTTCATTTGCCGGCCCTTGGTAAATGCATCGACCTTGATCGATCACCATGACTTTGTCCATTAATTCGTAAATGCCTTCGCCAGCTTGGTATAATGTCACAAAAGTCGTCCGGTTGCTAATGTCAGTCATGATACGCAGTGACTTTGCGTAATCTAGCGCAGTGGAGGCGTCCAGACCTCGAGTCGAGTTGTCCCAGCATACGCAAGTACTCTTGGTCGCAAGTGTCTCCGCAATTGAAACTCTCTTGCGTTCTCCTCCGCTTACACCGCGCACAAACTCGTCACCAACCGGGGTATACCGGGTGTGCGAAATCCCGAATATCTTCAGTAGTGCTTCCAGAATCACCGGTATGTGGTCCCTGTCCTTCTTTTTCGTCTTGTTCAGGAGTGCAAAGTAAAGTGTTTGCCAGACATTGAGCTCTGCGAAGTGCACGTCATCCTCGGCGTTGTAGTTGACTTCTCCGCGGAATTTCTTTGCTTGCTCCTTTGCGGGTATCCCGCCGTATGATACGTCCCCTTCTACTGAGGCATAGCTCTCTCGTTGATTGGCCAGTACCTTGAGGAGGGTGGAGCATCCTGGGATTGATTAGCGTGGGAACTGCAACCGAATCGAAAATTTATATATACCAGATCCAGGACGTCCAAGTACAAGCATCATCTCTCCATCCCTCACACAGCCTTGGAAGTCGTGGATCAACGTTCGGGTCTGAGAGTGGCGGGATAGCTTCAGTGCGGGTATAAATCGAGATACCAATTTGTACAAGTCAGGTCCGAAGGTACCGATGATGGCGTCTGGAAGCGTCCTCACGAAGGTTGACGTGCTCCCAACACCTTGTACAGTGAGGTTCTTCCAGATAACCCCAACCTTCTTCGCAGACTGCCCATTCTTCCGCTTCTCGAAATGACCCTCCTTCATGAAAGCTCCCAACTCAAAGTCATCTTCTTTCTCAGTAGCCGCATCTTCATGATCGCCACCAGTATTACTTTCCGTCGCCGCCACTGAGTGTCGTCGCTGTACTCCGCTCCTCCCACTCCGTCGGCTGATTGTCTTCACTAGTCCGTCCGCACGTTCTGAGGCTCGCGACTGTGTTCTCGACATGGTCGTCAACCTCTCTCGTAAGACCGCAAACTCCTCCGCGGCGTGACGAGTGTCGATGTCACCCGCGTCCCGCTCTCCCCAGGTTCCTCCAGCATTGGGTCGATATCCATCCTCATCGGATTCACTGGCGGCGCTGTCTTCCGGTGGCGTTTCAACCTCCTCTAAGCGATCCGGGTGATTTTGTGCTTCATTGTGCCAAGGATTGCGTCGACTGTCCTCCGTGTTGCTGCGGGTAAGACCGCTTCCCCACATCGTTGCTGTATCAGTGGAGAGTGAAAGGGCAGATGGATAGCATTAAAGACTAATTTGTGATGGTTTTGAGGTATGACAGAGATTCGTAGAACACAAGGTCTCAATTGTCAAATATACCATTGGTACACAAACTGTTGAAGCAAGGGACATGCAGGGTGCCGTTTGCGTGTGGAGACACGGTGGATCAAGGTGAGTAATGTGCACGTTGACAAATGCTCGCCGGAGTCAAACGGATTTACGCGATATACGATTGTGAGGACGTCATTGTAGAACTGGCATGAATGGTGGGTCTCAGCACTGTGGTTTCGCGCTTATGGCAAAAAGACTGAGCTAGTCTGCCGCCATCTGCAACGTTAAAACTCTATATGCCAATCGGAACGAGTTCGTCGACTCGATCCCAGGTCAAGAGGCGGCAGATCGACATTCTTGCTGAGTCGTGTTGGTGTATTGTGATTGTTGCAGAACGGTGTGAGGAGCCGTGGGAGCCTTATCGATAAGCATTTCACTTTTTCCGCACATGGTGATTGGACAGTGAGTCTTGATGACGCAGCACGTTTCATTTTGCAATGTCCGAAAGTGGTTTGCGATACGCGACAAGCAGACGCTGTTGTCAGCGGCCAAGCGCTTTTCGCTTGTTGGGCGAATTGCATCGTTGTCTTCGGCCCTACACATGTACAATTTTGTTTTCTCCGGTCTTGTCGCCGAGTGTGTCCGTGCCAGATACGCGTGAGTCCACACGCTGATACAGCTCCGAGGAGGCAAGCGTTATGGGATTCTCACGTCGGGCTGATGCTGACAGCGGAGGGAGTAATAAGGGGACCTTGGCTCGCCTGTTGTTCTGACTTTCTTCTGACCTTGCTGAGGAATCCGTGGCCAAGTCGAAGATATGAAGACACGGCTTGAGTACGTGAACGTACAATGCTTATGGGGATGCCAAGATGACCTCGCGAGGCTTTACTGAGTTATCGCCGCTGTTGACTCCGAAGTACCTATGGTATGGGTGGATGCACAGCACCGAATATTATCGGAATGAGCCTGCTGGGCTATCGAAGATCTTTCCTGAAAGTGTTGATACGAAACATGTCTGTACTTAGTACGTCTATGAAGGGACGTTGCTAACAGCCTGCACAATCGCACCGCTCTTGCCTTGATCTAGACCGTCCAAAATTTCCATGTCCTTAACATCCAGCTCAAAGCCATAGACATCCGCGTTCTTCTCGATTCTCTTCGGCGAATCGGATTTGGGCAAGGGAACCCAACCCTTCTCTAGAGCGTAACGGATGAGTACCTGGTTCGGCGACGTCTTGTGTTTGTTCGCAATTTCGTTGAGCGTTTTGTCGTCGACCTTCTGGTTGCGAACGATCGGGCAGTATGCTTCAACAACAATGTTGTTTTTCTTGCAGTACTCAACAGCCTCACGTTGCTGGCACCACGGATGGAGCTATCGTGAATGAATGCAGCTCTGGCTTAAGATCACCTGTGCAGTACATACCTCAATCTGATTGACGGCTGGCGGCCATACCTGCCCAAATTCTTTAATCTCTTCAATGTGCCCAACTCCGTAATTGCTGACTCCGATGTCCCGCACTTTACCATTCGCTTTCGCCTTCTCCAAAGCCTGCCACATCAATTTTCTACTCTCTTTCCCACCATTGGGACTGTGTATCAAGAAAAGGTCCACGTAGCCATTCTTACCGTCCAACTTCTCAACGCTGTCTTCGATGGACTTGTATGTCGACTCAATGTCTTTGCCTGGAGAAAGAATCTTGGTGGTGATGTAGAGCTCGGAGCGGGAAACACTGGAGTCACGAACAGCTCGGCCGACGCTTGTTTCATTGGCGTAATACTGCGCAGTGTCGATATGGCGATAGCCAGCTGTGATTGCGGTGAGGCAGGAGTTCACGCAGGTAGATAGCGGGGATTGGTAGACGCCGAAGCCGATATGAGGAATCTTGTACTTGGAGTTGGGAAGTGTGAGAGCGGACGTTAGGCTTAATTTGGAAGCCATGGTGGAAAGCCTGCCATTGAGGTCAATGGACTGGAACTGCGTAGAAACACTTCCTTCAGCACTCACGAGATTGAAAAGCCTAGGAAAGGTAGAAGGTGGAGCACGGGAAGCTCGAAGAAGAGCTGTTCCTAGGTCTCAGAGCTCCATTGTTCAATTACCTATTCCTCGTGTGGTGATGTCAGGATGCCGCAGCCTGTTGCCGGGATGGGCTTTGGGAGCAAATGCGGTTAGCAGTCGGGTCTTAGTCGCAACGCGCAGGTGCACAAGGCCATGTGCATCTCTGGTACTGATTACTGGCTCTATTTCTCTGCATGTACGTAGCATTGTGCGTTCAAGTAGTGTACAGCATACACATGCGACATGAGATGGAAGAGCTTTGGAGCTCCCCCAAAACAACCCCGCGCTAGTCAGAGCGGGGCGGCTGCTCTCAGATTTTGTGGCGTCAACTTGCGCGGGCAGCTTGGGCAAACACAACTTTTTCTTCAGCATTAGCAAGTACTCCCGCAAGCTTCGCTGCGAGAAGTCAGCATGGTGCTCCAAGCCATCAAGTACTCCAGGGGCCAGCTGGAAATCCTCGACCAGTTGAAGCTTCCCCATGCTGAAGAATATGATCATATCTACTCAAGCACCGACGCGTGGCATGCGATCAAGGAGATGCGAACGCGAGGCGCCCCAGCCATTGCCATTGTAGCGGCATTGGCACTGGCCGTCGAGCTGACGAATATGAAGCTACCTTCCATCGCCGAAGAAGTCAAGGTCTTCATCATCGAGAAGCTGGACTACCTCGTCACGAGCAGACCCACCGCTGTAAATTTGGCAGATGCGGCGCGCAAGCTGAAGAAGGCGACTGAAGAATCTGCTACCAGGGAAGGAGCCACTGGCGATTCAGTACGAGAAGCCTACGTGTCGGCATCAGAGCAGATGTTGATCGATGATGTGAGCGACAACGAAAACATTGGACGTCATGGCGCAGACTGGATAGTGAAGCACACGATAGCTGCAAAAAAGGGTCCAGTGAGCATGTTGACTCACTGCAACACCGGGTAAGCCATCTGCTGTGTTCTCGTGGTCATCGCTGATCAAACAGTTCTCTTGCCACGGCTGGATACGGCACTGCTCTCGGGGTCATCCGGTCTTTACACGCTCAGGGCAACTTGAAGCATGCTTTTTGCTCTGAGACCAGGCCTTACAATCAAGGGTCCCGTCTGACAGCATTCGAACTTGTGCACGACAAGATACCAGCCACACTGGTAACGGACTCAATGGCAGCAGCTTTACTTCGCCTAAGGGGACCGAGCGAGAACATCGCTGGCATTGTTGTTGGTGCAGACAGGGTCGCTGCGAATGGCGATACCGCAAACAAAATTGGGACCTATTCACTGGCCATCCTCGCAAAGCACCATGGCGTGAAGTTCCTAGTTGCTGCGCCGCGGACTACCATCGACCTCGATACCAAGTCTGGCGCTGATATTGTCATCGAAGAGAGACCAGGCAAGGAGGTGACGCTCGTGAAAGGACCCAGGCACGACGGCGTGAATCTGGACCTCGGGGTCGTCGAAACAGTCAGCATTGCTGCGAACGGAATCGGAGTCTGGAACCCAGCCTTCGACGTGACGCCGGCCGAGTTGATTGATGGGATCATCACGGAAGTGGGAGTAGTGGAGAAGGACAGCAAAGGCGTGTTCCATTTGGACAAGGTATTTGAAGTGGCAGGTTCAACGATCAAGCCTTCGAGCGTGGGAGAAATATAGACGATATAGCTCCATCACGCCGCCCGAACTCGGGGGTGCCAGCTAGGAAGAGATCAGGGCGCAAGCCTTCGTGTACCTCTAGACTACATTCTCAAATTGCACAGCGGAGGAAACATCCTTTGAGTCTTTGGCGCCCTGTCGCCATCTGTAGCATGGGCATCGTACCTAGACATATATCGTCCGTAGCGTAGAGCGTCACGCTGCTGGTCTGCGCTCGTCGTTCGTGGACGGGTCAGTGGCCGACGACTTGGGCCGCGACGCGAGGGCTCTCTCGTCCTCCTCGGCCTTGGCGAGCATTTCCTCGATCTTCTTTTCCAGCGCATCTAGGTGGTTCTCCATGGCAGTGGCTGCGCCTTCCCCGCGGGCGAGCTCCTTGAAGGCCTGGGCTTGTCAACGGGCGCCTGAGACGAGTGCGCGGAGGCAGACCTGCGCAAAATCCGGCTCGACGTGGCCGCCGGTGTCGCCGTTGCGTTCGCCAGACATGTTGGGTTGGGGGCAGGTCAAGGTCAAGGATGTGGGCGAGCGGCGGGCTGCGCGTCCCGGAGCGCTGAGGCAAGCTCGAGCCAATGGAGAGATGACGAAGCTCTAGCGCGAAGCGTCACGAAGCACGGCACAGAGGGCGCGACCTGTCCCCTTGCACCCCCAACTGCTCCAGTGCCCCCTCGACCTCCGCTCTCTACCAAGCCCGCATACTTCGAACCCCCCCATGCGAGGCGCCCACTGAGCTCCATCGCCGCGCTCGCTCCTTCGCCATGTTCTCCGGGTCCAACTCGTACTTAGGGGGTGGGAACAGCGCCCGACCTGGCCAGCAGCCGCAGTATGGCCAGCAGCAGTCGTTCCAGCAGCCCGGCGGATTCCCGGGCGCCCTGGGGCCTCAACCGACTGGATTCGCGGGCGGCCCGCTGCAGCAGCAGTTCACGGGCTATCCTGGCCAGCCGCAGGGCTTCCAGCAGCAGCAACCGCAGCAACCGCAATTCACGGGCTATCCAGGGCAGCAGGCACAGCAATTCCAGCAAGCCCCGCAGCAGCAGCCCTTCCAGACCGGCGCGCCGCCTGCACAGCAAGCTGCCCCGCCCCAGCCGCAGCGACCGCAGCCCACGGGCATGACCTCGTCGCAGATGGCCGATTCCTTTCGAGGCACGGCCTCAGCACAGCAGGCCCCGCCTCCGGTCCCCGCCAAGACGAGCAAGATCCCGAACATCAGACTGTCCTTCATAACGGCGCAGGACCAGGCAAAGTTCGAGCAGCTGTTCAAGTCCGCCGTGGGCACCGCGCAAGCTCTGTCGGGAGACCAGGCCCGCGATCTGCTGATGCGGTCCAAGCTTCCAGGAGACGCCCTTTCGCATATCTGGTAGGCTGTGAGACTGCCATGGAGTGGGTTGATGCTAAACATGGACAGGACGCTCTCCGATACCACCAAATCGGGCCAGCTTCTCTTCCCCGAATTCGCTCTCGCTATGTACTTGTGTAACTTGAAGTTGACAGGCAAAGATCTCCCCAACTCGCTCCCGGAACGCGTCAAGAACGAGGTGTCGAGCATGGTAGACATAATCTCGTTTGGTGTGGTGGACGAACGCCCTGGCCGCTCGACCCCTGCGAGCAACGCGCCCAAGTTCGACGAGCCGCTGAACCAGAGCTCCCAAAATGTGCCCACGATCCAGCAGCCACAACCGCAACAATCCAACAGCCAGCTGCTGACTTCGCTTGCGTCTCAGCCGACCGGATTTGGTGGACTTCAGGGAGGATTACAGGCACAGGCGACAGGCTTTGGCCAGAACCTTGGTGGTGGATACACAGGCCCTCGTCCACCCATGCCTCCAATGCCTACTGGTTTTGGCGGAGGGCTGAACCCGCAGCCCACGGGCTTAGCCCCTCAGCCTACGGGTTTTGCTCCGTTGAATGCTCAGCCTACAGGAGCTCCAGGCCAGTGGGGCCTAGTCAACAACCCTACTACAGGCTTGCCCAACATTGAAGCTCTCGCTCAAAGGATGATGCCGCAGACCGGCCGCGAAGCGAGCGGCAATTACACTACCACTGGTCTGAGTGGCAATGCGACTATTCCGTGGGCTATCACCAAGGGTGAGAAGAAACTCTATGATGATACTTTCAAGGCTTGGGATGGCCTCAGCAAGGGCTACATCAGTGGCGAGCAGGCACTCGAGATTTTTGGTCAAAGCGGACTTGCCAAACCCGACCTGGAACGCATTTGGACGCTCGCTGATTCCGCCGACCGCGGTCGCCTGAACCTTGATGAGTTCGCTGTTGCCATGCATCTAATATACCGCAAACTGAACGGATATCCCGTACCCAACCGCCTGCCCCCAGAGCTAATTCCACCCTCAACTCGTAACATTAATGCTTCCATTGGAGCTATGAAGTCACTGCTCTCTCGTGACGCGGAAGAGAGGAAGAACACTGGCGCATTTCTGCAGCCCCAAAAGACTGGTGTCAGCTATCTCAAATCTCACTCCTTCCAGGCTGGAAGCCCAGCTACTGGTGGCCGCAAGGACGCCACCGTCTTTCGTAATAACGATGACAACATGGGATATCGCTCCAGTGCACGACACCGTGTCGGTGCTGGTGGCCGCTCTCCTTCCCCGGCCACACCAACCTCACCCGGTTCAGAGCGTTCCGACCAAGAATATTCCCTTGATCAGCTCAGGAAGCTAGTGAGAGAAAAACAAATACTGTTAGATGCGGTCGACATCCGGGACGAGAATGCAGCTGACGAGGACGATGCACTTGACCGTCGGGATCGACGAGAAGCAGATGACCTGTATCGTCGCATTCGCAGAGTCCAGGAAGATATCGACGCGCATCCACAGGCCGCCTTGAGAGGAAACGACTCCGATGCTGAGCGCCGTGCTCTCAAGCGTCAGCTTCAGAACTTGACTGATCGCTTACCCGAGCTTGCTTCCAACGTGCGTCGGACGGAGCGAGAAATTGCTGATGCCCAGTTGGAGCTGTTTAGGCTCAAGGATGCCAAAGCCCACCCTGGCTCTGCATCATCTATTGTGGGCACTGGCCCAGGCGGTTCGATCACTGAATCAGATCGGCTGAAGGCTCGTGCCAAAGCTATGATGCAAGCGCGTTCTGCTGCTCTCACCGGCAAGCCTGTGCCGACTACTGGGGACGATACAGGTGCGGCTGCCGAACGCTTGGAGAAGGAGAGCTCCCGAATTCGATCTGAGCGCGAAAACAACGAGCGAATGATCCGCGATGTAGAGGACAGCGTCAGTGAATACACCAAAGGCTTGGAAGCCAGTCTCAAGGAGGGCGGGCACGACAATACTAGCGAACATGAACGTCGCCGTTGGGAAGATGCGTTGGGTGTGGAGGATGAGGTCAAGGACTTTATTTTTGATCTCCAGCGAAGCAGCCGTTCAGCTCGTGTCAGGAAAGAGGATACATCTCGTCACCAGACAACCTCACGTGGCGAAGAGAACAGGGAGCTTACATCTTCATCTCGCTACGAAAGCCCAGCACGCAGTGCTGAACCGCCTCCTCGGCCATCTTCGACTACGTCCGGTACCGGTTCGTACTCATCCTATAAGACGCCAGAAGAGCGTGCGGCTTTCATCAAACAACAAGCGGAGGCGCGCATGGCGGAAAGATTGGCTGCTCTTGGCCTGCGCCCGCCAGTAAAGGGTGGAGAAAACGCACAGCAACGCCAAGAGCGGGAGAAGCAAGAAATGGAAGAGAAACGCCGAAAAGCCGAAGAAGAGGATGCGAAGCGAGAAGAGGAACGTCAGAGACGTCTGCAAGAGGAGTCTATTGCGCCGCCAGTTGGAGCGAAGACTGCCGGCAAGAAACCCCCGCCACCGCCTGCGTCAAGGAAACAAAAGCTTGACCAGACTGAAGCCGAGGGAAAGAGAGCTGACCATGACATGGCCGAAAGGGCTCTACGTGAACAACAGCAGGCTGAAGAAGCTGAGCGCAAACGCATGGAGTATGTGCTTCCCCTCTGTATCTGATTAAGCATGCTAATTTCTCATAGGGATGAGGAGCGGCGGCAAGAGAAAGAGTTGGCCCAACAGGAAGAGGAGGCTGAAGCCAGACTACGTGCGATGCAAGAACAGGTCGAGCAGGGCAAGCTCAAGAAAGCAGAGCAGAAGAAGCAGAAGGAGGCGGCTAAACGCGAAGCCAAGGAAAAGGAATCACAACTTGCTGCGCAGCGTCGCAAGCTAGATGAGATCCGCGAACGCGAACGCCAATTGCAACTACAACTGCAGAGCCTCGATGACGAGGAATCTTCGTCGGATGACGAAGGCCCTCAAAACATTACACCCAACGACACTACGCCGACCGCCAGCCAGGAACTACATCGCGATGCTGCTTCACAGTCAGCACCACCACCAGCTCCCCCGATGCCACAGATAGTCCCCCCGGTGCCGCAGCAAATGGGTACCCCGCCCTCGTCTGTGGCCAGCCCCCCAACGTCTTCACTGACAAGCCCCCACCCTGCGCACGGAGAAAGCGAGACAAAGAATCCCTTCTTGAAAAAGATGCAGCTGTCCAACCAAGATACTCACGCCTCGACACCTCCACCCCTTCCCAGCAACACTAGCGAAGTGTCTACAAACCCGTTCCATCGTTTGACGCAGGAGAATGCTAATAAAGCGGCTTTTAGCGAGCCGGCTGCTCCCACACGCACTCGCGGTCGCCAAGAAGAGGATGATTGGTCGGTCGTCGACTCTGATGATTCCTCTGACGATGAAGACGAAGCTCCGCAAGGGGGTGCGAAGCAGCTGGCTTCGTTGCTGTTTGGTACTATGGCCCCTCCACGCCCACTCTCCTCGATGGACAACAAGAGTGATCGTGCAGAAAGTCCGGCAGTTACTTCGCCTGCCGCTATCCCGCCACCTCCGCCCATGCCAACCGGAGGGGCTCCACCACCACCACCTGGACCGCCACCGCCCCCGGCCGGAGGACCACCTCCCCCTCCTGGCATGCCGCCGATGCGGCCTCCGGGCGGAGGGCTGGATAGGGGTGCCTTGCTAGGTCAAATCCAAGCGGGCAAGGGTCTGAGAAAGGTAGAGACGAAAGACAGGAGCCAGGCACCTACAGCTGGCCGAGTCTTGTAATGTTGGGTCTGAGTTGCGGTGGGGGATTGGTTGTACAGATACGTAGTCGCGCTGTGAATAGATTGGCTTGAATGCATGCACATTGCACGTGTTGCGGAAATTATTTGCACACCGCCGTTGTTCCCCATGAATCCTAATCCTTTGCTTCGCCCATTCACCACAGAGGGGATAGCTCAATTCAGATCACTGGGACTGTGTTCATGAGGCTAAATCCCATCGCCGGCCATCGAGAGTGTGAGACGTCGGGTGGGAGATAGTGGTTAATTATTTCGTATTCATGGTTCGGCGCAGAACGATTCGGTGGTCCGTGCAGAATGGACAACGGGCCTGCAGGCGCAAGTTGAACCTCACAATACCTTCATCCGTCCTCCCCACCTGTCTACACACGACCCTATTCCCTCGGTGCATATCTGCAGTCTAAGTGCCCCGTCATCGATCCAAATCTCGTATAGCCAGCATCCAGTATACCTTCAGGGAACGCGCCGATTCGACAACTTCATACACAGAAGCCCCAGCGAGTCGGATACTGTGCGCAAGAAACGAGACAACGTGAAAGAGAAGGGGACAAATCGCAAAGATGAACGCGCCCGATAGGTACGCTCATTTCGCTACTCATGTGCTTCCAGGTTCGGTGGTCGACGATGAGTGAGGCAAGTGCGGTCCGTGTACGGTCTCGAGTGTGCAGCGCCGTCTCCTGTACACGTACGAAGCCCTGGCAGCGTCAGTGACGATGGCGACCCCATTTTCAACCATGGTGCCGCGTCGCACGGGCAACAGGCAACGGCGGACCATTCTTGGTCCCTTCACTTGCCCGCGCGAAGCAGCAACGCAACGAGCATAAAGCCACCCCGCCTCACGCGCGGCCCGCTACAAGACCCGCGACCAGCAACATGGAGGGCTCTAAGATCCTACGCAATGCCAAACTCATCAAAGACAATTCGAACACCCAGAAGCGCCATTACGTTAGGCACAAGACACATGCTGAAGAAAATGTCCCTCTTAGGTTCGAGCTCTTCATCCTCGACGATGGCCAGCAGAAGATCGAAGTCCGTGAGGAAACCAGTATGTATCCTGCAACGCGCCTTCCGTGTGCTTCCGTCTTTCAGCGTACTCATCGTTTCCACAGAGGTGCCCAACACCACCGTCTTTACCTTCAACAAAGAAGACCACACGCTCGGCAACCTCATCTCTCAGCGCCTCCTCAAATACGACTACATCACCTTCTCCGCATACAAGGTTCCCCACCCGCTCTTCGCAACCTTCGAACTCCGCGTCACTACGGACGGCAGCATCACACCCAAGGACGCTGTCGTGCGTTGCTGCAAGGATGTCATTCAGGATCTGAGCAAGGTCTCGATGAGCTTCCAAGGCGAGTGGCTCAACCAGAAGATTATCGAGGAGGGCCAGCGAGACGCTGAGGTCAGGGACCAGGGTAATTACTAGACCGCTTTGGCGTGAAGCAAAGCGTATGCATCTTAGGCGTTTTGGGCGGGCGCATGCAAAATTCAAGGCGTACGGTTCTAGGTTGGCTTTGCTAGACCAAATGGTGATTGGCAGCCGGACCCGAGACACTGAGCCTCGGTCCTAACATGGTTTTTTGAGCCGGATACAGTTGTTGTACCTGCGCCAACCATGAGTACAACGGGGTGGGTATACCCAGCAGCTATTTCACGAGCAACATCCAGCTTCCTCTCGAGATTTTGAGTGCTTCTTTTTTTTTGTCATGCGTGGTCAGATGGTTTGAGAGCCAAATCAGCGCTGTATCTCAAGTTGGTCGAATGACAACGACACACTGAAATCTACTGGTGTGCAGGAGTTGGTTATGTTCCCGACCGCATTTTCACACGAAGGAGAGAGTAGTTTGCACAGTGCGGCGGTTCGATCACCAGCACTCCTATAGTTACTACTATATACATGTTAGAACCTTGCGGCACGACGTGGTATGCCGGACCGTCATGATACTTTACGGCTCGAAGCTGCTATGTTATTTGGCTTGGTGTGTAATTTTGTCAGTCGACTGTTGGTCGCAATCCTTTACACAGCCGGCCGTGACAAGCTCTTAGGGGATGTATACTCAAGCCGCCAATACGAGCGGAAACACTAGGATCACTTAGAGCGTCTGGCCCACAGCATCCGAGACATTTCACGTAAGGTGACAATCAGTAAGCACACGAAGGAAGCGCACGTCGATTATTGATCCTCGCCCCGTCTATATCCTATCTACGAGAGGAACCAAGCACCTCGTTCGCCTCCTCATTCCGCGCTGAATCCCAAGCACCGATTCATCTACGTATTCGCAATAAGCGGCGGAAAAAGAAACAGCACCAGGGTGACGACAACAGGCATGATGCTCGCCATGGTGTCCAAGGACTTCTCGAAGAGGTCGGCGTGATTCGGCCTAGGGAACAAATTCGTCAGCGGCTTGCAGGCGCAATCGTAAAACAGACATGACTCACTCCTTCAGGAAACGCCTCGTGGCCTGGAAGATGACGTATTCCTTGATGACGATGCACAGGACGAGCAGACCGGCCGAGGCGAGGTAGACCACAGGGACGACCTTGTACGGATTGTTGTACAGCGCGTCACTGATGCAGAAGTTGATGAAGCCGATGACGTTCCGGATGTGGCCCTTCTTGTAGATGGATTCTGGTATGGGCCCGTCGTCGTGGTAGATGCCGTGCTCAATCGCGTAGGCCTCCATGTCGGCGATGAGTTGCTGCCCTAGACATCGTTCAGGATGGCGATCGCCACGGAACGCGGTAGAACTTACGGAGCAGGCTGTAGAGCGGGCTGTTGACGAGCTTCTTCTGTTCTTCCGTGTAGAAGTCTTCGGCGGTCATGGGCATGTCGGAGGAGCGCGCGTCGGACATTGCGGAGCTGTGGGGATTTGCTATGGGAATTGGGTTGCGTTGTGGTGAGTATGGCGAGCCAGGCGGAGTCTCTGAGAAGAATCGAAGACAACGATGGCCCAGTGTCTACAAGATCGCGGAAGGTGAGTGTGCAGCAAGAGGGAAAGACTTGACGAAAAGGGAAGCAGCCACCGCCATACGAGCACTGTGACGCCGAATGTCGTTTGAAGGGACAAGTCATTTCCATATGGACTCTAAAGCTCTTATCAACGGCATTTCGTGCTGTTGGTCACAATCAATGAGGCAGCTTCCAAGGTTGCTCTCTGACCACGTGGTATGTTCCGGGCTTGCACGGCTTTCCGTTCTTCCTTTGCCGTCTGTTCTAGCAATACGGACAGCCACAACGTCCACTCCTGTTGACAGAAATGCAGAGGTATCATAACTATTCATCAAGTATCGAGTCTCGCTTCAGTGCTGCTTCACCGCTCCGCCCTGCCATCCCGATCGAGCAGCTCCCGCGCCGCTATTATCTCTGCCTCGTAGTACCCGCTCTGGCCTTGCTTGCTTGCGCTGTATTGCCGCACAATCTCACCGAGCTTGGCGGTAGCAATCTCTTCCAGCTTTTGCACGGACTGCGGCTTCGGCGGGGCAATGTCGTCCTCTTCAGCGTTTCGTTTTGAACCGGAGGACTCAGAGAGCAAAGGAAGCAGCTTCTGAGATACAAGCTTCAAGCCGTAGTAGCCACGAAGGTACGAGTCATTGAGCTCGACGGCGCGAGCGAAGTGTCGCAGAGCTAGGGTCAATGCAGGGACGGAAGTAGACGATGAGAGGTAGTGAAGCGTAGCGACTTGGGCGTGTGCCTGTGAATCATGTCAGTTGGCTCTTCGCATAAAGTCACGAAGACGCAGGCGTACACTCCAAGCATTGGGCATTATCAACAGGACTTCCTCCAGGCAGAAGATGGCCTGGCCCCATGCGCCAGTGCTCGCGTACAGCTCGCTCAACTCGGCCCAGGCCTCGGCATCGGTGGGGCTGTTCTCGACCAAGACTGTCAACGCCGTGATGGCATCTGCGGTCCGGCCCAGGCTCTTGAGCACGGCAATCCTCCTCTTCCTGACGCTCATGTTGGTGGGGTCGTCCTTAAGCACCTTCTCGTAGTCGTTGAAGACCTTTTCCAGGTCCTTGTCGTCCTTGGCCAGTGCCTCCTCGTACATGCCCTTCAGCGCAACCATGCGCTCGTTGTCGGCGCCGAAGCGCGTGGTCAAGCGGTCGAGGATCTGGCGGGCTGCGGCATCGTCGCCGGTGCGCAGCGCGGCCAGCAGCAGGTTCTCGTGTATGGCCCACGTCTCGGGCGTCTCGCGGCTGAAGAGGAGCGACAGCGGCCATGCCAGCGAGGACGTCGGCGCCGAGGACAGGACGAGGGGCGCCTTCTGGGAGAGCTGCAGGGCCGTCTGCGGGGGGATGCGCGAGGGCGGGGTCAGGAGGTTCGCGTGTGCCATGCTGGGGGACGTCGAGGCGGCTGCGAGGGGTCGGTGGCCGGTGCTGGGGAGCGACGTCGCGGCGGCGTGGATTGCGGCGAGTGCACGCTAGAGCGCCGGGAGCTCGAGCGCGTGCAGGGGGCCGTGGGTGCAAGCTGTCGGCGAAAGTGCGGCCCCGAGCTGCTCGTCAGGCACGTCAACGGCGACGCTGCTGCACGCCTGCACGCTGCGTCTGCTGCCCACCGCGCAGAGCCTCCCCAAGAGCTCGCCGAGCCCCGCCCACCGCCTGCCGCCCGCCCACTGCCACTCCTCCCATGCCGGGCCATCGTCGCTAGCCATGCCTGCTGGCACACGACGCTCCCGCCCACGTACCCCTCCACGCCCGCCCAGAGTCCCCGACGCACAGCGGACGCGCGCCTCGGGAGCACTGCAAACATGTATGGCACGCGCCGCATTCCGCCGCACCATGGAGCGCGAGTTAAGCTGTGTCTAGGTTCGAAAAATCGCTGTACGACCTCATCCGAGGCCTGCGCAACCACAAGGGCACCGAGAAGGAGTATATCGACGAGTCGATTAAAGAATGTCGCAAGGAGATCCGCTCCACCGACATGGACCTCAAGTCCACCGCCCTCATGAAGCTCACCTACCTCGAGATGTTCGGCCACGATATGTCCTGGGCCTCCTTCAACGTCCTCGAAGTCATGTCCTCGCCCAAGTGGAGACACAAACGGACCGGCTACCTTGCCGCCGTGCAGAGCTACCGACGAGATACTGATGTGCTGTTGCTGGCAGAAAACCAGCTCAAGAAGGACATCTCGAGCCCCACCCCGCCCGTCATCTCCCTGCCCTTGGTGGCCATACCCCACGTTATCAACCCGAGCATGGCCAGCTCCGTTCTTTCTGACCTATTACCCCGCTTGACCCACTCGCATGCGTCAATAAGAAAGAAGACGGTTGTCACGCTGTATAGACTAGCTCTAGTGTACCCGGAAACACTGCGGCCTGCATGGCCCAAGATCAAGGAGAGGCTGCAGGATGACAGTGAAGATCCGACCGTTACAGCCGCCATTGTAAATGTAATATGCGAGCTGGGATGGCGGAGACCACAGGACTTTCTACCGCTCGCCCCGCGACTATTCGATTTGCTTGTCGGGGGCGGAAATAATTGGATGGCTATCAAGCTCATCAAGCTCGTGGGTCCACTGTTACCCACGTCGAGTATAGACCACTAACAGCAACAGTTTGCGACGCTCACTCCACTGGAACCAAGACTAATCAAGAAACTGCTACCTCCGCTCACCAAAATAATCCGAGAAACTCCCGCCATGTCCTTGCTCTACGAGTGCATTAGCGGCATTATCCAGGGAGGCATCCTTGAAGCCGTAGAGGGTACGACGGAAGGTGAGGAGGTTGCAAGACTGTGCGTTGGGAAGCTCAGAGGCATGATGGCCATTGAGGGTGATGCGAACTGTAAGCTGCATTCCGAATCAAGCACCTTTGGCCACTTCTCATGTTCCTACAGTAAAATATGTTGCGTTGTTAGCATTTGACAAGATCGTCCAATCACACCCGTATCTGGTATCGCAACAGCAGGATGTGATCCTCGAGTGCATCGACGACCCTGACATCTCAATAAGAATGCGCGCTTTGGACCTTGTAGTTGGCATGGTCAACAGCGACAACCTCACAGCCATCGTTGGACGTCTTATGCGACAACTTCGCAACGCTCCCATCGCAACGTCCGCCGACAATCCGGCAAACGATCGCGCCCGAGCAACCGGCGTCACCCCGTATGCAGAATCGGATGACTCGGACGCCGAAGAATCTCTGCGACAGCATGAACAACGGTCAGACCAACCCCCACCCCTTCCAGAGGATTATCGCGTAAACGTCATCCGAAGAATCTTGGACATGTGCTCGCGCGACACATACTCCAATATCACTGATTTCGAGTGGTACATTGATGTCCTCGTACAACTGGTCCGCGTATCGCCTGCTACAAGTTCTTCTGCCGTAGAAGAACAGGGAAATCTTGATCAAGCAGATGACATAGGTCGTGGTATCGGGCGTGAACTACAGAATGTAGCTATACGCGTCAAGAGCGTACGGCCAGAAGCAGTAGACGCAGCGCAGTCTCTAATATTTGTCGACCTTCGCGACCAAATGTTCCCATCTTCCGGCAATGGCGGACAAGGCGTACTTGAATACGCCGGCTGGCTAGTCGGAGAGTTTGCCTCGTATCTGACCAAGCCTGAGCCTGTCCTGTCGTCTCTTTTACATCCGACCTCATTGCAGCTTCCCTCGAAAACGCTTGCAGTCTACCTGCAAGCTTTTCCTAAAGTGTTCACTAGCCTAGCGAGCAACGAGCAGATATCATGGACTCCGGAACGAAAGACCTTGATGTCTCTCCTCATGGCTCGGATCATACATTTCCTAGAGCCGCTATCTACCCATCCGAATCTGGAGGTTCAAGAACGTGCAGTTGAATATCTCGAATTGATGCGCCTCGCGTCCGAGGCCGCTTCAGGGACGGAGACTGGCGTAGAGCACGGCGAATTCACCGAACCTCCTCTCCTGCTCACTCAGGCCATGCCTGCTCTGTTTTCAGGAGCCGAACTTAACCCCGTCGCCCCAGGCGCCCAGCGTAAAGTGCCCATGCCTGATGATCTAGACCTTGACACGCCGATCAACCCTAATCTGCAATACCTTTTATCACAAGCAGAACTAGAAGGCTTCGAAGCAGATGAAGACGATGTGTACGCGGCGTACACAGAGCCACCGGTATCATATACCGAAGCGCAAACCCCGGCGGCGATTTCTGCTTCGGAGCGTCTTGATGCAACACACAAGGAGCCAGCGTCCTACCAGAACGCCACTGAAGATGAATATTTGGATCCTGACATCATTGCTCGACGAAAGGCAGAGCGCAAAGAACGCTACAAGGACGACCCATTCTATATTGATCCTGAAGGCGACAGAGGCAGCGGGGCAGCTACCCCGCTTGGCAGGATCGTTCGAGAAAACAACACAGAGCTCGACATTGATTCAATACCCATCATGGATCTCGAGCTTGAGAAACGCGGACCCTCACCTGGCGGAGAAGACATTGCACGAGCGCGGAGTCCCCGTCGTGCGCCTCGTCGGGTTGAAATCATGGGCGATGAGACGCTCGGTTCCAGCGACGCGCCTTCTGATGCATCTCGGGAAGATGTCATTTCCCCGCGCTTTGCATCAGCCCAAGCCAGGGGAAAGAAGAGTCTTTTGGAAGTGGACTCTTCCGGGCTCGGGTCACTATCTTTGGATGACGATGATAGCCCTGGCAGAAAGCTCACGCGCTACGAGCTGGAGCGCAAGGAGCAGGAGGAAGCCGAAATGAAACGAGCGCTTGCAGAGGTGGAACGCCTGAGGCTGGAGATGCAACGTGCCAGTGAACGATTAGAGGTCAAGGGAGAGACGGTAGTGAAGAAGAAAAAGAAGAAGGTTAGGAAGGCTGAGGTGGAAGGTGCATTGACGCAAGAGTATGCCGGCGATGCTGGGGGAGCCAACGGAGACGGAGAGGGTGAAGTTGCCCCGGTCAAGAAGAAGAAAAAGAAGGTCAAGACCGAAGGCGGCGATGTTGCGGAGGAAGGCAAAGAGGCTGAAGGCGTCGTGAAAAAGAAGAAAAAGAAGCGGAGAGTGGTCAGTATCGATGAAGGGGCGGCACCAGTAGACGCTGAGGAGTAGCAGACAACATGTGTCGAAGATTAGCACCCAAAAAAAACATCGAGAGCACCAAACTGTGCTAGAGCGGAGCTGTTCACAGTTTCTCGTCTGCGCCAGAATTTGAACTGAGTGTGTTGCATTCGGTGTCGGCCGCCGTGCTACGCACACGTGAAGAAGTCCAAGTAGGCGGCGACAGGTAGCTGTCACGCGCATATGCTAATCCCACGCTATGAACGCCGTTGTCCCTAGAGCTTTGATATCGAAAGTAAACGCCCCTCCAACCAATTGCCTGCACCTGGTCTAGATCGTGCTGCTTCTGCCAGGGATCGTGAGTGCTCAGCCACCAGGCCAGTCGCCTGGTCATGCGCAGTCGCTCGCTCGGTCTCTTTAGAAGAACAGCTTGAGAAGCTCGAAGATGGCACCGCCGGCCAGCACGAAGCCCAGGACGACTGTCGACACGTTAGCCCTCTGCCCGTACTCCTCGTACTACCTCTGTGCCGGTCGAACTGCGTGCCCACGGCATCTTTCTCTCCTGTAGATTGGCTGCGTCGTTCGGCTTCATGCCAGGGGAGCCGGGGCGACCGCGGGAGACGTACTTATCCATCCTTTGCTAATGGGCGACTTGTAGTCCTGCTTGGTGCGCTTGACCCGCTCCTCCACGGGCTTGCCCATCTTGCCCTCCTCGCGACGTGCGTAGCGCGCGTTGGCGGCGCGCTGTTGGGGTGTTTGGGCCTGCAGACAGTCCGTCAGTTCTCGTTGCTCAACGGGCCCGTGGGGCGGAGCGCAAGGGAGTGTACCATTGCGGGCGTGGTGGTCGAGTATCGTGCACACGGAGTCGCTGTCGGGGTGGGAGCAGCGCTGGCAGAGAGGGGTGGAAAGGGCGGTCGGGGTCGTCTGCTCAGGTCGCGTGTGTGGGCGTAGCGGCCGAGTTAAGAAGGGCCGTGGTGATGCAAGGTGTCTCTACCGGAAATATGCGCACGGGCCAGTTGCGGAGTGCAGCTCGGGGGTTTGCCGTTTGCCGACTGCGTTTCGTTTCGCCGCGCTGGCGGGAGCTGCGACCATCGACTCGACGTACTTTTGCGCGTCCTGAAGGGAAAAGGCGAAACGCTCTAGGTCGATTGACGGTTTGTGAACCACGTTGAAGCTTCGACCCCAAGCAAGACAATTACATTTCCCATCTGGCGCCGTCGCGAGGACGGATAGCTGCGGACAGGCAGTGCGTGAAGCTTTGATACACAGCCTGGAAGGCAGAGCATCAAGCAACGCAGGGCGACTAGAGCGCTATTCACTGAAGCATAAGGGGCTCGAGACAGAAGACGCATACCCTTCCCCTCTCACCTACGTCAGTCCACTACTACCGTTCGAAGCATTCCACGACGACACCGCTGACCCCACCTCAGCCAGCATCCTGCCTCCAACATGAACGCATCTCGCCTCTTCCGACCATCGCCGCGGATAGCTCAACGCTTCCGTGTTGCAAGGCATGCATACTCGACCAGGCCCACAGACCCCGCACCACCGCGTCCCCACCCGCCAACACAACCCTCGAGCTCGACCCAAGCGCCTCCACCTCCCAAGAAAGACCCCTCCCGCGTTGGAACCTTCTACCGCAACAACACATATCCCGTCCTCAAGGCCTTCCTCCTCGCTCTCTTCACATACCAGCTCGCCTACTACGTATGGCTGAAGCTTGAAGTCGTGGAGGAGAAGAGCGAGCAGCAAGGCACCATCCAGGGATTGGAGGAAGAAGTCAAGCGGGCCGTTGCCCAGCAGAAGAGGAAGGCGTCCGATGTAGCGGCAAAGGTGGCCGGCAGTGGGGATGAGCTCCCGGAAGAGAAGAAGAGGAAAGGGTGGCTATGGTGAAGGGCGATGGAGAGAGGGCGTTGCAAAGGCGTGTGATTCGATTGTAGGACTGATGATTGTACACTATGCATGCGTTTGCAATTTACTGACCCTAAATTCCCGTGTCTGTACTGACGCCAGCGCGAAACGCGTCTTGGGATTCTCACGAGAATCTTCCTACACATGACCTTTCAACAGAAATTGATTAGCGATGACATTCATAAAGAGTAACCGTGATCCAGCTCGCACAGCCGAAGAGTACACGGCTGAGGAGGATTCACGGACGGTACAGCAGTATCTTGTTCGCAGTGTACAAACGTACATCATCGAGAGAAATGTGACCGTGGTTTCCCATCGCCTGACTGCACGGAATCTCGAGGAAGTCAACACCACTGACTATATGTCCAAGACTTAAAACGGGCACACCTTGTACGAGCACAAAACGTCAAAAGCATGCACATCAAGCCAAACCTGAACGTGTGTCCGGTCTTTCACACGCTGGAGAGCCAGCGAGTAAACATGTGACGGGGACGCATACCGCGGTAGTCGAATAGAACTTGAGGTCTCCGGAGCCAACGCGTCTGAGGCCAAGCTCAGTACCGCACCGCACTCTCATCCACACAGTTAGCAAAACATGGGGACCCGAGCTGTTCGTGCAACACGTTCACAGTCACTCTGAACCACAAGTCACAAAGCCCCGTTGCAGCAAGTGACCTCATCAAAGCGGAGATCAGATCCAGTACGTCGTATTACCCGACCGAAGTCAAGTGTATTATAATTACGAGGGTATTACTTACGAACCCAACTCCATTCCCTACCCAACTCCATTCTCTACCATCCCAACCAGCGTCCACCATGAACCATCCAATGCATAAGCTTACAAATCCCACGAACCGACCTTCATTACATCGCTACAGGGTCGTCGCATTTTCCATCCCACATCCAATATGCAATCTTCAAGCCGTTTACACGGGGCGGACGTGGGCCCCTTCGAACCCCGCAATCTGACCCGTCAGATAAATCTTCGGCGAAGTCGGCTTCAGTCAGGTATAACGACCTGCTGAACAGTCTTGTCGAACTTGAAGCGGATCGAGGTAGCCATGGCACAGGCCACAGCGCGTGCCTGTCCTGCACGAGAACGATGAGCCCGTTCCTTTTCGCCCGCCCAGAAACCAAGAGAATAGGTAAAAGAAACGACGATTGTGAACGCTCCATGTTGATAGATAAACTCCTGAAATGCCCATAACATGATACAGTGAAGCAAGAAGACCATCGCAAATGCCAAGAAATGCAAGACCGAATGACGCTCGAGATCAAATGGCGAAAGCAAGCTAAAGCCCGTCCATCCCACGGACAAGCTCGTGCAACGAATCATCAGCGCCTCCTCTTGCACCGCCGCCCATATTGAACTTGCTCTTCCTAGCAGCCATCTTACCCCAGCCATCATCGTCGTCTTCTTGTACAATGGGGGATTTGTTCTTGAGGATGCCCTTGACCATCACAGGATTCTGACCTACGCCAGCAGACGCTTGCAGGGTCATTGATGAACTGGACTTTGCGTCCGAGTGAGTCGCTACGGGACGATACCGTGCTGAGAGTCCGATGTTCGACCGTTCCGAGGGCGCTATCGATGGCGTGTAGCCATTAAGTTGCGGTGGTGGTGCCATGGAGCCGCCGATGGGTGTCGAAAAGGGCCGCGGGGGCTGCTGTGTCTGTTGGTTGCCAATTGGCATTATGGACATCGGGCGCTGGGCGGAAGGTACGTTCAGAAGGCTAGGTGCGGCCATCGACATGCGCGGGTCATGTGGCGGCGGTATCATTTGCTGGTTAGGGAACGCCATGGACATGCGTGGATCTGCCACGTTGCTCGGGAATGCCATCGACATGCGCGGATCTTGCGCCTGCTGCATCTGCATCTGTTGGATTTGCATTTGCTGCGCTGCAAGCATTTGTTGCATCTGCTGGAAGTGCTGCATCTGCATCATGTCATTCTGTTGCATGGGGTACGCCATCTGACCACCCATCATAGGCATTCCCATAGGCGAGTTCATCATGTTCATGTTCATATTCATGCCCATGCCCATTCCCGCTCCCATCCCTTGCATCCCAGGCATCATAGACATTCGAGTGCCGGGTCCGGACTGTACTGGTGGGTTCATCTGCGCTCCAAGCATTCCGGTGAAAGGCCCTTCGTGCGGCTTCTTGGTAGATGCACCTCCCATATACTTTTGCTTCGTCATATCGCGCATGTGAATCTGCTCGACTAGCGACGGCTGGGATAGCTGTGGCTCGGGATAACCCATCATAGGCATATTCATATGCGCGTTACTGACAGAGTCACCTGCGATCGAAGCAGGTCCCCGATTACCGAAACCCATGGACTCTCGGTTTGTTGGTCGGACCAACCCTCCTCCGATGAACGACGCGTGCGGATCATCCGGCAAATTGCGTGCGAAAACAGGACGAAACATGGATGCGCGATTATCACCCGGTCCAGCAGACGCTGGTCGGTCGGGGAAATAGGACGGAATGGCGTTGGATGGTTGGGTGGGGGCTTTGTTGTGGTTCTTGCTGGGGAACCCGTGCTGCGCGAGTATGCCTAGTGGAACGTCTTCGTCCTCCCACTCCTCTGCTTGTAACGATGTTTCGGATGGGAACCCCATAGAAAAAGGTTCACTGACGCTATCGGGACGGTTGAGATTTCCTGGCGCAGTGGTTGTTCGACGCATGTGATCCCGTGCCAGATCCATCTGCTGTTTCTTACGACGAGCTATCGCTTCTTGTGCCGCCCTCTCTTGCGCCTCCTCTTCGTCCTCGTAGTCTTCCTCGTCCGAGCTCTCATCGCTTGGTTGTGCCATTGCTCTTTGTTGCTGTGCACGGAACTCGGCTTGGGTAAGGACGCGTCGACCAGAGTCGCTCGTGGGAGGCTGAGGTCGAGGCTCGTCTCTTGGAGCTAGTGCAGAAGGCTTGGCCATGGCCATGTGCTTTGGTTTGGGCGACGCGAAAATATCTTCATCTCCATCTTCAGATGAAGGTGAGGTCGCAGTGCGTAACGCAGCTTTTGGTGTGGTGATGTCGGAACCTGAGCGGGACGAGAGGGGTGTCTCAAGCGAAGGGGCTGACGAGGACGATTTCGAGGTAGGCTCCTGCTCGGGCGAGCTTTCGCGCTGTGATTTTTGCGACATGACGGGTTTACGGACAGTCGACGCGTCGTTGTCGATAAACTCGTTAGCGCCGTTCAGCTCGGGGCTGTAGGAGGCGACGGGCGCGTACTGGCCATATTTGTGAGCAGGAACGGGAGGCGGAGGAGAGTCATCCTCGGGCGAACGTGGAGATGACATAAGATTGTCAGCGGAGTTGCGGGAATCCCATGATTTGAGTGGAGGTTCGACGTCCAGCTTGCGGTCGATTTTAATTGGCTCCGCGTGGAATGTTCGTTTACCCATCAGAAGGGAACGGCCAGGGGATTCGGCGGCATGTTCGGGGGACGGCTTCCGGTCGATCCCACTGAAAAGGTCGTCAAAGCTGGTCGAACCGAAGTTCATGTCAGCGTCGAGGGTCGGCGGCTTTGCGGTACTGGCATAGCTGGACGACGTCATGGCGCGAACACGCCCGAAACCACCTACCGGCGATGTAGGCTCGCCATAACCTCCATATTCTGATTGAGGTACCGCTGGTAGCTGCTTCTTGTACGTGTTGGCAGACAGGCCGCTTTGCGAGCTGCTGTGCTGTGACATGTGGGGTCTGGGGATGGCAAAGATGTTGTCGTTTGGATCTGTGTCTGCAGAAGAGGGAAGCGTGGAAGTCGAGCCGTATTGGCCGTTGTTGTAGGGGCGCGAGGACTGGGTCCCACTGCTCGATTTGCTATCCCTGAGCATGCTTGTTAGCTTCGGAGCTGTATTTGGCCGAGGGTCGAAACATACCGCTTCGAAGACCCTGGTGAGTCTTCGTCAAAGGAGCGATTCCGCGCCTTGTTACCAGCGCTGAAGCTGCTAAACGGCCTAAATTTGGAGGCGGATTTTTCCTGTGCTCGGCGCTTCTCCTCCGTCTTCCGGGCCTCTGCCTCGCTTGTGGTCATTAAACGAAACCCACCTCCACTGCCCGAGGGCGACTCGGCCCCAGACGCAGCATCGGGAGCAGGCAATGGCTTTGCGTCCTCCATGATGTTGCCCTGGGACTTGCGGCGGCCCGCGAAGCCGAGCAGACCTGCCTTGACCATGATGGGAGACCGGAGATAGCTGTTCTATCCCCGAGGGCAGCGTGGTGGTTGTCAAACGAGGGGCCAATGCATGCGCGGGTGGAGGTACAGATCGGAGAGGCTGCCGTTTGGTAGGGTCGGGTTGGCGGGCGAAAAGCTCGATGGCGTGTATCAACGAGGGGCTGGTCTGAAATCTGTCACATGGAATCAGCAACTGGCAGCCTCGAAACACGCTCGAGGGTCTGGCGCTGTGGGCTGTGGGACTGCAGCGGCCGCTGGAGGAGGAGGAGTCGCTATGGCATCTTCGCATTGTCGAGTTTCCACGTCATCCTGTCGATGGCCGGGTGCCTGCAACGGGGGGCGTGTCTGCCTGTCCTCCCACGGCGTCGGGGGCAATTGCGTCCCAACCGCTCCGGCGGCCAGCGTGGAGCGGCCGCAGTGCGCAAGGGCGGTCGTCGGGGGGGTTGCAATGCTCGTGCCGGCTCGGGAGGCCGGGGTAGGGGTAACGCAAGAGAGGAGCGACTTACCAGACTCTGGTTTGCGGGTGGCAGCCGATGCGGTGCGCGGCAGCAGCGTGGAGGTCAACGAGAGACGCGAAGGGAGCACGAGGGCGTGGGCAGCGAGCGGGACGGCGTGCGCTTCGAGCTGCGGGACAAGGGAGAGGAGAGCTGGACGTCGGCGCGCACGGGCCTCTCAAAAGTTGAAATGATGCTGGTCGCGGGCGGGAATAGGATAGGGAGTGCTAAGGAGCAAGTGGTAAGTGGTAGCCCGCCGTGGGATGATCTGCCGATGCACCAAGCAACATCGACTCCGTGCAGTGCAGCGGTAGCGCAGTGCAGGCTCGGGGGGCAGGCCCGTCGTCCTACAGTGTCTGTCTACGGGACGTCGCCCGCCGTGCACGGCATCGCCAGCAGCAGCAGCAGCAGCAGCAGACGCGCCGCGCCACGGAGGAGCCTCTTTGAAGCGCCGCCTGGGGTGGCTGTTTGTGTCTGGCGCCGTCGCGTCTTGTCCTGTTGCAGCGCCGGCCGGCCCCAGTGCCCGCCCGCTTGGACAAGGCAATAGACTGGCCGTCATGTAAGCCGCGCTCTATTCTTGGCTGGTTCAGGGCACGTCGGCCCAATCCAGGGACGCCACCGCCGCTAACGTGCTGCTGCTATGCTGCTGCTGCTATGCTGCTGGGCTGCTCTGGCTGCTGGCCTCCTGCGCAGCCGCGAGTGTGGCCGCGAGACACGACCGCGACGACCTCTTCCGTCGAGGGCAGCCGTTGTCTCAGGCCGTCGTCAGCTCGACTCCTCCCTGTCGACGCACCGCGCTGGGGGGGTCTCCGCGACGGCGCACCTGCAGCAACCCCGGCCTCTACATTTGCCTCTCCTAGCGGCGTCTGCTCTGCGCTCTGTCCACGACGGCGTGCCCGCAATGAGTGGCCCACATGTTGGGCCATGGCCTCTTCGGAGGCAATAGGTAAAAGACAGGGCTACCAGGGTGAGGACATGGCAGCGTGGGCCAGCAACAGGATTGTAATCAGGCTCAATCCAGCGCCGGGAGCTTCCCAAGAGGCGGCTTCGCGACGCCGCAGTGCACACTGATCGGAGCCTCCACGATGGTGCCTGGCGAGGGCGATACGCGATCGCCGCCTTCGCTAACACGTTCCGCCGCCCGCTTGCTGGTGCTTGTGCCGAAGACGCTTCCCACAAGCACTTGCTTCCCAGCCGCATCCACCTCCCACACCCCACCATCGCCAGCATGTCGACGGCCGCCTTTGCACCTCGGGCGGCCACGCGCATGAGCACACCCAGCCATGGCTCCGAGCACACGCCCCTGGCGATGCCTTCCCTACAGCACCCGCACAGGCCTTTGCAGATCCCACAACGCCTATCACTCTCCTGCTTCTCCACGAGGTTGCAGCCGCTGACAATAAACTTGCAGCCTCAACCTCCAGCCTCCCGGCCATGACAGCATCGTGACCTCGCTCTGAGCAATCGACATCATGATGACATGGCGGGGTTCTACGAGGCCGCGCAGTGGTCCCGCATTCTACCCAGTCTTGTGCTGTCTCCTTCGCAAAGCTAATGCAAATCATCTCGCTCGTCTGCGTTGTCGAAGCAAGTGACCACCTCGCCGCCGGCGGTGTGGCTTCGCGTGCCGAATCGCATGTCTTCGCCCAAAGGCCGCAGTTCGCGAGGTTCGCCAATCGTTCCCACTCCGCCCAACTCCGCCCAGCCGCTGGCTGGACCCTTCTGTGAAACGTCCCGCAACGTCGCTGATGACGCCGGTGAGCTTTAGCTCTCCCGCCTCTTCTCGCCAGCCTCCTCTTGTGACTTCCAGCATGCTCAGGGTCGATTGCGCAATCGAGTCCTGCATCTCCAGCACATGGCTGGTTTCTGCAGGCTAGAGTGAAGGCTACACTCGTCATCGGCATATCCTAATATCCGTCGTCGATCCATCGCAGATCATCGGCGGTTGGGACTCGCTACCCACCTGCATGGCATCGCAGGCTAAGCGCATGCATGGCCTAAGTCTCCTTGGACTCCTGCTATAGCCCCGCAGCCCTCAACGTCTTTCGTTGGTTGGAGAGGTAACCTCATCATCGCCGCCGGCGCAGCCACACAAGTATCCACAGTGTTAGAAATCCCCTCCTGACCCTCTCCACTGGCATTGGTGATGGCCCTTCAAAGTTTGTGGTCACGACCATAAGTTACCGGGCCAATTCTAATGAGACAGACATTGGAGAAGTAACATGAGAAGGTGTAGCCTTCTGCCAACGGTCTGCAGTGTTAGCAGGTAGAATAGCACGCTATCGTTGGCATGCATACACCATGTCAACCTCGCTGAAGCATTAGCATACACATCCACAAGCCGAACGTCCACGTCTGATCGAAGGCCTGGGACTATACGAGAATTGACAGCGACATTTGGACCATGATTTGCAGTGCTCTTCTATTCGGATGCCATAGCATGCAACGCGACAGGACACTAGGTCGAGTTGTAGCTTGAACGACGATAGCGCGAGAGTGCTCAATGTGTGTGAGAACTTTCCTCTTACAGGCCTTTGCAGGCTTGTTTGTAAAAGTCATATGCCAAAGAAATCTATCATAAAAAGCCTGGCGACGCTAGACAGTTACTACATGTCAGATATCCAATACGCGTGGAATGACGGCCTGAAATCAATCTCAGTGATTGGAACGCACATCATTGCGTTCACAATACAGATTCAACATCGATGAAAGAACGCCAAAAGCAGCTCTCAAACGATTGTGGACTCACTCCTCGGTTTATCGCTCCCTAATAATGATGAGCACGAGTTGAGGTCTGTGGCGACTTGGGGTTGAGATGTGGTGGCATGTATACCCGTGGGCTGCTCGATCGGAGACTCGTGTGTCTCTCTGGTGTAAAAAGGTGTGGTACGCCAATGGAGCACTGTCTGCACATTGCGTGGACGTTACCACTGTGACGGGCCCTACCGGTCAACGGCTTCTCAAGCATCCAGTGAAAACCTGCAAATACCTTAATCCGATGATCGCTATATACTCATCATTTGTCGTCCATTTGATCACAATATATGATTGCCTACTCCACTCACCTCACTACCCCCACCTTGTAATCATAACAACGTGTGGCGTGGTAAGCTTCGATGCCTGATCTTGATCACTGCTCCACACCCCTTGGGAGATACAAGGTCCAATCCCTTCTCTTCGTAAGTCCATATCATTGACAAAGAATACATATTGTCTCGTGTACATCGAGGCGAAGCAACCTTCTCATATTCTCGAGCCCCTAGCCTCAAGTGTTCTTTCCCTAGCGTCCAATTCGGCTTCAAGGCAAGACACCTTCCGAAAACATACTACACTAATCATAAGTAGCCGATGGTATTGCGTTTATAATTCTTGATAACCTCGAATGGCGCTACTTACATAGTGTGTCTTGGATTGACGGCATGAACGCGGCTCCACGCCGTGAGTTTTTGACAGCAAATACGACACCTACTGACGAAACTGGAATACTACGATGGCTTTTGATCCTCATATGACTACTCGTGACAGCAAATCATTGCTGTTCTGGCCTTTTGAGGCACGTCCACCTAGACAACGACACCCCACATCTCCACCTTCATACGCTAAGAACGAAACGTTCGAATGCAGTATATGCACCGAAAGACCACCGATGAGATACTTCCTCAATCGCTACAGCGCCATAATGTCTTATGCTTGCTATAAACTGCTCTCGTTGAGATGACAATAAGAATTCGAAGTCCGTCTGTAGACCTTGTCACTTTCGATCTATTGTCGAGCAATTTCGAACTCGCGGCGCTGAGCGAATCCAGTGCATCAAGACAGACTTCGTGCCGCCATACTCTGATCAATCATGGGAATACTTCGCAATCCGCTGCCTACCATACCAGGTACAACCTGACTTCAACGAAGAACTGGCCCAGACGATCCAGGAATGCGATGAATGGATTTATCCAGCAGGTTGCGGCTGCGAGGATGGCTGAATCGCTACACCGAACATGACGAATGGATGGCCTCGCGTCGAGTGTCCATCTTGCAGCGGCCGCTTCTGAGCTACGTGCCGCGGGCCGTGGCATCCAGGTTTATTGTGCCAAAACTTTCAACGCTCGGGACGCTGACAGAAACGTTCCCCCTTTCTCTTCAAGGATAACTTCTCTAGTGTCTCCTCCCCCGATAGAGGCCAGACACTCATCATCAAAGATGGCAGATGCAACCACATGTGCCGCGTCGATGCGCACTGCATTTCATGTGGCGTCAGGTGGAAAAGGTTCATCTGATGAAGAAAGACAATCCCGTAGTGACGAGGGTCAGGTTGCCATTCCGATGCATCGGGTCGTGGGTCTGGATACAAAGAGCAAAGTGTGGGGCTTGGGAGAAAAGAGAAAAGAGAAAAAGATAGGACGTGTAGTTTGTGGCTCATCTCGATAGCGGTCATGATTACGATGAAGATGGTGTAGATCGGGGTGAGGATGAACATGAGGAAGGCAATTGGGACGGTGAATATGGACGAGAGGAGCGGGACTAGTTTGATTTGACGTTGAGAGACTAGAATCGCTTGCAAACTAGCAGCTCAAGATTGTGAACAGAGACTCATCGTGGTTGCCCACACCCTGACCGCTGACCGTCACGAATGCCCATCGTGAACCTGTAAGTATACTAAACGTATATATCTAATCACAATATGTTGGTCTATTCTGTCACACCATCATGCATGCACATGAGGCTGTCGTAACCATGTACCTGCACAATGCCTTGTACAAGTGAGATCTTATGTCTTTTTATATCCACCTTCCATTGTCAGTTGTATTCACTCTCTGGATCCCGTACGCCCTTCTCACACAACACCGTTCTTACCACTGGAAGCTAATAAGAGCTTCGGTCCGAATTTGATTTGGTCATTTCAAGCATGACGAACCCCTCCATTGTTCCGTACTACGGCAACACCGTCTTGCGATTCGACTCCACACAGGGATGGTACCCTACGCATCTTGGCTTTACTGCACAGGCTACCGCCGATCCGAACAACACGCCAGTCGCTCCTAAGAACCCTTTTCATAGTGTCACGCAATCCCTTGTCACACACTCGCGTGATCTTGTTGCCCTCGAGTGGGATAATGTGCGCAGGGAAGCTATGGCCATAACAAAGGGGGTTCTCGAGCGTGAACGGGTGCAGCGAGCCGAGCATGCGGCTAGAGCAAGGGCATTCGACCGTTGGATAAACGTTCGTGACGAGAAGCAGAACTAGAACAAGGAGCGCGTCGTGATGGCATTCATAGGCACAGATACCGTTCCATCCAAAGCATAGGTGAATCACGACCACTGTGGGTATCAGTACTTGGCCTTTTCCTGTGCCAATTTCGCAACGTTTGGGGCGTTGCGTACACTCAGGGTCATTGGCTCATCCTCGAAGAGCGTAATGAGCGCCTGTGCAATTTGTTTATGTGCGGTTCCCAAGGATTTACAATGCCTCGCGTGCTAAAGCCTCCCAGCACCCGCAAGTATAGTACAATTAAGCTAATTACCTTCGAATCAGAGAGCGGCAGCAAGACTGAGTTCCCCAAAGTGGCAGAAGTGATGTGAAGACGGCGTTGACGCTGGCGATACCAGCCACAGCGACCAGGATGAAACAGCTTGAAGAAACGCAAAGAAGACCTCCTTATATGTATGCCTCAAGGTATCCATCTACTAGAACCTGCACTGCAGGTCCGATTTTATCGCGATTCAAATCCGTAAACACCCAATCACAGAAAGGGTTTCCATCAACCCTTTCTCTCCACTTCCGGTATTACCTGTTACAAACACTCCAAATAGTGTTCGCCCCAACGCTGATAAATCCCCTCGATTTCCTCGATCCTATGCCATGTAGAACTTCCGCAGTAGTGTTGTTACGTCGTGTGTCTCCCGACCCGCATGCTTCGTCGCAATGAATTCGCACCTGGACCGGAATTCGGTTGAGCATCGCCGAACCCGCATCCTCCGTCTCTTTCCTGGGCAGGTATCACAGCCGCGCATTTCCCAGAGTTTCTCCCGCAACAAGCGGACGCGCAATCAGCATCTGATGCGCATACACCGGTGATGAATTGAGTTCCAGGCGCTTTGCCGGAACCTGTGCCAGCCGCTGAAGTTGCAGCAGGAGATGATCCTGTGATAATCGAGGTAGTAATAGTCCTAGTTCCAGCTGCAGCGGCTCCGGTGTTTGCGTTCGGTCCCGCGTTGGGTGCCGGGTTCCCGAAACCACACCCACCATCTCTTTCTTGCGCAGGAATCACGGCAGCACAAAGCCCACTACGGAATCCGCAACACTGTGTAGCGCAGTCTGCATCGGAAGTACAAGGGCCAGTGATGAACTGTTTGCCCTGGGCAGTAACGTAAAGAGATACTGACGGCTCGTTAGTCATCCAGCTTAAAACTCATATAGAAGTATCCTACGGTTGAACAAAACAAGGATTCTAAGCAACGGGGCCATATTATGTGAGATATATCGTTTACAGAGATCTCTAGAATGTATATAAGGACTGCTTGACTTCTCCTGGAAGTATTCGGGAAAGAGTGAGAAATGCGATGTGGAGGGTGCTCTTCGAAGCCACTGGTATGCCTAATGAACTAACCACAAGCTTGGAATCAACGTCCACTTTATATCTGGAGTAACATTGTAGGTTTGATTCGGAATGATCCACTCTGATACTACGGACTATGCCTGAGGTAGAAACGCCTTGTCCCGAAACACGAGGGCTTCTTTGTATCCTCAAATGGTGAATACAAGCAGCGGTCAGTATCATTGGTCAATGGTCTACGTGAAGCGCTGGGCACCTTGTTTTGGCGGCAGTTTGGTTTACGAATGGGGCGGGAGAGGCGATCATCATCGTCACGGTTTAGAAACAGCTGAATCGAGCCGGTGGCTGTGCTCAGCTTTATGCGTTTGAGTTCATCAAAGGCCAGCGACATTGGCGTCCGTCGAGATTGGAAGTCAGGCTTGATTTCCAGTGTGCACGGTCTCGTGATGAACGACAAGCGGCACGTCAACCCAATCGGAGCCTGGCCTACAGTACCCACTTTATCAGCGCCGCATGCGCCTGTTGCAGAAACTCAAGCCTCAAGGCATTTCGGGTTTCTCTTCTGTCTGAGGTATCTGCGAAGCGTTGCCTGGAAAAGTCAGGGGTTTCCCTTTTTGGATGGTGGGGTTGAACCGCGGAGAGGCGACCCAAACACCAATGGTCGCAGAACGCCCAACAGCGTCGGAACTTTGTATCAACCATACTTCTACAACGACGAAGCCCTGGCATATTCTCATGCGTTCTCTTTCTTTTGTAAGCCTCAGACGCCGTGTGCCCGGGTCGCTGCTTCCGGGTTTCTCATCGATACCACCTTCTCATGTCGCGTGTGTGTAAGATACAATATAATGTGCTGATGCTCTAGTTCTCTAGTGTTTTCGATGGCTTGGCAAGCGTCCCAACCATGCGATCCGATGGCAACTACGTATGTCAAGCAGATGATGAGTGGCAAAAAGTTCGCTGAAGTATGAGAGATCACTTCACATTTTGTAGCGTCACGCGATCAAAAATCTGGTGCATACATACTATGAAGTGCGCAACCGCTCAAAGATACACCTGGAAGGATTCGCTTGTGTTGTGGAAAGATGGGGGTTTCCATGGAGCCAACCATCATCTTCATCTCTCCTGTTGCCCGGACGATCCAATCGGCTATTGATCTGTCTTTCTTTCTCTTGAAGCAATACCATATCGTAGATCCGAGCATTGCGGCATTGATGCGCATCATTTATACGCCATCATTTGCGTTCCAGACCCGACTTCACGTTCTTCTCGAACCTTCGAGTATATCGCTTGTATAAATCGCAGGTGGGTAGCTCAATCAGCAACGTTAGGAGTTCAGGGTAGCCTGCTAATACCCTGTCGATGCCTATGGTACTTGGCCTTGTGTTTGTGGGACTTTGTAAAGGTCCTTGGAGCTTGAGAACAATTTATTCCGGCTAGAGATACACGCTGCAAGAACAGGTGGGACTACCCGCTACACTCAGCTAACGTCGCCCGGGGCCGGTGCAAGTTGTTTGGTAAGAATCGACCAGAGGTGCAACTCTCAGCTATCACAAGTTGATGCTGAGTATGGAGACAGTACATACAACGAGACTTAATCACATCATCGGGCTAGCATATGGTGTTATGGTTTATCATTTCTCAGCTACGCGCGATTGGTGCATCTTTGACGCTCTAATTATACTGCACGTATGTAGTGGGGTACATGTAGTCAGCGCTGTGTACACCAAGGCCGGATCTTGCCTAGTCTCTACCTAAACATAGGTAGGATCTTACCGCCCCGCTCTTATACCAGTAGATATACAGACGCTCTCTATCCTCTTCTTCTACCGTTCCCCTGATACCTAGATAGTTGGCAAGATATCAACAAGACGACAATGGCGACAGCTCAGTCTTGTTCTGCCCCATTAGGTCATCACATGGTGTTCACCATCCCCCGCACAGCATCCCATCTATTATTGAAACTATTGAATTTACCCCAACAGCACTCAGTTTATCGTCACTCGAATAATCAGGATGGATATATGTTCCTTCCTGCTGCAGCCCTACGCTTCAGACAGTCTCTACCAGGAAAGGCGATCCAAGAATGGTCAGAGGAAGAAAAGACAGCCCTGAAAGATGCGATGCAGGGTAGCTTTGATGACTGGCTTGGCTTGATTGAGGAAGCGGAGAAGCAAGGCAAGAGTACCTTTGTCAAAGAACACCTGAACTGGATGGCATCTCCTGCTGCCGAGGCTCGTCTGTATGGGCATCAAAAGAGCAACTCGAGCACTACAACACAATTCCAAGTGCACTGGAAGACTCAACAAATAAGCGACTCAAGAAAGCAAGATAACATAACCTATCTTCCTGACGCGTTCCTGCTCCAGGAGGTGAAACCCACCTTTCTCATCCGCCATCCCGCTCTCACGTTCCCCAGCTGTCTGCGTACAGCCATGGATAATGAAGGCGCCTCATCGGTAATAGACGGCGAGAAGATCCAACAGTGGGAATGTACCTACTTTTGGAGTTTGTCTCTGTACACCTTCTACATCGAATCGGCTGCGGAATTCGATCGCAGGAGCTTTGTTGATGGAGTTAAATATCCAATTGTGCTTGATGCGCAGGATCTCGGGGACGAAGCTCTTGTGAGAAAATACGCAAAGGCTGTGGGGCTGGATGAAGAGAAAGTGCGTTTCACGTGGAAGGCTGCGGAAGAGACAGAGCTAGCCAGGCTTGGAAAGGTAGAGAAGAGAATGAAGAGCACCATTCTTGCGAGTAGTGGGATTGAGGAGGGCAAGTTGAATGCTGCGCTAGACATAGAGAGTCTGAAGGAGGAGTGGCATAGCGAATTCGGAGAGATTTTGAGCGAAAGGCTCGTGAGGCTTGTCCATGGCAGTACAGAGGCTTACGAAACGCTCAAAAGCGTGAGGCTGAGATCTTGACATAGTTCGGTTAAATACAAATGTCTCCATAATGAAATTACTACGGTTCTATTTGGGTTTGGGGGGGGGGGGGGCCGGTGACGAAGCGGTCGACCATGTTCATGACAACTACCCTCTTTGCACGGCAGTCATCACCTTCGGCATCAAAAAGTCCGACAAGATCGAGATGTATAGTGGATACGAGGTTGGAACCTTGTTTTGGAAATAAACATGATGAGGGAGAAGATCATTGGCCTGGTTAGAAGAAGAGAAAGACTGCTCAGGGGGGTGGTACCGCTTCCAAGAACAGAACGGGAGGCGCCAAGGGGGTGGACGAGTAGGCAGCGGAAACAGAGGCTGATGCGGAAGGTACCATTCGATGTTGCAACAGACCAAGAGTGGGAAGAAGACGAGGAGGTGGAGGATGAAGAAGGGGACGAAACTGACTCGGCGGCATTCTGATTCATCCTACAAGTCGACTGACGATGGTGGGGAGACATGATGTGAAGACGAAGGACACTGATAGTTCTTTACTGCGATGCGCTCCTGCTTCAGATGCGGGGTGTGCTAATCGTAGCCGACGGGGAAAGAGCGACGGGCATCCAATCCCGCACATCGCTCCGCTAAATATGTCAACACCGCCGTCTTTCCAGCATCAAATCCATTCTTCCTGCATTCAAGTCAGTACATCACCCTCGTTTTGATGACATCATACAATTCTGCTTTGTTGAGCTCCAACTTGAGGAAAGCGATCAAATTGCCTCTCTAGCTGGAAAATCGATAGAATTGGAAGGCTATTGGGAGAGTTGTTCATATGTACGCAGCAATTTGCAGGAAATTATTTATGATATACATGGTGGTAGACAGGAGAATAATGAACAGCTTTTAGAGTGGCCCAAACACTCTACAAAACGACGTGAAAGGTGTCACTACTAAACTTTTTGCTATGACTTGATTCTACCTGGAATAAGACGAATGGCGAAGTATGGTCCTGTGCGGAAGTTCTAGTCTGCCCAATGTGGCTACAACTTGAAGCCCGTTGAAATCGTACTTAGAATATCACCAGTCAATCCAGATCTACCAGGTGAAATCAGGTATCGTATGTAAGTGCCATAGGTAAGTTGCTATGCACATACGAGTTGAGCATCACCAACAGCGATACAGAATATATTAGACAAATTGTACTTCACTACCTGATACTGTTGGTAAACCGCGAGAAACGGTAATAATTTCGATAGCCCACTGCTCATACTCGCCAAATGCACCTGCCGGAGGGACTCGTCTCAGGCAAGAACTTACACAGGCAGCGTTGCGCCACGGCATTGGAAAGGTATTTCCAACCAATCAAAACTAATTACGCACCGCCCCACACTTGCAGTGAGCGCACCCGGTTTTTCGGCTTACGAGCCTGGACAACTTGAGATTTGTGGAAACGAGGACCGTCATGATATCTTACCTGCAGATGCTATCTGAATGAGGTGCATAGGAGGAAATGTCATGAATGCATCGTCCAATAGACAATGATTGCGCACCTGGACTGGATTGAATAGACTAGTAAGATAAGGCGTAAGTTGCCGAAGATTTAAGAGAAGATGAAATTTGTAAGGAAGATGGAGTTGAGCGGAGATAGACGATCTGTTCCCTTCAGGCCGATGCATTCTCCTCGCTCTGTGGCATGCAACCTATTAGCATCGGAGCAAATATAAATTCAGCGAGTTTCCCACAAACCATCGTGCTACCAACACCACAACACTTTTCTACTCTTCTAAGCTTTCGGAAAAGAAGCAAGAAGACTATTTGTATCAATGTCAGAACCTCCAGCTTACACTGGCTACTTCTTCCCGGGACGGGAAAATCTTCGCCACGATATCTACTCGACCATCTGCGCCGCGCAATCATCTCTTCTAAAGCAACCCCGCAAGGTCGTTTTGATCACGGGTGCAGGCCGTGGCATCGGGCGCGCCACAGCACTCCAGTACGCTCACGCGGACGTCTCATGTATTATACTTTGCGCTCGGACTGCTTCGCAGCTCGATGAAGTACAGTCTGAGATCCATAATATCAATGAGAGCATACGGGTCCATAAGTTCTCGATGGACGTCACCGATGACTCCGCCGTAGCCCACTGTGCGGAAGAGGTCCAGAGCACGGAAGGTCGGCTGGACGTTCTTGTCAACAATGCTGGCAGCAGCGCCCCCTGGGTGCCCATCTCGGAGAGTGATCCCGAGCGGTACTGGGGCAGTCTTACGGTCAACATCAAAGGACCCTATTTATTCCTACACGCATTCCTGCCATTGTTGAAGATCACTGCTCGGGGATACAATACCACCACCACGGTCATAAACATGACAAGTGTTGGCGCGCACACCGTCTATCCGGGTCTAAGCGAGTACTGCATTGGAAAAGTAGCTCTCAATACCTTGACCCAGTTTGTGGATGCCGAGTACAGAGAACACGGCATCCAAGCTTTCGCAGTGCACCCTGGAGGCATAGATACCGAGATGGCCCGGTCAGACGAGACATTTATCAAAGGTCTTGAGGGACGTAAGTGCTCCTTTATGGATGTAACACGTGATCCTTGGATGTATGCTGACAATGCGCAGTTTTGATTGATACCGTGGAATTGCCTGGGGGCTTCTGTGTTTGGCTCAGTGCGGCGGAAAGGAAATGGCTCAGTGGAAGATACCTGGCTGCTCCATGGGATGTGGAGAGACTAGAGCAGATGCAAGACGAAATCGTTGCCGGAGATAAGCTAAAGGCTAAGCTTGTGCTCTGATAAAATCAAGGTTGGACTGTAGGCTTTCGCTGCGCCGTGGTCAAGCAGAAAAGATTCGACGCACAAATTGCATGAAAGTAACTCTACAATGATTTAAGCACAGAGGATCATGCCTCCGGACTTTTTAATGGCATTATTCTGCTTGCCTACAGACCTCCAAGGTTTCGGAAACAAATGCAGCACCGTCCTATTTTTAAACGTCAGACTTCGTGGTCGCTCCAAGTGCTTCTCCGCTCTTCGGGATCAGGAAGTCGCTCGAAGGCACTCTCCCATCGCTTAGCCTAGCCTTCTTCAGCGTACTTGGATCCACACTGACAAAGCTGGAGTTGGACCACGTCCCACTCTGCCACGAATTACCCGAAGCCTTGACAGTTGACACGAGTGTTACCTGTGAGCTACCAACATTACTAACTGCTATATTTGACTTGAGGGTTGAGCTCGAGCTGCGGAAGTTGAATCCCACGTCGCCGTTGTTCCAGGCGGTGTTGCGTTCCATCGTAAGGCTTCCAGGATTACCATTGTCGATGAAGCCTTTCTTGGCATTCGAAAAGGCAATACTGTTGCGCACGATATGGTTTGCAGGCGGATTATCAGTGATGCCGAGCTTGAAGCCGTTTCCGTCACCGTTGAAGTCGGAAAACCCCCATCGGTTGATTCCATTCCCCCATGCGTACACTTCCTCGATCGTGACTGGGGAACCGAACATGAATAGGTCAAGTCCATCATCAACGTTGTCCCAAAGCCGCGCGTTGCGTAGGACATTGCCCTCGCCTGATCCCTCTTTGCAGGCAAAACCATCCGCGGATTCGCCGTTCTTGCGCGGGTCCCGGTTGCGGTAGGAGTCCAGGTAGAGTACGGTGTTGTTCGCGGAAGCTCCTTCGATTTGGAAGCCAGTTTCATAGTTATCATGTGTGGTGATAAGTTCATAATAATTATGGGAAGCGTCACGAGCGTAGATGCCGTATGGTCCGTTAATCAGCCTAGTGCATGTCAATTGAGATAACCTTGGCACTATTGCGTGATACTCACTCTAAGTTGTAGAACTTCCAGTAATTGGCATTTTGGATATGGAACACGCCACGCTCCTTATTGGGCAGCGATTCGTCCAGTCCGTACGGAGTGCCAGGCAAATCTTCGCCATCGATGATGACCTTCTCCGTCTGGTATGAGCGAACTGTTATTGGTGACGTGCGAGTGCCGTTCGTTTTGAATTGAATATTCGTCGCGGGCTTGTATGTTCCGGCTCGAAGATAGATAGTGTCACCTGCAGCCGCAGCATTGACTGCGGATTGGATGGATCCAAAGGGTGACGTTGAAGTGCCGCTGCCAGTGCCTGTAGGCGACACATAGATTTCCCTCGCATTCGAGAGACCACTCAGTGCAGATACAACAAACACAGCAGCTTTATGTATGTCAGGCATGGTGGATATTCGTGAGCAGTGTTCACTTCTTGGTGGAGTGTTGTGTTGGCCGCACTTGCCATCAGGCAAACGGTCAACTCATATATTTCACTGACATTGCTCCGGACATGGCAGCGAGGTGAAATCCGTCCGCCAGACTAGCTGCAGTACTGTTCTAATTTCTCCTTTCACTGTAAATGCAGAGAATGCTAGGGATCGAGGCTTGGCAATTGATTAGGGAGGGCATGGGTCGTGGTGAAACGTACCCCACCAATCGGAGGACGTGCTAGGCATATTGATTCGTTGTTTTAGTCGGATTGCAGTACCGCTTGGCGATCTAAGCATGAAATGTAGAGACTGCGCGTGTGTGCTCGAATTCTCCGTGAATGCTTGAATATAAAAATGTCATACGTTTCGCGGAGCGATATTGCATGTGTTCAAAGAACAACTATGTCTGCGAAATCTTCTGCTGTTCAGTCCTTTGCATCGTCTGTTTCGATGGGAGATTGCTCGTACCAAGCTTTCATAGAAAACATTACGTATGCTTTTCAAGTGCATGCCTTAGCTCATCGTCCGCTAGGAGTTCTTTCTCTGCACCCTCAATAATGGCTCTCAGCCCAGCTGCACAGTCTTCCAGCAACTTCTGTTCGTCCCCATCCAATTGAATTGGCATCGCACGCAATATACCCTTGCGGCCAATAACAGCTGGCATGCTAAGGCAACAGGAAAGATTGGGTTGGTAGAATGAGAGTGGGCGCACTGTACGGCTGTCGAACAAGATGTACTTGCAGATGCTGGCAGATACATTTCCGATGCCATAAGCGGTACATCCCTTTGCCGCGATGATAGCACCGGCTGCACCGCGCGTGTGACTTTCGATGTCAGCCTTGAACTCAGCGGTCAGCTGATCCGACAATGCGAGACGTAGTGGTGTTGATCCGATGCTGGCGTTGCTCCACGCAACGAATTGGCTATCGCCGTGCTCTCCGAGCACATAGGCATCGATGCTGCTCGGGCTGACTTGGGCCTTCTGCGCCAGGATGCCACGGAGACGGGCAGAGTCCAGACTCGTACCTGTACCGAGGACTTGTGATTCTGGAAGACCGGAAAGCTTACGGGCGAAGTACGTCAGGATATCTACGGGATTGGCGACAAGAAGCAGAATTGTGTGGGGCGATATGGGTGACATTGATGTGAAGATGGAAGAGAGGATGCGAAGGTTCCTGTTGAGGAGAGAAAGGCGCGATTCACCTGCAAGTAGATTCGAGTCAGAAGTCGTGTGCGGTGAAAGACTGGCTGCACAGAACAAGCTTACCAGGCTTCTGCTTCGCCCCGGCAGTGATCACTACGATATCCGCCTGTCCCGCCTCTTGATGCGTCCCAGCTCTGATTTTTGTCGCGGCTCGCCCACCATAGGTTGCATCGCCCAAGTCTCTCACTTGCGCTTCCAGCAGTTCTTTCTTCGGATCGACCAGAATAACCTCGCTGCAAATGGGATTTTGGAGCAGTGTATAAGCAAGCGTGGCGCCCACTTCGCCGCAGCCTAGAATGGCGATGCTGGTTTTCAGACGCTGTTCCGTCATGTTGATGCGGAAGGTGTTGTGAGTGGCCTGACGTGAGAGGAGGGTTGTACGTTCCGAAGAGTTAGTGACAGCCGTGTTCTGAACAACAGATAGAGATCGCGCGAAGCTTCTAATCACACGTCGCCGGATATATCGGTGGCAAGTCACGAGTCTTGAAGTGGAGCCAGTTCACGCAAGCACCTGCAGATAGGCAGCGCGATCAGGAGATTCACGTGTGATACTACGGCGTCGGCGCCAAGGGCTAGGCGTACCGACAGCCTCACGTACCCCGCTGTTCTGTCTGCTGCGTGCCGTCAATCCCGGGCAACAGTCCTCAGGTTGCAATTGTAACTGGAACTAGATGACATAATATCTACCAGCGCCACTGTCTTTGGCCCGTGGTCAATAATTCAAGTCGCACGTCGTGACGTCTTCAACGAAATGGGCCTCCCGATAGGACCGCGTCCACCACAAGTACCACGGCACAATAGTCAACTTGATCTTATGTCCCAACCATCCCGCATCATTGACCGTCTTGACCACACTCTGGCTTTCGTCGAAGGCGGTATCGATCCGTTGTCTTCTCAACCTTTCATACGCGTCAAACGCTTCCTTAACGGGCGCCCCGTCATCCTTCTCCATCCACCGCCCTAGACAACGCGCAAACAGAACGCCGTCTTCGAAGACGATGCCTGTGGACTCCCCTTGGGGGGGCATGGCGTGCGCAGAATCGCCTATCAACATGACGCGGTCCGTTGCCCACTTGCCACCTTTGTTGAGAGTGAAGACGGGCCAGAGATAGAGGTCTTGGGCGTCTTCGATGAGATGGTTTATGAGGGGATTTGCGGCGCCGGCGTAGCGTTCGAGGATGTCCTGTCGTGTTTTTTCTGCATCTGCGCCGCGGGCTTTCCAGCCGTCTCGAGATGCAATCTCAGGCACTTGCATGAGGGCACCCACGTAGATGGAGTCCTTCTTTTCGTCGTGGAAGGATGTTAATAGTATGCCTCGACGCCCAAAATTCATCGCAGACGTTTCGAAGTGCGTCTCTTCGTATGCGCCCGAAGCCGTCTTGCGGCGGGGCGCGAAGCCGAAGGCATTGCAGATGCCCGAGTATATGCTTTTACGTTCAGGCTCAACATGCTTGAGGCGGGTCACGGAGTGAATGCCGTCGCAGCCAATCAGGATGTCTGCATTCACAGTGTCGCCGTCTTCGAAGGTCAAGCTGACGCCGTTCGCACCTTCCTTGATGTCGGTAGTCTTTTTGCCGCATATCAGCTCGATGTTTGAGTGTTTTCTTATGGCAGCCAAGACACCCTTTAGGCTTTCGCCTCTGGTTATCCTGAGTGCCGTAAAGGGGGGGTTGCCTAGGCCTTTGCCTTCAGGGCCGCGAAAGCTGCTCTCCGATAATTTCGTGGAGGAATAGCTTCAGACGTTAATGTAAGCAGAAAACAACAACTTGTACCCCGGGCGCACGTACAGATCAAACACTTCGACCGCGCCGCACTCCTTGCCATAGTTGTTTGCCCGGATTTCCTGTAAAGCGCCCAGATGCGAAAGGAGCCGCAGAGCATTGGGGGTGAGATTGACAGCTCCGCCGATTGTGGCGGGCTCGGGTCGGATTTCATAAAGTGTGATTCGGGGCGGTGGTCGTGAAGTTGGGGCGTATTTGGCGAGAGCGAGAGCGGTGGTCAAGCCTGCTATGCCGCCGCCGAGAATCATGATGTTGAGTGGCGAGTCTAGTTGGGCCATGTGGTTGTACAGTGCACTGATTGCGTCTTGGGCAGAGGCTTTCAACTAGCCGTCGAGGCTCTGAGGCCTAAATAGATTCAATTTTGCATTTGATCCTACATGTACACGAAAGCTCCTGTTCCGGTCCGGTGCAGTAGGGCTGACTACATGGACTATTGTGAGGCAGCGCGCGAGCTTCGGCAAAGGTTGGGGAACCGATGGGCCGTCCCGAACGAGCCGGAGGCGCTAGTCTTTGGCAGCAATGTGCGAGCAACGAGCCGGCTCGTCGTTGGCATGTTATTTTGAGCATGCTTCCACGCACCGTGAGCGCTGCAAGGCGTACCGGCAGCACGATGGTCTTGGGCAAAAAGAACACAGATTGGACACAGTGTCAGGACACCACTCGCAGCGGCGGAGAGCCCTTTCTCGCTGTGCACTGCTCGGATGCACCTCTACTACAACATATCCTGCTCGGCCCTCCTCTTCTCCATCAGACGGATCGCTCGCTGTCGGCGCTCGTCGCGCAGCGTGATGAAGACCTGCAGGCAGTCAGTCGGAGGCGGCCACGGGCACAAGCACGGTGTCGACGTACCCAGAACCACACGGTCAGCTCGATGAAGCCAAAGGCGAAGACGACGCTGTTGTTCAGGTGGTCGCCGGCACCGCGCGCGGTGCTCCCAAGGACGCCGCCCGGCTTGAAGGCATACGCATAACCCGTCAGGCCAAACAGGAAGGCGAGGCGGACGGGCGTCTGCGTGCCCCAGTGTGCCTCGACGGCCTCGTCGGACATGGAGAGCGCGGTGAGGTCGCTGATGCCGAGCAAGGCCAGCAGGACTGCGATGAAGCCCGTGGCGGCCGAGGGCCGGAGGAAGTCGCGGGGCGTGGGCTGGGCAGGCGCGTCAGTATGCGGCGCGCTCATGCCGTGGGCACGGCACCCACCAGCTGCATGGCCTCGCCCAGCAGGAAGACAATGTTCTGCTCGGCAACCATGCGCGGGTTGCGCAGCACGAACACGGCGAGCGTGACGTGGAAGAGCGCCAGCGCGCGGATGATGGTGTAGGCCGACACGACGGCCATGGCGAGGGCGGCTGGGAGCGGGCGGCTTGATATGGCGTGCGAGCCTGTGTCTGTGTGCGTCTGCGTCTGGCCGTGTCCCTCTGCGCGCGTGTGTGTGCGCACTTGGAGGAGAGCTCGAGCTCCGCCTACCGTGCCCTCCCGATGGGGATTAGTGCCCCGCTGACAGTGCCTTGCCGTCCGGCCATGTCGTCGAGCTCCGCGACAGTTGCTCGGGGTGCCAACCAGCTGCTTTGCGTGCTGTCTTGCATCGCCATGGAGAAGCACACGTTGGCTCCGCGGGACGTGGAGCAGGCCGCCCCCTCGCACCCGCCCGTTGCGGCTCCCACGCGGGCGGGCAGGGCGACGACCAAGCGCGTTGCCATTGCAGTGCTCGTTGCTGTCTTCCTGCACGTGGGCTTCTTTCTCCGACACCCGCTCTCGCATCTGGTCCAAAGTCCATCGTGCCACCGGCTTCTCGACCAGCTCACCGTCGAGCAGCGCGCGCAGAAGATCCTGAGGGAGAATCCACTCATTGGTCAGCCCGGCCCAGCACCTGCATGTCGAAACCACAACTGATCCCGCCCATAGACGGCCACAATGATCTCTTGATATCGCTTCGTATGCGATACAAGAACCTCATATATGGCCATGATTTCAAGGAGAAATTCGAACACGGCGGCTTTCCCCAACACGTCGACTTGCCGCGCCTAGACCAGGGCATGCAAGGCGGTGCCTTCTGGAGTGCCTTCATGCCCTGTCCCCCTGGGAACGGAACAGACTTTTCTGATGAGAAATATGCTCCTAGTAAGCCAGCTCCCTTCAACTGCCTGCAAAGACATCATACTTAGCGCAGCAGTCGTAAAAATGACCCTAGAGGCCTTGGACACGTACAACCGTCTGGGTCTCGCGTATCCCAAATATTTCACTCTTACCCCCGACAGCTACGCCGCCGAGCAAGCCTTCAAAGCTGGTCGTCTCATCTCCCCTGTCATCATCGAAGGTCTCCACCAAATTGGCAACTCCATTTCTACTCTACGCCTATACCACAGACTTGGCGTTCGATACGCCACATTGACCTGGAACTGCCACAACAAGTACGCCGACGCCGCCCTTGAGTCGGACGAAAACTTCGCAGCTAGAATTGCCACGCCCTATTGGAATGGTCTCAGCCCTGCCGGCCGCGACCTCGTACTGGAGATGAACCGCCTGGGTATGCTGGTTGATCTCGCCCATGTCAGCACCGACACAATGCGTGATGTCTTGATTGGTAACGGCACTGAAGAGTGGAAGGGAAGTATCGCACCTCCGATCTTCAGTCACAGTTCTGCATATGCTATATGTCCACATCCGCGCAATGTGCCAGACGATATTTTGCACCTTGTCAAAAAGCGCAATTCCATTGTCATGGTCAACTTTAGCCCGGGTTTTGTGTCCTGCAAACCCGGTAAGACGCCATCTGATCTCCCCGAATTTGATCCAGAAAACTCAACGTTAGACCACGTTGTGAAGCACATCAAACACATTGGCGAACTCATTGGGTATGACCACGTTGGGCTAGGAACAGACTACGATGGCATTGAGTCTACGCCCGAAGGCCTCGAGGACGTGTCAAAATTCCCTAACCTCGTAGCTGAGCTACTTCGACAGGGCATCAGTGAAAAGGACGTGGGGAAGATTGTGGGAAGAAACATTCTCAGGGTATGGAAAGAAGCTGACGAGGTAGCTGCGAAGCTGCAGCAGACCGCTACACCGCTTGAAGATGATATACGGAGTCCGTGGTCCTCAGACAAGGACGAACTCTGAGCGCAGGGTAGTGGCATGCACCAAGTCGCCTACGGGATGGGTTGAAACGGACACAAGGACCAAGAATGTGAAGTAGTTGATCGCACCGTAGAGAGCTCTGAAAGCCTCCGAGTGTACATAGCCTAGCTGTTCCGGGTAAGTGATCTTATACCATCTCTACCGACCAAGTTATCGGATTCGTCGTTATGGTCACGCCCAGCATTCCCATTATAGCCCTGAGCCATTCAGGTGTGCCTATGTGTTCCAGGCACGTAGTGGCCAAAGAAGTGATTGCTCCCCAGGAAAACATGAACCAATGAAGCATGCCTTGATTGAATACTCGGCGGCTCAATCCATGGCACGAGCTGGGGTTGGTTGTGAAGCCAGCGTCCTGGATGTGACGCGAAATGTAGATTAATGCCTAAAGACAGAGCCGCCATTTTGTATGATTGCCGGGGATCGCTATGCATGTAAGAAACAGAAAGCAAAGACAAAGCCTAGGAAACGGAAACGGAAACGGAAACGGAAACACTAGAGGCCCGCTTACAGCTTCGCCTCGAGCTGCAGAACTTCCTCGTTCCACTGTCTGTGCACTGGTGCCCGTCTTGGGATCTCAGGCACCTCCTCTGGGAGGTCCTGCACCTTGGCGTCTTCCTTGCGTACCACTGGCTCCTCGAGGTAAGCATATTCTTTCCGCCACTCGGACAGCATGTTGACAGTGACGTTGCTCCCTCCGCAAAGAACAATGACAATCTTCTCGTCAGGGCGCACCTTGCGGCCGAGCGCCTTCTCTAGTCGTCCGTCATAGCACAATGCGACGTTGACTCCGCAGGCAAGCTCGACCATGATTCTCTCATCGTCGGCAAGGCGCCAGCACCCCATCGCTGCCTCGGCATCTGGGAGCACGACGCCCTTGAAGTTCTGCCGCTGGGCGGTATCCAGCGTCAGCTGCGTGACTCTCGCACAGCCCAGCGATGTAGCTTGTGATGTGATCCTGGGAAGTGTGACTAATTGGCCAGCGCGCACAGCAGCGGCGAGAGATTCCGCTCCGGCAGTCTCGACACCGACGACAGTTGTCGAGTCGGAAAGACGCAGGTCATCTAGAGCCATGGCGATGCCGTTGAGAAGTCCACCCCCGCCGACAGAGCATATGATCGCGTCGGCAGGACTGTCGGGCATCTGGGTGGCAATTTCGTACATGATGCTAGAGTTTCCGGCCCAAATATCGGGATGGTCAAAAGGCGGGGCGTATATGGCTGCTTCGCCAGCCTGCATTCGCTCTGTCAGTATTGCCTTCTCCATATCGTATGTCACGATGATACAACCGTAGGAGACATGAGTTGAGACAGTGATGTAACATACCTGCGGCATCAGCTCCTCCCTCATGTACTTGTCAGCATCCGCCCACGCATCACCATGCTGAAGCACCTCGTAAGCGCCAGCAGCTTTGATCTTGGTGACCATCAGCTGCTTGACAGTCAAAGGTACAACGACTGTACAGGCGACGCCGAGCGTCCTTGAGGCGTGTACGGCGGCGAGACCAGCGTTGCCGCCACTTGAGCAAAAGATGTGGGGGTTGTTGATGTGTGCGGGGAGTTCCTCAACTCGCTTGACGAGGTAGTGTCCTATACCTCTGCAACAAGTCAGTGTTCGCCCTGGAGGTGTACGTGGAGGGAGAAATTACCGTGACTTGAACGATCCTGACGGCTGAAGGGTCTCGAGCTTGAGAAAGATTCTGCTTCTACGATTTAGAATTCCCTAATCATGCGGATGTGTCTGAAGAGGCGCAAAAAGGCAACGGGAGATGGTGGTAATGGAGAAGTGTGACCGTACCATCCCGCTGCCTGCGACAGTGCATATGACTCTCTGAGAGGCGTCTCGACCCAGGGCCTCGACTGCTCCTGCGACGATTGGAGGAACTCGTTCACGCCCATGTTTCCTTGTATGATGGGAGGTCTTTCTTGAAAAATGATTTAGGATTGCTTTGACGCTACGGAAAGCTTCCCGAAAGGAATCAACAGCAACAGAAGGAAATGCAAGGGTAGGAGCTAAGAGGAATGCGAGGTATTAGAGCATACCGCGCAGTGCAAGAACTACTCCAGATACCTCTTATACCTCCCCAGATCCGTTTCCCTCCGCTTGCACCGGCCCCATACAGCCTACCCCTCGCACCCCTGTATCCATTACCCTATAATAGCGCGAAATTACCCTATAGAAATGCTTATCGCGCGTAGCCCATTGAAAACTCGGCTAACATGACTTTCCCATGACGGGACAACATGTTGAGTAACGTCGCGTTGGTATCGTGGCCAGTGGATGGATCCGTGATCCAAACAGGGTTGGGGTTTCCCAAGTCGGTTATCGACGGCATCGACCCGCCAAGCGATAATCAGGGGCGGTGATAGGCGGCAGAACACCCAGCAGAGTATGGACTACTGCGTGCTGACGATGGGCAGATGCACGTGTGGAAACCGCACAAAGGCTACGAGCGGATGCTAGAGGTAAGCGGTGGGAGGTCGGCTCTAGAAGCGTTCGCTATCTGCGCCAGGATCAGGTGTGATAAGAGGATGGTAGCACGTCAAAACGCTCGCCAATCCTGAAGTGCAACAAGTGACATTCCCAGCTCCCAATCTCGATCGCGCCGTCTATGTCGGATGTCCGTCGGAAAAGCGGACAAATGCCCGCCTACGGATGCAGTCCACGCAGGACTCTACCATTGCCCATCGAATGCGGAGCGGTGCAGCGGGCACTTTCGACACGTTCATACGCATCCAAGAGCCGTGCGGATCGGCTCCTATGCCGCTGTCTCGGGCACCTCAAGCAGAGCTTTACGATAGTTCCAGTAGTGTGCCCTTATGGGATCGAATCGGGAGGCGAGCAGGTCCAACGCCTTCTTGGCCTCTTCCTTGCTGCCCTCCTCGTCTGCGTAGATGTCTGCCAGGAGATCGAGCGCGTGGCTGGAGTAGATGTCGTCGGGCCGGTGCATGTCGGCAAATTCGAGGGCAAAGCTAGTGAGGGTCGATAAGGGCATACCGGCGGCGCGGACCACGCCCTTGATGTAGTTCCAGGGACTCTGGTTCTGGGGCGCCTTGCGGATGGCATACTTGGCGTACTCGAGCTCTCGCTCCGCGAGGCGCGGGCTCTCCATGCGCCCACCGTGGCCGCCGACAACGAGGAACCAGCGGTGGTTCCAAGCCGAGTTGTTGCGCACGTCGTCGTCGATCATGGCCTCGGTCCAGCGTAGCTCGTCGTCGCTGGCGAACAGGTCGAAGCGCTGGACCAGCCACTGGCGGTAGCTCCAGACGTGGTAGTTCTTCGAGTCCTGCTCCAGCATCGTGGCGATGAAGTCGGCCTCGCCGGCGGGCGAGCCCAGGGCGTCGACGATGGTCTGGCGGTGGTGCCAGATCTGGTAGTTCTTGAGGTGCTGCAGCGCCGTCGGATTGAGCCAGGCTATCTCGCGGGCGAGGTCGGCGCCCGTCTCGCGCAGCGCTTTGGCGCGGTAGAGCCTGGCTGGGGGTCAGCGTTGGTGTCGGTGCAAGTGCAAGTACCAGCGCAGAGCAGCGCAGAGCAGCGAAGTGCGCGGGGGTGCAGCAGGTGCCTCGTACCAGACGGTGTAGTGGGCGGGGTTCATCGAGATGATGTGCTCGGTGAGAGCCAGCACGCGCTCGCTGTACTCGTTGGCGGCCATGACGGCGCGCAGGTAGCCCATGGCCTCGCTGTACTCGTCCGTGTAGGCAATGGACGCGAGCGGATGCAGCGCGCCGTCGTCCTGCGCCAGCGGCTGGACGTCGCCCCAGGCGGGGTCGTCGTGGTAGTAGGTTGCATCGTCGCTGGCGGGCATCCTGGGGGCGAGCAGGCGCGACCGGATCAGCACTGCGAGGGCAACGTGGAGCAGCGCGCGGTATGGCAGCACGAAGGCGCCAGCGAGCAGCGCAGCCAGGGCCGCCATGGTGGTGGGGTGCCTGTGCTTGGCGGGCGCACCGCGCCGCTTTCTTCGCGCACCCGCCGACAACAGCAAGCCGCCGTCAAAGAAACACGCCCGGCGTGCGAACAATAGCAGGCTGCTGCCGACGACGGCCGCTGCAGCGCTTGCTGGCCCGGGCCACGAACAATAGCAAGCTGCACGTGTCCACTCGAACAATGCAGATCCCATCAGCCCAGCGCAGGCATGCTTATTGCGGCTGCGGCCTCCGACGAGCGTCACCGCGAGCACAGAGCTGCTTCATCAGGGCTTAGCTAAGCTGAGGGCCTGCCCTACGGAACAGGAGCAGCAGTAGAGATTGCGAGATGCGGACATGCTCCGTTGAGACGCGCATGCATGGCTTCCCATCGCACCTGCTACACCTTGCCCCTTGCATCCACTGACCATCTACCTTCCCTCCACTGACCATCTACCTTCCCTCCACTGACCATCTACCTTCCCTCCACTGACCATCTACCTTCCCTCCACTG